>NC_091283.1:334376295-335576295 GCF_032444005.1 Ranitomeya imitator | reverse complement strand
TTGAAGCGGTCCTTGCCTGGCTGATAGGGGCCTCTCCCTGCGTCCCGTGAGGGATCCAAGATGGCGCCGGGCTCGGCGGGAAATCCCCAGGTCCGTCTCCTCACC
This sequence comes from Ranitomeya imitator, assembly GCF_032444005.1. NCBI lineage: Eukaryota > Metazoa > Chordata > Amphibia > Anura > Dendrobatidae > Ranitomeya > Ranitomeya imitator. The sequence continues at coordinate 335,576,190 of NC_091283.1, read as the reverse complement.
TTCAAGATGCGCTGTCACGCCAAGGCAGCCGCTGGGCCGGGGAGGGCTCAGAGCGCCACCGTGGACGGTAAGCGCACCCAGCGACAGATCCTACAGGCGCGCCCGGTCAGTTCAGCAGGCACTCCGGGTACAGCGCAGCGGCCGGTCTGCAGCAGCGACGGACCCGCACACCGCAGAGGACCGCGGCAAACACCGGACCACGGGGGACTCCAGCGCCTGGAGCGGTAAGCTGTAGGAGCGTTGAGCTGGGGTGGGGAAGTGTGTCTGGGGAGCGGGCAGCTCGTACCTCTCTGTAGCTGCCGAAGCACGCCGCACAACCGGTCCGTAAGCTGCTCAAGATGGCGGAGTCTCCCTCTTCTCTCCCCCTAACCTCTGGAGTCCACGGGTCCCTTGCTGGGGCGAGGTGTACCACCCACTGTCTATTTCTTCTGGGGACAGTCACAATGTTATAAACTGTTCGAGGAGCTGTTATTGACTCCGTGGGGCCAGGGAATTCGGTGTAAATTCAGAGCCAGGCAGGAGCTCCCGAGACGTGCGACCGTTCCCTCTTGCAGCTAGGCCACGCCCCCGCCACCACTTTTTCTTCTAGGGCCATCTGCCTCTAAAAAAACAAGATTGAAACAATTAACTCTGACTCCGAGTCCGAACACTCTTATCCCTCATCCTCTGAAAAATGGGAAGAATCTTCATCGCCCAGAGTTTCGGAGGCTAGGAAATACCTTTTCTCAACAGAGCATATAGAAGAAATGGTGATCGATGTGTTTTTACTATGGGGATGGAGGAGGAGTCAGTCCCGCAGTCTATCCAGGACGAAATATTTGGGGGCTTGAAAACAGGGAAACGTATCGGCTTTCCAGTTCACAAAAACATTCTGGATCTGACAGCTCAGGAATGGGAGCTTCCAGAAAAACGCCTTTCCACCCCCTCAGAGCTGAAACATAGGTTTCCCCTTTATGATAATTCCCCTGCTTGGGAGATTCTTAAAGTAGACATTCAGGTGGCTAGAGTGGCTAAAAAAAACGCACTCCCCTTTGAGGATTCTTCACAATTAAAAGATCCAATGGATAGGAAAATAGAATGTCTGCTGAAATCCTGGGAAACGTCCACATCTGCGTTAAAATCTAATATAGCCTCCACCTGTGTAGCCAGAGCTCTCTTCCAATGGCTTGACAAATTGGAACATCATATATCCCAGGGTACCTCAAGGGGTGAGCTACTGGATTCCCTTCCTATTTTTTAAAAAGCTACAGGCTTCCTGGCTAATGCATCTCTGGAATCAATCAGAATTGCCTCTAGGTCCCTAGTTCAATCTAACTCAGCCAGAAGAGCTCTCTGGCTCAAAATGTGGATCGGGGATGTCACCCCAAAAGTTAAATTGTGCTCAATCCCCTTTAAGGGCGAATACATTTTTGTCCCTGCTCTTGATGAAATTTTAGAGAAGGCCACTGACAGGAAAAAAGTCCTTCCTGAGCAAAAACCTCCCAAGAGAGTATTTTTGGCGCCTCCCAGTCCCAACCCCCCAGACAAAGGGAAAGGGTAAAACTGGAAGATGGAGTTATTCGAAGGGCAAGGATAAAAATATCCTTGTTCCCCAGCAGTAGCCCCAGCAGGACAAACAATGACTACGACCTTGTGGGGGGCTCGCTAAATTTTTTCCCCTTTGGCGGGCCATTTACAACTCTCAGTGGGTCTTCAATATCATCAAGGAGGGCCTGCTGATAGAGTTCGTGTCCTCTCCTCCTCGGGGTCTGAGGGTCACCTCCCTTCCATCTCCGGAAGCCCAAATAATGCTGATGTGAGGCATTCAGGATCTTCTAAGTTCAAATGTTATCGCCCCAGTACCTCCGGAACAATGGGGAATAGGCCACTATTCCCGTCTTTTCTTAGTTAAGAAACCTTCAGGGAAAGCTAAAAAATCTCAATCACCTCATGCTCTATCGCAGATTCAAAATGGAATCAGTGAAGACGGCCATTCCCCTGATAGGCCCACATTTCTTTATGGTGACCAGAGATCTCAAAGATGCCTACTTCCATGTTCCAGTCCATACACGACACAGGAAGTACCTGAGGTGTGTGGTACAGCAAAATCAGCAGGTGGAGCACTTCCAGTTCAAAGTGCTCCCCTTTGGCATTTCTTCAACGCCGAGAGTTTTTTCCAAAATAATGGCAGAGGCCGTTTCATATATCTGGAAACAAGGAGTCTGCATAGTTCCTTATCTGGACGATTTGCTAATTGTAGGTTCCTCTGCTCAGATTCTCATGAACCATGTGTCAAAAACTCTCGATATCCTGCGATGGCTGGGGTGGCTGCCTAATCTTAAAAAGTCCCAGCTTCCAGCCCTCCAAAATAAGTTTCTGGGAGTTCTGTTAGATCCTGGAAAGCAGATGTTGTTTCTTCCAGAAGACGATCGCCTGGTTATAATGACAAAAGTCACAAGTTTCAGAAAACAAAGATCCCCTACTCTTCGGGAAGCCATGTCAGTGCTAGGCTCCATGACAGCCTGCATTCTGTCTGTGTCCTGGGCACAGGCCCACTCCAGCGTTCTCCAAGCCCACATCCTCAAGGTGTGGAATGTGAGCCCCAGTTCTCTGAACAAGAGAGTACACACTCCAGGACATGTAAGAACCTCTCTAGCATGGTGGTTGAGCCCCAGAAACCTTTGCAGGGGTGTAAATTGGTCTAAATCCCCCCCTAGTTATGGTGAAATCCAATACCAGCAAACGAGGCTGGGGTGCCACAGTGTCTTGTACTCCTTTTCAGGGTCTTTGGAATCAGAGTACAAGCAGCAAATCCTCCAACTTCACGGAACTGAAAGCAGTGGAGTAGGCTCTCCTGGCTGCAAACGATCTAGTGTCCGGATGTCATGTGACAATTTATTCAGACAACATTACTACAGTAGCCCACCTCAAGCATCAAGGGAGCTCAGTGTTCAACAACTTAAGGGGCATTTCAGGTCGAATATTTTGCTGAGCCGAAAAACACCTTCTGTCCCTGAAAGCAGTTCATCTAAAGGGATCCTCCAATTGTCAGGTGGATTTCCTGAGCTGACAAGACATACAACCAGGGGAATGGAGCCTGAACAAAAGGGTCTTCATGATGTTTGTAAACAGATGGGGCCTACCTGAAATCGACTTACTTGCTTCAGGTCAAAACACACAGGTTGAGGCCTTTTTCTCCCTGAATCCCAGGGACAATGCCAGGGTAGTGAATGCCTTTGCCCAAAAATGGAGCTTTTGGTTGGCCTACGCCTTTCCACCAATCTCAATGTTGGCAAAGACTCTTCGGAAGATCCAGGAGGATCGGGTCCATCTATCCTGGTGGTCCCAGTGTGGCCGAAGAGAAGTTGGTTCAACCTCATTGTCGAGTTGCATATAGATGGCCTTATCGTTCAAGGACCCCTTCTTCATCCAGAACCTCAGATATTGAATCTAGCCGCCTGGTTACTGAATCCCATGTGCTGAGAGCTAGAGGGCTTTCAGACTCGGTAATTTTTACCCTACAGAGATCTAGGAAGCCAGTTACGAATGCTATATACAATATGGTATGGAAGAAGTTTTCATCCTTCTGTCACCCAAATCTACCTGATCCATTCGGTCCAAATATCCCACAAGTGTTGGACTTCTTACAGAAAGGGCTAGATCTTGGCCTTAAACCTAGTACTCTGAAAGATGAGGTTTCCGTGATAAGCTCTATGTTCGATCAGTATTTGGCCAACCAACGTTGGAAAAGAGATTAATATCTTCAGCTCTCAGATCACATCCCAGAAGGCAGACTGTTGTCCCTCCTTGGGACTTAAATATAGACCTCAAAGGGCTCACACAGCTTCCCTTTGAACCTCTGTCTTCCTGCACTCATCAATTTCTGGCATAGAAAGCCACCTTTCTTGTAGCCATCACCTCAGCAAGGCGTGTAGAAGAATTACAGGTGCTTTCAGCAAGAGCATCTTGTTTAATAATAAGGGATGACTCTATAGTAGGGTTGAGCGAAACGGATCGTTCATTTTCAAAAGTCGCCGACTTTTGGCAAAGTCGGGTTTCATGAAACCCGACCCGATCCCTGTGTGGGGTCGGCCATGCGGTACGCGACTTTCGCGCCAAAGTCGCGTTTCGTATGACACGCTTGGCGCCATTTTTTTTCAGCCAATGAAGGGGCGTGGGCAGAGTGATGACATAGGCGTCCACGCCCCTAAGACCTATCGTCATGTTGTCGCTTGTGCGCTGTAGCGATTTGCACTGTGTAACACCAGCTTTTCAGTTCAGGGACGGACGGAGGGGAGAGAGAGAGAGAGAGAGAGAGAGAAAAAAAAAATCCCATTGGCTTTGCATTGGGTTTCGTGTTTCGGTCGATCCTCGACTTTTCGCCATAATCGGCCGATTTCACTCGACTCGACTTTTGAGATAGTCGGGTTTCGCGAAACCCGGCTCGACCCTAAAAAAGTCAAGGTCGCTCAACCCTACTCTATAGTCCTTCATCTTGATCCATCCTCCATTCCTAAGGTTGTGTCCGATTTTCACCGGTCCCAGGAGATCATATTTCCCTCCTTCTGCCAGTATCCACGCAATCCAAAAGAGGAGGAATTCCATGTTCGGTGTACCATCTTATTCTACCTAGAGTAAACCAGTCCTTGGAGAATTGACCAGAACTTATTTACACATCCATCAGGTCAAAATAAGGGGAAAAAGGTGTCAAAAAGCACCATCTCAAGTTGGATCAAAAAGCCATATCCGAAGCGTATCTGGCCCAGGGCATGACTCCTCCGACCGGGGTCAAGGCCCACTCTACAAGGTCCACATCAGTCTCCTGGGCAGAAAGAGAAGGCGCCTCCATCTAGCAGATCTGCAGAGCTGCAACATGGTCTTCACTGCATACCTTCACAAAACACTATAGATTGGACTTATTGTCCAAAAGGGAACCAAGAAACAATGGACACAAGAGCTCAAAAAATAACAGCTTTATTAAGACAAATTCAAAACATTACAATAAGTACATAAAAAACAAATACGCAAAAGATGAGAGAAGAGGCGAGCCTAGTGCCACGCACAAATACACTAATCCATTTACGAGCAAATCAAATGGTAGCTATAAGGTAGAAAGGCCATGTATAAGAGCATGTAAAGATGTAATCAGAGTCATGAAATAAGTATTAGCCCAATATTCAATATAATTGTAGTGTATACTAATACCAGAAAGTGGGCAGCTACACAGGAGATAAAGCTCCAAAGTACCAAGCAAGCAGCAGGAAGGTAAAAAGGTATATAGCCAAATAAACGGGTGTCACGTTAAAGTATTATATATAGAGACTGACCCCTTATGGCTTATCACAACTATCTGTGCAGAAATATAAGCATTATAGATTAGTTCCCCCTAGTGGCTCAGTAAGCCATATATTTCACATAATCCCGGGAAGTCCCATGCAAAAGAAGGGGGAGACTAAACAGATGCGAAAATAATACGTTACCAACCTGCTGCTGCCGTGCGTGGAAGAGGAGGCCCCGACGCGCGTTTCGCAGGAGTTGCTTCCTCGGGGGGCACTAGTGAGGAGTGGAGTGAGGGTCCTTAAATACCGAACTGCTAAAACCTCCAGGCGGCAATGGCGGCGCTTACCCAGGCTCGGCCGTGGATGGAGGCGGCGTCCAACGTCACACAGCCGCGCCCCACACTGACGCGTCAGTAGGAGGGGCCAGATGTGCGACGCAGAGAGGACGCGTATCCACGGCAACCAAGCCACGCCTACCCGGGGAAGCGCACGCCGCTCAGAGGGCAGGAAAGCGACTGACATAGAATAGGCACCAAGGAGTCTACAGAGAGTCTGTGCACATACCTAGCTTGTACGGTGAATGTGATAAAACAGGAGGGAAGGTGAGATCAAACAGAGGTGCTCGCATAGAAGCCGGACACAGCTGTGATAAAAGAGAATAATATAATGAGAGAAACTAAAGAGATAAAAAGTATGCTAATAATTTACATAGACATAAGTGTCAATAATGAAAGATGCTAGTCAAAATAGCGTCAAATAGTGCCATTAGCTAATATAAATTGTAACGAGATAATGCACATGGACAAGGAAAAGGCAGATGAAAAAATGATGATGATATTATTGATAGTGAGGTGAAAAAGTCCATATAAATTACATACACGAAAAAATGGACTTAAAAATGGATGTGAAATCCAAGCAATACTAAAGACTGCTGAAGGGAAATCCTAAAAAAGATAAATAGTGAGAGCTGTACAGTATATTTTTATTTGTGCTGGAGAATCTGACGGCACCCAATAATGGTGACACAATAGCTAATATTAATACGTATGCAAAAATAGAAAATTTAAAAAGACAGTGCACTTCTATTAACTAACAGACACTCAACATATGGGTACCTATATATTAGACTAGAGATAAAAACCACCAAAGTGGTTGGTAACAAATAAAGCTGAAATGGAGACATAAGCAGGGGAATGTGAGAATCACCAACAATTATTTATAAGTGTGGACTCTTGGCTTCTTGATAGCTGAATCTGTCAACGCTTCCTGGATCATAAAGGGAGAATAATGAAAGGACGTAAATAGTCTGTTAAATAAATAGAAAAAAAGAGATATGTGAGTAACATTAAAACAAAACAACTGTTAAAAAACCACTAACACTAGATAAAAAGTTTTTTATAGACTAAGTAAAAATCAATACAGAACTATAAAAAACTAAGAAACTACAAGAATGGGACAAAACTCAAAACCTCATTAAGCCCTTTAGGGCGAATGCAATCTATGCGGACAATCCATTGGGCTTCCAATTGGGCGAGGCGTTTCTTCATATCACCACCTCGTCCATCCATTAGGACACGATCTATACCACGTACTCTCAAGAGGTGACTGTTACACCCGTGTTTTTCTTTGAAATGCCTTGGAATCGGCTTTAAGAACTCATCAGCCGATGAATTCAAGGCTGCTTTGATGTCCTGGATGTGCTCTCTGATTCTGATGCGCAGTTGGCGTGATGTGAGGCCCACATAAATGAGGCCACAAGGGCAAGTGGCATAGTATACCACATGGTCCGTGGAGCAGGTAATATGCTGGGTGATCCGAAATTCTTTAGACCCATCACTGGATAAACATGTAAAGCAGCGTTCCAAGTTTTTACATGCCGTATAATCATGGCATGGGAAAAAAAACCATCTCGGGCCTTTAGAGCCAAACGCACATTTAGATTCTGGTCCCCTATAGTGACTATGGGTAAGGAGGTCTCTTAGATTCTTATTCCTCCGGTACGTAACAGAGGGTATGTTTGTAAGACATTTTGTCAATACGGAATCATGTTTGATGATGGGCCAATATTTGCCCAGTATTTCTCTAACCTTTGTTGACTTGTTTGAGAAGGTTGCTATAAATCTCACCTGAGTGGGTGCTTGAGATTCCCTCTTGGTCCCAAAGAGGCTTGCTCTATCAATTCGTGAAGCCCTCCTCCTGCAGCGTCTGATTGTCCTTGACGAGTAGCCACGATCCATGAAGCGATGGGAAATATCTTCTGCTTGTTTTTGATATAAGGTGTCCTCCGAGCATATCCGTTTTGCTCTAAGGAGTTGTCCATATGGGATACTGTTCTTAAGATGTCTTGGATGAGCTGATGTGGAGTGTAACAAACTGTTAACTGATGTTTCCTTCCTATGTAGATCACTCTGGAGGAAGCCATCTCCATCCCTGCGGATACACACATCCAAGAAGTCGACCCTCTCTCGGCTGTAATGGCAGGTAAGTTTAATGTTAGAGTCATTGACATTAAGTTCATCAATAAACTTCAAGAGATCTTTTTCAGTACCTTGCCAGATAGCGAAAACATCATCTATATATCTGGCCCACATAAGTACATTAGATGAAAGGGGAGTGGCATCAGTGATGAAAATGTTTCTCTCCCACAGCCCCAGGAACAGACATGCATAGGACGGCGCAAAGGCCGCCCCCATGGCTGTACCCTGGAGCTGTAGGTAGAGTGCCTCCTTAAAAATAAAAAAGTTATGACTCAACGCGAATTCCAGCAGAGATAACAAAAATCTACAAAAATGGTCATCAATATCAGTATTACTCAAAAAGAAGCTCACCGCTTCCATGCCATCTGCATGCCGGATAGACGTGTAGAGAGACTCTACGTCTAATGTTACCAACAGCATGTCTGGTTCCATATTAATGTTTGAAATTTTTGACAAGATGTCCCCCGTGTCTCTCAGGTAAGAAGGAAGGGTTTCAACAATAGGTTTGAGGTAAAAATCAAGCATCTTACCCACATTCTCCGTAAGTCCTCCATTTCCGGACACAATTGGTCGACCAGTAGGGCACGTCAAGTTTTTATGCACTTTGGGTAAAAGATACAGACATGGAGTCCGTGGTGCATCAGGGACCAAGCCATCTCTCAAATCTTTGGTAATTAATCCGTCAATAAATGCTTCCTCAAGTATATCCAACAGCTCTACCTGAAAAATAGAGGTAGGATTGAAACTCAATTTCCTGTAGGTGTCTTAATCACGCAACTGTCGGAAGGCCTCTTTTTCATACATTTCAGTTGGCCACAGTACGATATTACCGCCTTTATCGGCAGGCTTAATTAATACTCGATCTATGGAGCGTAATTCAGTCAGGGCTCGTCGTTGTTCACGGGTCAAAATTATCATGTTGCAAACCAATTGGGATTTTCTTAAGATCTTCAGTAACCACTTTAACAAAAAGATCAATCTCGGGGAAGAGGTTAAGTGGGGGGAAGCGTTTGGGCTTAGGTAATACAAACTTACCCTTGGAGGCAGTTGGTAAAGATTCCTCACAAAGTTCATTCAAAATGGCAATTGTTTCCTGCTCCTCAGTAGTCCATTGTGTGTTATCCGGATTATTTCTCTGATGTAATTTATGCAGTACCAACTTTCTCGCGAATAAATGAAGATCCTTTATTGCTGTGAAGAGATTGAATGAAGTAGGGGAGAAAGATAAACCCAGACTTAATACTTCCAGCTGTGCATCAGTGAGAGAGACAGAAGAAAGGTTAATCACCTGTAGTTTAGATGGTCCTGCGGTGTTGGTATAGGCACGTTTGGAAGAGTTAAGGCCCCTTCACATTTAGCGACGCTGCAGCGATACCGACAACGATCCGAATCGCTGCAGCGTCGCTGTTTGGTCGCTGGAGAGCTGTCACACAGACCGCTCTCCAGTGACCAACGATGCCGGTAACCAGGGTAAACATCGGGTAACTAAGCGCAGGGCCGCGCTTAGTAACCCGATGTTTACCCTAGATACCATGCTAAAAGTAAAAAAAAACAAACAGTACATACTTACCTACAGCTGTCTGTCCTCCAGCGCTGTGCTCTGCTTCTCTGCTCTCCTCCTGTACTGTCTGGGAGCCGGAAAGCAGAGCGGTGACGTCACCGCTCTGCTTTCCGGCTCACAGCCAGTACAGCAGGAGAGCAGAGCACAGCGCTGGAGGACAGACGGCTGTAGGTAAGTATGTAGTGTTTGTTTTTTTTTACTTTTAGCATGGTAACCAGGGTAAACATCGGGTTACTAAGCGCGGCCCTGCGCTTAGTTACCCGATGTTTACCCTGGTTACCAGTGAAGACATCGCTGGATCGGTGTCACACACGCCGATCCAGCGATGTCTCCAGGGAGTCCAGCGACGAAATAAAGTTCTGGACTTTATTCAGCGACCAACGATCTCCCAGCAGGGGCCTGATCGTTGGTCGCTGTCACACATAACGATTTCATTAACGATATCGTTGCTACGTCACAAATAGCAACGATATCGTTAACAATATTGTTATGTGTGAAGGTACCTTTATATTTCCGGTTATAGTTCGTACCCTTTCTTTTATTTCTACCAGTAGAGGAGAAGCATTGTACATCCAGAGTCTCAGTTTTACCTTCAGCCGAAGACAGGGAGGAAATTGAGGAGGATCGTGTTGACATCCGTGGTTTATACCACTTGTACACGGAATTAGTTTTGAAGTCTTGTACATCTCTCATAAATTTACTGGTTTTTACCTCCTTGATCTCCTTTTCCCAGATGACAAATTGTCCATCAAGGTCCTTCTTGAATACATCCATATCCGCTGAACTCACGGACTCGGTGAGTTTTTTCTGTAGAGTTTCGATTTCGATCTCCATTGATTCCAGGCTTTTTTTATTCAGTCCAATAAGTAATTCAATGAGGGAACGTGAGCATATGTTGCAAGCTTCCTCCCATCGAGAGCGAAAAAAAGGATCCTCAACGGGAAATGAAGGTAAAATTCTAACCCGAAGGCCCCTAGGGATCATGTTTTTAGATAGGTAGCTCTCCAGAGTAGCCTTATTCCACCAGATACGCATTCTTTTTTTCAACATAAATGTCAAATTGGTTTTAATTTCCATTATAGTCCCATTCTCTGTTTCACCACTAGGTGTCGCCTCACTCTTAAAAATTGCATCGATATGTGCCAGCCAGGATTGATCCCGTGCTTTCAGATCCATAGCCCAAGAAAGATGTGCTGAAACACACAAGCTAGATCAGTAAACCTATAGGGAGGGCAAACAATTTAAATGCTCCGCCATCATAAGATATAAGAGAACCAAGAAACAATGGACACAAGAGCTCAAAAAATAACAGCTTTATTAAGACAAATTCAAAACATTACAATAAGTACATAAAAAACAAATACGTAAAATGCAAAAGATGAGAGAAGAGGCGAGCCTAGTGCCACGCACAAATACACTAATCCATTAACGAGCAAATCAAATGGTAGCTATAAGGTAGAAAGGCCATGTATAAGAGCATGTAAAGATGTAATCAGAGTCATGAAATAAGTATTGGCCCAATATTCAATATAATTGTAGTGTATACTAATACCAGAAAGTGGGCAGCTACACAGGAGATAAAGCTCCAAAGTACCAAGCAAGCAGCAGGAAGGTAAAAAGGTATATAGCCAAATAAACGGGTGTCACGTTAAAGTATTATATATAGAGACTGACCCCTTATGGCTTATCACAACTATCTGTGCAGAAATATAAGCATTATAGATTAGTTCCCCCTAGTGGCTCAGTAAGCCATATATTTCACATAATCCCGGGAAGTCCCATGCAAAAGAAGGGGGAGACTAAACAGATGCGAAAATAATACGTTACCAACCTGCTGCTGCCGTGCGTGGAAGAGGAGGCCCCGACCGGTCCCAGGAGATCATATTTCCCTCCTTCTGCCAGTATCCACGCAATCCAAAAGAGGAGGAATTCCATGTTCGGTGTACCATCTTATTCTACCTAGAGTAAACCAGTCCTTGGAGAATTGACCAGAACTTATTTACACATCCATCAGGTCAAAATAAGGGGAAAAAGGTGTCAAAAAGCAACATCTCAAGTTGGATCAAAAAGCCATATCCGAAGCGTATCTGGCCCAGGGCATGACTCCTCTGACCGGGGTCAAGGCCCACTCTACAAGGTCCACATCAGTCTCCTGGGCAGAAAGAGAAGGCGCCTCCATCTAGCAGATCTGCAGAGCTGCAACATGGTCTTCAGTGCATACCTTCACAAAACACTATAGATTGGACTTATTGTCCAAAAGGGATCTAGTCCTTGGCCGAAAAGTACTCAAGGCCGTGGTCTTCCTAGTACCGTATTAGTTGGTATTCCTCCTATGCTGTTGTGGAAGGTGACTAGAGAAAATATAATTAGACTTACTGGTAATTTGGTTTTTAGGAACCTTCCCTCCCTATGTTCCTTGGAGTATTCCGGGGACCTTAAAGGTAACCAGTGCTATGGTGTTCGTTATAATAAGTCACTGGCGAATAGGAAGTGGGAGGGGCTTTTAACCTCTTGTGCTTCCTGTCTCCCATTAGTGTGTGGAAACAACCTCCTTTGCTGACGTGGAAGGTTCCTAGAAACCGAATTACCGGTAAGTTTAATTCTATTTTCCTGTCTCTCTGGTCAGATTGGGGGCTTATCTACAGCATTATAGAATGCTGTAGGTAAGCACTGTGTAACAACTCTGCTGGCATCACGGCATGGCCTCACATCTCTCACAATCTTACCCACTGCTCCAGGCCATGATGTGGTTTCTGTTTCATGCCAGCTCCATGTTCTGTGTCTCTGCTCTCTGCATGCCTCATGGCTATGTGTATAGGGGGCCGGCGCCTGAACTCTCTGGTTCTTATAGGAATCAGGTGCATCTGTCTAATCAGTTCCTGACCAATTACCAAGAGGCCTCCTGTATATAGTGCAGCTCCACCCTGTGGTCTGGGCCTGTGCAATGTGTTAGCTCAGTTAGTGTCTAGCTGCTGAGTTTGCCTGGCCTTGCTCTGAGTTACTCCCTCTGAGCTTTTCTCTGTGCTTTTGCCTTGTTCTTGTAGTCCGCCCTCCAGGAGGTAGAATATCCTGGTCCCTGTGTCTTTGTCCCTGTGTCTTTGTCCTTGTGTCTTGTTCCATTGCCTTGTCTGTACTTAGTCTTGTCTCGGTCTCCTTGTGTGTGGCTTCCTTCCCTGCTGTGTCTTTCCTTGTGTTCTCGGTCTGCTTGCACTCCGCACTCTTGCGGCTCTGCCTGCTCTGCATCTTGGTGGCTTTGCCGCTGCTCCGCACTTCTGCGGTTCTGCTCCGTCTTGCTCTGCTCCGCTCCCGTTGCTGCAGAAACCTCTTGCTGCAGTTCCCCTCTGCAATCCTTGCAGTTCCACTTTGCTTAGCTTCTGCAGTATCTCTTGCTGCAGCTTCTCTCCACATTCTTTGTGGCTCAGCTCAGCTTTTGTTGCTACGCTACCGCTTGCTGCTTTTCCATTCCTATCTGCAGTCTTTCACTCCTCTCCTGTGTGAACAGGTCCCTACCTGTTCCTCCAAACTATACAGTGGGGCAAAAAAGTATTTAGTCAGTCAGCAATAGTGCAAGTTCCACCACTTAAAAAGATGAGAGGCGTCTGTAATTTACATCATAGGTAGACCTCAACTATGGGAGACAAACTGAGAAAAAAAAATCCAGAAAATCACATTGTCTGTTTTTTTATCATTTTATTTGCATATTATGGTGGAAAATAAGTATTTGGTCAGAAACAAAATTTCATCTCAATACTATGTAATATATCCTTTGTAGGCAATGACAGAGGTCAAACGTTTTCTGTAAGTCTTCACAAGGTTGCCACACACTGTTGTTGGTATGTTGGCCCATTCCTCCATGCAGATCTCCTCTAGAGCAGTGATGTTTTTGGCTTTTCGCTTGGCAACACGGACTTTCAACTCCCTCCAAAGGTTTTCTATAGGGTTGAGATCTGGAGACTGGCTAGGCCACTCCAGGACCTTGAAATGCTTCTTACGAAGCCACTCCTTCGTTGCCCTGGCGGTGTGCTTTGGATCATTGTCATGTTGAAAGACCCAGCCACGTTTCATCTTCAATGTCCTTGCTGATGGAAGGAGGTTTGCACTCAAAATCTCACGATACATGGCCCCATTCATTCTTTCATGTACCCGGATCAGTCGTCCTGGCCCCTTTGCAGAGAAACAGCCCCAAAGCATGATGTTTCCACCACCATGCTTTACAGTAGGTATGGTGTTTGATGGATGCAACTCAGTATTCTTTTTCCTCCAAACACAACAAGTTGTGTTTCTACCAAACAGTTCCAGTTTGGTTTCATCAGACCATAGGACATTCTCCCAAAACTCCTCTGGATCATCCAAATGCTCTCTAGCAAACTTCAGACGGGCCCGGACATGTACTGGCTTAAGCAGTGGGACACGTCTGGCACTGCAGGATCTGAGTCCATGGTGGTGTAGTGTGTTACTTATGGTAGGCCTTGTTACATTGGTCCCAGCTCTCTGCAGTTCATTCACTAGGTCCCCCCGCGTGGTTCTGGGATTTTTGCTCACCGTTCTTGTGATCATTCTGACCCCACGGGGTGGGATTTTGCGTGGAGCCCCAGATCGAGGGAGATTATCAGTGGTCTTGTATGTCTTCCATTTTCTAATTATTGCTCCCACTGTTGATTTCTTCACTCCAAGCTGGTTGGCTATTGCAGATTCAGTCTTCCCAGCCTGGTGCAGGGCTACAATTTTGTTTCTGGTGTCCTTTGACAGCTCTTTGGTCTTCACCATAGTGGAGTTTTTTGGAGTCAGACTGTTTGAGGGTGTGCACAGGTGTCTTTTTATACTGATAACAAGTTTAAACAGCTGCCATTACTACAGGTAATGAGTGGAGGAAAGAGGAGACTCTTAAAGAAGAAGTTACAGGTCTGTGAGAGCCAGAAATCTTGATTGTTTGTTTCTGACCAAATACTTATTTTCCACCATAATATGCAAATAAAATGATAAAAAAAACAGACAATGTGATTTTCTGGATTTTTTTTTCTCAGTTTGTCTCCCATAGTTGAGGTCTACCTATGATGTAAATTACAGCCGCCTCTCATCTTTTTAAGTGGTGGAACTTGCACTATTGCTGACTGACTAAATACTTTTTTGCCCCACTGTATATCCCTACCTGTTCCTTCATCTCACTCACAATTGGACTGCACTCGGGTGTCATCTGAGTGCAGCCTGATTCTAATATCTCATTAGCAAGCCCTGTGTTCTTTGCCGTGTCTCTGCCAGCCCTGTGTTCCAAACTACATATCTGTACCTGCACGTCCAGTGTGAACAGGCCCTTACCTGTTCCTTCATATACCACATCAACCAGTCCTGTGTTCTCTGCCGTGCCTCCCAATCCTGTGTTCCTGCCAGTCCTGCCGTTCCTGCCCTGCCTTCCAGTCCTGTGTTCCTGCCGTCCTAGCCAGTCCTGTTTCCTGCCGTGTCTCTGTCAGCCCTGTGTTCTCTGCCGTGTCTCTGCCAGCCCTATCTCAGCCGTGTCAGCCTACTTGTCTGTGTTCCTGCCGTGCTCTTCTGCCAGTCCTGCCTAATGCCCGCACCAATCCTGGTCTTCCTGTCTCCCAAGTGGGATCAGGAGCCACAGCCAGACACCACCCTGGAGTAGCACCTGGCAGCTGCCTGCTGCACAAGCCTGTCCTCACCATCAGAGGCTCCAGTGAAAACCCAGGCAGCTGTCATAGTCATGCCCCTTCCAGGGTAGTCTGGTTTGTGGCACAGTGGGGCCACAAACCCCCCGAGCTCACGCCCACCAGTCAGGGCGTGAGCGTAACACACTGAAAGGCGGTAGCGGCATGTTATCGACCATACCTGGTGACAGGTTCACTTTAATAGAGTACATACAGTTAGGTCCATATATATTTGGACAGAGACAACATTTTTCTAATTTTGGTTATAGATATTACCACAATGAATTTTAGACAAAACAATTCAGATACAGTTGAAGTTCAGTCTTTCAGCTTTCATTTGAGGGTATCCACATTAAAATTGGATGAAGGGTTTAGGAGTTTCAGCTCCTTAACATGTGCCACCCTGTTTTTAAAGGGACCAAAAGTAATTGGACAGATTCAATAATTTTAACTAAAATGTTCATTTTTAGTACTTGGTTGAAAACCCTTTGTTGGCAATGACTGCCTGAAGTCTTGAACTCATGGACATCACCAGACGCTGTGTTTCCTCCTTTTTTATGCTCTGCCAGGCCTTCACTACTGTGGTTTTCAGTTGCTGTTTGTTTGTGCGCCTTTCTGTCTGAAGTTTAGTCTTTAACAAGTGAAATGCTGCTCAATTGGGTTGAGATCAGGTGACTGACTTGGCCATTCAAGAATATTCCACTTCTTTGTGTCATGGTTTGTCTGTTTCAGTTCCTTTAGGGTTAACTCCTGTAGCCTCACACTGATCCTGGGTGGACTTTTTATAGCCTCCATCTGGGAGTTTCCTTTGTCAGTGATACTTCCGTCTTTGGCTAAGTGTGTTGACCCCTGAGTGTGTTTCGCGCTGTGTACCTGGTTTGCTTGATTTCTTGGCTCTTTGACTCGGTCTGTTCTCTGGACACTGTGTATTGGATTCCCTCTCTGTACTTTCTCTGCCCGTTCGGTATTGATCTCGGCTTGGCCCCTACCCTCCTTTTGTCTTGTCCCTTGGTACCGTTATGCTATCCCGTGCTCTGACCCCGGCCTGATCTGTTTACGTCTCTGTCTGTGCCCCTAGGTAGCTCTGTTTGGTAGTTACCTTTCTAGGAGTTTTCCTTCAGCTTCTAGCTCCCTGAGCTTAGACCACGCCCATCACCAGTCAGGTGATTCAGGTCCTGACAGGACTGAAGCAGTGTCTCTCTCCAGTCTAGCTTGCCCTGCGTTACTGGGAGTCTGTGGCTATCTCCAGGTACTATTTCCCCAGGAGTTAGCATCGGTGAGAGTTACTCATATCTCCCTGCCTGACATTATCACTGAACCACTAAGTTATTTTTGTTTCACTGCTCTGTTTGGGGTGTGTGTTGTGGGGAGGGTTATGGATCCCATACAGTCTTTATCTGAACAGATGAAAAAACTGAGCCAGATGTTTCAGGCTTTGACTCTGGAGCAGCAGGCCCTTGCTCGTTCTCAGCGGCAGGTCACTGAGACTGTGCAGGGGGCATTGTCTTCTGGTTTTCAGGGGGCTATGGCGAGTGATGTTGCACTGGTGTCTCCAGAACCCCCTGTAAAATTGCCTGACCTTTTTTCTGGGAACAAGAAAGAGTTCAGGGTTTTCAAAGAGGGTTGTAAACTCTTTTTCAATTTGAGACCACGGTCCTCTGGGGTTGAAAGTCAGAGGGTAGGGGTTGTCATGTCCCTGTTAAGGGGGTCCCCGCAGGCTTGGGCATTCTCCCTTCCTCCCACCGCTCCTGAGAGAATGTCGGTAAATGCGTTCTTTGAGGCCCTCGGGCATATATATGATGAGCCTGACTGAGTGCGATTGGCTGAGGACATGGTGATGAGTGTCTGTCAGGGGAAACACTCGGCCGAATGGTTCTGTACGGAGTTCCGCCGCTGGGCCACGGAGGTTTCTTGGGATGATGCCGCGCTTCGAGGACTCTTTCGTAGAGGCTTGTCCGAGCGGTTGCAGGATGCCCTGGCATTACACCCCCCAACTAACACTCTCGAGGACGCCATGACTCAGGCCGTCCGAATGGACCGAAGGTTACCGGCCAGAGGGGTGATGCAGGTGGAGACTCCGTTGTTTTCCAGTGGAAAAGAGACTGTTTCTGAGCCTATGGAAGTAGGCGCTCTCACCTTAAAAGAAAAAGAGAGAAAACGCCGGCGGGAAAAGCAGTTATGTTTCTACTGTGGTGAAGCTGGACATTGGAAGAAGGAGTGTCCTTCCTGCCCATCATCGACCCGGTCGGTGGGAAACGACTAGGTCTGGGTAGTTATCGAGGAGACTACTCAGACCCCCAGGTACATTTGTCCTCATTTTCTAAGGTGTTGCTTCATGTGGAGCTGTTAGTGGACGGTTGTTCGTCTTTCTCGACAGCATTTGTGGACTGCGGCTCATCTATCAATCTGATTGACTCCCAATTGGTCACACGTTGCAAGATAGGGACAGTTAGGCTCAAGACTCCTGTCAAGGTGGTGGCCATTGACTCCTCCCCCCTTACAAAAGAGGGAATCCTCTTTATGTCTGATTTGTTTTCGCTCAGAGTGGGCGCTGCTCACGAGGAAAAATTAAGTTGTTTAGTTATGGACAATCTGCCAGCGGGGTTGGTGTTGGGTATGCCCTGGTTACAACGCCATAATCCAGTTATTAATTGGAAAACGGGGGAGATTGTTCAATGGGGGTCTAATTGTTCTAAGTTGTGTTATAAATCTGCATTGTTGGTTAAACCTGTCAAATCTGTGTCTGTATCATCTGTCGAGCTGGAAGGTATTCCGGAGTACCTGATAGACTTCGAAGATGTGTTCTCAGAAAGCGAGGCCGAGACGTTACCGCCACATAGACTTTTTGATTGCGCCATTGAGTTAGTCCCGGGGGCTAAACTGCCTAAAGCCCGTCTATTTAATTTGTCAGGCCCTGAGCGCTTAGCTATGAAAAATTACATTGCAGAAAGTCTTCGCAAGGGTCATATACGTCCCTCTGTCTCACCTGTGGCTGCAGGGTTCTTTTTTGTAAAAAAAAAAGATGGCGGTTTACGTCCCTGTCTCGACTTTTGGGAACTTAGTAAAATAACGGTTCGGAATACGTATCCCCTCCCGTTGATTCCTGATTTGTGTAATCAATTATCTGGGGCTAAATGGTTCTCCAAACTGGATCTTCGGGGAGCTTATAATTTGATAAGAGTCCGGGAGGGGGACGAACGGAAAACTGCGTTCCTCACATCTGAGGGACTTTTTGAAAATTTAGTCATGCCATTTGGTCTTACCAACGCCCCCGCCATTTTTCAGAATTTCATCAATGTTGTGTTTGCTGATCTCATTGGTCGATTTGTTGTGATTTACTTAGATGATATCCTGATATACTCATCAGACAGTCAGTCTCATCTGATTCATGTACGAACCGTCCTCCAAAGACTTAGGGAAAATCATCTGTTTGCTAAGTTAGAGAAATGTTTGTTTTTTGTTCAAGAGTTATCTTTTTTGGGGTTGATTGTTTCTGGTGAGGGTTTTCGTATGGACCCCAAGAAAGTGCAGGCCATTGCTGATTGGGTGCAACCCCGAGATCTTAAGGGGCTCCAGCGCTTCTTGGGGTTCGCCAATTATTACCGTAAATTTATTCGTGGCTTTTCGCAGGTGGTCAAACCACTCACAGATTTAACATGCAAAGGTGCCGATGTGAAAAATTGGTCCTTGCCCGCAAAAGAGGCCTTTGCTGCTCTGAAGAAATGCTTTTCTACTGCCCCGGTTTTGGTACAGCCAGATCCGTCCAAACCTTTTATTGTGGAAGTGGATGCCTCTGAGGTGGGGGTTGGTGCTGTGTTGTCCCAAGGGCCCGCCACTCTGACCAATCTCAGGCCATGTGGGTTTTTTTCTAGGAAGTTCTCTGCTGCTGAAAGGAATTATGATGTTGGCAACAGAGAGCTCCTTGCAGTAAAATTGGCGTTTGAAGAGTGGAGGCACTTTTTGGAGGGGGCCAATCACCCGGTCACTGTGATTACCGATCATAAAAATTTATCGTATATCGAGTCTGCCAAAAGACTTACCCCCAGACAAGCCCGTTGGTCACTTTTTTTCTCTCGTTTTCAGTTTACTATAACGTTTCGTCCGGGGTCAAAAAATGTTAAGGCTGATGCCTTGTCTCGTAGTTTTCATCCGGTGTCTCCCCCTGAGCCACCGTCCTCCATTCTTCGCCCTGGGGTAGTGTTGGCAGGAGTCTCGTCTGAGTTAGAACGAGAGATTGAGGGGGCCCAGTCTCTGGCTCCTGTTGCCAAGCCGGCGGGTAAGTTGTTTGTCCCGTTGCAGCTTCGACTTAAACTCCTGCAGGAGTTTCATGAATCCAAGCTTACGGCTCACCCTGGTATTTCGGCCACACGTCTTGCGGTGGCTAAGATTTTTTGGTGGCCTACTCTTGGTTCTGATGTTAAAAAATTCATTTCTGGTTGTGGGGTCTGCGCTCGTTCTAAAAACTCACACAGCCGGCCGGCCGGAGAACTTATGCCCTTGGCAGTTCCTGAAAGGCCATGGACTCATTTGTCTATGGACTTTATTACCAATCTTCCCTTGTCTAGAGGCAATACAGTGGTATGGGTAGTGGTGGACAGGTTCTCTAAGCAGGCTCATTTTGTACCTTTGACCGCACTACCGTCAGCTGAGACTTTATCCAGATTGTTTGTGCAGCATGTGGTCCGGTTGCATGGGGTACCCCTGAATGTGGTGTCTGATCGTGGGGTGCAGTTTGTGGCTAAGTTTTGGCGTGCTTTCTATAAAAAATTGGGGATTTCTCTGTCTTTTTCATCTGCCTACCACCCAGAGAGCAATGGTCAGACAGAACGCACTAATCAGTCTCTGGAACAGATTCTCCGATGTCTGACTTCCGCAAGACAGAATGACTGGTGTGATGTACTGCCGTTGGCGGAGTTCGCCTTCAATAGTCGGGTGAGCCAAGCTACCAGTATGTCTCCTTTTATGATCAATTATGGTTTTATTCCACATTTCGGTAAGTTTTCTCGTTTGGATTCTGGATGTCCCGGGGCTGAGGGTTCTGTTCAAAGATTAAAGAATACATGGGCAGAGGTTCAGCGGAATATCTCCAGGTCTCAAGGGAGATATAAATTTTTCGCTGACAGGAAAAGAACCCCGGGTCCTGTGTTTCGGGTTGGGGACGAAGTTTGGCTCTCCACACGAAACATTAAGCTGAAGGTTCCATCAGCCAAGTTGGGCCCCAAGTTCATTGGCCCATACAAGATTGTGGAAAAGATCAATCCAGTAGCATACAGGTTGTTTCTACCAGTCTCATTCAAGATCCCTAATGTCTTCCATAAATCCCTACTGAAACCTTTTGTGCCAGTTCGGGGGGAGTCTCCCGTTTTGGTTGAGGGTCACATGGAATATGAGATTGATCACATTGTGGATTCCAGGTTGGTGCGGCGGTCTGTACAGTATCTGGTTCATTGGAAGGGGTATGGTCCTGAGGACAGGTCCTGGGTTGCTGCCCGCTTGATACACGCAGATCGCTTAGTTCGTGCATTTCATTCTAGGTATCCGGGTAAGCCTGGGGGTCCAGTGGCCCCCCGTTGAGAGGGGGGTACTGTCATGGTTTGTCTGTTTCAGTTCCTTTAGGGTTAACTCCTGTAGCCTCACACTGATCCTGGGTGGACTTTTTATAGCCTCCATCTGGGAGTTTCCTTTGTCAGTGATACTTCCGTCTTTGGCTAAGTGTGTTGACCCCTGAGTGTGTTTCGCGCTGTGTACCTGGTTTGCTTGATTTCTTGGCTCTTTGACTCGGTCTGTTCTCTGGACACTGTGTATTGGATTCCCTCTCTGTACTTTCTCTGCCCGTTCGGTATTGATCTCGGCTTGGCCCCTACCCTCCTTTTGTCTTGTCCCTTGGTACCGTTATGCTATCCCGTGCTCTGACCCCGGCCTGATCTGTTTACGTCTCTGTCTGTGCCCCTAGGTAGCTCTGTTTGGTAGTTACCTTTCTAGGAGTTTTCCTTCAGCTTCTAGCTCCCTGAGCTTAGACCACGCCCATCACCAGTCAGGTGATTCAGGTCCTGACAGGACTGAAGCAGTGTCTCTCTCCAGTCTAGCTTGCCCTGCGTTACTGGGAGTCTGTGGCTATCTCCAGGTACTATTTCCCCAGGAGTTAGCATCGGTGAGAGTTACTCATATCTCCCTGCCTGACATTATCACTGAACCACTAAGTTATTTTTGTTTCACTGCTCTGTTTGGGGTGTGTGTTGTGGGGAGGGTTATGGATCCCATACAGTCTTTATCTGAACAGATGAAAAAACTGAGCCAGATGTTTCAGGCTTTGACTCTGGAGCAGCAGGCCCTTGCTCGTTCTCAGCGGCAGGTCACTGAGACTGTGCAGGGGGCATTGTCTTCTGGTTTTCAGGGGGCTATGGCGAGTGATGTTGCACTGGTGTCTCCAGAACCCCCTGTAAAATTGCCTGACCTTTTTTCTGGGAACAAGAAAGAGTTCAGGGTTTTCAAAGAGGGTTGTAAACTCTTTTTCAATTTGAGACCACGGTCCTCTGGGGTTGAAAGTCAGAGGGTAGGGGTTGTCATGTCCCTGTTAAGGGGGTCCCCGCAGGCTTGGGCATTCTCCCTTCCTCCCACCGCTCCTGAGAGAATGTCGGTAAATGCGTTCTTTGAGGCCCTCGGGCATATATATGATGAGCCTGACTGAGTGCGATTGGCTGAGGACATGGTGATGAGTGTCTGTCAGGGGAAACACTCGGCCGAATGGTTCTGTACGGAGTTCCGCCGCTGGGCCACGGAGGTTTCTTGGGATGATGCCGCGCTTCGAGGACTCTTTCGTAGAGGCTTGTCCGAGCGGTTGCAGGATGCCCTGGCATTACACCCCCCAACTAACACTCTCGAGGACGCCATGACTCAGGCCGTCCGAATGGACCGAAGGTTACCGGCCAGAGGGGTGATGCAGGTGGAGACTCCGTTGTTTTCCAGTGGAAAAGAGACTGTTTCTGAGCCTATGGAAGTAGGCGCTCTCACCTTAAAAGAAAAAGAGAGAAAACGCCGGCGGGAAAAGCAGTTATGTTTCTACTGTGGTGAAGCTGGACATTGGAAGAAGGAGTGTCCTTCCTGCCCATCATCGACCCGGTCGGTGGGAAACGACTAGGTCTGGGTAGTTATCGAGGAGACTACTCAGACCCCCAGGTACATTTGTCCTCATTTTCTAAGGTGTTGCTTCATGTGGAGCTGTTAGTGGACGGTTGTTCGTCTTTCTCGACAGCATTTGTGGACTGCGGCTCATCTATCAATCTGATTGACTCCCAATTGGTCACACGTTGCAAGATAGGGACAGTTAGGCTCAAGACTCCTGTCAAGGTGGTGGCCATTGACTCCTCCCCCCTTACAAAAGAGGGAATCCTCTTTATGTCTGATTTGTTTTCGCTCAGAGTGGGCGCTGCTCACGAGGAAAAATTAAGTTGTTTAGTTATGGACAATCTGCCAGCGGGGTTGGTGTTGGGTATGCCCTGGTTACAACGCCATAATCCAGTTATTAATTGGAAAACGGGGGAGATTGTTCAATGGGGGTCTAATTGTTCTAAGTTGTGTTATAAATCTGCATTGTTGGTTAAACCTGTCAAATCTGTGTCTGTATCATCTGTCGAGCTGGAAGGTATTCCGGAGTACCTGATAGACTTCGAAGATGTGTTCTCAGAAAGCGAGGCCGAGACGTTACCGCCACATAGACTTTTTGATTGCGCCATTGAGTTAGTCCCGGGGGCTAAACTGCCTAAAGCCCGTCTATTTAATTTGTCAGGCCCTGAGCGCTTAGCTATGAAAAATTACATTGCAGAAAGTCTTCGCAAGGGTCATATACGTCCCTCTGTCTCACCTGTGGCTGCAGGGTTCTTTTTTGTAAAAAAAAAAGATGGCGGTTTACGTCCCTGTCTCGACTTTTGGGAACTTAGTAAAATAACGGTTCGGAATACGTATCCCCTCCCGTTGATTCCTGATTTGTGTAATCAATTATCTGGGGCTAAATGGTTCTCCAAACTGGATCTTCGGGGAGCTTATAATTTGATAAGAGTCCGGGAGGGGGACGAACGGAAAACTGCGTTCCTCACATCTGAGGGACTTTTTGAAAATTTAGTCATGCCATTTGGTCTTACCAACGCCCCCGCCATTTTTCAGAATTTCATCAATGTTGTGTTTGCTGATCTCATTGGTCGATTTGTTGTGATTTACTTAGATGATATCCTGATATACTCATCAGACAGTCAGTCTCATCTGATTCATGTACGAACCGTCCTCCAAAGACTTAGGGAAAATCATCTGTTTGCTAAGTTAGAGAAATGTTTGTTTTTTGTTCAAGAGTTATCTTTTTTGGGGTTGATTGTTTCTGGTGAGGGTTTTCGTATGGACCCCAAGAAAGTGCAGGCCATTGCTGATTGGGTGCAACCCCGAGATCTTAAGGGGCTCCAGCGCTTCTTGGGGTTCGCCAATTATTACCGTAAATTTATTCGTGGCTTTTCGCAGGTGGTCAAACCACTCACAGATTTAACATGCAAAGGTGCCGATGTGAAAAATTGGTCCTTGCCCGCAAAAGAGGCCTTTGCTGCTCTGAAGAAATGCTTTTCTACTGCCCCGGTTTTGGTACAGCCAGATCCGTCCAAACCTTTTATTGTGGAAGTGGATGCCTCTGAGGTGGGGGTTGGTGCTGTGTTGTCCCAAGGGCCCGCCACTCTGACCAATCTCAGGCCATGTGGGTTTTTTTCTAGGAAGTTCTCTGCTGCTGAAAGGCATTATGATGTTGGCAACAGAGAGCTCCTTGCAGTAAAATTGGCGTTTGAAGAGTGGAGGCACTTTTTGGAGGGGGCCAATCACCCGGTCACTGTGATTACCGATCATAAAAATTTATCGTATATCGAGTCTGCCAAAAGACTTACCCCCAGACAAGCCCGTTGGTCACTTTTTTTCTCTCGTTTTCAGTTTACTATAACGTTTCGTCCGGGGTCAAAAAATGTTAAGGCTGATGCCTTGTCTCGTAGTTTTCATCCGGTGTCTCCCCCTGAGCCACCGTCCTCCATTCTTCGCCCTGGGGTAGTGTTGGCAGGAGTCTCGTCTGAGTTAGAACGAGAGATTGAGGGGGCCCAGTCTCTGGCTCCTGTTGCCAAGCCGGCGGGTAAGTTGTTTGTCCCGTTGCAGCTTCGACTTAAACTCCTGCAGGAGTTTCATGAATCCAAGCTTACGGCTCACCCTGGTATTTCGGCCACACGTCTTGCGGTGGCTAAGATTTTTTGGTGGCCTACTCTTGGTTCTGATGTTAAAAAATTCATTTCTGGTTGTGGGGTCTGCGCTCGTTCTAAAAACTCACACAGCCGGCCGGCCGGAGAACTTATGCCCTTGGCAGTTCCTGAAAGGCCATGGACTCATTTGTCTATGGACTTTATTACCAATCTTCCCTTGTCTAGAGGCAATACAGTGGTATGGGTAGTGGTGGACAGGTTCTCTAAGCAGGCTCATTTTGTACCTTTGACCGCACTACCGTCAGCTGAGACTTTATCCAGATTGTTTGTGCAGCATGTGGTCCGGTTGCATGGGGTACCCCTGAATGTGGTGTCTGATCGTGGGGTGCAGTTTGTGGCTAAGTTTTGGCGTGCTTTCTATAAAAAATTGGGGATTTCTCTGTCTTTTTCATCTGCCTACCACCCAGAGAGCAATGGTCAGACAGAACGCACTAATCAGTCTCTGGAACAGATTCTCCGATGTCTGACTTCCGCAAGACAGAATGACTGGTGTGATGTACTGCCGTTGGCGGAGTTCGCCTTCAATAGTCGGGTGAGCCAAGCTACCAGTATGTCTCCTTTTATGATCAATTATGGTTTTATTCCACATTTCGGTAAGTTTTCTCGTTTGGATTCTGGATGTCCCGGGGCTGAGGGTTCTGTTCAAAGATTAAAGAATACATGGGCAGAGGTTCAGCGGAATATCTCCAGGTCTCAAGGGAGATATAAATTTTTCGCTGACAGGAAAAGAACCCCAGGTCCTGTGTTTCGGGTTGGGGACGAAGTTTGGCTCTCCACACGAAACATTAAGCTGAAGGTTCCATCAGCCAAGTTGGGCCCCAAGTTCATTGGCCCATACAAGATTGTGGAAAAGATCAATCCAGTAGCATACAGGTTGTTTCTACCAGTCTCATTCAAGATCCCTAATGTCTTCCATAAATCCCTACTGAAACCTTTTGTGCCAGTTCGGGGGGAGTCTCCCGTTTTGGTTGAGGGTCACATGGAATATGAGATTGATCACATTGTGGATTCCAGGTTGGTGCGGCGGTCTGTACAGTATCTGGTTCATTGGAAGGGGTATGGTCCTGAGGACAGGTCCTGGGTTGCTGCCCGCTTGATACACGCAGATCGCTTAGTTCGTGCATTTCATTCTAGGTATCCGGGTAAGCCTGGGGGTCCAGTGGCCCCCCGTTGAGAGGGGGGTACTGTCATGGTTTGTCTGTTTCAGTTCCTTTAGGGTTAACTCCTGTAGCCTCACACTGATCCTGGGTGGACTTTTTATAGCCTCCATCTGGGAGTTTCCTTTGTCAGTGATACTTCCGTCTTTGGCTAAGTGTGTTGACCCCTGAGTGTGTTTCGCGCTGTGTACCTGGTTTGCTTGATTTCTTGGCTCTTTGACTCGGTCTGTTCTCTGGACACTGTGTATTGGATTCCCTCTCTGTACTTTCTCTGCCCGTTCGGTATTGATCTCGGCTTGGCCCCTACCCTCCTTTTGTCTTGTCCCTTGGTACCGTTATGCTATCCCGTGCTCTGACCCCGGCCTGATCTGTTTACGTCTCTGTCTGTGCCCCTAGGTAGCTCTGTTTGGTAGTTACCTTTCTAGGAGTTTTCCTTCAGCTTCTAGCTGCCTGAGCTTAGACCACGCCCATCACCAGTCAGGTGATTCAGGTCCTGACAGGACTGAAGCAGTGTCTCTCTCCAGTCTAGCTTGCCCTGCGTTACTGGGAGTCTGTGGCTATCTCCAGGTACTATTTCCCCAGGAGTTAGCATCGGTGAGAGTTACTCATATCTCCCTGCCTGACACTTTGCTTTAACAAACTCCTGGGTTGCTTTGGCTTTATGTTTTGGGTCATTGTCCATCTGTAGTATGAAATGACGACCAATCAGTTTGGCTGCATTTGGCTGGATCTGAGCACACATTATGGCTCTGAATACCTCAGAATTCATAAAGCTGCTTCTGTCCTGTGTCACATCATCAATAATCACTAGTGACCCAGTGCCACCGGCAGCCATGCATGCCCAAGCCATCACACTGCCTCCGCCATGTTTTACAGATGATGTGGTATGCTTTGGATCATGAGCTGTGCCACACTTCCGCCATACTTTTCTCTTTCCATCATTCTGGTAGAGGTTGACCTTGGTTTCATCTGTCCAAAGAATGTTCTTCCAGAACTGTGCTGGCTTTTTTAGATGTTTTTTTAGCAAAGTCCAGTCTAGCCTTTTTATTCTTGATGCTTATGAGTGGCTTGCACCGTGCAGTGAACCCTCTGTATTTACTTTCATGCAGTCTTCTCTTTATGGTAGATTTGGATATTGATACGCCGACCTCCTGGAGAGTGTTGTTCACTTGGTTTACTGTTGTGAAGGGGTTTCTCTTCACCATGGAGATTATTCTGCAATCATCCACCACTGTTGTCTTCCGTTGGCGCCCAGGTCTTTTTGCATTGAGGAGTTCACCAGTGCTTTCTTTCTTTCTCAGGATGTACCAAACTGTAGATTTTGCCACTCCTAATATTGTAGCAATTTCTCAGATGTTTTTTTTTCTGTTTTTGCAGCTTAAGGATGGCTTGTTTCACCTGCATGGAGAGCTCCTTTGACCGCATGTTTACTTCACAGCAAAACCTTCCAAATGGAAGAACCACACCTCAAATCAACTCCAGGCCTTTTATCTGCTTAATTGAGAATGATATAATGAAGGGATTGACCATATCTGTCCATGAAATAGCCTTGGAGTCAATTGTCCAATTACTTATGGTCCCTTTAAAAACAGGGTGGCACATGTTAAGGAGCTGAAACTCCTAAACCCTTCATCCAATTTTAATGTGGATACCCTCAAATGAAAGCTGAAAGTCTGAACTTCAACTGCATCTGAATTGTTTTGTTTAAAATTCATTGTGGTAATGTCTGTAACCGAAATTAGAAAAATGTTGTCTTTGTCCAAATATATATGGACCTAACTATATTCACTATGCACTGTAACTTTCTTATTGCTGGATTTGACACCATGTTTGGGCCCTTCCCTGCCATCTATATTTGCATCTCGTCTTACTGTCTCCATTTGTAGCACTGTATTCTGTAAGTAGGGAGACACTATTGTTGTGTAGGATGTCATTGCTCACATGCGCTGGGTACAATTTCCTTGTGTCTATCACACTAGAAGCTCCTGATTTTATCAACCATTATCAGTGTCTGTTATGTTCTTTATGTGCAGATTTTCTCTTCATGTTGTCACTGTGGTCACCTGCTCTATGTGATATAAGACCCTTCCAGATGATGCACTTTAGATTTACATATTAGTTTTGTGTCACCCTATTTGATGAGGACCAATCGTCTATTGACATCACAGTACAGTGTAACATCCCCCATCCCCCAC
Organism: Ranitomeya imitator; assembly: GCF_032444005.1. Lineage (NCBI taxonomy): Eukaryota > Metazoa > Chordata > Amphibia > Anura > Dendrobatidae > Ranitomeya > Ranitomeya imitator. The sequence goes on along the minus strand of NC_091283.1, from coordinate 335,548,607 downwards.
ACATAGTGTATAGTGTAGTAAACCCCCCATAAGGCCCCTTTCACACATAAGTTTTTTGTCGTCAGTCACAATCTGTTGGCTCGACGGATCCGTCGCAAATTGTGAAAAACTGATGCGACGGATTTTTTTTTTTGGACAGATCTGACTAGCGGATCCGGCTAAATAAATCAGAGTATGCTCAGTTAAAAAAATGGAATCCGTCGCCGGATCCGTCACTGTCCGTTTTTTCGACGTACACAAAAAACATTACTTTGTCCGTTGTCTTCAGCCGCCGCACAAACAATTTTCAATGGATCCGGCGAACGACGGATGAAACGTGAGGCCATCCGTCGCTAATACAAGTCTATGAGAAAAAAAACAGACCCGGCGGCATTAGGCGCCGGATCCGTTTTTTTTCAAAATTCGACAGATTGCAACTGATGGCAAAAAACTGATGTGTGAATGAGGCCTAACATTCATGGCCCACCGGCCTCTGCCCATACGCCAGTCAGGGCAGAAATACCCTGATGGCGGCCCTGCCCTTCCAGATGATACACTTTAGATTTACATATTAGTTTTGTGTCACCGTTTGACAGAACAGTACAGTGTAACATCCCCCACACCTAGTGTATAGTGTAGTAAGCACGAAGCTGAAGTTGGTTTCTTATTCGTCAGTTTCTTATTCGGAGCTGAAGTTGGTTTCTTATTCGTCAGTTTCTTATACGGCATTTTTTTCATTTCTGTTTTTTATAGGGTTAACAACAAAAAATGATCATCACAATAATAAAAGACAATGCAGCGAGGAGCCCTGATGTGAATACACTTAAAAACGGCTACAAAAACAATAAAACTGGCACAAAAATGGGCATCAAAGTGGGCACCAAAGAGCGCTGAAGAAAGGGTTAAATGCCTTTGGGCCACTGATCTAACACTGCAGACATATAGAACAGGGCGCCCCACATCCAAACCAGTTATTTCCAGCCTGGCCCAAATGGGTTCTGGGCATCAAAACTGGCATCAAAGTGGGCAGACAGTCAATTTTGGACATATGAATAAGTAACTGATGTTTTTAAGGGGTTAAATGCCTTTGGGCCACTGATACGACACTTAAAATATACAGACAGTGATGCCCTGCATCAAATCCACGTCCCTCCAGCCTGGCCCAAATGGGTTCTGGGCACCAGAACTGGCATTAAAGTGGGCAAACAGCCCATTTCCAGAGATTTGAATAAGTAACTGATGTTTTTAAGGGGTTAAATGCCTTTGGGCCACTGATACGACACTTAAAATATACAGACAGTGATGCCCTGCATCAAATCCACGTCCCTCCAGCCTGGCCCAAATGGGTTCTGGGCACCAGAACTGGCATTAAAGTGGGCAAACAGCCCATTTCCAGAGATTTGAATAAGTAACTGATGTTTTTAAGGGGTTAAATGCCTTTGGGCCACTGATACGACACTTAAAATACACAGACAGTGATGCCCTGCATCAAACCCAGGTCCCTTCAACCTGGCCCAAATGGGTTCTGGGCACCAGAACTGGCATCAAAGTGGGCAAACAGCCCATTTTCACATATTTGAATAAGTAACTGATGTTTTTAAGGGGTTAAATGCCTTTGGGCCACTGATCTGATGCACAAAATACACAGACAGTGATGCCCTGCATCAAATCCACGTCCCTCCAGCCTGGCCCAAATGGGTTCTTGGCACCAGAACTGGCATCAAAGTGGGCAAACATCCCATTTTCTTAGATTTGAATAAGTAACTGATGTTTTTAAGGGGTTAAATGCCTTTGGGCCACTGATCTGACACTTAAAATATACAGACAGTGATGCCCTGCATCAAATCCACGTCCCTCCAGCCTGGCCCAAATGGGTTCTGGGCACCAGAACTGGCATCAAAGTGGGCAAACTGCCCATTTCCACAGATTTGAATAAGTAACTGATGTTTTTAAGGGGTTAAATGCCTTTGGGCCACTGATCTGACACTTAAAATATACAGACAGTGATGCCCTGCATCAAAACCAGGTCCCTCCAGCCTGGCCCAAATGGGTTCTGGGCACCAGAACTGGCATCAAAGTGGGCAAACAGCCCATATCCACAGATTTGAATAAGTAACTGATGTTTTTAAGGGGTTAAATGCCTTTGGGCCACTGATCTGATGCACAAAATACACAGACAGTGATGCCCTGCATCAAACCCAGGTCCCTTCAGCCTGGCCCAAATGGGGTCTGGCCACCAGAACTGGCATCAAAGTGGGCAAACAGCCCATTTTCACATATTTGAATAAGTAACTGATGTTTTTAAGGGGTTAAATGCCTTTGGGCCACTGATACGACACTTAAAATACATAGACAGTGATGCCCTGCATCAAAACCAGGTCCCTTCAGCCTGGCCCAAATGGGTTCTGGGCACCAGAACTGGCATCAAAGTGGGCAAACAGCCCATTTCCACAGATTTGAATAAGTAACTGATGTTTTTAAGGGGTTAAATGCCTTTGGGCCACTGATACAACACTTAAAATTCACAGACAGTGATGCCCTGCATCAAACCCAGGTCCCTTCAGCCTGGCCCAAATGGGTTCTGGCCACCAGAACTGGCATCAAAGTGGGCAAACAGCCCATTTTCACATATTTGAATAAGTAACTGATGTTTTTAAGGGGTTAAATGCCTTTGGGCCACTGATACAACACTTAAAATTCACAGACAGTGATGCCCTGCATCAAACCCAGGTCCCTTCAGCCTGGCCCAAATGGGTTCTGGGCACCAGAACTGGCATTAAAGTGGGCAAATAGCCCATTTTCTTAGATTTGAATAAGTAACTGATGTTTTTAAGGGGTTAAATGCCTTTGGGCCACTGATCTGACACTTAAAATATACAGATAGTGATGCCCTGCATCAAATCCACGTCCCTCCAGCCTGGCCCAAATGGGTTCTGGGCATCAGAACTGGCATTAAAGTGGGCAAACAGCCCATTTTCTCAGATTTGAATAAGTAACTGATGTTTTTAAGGGGTTAAATGCATTTGGGCCACTGATCTGACACTTAAAATACACACAGAGCGATGCCCTGCAAACAACCCAGGTCCCTCCAGCCCGGCCCAAATGGGTTCTGGGCACCAGAACTGGCATCAAAGTGGGCAAACAGCCCATTTTCTTAGATTTGAATAAGTAACTGATGTTTTTAAGGGGTTAAATGCCTTTGGGCCACTGATCTGACACTTAAAATATACAGATAATGATGCCCTGCATCAAATCCACGTCCCTCCAGCCTGGCCCAAATGGGTTCTGGGCACCAGAACTGGCATCAAAGTGGGCAAACAGCCCATTTTCTTAGATTTGAATAAGTAACTGATGTTTTAAGGGCTTAAATGCCTTTGGGCCACTGATCTGACACTTAAAATATACAGATTGTGATGCCCTGCATCAAATCCACGTCCCTCCAGCCTGGCCCAAATGGGTTCTGGGCACCAGAACTGGCATCAAAGTGGGAAAACAGCCCATTTTCTCAGATTTGAATAAGTAACTGATGTTTTTAAGGGGTTAAATGCCTTTGGGCCACTGGTCTGATACTTAAAATATACAGATAGTGATGCCCTGCATCAAATCCACGTCCCTCCAGCCTGGCCCAAATGGGTTCTGGGCACCAGAACTGGCATTAAAGTGGGCAAACAGCCCATTTTCTCAGATTTGAATAAGTAACTGATGTTTTTAAGGGGTTAAATGCCTTTGGGCCACTGATACAACACTTAAAATTCACAGACAGTGATGCCCTGCATCAAACCCAGGTCCCTTCAGCCTGGCCCAAATGGGTTCTGGGCACCAGAACTGGCATCAAAGTGGGCAAACAGCCCATTTTCACATATTTCAATAAGTAACTGATGTTTTTAAGGGGTTAAATGCCTTTGGGCCACTGATACGACACTTAAAATATACAGATAGTGATGCCCTGCATCAAATCCACGTCCCTCCAGCCTGGCCCAAATGGGTTCTGGGCACCAGAACTGGCATCAAAGTGGGCAAACAGCCCATTTCCACAGATTTGAATAAGTAACTGATGTTTTTAAGGGGTTAAATGCCTTTGGGCCACTGATACAACACTTAAAATTCACAGACAGTGATGCCCTGCATCAAACCCAGGTCCCTTCAGCCTGGCCCAAATGGGTTCTGGCCACCAGAACTGGCATCAAAGTGGGCAAACAGCCCATTTTCACATATTTGAATAAGTAACTGATGTTTTTAAGGGGTTAAATGCCTTTGGGCCACTGATACAACACTTAAAATTCACAGACAGTGATGCCCTGCATCAAACCCAGGTCCCTTCAGCCTGGCCCAAATGGGTTCTGGGCACCAGAACTGGCATCAAAGTGGGCAAACAGCCCATTTTCACATATTTGAATAAGTAACTGATGTTTTTAAGGGGTTAAATGCCTTTGGGCCACTGATACAACATTTAAAATTCACAGACAGTGATGCCCTGCATCAAACCCAGGTCCCTTCAGCCTGGCCCAAATGGGTTCTGGGCACCAGAACTGGCATTAAAGTGGGCAAATAGCCCATTTTCTTAGATTTGAATAAGTAACTGATGTTTTTAAGGGGTTAAATGCCTTTGGGCCACTGATCTGACACTTAAAATATACAGATAGTGATGCCCTGCATCAAATCCACGTCCCTCCAGCCTGGCCCAAATGGGTTCTGGGCATCAGAACTGGCATTAAAGTGGGCAAACAGCCCATTTTCTCAGATTTGAATAAGTAACTGATGTTTTTAAGGGGTTAAATGCATTTGGGCCACTGATCTGACACTTAAAATACACACAGAGCGATGCCCTGCAAACAACCCAGGTCCCTCCAGCCCGGCCCAAATGGGTTCTGGGCACCAGAACTGGCATCAAAGTGGGCAAACAGCCCATTTTCTTAGATTTGAATAAGTAACTGATGTTTTTAAGGGGTTAAATGCCTTTGGGCCACTGATCTGACACTTAAAATATACAGATAATGATGCCCTGCATCAAATCCACGTCCCTCCAGCCTGGCCCAAATGGGTTCTGGGCACCAGAACTGGCATCAAAGTGGGCAAACAGCCCATTTTCTTAGATTTGAATAAGTAACTGATGTTTTTAAGGGCTTAAATGCCTTTGGGCCACTGATCTGACACTTAAAATATACAGATTGTGATGCCCTGCATCAAATCCACGTCCCTCCAGCCTGGCCCAAATGGGTTCTGGGCACCAGAACTGGCATCAAAGTGGGAAAACAGCCCATTTTCTCAGATTTGAATAAGTAACTGATGTTTTTAAGGGGTTAAATGCCTTTGGGCCACTGGTCTGATACTTAAAATATACAGATAGTGATGCCCTGCATCAAATCCACGTCCCTCCAGCCTGGCCCAAATGGGTTCTGGGCACCAGAACTGGCATTAAAGTGGGCAAACAGCCCATTTTCTCAGATTTGAATAAGTAACTGATGTTTTTAAGGGGTTAAATGCCTTTGGGCCACTGATACAACACTTAAAATTCACAGACAGTGATGCCCTGCATCAAACCCAGGTCCCTTCAGCCTGGCCCAAATGGGTTCTGGGCACCAGAACTGGCATCAAAGTGGGCAAACAGCCCATTTTCACATATTTCAATAAGTAACTGATGTTTTTAAGGGGTTAAATGCCTTTGGGCCACTGATACGACACTTAAAATATACAGATAGTGATGCCCTGCATCAAATCCACGTCCCTCCAGCCTGGCCCAAATGGGTTCTGGGCACCAGAACTGGCATCAAAGTGGGCAAACAGCCCATTTCCACAGATTTGAATAAGTAACTGATGTTTTTAAAGGGTTAAATGCCTTTGGGCCACTGATACAACACTTAAAATTCACAGACAGTGATGCCCTGCATCAAACCCAGGTCCCTTCAGCCTGGCCCAAATGGGTTCTGGCCACCAGAACTGGCATCAAAGTGGGCAAACAGCCCATTTTCACATATTTGAATAAGTAACTGATGTTTTTAAGGGGTTAAATGCCTTTGGGCCACTGATACAACACTTAAAATTCACAGACAGTGATGCCCTGCATCAAACCCAGGTCCCTTCAGCCTGGCCCAAATGGGTTCTGGGCACCAGAACTGGCATCAAAGTGGGCAAACAGCCCATTTTCACATATTTGAATAAGTAACTGATGTTTTTAAGGGGTTAAATGCCTTTGGGCCACTGATACAACACTTAAAATTCACAGACAGTGATGCCCTGCATCAAACCCAGGTCCCTTCAGCCTGGCCCAAATGGGTTCTGGGCACCAGAACTGGCATTAAAGTGGGCAAATAGCCCATTTTCTTAGATTTGAATAAGTAACTGATGTTTTTAAGGGGTTAAATGCCTTTGGGCCACTGATCTGACACTTAAAATATACAGATAGTGATGCCCTGCATCAAATCCATGTCCCTCCAGCCTGGCCCAAATGGGTTCTGGGCATCAGAACTGGCATTAAAGTGGGCAAACAGCCCATTTTCTCAGATTTGAATAAGTAACTGATGTTTTTAAGGGGTTAAATGCATTTGGGCCACTGATCTGACACTTAAAATACACACAGAGCGATGCCCTGCATCAAACCCAGGTCCCTCCAGCCCAGCCCAAATGGGTTCTGGGCACCAGAACTGGCATCAAAGTGGGCAAACAGCCCATTTTCTTAGATTTGAATAAGTAACTGATGTTTTTAAGGGGTTAAATGCCTTTGGGCCACTGATCTGACACTTAAAATATACAGATAATGATGCCCTGCATCAAATCCACGTCCCTCCAGCCTGGCCCAAATGGGTTCTGGGCACCAGAACTGGCATCAAAGTGGGAAAACAGCCCATTTTCTCAGATTTGAATAAGTAACTGATGTTTTTAAGGGGTTAAATGCCTTTGGGCCACTGATACAACACTTAAAATTCACAGACAGTGATGCCCTGCATCAAACCCAGGTCCCTTCAGCCTGGCCCAAATGGGTTCTGGGCACCAGAACTGGCATCAAAGTGGGCAAACAGCCCATTTTCACATATTTGAATAAGTAACTGATGTTTTTAAGGGGTTAAATGCCTTTGGGCCACTGATACAACACTTAAAATTCACAGACAGTGATGCCCTGCATCAAACCCAGGTCCCTTCAGCCTGGCCCAAATGGGTTCTGGGCACCAGAACTGGCATCAAAGTGGGCAAACAGCCCATTTTCACATATTTGAATAAGTAACTGATGTTTTTAAGGGGTTAAATGCCTTTGGGCCACTGATACAACACTTAAAATTCACAGACAGTGATGCCCTGCATCAAACCCAGGTCCCTTCAGCCTGGCCCAAATGGGTTCTGGGCACCAGAACTGGCATTAAAGTGGGCAAATAGCCCATTTTCTTAGATTTGAATAAGTAACTGATGTTTTTAAGGGGTTAAATGCCTTTGGGCCACTGATCTGACACTTAAAATATACAGATAGTGATGCCCTGCATCAAATCCATGTCCCTCCAGCCTGGCCCAAATGGGTTCTGGGCATCAGAACTGGCATTAAAGTGGGCAAACAGCCCATTTTCTCAGATTTGAATAAGTAACTGATGTTTTTAAGGGGTTAAATGCATTTGGGCCACTGATCTGACACTTAAAATACACACAGAGCGATGCCCTGCATCAAACCCAGGTCCCTCCAGCCCAGCCCAAATGGGTTCTGGGCACCAGAACTGGCATCAAAGTGGGCAAACAGCCCATTTTCTTAGATTTGAATAAGTAACTGATGTTTTTAAGGGGTTAAATGCCTTTGGGCCACTGATCTGACACTTAAAATATACAGATAATGATGCCCTGCATCAAATCCACGTCCCTCCAGCCTGGCCCAAATGGGTTCTGGGCACCAGAACTGGCATCAAAGTGGGCAAACAGCCCATTTTCTTAGATTTGAATAAGTAACTGATGTTTTAAGGGCTTAAATGCCTTTGGGCCACTGATCTGACACTTAAAATATACAGATTGTGATGCCCTGCATCAAATCCACGTCCCTCCAGCCTGGCCCAAATGGGTTCTGGGCACCAGAACTGGCATCAAAGTGGGAAAACAGCCCATTTTCTCAGATTTGAATAAGTAACTGATGTTTTTAAGGGGTTAAATGCCTTTGGGCCACTGGTCTGATACTTAAAATATACAGATAGTGATGCCCTGCATCAAATCCACGTCCCTCCAGCCTGGCCCAAATGGGTTCTGGGCACCAGAACTGGCATCAAAGTGGGCAAACTGCCCATTTCCACAGATTTGAATAAGTAACTGATGTTTTTAAGGGGTTAAATGCCTTTGGGCCACTGATCTGACACTTAAAATATACAGACAGTGATGCCCTGCATCAAAACCAGGTCCCTCCAGCCTGGCCCAAATGGGTTCTGGGCACCAGAACTGGCATCAAAGTGGGCAAACAGCCCATATCCACAGATTTGAATAAGTAACTGATGTTTTTAAGGGGTTAAATGCCTTTGGGCCACTGATCTGATGCACAAAATACACAGACAGTGATGCCCTGCATCAAACCCAGGTCCCTTCAGCCTGGCCCAAATGGGGTCTGGCCACCAGAACTGGCATCAAAGTGGGCAAACAGCCCATTTTCACATATTTGAATAAGTAACTGATGTTTTTAAGGGGTTAAATGCCTTTGGGCCACTGATACAACACTTAAAATTCACAGACAGTGATGCCCTGCATCAAACCCAGGTCCCTTCAGCCTGGCCCAAATGGGTTCTGGGCACCAGAACTGGCATCAAAGTGGGCAAACAGCCCATTTTCACATATTTGAATAAGTAACTGATGTTTTTAAGGGGTTAAATGCCTTTGGGCCACTGATACAACACTTAAAATTCACAGACAGTGATGCCCTGCATCAAACCCAGGTCCCTTCAGCCTGGCCCAAATGGGTTCTGGGCACCAGAACTGGCATTAAAGTGGGCAAATAGCCCATTTTCTTAGATTTGAATAAGTAACTGATGTTTTTAAGGGGTTAAATGCCTTTGGGCCACTGATCTGACACTTAAAATATACAGATAGTGATGCCCTGCATCAAATCCACGTCCCTCCAGCCTGGCCCAAATGGGTTCTGGGCATCAGAACTGGCATTAAAGTGGGCAAACAGCCAATTTTCACATATTTGAATAAGTAACTGATGTTTTTAAGGGGTTAAATGCATTTGGGCCACTGATCTGACACTTAAAATACACACAGAGCGATGCCCTGCAAACAACCCAGGTCCCTCCAGCCCGGCCCAAATGGGTTCTGGGCACCAGAACTGGCATCAAAGTGGGCAAACAGCCCATTTTCTTAGATTTGAATAAGTAACTGATGTTTTTAAGGGCTTAAATGCCTTTGGGCCACTGATCTGACACTTAAAATATACAGATAATGATGCCCTGCATCAAATCCACGTCCCTCCAGCCTGGCCCAAATGGGTTCTGGGCACCAGAACTGGCATCAAAGTGGGCAAACAGCCCATTTTCTTAGATTTGAATAAGTAACTGATGTTTTTAAGGGCTTAAATGCCTTTGGGCCACTGATCTGACACTTAAAATATACAGATTGTGATGCCCTGCATCAAATCCACGTCCCTCCAGCCTGGCCCAAATGGGTTCTGGGCACCAGAACTGGCATCAAAGTGGGCAAACAGCCCATTTTCTCAGATTTGAATAAGTAACTGATGTTTTTAAGGGGTTAAATGCCTTTGGGCCACTGATACGACACTTAAAATATACAGATAGTGATGCCCTGCATCAAATCCACGTCCCTCCAGCCTGGCCCAAATGGGTTCTGGGCACCAGAACTGGCATCAAAGTGGGCAAACAGCCCATTTTCACATATTTCAATAAGTAACTGATGTTTTTAAGAGGTTAAATGCCTTTGGGCCACTGATACGACACTTAAAATACATAGACAGTGATGCCCTGCATCAAACCCAGGTCCCTTCAGCCTGGCCCAAATGGGTTCTGGGCACCTGAACTGGCATCAAAGTGGGCAAACAGCCCATTTTCACAGATTTGAATAAGTAACTGATGTTTTTAAGGAGTTAAATGCCTTTGGGCCACTGATACAACACTTAAAATACATAGACAGTGATGCCCTGCATCAAACCCAGGTCCCTTCAGCCTGGCCCAAATGGGTTCTGGGCACCAGAACTGGCATCAAAGTGGGCAAACAGCCCATTTTCACAGATTTGAATAAGTAACTGATGTTTTTAAGGGGTTAAATGCCTTTGGGCCACTGATACAACACTTAAAATTCACAGACAGTAATGCCCTGCATCAAACCCAGGTCCCTTCAGCCTGGCCCAAATGGGTTCTGGGCACCAGAACTGGCATCAAAGTGGGCAAACAGCCCATTTTCACAGATTTGAATAAGTAACTGATGTTTTTAAGGGGTTAAATGCCTTTGGGTCACTGATACGACACTTAAAATACATAGACAGTGATGCCCTGCATCAAACCCAGGTCCCTTCAGCCTGGCCCAAATGGGTTCTGGGCACCAGAACTGGCATCAAAGTGGGCAAACAGCCCATTTTCACAGATTTCAATAAGTAACTGATGTTTTTAAGGGGTTAAATGCCTTTGGGTCACTGATACAACACTTAAAATACATAGACAGTGATGCCCTGCATCAAACCCAGGTCCCTTCAGCCTGGCCCAAATGGGTTCTGGGCACCAGAACTGGCATCAAAGTGGGCAAACAGCCCATTTTCACAGATTTGAATAAGTAACTGATGTTTTTAAGGGGTTAAATGCCTTTGGGCCACTGATACAACACTTAAAATACATAGACAGTGATGCCCTGCATCAAACCCAGGTCCCTTCAGCCTGGCCCAAATGGGTTCTGGGCACCAGAACTGGCATCAAAGTGGGCAAACAGCCCATTTTCACAGATTTGAATAAGTAACTGATGTTTTTAAGGGGTTAAATGCCTTTGGGCCACTGATACGACACTTAAAATACATAGACAGTGATGCCCTGCATCAAAACCAGGTCCCTTCAGCCTGGCCCAAATGGGTTCTGGGCACCAGAACTGGCATCAAAGTGGGCAAACAGCCCATTTCCACAGATTTGAATTAGTAACTGATGTTTTTAAGGGGTTAAATGCCTTTGGGCCACTGATACAACACTTAAAATTCACAGACAGTGATGCCCTGCATCAAACCCAGGTCCCTTCAGCCTGGCCCAAATGGGTTCTGGGCACCAGAACTGGCATCAAAGTGGGCAAACAGCCCATTTTCACAGATTTGAATAAGTAACTGATGTTTTTAAGGGGTTAAATGCCTTTGGGCCACTGATACAACACTTAAAATTCACAGACAGTGATGCCCTGCATCAAACCCAGGTCCCTTCAGCCTGGCCCAAATGGGTTCTGGGCACCAGAACTGGCATCAAAGTGGGCAAACAGCCCATTTTCACAGATTTGAATAAGTAACTGATGTTTTTAAGGGGTTAAATGCCTTTGGGCCACTGATACAACACTTAAAATACATAGACAGTGATGCCCTGCATCAAACCCAGGTCCCTTCAGCCTGGCCCAAATGGGTTCTGGGCACCAGAACTGGCATCAAAGTGGGCAAACAGCCCATTTTCACAGATTTGAATAAGTAACTGATGTTTTTAAGGGGTTAAATGCCTTTGGGCCACTGATACGACACTTAAAATACATAGACAGTGATGCCCTGCATCAAAACCAGGTCCCTTCAGCCTGGCCCAAATGGGTTCTGGGCACCAGAACTGGCATCAAAGTGGGCAAACAGCCCATTTCCACAGATTTGAATTAGTAACTGATGTTTTTAAGGGGTTAAATGCCTTTGGGCCACTGATACAACACTTAAAATTCACAGACAGTGATGCCCTGCATCAAACCCAGGTCCCTTCAGCCTGGCCCAAATGGGTTCTGGGCACCAGAACTGGCATCAAAGTGGGCAAACAGCCCATTTTCACAGATTTGAATAAGTAACTGATGTTTTTAAGGGGTTAAATGCCTTTGGGCCACTGATACAACACTTAAAATTCACAGACAGTGATGCCCTGCATCAAACCCAGGTCCCTTCAGCCTGGCCCAAATGGGTTCTGGGCACCAGAACTGGCATCAAAGTGGGCAAACAGCCCATTTTCTTAGATTTGAATAAGTAACTGATGTTTTTAAATGTCACTGTGAGACGGTACCCTTAGAAGGAGACCCAGCCAACATGATTTCTGTTTCTTATACTGCAAACATTGTTTTTAGATGTTTTTAATTTGTTTTTTTTTGTTTGTTTGTTTGTTCTTGCACACCCAAATAAAATTGACTTTTTAAGATATTATCTATAGATTTGTTGGTCCCTACTTTATGACATGTCTCTTCTATATTCTTTTGAAAGTAGACCCAACCAGGAGCATACACATTTACAACAATTAGTGGCAGACACCAACAAAGTGGCATCAATTGCAGTAAAGTATAATTAGTATAGCGGGGACCGACACCTCTTACACTACAGCCAACACAGCAGATTGAGACTGTAATGGGAAAGGTGGTGGAATCACTGTTCCATTTCCCTCTGAAAGCCTGGAAGGGGTGTAACTAGGTGGCCTACCAAATCCCTACTCGGACAAGTGGCAGCAGGGGAAAACTGTGACCCAAGGAGGTACAAAGAGGTGGCACCAGGTGCTACTCCATAGCTGACCTACAGAATGTGGCAGCTGACCCCCTAGAGCGGTTAAGTTGATAAGGCCCAATGAATTGATGAAAAATGCAGTCAGGCACTGTAGGGACTCTGGAACCACGGGTGCAGATGTGACTGGCTGAGGAACAGAAAAGTACTGGCAGGTGCGCTCTGGACCGGGAGTTAGGACAGATGAGTGCTGGCAGGTGCGATCTGGCTCAGCTGATGGACAGAAGAGCGCAGACAGGTATGAGCAGTTGGGCACAGGCAGGTAATAGCAGATGGGTACAGGGTAGACAAGCAGACAGACTGACCTGGGGAACCTGACAACTAGCAAGCATGCAAGGAAAACTAACAGTGTAGCTCTGGCACCTCCATAATCAAGGAGAAGCCCTTTAAATAGAAGGTGTCACCAAGCTGTAGGTAGGGAATACCTTAGGTTGAGGTGTGTGGTCACATTAATAAGGAGAGTGCGAGGGTGACCTCTAAGCAAAGTTCACAGTCAAACAACTAAACCTTGGTGGAAACTGACACATAGGGGGCGAGATGAGGAGGTGGTGTGTGAGTGGGAGTTACTGAATGTCCTGTCTGTTAGGTATGAGGAGATCCAACTAAAGGCCAAATCTGTAATGTCAACAGATTAGAACGTCTGTAGTAAGAGGGAATGGTCCACTGTATCAAAGACAGATGGCAGATACAGGAGGAGGACAAACTCGTGTTGCTTTTATTTGGCAGTAAGGCTACGTTCACATTTGCGGTGCGTTTGGTGCAACCGCGGCGACCCATGCGCCCCTATATTTAACATGGGGGGGCGCATGGACATGCGTTTTGTTGCGTTTTGTGACACATGCGTTTTTTTGGCGCAAGCATCAGGGCGCAGAGGACGCAGCTTGTTGTATTTTTTTGCGCTATAAAAATGAACGCATGCGTCACAAAACGCAGCGTTTTGCATGCGTTTTTGCATGCGTTGTGTGTTGCGTGGCGTAGGGGAGTAATATGGGGCAATAGGTGAACACAGGATGGGTCAAGGGCGTGCTTTTTGAGGATGGGTGTGATTGAGATATGTGTCAATCAGGAGAGAAGACACAGGTTATTAGTGACAGGTTGAAGAGGTGGGTTAGGCTTGTGATGAAGACTGTGTTAAAGTTTGGAATGAGGTGGGATGTTATTGTGTCACGTTCACAGGTGGTGAGGCAAAGTATTCAGATGAGAGGAAAGTGTGAGGGAACTGGTGAACGCAGAAACGAATTGAAATGACTGAATAGCTGTTTAGGGTTGTGAGACAGGTATGATATGAGGGCTGAGAAGGCAGTTGGTTTTGCTTCATTCATAATTTCAACAGAATTTTTACTACTTCTGTTACTGGATGGGTAACTCCTCTCACTTTCTTTGCCAGCCGTACAATGGTACGCTTTGTAGATGATGGCCAGAAAGAACATGTGCTCCAGTATATGGCAACCGCTGCATCAAGTGGCCTCTGCTCTTCTTCCTCCACTTTAACATCACACACAGTATAGTCCTCAGTGGTGACACTCCAACTAAACTTTTTTTCCCCAACATCACAACTCTCCAAGCTCCCAACTGACTGTGGGGAACCACAGATGGACGATTCTGCAGAGCTGTTCACACACTATATTCCATAGGAATCATATAGCTGCTCTAAACATTCACAGAGTCAAGTTTATTAAATAATCTGAACCAATGGGCACATATTTTCACACTTAGATCTATGGCCTGACATATTTTATTCAGAGCATAAACCAAACCCTCTTGAACAGACGTTAAATCCATTGGGTGAAGGTGATCCATTTGTGACAAGACTCAGATATTTGAGGCGTCCATAGACTGTACTGTGCTGTCAAGGCAGTAAGAGGAGGAGGGTGCCTCTCAGGGTGAGGAATGGGAGAACAGAGAGGATGACGATGAGGTAGTAGCTCACACATGTTGTAAACCCCGAGGCATGCAGCTAACTAGCTCAGCAGAGGAGGAGGATGAAGATGAGGTTGCGTACACAGAGTTATGCAATCACGACAACCAATGCATCCTGAGGCCCAACTCTTGCAGTGGACAGCATTTTTCGCGGTTTTGCATTTGCCTAGCATGGGTCCTTTTTTGCACACTTCAACCCCTTCCCGACCTTTGACGCCACGTAGGCGTCATGAAAGTCGGTGCCAATCCGACCCATGACGCCTATGCGGCGTCATGGAAAGATCGCGTCCCTGCAGACCGGGTGAAAGGGTTAACTCCCATTTCACCCGATCTGCAGGGACAGGGGGAGTGGTAGTTTAGCCCAGGGGGGGTGGCTTCACCCCCTCGTGGCTACGATCGCTCTGATTGGCTGTTGAAAGTGAAACTGCCAATCAGAGCGATTTGTAATATTTCACCCATTATAACGGGTGAAATATTACAATCCAGCCATGGCCGATGCTGAAATATCATCGGCCATGGCTGGAAATACTAGTGTGCCCCCACCCCACCCCTCCGATCGCCCCCCCACCCCCCCGATCTGGCCGGTACACTGCTCCGGCTCCCCTCCATCCAGTGCTCCGCTCCCCCCCGTGCTCGTGTCCGCTCCCCCCGTGCTCCAATCACCCCCCCGTGCTCCAATCACCCCCCCTGCACTCCGATCCACCCCCCCCGTGCTCCGTTCCACCCCCCCGTGCTCCATACCAGCCCCCCCGTGCTCCGTTCCACGCCCCCCGCGCTCCGTTCCACCCCTCCCGCGCTCCGATTCCCCCCCCGTGCTCCGATCCCCCCCCCCCCCCCCGTGGTCCCCCCCCACCCTATCATACTTACCGATCCAGCCGTGGTCCCGTCCGTCTTCTCCCGGGCGCCGCCATCTTCCAAAATGGCGGGCGCATGCGCAGTGCGCCCGCCGAATCTGCCGGCCGGCAGATTCGTTCCAAAGTGCATTTTGATCACTGAGATAGATTATATCTCAGTGATCAAAATAAAAAAAATAATAAATGATCCCCCCCCTTTGTCACCCCCATAGGTAGGGACAATAAAAAAATAAAGAAATTTTTTTTTTCCACTAATGTTAGAATAGGGTTAGGGTTAGGGGTAGGGTTAGGGGTAGGGTTAGGGTTAGGGGTAGGGTTAGGGGTAGGGCTAGGGTTAGGGTTAGGGGTAGGGTTAGGGTTAGGGGTAGGGTTAGGGCTAGGGTTAGGGCTAGGGTTAGGGTTAGGAATGTGCACACGTATTCTGGTCCTCTGCGGATTTTTCCGCTGCGGATTTGATAAATCCGCAGTGCTAAACCGCTGCGGATTTATGGCGGATTTACCGCGTTTTTTTCTGCGCATTTCACTGCGGTTTTACAATTGCGATTTTCTATTGGAGCAGTTGTAAAACCGCTGCGGAATCCGCACAAAGAAGTGACATGCTGCGGAATGTAAACCGCTGCGTTTCCGTGCAGTTTTTCCGCAGCATGTGTACAGCGATTTTTGTTTCCCATAGGTTTACATTGAACTGTACACTCATGGGAAACTGCTGCGGATCCGCAGCGTTTTCCGCAGCGTGTGCACATACCTTTAGAATTAGGCTATGTGCACACGGTGCGGATTTGGCTGCGGATTCGCAGCAGTGTTCCATCAGGTTTACAGTACCATGTAAACATATGAAAAACCAAATCCGCTGTGCCCATGGTGCGGAAAATACCGCGCGGGAACGCTGCGTTGTATTTTCCGCAGCATGTCAATTCTTTGTGCGGATTCCGCAGCGTTTTACACCTGTTCCTCAATAGGAATCCGCAGGTGAAATCCGCACAAAAAACACTGGAAATCCGCGGAAAATCCGCAGGTAAAACACAGTGCCTTTTACCCGCAGATTTTTCAAAAATGGTGCGGAAATATCTCACACGAATCCGCAACGTGGGCACATAGCCTTAGGGTTAGGGTTGGAATTAGGGTTGTGGTTAGGGTTAGGGGTGTGTTGGGGTTAGTGTTGTGGTTAGGGGTGTGTTGGGGTTAGGGTTGTGATTAGGATTATGGCTACAGTTGGGATTAGGGTTAGGGGTGTGTTGGGGTTAGTGTTGGAGTTAGAATTGAGGGGTTACCACTGTTTAGGCACATCAGGGGTCTCCAAACGCAACATGGCGCCACCATTGATTCCAGCCAATCTCGTATTCAAAAAGTCAAATGGTGCTCCCTCACTTCCGAGCCCTGACGTGTGCCCAAACAGTGGTTTACCCCCACATATGGGGTACCGGCATACTCAGGACAAACTGCGCAACAATTACTGGGGTCCAATTTCTCCTGTTACCCTTGTGAATCTAAAAAAATGCTTGCTAAAACATAATTTTTGAGGAAAGAAAAATGATTTTTTATTTTCACGGCTCTGCGTTGTAAACGTCTGTGAAGCACTTGGGGGTTCAAAGTGCTCACCACATATCTAGATAAGTTCCTTGGGGGGTCTAGTTTCTAAAATGGGGTCACTTGTGGGGGGTTTCTACTGTTTAGGCACACCAGGGGCTCTGCAAACGCAACGTGACACCCGCAGACCATTCCATCAAAGTCTGCATTTCAAAAGTCACTACTTCCCTTCTGAGCCCCGACGTGTGCCCAAACAGTGGTTTACCCCCACATATGGGGTATCAGCGTACTCAGGAGAAACTGGACAACAACTTTTGGGGTCCAATTTCTCCTGTAACCCTTGGGAAAATAAAAAATTCTGGGCTAAATAATTATTTTTGAGGAAAGAAAACGTATTTATTATTTTCACGGCTCTGCATTATAAACTTCTATGAAGCACTTGGGGGTTCAAAGTGCTCACCACACATCTAGATAAGTTCCTTTCAGGGTCTAGTTTCCAAAATGGGGTCACTTGTGGGGGGTTTCTACTGTTTAGGCACATCAGGGGCTCTGCAAACGCAACGTGACGCCCGCAGAGCATTCCATCAAAGTCTGCATTTCAAAACGTCACTACTTCAATTCCAAGCCCCGGCATGTGCCCAAACAGTAGTTTACCCCCACATATGGGGTATCACCGTACTCAGGAGAAACTGGACAACAAATATTGGGGTCAAATTTCTCCTGTTACCCTTGGGAAAATTAAAAAATTCTGGGCTAAATAATTATTTTTGAGGAAAGAAAACGTATTTATTATTTTCACGGCTCTGCATTATAAACTTCTATGAAGCACTTGGGGGTTCAAAGTGCTCACCACACATCTAGATAAGTTCCTTTTGGGGTCTAGTTTCCAAAATGGGGTCACTTGTGGGGGGTTTCTACTGTTAAGCCACATCAGGGGCTCTGCAAACGCAACGTGACGCCCACAGAGCATTCCATCAAAGTCTGCATTTCAAAACGTCACTACTTCACTTCCGAGCCCCGGCATGTGCCCAAACAGTGATTTACCCCCACATATGGGGTATCAGCGTACTCAGGAGAAACTGGACAACAACTTTTGGGGTCAAATTTCTCCTGTTACCCTTGGGAAAATAAAAAATTGCAGGCTAAAAGATCATTTTTGAGAAAATAATTTTTTTTTTTATTTTCATGGCTCTGCGTTATAAACTTCTGTGAAGCACTTGGGGGTTCAAAGTCCTCACCACACATCTAGATTAGTTCCTTTGGGGGTCTAGTTTCTAAAATGGTGTCATTTCTGGGGGATCTCCAATGTTTAGGCACACAGGGGCTCTCCAAACGTGACATGGTGTCCGCTAATGATTGGAGCTAATTTTCCATTTAAAAAGCCAAATGGCGTGCCATCCCTTCCGAGCCCTGCCGTGCGCCCAAACAGTGGTTTACCCCCACATATGGGGTATCAGCGTACTCAGGACAAACTGGACAACAATATTTGGGGTCCAATTTCTCCTATTATCCTTGGCAAAATAGGAAATTCCAGGCTAAAAAATCATTTTTGAGGAAAGAAAAATTATTTTTTATTTTCATGGCTCTGCGTTATAAACTTCTGTGAAGCACCTGGGGGTTTAAAGTGCTCAATATGCATCTAGATAAGTTCCTTGGGGGGTCTAGTTTCCAAAATGGGGTCACTTGTGCGGGAGCTCCAATGTTTAGGCACACAGGGGCTCTCCAAACGCGACATGGTGTCCGCTAACAATTGGAGCTAATTTTCCATTCAAAAAGTCAAATGGCGCGCCTTCTCTTCCGAGCCCTGCCGAGTGCCCAAACAGTGGTTTACCCCCACATATGAGGTATCGGCGTACTCGGGAGAAATTGCCCAACAAATTTTATGATCCATTTTATCCTACTGCCCATGTGAAAATGAAAAAATTGAGGCGAAAAGAATTTTTTTGTGAAAAAAAAATTACTTTTTCATTTTTACAGATCAATTTGTGAAGCACCTGAGGGTTTAAAGTGCTCACTAGGCATCTAAATTAGTTCCTTGGGGGGTCTAGTTTCCAAAATGGGGTCACTTGTGGGGGAGCGCCAATGTTTAGGCACACAGGAGCTATCCAAACGCGACATGGTGTCCGCTAACGATGGAAATAATTTTTCATTCAAAAAGTCAAATGGCGCTCCTTCCCTTCCGAGCCTTACCATGTGCCCAAACAGTGGTTTACCTCCACATGTGAGGTATTGGTGTACTCAGGAGAAATTGCCCAACACATTTTAGGATCCATTTTATCCTGTTGCCCATGTGAAAATGAAAAAATTGAGGCTAAAAGAATTTTTTTGTGAAAAAAAAGTACTTTTTCATTTTTACGGATCAATTTGTGAAGCACCTGGGGGTTCAAAGTGCTCACTATGCATCTAGATAAGTTCCTTGGGGCGTCTAGTTTCCAAAATGGGGTCACTTGTGGGGGAGCTCCAATTTTTAGGCACACGGGGGCTCTCCAAACGTGACATGGTGTCCGCTAAAGAGTGGAGCCAATTTTTGATTCAAAAAGTCAAATGGCGCTCCTTCCCTTCCAAGCCCTGCCGTGCGCCAAAACAGTGGTTTACCCCCACATATGAGGTATCAGCGTACTCAGGACAAATTGGACAACAACTTTCGTGGTTCAGTTTCTCCTTTTACCATTGGGAAAATAAAAAAATTGTTGCTAAAAGATAATTTTTGTGACTAAAAAGTTAAATGTTCATTTTTTCCTTCCATGTTGCTTCTGCTGCTGTGAAGCACCTGAAGGGTTAATAAACTTCTTGAATGTGGTTTTGAGTACCTTGAGGGGTGCAGTTTTTAGAATGGTGTCACTTTTGGGTATTTTCAGCCATATAGACCCCTCAAACTGACTTCAAATGTGAGGTGGTCCCTAAAAAAAATGGTTTTGTAAATTTCGTTGTAAAAATGACAAATCGCTGGTCGAATTTTAACCCTTATAACTTCCTAACAAAAAAAAATTTTGTTTCCAAAATTGTGCTGATGTAAAGTAAACATGTGGGAAATGTTATTTATTAACTATTTTGTGTCACATATCTCTCTGGTTTAACAGAATAAAAATTCAAAATGTGAAAATTGCGAAATTTTCAAAATTTTCGCCAAATTTCCGTGTTTATCACAAATAAATGCAGAATTTATTGACCTAAATTTACCACTAACATGAAGCCCAATATGTCACGAAAAAACAATCTCAGAACCGCTAGGATCCGTTGAAGCGTTCCTGAGTTATTACCTCATAAAGGGACACTGGTCAGAATTGCAAAAAACGGCAAGGTCTTTAAGGTCAAAATAGGCTGGGTCTTGAAGGGGTTAAAAAATAATAAAAAGCATGCTGTAAAAATTTGGTAAAAACAGAGTAAAAAAAAAAAATTTTCAGTACTACATGAGGGGCCCAAAGGCATGTAACCCCTTAAAAACATCAGTTACTTATTCAAATCTGTGGAAATGGGCTGTTTGCCCACTTTGATGCCAGTTCTGGTGCCCAGAACCCATTTGGGCCAGGCTGAAGGGACCTGGGTTTGATGCAGGGCATCACTGTCTGTGAATTTTAAGTGTTGTATCAGTGGCCCAAAGGCATTTAACCCCTTAAAAACATCAGTTACTTATTCAAATCTGTGGAAATGGTCTGTTTGCCCACTTTGATGCCAGTTCTGTTGCCCAGAACCCATTTAGGCCAGGCTGGAGGGATGTGGATTTGATGCAGGGCATCACTGTGTGTGTATTTTGTGCATCAGATCAGTGGCCCAAAGGCATTTAACCCCTTAAAAACATCAGTTACTTATTCAAATATGTGAAAATGGGCTGTTTGCCCACTTTGATGCCAGTTCTGGTGCCCAGAACCCATTTGGGCCAGGCTGAAGGGACCTGGGTTTGATGCAGGGCATCACTGTCTGTGTATTTTAAGTGTCGTATCAGTGGCCCAAAGGGATTTAACCCCTTAAAAACATCAGTTACTTATTCATATGTCCAAAATTGACTGTCTGCCCACTTTGATGCCAGTACTGATGCCCAGAACCCATTTGGGCCAGGCTGGAAATAACTGGTTTGGATGCGGGGCGCCCTGTTCTATATGTCTGCAGTGTGAGATCAGTGGCCCAAAGGCATTTAACCCTTTCTTCAGCGCTCTTTGGTGCCCACTTTGATGCCCATTTTTGTGCCAGTTTTATTGTTTTTGTAGCCGTTTTTAAGTGTATTCACATCAGGGCTCCTCGCTGCATTGTCTTTTATTATTATGATGATTATTTTTTGTTGTTAAACCTATAAAAAACAGAAAAGAAAAAAATGCCGAATAAGAAACTGACGAATAAGAAACCAACTTCAGCTCCGAATAAGAAACCAACTTCAGCCTCGTGTAGTAAGCCCCCCATAACATACCTGGTAACATACATCAATCACCTCATAATACCACCATATCCGTACATACTGTATAATGTTTCCACAGTACCGCCATCATCCCACACGCTGTACACCTCATACACATGCACCTCCGCTACGCACGCCTTGTACACATGTAACGCCGCTCCGCACGCCTCATACACACGACTCTGCTCCGTATGCCTCGTGCATAGCTGCTCTGCACACCTCATACACACGCAGCTCCGTTCCATACACCTCGGACACACACAGCTCCGCGCCGTACACCTCATACACACACACGGCCTCTGCTCCATACATCTTGTACCCACACGGCTCAGCTACATCCACCCTGTAAACACCTCCTGACCCCACACATAAACTTCCCCTCATCCAGCACCATGACAACCAGCACAGCAGAGTCCTGCATACACTGAGACCACTGATCATGTGACCCCTGACTCCTCCCCTCCTGTGACCTCATCACAGGTCCTGTGCACACAGAGAGTACAGCCATATGTGTGGAGTGGGTTGTGGCTAAATCCCAGTCGGCTATAGGACCAGGTCCCTCTGTGCACTGGGATTTCGCTTTCTCACATAGAGTCGGCTATTTCCCGGTTGCAGAGGGACCAGGTCCTTTAGTGACTTGGATTTATCCTGCTCTATATAAGAATGCTAAATCCCAGTAGACAGAAGGACCCTTATTGTATATAGATATATATCAATACTGTCATGTGGTTTTTTTGAGCTACAGACTAAATATGACATCTGATCACACATTTATTTATATGTGACAATTACACGCAAGAATTTTCCCCTTAATCCCAGTGTGTACAATATTCTGCGCCAATCTCATCCGCGTCCCGTTTTATTTACTGGTGATCATTTTTGTAGATTACACGACCACAGATTTTTTTCCATGCATGCACCTAGGAGTGTTTTAACCCTCGGGCGATTTTCCGTTTTTTAACATTTTTTTTTCCTTCCCATAACTTATTTTTCCATCCACATCGCCAATGGGACTTTTTTTTTTTATTTTGGCGGGACGTTATTATTGATACCATTTTGGCGCGGATACCATGTTTTGATCACCTCTTATTTCATTTTATTGCAATGTTGCGGCGACAAAAAAAAACGTAATTATGCCGTTTCGAGTTTACTTCTCGTTATGCCGTTTACCAATCAGATTATTTTATATTTTCATTGGTCAGACCTTTCTGAACACATCAATTCCCAATTTATTTATTTTTTTTAATGGAGCAAAAGCGATATTTTTTTTTTCTTATATTTTTATGATATATGACGTAACTTGTAGATCACACAACCACAGATTTTTTTCCATGCATGCACCTAGGAGTGATTTAACTCTCCGGCGACTTTCATTTTTTTAATATTTTTTTTTCCTGCCCATAACTTATTTTTCCATCCACATCGCACATGGGATTTTTTTTTATTTTGGCGGGACGTTCTTATTGATGCCATTTTGGCGCGGATACCATGTTTTGATCACCTCTTATTTCATTTTATTGCAATGTTGCGGCAACCAAAAAAAAGTCATTATGGTGTTTCGAGTTTTTTTCTCGTTATGCTGTTTACTGATCAGATTATTTTACATTTTGATTGGTCAGACCTTTCTGAACACGTCAATTCCAAATTTGTGTATTTTTTTAATTGAGCAAAAGCAATGTTTTTTTTCTCATATTTCTATGATATATGATGTAAC
The DNA here is from genome assembly GCF_032444005.1 of Ranitomeya imitator. Classification (NCBI taxonomy): domain Eukaryota; kingdom Metazoa; phylum Chordata; class Amphibia; order Anura; family Dendrobatidae; genus Ranitomeya; species Ranitomeya imitator. The sequence goes on along the minus strand of NC_091283.1, from coordinate 335,525,559 downwards.
TGCATCATGCGTTGTGAAGGGGTTAATACTATAATTATTGGCCAAATGGACCAGGTCCTTCTGCCAACTTGGATTTAGCCTGCTCTCTGTGAGAAAGCTAAATCCCGGTCGGCTAAAGGACCAGGTCCCTGTGAGTGTTTTAATACTAGATCTAGCAGACTGAAGGACCAGGTCCCTGTGAGTGTTTTAATACTAGATCTAGCAGGCTAAGGGACCAGGTCCTTCTGCCAACTTGGATTTAGCCTGCTCTCTATGAGAAAGCTAAATCCCAGTCGGCTAAAGGACCAGGTCCCTGTGAGTGTTTTAATACTAGATCTAGCAGGTTAAAGGACCAGGTCCTTCTGCCAACTTGAATTTAGCCTGCCCTCTGTGAGAAAGCTAAATCCCAGTCGGCTAAAGGACCAGGTCCCTGTGAGTGTTTTAATACTAGATCTAGCAGGTTAAAGGACCAGGTCCTTCTGCCAACTTGGATTTAGCCTGCTCTCTGTGAGAAAGCTAAATCCCGGTCGGCTAAAGGACCAGGTCCCTGTGAGTGTTTTAATACTAGATCTAGTAGGTTACAGGACCAGGTCCTTCTGCCAACTTGAATTTAGCCTGCTCTCTGTGAGAAAGCTAAATCCCGGTCGGCTAAAGGACCAGGTCCCTGTGAGTGTTTTAATACTAGATCTAGTAGGTTAAAGGACCAGGTCCTTCTGCCAACTTGGATTTAGCCTGCTCTCTGTGAGAAAGCTAAATCCCAGTCGGCTAAAGGACCAGGTCCCTGTGAGTGTTTTAATACTAGATCTAGCAGGTTAAAGGACCAGGTCCTTCTGCCAACTTGAATTTAGCCTGCTCTCTGTGAGAAAGCTAAATCCCAGTCGGCTAAAGGACCAGGTCCCTGTGAGTGTTTTAATACTAGATCTAGTAGGTTACAGGACCAGGTCCTTCTGCCAACTTGAATTTAGCCTGCTCTCTGTGAGAAAGCTAAATCCCGGTCGGATAAAGGACCAGGTCCCTGTGAGTGTTTTAATACTAGACCTAGCAGGCTGAAGGACCAGGTCCTTCTGCCAACTTGGATTTAGCCTGCTCTCTGTGAGAAAGCTAAATCCCATTTGGCAAAGGCCTCTTTCACACTTCCTTTTCTTGCAATCCGTCGCAATCCGTCATTTTGGGCAAAAACGGATCCTGCAAATGTGCTCGCAGGATGCGTTTTTTTACCACACGTCGCGTCCGTCATGCTACGGATCAGCCGTGTTTTGGCGGACCGTCGTCACAAAAAAATGTTCAATGTAACGTGTTTTTGTACGTCGCGTCCGCCATTTTCGACCGCGCATGCGCGGCCGAAACTCTGCCCCCTCCTCCCCAGACTGCAGAATGGGCAGCGGTTGCGTCGAAAAACTGCATCCGCTGCCCACGTCATGCAAAACTTTCACAACGTCCGTCGGTACGTCGGCCCAACGCATTGCGACGAAAGATGATCTACTAGATCTAGCAGGCTAAAAGACCAGGTCCTTCTGCAAACTTGAATTTAGCCTGCTCACTGTGAGAAAGCTAAATCCAAGTGGGATAAAGGACCAGGTCCCTTGAAGTGGTTTAATACCAGACTTAGGCTAGGGTCACATTGCGTTATGTTGTATTGTATATTGGGCGTGCGCTAGCGATGTGCCGTCATTTGAGTGACGGACCGCGAACACTGCTTGCTAATGCGATCCCTTTTGGGACATTGCGTTAGCGCAGTCCATAGCGCTATGCGCTAAACGGACTGCCCTAACGCAATGTGACCCTAGCCTTAGTAAGCTAAAACACCAGGTCCTTCTGCCCACTTAGATTTAGCTTGCTGTATGTAACAAATTCTAGTGGGCAACGCAGTCCAACAGTGATTCACCATCTGATGCACTGTAATGATTCCACTGGTTCACTGTCGGACTTCCGTACTGTAGTGCCCCTGTGTCACGTAGGGGGCAGTCCGGCAATCCAACCTACTACAATGTTTCCGCCAGGTTATGCATATTGCCAGTCACTGTACTCCTTGAGTTCACCTCAAGTGACAGTTGACAGCTCAGAGGGTTCTGTGATAACCGCAAACTGTAATCTCCAGTGACCTCACAGGTGGTGGCTTCCATGCCACCCTTAGGCCGGCGTCACACTCGGCGTAAGACAATACGGTCCGTAATTTACGGCCGTAATACGCAGAAAAGTCCCCAAAATAGTGGTCCGTATCTCCTCCGTAGGCAGGGTGTGTCAGCGTATTTTGCGCATGGCATCCTCCGTATGTAATCCGTATGGCATCCGTACTGCGAGATTTTCTCGCAGGCTTGCAAAACCGACATATGGACATACAATGGATCCATGTGCTCAAAAAATCGTAACAACATATATACTGTCTATATATATATATATACTGTATATATATATATATATATATATATATATCTATAATATAACGCTGGGAGCGTCACTCTGTCCGAAGCCTTTATAGACTGCGCAAGCGCCGGCGCAGTCTGGGCCTCACAGAGTGACGCTCCCGGGAGATCGCGGTATGCGTTAACACTGAACGCACACCGCGATCTCCACCGGAGAGTCAGGGACCGCCAGGAGGGTGAGTATCGGCTATATTCACCTGTCTCGTTCCACCGCTGCGCGCCGCCATCTTCCCGGTCCTCGGCCTGTGACCTTCAGTTCAGAGGGCGCGATGACGCGCTTAATGCGCACCGGCGCCGCCCTCTGACTGAACAGTCACAGCCAGAGGACCGGGAAGATGGTGGCGCGCAGCGGTGGAACGGAGGACAGGTGAATATAGTAAGTGCTGGGGGTCCTGAGCTAGCGGCAATACCAGCACCTGACCCCCACAGCACGCCGGTGTCCCCGCCTGCTCAGGCCCCCCAGCACTCGGCACCGAGCGGGTCAGAGGCAGCGGGGCCGAGCGGGTCAGAGGCAGCGGGGCCGAGCGGGTCAGAGGCAGCGGGGCCGAGCGGGTCAGAGCAGAGTGTGGCAGATGTAGCAGGCAGGGTGTGGCAGATGTAGCAGAGCAGAGTGTGGCAAATGTAGCAGAGCAGAATGTGGCAGATGTAGCAGAGCTGAGTGTGGCAGATGTAGCAGAGCAGAGTGTTGCAGAAGTATTAGAGCAGAGTGTTGCAGAAGTATTAGAGCAGAGTGTGGCAGGATGGGAGCAGCCCATGTCAGAATGGGGGCGCAGGATGGAGCAGCCCATGACAGGATGGGGACGCAGGATGGAGCAGCACATGACAGGATGGGGACGCAGGATGGAGCAGCACATGACAGGATGGGGGCGCAGGATGGAGCAGCACATTCCAGGATGGAGACCATATACCAATATAAATGCTCGCCACCCGGGCGTAGAACGGGTTCAATAGCTAGTATATATATATATATATATATATGTCAGTAGACACATATGTGTATATATATTAATATTTCATCCAGCGCGAGATAGCAAAAGCCGGCAATTGAATTACCGGCTTTAAAGCTATCTCCTTTCTAAACCCGACATGATATGAGACATGGTTTACATACAGTAAACCATCTCATATCCCCATTTTTTTGCATATTCCACACTACTAATGTTAGTAGTGTGTATGTGCAAAATTTGGGCGCTCTAGCTATTAAATTAAAGGGTTAAATGGCTGAAATAATTGGCGTGGGCTCCCGCGTAAATTTCTCCGCCAGAGTAGTAAAGCCAGTGACTGAGGGCAGATATTAATAGCCTGGAGAGGGTCCATGGTTATTGGCCCCCCTGGCTAAAAACATCTGCCCCCAGAAAAGGCACATCTGGAAGATGCGCCTATTCTGGCACTTGGCCACTCTCTTCCCATTCCCGTGTAGTAGTGGGATATGGGGTAATGAAGGGTTAATGTCACCTTGCTATTGTAAGGTGACATTAAGCCAGATTAATAATGGAGAGGCGTCAATTATGACACCTATCCATTATTAATCCAATTGTATGAAATGGTTAAAAAACACACACACACATTATTACAAAGTCTTTTAATGAAATACAAACACAAGTTGTTGGAATATTTTATTATCCTGGTAATCCACCTGAAGACCCTCGCTCTGTAACAAAGGAAAAATAAAAAAACAATATCTCATACCTTCCGATGATCTGTCACGTCCCACGATGTAAATCCATCTGAAGGGGTTAAAATATTTTACAGGCAGGAGCTCTGCTATAATGCAGCTGTGCTCCTGCCTGTAAAACCCCAGCGAATGAATGGAAAGTAAGTCAATGACCTGTAGTTACCTTCATTCGCGGTGATGCGCCTTCTGCTGGTTGTCCTCATAAGACCTCGAGGCTGGGAAAATATTCTGAAAAGTTCCCACGCTCGAGGTCATATGAGGACAACCAGCAGAAGTGTCTATCAGCCATATCCTCCTTCTTCACCTCTCGCTTCCTAAAACTCAATGTAGACAATACCGAACTCATCATCTTTCCTCCATCTCGCGTATCCCCCCTACCTGTTCTATCTATTATGGTAAGCGGCATCACGCTCTCTCCGACACCTGAAATCCGCTGCCTCGCGGATGGGAAAATATTCTGAAAAGTTCCCAGGCTCGAGTTCATATGAGGACATCCAGCAGAGGGCGCATCACCGCGACTCGATGTAACTACAGGTCATTCCCCTACATTCCATTCATTCCCCGGGTTTTTACAGCCATGATCACAGCTGCATTAGCAGAGCTCCTGGGTGTAAAATGATTTAACCCCTTCAGATGGATTTAAAGCGTGGGACAAAACTGAACGACGGAAGGTATGGAATATTGTTGTTTGTTTTGTTTAACTTTGTTTCAGGTGACAAGTGTCTTCAGGTGGATTAAGAGTATAATAAAATACTAAAACAACCTGTGTCTTTATTTAATTAAAATTCTTTGTAATAATGTGTGTGTGTTATTAACCATTTCGTACTATTGGATTAATAATGGATAGGTGTCATAATTGACGCCTCTCCATTATTAATCTGGCTTAATGTCACCTCACAATAGCAAGGTGACATTAACCCTTCATTACCCCATATCCCGCCGCTACACGGGAATGGGAAGAGAGTGGCCAAATGCCAGAATAGGCGCATCTTCCAGATGTGCCTTTTCTGGGGGCAGATTTTTTTAGCTGGGGGGGGGGGGGAAATAACCATGGTCCCTCTCCAGGCTATTAATATCTGCCCTCAGTCACTGGCTTTCCCACTCTGGCGGAGAAAATTGCGTGGGAGCAATGTTTTCCGCGATTTTACCCTTTAATTTAATAGATAGAGCCCCCAAATTTTACACCAAGACACTTCTTACATTACTAAAGAGGAATATGTAATAAAAGAAGAGATATGAGATGGTTTACTGTATGTAAACATGTCTCATATCATGTCGGGTTGGGGAAGGAGATAGGAAAATCCGGCAATTGAATTACCGGCTTTTCTGCTATCTAGCGCTGCATGGAATATTAAAATATATATATATATATATATATATACATATATATGTATATATATGTGTGTGTGTCTCACTGACATATATATATATATCTATCCCTATACTATGTATAGACATTTATTTTAGCTATTCTATTCTAACCTGTCAGTGAGATTTAACTGTACACCGCACTGAATTGCCGGCTTTTCTATAGAACACCGCTGCGTATTTCTCGCAAGTCACACTGTTGGTCCGTGTGTAATCCGTATTTTTCTCGCCCCCATAGAGTTTCATTGGCGTTTTTTTTTGCGCAATACGCTGTCAAACGCAGCATGCTGTGATTTTCTACGGCCGTAAAAGACCGTATAATACGGATCTATAAAATACGGCAGATAGGAGCTGGGCCATAGAGAATCATTGTACCGTGTGCAATCCGTATTTTCTACACCTCTCATACATCCGTAAAACTTGCTAGTGTGACGCCAGCCTAACTCTCGACTCTGCCCTGTCCATCAAACCGCATGTTCAAACTCTTGCCACCTCCTGTCGCCTCCAACTCAAACATATTGCCAGAATCCGTCCCTTCCTCTGCCCTCAATCTACTAAAACGCTTGTGCATGCCCTCATCATCTCTCGCCTCGACTACTGCAACACCCTCCTCTGTGGCCTCCCTGCTAACTCTCTTGCACCACTCCAGTCTGTCCTCAACTCTGCTGCCCGGCTAATCCACCTCTCTCCTCCCCTCTGCAAATCCCTCCACTGGCTCCCAATTCCCCAACGAATCCAATTCAAACTACTAACACTGACCTACAAAGCCATCCACAACCTGTCCCCTCCCTATATCTCTGAACTATTCTCCCAATATCTTCCCTCACGTAATCTTCGATCCTCCCAAGACCTCCTACTCTCCTCCACACTTATTCATTCCTCACACAACCGCCTCCAAGATTTCTCCCCAATATCCCCCATCCTCTGGAATTCAACACCTCAACACGTCTGATTAGCCACCAGTGCCACCACCCTCGGATCCTTCAGACAGAACCTGAAAACCCATCTCTTCAGGAAAGCCTACAGCCTGCAATAACCATTCTGCCGCCTCCCCACCACCAGAGCTGCTGCACTCCCAGCCTTCTGTCTCTTCCCCATTATCCCATAGAACATAAATCCACAAGGACAGGGTCCTCTCCCCTCTGTACCAGTCTGTCATTGTAAATTTGTTCACTGTAAATGATATCTATAACCCTGTATGTAACCCCTTTCTCATGTACAGCACCATGGAATTAATGATGCTATATAAATAATAATAATTCATGCCAGGCTGCCCAGAGGCAAAGACAAACTGTCCTCTGTGGGAGGTATATGGTCTATGTCCTCCCTGCCATGCTCCAGTGATGCCCGTGAGCTACTTTGAGTGCCACCCTGTTGTGTTCACGACATGGTGAAGTGTTGTTCCACAGAGCTACTCACCCGTGCGTGCTGCAGCTGAAACTCCAGTATTGCTTCTGCTCGCACAGCCTCTACAGCGTATTCAACTTTTGAGTTCCACCTTGTTGATATGTCGCATATGAGGCGCTGATCGAGAAGGTAGAAGTGAAGCTGCAGCGCAGACCATCGAGCAGCTGCAGGGTGTGAACGCCATAATCGTGCACAGACGACCTCTCACATATGGGTAATTTTTAAGAAAGATTTGCACCACTAAACTTGACACATGTGCCAGGCAAGGGATGTGGTCAAACCAGCTAGGCCTAGAGCTGCTACCAGATTTCGCCCGTTATTGCACACCACCAGGTCTGGATTTAGGTCCAGCAGCACCAACCACTCATGAGTCTCGTTTATTCCTTGTCCACAGCTCTTGCGCAGTATGGAACTTGTCCCCCAAAATGATGAGTTTGAGAACAGCCTACTGTCTTTTCCCCCTGGCTGTGTTGAAGTTGCAGGTGCTAGTCTTACTGCTAGGTGATGGAGTAAGTGGAGTAGGCCACATGAGCAGAGCAATGTCCAACAATAGATGTAGGACATGCGCTAGAACGCCTTCCTCCTCTGTCCCAGCTGCCACATTTACCCAGTGTGCAGATAAGGAGATGTAACGTCCCTGCCCATACTTACTGGTCCACGTATCGGTAGTTATCTGGACCTTGCCACTGATGGCGTTGCACAGTGCACACCTGATTTTGGTTGCAACATCTGTGTGCTGGACAGGGATGGCCAACTTGAAACATTAGTGGTGGATGAGAACCACGTACTTCGCAACAGCCACCATCTTTTTTTTTAAATGGTTTTTCTCCATCAGCTGGAATGGCAGTGTTTCAAAGGCCAGGAATTGGTAAATGCTGTTATTCAGGACCAGGGCCTGTGGGCGGGTAGTGGGGTATTTCCTCTTTATGGGGTTTGGGTGATGGAGAGATGAACACTTCCATGGGAAGGGGTGGAGATGCTTGGTGACACTGCTGGTGGTGGTGCTGTCACATCCTGTCTTTGCGGGTAGGCTGTTGTTCGTGAGCTGGATGAAGAGGTCAAGACCACAGCAGAAGAGGGAGCAGGAGGAAAGCTCACATCTGTCATGTTTTTTAAGGTGTCTACTCTACTGCAGCTCGTACTTAGAACTCAGATGCAGGTGGTGCTCAGGTTAAGAAAATGTTAAAAAAAAAAAAAAAAAAAAAAAATCAGAAGAGACTGCTTCATGACTTTGGGCTGATACTGCTTGGCCGATTTGCAAGGGGGTGAGGTGGTAGAAAGATGCCCACGGTCCTCAGGTGAAAACTGCGCTTTCAGCAGTGGACCCATTGGAAGGAACTAGAGGAGCTCTCAGCCATCCAATCAAACACCGTCTGCACATGTTCTTGCCTCACTATCCATCCAGCGGTGCTCGTGCCTAGGATATGGTGCACAACATCCCGTGGACTGCATGCACCAGAGGAACGTGTTTCATGTAGACACGTAACGGGCCAGATCAACTATGTCACCTCCACCACAACCTTCATTTGATGCTCTCCTCATGTGACTCCCCCAACAATAATTCCCAGTAGAGAAGAGGCTGAATTAGGGCACTCTGAACCATGCTTCATTACTGGCAGCATGCATCAGGTTATTACAGCATGCTGCACAAGGGTGGTAAATAAACAGTATAAGGTAATTGTGTAAATTTTTCTATTAAAAAAAAAAAAAAAAATTTAAAATTTGAGAATCATTAGTGGTTGATACCCTTTTAAAGGAGAAGTGTAACAATGATTGCAGCCAGCGTCTTGGGAGTCTCCTCCGGTCTTTATCAGGCTCAGTATAGGAGGAGGCTGTAAAGAAAATTGGCGCGCACTCAGGATAATGAGGGAGCGAGGTGCTGGTGTAGTGGGCTCTGTAAGCCCCACGTGTACAAAGGATATAGTACACCGCACACTCTATGTGATATTTGCAAAGTAGTGGAGAATTTATTTACAAGTGAAACTGTGTTACATGGAAAAGCGACCAGAGGTAATTATAATGACGTTTCGGCCCTACCAGGGCCTTAATCATACAATCGCTATGGAAAAAAATAAAAGAAAAAAACAAAAATAAACATACAGTATATACAATAAATCATATGACTCAACAAAATAAAGAGTTCCCAACCTGGAAGAAATAAAACAAGGGAATGGGTAAAATAAAATAAAACGGGGAAAGATCATAATAATAGTGACTTAGTATGATACATATGTAGAACGACACCATGTAAGATCCCAGATGGGGACCTAGTCAAAAGCGAGGCTGCAGGGTAAGGCTAAGATATCAGAAGCCAGTTCACATGACAATCAATATGAAAATTCAATGTACAATTGCATTACCTTAGATGTGCACAGAGAAGAGGAGAGGAGAAGGTCCTTGTAGATAAAGGCATACACTGCAGTAAAGATATTGCAGACACGTGAGGTTAAGGAAGTAAATAGATGGTGGGATTTGGTAATGGTATGAGATGTACCTTAGATGCCTATCAATTGTGCGTGTAGTAACGCTAAGGAAGCCCAGAGGTGGGTACTGTGGAGATGAGAGAGATAGCCATGTAAGGGGCATGGAGTAATAAGCATAGTAATATAGCGGTGCCTGTGGCAGAGACAGGGGCTAATAGGGTAAGATACCTGCTAAGTGGAGAGGCTTACAGCAGTGGATACAGAAAGCGCTCCCACTCTCATCCAGAACGGATCCACGATTTGTTCCCACTTCTCATTGGTGTACTAGCCCAGTTTTTATTAATCTTACAGGACCATTTCAAGTTTTCCATATTACAGAATTGTATCTTTATAAATGTCGCACTGATGGGCCGTACGGCATCCTATGTTTTCTGCTCACACCCATCTGATCTCAGTCACATTGCAGCTGAATACAGATCTGCCCGGCCTGATAGAAGAACATTGCTCTGAGGGCAGCCGACATTTACAGGATTGCCCTCATCAGATTTTTATGCTAACAAAAGCGAGATAAAATGTGAAGAGTCACATATTATACAGAACTGGCCATAAATAAGACAAGTGATGCAGAACTATCAATATGGGAGGGGGAAACAGTTGTGGCCAGAAATATTGCAGCAGTTCATAGATGAGGAGGGTGAGGTTTTATTGTCCTGTGATTTAGGTCTGATCCAGGAGGTCTAAGGGAAACATTCCTTAATTGATAGAGCAAGACAAATACATGCGACATATTCATTCCAGCTGTGTCACAGGTCGTCAGAATTTTGTAAACCATTAGTACAAAAAAAATTAAAATATGAATATTGCCTAACATTCCAGAGATACATTATTCCTCTGGAAAATGTCACAGCCTGTCCCATCAGTACCAGCAGCAGTGAAACCCTCATAGAAAACCAGCTTATGTATTTTAAAGAAAAAACAATTATGGACTTAAAAAAAAAACAAAAAAAAAAAACATACAGCTAGTCCGGCTGTATGGGCTACATGGAAGTGCGGGTCCGGTCTACTGGTGAGGACGTCCCTACAGATCGTTTCCCCAATAACCTGCAATGTGTAAACTCAGCCTGATACAGATCCAACTGCGTTACCCTCCACTAATATCACCCCGCGCTTAAGAATTATAGAAATGAAAATGCAACTCATAGCTGTCAAACTAGTTTATTACAAGTCAAATAGTTAGAAATAAAGAAGAGATATATAAATATATGCATACATACAAATGAATAATAAAGAGATTAAGAAATCAAAACAATAAATTAAACATTAAAGACAGATTAATGACAAAAAAGCAAAACACATTTTGTACCAAAATCCCCTGTGCTTTAGCTGCAAAAATTGTATTGTGGTGCTTAAAAGGAACCTGTCACCCCCGGGGCCGGGGAGGCGGAGGGACCCGACGGGGCCGGGGAGGCGGAGGGACCCGACGGGGCCGGGGAGGCGGAGGGACCCGACGGGGCCGGGGAGGCGGAGGGACCCGACGGGGCCGGGGAGGCGGAGGGACCCGACGGGGCCGGGGAGGCGGAGGGACCCGACGGGGCCGGGGAGGCGGAGGGACCCGACGGGGCCGGGGAGGCGGAGGGACCCGACGGGGCCGGGGAGGCGGAGGGACCCGACGGGGCCGGGGAGGCGGAGGGACCCGACGGGGCCGGGGAGGCGGAGGGACCCGACGGGGCCGGGGAGGCGGAGGGACCCGACGGGGCCGGGGAGGCGGAGGGACCCGACGGGGCCGGGGAGGCGGAGGGACCCGACGGGGCCGGGGAGGCGGAGGGACCCGACGGGGCCGGGGAGGCGGAGGGACCCGACGGGGCCGGGGAGGCGGAGGGACCCGACGGGGCCGGGGAGGCGGAGGGACCCGACGGGGCCGGGGAGGCGGAGGGACCCGACGGGGCCGGGGAGGCGGAGGGACCCGACGGGGCCGGGGAGGCGGAGGGACCCGACGGGGCCGGGGAGGCGGAGGGACCCGACGGGGCCGGGGAGGCGGAGGGACCCGACGGGGCCGGGGAGGCGGAGGGACCCGACGGGGCCGGGGAGGCGGAGGGACCCGACGGGGCCGGGGAGGCGGAGGGACCCGACGGGGCCGGGGAGGCGGAGGGACCCGACGGGGCCGGGGAGGCGGAGGGACCCGACGGGGCCGGGGAGGCGGAGGGACCCGACGGGGCCGGGGAGGCGGAGGGACCCGACGGGGCCGGGGAGGCGGAGGGACCCGACGGGGCCGGGGAGGCGGAGGGACCCGACGGGGCCGGGGAGGCGGAGGGACCCGACGGGGCCGGGGAGGCGGAGGGACCCGACGGGGCCGGGGAGGCGGAGGGACCCGACGGGGCCGGGGAGGCGGAGGGACCCGACGGGGCCGGGGAGGCGGAGGGACCCGACGGGGCCGGGGAGGCGGAGGGACCCGACGGGGCCGGGGAGGCGGAGGGACCCGACGGGGCCGGGGAGGCGGAGGGACCCGACGGGGCCGGGGAGGCGGAGGGACCCGACGGGGCCGGGGAGGCGGAGGGACCCGACGGGGCCGGGGAGGCGGAGGGACCCGACGGGGCCGGGGAGGCGGAGGGACCCGACGGGGCCGGGGAGGCGGAGGGACCCGACGGGGCCGGGGAGGCGGAGGGACCCGACGGGGCCGGGGAGGCGGAGGGACCCGACGGGGCCGGGGAGGCGGAGGGACCCGACGGGGCCGGGGAGGCGGAGGGACCCGACGGGGCCGGGGAGGCGGAGGGACCCGACGGGGCCGGGGAGGCGGAGGGACCCGACGGGGCCGGGGAGGCGGAGGGACCCGACGGGGCCGGGGAGGCGGAGGGACCCGACGGGGCCGGGGAGGCGGAGGGACCCGACGGGGCCGGGGAGGCGGAGGGACCCGACGGGGCCGGGGAGGCGGAGGGACCCGACGGGGCCGGGGAGGCGGAGGGACCCGACGGGGCCGGGGAGGCGGAGGGACCCGACGGGGCCGGGGAGGCGGAGGGACCCGACGGGGCCGGGGAGGCGGAGGGACCCGACGGGGCCGGGGAGGCGGAGGGACCCGACGGGGCCGGGGAGGCGGAGGGACCCGACGGGGCCGGGGAGGCGGAGGGACCCGACGGGGCCGGGGAGGCGGAGGGACCCGACGGGGCCGGGGAGGCGGAGGGACCCGACGGGGCCGGGGAGGCGGAGGGACCCGACGGGGCCGGGGAGGCGGAGGGACCCGACGGGGCCGGGGAGGCGGAGGGACCCGACGGGGCCGGGGAGGCGGAGGGACCCGACGGGGCCGGGGAGGCGGAGGGACCCGACGGGGCCGGGGAGGCGGAGGGACCCGACGGGGCCGGGGAGGCGGAGGGACCCGACGGGGCCGGGGAGGCGGAGGGACCCGACGGGGCCGGGGAGGCGGAGGGACCCGACGGGGCCGGGGAGGCGGAGGGACCCGACGGGGCCGGGGAGGCGGAGGGACCCGACGGGGCCGGGGAGGCGGAGGGACCCGACGGGGCCGGGGAGGCGGAGGGACCCGACGGGGCCGGGGAGGCGGAGGGACCCGACGGGGCCGGGGAGGCGGAGGGACCCGACGGGGCCGGGGAGGCGGAGGGACCCGACGGGGCCGGGGAGGCGGAGGGACCCGACGGGGCCGGGGAGGCGGAGGGACCCGACGGGGCCGGGGAGGCGGAGGGACCCGACGGGGCCGGGGAGGCGGAGGGACCCGACGGGGCCGGGGAGGCGGAGGGACCCGACGGGGCCGGGGAGGCGGAGGGACCCGACGGGGCCGGGGAGGCGGAGGGACCCGACGGGGCCGGGGAGGCGGAGGGACCCGACGGGGCCGGGGAGGCGGAGGGACCCGACGGGGCCGGGGAGGCGGAGGGACCCGACGGGGCCGGGGAGGCGGAGGGACCCGACGGGGCCGGGGAGGCGGAGGGACCCGACGGGGCCGGGGAGGCGGAGGGACCCGACGGGGCCGGGGAGGCGGAGGGACCCGACGGGGCCGGGGAGGCGGAGGGACCCGACGGGGCCGGGGAGGCGGAGGGACCCGACGGGGCCGGGGAGGCGGAGGGACCCGACGGGGCCGGGGAGGCGGAGGGACCCGACGGGGCCGGGGAGGCGGAGGGACCCGACGGGGCCGGGGAGGCGGAGGGACCCGACGGGGCCGGGGAGGCGGAGGGACCCGACGGGGCCGGGGAGGCGGAGGGACCCGACGGGGCCGGGGAGGCGGAGGGACCCGACGGGGCCGGGGAGGCGGAGGGACCCGACGGGGCCGGGGAGGCGGAGGGACCCGACGGGGCCGGGGAGGCGGAGGGACCCGACGGGGCCGGGGAGGCGGAGGGACCCGACGGGGCCGGGGAGGCGGAGGGACCCGACGGGGCCGGGGAGGCGGAGGGACCCGACGGGGCCGGGGAGGCGGAGGGACCCGACGGGGCCGGGGAGGCGGAGGGACCCGACGGGGCCGGGGAGGCGGAGGGACCCGACGGGGCCGGGGAGGCGGAGGGACCCGACGGGGCCGGGGAGGCGGAGGGACCCGACGGGGCCGGGGAGGCGGAGGGACCCGACGGGGCCGGGGAGGCGGAGGGACCCGACGGGGCCGGGGAGGCGGAGGGACCCGACGGGGCCGGGGAGGCGGAGGGACCCGACGGGGCCGGGGAGGCGGAGGGACCCGACGGGGCCGGGGAGGCGGAGGGACCCGACATTATCAGACACCCACAGTGTCATCACTTTGGGTCCTCACATGGATTGTGGGGGCACAAGCATTCCACTTGGTGAAGAGAAGTCCAGTGATGAAATGACATCTGTAGGGAGGTCACTGCTCTGAGGGACACAGGATGGGGAAAAGCCACAATACCTAGAATAAAACAGAAAAAATCATGTAGAAAACTCAAGTAGTGGCTGACACCAGTGGCCACCAGGCTAATACTGAACAGAATAGCGTGCGAGGAGAGAATAAAGCCCGGGATCTGGAGACATTATCACGCAGTTTTGCTCCCAGAGGTCATAGGTCAGTCATCAACCTGACGTCATGTGCGCCCAATAATATTAATAAGAAAGTTTTATGTAAAAAAAAAAACAAAAACAAAAAAAAAAAACCACAACAGGACCGACTCACCATCAGGCAGAGATTCTCATGTTAAGTAATATCAATCCCTCAGATCTCCATCATCATTCATCCCCTCCCCTGTTCGCCCCCTCACACTATTCTTCCCTACACACACCCCACCGCAAGTGACAACACACTGACCTGCACAGTACGTGACAACAGCCCCCCACACCATGCAGACCCATGCAAATAACATCAGCCCCACTCTGCAGGTAGACCCCCCTGCACACAGATCCCCCACGCATGCAACATGACCCCCTTCCCAACAGAGACTCCAGCACACAGCCTCTCTTCCCCAGAGACCCCCAGCACGCAGCCCCCCGTCCCAACAGACACACAGCCCCGCTCGCAAGGAACATGACCCCCTTCCAACAGAGACCCCCAGCATGCAGTCACCCTTCCCCAGGCAGGCCCCTCCAGCACGCAGTCCCAGGCAAGCAACGTCACGCCCTTCCCCAGGCAGGCCCCTCCAGCGTGCAGTCCCATGCAAGCATCACCCCCGTCCCCAGGCAGGCCCCTCCAGCGTGCAGTCCCACGCAAGCATCACCCCTTTCCCCAGGCAGACCCCCAGCACGCAGTCTCACGCAAGCATCACCCCCTTCCCCAGGCAGACCGCCAGCACGCAGTCTCACGCAAGCATCACCCCTTTCCCCAGGCAGACCCCCAGCACGCAGTCTCACGCAAGCATCACCCCTTTCCCCAGGCAGACCCCCAGCACGCAGTCTCACACAAGCATCACCCCCTTCCCCAGGCAGACCCCCAGCACGCAGTCCCACGCAAGCAATGTCACCACCTTCCCTAGGTAGCACCCCCAGCGCGCAGTCCCACGCAAGCAATGTCACCACCTTCCCTAGGTAGCGCCCCCAGCACGCAGTCCCACGCAAGCTATGTACCCCCTTCTCCAGGCAGACCATCAGCACAAAGTGCCATGCAAGCACCACCAGCTTCCCCAGGCAGACCACCAGCACACAGTCCCATGCAAGCACCATCTCCCCTGGCAGACCCCCCCCTCTTCCAGCATGCACATGCAGCCCCATGCAAACATCACCCCCTCCTCCCCAGACAGACCCCCTCCAGCATGCACATGCAGCCCCATGCAAGCCCCCCTCCAGCATGCACATGCAGCCCCATGCAAGCATCGCCACCCCTTCTCCCCAGGCAGATCCCCCCCCCTCCAGCGTGCACATGCAGCCCCACGCAAGCATCACCCCCTTCTCTCCAGGCAGACCCCCGTTCAGCATGCACATGCAGCCCCATGCACATGCAGCCCCATGCAAGCATCACCCCTTTCTCCCCAGGCAGACCCCCGTCCAGCATGCACATGCAGTCCCACGCAAGCCCCCTCAAGCATGTGCATGCAGCCCCATGCAAGCCCCCTCCAGCATGCACATGCAGCCCCATGCAAGTATCACCCCCTTCTCTCCAGGCAGACCCCCCTCCACTATACACATGCAGCCCCATGCAAGCATCGCCACCCCTTCTCCCCAGGCAGATCCCCCCTCCAGCGTGCACATGCAGCCCCATGCAAGCATCACCCCTTTCTCCCCAGGCACTTACCTGATCTGTGACTATGGAGAACGACCCAAAACACTCCAAATCCTGCACAAAATCCTCGAAATCCCGCCATGAGATCCACAGCTCCCTCATGTCTGCTCTGCTCTATGGAGGAAGAAGCGCCGCCCCTTCCGGTCACATGGGCACGACGTCAGCAGAGGTCCCTTAGCCGACTTGGATTTAGCCTCTACCCTCAAGAAATCATCTCCAATCTAGACGCTACCCTAGAATACACCCTGTTCTAGTCACTACTGCTGAGGTAAGTGCTGGAGGCTCCATTATTCTCTATGTGGAGTGCGGCTCTGCGGGTGGAGGTCGGTGCTGGAGGCCCCATTATTCTCTATGTGGAGTGCGGCTCTGCGGGTGGAGGTCGGTGCTGGAGGCTCCATTATTCTCTATGTGGAGTGTGGCTCTGCGGGTGGAGGTCGGTGCTGGAGGCTCCATTATTCTCTATGTGGAGTGCGGCTCTGCGGGTGGAGGTCGGTGCTGGAGGCCCCATTATTCTCTATGTGGAGTGCGGCTCTGCGGGTGGAGGTCGGTGCTGGAGGCTCCATTATTCTCTATGTGGAGTGTGGCTCTGCGGGTGGAGGTCGGTGCTGGAGGCTCCATTATTCTCTATGTGGAGTGCGGCTCTGCGGGTGGAGGTCGGTGCTGGAGGCCCCATTATTCTCTATGTGGAGTGCGGCTCTGCGGGTGGAGGTCGGTGCTGGAGGCTCCATTATTCTCTATGTGGAGTGTGGCTCTGCGGGTGGAGGTCGGTGCTGGAGGCTCCATTATTCTCTATGTGGAGTGCGGCTCTGCGGGTGGAGGTCGGTGCTGGAGGCCCCATTATTCTCTATGTGGAGTGCGGCTCTGCGGGTGGAGGTCGGTGCTGGAGGCTCCATTATTCTCTATGTGGAGTGTGGCTCTGCGGGTGGAGGTCGGTGCTGGAGGCTCCATTATTCTCTATGTGGAGTGCGGCTCTGCGGGTGGAGGTCGGTGCTGGAGGCCCCATTATTCTCTATGTGGAGTGCGGCTCTGCGGGTGGAGGTCGGTGCTGGAGGCTCCATTATTCTCTATGTGGAGTGTGGCTCTGCGGGTGGAGGTCGGTGCTGGAGGCTCCATTATTCTCTATGTGGAGTGCGGCTCTGCGGGTGGAGGTCGGTGCTGGAGGCTCCATTATTCTCTATATGGAGTGCAGCTCTGCGGGTGGAGGTCGGTGCTGGAGGCTCCATTATTCTCTGTGGAGTGCGGCTCTGCGGGTGGAGGTCGGTGCTGGAGGCTCCATTATTCTATATGTGGAGTGTGGCTCTGCGGGTGGAGGTCGGTGCTGGAGGCTCCATTATTCTCTATGTGGAGTGCGGCTCTGCGGGTGGAGGTCGGTGCTGGAGGCTCCATTATTCTCTATATGGAGTGCAGCTCTGCGGGTGGAGGTCGGTGCTGGAGGCTCCATTATTCTCTATGTGGAGTGCGGCTCTGCGGGTGGAGGTCGGTGCTGGAGGCTCCATTATTCTCTATGTGGAGTGCGGCTCTGCGGGTGTAGGTCGGTGCTGGAGGCTCCATTATTCTCTATGTGGAGTGCGGCTCTGCGGGTGGAGGTCGGTGCTGGAGGCTCCATTCTCTATGTGGAGTGCGGCTCTGCGGGTGTAGGTCGGTGCTGGAGGCTCCATTATTCTCTATGTGGAGTGCGGCTCTGCGGGTGGAGGTCGGTGCTGGAGGCTCCATTATTCTCTATATGGAGTGCGGCTCTGCGGGTGGAGGTCGGTGCTGGAGGCTCCATTATTCTCTATGTGGAGTGCGGCTCTGCGGGTGGAGGTCGGTGCTGGAGGCTCCATTATTCTCTATGTGGAGTGCGGCTCTGCGGGTGGAGGTCGGTGCTGGAGGCTCCATTATTCTCTATGTGGAGTGCGGCTCTGCGGGTGGAGGTCGGTGCTGGAGGCTCCATTATTCTCTATGTGGAGTGTGGCTCTGCGGGTGGAGGTCGGTGCTGGAGGCTCCATTATTCTCTATGTGGAGTGCGGCTCTGCGGGTGGAGGTCGGTGCTGGAGGCTCCATTATTCTCTATGTGGAGTGCGGCTCTGCGGGTGGAGGTCGGTGCTGGAGGCTCCATTATTCTCTATGTGGAGTGCGGCTCTGCGGGTGGAGGTCGGTGCTGGAGGCTCCATTATTCTCTATGTGGAGTGCGGCTCTGCGGGTGGAGGTCGGTGCTGGAGGCTCCATTATTCTCTATATGGAGTGCAGCTCTGCGGGTGGAGGTCGGTGCTGGAGGCTCCATTATTCTCTGTGGAGTGCGGCTCTGCGGGTGGAGGTCGGTGCTGGAGGCTCCATTATTCTATATGTGGAGTGTGGCTCTGCGGGTGGAGGTCGGTGCTGGAGGCTCCATTATTCTCTATGTGGAGTGCGGCTCTGCGGGTGGAGGTCGGTGCTGGAGGCTCCATTATTCTCTATATGGAGTGCAGCTCTGCGGGTGGAGGTCGGTGCTGGAGGCTCCATTATTCTCTATGTGGAGTGCGGCTCTGCGGGTGGAGGTCGGTGCTGGAGGCTCCATTATTCTCTATGTGGAGTGCGGCTCTGCGGGTGTAGGTCGGTGCTGGAGGCTCCATTATTCTCTATGTGGAGTGCGGCTCTGCGGGTGGAGGTCGGTGCTGGAGGCTCCATTCTCTATGTGGAGTGCGGCTCTGCGGGTGTAGGTCGGTGCTGGAGGCTCCATTATTCTCTATGTGGAGTGCGGCTCTGCGGGTGGAGGTCGGTGCTGGAGGCTCCATTATTCTCTATATGGAGTGCGGCTCTGCGGGTGGAGGTCGGTGCTGGAGGCTCCATTATTCTCTATGTGGAGTGCAGCTCTGCGGGTGGAGGTCGGTGCTGGAGGCTCCATTATTCTCTATGTGGAGTGCGGCTCTGCGGGTGGAGGTCGGTGCTGGAGGCTCCATTATTCTCTATATGGAGTGCGGCTCTGCGGGTGGAGGTCGGTGCTGGAGGCTCCATTATTCTCTATGTGGAGTGTGGCTCTGCGGGTGGAGGTCGGTGCTGGAGGCTCCATTATTCTCTATGTGGAGTGCGGCTCTGCGGGTGGAGGTCGGTGCTGGAGGCTCCATTATTCTCTATGTGGAGTGCGGCTCTGCGGGTGGAGGTCGGTGCTGGAGGCTCCATTATTCTCTATGTGGAGTGCGGCTCTGCGGGTGGAGGTCGGTGCTGGAGGCTCCATTATTCTCTATGTGGAGTGCGGCTCTGCGGGTGGAGGTCGGTGCTGGAGGCTCCATTATTCTCTATGTGGAGTGCAGCTCTGCGGGTGGAGGTCGGTGCTGGAGGCTCCATTATTCTCTATGTGGAGTGTGGCTCTGCGGGTGGAGGTCGGTGCTGGAGGCTTCATTATTCTCTATGTGGAGTGCGGCTCTGCTGGTGGAGGTCGGGGCTGGAGGATCCATTATTCTCTATGTGGAGTGCGGCTCTGCGGGTGGAGGTCGGTGCTGGAGGCTCCATTATTCTCTATGTGGAGGGCGGCTCTGCGGGTGGAGGTCGGTGCTGGAGGATCCATTATTCTCCATGTGGAGTGCGGGTGGAGGTCGGTGCTGGAGGCCCCATTATTCTCTATGTGGAGTGCGGCTCTGCGGGTGGAGGTCGGTGCTGGAGGCTCCATTATTCTCTATGTGGAGTGCGGCTCTGCGGGTGGAGGTCGGTGCTGGAGGCTCCATTATTCTCTATGTGGAGTGCGGCTCTGCGGGTGGAGGTCGGTGCTGGAGGCCCCATTATTCTCTATGTGGAGTGCGGCTCTGCGGGTGGAGGTCGGTGCTGGAGGCTCCATTATTCTCTATGTGGAGGGCGGCTCTGCGGGTGGAGGTCGGTGCTGGAGGCTCCATTATTCTCCATGTGGAGTGCGGCTCTGCGTGTGGAGGTCGGTGCTGGAGGCTCCATTATTCTCTATGTGGAGTGCGGCTCTGCGGGTGGAGGTCGGTGCTGGAGGCTCCATTATTCTCTATGTGGAGTGCGGCTCTGCGGGTGGAGGTCGGTGCTGGAGGCTCCATTATTCTCTATGTGGAGTGCGGCTCTGCGGGTGGAGGTCGGTGCTGGAGATTCCATTATTCTCTATGTGGAGTGTGGCTCTGCGGGTGGAGGTCGGTGCTGGAGATTCCATTATTCTCTATGTGGAGTGCGGCTCTGCGGGTGGAGGTCGGTGCTGGAGGCCCCATTATTCTCTATGTGGAGTGCGGCTCTGCGGGTGGAGGTCGGTGCTGGAGGCTCCATTATTCTCTATGTGGAGTGTGGCTCTGCGGGTGGAGGTCGGTGCTGGAGGCTCCATTATTCTCTATGTGGAGTGCGGCTCTGCGGGTGGAGGTCGGTGCTGGAGGCCCCATTATTCTCTATGTGGAGTGCGGCTCTGCGGGTGGAGGTCGGTGCTGGAGGCTCCATTATTCTCTATGTGGAGTGTGGCTCTGCGGGTGGAGGTCGGTGCTGGAGGCTCCATTATTCTCTATGTGGAGTGCGGCTCTGCGGGTGGAGGTCGGTGCTGGAGGCCCCATTATTCTCTATGTGGAGTGCGGCTCTGCGGGTGGAGGTCGGTGCTGGAGGCTCCATTATTCTCTATGTGGAGTGTGGCTCTGCGGGTGGAGGTCGGTGCTGGAGGCTCCATTATTCTCTATGTGGAGTGCGGCTCTGCGGGTGGAGGTCGGTGCTGGAGGCTCCATTATTCTCTATATGGAGTGCAGCTCTGCGGGTGGAGGTCGGTGCTGGAGGCTCCATTATTCTCTGTGGAGTGCGGCTCTGCGGGTGGAGGTCGGTGCTGGAGGCTCCATTATTCTATATGTGGAGTGTGGCTCTGCGGGTGGAGGTCGGTGCTGGAGGCTCCATTATTCTCTATGTGGAGTGCGGCTCTGCGGGTGGAGGTCGGTGCTGGAGGCTCCATTATTCTCTATATGGAGTGCAGCTCTGCGGGTGGAGGTCGGTGCTGGAGGCTCCATTATTCTCTATGTGGAGTGCGGCTCTGCGGGTGGAGGTCGGTGCTGGAGGCTCCATTATTCTCTATGTGGAGTGCGGCTCTGCGGGTGTAGGTCGGTGCTGGAGGCTCCATTATTCTCTATGTGGAGTGCGGCTCTGCGGGTGGAGGTCGGTGCTGGAGGCTCCATTCTCTATGTGGAGTGCGGCTCTGCGGGTGTAGGTCGGTGCTGGAGGCTCCATTATTCTCTATGTGGAGTGCGGCTCTGCGGGTGGAGGTCGGTGCTGGAGGCTCCATTATTCTCTATATGGAGTGCGGCTCTGCGGGTGGAGGTCGGTGCTGGAGGCTCCATTATTCTCTATGTGGAGTGCAGCTCTGCGGGTGGAGGTCGGTGCTGGAGGCTCCATTATTCTCTATGTGGAGTGCGGCTCTGCGGGTGGAGGTCGGTGCTGGAGGCTCCATTATTCTCTATGTGGAGTGCGGCTCTGCGGGTGGAGGTCGGTGCTGGAGGCTCCATTATTCTCTATGTGGAGTGTGGCTCTGCGGGTGGAGGTCGGTGCTGGAGGCTCCATTATTCTCTATGTGGAGTGCGGCTCTGCGGGTGGAGGTCGGTGCTGGAGGCTCCATTATTCTCTATGTGGAGTGCGGCTCTGCGGGTGGAGGTCGGTGCTGGAGGCTCCATTATTCTCTATGTGGAGTGCGGCTCTGCGGGTGGAGGTCGGTGCTGGAGGCTCCATTATTCTCTATGTGGAGTGCGGCTCTGCGGGTGGAGGTCGGTGCTGGAGGCTCCATTATTCTCTATGTGGAGTGCAGCTCTGCGGGTGGAGGTCGGTGCTGGAGGCTCCATTATTCTCTGTGGAGTGCGGCTCTGCGGGTGGAGGTCGGTGCTGGAGGCTCCATTATTCTATATGTGGAGTGTGGCTCTGCGGGTGGAGGTCGGTGCTGGAGGCTCCATTATTCTCTATGTGGAGTGCGGCTCTGCGGGTGGAGGTCGGTGCTGGAGGCTCCATTATTCTCTATATGGAGTGCAGCTCTGCGGGTGGAGGTCGGTGCTGGAGGCTCCATTATTCTCTATGTGGAGTGCGGCTCTGCGGGTGGAGGTCGGTGCTGGAGGCTCCATTATTCTCTATGTGGAGTGCGGCTCTGCGGGTGTAGGTCGGTGCTGGAGGCTCCATTATTCTCTATGTGGAGTGCGGCTCTGCGGGTGGAGGTCGGTGCTGGAGGCTCCATTCTCTATGTGGAGTGCGGCTCTGCGGGTGTAGGTCGGTGCTGGAGGCTCCATTATTCTCTATGTGGAGTGCGGCTCTGCGGGTGGAGGTCGGTGCTGGAGGCTCCATTATTCTCTATATGGAGTGCGGCTCTGCGGGTGGAGGTCGGTGCTGGAGGCTCCATTATTCTCTATGTGGAGTGCAGCTCTGCGGGTGGAGGTCGGTGCTGGAGGCTCCATTATTCTCTATGTGGAGTGCGGCTCTGCGGGTGGAGGTCGGTGCTGGAGGCTCCATTATTCTCTATATGGAGTGCGGCTCTGCGGGTGGAGGTCGGTGCTGGAGGCTCCATTATTCTCTATGTGGAGTGTGGCTCTGCGGGTGGAGGTCG
This sequence comes from Ranitomeya imitator, assembly GCF_032444005.1. NCBI lineage: Eukaryota > Metazoa > Chordata > Amphibia > Anura > Dendrobatidae > Ranitomeya > Ranitomeya imitator. Next base: position 335,503,124 of record NC_091283.1, on the reverse strand, counting down.
GTGCTGGAGGCTCCATTATTCTCTATGTGGAGTGCGGCTCTGCGGGTGGAGGTCGGTGCTGGAGGCTCCATTATTCTCTATGTGGAGGGCGGCTCTGCGGGTGGAGGTCGGTGCTGGAGGATCCATTATTCTCCATGTGGAGTGCGGGTGGAGGTCGGTGCTGGAGGCCCCATTATTCTCTATGTGGAGTGCGGCTCTGCGGGTGGAGGTCGGTGCTGGAGGCTCCATTATTCTCTATGTGGAGTGCGGCTCTGCGGGTGGAGGTCGGTGCTGGAGGCTCCATTATTCTCTATGTGGAGTGCGGCTCTGCGGGTGGAGGTCGGTGCTGGAGGCCCCATTATTCTCTATGTGGAGTGCGGCTCTGCGGGTGGAGGTCGGTGCTGGAGGCTCCATTATTCTCTATGTGGAGGGCGGCTCTGCGGGTGGAGGTCGGTGCTGGAGGCTCCATTATTCTCCATGTGGAGTGCGGCTCTGCGTGTGGAGGTCGGTGCTGGAGGCTCCATTATTCTCTATGTGGAGTGCGGCTCTGCGGGTGGAGGTCGGTGCTGGAGGCTCCATTATTCTCTATGTGGAGTGCGGCTCTGCGGGTGGAGGTCGGTGCTGGAGGCTCCATTATTCTCTATGTGGAGTGCGGCTCTGCGGGTGGAGGTCGGTGCTGGAGATTCCATTATTCTCTATGTGGAGTGTGGCTCTGCGGGTGGAGGTCGGTGCTGGAGATTCCATTATTCTCTATGTGGAGTGCGGCTCTGCGGGTGGAGGTCGGTGCTGGAGGCTCCATTATTCTCTATGTGGAGTGCGGCTCTGCGGGTGGAGGTCGGTGCTGGAGGCTCCATTATTCTCTATGTGGAGTGCGGCTCTGCGGGTGGAGGTCGGTGCTGGAGACCCCATTATTCTCTATGTGGAGTGCGGCTCTGCGGGTGGAGGTCGGTGCTGGAGATTCCATTATTCTCTATGTGGAGTGCGGCTCTGCGGGTGGAGGTCGGTGCTGGAGGCTCCATTATTCTCTATGTGGAGTGCGGCTCTGCAGGTGGAGGTCGGTGCTGGAGGCTCCATTATTCTCTATGTGGAGTGCGGCTCTGCGGGTGGAGGTCGGTGCTGGAGGCTCCATTATTCTCTATGTGGAGTGCGGCTCTGTGGGTGGAGGTAAGTGCTGGAGGCTTCATTATTCTCTATGTGGAGTGCGGCTCTGCGGGTGGAGGTCGGTGCTGGAGGCTCCATTATTCTCTATGTGGAGTGCGGCTCTGCGGGTGGAGGTCGGTGCTGGAGGCTCCATTATTCTCTATGTGGAGTGCGGCTCTGTGGGTGGAGGTAAGTGCTGGAGGCTTCATTATTCTCTATGTGGAGTGCGGCTCTGCGGGTGGTGGTCGGGGCTGGAGGCTCCATTATTCTCTATGTGGAGTGCGGCTCTGCGGGTGGAGGTCGGTGCTGGAGGCTCCATTATTCTCTATGTGGAGTACGGCTCTGTGGGTGGAGGTAAGTGCTGGAGGCTTCATTATTCTCTATGTGGAGTGCGGCTCTGCGGGTGGAGGTCGGTGCTGGAGGCTCCATTATTCTCTATGTGGAGTGCGGCTCTGCGGGTGGAGGTCGGTGCTGGAGGCTCCATTATTCTCTATGTGGAGTGCGGCTCTGTGGGTGGAGGTAAGTGCTGGAGGCTTCATTATTCTCTATGTGGAGTGCGGCTCTGCGGGTGGAGGTCGGTGCTGGAGGCCCCATTATTCTCTATGTGGAGTGCGGCTCTGCGGGTGGAGGTCGGTGCTGGAGGCTCCATTATTCTCTATGTGGAGTGCGGCTCTGCGGGTGGAGGTCGGTGCTGGAGGCTCCATTATTCTCTATGTGGAGTGCGGCTCTGCAGGTGGAGGTCGGTGCTGGAGGCTCCATTATTCTCTATGTGGAGTGCGGCTCTGCGGTGGAGGTCGGTGCTGGAGGCTCCATTATTCTCTATGTGGAGTGCGGCTCTGCAGGTGGAGGTCGGTGCTGGAGGCTCCATTATTCTCTATGTGGAGTGCGGCTCTGCGGGTGGAGGTCGGTGCTGGAGGCTCCATTATTCTCTATGTGGAGTGCGGCTCTGCGGGTGGAGGTCGGTGCTGGAGGCTCCATTATTCTCTGTGTGGAGTGCGGCTCTGCGGGTGGAGGTCGGTGCTGGAGGCTCCATTATTCTCTATGTGGAGTGCGGCTCTGCGGGTGGAGGTCGGTGCTGGAGGCTCCATTATTCTCTATGTGGAGTGCGGCTCTGCAGGTGGAGGTCGGTGCTGGAGGCTCCATTATTCTCTGTGTGGAGTGCGGCTCTGCGGGTGGAGGTCGGTGCTGGAGGCCCCATTATTCTCTATGTGGAGTGCGGCTCTGCGGGTGGAGGTCGGTGCTGGAGGCTCCATTATTCTCTATGTGGCGTGCGGCTCTGCGGGTGGAGGTCTGTGCTGGAGGCTCCATTATTCTCTATGTGGAGTGCGGCTCTGCGGGTGGAGGTCGGTGCTGGAGATTCCATTATTCTCTATGTGGAGTGCGGCTCTGCGGGTGGAGGTCGGTGCTGGAGGCTCCATTATTCTCTGTGTGGAGTGCGGCTCTGCGGGTGGAGGTCGGTGCTGGAGGCTCCATTATTCTCTGTGTGGAGTGCGGCTCTGCGGGTGGAGGTCGGTGCTGGAGGCTCCATTATTCTCTATGTGGAGTGCGGCTCTGCGGGTGGAGGTCGGTGCTGGAGGCTCCATTATTCTCTATGTGGAGTGCGGCTCTGCAGGTGGAGGTCGGTGCTGGAGGCTCCATTATTCTCTGTGTGGAGTGCGGCTCTGCGGGTGGAGGTCGGTGCTGGAGGCCCCATTATTCTCTATGTGGAGTGCGGCTCTGCGGGTGGAGGTCGGTGCTGGAGGCTCCATTATTCTCTATGTGGCGTGCGGCTCTGCGGGTGGAGGTCTGTGCTGGAGGCTCCATTATTCTCTATGTGGAGTGCGGCTCTGCGGGTGGAGGTAGGTGCTGGAGGCTCCATTATTCTCTATGTAGAGTGCGGCTCTGCGGGTGGAGGTCGGTGCTGGAGGCTCCATTATTCTCTATGTGGCGTGCGGCTCTGCGGGTGGAGGTCTGTGCTGGAGGCTCCATTATTCTCTATGTAGAGTGCGGCTCTGCGGGTGGAGGTCGGTGCTGGAGGCTCCATTATTCTCTATGTAGAGTGCGGCTCTGTGGGTGGAGGTAGGTGCTGGAGGCTCCATTATTCTCTATGTAGAGTGCGGCTCTGCGGGTGGAGGTCGGTGCTGGAGGCTCCATTATATTCTATGTAACATAGTAAGGCCGAAAAAAGACATTTGTCCATCCAGTTCAGCCTATATTCCATCATAATAAATCCCCAGATCTACGTCCTTCTACAGAACCTAATAATTGTATGATACAATATTGTTCTGCTCCAGGAAGACATCCAGGCCTCTCTTGAACCCCTCGACTGAGTTCGCCATCACCACCTCCTCAGGCAAGCAATTCCAGATTCTCACTGCCCTAACAGTAAAGAATCCTCTTCTATGTTGGTGGAAAAACCTTCTCTCCTCCAGACGCAAAGAATGCCCCCTTGTGCCCGTCACCTTCCTTGGTATAAACAGATCCTCAGCGAGATATTTGTATTGTCCCCTTATATACTTATACATGGTTATTAGATCGCCCCTCAGTCATCTTTTTTCTAGACTAAATAATCCTAATTTCGCTAATCTATCTGGGTATTGTAGTTCTCCCATCCCCTTTATTAATTTTGTTGCCCTCCTTTCTACTCTCTCTAGTTCCATTATATCCTTCCTGAGCACCGGTGCCCAAAACTGGACACAGTACTCCATGTGCGGTCTAACTAGGGATTTGTACAGAGGCAGTATAATGCTCTCATCATGTGTATCCAGACCTCTTTTAATGCACCCCATGATCCTGTTTGCCTTGGCAGCTGCTGCCTGGCACTGGCTGCTCCAGGTAAGTTTATCATTAACTAGGATCCCCAAGTCCTTCTCCCTGTCAGATTTACCCAGTGGTTTCCCGTTCAGTGTGTAATGGTGATATTGATTCCCTCTTCCCATGTGTATAACCTTACATTTATCATTGTTAAACCTCATCTGACACCTTTCAGCCCAAGTTTCCAACTTATCCAGATCCATCTGTAGCAGAATACTATCTTCTCTTGTATTAACTGCTTTACATAGTTTTGTATCATCTGCAAATATCGATATTTTACTGTGTAAACCTTCTACCAGATCATTAATGAATATGTTGAAGAGAACAGGTCCCAATACTGACCCCTGCGGTACCCCACTGGTCACAGCGACCCAGTTAGAGACTATACCATTTATAACCACCCTCTGCTTTCTATCACTAAGCCAGTTACTAACCCATTTACACACATTTTCCCCCAGACCAAGCATTCTCATTTTGTGTACCAACCGCTTGTGCGGCACGGTATCAAACGCTTTGGAAAAATCGAGATATACCACGTCCAATGACTCACCGTGGTCCAGCCTATAGCTTACCTCTTCATAAAAACTGATTAGATTGGTTTGACAGGAGCGATTTCTCATAAACCCATGCTGATATGGAGTTAAACAGTTATTCTCATTGAGATAATCCAGAATAACATCCCTCAGAAACCCTTCAAATATTTTACCAACAATAGAGGTTAGACTTACTGGCCTATAATTTCCAGGTTCACTTTTAGAGCCCTTTTTGAATATTGGCACCACATTTGCTATGCGCCAATCCTGCGGAACAGACCCTGTCGCTATAGAGTCCCTAAAAATAAGAAATAATGGTTTATCTATTACATTACTTAGTTCTCTTAGTACTCGTGGGTGTATGCCATCCGGACCCGGAGATTTATCTATTTTAATCTTATTTAGCCGGTTTCGCACCTCTTCTTGGGTTAGATTGGTGACCCTTAATATAGGGTTTTCAGTGTTTCTTGGGATTTCACCTAGCATTTCCTTTTCCACCGTGAATACCGTGGAGAAGAAGGTGTTTAATATGTTAGCTTTTTCCTCGTCATCTACAACCATTCTTTCCTCACTATTTTTTAAGGGGCCTACATTTTCAGTTTTTATTCTTTTACTATTGATATAGTTGAAGAACAGTTTGGGATTAGTTTTACTCTCCTTAGCAATGTGCTTCTCTGTTTCCTTTTTGGCAGCTTTAATTAGTTTTTTAGATAAAGTATTTTTCTCCCTATAGTTTTTAGAGCTTCAATGGTGCCATCCTGCTTTAGTAGTGCAAATGCTTTCTTTTTACTGTTAATTGCCTGTCTTACTTCTTTGTTTAGCCACATTGGGTTTTTCCTATTTCTAGTCCTTTTATTCCCACAAGGTATAAACCGCTTACACTGCCTATTTAGGATGTTCTTAAACATTTCCCATTTATTATCTGTATTCTTATTTCTGAGGATATTGTCCCAGTCTACCAGATTAAAGGCATCTCTAAGCTGGTCAAACTTTGCCTTCCTAAAGTTCAGTGTTTTTGTGACTCCCTGACAAGTCCCCCTAGTGAAAGACAGGTGAAACTGTACAATATTGTGGTCGCTATTTCCTAGATGCCCGACCACCTGCAGATTTGTTATTCTGTCAGGTCTATTAGATAGTATTAGGTCTAAAAGTGCTGCTCCTCTGGTTGGATTCTGCACCAATTGTGAAAGATAATTTTTCTTGGTTATTAGCAGAAACCTGTTGCCTTTATGGGTTTCACAGGTTTCTGTTTCCCAGTTAATATCCGGGTAGTTAAAGTCCCCCATAACCAGGACCTCATTATGGGTTGCAGCTTCATCTATCTGCTTTAGAAGTAGACTTTCCATGATTTCTGTTATATTTGGGAGTTTGTAACAGACCTCAATGAGAATTTTGTTACCATTTTTCCCTCCATGAATTTCGACCCATATGGACTCGACATCCTCATTTCCTTCGCTAATATCCTCCCTTAAAGTGGACTTTAGACAAGACTTTACATAGAGACAAACCCCTCCTCCTCTCCGATTTTTACGATCCTTTCTAAACAGACTGTAACCCTGTAAGTTAACTGCCCAGTCATAGCTTTCATCTAACCATGTCTCGGTTATTCCCACTATGTCAAAGTTACCTGTAGATATTTCTGCTTCTAGTTCTTCCATCTTGTTTGTCAGGCTTCTGGCGTTTGCGAGCATGCAGTTTAGAGGATTTTGTTTTGTTCCAATCTCCTCGCTCTGGATTGTTTTAGAAATGTTCTTACCTCCCTTCTGAGTATGTTTTCCTGGATCTTCTTTGTTCAAGTCTAATGTTTTTCTTCCCGTCCCCTCTTCTTCTAGTTTAACGCCCTATGTGGAGTGCGGCTCTGCGGGTGGAGGTCGGTGCTGGAGGCTCCATTATTCTCTATGTGGAGTGCGGCTCTGTGGGTGGAGGTAGGTGCTGGAGGCTCCATTATTCTCTATGTGGAGTGCGGCTCTGCGGGTGGAGGTCGGTGCTGGAGGCTCCATTATTCTCTATGTGGAGTGCGGCTCTGCGGGTGGAGGTCGGTGCTGGAGGCTCCATTATTCTCTATGTGGAGTGCGGCTCTGCGGGTGGAGTTCGGTGCTGGAGGCTCCATTATTCTCTATGTGGAGTGCGGCTCTGCGGGTGGAGGTCGGTGCTGGAGGTTCCATTATTCTCTATGTGGAGTGCGGCTCTGCGGGTGGAGGTCGGTGCTGGAGGCTCCATTATTCTCTATGTGGAGTGCGGCTCTGCGGGTGGAGGTCGGTGCTGGAGGCTCCATTATTCTCTATGTGGAGTGCGGCTCTGCGGGTGGAGGTTGGTGCTGGAGGCTCCATTATTCTCTATGTGGAGTGCGGCTCTGCGGGTGGAGGTCGGTGCTGGAGGCTCCATTATTCTCTATGTGGAGTGCGGCTCTGCGGGTGGAGGTCGGTGCTGGAGGTTCCATTATTCTATGTGGAGTGCGGCTCTGCGGGTGGAGGTCGGTGCTGGAGACTCCATTATTCTCTATGTGGAGTGCGGCTCTGCAGGTGGAGGGATGTGGAGATTCCCCATTACTGGTGCATTAATACTAGGAATATATTGCACAGGGGATATTGCAGCCAATTCCCACGAGAAGAATCCAGGAAACACAGAATCTATATATATAATTGTCTAAGTATCTGTTTGTCTGTAACCGAAAACCCACGTTGCTGATTGGTCGCGCCCGGCCGGCCTCAACCAATCAGCATTCATAAATAAAAACAAATAAAGACAGGAGAAAAACAATGGCAGTGTGTCCAATGGGTTAAAACATAAATGTAAGCACCAATCTATATATATGATTGTCTAAGGGTCACTTCCGTGTGTCTGTCCTTCTGTCACGGTTCTTCATTCGCTGATTGGTCTCGGCAGCAGTCTGTCATGGCTGCCGCGACCAATCAGCGACGGGCACAGTCCGATTAGTCCCTCCCTACTCCCCTACACTCACTGCCCGCCGCCCGCTCCATAATCCGCTCCACTCACCGCTCACACAGGGTTAATGGCAGCGGTAACGGCCCGCGGTGTAACGCACTCCGTTACTGCTATTAACCCTGTGTGTCCCCAACTATTTACTATTGATGCTGCCTATGCAGCATCAATAGTAAAAATATGTCATGTTAAAAATAATTTGAAAAAAAAACAAAAAACCTGCTATACTCACCATCCGCCGAGTTTCTCGCTCCTCGCCACGCTCCCGGGACCGGTCCATTGCAAGCTGCAGCTTCCGGTCCCGTCCCAGGGCTGGTGTGCGACAAGGACCTGCCGTGACGTCATCATAGGTCCTGCTCATACCAGCCCTGGGACCGGAAGCTGCCGCTTGCAATGGAGCGGTCCCGGGAACATGGCGAGGAGCGGCAAAGGCGGCGGATGGTGAGTATAGCAGGACTTCCACCGGCCTTTGGAAGGTGAGTATATGTTTATTTTTTTTATTTTTTTAAGTCTCTATACTACGTGGCTCTGTGCTGGGCAATATACTACGTGCCTGGGCAATATAGTACGTGGCTGGGCAATATACTATGTGGACATGCATATTCTAGAATACCCAATGCGTTAGAATCGGGCCACCATCTAGTGTTTATATGAATACTAGATGGTGGCCCGATTCTAACACATCAGGTATTTACTATATAATCTTCTAATTCTCTCTGTCTGTAACGGAAATCCCGCATCGCTGATTGGTCTCGCCAGCTGCCCCCGACCAATCAGCGACAGGCTGATGTGTCACAGAACATCTGAGGGATGCAAAAAATTGTAACATAATAAATAGGAATATTTCAACCACTTTCGAACACTTTGGTATGATACATAATGGTGATACCGCAGCCCTGAGAGTACATGGTATTGAGAGAGGTTTTACTCAAAGGCGCGGGGGCGATGTTAAAAGCGCCTACTCACCAGAGAGGCATTCTGGATGTATAGTCTGAACACTCGCTTCCCCGCAGGCTTGAATTAAAGAAATGAAATACTATATCATTATTGCTAATAGGGGCAATAGTAAGTCTTAATATTATTGAATATTTGTATTTGTTTAATGTGTGTGTTGTTTTATAAATGTATTTGGATATTGTGATTTATGTGTTTTCAGGACCTTCCGAGTCAGTCATGTGACAAATAAAGTGTTTGATAGGTCTATGGGTGTTATATGTATAACACCCATTTCTGAATTCACATGGACATGAGTAAGATCCGTAGTGATCGAAACGCGTTGCCATAGTTTGTGCAATCACTTGGTTTGTCCACTATCTGTAAGGATTATCCTGTTTTATGACTACGTTGGATCAATAAAGAATTTTACCATTTTTATTGGAGCTGGAGTATCCACATGATTTATATTTGCTGGATTTAAACCCTGCTTCACTAATAATGTATATATTTTACCCGGAAAATCCTGTGTATTCATTGCATTATTCTTTAAATCTTTATAAATAAACTACATACATATTCTAGAATACCCGATGCTTCAGAATCGGGCCGCCATCTAGTTAGAAATGATTCTTTCTCCGCAGTTTCTATAGGACTTAATACATTCCTGATTCCGGAGAGTAATAGAAATACGGCAGAAAACAGAGGAAGAAAGTTCCGAGAAGAAGCTTCATAGAAAGACATTGAAGTTACAGAAACCTTTTAACCCATTGGGAGAAAGTGATTCCAGCACTTTACAGAGTAAATCCCACCAGGACTGTAGCAGGTAAAGACCCCAATATCCACAGGTGTCCCTTCTAATTGGGGGGGAACTATCACCTCTAATAATCCTCGGACAGTTGTGACAAACACGGAGAAGTGCCCCTTTATGGAGGTGACAGAAAGTCTGTTTAGTCCCTTTAGCTTCATAGTATCAGCTTCAATCCAATGGTGAGAGAGTGATTTACCCTGAAGAGTCACAGATTGTGGGGGTGTTATAAAATGTTATATCTAGGCACACACAGTATAATGTTCCCTCAGTACCTCCATCTTCCACGCACATTAAAATATAGATGCCCTACTCAATATGCTACCACTAGATAGTAAATATTCACTTATCCCCATTTTTTATTCCTTTATGATGTCCCTTCATGGTTCCTACAGTACCGCCATCTTCAATCTTATTTTTGGGGGTGTTTTTCATGTAATATATGGAAGCTTTCGTCAAAATATAAAAAAATTTATATCCAGAAAAAAACACTGTTCATGGAGACATTAGCATGAAATATCTCCTGTCTTGTTGTTCTTCCAAAAAATCTTTTCTAAAAGCCTCAAACTTCTGTGTGTGATTCAGACATGAAATCTAAAGTGATAGAAGATTACATTGTGGGAAAGACGGGAAACATTCATATACAGTAGGGAAAAAAAGTATTTAGTCAGCCGCCAACTGTGCAAGTTCTGTTACTTAACAAGATGAGAGAGACCTGTAATTTACATCATAGGTCAGCCACACCTATAAGAGTCCTAATGAGAAAGCAAATCTAGAAAATGAACTTGTCTGATTTGGCAAGATTTATTTTGCAAATTATGGTGGAAATTCTGTATTTGGTCACCTAAAAACATGCAAGATTTCTGGCTCTCACAGACCTGTAACTTCTTCTTTGAGAGGCTCCTCTGTCCTCCACTCCTTACCTGTGGTAATGGCACCTGTTTCAACTTGTTATCAGTATAAAAGACACCTGTCCACAACCTCAACCAGTCACACTCCAAACTCCACTATGGGACCAAAGAGCTGTTGAAGGACACCAGAAACAAAATTTTAGCCCTGCACCAGGCTGGGAAGTCTGAATCTGCAATAGGCAAGCAGATTGGTGTAATGAAATCAGCTGGGAGCAATAATATGAAAATGGAAGACATACAAACTCATAATCTCCCTTGATCTGGGGTTCCACGCAAGCTCTCACCCCGTGGGGTCCAAATGATCACAAGAACGGTGAGCAAAGATCCCAGAACCACACAGGGGGACCTAGTGAATGACCTGCATAGAGCTGGTTCCATCGTAGCAAAGGCTACCATCAGTAACACACTACGCCGCCAGGGACTCAGATCCTGCAGTGCAAGACGTGTCCCCCTGCTTAAGCCAGTACATGTTCGGGCCCATCTGAAGTTTGCTAGAGAGCATTTGGATTATCCAGAAACGTATTGGGAGAATGTCATATGGTCTGATGAAACCAAAGTAGAACTGTTTGGTAGAAACAAAACTTGTCGTGTTTGGAAGAGACAGAACCCTGAGTTGCATCCAAAGAACACCATACCTACTGTGATGCATTTTGGTGGCAGCATCATGCTTTGGAGCTATTTCACTGAAAAGGGACCAGGACGTCTGATTCGTGTACATGAAAGAATGAATGGTGCCATGTATCGTGAGATTTTGAGTGCAATCCTTCTTCCATCAGCAAGGGCATTGAAGATGAAACCTGGATGGGTCTTTCAGCATGATAATTATCCTAAGCACACCACCAGGGCAATGAAGGAGTGGCTTCGTAAGAAGCATATGAAGGTCCTGGAGTGGCCTAGCCAGTCTCCAGATCTCAACCACCTAGAAAACCTTTGGAGGGAGTTGAAAGTCTGTGTTGCCCAGCGACAGGACCAAAACGTCACTGCACTAGAGGAGATCTGCATGGAAGAATGGGCCAACATACCACCAACAGGGTGTGCCAACCTTGAGAAGACTACTGAAAACGTTTTACATCCTTTTTTATTTAGGTTTATCCATATACATGGCCCACCCTGTATTTACTGTAAAATAATAAATCTCCTCATATGTTTCCCTTATTATTTCGAGTAATTGTATTATTGCACAGGATTTTTATGATATTACATCGGCTCATCTTCTCCTTCAGGTCTCTACAATATCAGATCCTCTCAGTGAAGATCTTTTATATAAGGGAATTTTCCTGATTTACCCATCAAGGATGGATATGGACAGAGACAAGATGGCGGAGAGGATATTACACCTCACCCTAGAGATCCTCTTCCGGCTTACTGGAGAGGTGAGAGATTCTGATGACGTCACATTACATCATTCTTATCTATGGGAATAAGAGATGGACCGAACTGGAGAGGTGAGGACTCTGGAAATGTCTGTAGTGAGATTTATTAATGTGTCTCTCCATAACCAGGATTACACAGTGGTGAAGAAGACCTCTAGTGAGCGCTGTCAGGACCCTGTGTCTGAGGGATGGGGAAGACTCCTGAACCCAATAATGGGGCCTCCACCTCACCCCCTGATACATGAGGACGTCAGTGACCAGAAGATCCTAGAACTCGCCTACAAGATGATCGAGCTGCTGACTGGAGAGGTGACATTGCTGGGACATTATACAGTAACGCTATGAAGGATCGGGGGATGACTGTTTCATTGTATCTGTCAGGTTCCTATAAGGTGTCAGGATGTCGCCGTCTATTTTTCCTTGGAGGAGTGGGAGTATTTAAAAGGACACAAAGATCTGTGCAAGGACGTCATGATGGAGTTTCCCGAGCCCCTCACATCACCAGGTAATAGATAAGACTAAATACACGTGGCCTATAATTATCTGTATGTAAAGAATGAATTCAGTCCCTGTATGTGCTTCCTCCAGATCTATCCAGTAAAAGGACAACACCAGAGAGATGTCCCCGTCTTCTTCTTCCACAGGACTATAAACAAGAAGACCTCAATGTTCCTCGGGATCATCAGGTAGATGGAGAGAAAGTGTCATGAGATCTCCCCTATGATGTGTAGACGGCTGTGAAGGTCTTGTGCTCAGTCTTGTTTTATCCACCAGTATTATATGTTTTATACTTGTGTAATGAGAACGGTGGAGATGGCAGGATTAGAGCTGATCATGGATGTGACTCCTACATCTGTCTGTGAGTTTTACAATATTTGTTTCAGGGTGAAGATCTGACCCACATTAATACTACAGAGACATATGTGAGGGGTGATGAGCGGTGTGAAAAGGCGACTCCAACACATGACTACCCAGGTGAGTAGTAACCACTTAATGCAGAGAAGTAAAGAAGTAGTTCAGCCGTATCACAGTCATGTGATCACAATTTTGCCTCTAGACCACAATATTCTCCCCCACCCAAAAGTGTTCAAATGACTTTGGGTATTGAAAGTTGTTTGCTATAGAGCTTACAATCTGGGAAATCCACCTACCAACATAAATTAGAAGACACTGACCGTTACCTGCCCAGATCTGTAAACTACAGAGCCAAATGACCGCGTACATAGAATGTGCTGACAAGTTAGAAAATCGCTTGAAGAAAAATATGATGCATCTGTAAGAGAAATCGGAGGGTAATGATGCTGTTACATTTTATAAATTTGCAATTCTGACGTCCCAGTGTGGTCCTTCTCCCTCCTGCTGGCAGGGATGCCAACATACTCAATGTCCAGCCAATTGTCGGTGTACCTGTTCCTTGTTGTGCCTTCCTGCTTCTTTAGGTCTGTGTACACCCGCTCTGATTCCTAAAGGGGCAGCGTTCACACTTTGGGAATGCCTCCAGCCAAAATCTGGTAGGCATCAGGTACAGGTGCTTCTCACAAAATTGGAATGTCATCAAAAAGTTCAGTTCTTCAATACAAAAAGTGAAACTCCTATATTGTATAGAGTCATTACAAACAGAGTGATCTATTTCAAGTGTTTATTTTTGTTAATGTTGATGATTATGGCTTACAGCCAATGAAAACCCAAAAGTCGTTATCTCAGTAAATTAGAATAATTAACAAAAAACACCTGAAAAAGCGTCCTAAGCATTTAAAAAAGGTCCCTTTGTCTGTTTCAGTAGGATCCACACTCATGGGGAAGAGTGCTGATTTGACAGATGTCCAGAAGGTCATTGACACACTCCACAAGGAGTGAAAGCCACAAAAGGTCATTGCTAAAGAAGCTGGCTATTCACAGAGTGCTGTATCCAAGCATAATAATGGAAAGTTGAGTGGACGGAAAAAGTGAGGTAGAAAAAGGTGCACAAGCAACTTGGATAACCGCAGCCTTAAAAGGATTGTTAAGGAAAAGCCATTCAAAATTTGTGGGAGATTCACAAGGAGTGGACTGCTTCTGGAGTCATTGCTACAAGAGCCACCACACACAGACGTATCCAAGACATGGGCTACAAGTGTCGCATTGCTTGTGTGAAGCTACTCATGACCAATAGACAACACCAGAAGCGTCTTACCTGGGCCTAGGAGAAAAGGAACTGGACTGTTGCTCAATGGTCCAAGGTGTTGTTTTCAGATGAAAGTAAATTTTTCATTTCATTTTTAAATCAATGTTCCAGAGTCTGAAGGAAGAGTGGAGACTGAGAGGCCACAATCCAAGCTGCTTGAGGTCTAGTGTGAAGTTTCCACAATCAGTGATGGTTCGCGGAGCCATGTCATCTGCTGGTGTAGGTCCACTGTGTTTTATCAAGACCAAAGTCAGCACAGCCGTCTACCAGGAAATTTTGCAGCATTTCATGCTTCCCTCTGCCGACAACCTTTTTGGAGATGGAGATTTCATTCTCCTGCAGGATTTGTCACCTTTCCACACTGCCAAAAGTTCCAATACCTGGTTTACAAACAACAGTATAACTGTGCTTGATTGGTCAGCAAACTCGCCTGACCTTAACTCCATAGAGAATCTATGGGGTATTGTCAAGAGGAAGATGAGAGATACCAGACCCAACAATGTAGACAAGCAGAAGGCTGCTATCAAAGCAACCTGGGCTTCCATAACACTTCAGAAGGGCCATAGCCTTATCGCCTCCATGCCACAACGCATTGATGCAGTAAATGATGCAGTATGAGCCCCGACCAAGTATTGAGTACATTTACTGAACATTCATTTCAGATTTTAAAATCATTTTTCAAGCTGGTGTTATAAAGTATTTTAATTTACTGAGATAACGACTTTTGGGTATTCATTGGCTGTAAGCCATAATCCTCAACATTAACAGAAATAAACACTTGAAATAGATCACTCTGTTTAAGACTCTATATATGAGTTTCACTTTTTGTATTCAAGAACTGAAATAAATTAACTTTTTGATGATATTCTAATTTTGTGAGAAATACCTGTATGTAAAGGACCCTCCTCAGTAGGGAAGTGCCTTAGCAACTCCTGTTTTTTCTCTACTTAGTGTGTGTATGCATGCAAGTAGTATGTTGCCAGGTCCCTGGTCCATAACCTGCTCCTGATTCTTGTGTTGTCTAAATATGAAACCTGTGTTGATTTAACTAGGACCAGTGTCCTTCCTGGCTAGTGTCCCAAAATCTGAACGGTTTGAACAAGGATCAGTGTCCATCATCTTGGTGTGCCAGAATCCTATGTATATCTGGTCTACTAGTATCCCATCCTGTACTGCCATTGACTCCGAATCCATGTCCTTGACTACCATCCTGACCCATTGGGTCAGCTGCTGCAGTAGCGGGGAATGCCCAGGAGTGGTACCTGGCGACTACCTGCAGCACAAGCCTAGCTCCACTGTAAGAAGCTCTAGTGAAGACCAAGTAGCCACTCCACGTGTGTAATAGTTTGCTCAGGCCATGAATCCTGCTAATCCCAATGCCCCTTCGCATTCAGCATTATATCAAGAGATGCCTTGCCAGAGAAATCAGCAGGAAAAGATTCTGTCCTATCAGCATACAGTGAATAACCGTTTGGAAGCCCTGAAGTCAGCTGTTTCATCCACTCCAGCCCAAATTGTAGCACCTGGTGCCGTGACTGGGGGTTGAGCGACCTTGCCTTTTTTAGAGTCGAGTCGGGTTTCGCGAAACCCGACTATCTCAAAAGTCGAGTCGAGTGGAAACGGCCGATTATCGCGAAAAGTCGGGGATCGGCCGAAACACGAAACCCAATGCAAGTCAATGGGGGAGTATAGTCGGCAGTGAGTGGAGGCCAGGAAAACACCTACAGTGCCCATTTTAATGGCAAAAAACATACATTCTTGTTACTGAAGCTTGTCAATCTAAATTTACCTTATAATAATAGTAAGGCATTGGAAATTGGGGGTCATTTGGCTAAAGTTGTGGGGGGTAGGGCTGGTTCAAGTATTTAGTGGGCCCAGGAAATCTGGACCACGTCACGGCAGTGGAGCAGGGAGAGGTAAGTATTTCAACTTTGCAAGTGCTGTGATCCTGAGCAAGCAGGGGGGGCCCACTCGTTGGCATGGGCACTGGCACAGGGCCCCTCAAAGTACGGCGGTGTGTTTGCACGGCGGGGGCGCCTCCCACCGGCAGCGACACTTTTGTGTACTATGAGGGGGCCCTGTGCCAGTGACGTCGCCAACGAGTATTCCTCCCCCCACCTGATGAAGGAACCTGCACCTTCATCTGCACCTTCCTCTTTGTCCCCATGTAAGGTGGTATGGTATGCGGGAAGGGGAACCTGACTTTCTGCAGGGTCACAATCTTGCAGTGTAGCGTGCACGGGGAATGTTGCGTTATGGGTCAATGTACCAGCAGACTCATCTATCACTGGCTGGGCAATGGGCAGGATGAGGGGGAAACAGATATGGGCCCAAAGAATAAAGTGGGCTAAATGCAGTTCAAGATTGGTAACAGGACTAACCAGGGGGCATTGCTTTGTTCAGTGGAGGACAACTGGAATGAGAGGCTGACACAGAGAGTAGGCCCAAATCAGTAAGTAGTCTAAATGCAGTTCAAAATTGGCAACAGTAGTAAACAGGCGGCACACCTTTGTTCACTGGAGGAGAACAGCAAGGAGCGGCAGACACTGATAGAAGGCCCCAACCTAACTAGTAGGCCCACTGCAGTTTTAAAATTCCGATAGGCTGAAAACCAGATAATTGTAGGTCATTTTTTGTAAAGAGGACAGCTGTATTGAGTGGCGCAGCCAGACACTACAAGTAGGCCTTACACCACAAAGTTGGCTCGACGCAGGTTTTAAAAAAGGTTACATGGGTACACGGTCTGCATTGGTGTGCTCAGTGGAGGACAATTGGAAGGAGGGACCGCAGAAAGACTTAGTAGGCGTAAAATAACAAAATAGGCTCTATGCAGCTTTGATTATGTGGCAACCTGGAGAACACCTTGGAGCGGCAGACACCGTCTCTACGACCCAGACCCAACTTGTAGGCCTAATGTAGTGTTGTTTCAACAACTACTTAACACGAGCATGAAGATTGAAGCTATGGAGAGGCAACCTGGAGAACACCTTGGAGCGGCAGACACCGTTAGTAGGCCCTACCGAAGTAGTAGCCCCAATGCAGTTTTCAAATTCCTATAGTCTGAAAACCAGACTATTGACGCTCAGCTTTTTTCAGAGGAGGACAGCTGTATTGAGTGGCGCAGACACACAGGTAGTAGGCCTTAAACACAAAATTTGGCTCCATACAGTTTAAAAAAAAGGTTACAGGGGTACACAGGCAGCATTGCTCTGGTCAGTGGAGGACAATTTCAATTATGGACCGCAGGCAGACTTAGTACGCCTACAATTAAAAAAAGGATGCTCTAGACAGACAGGATCCAGGAATTCCTAGCCCCCCTTTCCCTCCCAAAGGTTCAACCCAAAGACCATGCGGCCCTTCTGTCTCAAGTCACCAGTCAAGAAATTAGCGACACTTTACAAAATATGGCAACTAATAAAACTCCTGGTCCAGATGGCTTCCCAGTGTCATATTATAAAAAGTTTTCGGACCTACTCCTCCCACATCTGACTTCCCTATTTAACTCCTTTCTTGCAGGAAATCCCCCAACCAAACAGACCTTAGAAGCACACATATCTGTTATCCCCAAAGACGGGAGAGATGGTAGCCAATGCAGCAACTATCGCCCAATATCTTTATTGAACTCTGATCTAAAACTTTGGGCTAAAATTCTTGCATCTAGGATTAACAGTGTTCTTGAGTCCCTGATACACCCTGACCAAGTGGGTTTTGTCAGAGGTCGTGAAGGGAAGGACAACACATTAAAAATTCTTTTAGCCATCTCACATGCCAGACGCTCCGGAACCCCGTTGGCTCTCTTATGAACTGACGCCGAGAAGGCCTTTGACAGAGTAAGTTGGCACTACATTGTATGCACTCTACGGAAGTTTGACTTCCCACAACCTCTTATTGATGCCATCATGACTCTGTATTCAGCTCCAACCGCTAGTCAGAATCAACGGGCTGCTTTCGGATCCTTTTGGGATAGGAAATAGGACCAGGCAAGGCTGCCCTCTCTCCCCAACTCTTTTTGTGTTAGTTATGGAGACTTTAATACTGAGAATAAGACAGGAAGAGTCAATAAGGGGACTAGCCGTGGAACACACAGAATTTAAAACAGCTGCTTTCGCAGATGATCTTATGATCTTGATCTCAAACCCTAAGACTGCATTCCCCTCTATTTCGAAACTTCTTGACGAGTTTGGGGTCATCTCCAATTTCAAAGTTAATATGCACAAATCAGAAGTCATGAACGTTTCATTGCCAGATGAGGTAGTCCTGTATCTCAAAAAGTCTACCCCCTTCAAATGGCTCACAGATAAATTGAAATACCTAGGTGTCTTTCTTACTGCAAACCCCTCTACTCTTTACAAACACAATTTTGAACCCCTTATGGACAATCTCCAAACACTCCTTAAAGCCTATGACTTACCATACATTTCATGGATTGGGAGGATAAACATAATCAAATCATACATCCTACCAAAAATATTCTATCATATGAACATGATTCCTATACCTGTTCCCAAGACCTTTTTCACCTCAATCAATAGAATAGTCAAAGGGTATGTTTGGAGGGGCAAAAGACCTAGACTCCCATTCAAAATTCTCTCACTACCGAAAAAGAAAGGAGGCCTTGGACTCCCTCATTTTGAGACTTATTACCGGGCAATCCATTTGGCCAGGTGGATATATCTGGTCAAACCTGGACTTTCCCAAAAAATCCCTAACCTTGAACTCTTATTACTGGGAGGTGGAGCTGGAAAATACCTCTGGACCTCAGCCGTCCCCCCGCAAAATTCCCTAGAAGCAATAACTAGCAACACACTGTCCATTAGGAGGAAGCTGATCCCAAGCAATTGGCCACATTGTCTCTTTTTGGATAACATGCCTCTGGGGGTCGTGCCTTGGCTCATCGAACCAAAATACATAGATGCATTTGACCTCTGGGATTCCTTGCCGAACCTCCCAATTTCTCACTTACTTTCTAATCAAATCATCTGTACAAATAGTTGGCCTTGTGACGCCAGGAAGCGACCCCGAGATTTCATACAAGTACACCATGTACAGCACATTCTGCTAAACTCAAGTCAAACATCCAAAACAACCCAGACTGGCTTTGGTTGGAACTTATACTGAAACTCAATCCCACACCCCCTAAATTAATATCTAAACTATACCATAACCTAATCTCCCCTAATACTAAATTTAAACCCTTATACATATCCTCTTGGGAGTTTGAGTTGAACATATCTCTCTCCAGTAGGGAAACAGAACAAGTACTAGGACACTCACATGGGTTCTCAAGATGTGTCCTGTTACAGGAGAATGCTTTTAAAGTCCTTTCCAGATGGTATAGAACCCCCGAGTCGCTCTATCACCTGGGCCTCTCAGACTCTCCTCTTTGTTGGAGATGTATGAGGTCAAAGGGCTCGTTATCACACATATTCTGGTCATGCCCAATTATCACTAAATTCTGGAAAGATGTCTTCAACCGACTCCGCCAAATTGGCTTAATAACACAAAACCTAACACCCCAAGAAGTACTATTGTCGCTTCCCATGAAGTCATACAAGGCGAAAAAACATGACCTTCTCCCTCTCCTAATAGCCGCAGCCAAACACTTGATCTCCTTACACTGGAGACAAACGACCCCCCCCCCCCCCCCCCTCATATTGATGAATGGACCAAAAAAGTCCAGGACATCTGTAGGATGGAGGAGTTGTCCAGCTGGGATTCTCATTCACACGATAAATTCTTTCGGACATGGTTACCATGGCAAATGTCATCTAACTCTACTTCATTGCCTTCCACTAGCTATTCTTCTTAGCTACACAAGTTTGTTCTCCTGCGATTTCACCATGTTTATTAACATTGCACTGTGATGGGCCCGGGCACTGCTCATTCACCTGGTTATCTTGAAATTATTTGATATTCTCTCTAGCACTCTTTCCCAGTTGGTCGAAACTACCTGATTATTTCTTGCTGGTTTATGGTCTTCTTATACCCGTCCTTCTTAGATGAAGGACTTGTTATTCAGGAAGTTCTACTTGACCACTTCATCTCCTTCGTTACATCCCATCCCCCTCCCCCCCTCCCCCCTTCCCCTTTTATGGTTTTTGTTGTTCTCTGTTCTTGTGTTTTTGTATGTTTCTTTTTCTTTTCTTTTTTTTCTATTGTTTTTTTTGGGGTTGCATGACTCGGACTTTGTGACCTAACTTCGCCGCCGGAATTTTATGCAAATACCCAAAGCAATGGACACCTCCGGTGAACAATATGCTCAGTCTGATTCATCTGTATGGTACAATTTATCCTATTCAGCAGTCTGTAACAGTATGTCTCAGATTCATGTGTCCTAGTTTTTTTTTTTTTTTTTGTTCATGTATTTTGAAAATTTGAAAATAAAAATTAAAAAAAAAAAGAAAAAAAAAGGATGCTCTATGCAATTTAAAATAGGTTCCAGGGGTACACGGGCAGCAGTGGTCTGGTCAGTGAAGGACAATTTCTATAATGGACCGCAGACAGGCTTAGTAGGCATAACATAACAAAAATAGGCTGTAGACACTTGGAATTATCTTGCAGGGGTACACAGGCAGCATTGGTGTTGTCAGCGGAGGCCGATTGTAATGAGTGTCTGACAGTACTCACAAAAAATAAATAGATGTTAATGTCTTGCAATACAACAAAACCAAAACACAAAAGGGTGGCATACTTAGGTACAGGGGTGGGCTCCTCTGCTGAGTTTCAGACCTAGTAATTTGGCGCAAAGTATTTACTGGTGTAAATATAGGACACTGGCCCTGACTATTTTAACCCCTTAATCCCATATGACGTACTATCCCGTCGAGGTGCCCTGGGACTTAATTCCCAGTGACGGGATAGTACGTCATATGCGATCGGCCGCGCTCACTGGGGGAGCGCGGCCGATCGCGGCTGGGTGTCAGCTGCCTATCGCAGCTGACATCCGGCACTATGTGCCAGGAGCGGTCACGGACCGCTCCCGGCACATTAACCCCCGGCACACTGCGATCAAAGATGATCGCGGTGTGCCGGCGGTGCAGGGAAGCATCGCGCAGGGAGGGGGCTCCCTGCGGGCTTCCCTGAGACGATCGGTACACGGTGATGTACTTCTCCCTGCAGGCCCCGGATCCAAAATGGCTGCGGGGCTGCATCCGGGTCCTGCAGGGAGCACTTCCGGGTCAGGATCAGGCTGCAGCTGCAGCTCTAATCCTGCCCGGCTGTATGTCAGATCACCGATCTAACAGAGTGCTGTGCACACTGTCAGATCGGTGATCTGTGATGTCCCCCCCTGGGACAAAGTGAAAAAGTAAAAAAAAAAATTTCCACACGTGTAAAAAAATAAATAAATAAATAAATAAAATAAATTCCTAAATAAAGAAGAAAAAAATTTTTATTCCCATAAATACATTTCTTTATCTAAAAAAAAAAAACCAATAAAAGTACACATATTTAGTATCGCCGCATCCGTAACGACCCAACCTATAAAACTGGCCCACTAGTTAACCCCTTCAGTGAACACCGTAAGAAAAAAAAAAACGAGCCAAAAAACAACGCTTTATTATCATAACGCTGAACAAAAAGTGGAATAACACGCGATCAAAAAGACAGATATAAATAACCATGGTACCTCTGAAAACGTCATCTTGTCCCGCAAAAAACGAGCCGCCATATAGCATCATAACCAAAAAAATAAAAAAGTTATAGTCCTGAGAATAAAGCGATGCCAAAATAATTATTTTTTCTATAAAATAGCTTTTATCGTATAAAAGCGCCAAAACATAAAAAAAATGATATAAATGAGGTATCGCTGTAATCGTACTGACCCGAAGAATAAAACTGCTTCATCTATTTTACCAAACGCGGAACGGTATAAACGCCTCCCCCAAAAGAAATTCATGAATAGCTGGTTTTTGGTCATTCTGCCTCACAAAAAATCGGAATAAAAAGCGATCAAAAACTGTCACGTGTCCGAAAATGTAACCAATAAAAACGTCAACTCGTCCCGCAGAAAACAAGACCTCACATGACTCTGTGGACCAAAATATGGAAAAATTATAGGTCTCAAAATGTGGAGACGCAAAAACTTTTTTGCTATAAAAAGCGTCTTTTAGTGTGTGACGGCTGCCAATCATAAAAATTCGATATAAAAACGCTATAAAAGTAAATCAAACCCCCTTCATCACCCCCTTAGTTAGGCTAGGTTCACATTGCGTTAATGGGTTAACGCTAACGGACAGCGTTGCACGGCGAAAATGTCACAATTAACGCCGTGCAACGGGTCCGTTAGCACACCCATTGACAGCAATGTGATTTTCGGGTGTAGCGCATCGCTAGAGCGTGCCATTTTCGGCTCGCGCTAGCAAGGTGCCGTTCTTTTGTGGTGCGCCTCGGACGCTGCAAGCAGCGTCCGCGGCGCGCCCGAGGTCCGATCCCCGATCTTCCAGAGCGGGGACGTTAACACGACCACTAAACGCGACACCTAAAAAGACATTGCGTTAGCACAATCCGCTAGCGCTAAACGGATTTCCCTAACGCAATGTGAACCTAGCCTTAGGGAAAAATAATAAAATTTAAAAAAATGTATTTATTTCCATTTTCCCATTAGGGTTAGGGTTTGGATTACATTTACGGTTGGGATTAGGGTTGGGATTAGAATTAGGGGTGTGTCAGGGTTAGGTGTGTGGTTAGGGTTACTGTTGGGATTAGGGTTAGGGGTGTGTTTGGATTAGGGTTTCAGTTATAATTGGGGGGTTTCCACTGTATAGGCACATCAGGGGCTCTCCAAACGCGACATGGCATCCGATCTCAATTCCAGCCAATTCTGCATTGAAAAAGTAAAACAGTGCTCCTTCCCTTCTGAGCTCTCCCGTGCGCCCAAACAGGGGTTTACCCCAACATATGGGGTATCGGCGTACTCGAGACAAATTGGACAACAACTTTTTGGGTCCAAGTTCTCTTGTTATCCTTGGGAAAATAAAAATTTGGGGGGCTAAAAATCATTTTTGTGGGAAAAAAAAAAGGATTTTTTATTTTCACGGCTCTGCGTTGTAAACTGTAGTGAAACACTTAGGGGTTCAAAGTTCTCACAACACATCTAGATAAGTTCCTTGGGAGGTCTAGTTTCTAATATGGGGTCACTTGTGGGGGTTTTGTACTGTTTGGGTACATCAGGGGCTCTGCAAATGCAACGTGACTCCTGCAGACCAATCCATCTAAGTCTGCATTCCAAATGGCGCTCCTTCCCTTCCGAGCTCTGCCATGCGCCCAAACAGTGGTTCCCCCCCACATATGGGGTATCAGCGTACTCAGGACAAATTGGACAACTTTTGGGGTCCAATTTATTCTGTTACCCTTGTGAAAATACAAAACTGGGGGCTAAAAAATAATTTTTGCGAAAAAAAAAAAAAATTATTTTCACGGCTCTGCGTTATAAACTGTAGTGAAACACTTGGGGGTTCAAAGCTCTCAAAACACATCTAGATAAGTTCCTTAGGTGGTCTAGTTTCCAAAATGGTGTCACTTTTGTGGTCTAATTTCTTCTCTTACCCTTGGGAAAATAAAAAATTGGGGGCGAAAAGATCATTTTTGTGAAAAAATATGATTTTTTATTTTTACGGCTCTGCATTATAAACTTCTGTGAAGCACTTGTTGGGTCAAAGTGCTCACCACTCATCTAGATAAGTTCCTTAAGGGGTCTACTTTCCAAAATGGTGTCACTTGTGGGGATTTCAATGTTTAGGCACATCAGGGGCTCTCCAAACGCAACACGGCATCCCATCTCGATTCCAGTCATTTTTGCATTGAAAAGTAAAATGGCGCTCCTTCCCTTCCGAGCTCTGCCATACGCCCAAACAATGGTTTACACCCATATATGGGGTATCAGCGTACTCAGGACAAATTGGACAACAATTTTTGTGGTCCAATTTCTTCTCTTACTCTTGGGAAAATAAAAAATTGGGGGCGAAAAGATCATTTTTGTGAAAAAATATGATTTTTTATTTTTACGGCTCTGCATTATAAACTTCTGTGAAGCAATTGGTGGGTCAAAGTGGTCACCACACATCTAGATAAGTTCCTTAGGGTGTCTACTTTCCAAAATGGTGTCACTTGTGGGGGGTTTCAATGTTTAGGCACATGAGGGGCTCTCCAAACGCAACATGGCGTCCCATCTCAATTCCTGTCAATTTTGCATTGAAAAGTCTAATGACGCTCCTTTCCTTCCGAGCTCTGCCATGCGCCCAAACAGTGGTTTACCCCCACATATGGGGTATCAGCGTACTCAGGACAGATTGTACAACAACGTTTGGCATCCATTTTATCCTGTTACCCTTGGTAAAATAAAACAAATTGGAGCTGAAATAAATTTTGTGTGAAAAAAAGTTAAATATTCATTTTTATTTAAACATTCCAAAAATTCCTGTGAAACCCCTGAAGGGTTAATAAACTTCTTGAATGTGGTTTTGAGCACCTTGAGGGGTGCAGTTTTTAGAATGGTGTCACACTTGGGTATTTTCTATCATATAGACCCCTCAAAATGACTTCAAATGAGATGTGGTCCCTAAAAAAAAATAAAAATGGTGTTGTAAAAATGAGAAATTGCTGGTCAACTTTTAACCCTTATAACTCCCTAACAAAAAAAAATTTTGGTTCCAAAATTGTGCTGATGTAAAGTAGACATGTGGGAAATGTTACTTATTAAGTATTTTGCGTGACATATCTCTGTGATTTAAGGGCATAAAAATTTAAAGTTGGAAAATTGGGAAATTTCCAAATTTTCGCCAAATTTCCGTTTTTTTTCACAAATAAACGCAAGTTATATCGAATAAATTTTACCACTACCATGAAGTACAATATGTCACGAGAAAACAATGTCAGAATCACCGGGATCCGTTAAAGCGTTCCAGAGTTGTAACCTAATAAAGGGACAGTGGTCAGAATTGTAAAAATTGGCCCGGTCATTAACGTGCAAACCACCCTCGGGGCTTAAGGGGTTAAGTAGCATCATACATGTCAACACATTGGTATTGTCAGTGCCAGGCATTGAAGGATGTCAGCGCATAGACTAAACATTGGTGGAGCTGTGAGAGATAATTTTGCAAGTGGTAGAGTACTGTTTGAGCTGGGTGGAAGGGAAACTCTCTTGTGGCCGGCGGTACAGGCCCAGGGCCCCTCATATTACAACGGTGTGTCTGACGTTGGGTGCGCACCACCACCGCCAGAGACACTTTATTGTACTATGAGGGACCCAGTGGCAGTGCCGTCGACCAAAAGCGTGCACACCCACCTCTTCAGACAAACTGCACTCTCACGGGTGCTTGCGCCAAGTGGCGAGACCACGGCCCCGTGGGGGGAGTTTGGCCATTTAGGGAGGTGTAAACATGTCATATGCTGGACAAACAGCTGCTGCAAATTACGAGATTGGAAAACTCAGTCAGAGCAGTCCACAAGCAAGACCTTTTCATAGGAAAGCTAGGTGTCAGCCGGGAAAGGTGGGGCAAAAGAATTCGAAATCCAGTTGTGGTTCATTTTAATGAAGGTTAGATCATCAACATTTTGGGTAGCCAGACGAGTCCTTTTTTTGGTTAATATTGAACCTGCAGCACTGAATACTCTTTCTGATAGCACACTAGCTGCTGGGCAAGCAAGCTCCTGCTATGCATATTCTGCCAATTCTGGCCAGGTGTCTAATTTGGATGCCCAGTAATCAAATGGGAATGACGGTTGAGGGAGAACGTCGATAAGGGATGAAAAATAGTTAGTAACCATACTGGACAAATGTTGTCTCCTGTCACTTTGAATTGATGCTGCAGTACCTGTCCTGTCTGCGGTCATAGCAAAATCACTCCACAACCTGGTCAGAAAACCCCTCTGTCCAACGCCACTTCTGATTTGTGCACCTCTAACACCTCTGGCCTGCTGCCCCCTGCAGCTCGTGTGATAACGCTCACCGTCGCTGTGTGCTGGGAATGCCTGAATCAAACGGTCAACAAGAGTTGATTGGTTGCTAATATTTGTTCCAGGTTCTCATGTGGCATAATATTTTGCAATTTGCCTTTATAGCGAGGATCAAGGAGGCAGGCCAACCAGTTATCGTCATCGGTCATCATTTTAATAATGCGTGGGTCCCTTTTCAGGATACGTAAGGCATAATCCGCCATGTGGGCCAAAGTTCCAGTTGTCAAACCTGCAGTCCTCCTGGGTTGAGGGGCAGTTTCAGGCAAATCTACGTCACTTGTCTCTCTAAAAAAACCTGAACCCGACCTTGCAACGCCACCAGTTGCTATTGGCCCCGGAGAAGCTTCCTCATTAAAAAAAATACTCATCCCCATCATCATCCTCCTCGTCCTTCTCCTCCTCCTGTTCGCCCGCTACCTCGTCCTGTACACTGCCCTGACCAGACAATGGCTGACTGTCATCAAGGCTTTCCTCTTCCTCTGTTGCAGACGCCTGATCCTTTATGTGCGTCAAACTTTGCATCAGCAGACGCATTAGGGGGATGCTCATGCTTATTATGGCGTTGTCTGCACTAACCAGCCGTGTGCATTCCTCAAAACACTGAAGGACTTGACACATGTCTTGTACCTTCGACCACTGCACACCTGACAACTCCATGTCTGCCATCCTACTGCCTGCCCGTGTATGTGTATCCTCCCACAAAAACATAACAGCACGCCTCTGTTCGCACAGTCTCTGAAGCATGTGCAGTGTGGAGTTCCACCTTGTTGCAACATCGATGATTAGGCGATGCTGGGGAAGGTTCAAAGACCGCTGATAGGTCTGCATACGGCTGGAGTGTACCGGCGAACGGCGGATATGCGAACAAAGTCCGCGCACTTTGAGGAGCAGGTCGGATAACCCCGGATAACTTTTCAGGAAGCACTGCACCACCAGGTTTAAGGTGTGAGCCAGGCAAGGAATGTGTTTCAGTTGGGAAAGGGAGATGGCAGCCATGAAATTCCTTCCGTTATCACTCACTACCTTGCCTGCCTCAAGATGTACACTGCCCAGCCATGAATGAGTTTCTTGCTGCAAGTACTCGGACAGAACTTCCGCGGTGTGTCTGTTGTCGCCCAAACACTTCATTTCCAACACAGCCTGCTGACGCTTACCACTAGCTGTTCCATAATGTGACACCTCGTGTGCAACACTGGCAGCTGTGGATGGAGTGGTCGTGCGACTGCACTCTGGACGAGCTTTCGCTTCTGGAGGAGGAGGAGGAGGGGGTGCGAACGGCTACAGCCAACTGTTTCCTAGACCATGGGCTAGGCAGAACTGTCCCAAAATTGCTGTCCCCTGTGGACCCTGCATCCACCACATTCACCCAGTGTGCCGTGATGGACACGTAATGTCCCTGGCCATGCCTACTGGTCCATGCATCTGTTGTCAGGTGCACCTTTGTACTCACAGATTGCCTGAGTGCATGGACGATGCGCTCTTTAACATGCTGGTGGAGGGCTGGGATGGCTTTTCTGGAAAAAAAGTGTCGACTGGGTAGCTCGTAGCGTGGTACAGCGTAGTCCATCAGGGCTTTGAAAGCTTCGCTTTCAACTAACCGGTAGGGCATCATCTCTAACGAGATTAGTCTAGCTATGTGGGCGTTCAAACCCTGTGTACGCGGATGCGAGGCTAAGTACTTCCTTTTTCTAACGAGAGTCTCATGTAGGGTGAGCTGGACTGGAGAGCTGGAGATCGTGGAACTAGCAGGGGTGCCGGTGGACATGGCAGACTGAGAGACGGTTGGAGACGGTATTCTTGCCGGTGCCCTACATGCAGTGTTTCCAACAACGAAACTGGTGATTCCCTGACCCTGACTGCTTTGGCCTGGCAACGAAACCTGCACAGGTACTGCAGGTGGTGCGGAAAATGGTGGCCTTACAGTGACGGAAGGGATGTAGCGTTGCTGACTAGCTTCATTGGCCGAGGGTGCTACAACCTTAAGGGACGTTTGGTAGTTAGTCCAGGCTTGCAAATGCATGGTGGTTAAATGTCTATGCATGCAACTTGTATTTAGACTTTTCAGATTCTGACCTCTGCTTAAGGTAGTTGAACATTTTTGACAGATGACTTTGCGCTGATCAATTGGATGTTGTTTAAAAAATGCCAGACTGCACTCTTTCTAGCATCGGATACCTTTTCATGCATTGCAGACTGAGCTTTAACCGGATGGCCACGCTGTCCTCCAACAGGTTTTGGCTTTGCCACGCGTTTTGGGCCCGGCAGATGGAACCTGTTGCGATGTTGATGCCAGCTGCGGCCCCTCCTCCGCTTCAGAACTACTGCCGCCTGCACCCTGTTCCCCCAATGGCTGCCAATCGGGGTCAACAACTGGGTCATCTATGACCTCCTGTTCTATCTCGTGTGCAACTTCGTCTGTGTCACCGTGTAAGTCGGTGGTATAGCGTTCGTGACGGGGCACCATAGTCTCATCAGGGTCTGATTCTGGATCAGTACACTGCGAGGGCAATGTTCTGGTCTGAGTCAAAGGAACAGCATAGTAATCTGGCTGTGGCTATGCATCTGTGCACTCCATGTCCGATTCAACTTGTAATGGGCATGGCCTGTTAACGGTTTCACTTTCTAACCCAGGAACGGTATGTGTAAAGCGCTCCATGGAGTAACCCGTTGTGTCGCCTGACGCATCCTTTTCTGTTGTTGTTTTGGCTGAAGAGGACAAGGAAGCGACTTGTCCCTGACCGTGAACATCCACTAACGACGCGCTGCTTTTACATTTACCAGTTTCAGAAGAGGAGGCAAAAGAGCTAGAGGCTGAGTCAGCAAGGAAAGCCAAAACTTGCTCTTGCTGCTCCGGCTTTAAATGCGGTTTTCCTACTCCCAGAAAAGGGAGCGTTCGAGGCCTTGTGTAGCCAGACGACGAACCTGGCTCCACAGCTCGAGACTTAGGTGCTATATTGTTTTTCCCACGACCACCTGATGCTCCACCACCACTACCATCATTACCAGCTGGCAATGAACGCCCACGGCCACGACCTCTTCCACCAGACTTCCTCATTGTTTTAAAAACGTAACCAAAGTAACGGTATTTGTTACTGTTAAACAACTTACAAGGTGAACTCAAACTTCTGTAGGATTTAGATATCCCTTTATAGGTGGGTGAGACTGCAAGGAAAATCAGGCACAATGTTACAAGGTTTTCTGTGGCACAAAATGAGAGAGATGCCACACACGCAGGACTGTCACTCAAGCACAAATGCCAATATTAGGGCGTGGCCTGAACGTCCATGTGAGCGGACGGGTGATAGAGCGCTCCCGCTGCTAACGCTGACATTATCCTTATAAGCCGCAGCTGAGCGGCGATTCAAGGCGCTTACCGGCTGCAGGAGAGTCCCGGGAGTGCGGCGGTGTATAGAGGCGGCCCCGAGGTCAATGAGTATGACCAGGAGAAGGCAAAGAGATGCAGGAGCCGGCGAGGCTGGGATCAGCCAAGATGGCGCCGACGCCAGAGAGAAGGCGGAGAAGGACAACGCGGCATGCCAGAAGAGAATGGCGGCGGCGGCAAAGCTCCAGCAGTTTGCTAGAGTGGAGGCCGCAGGGAACTCAGGAAAAGCAGAGGAGGACGCCGGAGCAGACACAGACACAGAAGGAGAGGAGGAAAGCCCAACAGAGGAGCAGGAGGTACAACAGGGGAGCAGGGATGGTGACATGGCGGTGGTAGTAGGGGGATCTGAAGATAAGGAGTCAGGAGCAGAGCCCACCCTTAGAGATGTCTTTGCATTGGTATCATCATGCAAGCAATCCCTTACCCAGCAGATACAGGAGGTCAAGGGGGATACAGCCCAGATAAATGCAGCCCTGCAGAAGATTGACAAACGTGTGGGGGCTGTGGAGGAAAGAGTGAGCACGGCAGAAGACCATATAGTGCAGCTGCAGAAAGCGGAGAGGAAGTTTACTCAAGCAATATCGGAGCTGGCTGCAAAAAATGAGGATCTGGAGAATAGGTCCAGAAGAAATAACATTCGTATAGTGGGTGTCCCTGAAAAAACTGAGGGGAGGAATCCCACGGAGTATATTGAAAGCTGGCTCCTTGAGACTTTTGGTGATGCAGCACTGACAAAAGTATTTGCGGTAGAAAGAGCCCACAGGGTCCCACCGAAGCCACCTGTCCCTGGAGCAAGTCCCCGTACCATGCTTGCCAAAATCCTAAACTACAGAGATAGAGACACTATCCTGAGGAAGGCTAGAGACATGACGGATCTGACAATTGGAGGGCAAAGAGTTGCTATTTACCCTGACTATTCCGCCCTGGTACAGAAACAGCGGATGATGTTCACGGGTATCAAGAGACGGCTGAGAGAACTGGGAGTGCAATACTCCATGATGTTTCCGGCACGACTGAGAGTGGTAGCGTTGGATAAGATTAATTTTTTCCAGACGCCGGAGGACGCTACCCAGTGGATAGATCTTAACACTAAAAAGCTTAAAGGGAAAGGAGATTGAAAATGTGGGGTGGGTTAGTCGGGAGGTATTTTAATTCTTGCAAAAAGGAGAAAAAGAGTTTGACTGACAGTACATTGATAATTGACATGTGCAGGTTGGAGGGTGGAGCTGGGTATTATTCAGGGAATGCACTGGGAGTGCTGATACGGCGGAGAAGTACGAGGGAGGAAGGGTGTGCAGAGTATTAAAAGTTTATTTAGTTTCTTGTAGTTGTAATGTAATACAGGTTGAATTATATTGTTCTTCTAAGACTTGCGCCGAATTCTGTTATAAATGGTAGCGGGAGGCGGAAGGAGAAGGTTGTGTTAACAAGAGTGTTCGCAATGGGTGATGGTGCCCCACTCTTGAAAAGAGGCAGAATGTATAGTATTGGGGGGTGTGGGGGAGGGGGAGGGAAGTTAGACAGCTCAGAACTGGGAGTAACGACATAATTAAAGATGATGAGTCATATAATAGGGGACCGCTTTAAGATATTAAGTTGGAATGTGAGTGGTCTGGCGGATAAGTCAAGAAGAGCTGCGAGCTTGCAGTATGCGAAGGATCAGCGGGCTTCTATGATATGCTTGTTAGAGACGCACTTGATACAGGAGAAAGTGGATGTACTGAATAGACGATGGATACAGAAGGGGTATCACTGTATCACTCTACCTTTTCGTCGTACTCAAGAGGGGTGTCAGTATTGGTGCCGATGGGAGTGCAGTATGAAGAGGTGAAAGTATGCGTGGATGCTGAGGGTCAGTATGTGGTGATACAATGTATATTGTATGGAGTGAGATTGTGTGTTGCGGCAATGTATATTCCACCTCCATATTCAAGTAAGAAGATCAGGGAGGTGTTGGAGAAGGTGGAACGATGGGAACCACTACCACTCTTAATTATTGGGGATTTGAACAATATCTGTGACGACTTTTGGGATAAAAATAAGAACACCCAGAACAGGTCGGAGGGGCACACTACAACATTTGGTACCTATGTGCGTGAAATAGGCATGATTGATTTATGGAGAGTTAGACATGTTGGGGAGAGAGGGTACTCGTGCTACTCGCCGGCTCATGCTACGCTATCCAGAATTGATATGGCGCTGGGTAACCGCCTGTTGGATACAATGGTGGGAGAGGTGCGTTATCTGTCGAGGGCCCTTTCGGATCACAGTCCAATTGAGGTGGAGGTTAGGTTGTTGGGGACACGGACCGCAAGTGGGAGAGAATGGAAGATCCATCCTAACTGGTTACGGAGTGTTGACTTAGACGGTATAGGGAAGGAGGTGACGGAATTCTTTGCTTTAAATGATGGGAGTGCAGATGCTTTAACTGTTTGGGATGCAATGAAAGCGTACCTGAGAGGGTTATTATTTAGAGACATTAGTAGGTGTAAGAGGAGGACAAGGGAGGTGGCGATGGAGGAGCTGAAAGCCGCAGAGGATGAGATGGTAGTGCTGGGGACTTCCGAAGCAGAGAAAAAGTTGAGAACAGCGCAAAATTGTATGGAAAAGATTCTGCTGGGAAAAGCTGAAAGGAAGCGGGAGTTTCAGAGGGTGACTTATTTTCAGGAGGGAGAAACAGTGGGTCACATGCTATCGGTGGTAGTCGCGGCTCAGCGTAGTACCTCGTATGTGCACTCGTTGGTTTCAGATGGGGGGAGCAGGGTATCTGAAACACCTGAAATTATAAAGGTCTTTGCGGACTTCTACGCGGACTTATATTCCTCCAGGGTCAATGAGTCAGCCGGAGATACGGAGACTTTCCTTGAGAGTCTGGGTCTTCCGAAATTGAGTGAGGAGGATAGGGT
The DNA here is from genome assembly GCF_032444005.1 of Ranitomeya imitator. NCBI lineage: Eukaryota > Metazoa > Chordata > Amphibia > Anura > Dendrobatidae > Ranitomeya > Ranitomeya imitator. The sequence continues at coordinate 335,471,304 of NC_091283.1, read as the reverse complement.
GAGCCTAGATGCCCCTATCACCGAGGAGGAACTGAGTCGGGCGCTGAAGTCTATGGCCAACGGGAAGGCACCTGGGGTTGATGGGTTACCAGCTGAAATCTATAAAAGTTTGGAGGAAGTGCTGATTCCTAGATTAAAGTTAGTACTGGAGGAGGCTGGACGCCAAGGGTATCTCCCAGCATCTATGAGGGAGGCCACTATAGTGGTTATTCCGAAGGAGGATAATGATCTGGGGAAGCCTGAGTCATATCGGCCAATCTCTCTGTTAACCATCGATGTCAAGCTCTTGGCCAAGGTGTTAGCTTCCCGTCTGTCCAGTGTCATTACTAATCTTGTACATCCGGATCAGTCTGGTTTTATGCCTGACAGATCTACAGCGGTTAATCTGCGGAGGTTGCATATGAACCTGCAGCTGAAGTCTGACAACTGTGGCCGAAGGGTTATTGCGTCCTTGGATGCCCATAAGGCGTTTGACAGTGTGGAGTGGGGATATCTTTGGCGGGTGTTGAAGTGTATGGGTATTGGTCCGCAATTTGTGGCGTGGACTCAACTGTTATATTCACTACCAACAGCTAGAATTAGAGTGAATGGGGAACTCTCTCAGCCTATAAAGTTGGCCAGAGGTACGAGGCAGGGTTGCCCACTGTCGCCCCTTCTGTTTGCCTTAGCTGTGGAGCCACTGGCCGCCAAGATACGACAATCGGATGAGGTCCCTGGGTTCAGATATGGGAGTGTTGAGGAGAAGATCGCGCTATATGCAGATGACATCTTACTGTTCCTGGCGGACCCGGATGAAGCTTTGAATGGGGCTATCGAGATCATTGGGAAATTTGGAGACTTGTCGGGATTGAGGATAAATTGGGATAAATCGGTCCTCTTTGAGGTGGATGGGGTGGAGGAGAGCAGAAGTGAGCCATTGGGAGAGGGGCGGCTTAAGGTGGCATCCCTTTTCAAATACCTGGGAATATGGATCTCGATGCCAGTTACAGAGTTTTTGTATAGGAATTTGACACCTCTCATGGGCGCCCTTAAAGCAAAAGTGGATGCGTGGAATAAATTGCACCTATTGGTGGTGGGTAGGGTTAATCTCATTAAAATGGTTCTGATGCCCAAATTACTTTACGTCTTACATAATGCGCCAGTTTGGATTCCACGTGGGAAATTCCGGCAGATTAGTGCTCTTTTTAGAAGTCTGATATGGGGGAGGCGGTACCCACGTATTCGCCTGGAGACGCTTCAGCGACCCAAGGAAGATGGAGGATTGGCTTTACCCAATCCGGAGTTATATTTTCTTGCAGCCCAGAGCCAGCATTTGAAGGGCTGGGCGCGGGGGGCGTCTGCCAGTGCGGTACAGCACTTGATGGAGAGGGTGACGGACCGACGACCGGTGGTGCTGTGTCTGGAGGATGGCTCCTTGAAAGTATTGGGGAAATTATACCCAACTATGTTTTTGATACATAAATTATGGACCAGACTGCGACATTCGGGGGGTTACGGGGCTGACTAAATTTACACCGATATGGCTTAATAATAATTTGGTTGAGTTTGCGGCCCTTGGAGTGCTGGCGGAGTGGCAGGCCAAAGGAATCCACTTGGTGGCTCAGATAGTTCAACAACGAGGATTAAAGTCCTTTTCGCAGCTGCAAGGGGAGTTTGGATTGAGTCCGACTGGGGAGTATCAATATGCTCAGATGAAACATGCTTTTAAAGCTCAAAACAAGGGCGGTGGTATTGAGATCCAGGAGGACATAGTTCTGGAATACGTATGTGGGGAAGGATCCACAAGGGGAGTCATTACCACCCTTTATAAGGACCTTCTACATGCATATTTGCTAGACTTCCCCCTAAAAGCGAGAGCGAAATGGGAAAGAGATTTGGGCCCAATGGGGGATGGGGCCTGGGAGTCGGTGTTGGAGTGGGTTCCACGAGTGTCACTGAGCGAGCCGTATAGACTATCGCAGCTGTACATCTTGCACAGAGTCTATAAATCACCGGAAGTGTTGTGCAGAGCGGGGTTGCGGGCTGACTCTGAATGCCCGAGATGTAGGACTGAGAATGCAGGAATATATCACATGATGTGGACATGTCCAAGACTGGTTGCTTTCTGGTTGGTGGTAATGAGCTGTGTGGAAGGGGCGTATAAATGCAGAGTGCCGAGAGATCCGATGGTGTGCCTACTGGGATATGTGGAGGAAATTAGAGTGGATAACATCTGGAAGATAGCAATAGCTAGGCTATTATATATGGCAAGGAAGGTAATAGCAAGGAACTGGATCAAGGAGGAACCGCCTACAAGGGGGGAATTTCTGAAATATGTTAAACATGGTCTCAATTTGGAAAAGGGGGTCTACAAAAGACGTGGGAAAATAGAAACGTTTGACAAAATGTGGTCTCCGTGGCTCGAGCTAGGATGAGTAGTTATGGGAAATGGGAGGATGAGGGCCTCTGAGAGGAAGAGAGTGCCAAAGGAACAAGCGGACATAAGTGAGTCAAATGGCTCAAAGAACCATCAATACTGGTAACAAAAGTATAAATGGCTATGAGCTGTCAGGGGAGGGGGAGGTTTGGGTTTTGTTGGGATTGTTGGGGATTTGGAAAATGTAAAAATTTTGTAAAATAATGGGAAAATGCATAAATTGTATTGTTCATATTCGACTTTAATAAAAACCTATTTTATAAAAAAAAAACAAATGCCAATCTTAATCTCCCACTATTTTTTTTTTTTTCAGGGAGAATTTAAAAAATAAAATAAAAAAATAGACACTAGGCTTTCTGTGGCCCACAATTTGAGAGAGATGGCACACACGACTGGCACAGAAGCACAAATGCCAATCTTAATCTCCCACTATTTTTTTTTTTTTTCAGGGAGAATTTAAAAACCAAAATAAAATAAAAAAACAGACACTAGGCTTTCTGTGGCCCACAATTTGAGAGAGATGCCACACACGCAGGACTGGCACTCTAGCAGAAATGCCAATCTTAATCTCCCACTACTTTTTTTTGTTAGGGAGAATTGCCAAGAAATCAGGGCCAGTATTACACACTAGGCTTTCTGTGCTCCAAAATTGGAGAGAGATGGCACACACAGGACTGGCACTCTAGCAGAAATGCCAATCTTAATCTCCCACTACTTTTTTTTGTTAGGGAGAATTGCCAAGAAATCAGGGCCAGTATTACACACTAGGCTTTCTGTGCCCCAAAATTGGAGAGAGATGGCACACACAGGACTGGCACTCTAGCAGAAATGCCAATCTTAATCTCCCACTACTTTTTTTTGTTAGGGAGAATTGCCAAGAAATCAGGGCCAGTATTACACAAAGCTTTCTGTGCCCCAAAATTGGAGAGAGATGGCACACACAGGACTGGCATTCTAGCTGGAATGCCAATCTTAATCTCCCACTATTTTTTTTTTTTTAGGGAGAATTAAAAAAAAATAAAAGGATTATAGACACTAGGCTTTCTGTGCCCCACAATTGGAGAGAGATGGCACACACGACTGGCACTCAAGCACAAATGCCAAGATTAATCTCCCACTATTTATTTTTTTTCAGGGAGAATTTAAAAAAAAAAAAAAAAAAAAAAAACAGGGACTGTCCTACAATTACTATCTCCCTGCAGTAATCTCAGCAATGTATGGCAGGCAGCAATAACAAGGAGTGGACTGCTGCACAAATTAAATCAAAAGTGTGGACAAACAAAAAAGATAGCTGTGCAGAAAGGAAGGAACAACAGGATTTGTGCTTTGAAAAAAGCAGTTGGTTTGCATAGCGGCGTACACACAGCAATGCAGCTATCAGGGAGCCTTCTAGGGCAGCCCAATGAGCTACAGCGCTGAGGAAAAAAATGTAGCTTCCACTGTCCCTGCAAACAAAAGGTGGTGTTGGACAGTGGAAATCGCTACAGCACAAGCGGTTTGGGGGTTAATGGACCCTGCCTAATGCTATCCCTGCTTCTGATGAAGCGGCAGCAACCTCTCCCTATGCTCAGATCAGCAGCAGTAAGATGGTGGTCGGCGGGAACGCCTCTTTATAGCCCCTGTGACGCCGCAGACAGCAAGCCAATCACTGCAATGTCCTTCTGTAAGATGGTGGGAACCAGGACCTATATCATCACGCTGCCCACACTCTGCGTCCACCTTCATTGGCTGAGAAATGGAGCTTTTCGCATCATTGAAACGCGACTTTGTCGCGAAAGTCGCGTACCGCATGGCCGACCCCACACAGGGATCGGGTTTGGTTTCATGAAACCCGACTGTGCCAAAAGTCGGCGACTTTTGAAAATGAACGATCTGTTTCGCTCAACCCTAGCCGTGACTACTCAGTCTGCAACTTATGCTCCTGGAGCTAATCTTCATCTCTCTGCTCTGCTCCGTCACGTTACATTGGGAATTCTAAGGATTGCTGTAGATTCCTATACCAGTGCACGAAGCACTATGAACTATTGGCCCATTTATTTTCCCCTGATCTGGCTAAAATTGGATTCCTAATGTCCAATATAGCAGGAGAGTCCCTAGCATGGATCAACTCCTTGTAGGAGAGAGGGAACCCTGTGACCTTGGACCTGCATTCTTCCTGGTGGCCTTCCATAAAGTCTTCGGTGAGTCGGGTCGTGTATCTTCTGTAACTTCCATTCTCAGTCTGCGTAATGGAGTTCTGAGTCTCTCAGGGTGACTGAAAAGCTATATGCACAACAACAGGAATGAGTGTTTAGGCCCAAACAATAGGAAAGGGGAGAGTGGAGACCCCTAGGCAGATCTGACTACACCCTGCCTCCCCTAACGTCCCTAAAAAGGTTCCTCGCCTATCTCCGAGCAGGAGCCTGCGATAGGCCCTGGATAGGAACGTGGTATCACTAGTTAGCCCCAACTAAAGACAAATAAGGTAAACAAGGAAATAGACTTAGCTTTAGAAGACACCAAAGCGATCATGCCATCCTGCTATCCTTCCAAGAAAATGCCAAGAAGGAACTAGTTGACTACTAGTAGTTCCAGACAGACAGAAATAGAACTATCACCGGCGCCTTGCTGAAGCGACCAAAGGTATTTAAACATCCAGCAAAGGTGTGCTAATCAGCAGCAGTGGAGATCATTAGTGATGAGCGAGCACTAAAATGCTCTGGTGTTCGTTGCTCTGGCAGAGCAATTTGTAATACTCGGGTACTCGACCAGAACAACGAGCCTAATGTAAGTCTATGGGAAACCCGCTAATTTTTACTGCGATTTCCCCCCCCCCCCCCCCCCCCCCCGCTCCCCCGGGTCCTTTTATAGTCTAAAAACGTCTGACAGTGATGGAAACAGTGCTCACATGACACGGGAACATCATGGGGAATGCCCCTGGAAGCATTCCTGACTCTCAGGTCACAGCTTTGAGCAGTGTTGTCAGAGTCTTACACCACTTTTACAGGCAAACCCAAAAACATACAAAAACAAAACCAAAATAGATTTTCCTGGGAAATATATTAATGAACATCCTTTTCAGGGTAATGAATTTTATATATAAGGCAAAATAATTAGCCAAAATGCATTCACTGGGAAATGTCATTGTAACATTTAACAACCCTAACTGGCCATGTGGTGTGTGACACATCATCAGACACATCTTGTTTCATTTATGAAGGAGAGACTCTGAAAGTCACAAAGCCTATTTTTACAGGGGCATCAGGCGGCGTTAAAATTCTTAAAGGCCCATTATTATACAGTGAGTCTCCTATACTGTTATTGCCTATGCAGTGAGTGGCTGGGCTGCCAAAAAGTAGGTTGCACCCCTATACCTGTTTCACGAAATGTACAGGAGGGCCTCCTGAAAAAATGTTCCCATTATAAGAAAGTGGGTCTCCCATAGTGTTTGGCTATGCATTGAATGCAAGGCCTGCCCTGCACCAGAGTAACACGCACCCCAATAAGCCTTGGAAGAGACTTAGAGGTGGGCCTCCTGAAAACAATGTTCCCTTTATTAGGAAGTGACTCTCCCATAGTGTTTGCCTATGCAGTGAATGCAAGGCCTGCAAAAGTTTAGGGGGCACTCCAATGCCATGTGAAAGAGATGTGGAGGAGAACCTAATAAAAAAATGTTCCTATTATAAAGTAGCAGGTCTCCTATACTTGTAATGCCCATACACGAAGTGTAAGGGCTGACAATCATTTCCCCCTTGGGGGGTACCTTTTTTTTTTTTTTTTTTTTTTTCGTTTAATTTAGTTACGGGCATCATAATCACCCTTGCCAAAAATTAGAGTGACTGTTGCATCACGGATTACGTTCATCCTTGTGTTCTAGTGGTGGTGTCTGAAGAGATGTGGAGGATGTCCTGCAAAGAATCTATTCCTAATTTAAAGGAGTGGGTCTCCTATACTTGTAATGCTCATACACTAAGTGTAAGGGCTGACAAACCTTTTCCCCTGGGGGTACACTTTTTTTTTTTTTTTTTTTTTTTTTTTTTAATTTAATTATTTACATGCATCATAAACACCCTTGCAAAAAAATAGAGTGGCTCTAGCATCACAGAACACGTTGACCCTGGTGTTCTAGTGGTGGTGGCTGAGGAGGAGGATAACATCAAATAGCAAAAATCAGGAAGCATATATCCATGTGTGGGTGTGAAGAGGTGCATGGGAATACACCTCCCTAAAAAAGACGCTGTATTGGAGGTTATATTTCGCTGTTATCATTCGGTTGTGTAGAGAAGTCTGGCCCAATCCAGCCCTTGTTCATTTTTATAGGAGTCAGTCTTTCAGCATTTTCAGTTGACAGGCGGATGCGCTTATCAGTTACTAGATGGTGGCCCGATTCTAACGCATTGGGTATTCTAGAATATGCATGTCCACGTAGTATATTGCCCAGCCACGTAGTATATTGCCCAGCCACGTAGTATGTTGCCCAGCCACGAAGTATGTTGCCCAGCCACGTAGAATGTTGCCCAGCCACGTAGTATGTTGCCCAGCCACGTAGTATGTTGCCCAGCCACGTAGTATGTTGCCCAGCCACGTAGTATGTTGCCCAGCCACGTAGTATGTTGCCCAGCCACGTAGTATGTTGCCCAGCCACGTAGTATGTTGCCCAGCCACGTAGTATGTTGCCCAGCCACGTAGTATGTTGCCCAGCCACGTAGTATGTTGCCCAGCCACGTAGTATGTTGCCCAGCCACGTAGTATACAGCACAGAGCCATGTAGTATATTGCACAGCGACGTAGTATATTGCCCAGCCATGTAGTATATTGCACAGCGACGTAGTATATTGCCCAGCCATGTAGTATATTGGCCAGTCATGTAGTATTAAAAAATAAACATATACTCGCCTTCCGATTGAGCCCTTGTAGTCATGTCGCCTGTGTGTGGTGCACTCTGCAGCTTCCGGTCTCAGGGTGGGTGATGAGGTCGCGGTCACATGACCGTGACGTCATGGCAGGTCTTTGTCGCATACCATCCTTGCCACCTGAAACTGCCGCTTGCATGGAGCGGTTACCGGAGCGTCGCGAGGAGCGGGAAAGGCGGCGGACGGTGAGTATATAATGATTTTTTTTAAATTATTTTTAACAAATCCTTTTACTATTGACGCTGCATAGGCAGCATCAATAGTAAAAACTTGGTCACACAGGGTTAATAGCGGCGGTAACGGAGTGCGTTACCCGCGGCATAACGCGGTCCGTTACCGCTGGCATTAACCCTGTGTGAGCGGTGACTGCGGGGAGTATGGAGAGGGTGCCGGGCACTGACTGCAGGGGAGTAGGGAGGGACTAATCGGACCGTGGCCGTCACTGATTGGTCGCGACAGCCATAACAGGCAGCTGGCGCGACCAATCAGCAACTTGGATTCCATGACACAGAGGCCGCGACCAATGAATATCTGTGACAGAAAGACAGAGAGAAAGATGGAAGTGACCCTTAGACAATTATATAGTAGATAATTCCACCCACAGCACTAAAAACGCACTCTGACAAAATGCTAGCAGCAGGGCAGGCCAAGACCTCCAAGGCGTAGAGAGCCAGTTCATGCCTTGTGTCCAGCTTGGATACCCAATAATTAAAAAGCACAGAGGAATCAGGGAGGATGTTGGTACAGTAAGCAAGGTACTCCCTCAGCATTTTCCAAAACATTGCTCTCCTTGTGACACTACCCCTTGCCTCTGTGTCAGGGCGATGGGAGGGTCTGAGAGAACTCTTCCAGAACTTTGCCACTGTTCCCCTGCCTTTGCTGGATTGGAGTTGTCTCTCTCGCCTGTACTTGGTTGTCCAACGAACTGTGACATCTGCCGCCAGCGTTCTCAGATGGGAATTTTTTTAGTAATTCTGCAACAAGGGCCCTCTGGTACTGTACCATTTAAGTAGACATGTCTGCCTCTGGAAGAAAAGATTGAAAGTTCTCCTTGTAGCGTGGGTCTCGAAGTGTCACCAACCAGTAATGAGTGTCACCTAAAATTTTCATAACGCGAGGGTCATGGGAAAGGCAGGGCATCATAAAGTCTGCCATGCGTGCCAGACTGCTAAAAGGCAAGATGTCCGTGTCCTCGCCAACAGGATGACTGACCATGCTCTCCTCCTCCTCCAAGTAGCTCCTGTTTTGCCTCCTCCTCTTCCTCATTGTCTACCACTCCACGTAGGGACGACATGAGGCTGGGCTGTGTGTAATCACCCTGTATGGTTCCTTGAGCCATGTCCCCATGCTCCACCTACAAGGCATCCTCTTTCATTGTGAGCAGAGAGCTTTTCAGAATGCAGAGAAGCGGGATGGTGAGGCTAATTATGGCATCATCGCCGCCCACCATCTTGGTGGAGTCCTCAAAAGTTTTGTAGGATGGTACATATGTCTGACATCCATGTCCAGTCCTGAGGTCTTATGTGTGGAGTCTGAACTGAATAACGATGGCCTTGTTGATTCTGGTAGTTGAGAAAATCCTTTCCAACATATGCAGTGTAGAGTTCCAAGGCGTGGAGACATCACACACCAGTCAGTGAGCAGGAAGCAGCAAACGCTGCTAAAGCATGGCAAGGGCGGCTGAAGCTGTAGCTGACTTTCTAAAATAGGCACATAGTTGAACGAGTAGGTTGATCACATGGTCCAGGCATGGTACGTGTGTGAGTTCACCTCGCCTCAGAGCCGCTACCAGGTTCTGGCCATTGTCACACACGACCATGCCAGGCTGTAGGCTCAGCGGTAGCAGCCACAAATCTGACTGCTCTTTCAGTGCTGTCCACAACTCTTCAGCATTATGAGGTTTGTCACCTAAGCAGATCAGCTTCAGCACAGCCTGTTGCCGCTTGGCTGAGGCAGTGCATCTAGATTGTGACTGAAGTGCTCATTTCAGAGATGAGGGCGGAAGACAAGGAGGAGGAGGTGCAGGAGCTGTAGACTGTGGGGGCAACCCAGATTGACATAGGGCTCGCAGTCCTCGGGGTCGGGAGGGCGTGTTCCATCCCAAGGTCTGACTGGGTCCCAGCTTCCACTATGCTAACTCAGTGTGCCGTCAGTGAGATGTAACGTCCCTGCCCACAAGCACTTGTCCACGTGTTCGTGGTTAGGTGGACTTTCCCAGTAACAGCATTGAGGGCACGGTTAATGTTGTGGGATATGTGCTGGTGTAATGCCAGTACAGCAGACCGGGAGAAATAGTGGCGGCTGGGGACCGATTAACTTGGGATGGCTGCCCCCATCAGGTTGCGTGAAGCTTCCGTCTCCACGAGCCTAAAAGGCAACATTTCGAGCGCAAGCGGTTGCAAAATGTGTGAATTTAGTACTGTGGACTGTGGGGCATTGGTTGCATATTTCCGCTTGCGTTCCAATGACTGGTGTATGGACAAATGAAGACTGCGCTGGGACGTGGACGTGCTTGATGATGGTGCTAGTTGACTGTGGGCAACGACAGGTGCAGGGCATGAGGCATCTTCGCATGCACAGTGGACAGGAGATTGGCTTTTACGCACAACAGTGGAAGAAGCAGTGGTGTCACCCGCAGACACTGTTCTCGGAGCCTGGGGTTCGGCCCACAAAGTCGGGTGCTTTACTGCCATGTGCCAGATCATGCTGGTGGTGGTCAGGCTGGTAGTTTTGCTACCCCTGTTGATGTGGGCATGGCAGGTGGTGCAAATGGCCTGTTTGGGGTTATCGGCAGAGACTTTAAAAAAGAACCAGACTGGAGAAGACCTAAAAGTTGGAATGGCAACTTCCGTCATGTTGGTGTTACAGGGAACGGATGCACGCTGTCACGAATCACAGAGGCATAACGTTATCATCCCACTGCTGCCACCAATATGTCATGAAATGGGGGAAGTTTGGGTGGCCCCGGATCTTTTCTGAAGGGGATTTATCTATATCCCACTTCCCAGTTCCGGTTTGGAACTTGCAGCTCTCTGGTGCCCCCCTTACCCTCAGGTCAGACAAGGTGCTGCACCTATGATAATTAGTTGCCACAAAGGCTGCCTTACTATGTACTGGCTAATGGGCACACTGCAGTGAGGGCGATATAACTACTACCAATCAGGCAGGAACAATAATTATCAACGCTGGCCATCGCTGCCAGTTTCCCCAAAAATGCAGGAGAATTCTGCTGCCATCAGTTCCTATCTCTAAATCAATAATGGGTCAGGAGCCAACCCAATTAGTAGCGTAATTTTACTTCAGAGGATGTGACCATACGTTATAGAGCAAGGAGAAACGAAGCTAATAATTTTATATATTTTACTCCAAAAGGTAGGCAGGGTTTACAAAAGAGTAAAAAGATATTATAAAAGAAGCCAAGTATCGTATGTATAGACAATTACAAAAATAACGGATTAAAGGTGAAAATCAACTTACGATTCTTTCATATCATTCAATGGTACGCCATGTGGTGGCGGGGGAGGGGACCTTCCCAAAATCATCAGGTCAGATTGCACAGCCTGTCGTAGCTGAATCCCCCAGCAAAAGACACCCCCCCTTGTCTGGGCCTCTGAGTTTTATACCTTTGCCCAAAACTAAGGGTTTCCCACCCCTGGATGACCTCATGGGGTGGGCAGAGCTATGGAATTCACTCCTCTTTGAGTATATGAAAAACATCATCCCACATATCTCGGCGTATGAACCTTGTAGAAAGACGACACCCATGTCGTTATGCTCAGCGTGACATGGGGGGTACATTTAACCCCTTCATGACCCAGCCTATTTTGACCTTAAAGACCTTGCCGTTTTTTGCAATTCTGACCAGTGTCCCTTCATGAGGTAATAACTCAGGAACGCTTCAATGGATCCTAGCGGTTCTGAGATTGTTTTTTCGTGACATATTGGGCTTCATGTTAGTGGTAAATTTAGGTCAATAAATTCTGTGTTTATTTGTGATAAAAACGGAAATTTGGCGAAAATTTTGAAAATTTCGCAATTTTCACATTTTGAATTTTTATTCTGTTAAACCAGAGAGTTATGTGACACAAAATAGTTAATAAATAACATTTCCCACACGTCTACTTTACATCAGCACAATTTTGGAAACAAAATTTTTTTTTGCTAGGAAGTTATAAGGGTTAAAATTTGACCAGCGATTTCTCATTTTTACAACGAAATTTACAAAACCATTTTTTTTAGGGACCACCTCACATTTGAAGTCAGTTTGAGGGGTCTATATGGCTGAAAATACCCAAAAGTGACACCATTCTAAAAACTGCACCCCTCAAGGTGCACAAAACCACATTCAAGAAGTTTATTAACCCTTCAGGTGCTTCACAGCAGCAGAAGCAACATGGAAGGAAAAAATGAACATTTAACTTTTTAGTCACAAAAATGATTTTTCAGCAACAATTTTTTTATTTTCCCAATGGTAAAAGGAGAAACTGAACCACGTACGTTGTTGTCCAATTTGTCCTGAGTACGCTGATACCTCATATGTGGGGGTAAACCACTGTTTGGGCGCACGGCAGGGCTTGGAAGGGAAGGAGCGCCATTTGACTTTTTGAATGAAAAATTGGCTGCACTCTTTAGCGGACACCATGTCACATTTGGAGAGCCCCCGTGTGCCTAAAAATTGGAGCTCCCCCACAAGTGACCCCATTTTGGAAACTAGACGCCCCAAGGAACTTATCTAGATGCATAGTGAGCCCTTTAAACCCCCAGGTGCTTCACAAATTGATCCGTAAAAATGAAAAAGTACTTTTTTTTTCACAAAAAAATTCTTTTAGCCTCAATTTTTTCATTTTCACATGGACAACAGGATAAAATGGATCCTAAAATTAGTTTGGCAATTTCTCCTGAGTACACCGATACTTCACATGTGGGGGTAAACCACTGTTTGGGCACACGGCAGGGCTCGGAAGGGAAGGCGCGCCTTTTAACTTTTTGAATGGAAAATTAGCTCCAATTGTTAGCGGACACCATGTCGCATTTGGAGAGCCCCTGTGTGCCTATGCAATGGAGCTCCCCCACAAGTGACCCCATTTTGGAAACTAGACCCCCCAAGGAACTTATCTAGATGCATACTGAGCACTTTAAACCCCCAGGTGCTTCACAGAAGTTTATAATGCAGAGCCATGAAAATAAAAAATAATTTTTCTTTTCTCAAAAATGATTTTTTAGCCTGGAATTTCCTATTTTGCCAATGGTAATAGGAGAAATTGGACCACAAATGTTGTTGTCCAGTTTGTCCTGAGTATGCAGATACCCCATATGTGGGGGTAAACCACTGTTTGGGCGCATGGCAGGGCTCAGAAGGGAAGGCACGCCATTTGGCTTTTTAAATGGAAAATTATCTCCAATCATTAGCGGACACCATGTCGCGTTTGGAGAGCCCCTGTGTGCCTAAACATTGGAGATCCCCCACAAATTACCCCATTTTGGAAACTAGACCCCCAAAGGAACTAATCTAGATGTGTAGTGAGCACTTTGAACCCTCAAGTGCTTCACAGAAGTTTATAACGCAGAGCCATGAAAATAAAAAACAAAAATTATTTTCTCAAAAATGAATTTTAGCCCGCAATTTTTTATTTTCCCAAGGGTAACAGGAGAAATTTGACCCCAAAAGTTGTTGTCCAGTTTCTCCTGAGTACGCTGATACCCCATATGTGGGGGTAAACCACTGTTTAGGCACATGCTGGGGCTCGGAAGTGAAGTAGTGACGTTTTGAAATGCAGACTTTGATGGAATGCTCTGTGGGCGTCACGTTGCGTTTGCAGAGCCCCTGATGTGGCTAAACAGTAGAAACCCCACACAAGTGACCCCATTTTGGAAACTAGACCCCGAAAGGAACTTATCTAGATGTGAGGTGAGCACTTTGAACCCCCAAGTGCTTCACAGAAGTTCATAACACAGAGCAGTGAAAATAATAAATACGTTTTCTTTCCTCAAAAATAATTTTTTAGCCCAGAATTTTTTATTTTCCCAAGGGTTACAGGAGAAATTGGACCACAAAAGTTGTTGTCCAGTTTCTCCTGAGTACGCTGATACCCCATGTGTGGGGGTAAACCACTGTTTGGGCACACGTGGGGGCTCAGAAGGGAAGTAGTGACTTTTGAAATGCAGACTTTGATGGAATGGTCTGCGGGCGTCACATTGCGTTTGCAGAGCCCCTGGTGTGCCTAAACAGTAGAAACCCCCCACAAGTGACCCCATTTTGGAAACTAGACCCCCAAAGGAACTTATCTAGATGTGTGGTGAGCACTTTCAACCCCCAAGTGCTTTACAGAAGTTTATAACGCAGAGCCGTGAAAATAATAAATACGTTTTCTTTCCTCAAAAATAATTTTTTAGCCCAGAATTTTTTATTTTCCCAAGGGTTACAGGAGAAATTGGACCACAAAAGTTGTTGTCCAGTTTCTCCTGAGTACGCTGATACCCCATGTGTGGAGGTAACCCACTGTTTGGGCACACGTGGGGGCTCAGAAGGGAAGTAGTGACTTTTGAAATGCAGACTTTGATGGAATGGTCTGCGGGCGTCACGTTGCGTTTGCAGAGCCCCTGGTGTGCCTAAACAGTAGAAACCCCCCACAAGTGACCCCATTTTGGAAACTAGACCCCCCAAGGAACTTATCTAGATATGTGGTGAGCACTTTGAACCCCCAAGTGCTTCACAGACGTTTACAACGCAGAGCCGTGAAAATAAAAAATCATTTTTCTTTCCTCAAAAATGATGTTTTAGCAAGCAATTTTTTATTTTCTCAAGGGTAACAGGAGAAATTGGACCCCAGTAATTGTTGTGCAGTTTGTCCTGAGTATGCTGGTACCCCATATGTGGGGGTAAACCACTGTTTGGGCACACGTCGGGGTTCGGAAGTGAGGGAGCACCATTTGAATTTTTGAATACAAGATTGGCTGGAATCAATGGTGGCGCCATGTTGCGTTTGGAGACCCCCTGAAGTGCCTAAACAGTGGAAACCCCTCAATTCTACCTCCAACACACCCCTAACCCTTATCCCAACTGTAGCCGTAACCCTAATCACAACCCTAACCCCAACACACCCCTAACCACAACCCTAACCCCAACACACCCCTAACCCTAACCACAACCCTAATTCCAACCCAACTCTAAGGCTATGTGCCAACGTTGCGGATTCGTATGAGATTTTTCAGCATCATTTTTGAAAAATCCGCGGGTAAACGGCACTGCGTTTTACCTGTGGATTTACCGTGGATTTCCAGTCTTTTTTGTGCGGATTTCACCTGTGGATTCCTATTGAGGAACAGGTGTAAAACGCTGCGGAATCCGCACAAAGAATTGGCATGCTGCGGAAAATACAACGCAGCGTTCCCGCGCGGTATTTTCTGCACCATGGGCACAGCGGATTTGGTTTTCCATATGTTTACATGGTACTGTAAACCTGATGGAACACTGCTGCGGATCCGCAGCGGCCAATCCGCACCGTGTGCACATAGCCTAATTCTAAAGGTATGTGCACACGCTGCGGAAAACGCTGCGGATCCGCAGCAGTTTCCCATGAGTTTACAGTTCAATGTGAACCTATGGGAACCAAAAATCGCTGTACACATGCTGCGGAAAAACTGCACGGAAACGCAGCGGTTTACATTCCGCAGCATGTCACTTCTTTCTGCGGATTCCGCAGCGGTTTTACAACTGCTCCAATAGAAAATCGCAGTTGTAAAACCGCAGTGAAATGTGCAGAAAAACCGCGGTAAATCCACGATAAATCGGCAGCGGTTTAGCACTGTGGATTTTTCAAATCCGCTGCGGAAAAATCCGCATAGGACCAGAATACGTGTGCACATACCGAAACCCTAACCCTAACCCTACCCCTAACCCTAACCCTAGCCCTAACCCTACCCCTAACCCTACCCCTAACCCTACCCCTAGCCCTACCCCTAGCCCTAACCCTACCCCTAACCCTAACCCTACCCCTAACCCTACCCCTAACCCTAACCCTAGTTCTTACCCCAACCTTAGTGAAAAAAAAAAAATTCTTTGTTTTTTTTATTGTCCCTATCTATGGGGTTGACAAAGGGGGGGGTCATTTACTATTTTTTTATTTTGATCACTGAGATAGGTTATATCTCAGTGATCAAAATTCACTCTGGAACGAATCTGCCGGCCGGCAGATTCGGCGGGCGCACTGCACATGCGCCCGCCATTTTGGAAGATGGCGGCGCCCAGGAAAGAAGACGGACGGACCTCGGGCGGCCAGGTAAGTATAAGGGGGGGGGAGATCAGGGCACGGGGGGGGCGTCGGAGCACGGGGGGGGTGGATCGGAACACGGGAGGGAGGATTGGAGCACGGGGAAGGATTGGAGCACGGGGTGAGGGATCGCTGTGCGGGGGGGGTGGATCGGAGCACGGGGGGGTCGCTGTGTGCGGGGGGGGGGTATCGGAGTGCGGGGGGGTTTGATTGGAGCGCGGGGGGTGTGATTGGTGCACGGGGAAGCGGACAGGAGGACGGGGGAGCGGAGCACAGGACGGAGGGGAGCGGACCACAGATCGGGGGGCTGGGGGGGCGATCGGAGGAGTGGGGTGGGGGCACATTAGTATTTCCAGCCATGGCCGATGATATTGCAGCATCGGCCATGGCTGGATTGTAATATTTCACCAGTTTTTTAGGTGAAATATTACAAATCGCTCTGATTGGCAGTTTCACTTTCAACAGCCAATCAGAGCGATCGTAGCCACGAGGGGGTGAAGCCACCCCCCCTGGGCTAAACTACCACTCCCCCTGTCCCTGCAGATCGGGTGAAATGGGAGTTAACCCTTTCACCCGGCCTGCAGGGACGCGATCTTTCCATGACGCATATGCTGCGTCATGGGTCGGAATGGCACCGACTTTCATGACGCAGCGTATGCGTCAAAGGTCGGGAAGGGGTTAAGTATAAACATGGGGTAGCTGGGTGACCCAGTTAAGTAGTAATCTGTTTCCCAATTGCGCTCGTTCTGGAACCTAGAAAATTCACTGGCTGGTAGTTTTACCGAGGCACATGCCAAAAAATGTATTTGTTCCACTTCTATCATTAATCGGTGCTATGGTATTTATGTTTGCAAGGACAAAGATACCTTGTTTTTTCCATGTGCTTCTACTTGTACTTTTCAGTTTAAGGCCATAAAACTCCTCAGTGAGGTTGCTGGCACGCTGGTCTCCTATCACAGCTGTATCGCAGGGGAGGGGGAGCTGAGAGTTCTGTATGTGTGTTTGAAATAATAAGAAATTCTTCATATTTACTGATGCGCCTTCTGTCTGCAGCCACCACACTGCTTCTTCCTGTCTGTTGGGGTGCTATGCCTCCTTCCCCATGTGTGCTGTGTGGCTCTCTCTGCATGTCCTCCTGCCAGGTTTGGTCAGTTACTATATCATCCACCACCTCATCTTCCACATCCACACCTGTTCCTCCTCCTAACTTTCTGGCAATTATGTCTCATCGTCCACCTCTTGTGACACTTTCCCACCGTCCCCTTCGTGTGACCATGGCTGCTCAAATATTTGGGCATCACTACATGTGATCTCATCTTGCCCCGCTTCAAGTGGACCTGCCAATAGTCCCAAATCTATAAGTGGAAAAGTGAACAGCTCTTTGGAGTGGCCAAGTGTGGGATCAGTTGTCCTCTAGTTATTGGGACAGGAAGGTCGAGCGAGAAGATGGGGGTGTTTGTTGTGGCCCACATTCAGCTTGCCCATGGCCTCAGCCTCTGCATGCACCGTCGGCATCACGTCCACTTCCCCATCCCTTGCCATGCGCCTTGTCCATTTTAAATGGACTACTAAAATATTTTCCCTGTTCACTACAAATGGCAGAATTTTCGAGCAAACATCAGTGTGCGTTTAAAAATACAGTTTTAATTCTCTGGAATGTAGGTACATTTTTTTTTTTTTAAATGTTAATAACTGTAAGAACTCTGCCGGCATCACTGCTTGGCATCACTGAATGACCTCCCATCCCCCACCTGCCTTGCACATCAACTTACTCACTACTGCGGGCCATGCTGTGAGTTCTGTCTTCTGCCTAATCCATGCTTTTTGCCTCTTGTCTCCTGCCTGCTCGCTGCATACTTCCTGGTTGTGTGCATAGGGGGGCAGCGCCGTCTCTCCCTGACTCTTATTGAGACTGTATGCATTCTCCTAAGTTGTCCCCAGCCAATGGCCAAGAGGCATCAGGTACTTAATGCATTCCCACCTCTAGGGGAATGGATGAGCAGCTTCCTTTCTCGCTGCTGAGGTGCCAGGTCTCGTCTCTATCTCTTGTGTTAGCCACCCAGTGGGGCTTCGTACCCTGGCCTGTACCTGTGTTCTGTTAAGGTACCGTCACATTTAGCGACGCTGCAGCGATCTAGACAACGATGCCGATCGCTGCAGCGCGAAGGGCCGCGCTTAGTAACCCGATGTTTACCCTGGTTACCAATGTAAATGTAAAAAGAAACAAACAGTACATACTTACCTTCCGGTGTCTGTCGCGTCCCCCGGCGCTCTGCTTCCCTGCACTGTGTAAGCGCCGGCCGTAAAGCAGAGCGGTGACGTCACCGCTGTGCTCTGCTTTACGGTCAGCCGGTGCTGACACAGTGCAGGGAAGCAGAACGCCGGGGGACGCGACCGACACCGGAATGTAAGTATGTAGTGTTTTTTTTTTTTTTTTAATTTACACTGGTAACCAGGGTAAATATCTGGTTACTAAGCGTGGCCCTGCGCTTAGTAACCCGATGTTTACCCTGGTTACCAGTGAAGACATCGCTGAATCGGCATCACACACGCCGATTCAGCGATGTCAGCGGGTGATCCAGCGACGAAATAAAGTTCTGGCCTTTTTGCTCTGACCAACGATGTCACAGCAGGATCCAGATCGCTGCTGCGTGTCAAACACAACGATATCGCTATCCAGGACGCTGCAACGTCACGGATCGGTATCGTTATCGTTACAAAGTCGCTCAGTGTGAAGGTACCTTTACTCCCGTGTCCACCACCCAATGGGGCTTTGTACCCAGGTCAGTGCCTGTGTCTCTTGTTTCAGCCGTCTGTATCCTCATTTCCTTGCCTTGTCTCGTACCTGTCCTTGTCTGAACTAAGTCCTATACCTGTCCGCTTGTGTTTTCTCTCTGTGTGTTTTCTTGTGTTCACTCCTTCTGCTCTCGGCTCCGCACTCTGTGGCCTTGCTTTGGTCTTGCTCCGTACCATGCGGCTTTGCTCTTCTCTCGGCTCCGCACTCTGCGGCTTTGCTCTGCTGTTTGCTCTGCACCCTGCGGCTTTGCTCTGCTCTTGGCTCCGCACTCTGCGGCCTTGCTCTGCTGTTTGCTCCGCACCCTGCGGCTTTGCTCTGCTCTCGGCTCCACACTCTGTGGCCTTGCTCTGCTGTTCTGCTTCGCACCTTGCGGCTTTGCTCTGCTCTCGGCTCCGCACTCTGCGGCCTTGCTCTGCTGTTTTGCTCCGCACCCTGCAGCTTTGCTCTGCTCATGGCTCCGCACTCTGTGGCTTTGCTCTGCTCTCGGCTCTGCACCCTGCGGCTTTGCTCAGCTCTGCAACCTTGCTCTGCTCCTTGCAGTTCTGCCCTGCTCCGCTCCTTG
This sequence comes from Ranitomeya imitator, assembly GCF_032444005.1. Classification (NCBI taxonomy): domain Eukaryota; kingdom Metazoa; phylum Chordata; class Amphibia; order Anura; family Dendrobatidae; genus Ranitomeya; species Ranitomeya imitator. Next base: position 335,452,367 of record NC_091283.1, on the reverse strand, counting down.
CGGTTCTGCCCCGCTCTCGTTCCACACCTTGCTGGTCTTTGTCCTCCCTGAATCAGTCCCTGCTTCTACAGTCTAAAAAGGTCCCTATCTGTTCCCATATATCACTTATACCAGTTCATGTTCCTGTCCTCCCTGAATCAGTCCCTGGTCTTACAGTTTAAACAGGTCCCTACCTGTTCCCATATATCACTCACACCTGTTCGTGTTCCTGTGCTTTCCGAGTCAGTTCCTGCCAGCGTTTCAGCAGAGCCCGCCTGCCTGCCAGCGTCTCAGCCGAGCCCGCCTGCCTGCCAGCGTCTCAGCCGAGCCCGCATGCCTGCCAGCGTCTCAGCCGAGCCCGCCTGCCTGCCAGCGTCTCAGCCGAGCCCGCCTGCCTGCCAGCGTCTCAGCCGAGCCCGCCTGCCTGCCAGCGTCTCAGCCGAGCCCGCCTGCCTGCCAGCGTCTCAGCCGAGCCCGCCTGCCTGCCAGCGTCTCAGCCGAGCCCGCCTGCCTGCCAGCGTCTCAGCCGAGCCCGCCTGCCTGCCAGCGTTCCGTCCCTTAGTGGGATCAGCAGCCACAGCCAGACACCACCCTGGAGTGGTACCTGACAGCTACCTGCCGCACAAGGCTGACCTCACCATCAGAGGCTCCAGTTAACACCAAGGTAGCTGCTTAGTCACGCCCCTTCCAGGGTAGTCTGGTTTGTGGTACCAGTGGGGCCACACCCCATGCTCGCATCCACCAGTCAGGGCGCGAACGTAACAATAACTAGGGTACGAAACAGGAAAACCAGTTCAAAGGAGCCCTCAAATGCCACAATTTTTAGCCCACAGATAGAGGAGGCGTTTGACGGAGACACCAGACTGTTCAATATGTGGCCTGTATTTTTTATTTTTTTTTACCCCAAACTAGGGTAAGACACCCCAAAAAAAAGGGGAATGTAGCCCTGAAATGCTACAATTTGTAGGCCACAGATAGGTCAGGCTACTGACGGAGATAGCACACTGTTCAATATGTAGCACACTGTGCCTGTATGTTTGTTTTTTTTTTACTAAAAAATACTGTATAGTATTACGGTAAAACACAGTCAAGAAAGGAGAATGTAGGCCTGAAATGCCACAATATGTAACCCACAGATAGATCAGGCTTCTTACGGAGATACCAGACTGTTGAATATGTGGCCTGTATTTTTTAATTTTTTACCCCAAAGTAGTCTATTGAACTAGGGTAAGACATAGCAAAAAAAGGGCACAATTTGTAGGCCACAGATCAGGCATCTTACGGAGATAGCACACTGTTAAATATGTGGCCCGGTTTTTTGGTTTTTTTTTTTGCCCACCAAAATTTTGTCAATAACTAGGCTATGACACTACAAAAAAAAATTATTTGGAGGAGTGAAATTGTAAAATATTAAGAGCAATGACATGTGATGTCTGTGGCGGACAAAACACAGCGTTAAATATATGAACTGTAGCTAAATAGTTTTTGGGCAGCTAAATATTTTTTTGCAAGCTAAATATTTTGGGGCAGCTAAATTTTTTGGGGGGCAGATAAATATTTTTGGGTCAGCAAAATGGTGTGAACAAGACTATCAAAAAAATACTAAAGTGCCACAAAAAAATCCACAATTTTCTGCGCACTCAGATGTGATGCGTGGGACAGACAAAGCCGTTTAAAATTGCTGGATTTTCACACTGTAGTACTAAAATGATATGGCTGTAGTCTGCATTGTCAACAAGCAAATGGAGAAAAAAGGGGGTCAGAATTGCTTTTGAATTAAAAAAATCAGGATTATGGTGCCAAAAAAAATTATTGCTAGCCACTGATACCTGGAGCTAGATATATATGTAATGGACCCTCTTGATATATGCAATATCTATATAGCCACATACAGTGCTTGCATGCATTGCACTGATGTGTATATACACACATACACTCCCTGCCTACCTAGTACTGCAATCTATAGACCCTGTAATTAGTCCTTAGAAGGACTGTTGGTTTAGCTGGATATGTGGATTCAACTATATTATACCCACACTAACTAATAAAAGCACAAATCTGACCCTATCTCAGCAGCAGCTCTCCCTACACTCTGATTCAGGAGCTGAATGCGCCGAGCCGGGCGGCGCCAGGTCTCTTATAGACCTGATGATGCTGTGCGGCCAGCCAATCACTGTAATACCACAACAAAGATGGCTGCGTCATTACAGTGCATGGCAGACAATCCCTGCATGTGCTCGCCGAGTACAGCGATGCTCGGGCGAGTAACGAGCATTACCAAGTATGCGCGCCCATCACTAGAAATCACTGATGGGTCCTAGCGGGAGAAGGATATCACTCCGCAGCAGAGATAAAAGATCCAGAAAGTGTCTGCAGAGCTCAGTGCAATGACTTTCTACAGCCGGATTCAGAACGACTGACTGATATACCAGTGACAGTACCTGTTGTGAATTCTGTTGTCAAGCTCCCTCCTGTGGTCATGAATGGTACTTCGGCTGGTTCTGTCCATGGGCTTCCTCTGATGGATGTGAGTGGGGCTGCGGCTTCTGAGTTTCCTTCCACAGGTGACGAGGTTAATTCGTTAGGTGGCTGCTCTATTTAACTCCACTTAGATCTTTGCTCCATGCCACCAGTCAATGTTCCAGTATTGGTCTTGCTCTCTCCTGGATCGTTCTTGTGACCTGTATTCCCTGCATAAGCGAAGTTCTGCTTGTGTTTCTGTTGTTTGCTAATTTTCTGTCCAGCTTGCTATTTTGATTTTTCTTGCTTGCTGGAAGCACTGGGACGCAGAGGGAGCGCCTCCGCACCGTGAGTCGGTGCAGAGGGTCTTTTTGCGCCCTCTGCGTGGTCATTTTGTAGTATTTTGTGCTGACCGCAAAGTTACCTTTCCTATCCTCAGTCTGTTCAGTAAGTCGGGCCTCACTTTGCTATATCTATTTCATCTCTGAGTTTGTGATTTCATCTTTACTCACAGTCATTATATGTGGGGGCTGCCTTTTCCTTTGGGGAATTTCTCTGAGGCAAGGTAGGCTTTATATTTCTTTCTTTAGGGCTAGCTAGTTTCTCAGGCTGTGTCGAGTTGCATAGGGAGCGTTAGGAGCAATCCACGGCTGCTTCTAGTGTGTGTGATAGGATTAGGGATTGCGGTCAGCAGAGTTCCCACGTCTCAGAGCTCGTCCTATGTTATTAGTAACTATCAGGTCATTTTGTGTGCTCTTAACCACCAGGTCCATTATTGTCCTAACCACCAGGTCATAACAGTACTGGTGGCCCAAAGTACTAATGCTTCTCAATAGAGGGAAAAGAGAAGTTCTGAGACCATTTTTTTTTCTTTGCCCTGTGTTTTGTCTTTCTTTTCCCCTAGACATTTGGGTGGTTCAGGACACAGGTGTAGTGATGGACATTCAAGGTCTGTCCTCTTGTGTGGATCATCTCACTGCAAGAGTACAAAACATTCAAGATTTTGTGGTTCAGAATCCTATGTTAGAGCCTAGAATTCCTATTCCTGATTTATTTTCTGGAGATAGAGCTAAGTTTCTGAATTTCAAAAATAATTGTAAACAGTTTCTAGCTTTGAAACCCCGCTCCTCTGGTGACCCAGTTCAACAAGTAAAAATCATTATTTCCTTGTTGCATGGTGACCCTCAAGACTGGGCATTTTCCCTTGCGCCAGGAGATCCTGCATTGCGTGATGTTGATGCGTTTTTTCTGGCGCTCGGATTGCTTTATGATGAACCAAATTCAGTGGATCAGGCAGAGAAAATCTTGCTGGCTCTGTGTCAGGGTCAGGATGAGGTAGAGATATATTGTCAGAAGTTTAGGAAGTGGTCTGTGCTCACTCAGTGGAATGAATGTGCTCTGGCAGCAATTTTCAGAAAGGGTCTCTCTGAAGCCCTTAAGGATGTCATGGTGGGATTTCCCATGCCTGCTGGTCTGAATGAGTCTATGTCTTTGGCCATTCAGATCGATCGACGCTTACGTGAGCGTAGGGCTGTGCACCATTTGGCGGTATTATCTGAGCATAGACCAGAGCCTATGCAATGTGATAGGACTTTGACCAGAGCTGAACGGCAAGAACACAGACGTCGGAATGGGCTGTGTTTTTACTGTGGTGATTCCACTCATGCTATCTCCGATTGTCCTAAGCGCACTAAGCGTTTCGCTAGGTCTGCCACCATTGGTACGGTACAGTCGAAATTTCATTTGTCCGTTACTTTGATCTGCTCTTTGTCATCCTATTCTGTTATGGCATTTGTGGATTCAGGCGCTGCCCTGAATTTGATGGACTTGGAGTTTGCTAGGCGCTGTGGTTTTTTTCTTGGAGCCCTTGCAGTATCCTATTCCATTAAGAGGAATTGATGCTACGCCTTTGGCCAAAAATAAGCCTCAGTACTGGACCCAATTGACCATGTGCATGGCTCCTGCACATCAGGAGGATATTCGCTTTTTGGTGTTGCATAATCTGCATGATGTGGTCGTTTTGGGGTTGCCATGGCTACAGGTCCATAACCCAGTATTGGATTGGAAATCTATGTCTGTGTCCAGCTGGGGTTGTCAGGGGGTACATGGTGATGTTCCATTTCTGTCTATTTCATCATCCACCCCTTCTGAAGTCCCAGAGTTCTTGTCAGATTACTGGGATGTATTTGATGAGCCCAAATCCAGTGCCCTACCTTCTCATAGGGATTGCGATTGTGCTATCGATTTGATTCCTGGTAGTAAGTTTCCTAAAGGTCGACTGTTCAATTTATCTGTGCCAGAGCACGCCGCTATGCGGAGTTATGTAAAGGAATCCTTGGAGAAGGGTCATATTCACCCGTCGTCGTCGCCATTGGGAGCAGGGTTCTTTTTTGTGGCCAAGAAGGATAGTTAGTTGAGACCTTGTATTGATTACCGCCTTCTTAATAAAATCACAGTCAAATTTCAGTACCCCTTGCTGCTGCTGTCTGATTTGTTTGCTCGGATTAAGGGGGCTAGTTGGTTCACCAAGATAGATCTTCGTGGTGCGTATAATCTTGTGCGTATTAAACAGGGCGATGAATGGAAAACAGCATTTAATACGCCCGAGGGCCATTTTGAGTACCTGGTTATGCCATTCGGGCTTTCCAATGCTCCATCAGTATTTCAGTCCTTTATGCATGACATCTTCCGAGAGTACCTGGATAAATTCCTGATTGTATATTTGGATGATATTTTGGTCTTCTCGGATGATTGGGAGTCTCACGTGAAGCAGGTCAGAATGGTGTTCCAGGTCCTTCGTGCAAATTCTTTGTTTGTGAAGGGGTCAAAGTGTCTCTTTGGAGTTCAGAAGGTTTCATTTTTTCCCCTTCTACTATCGAGATGGACCCTGTTAAAGTCCAGGCCATTTATGATTGGACTCAGCCGACATCTCTGAAGAGTCTGCAAAAGTTCCTGGGCTTTGCTAATTTTTATCGTCGCTTCATCAGTAATTTTTCTAGTGTTGCTAAACCGTTGACTGATTTAACCAAGAAGGGTGCTGATGTTGTCAATTGGTCTTCTGCTGCTGTGGAAGCTTTTCAGGAGTTGAAGCATCGTTTTTCTTCTGCCCCTGTGTTGTGCCAGCCAGATGTTTCGCTCCCGTTTCAGGTCGAGGTTGATGCTTCTGAGATTGGAGCAGGGGCTGTTTTGTCGCAAAGAAGTTCTGATGGCTCGGTGATGAATCCATGTGCCTTCTTTTCTAGGAAGTTTTCGCCTGCTGAGCGTAATTATGATGTTGGCAATCGAGAGTTGCTGGCCATGAAGTGGGCATTTGAGGAGTGGCGTCATTGGCTTGAAGGAGCTAAGCATCGCGTGGTGGTCTTGACTGATCACAAGAATTTGACTTATCTCGAGTCTCCCAAACGGTTGAATCCTAGACAGGCTCGTTGGTAGCTGTTTTTCTCCCGCTTTGACTTTGTGGTTTCGTACCTTCCAGGCTCTAAGAATGTGAAGGCTGATGCCCTGTTTAGGAGTTTTGTGCCCGACTCTCCGGGTGTGCCTGAGCCGGCGGGTATTCTCAAAGAGGGGGTAATTTTGTCTGCCATCTCCCCTGATTTGCGGCGGATGCTGCAAAAATTTCAGGCTAATAGACCTGACCGTTGCCCAGCGGAGAAACGGTGTGTCCCTGATAAATGGACGAGTAGAGTTATCTCTGAGGTTCATTGTTCGGTGTTGGCTGGTCATCCTGGAATCTTTGGTACCAGAGATTTGGTGGCTAGATCCTTTTGGTGGCCGTCTCTGTCGCGGGATGTGCGTTCTTTTGTGCAGTCCTGTGGGACTTGTGCTCGGGCTAAGCCCTGCTGTTCTCGTGCCAGTGGGTTGCTTTTGCCCTTGCCGGTCCCGAAGAGGATTTTATTTCGGATCTCCCTGTCTCTCAAAAGATGTCGGTCATTTGGGTGGTTTGTGATCGCTTCTCTAAAATGGTCCATTTGGTACCCTTGTCTAAATTGACTTCCTCCTCTGATTTGGTGCCATTGTTTTTCCAGCATGTGGTTCGTTTACATGGCATTCCGGAGAACATCGTTTCGGACAGAGGTTCCCAGTTTGTTTCGAGGTTTTGGCGAGCCTTTTGTTCTAGGATGGGCATTGATTTGTCTTTTTCCTCGGCTTTCCATCCTCAGACAAATGGCCAAACTGAACGAACCAATCAGACTTTGGAAACATATCTGAGATGCTTTGTTTCTGCTGATCAGGATGATTGGGTGTCTTTTTTGCCTTTGGCTGAGTTCGCCCTTAATAATCGGGCCAGCTCGGCTACTTTGGTTTCGCCGTTTTTCTGCAATTCTGGTTTCCATCCTCGTTTCTCTTCAGGGCAGGTTGAGTCTTCAGACTGTCCTGGTGTAGATACTGTGGTGGATAGGTTGCAGCAGATTTGGACTCATGTGGTGGACAATTTGACATTGTCCCAGGAGAAGGCTCAACGTTTCGCTAACCGCCGGCGCTGTGTGGGTCCCCAACTTCTTGTTGGGGATTTGGTTTGGTTGTCGTCTCGTTATATTCCTATGAAGGTTTCCTCTCCTAAGTTTAAGCCTCGTTTCATTGGTCCGTATAAGATTTCTGAGGTTCTTAATCCTGTGTCGTTTCGTTTGACCCTTCCAGCTTCTTTTTCCATCCATAATGTATTCCATAGGTCATTGTTGCGGAGATACGTGGCACCTGTGTTTCCATCCGTTGATCCTCCTGCCCCGGTGTTGGTTGAGGGGGAGTTGGAGTATGTGGTGAAGATTTTGGATTCTCGTATTTCGAGACGGAAACTCCAGTACCTGGTTAAGTGGAAGGGTTATGGTCAGGAAGATAATTCCTGGGTCTTTGCCTCCGATGTTCATGCTGCCGATCTGGTTCGTGCCTTTCATTTGGCTCATCCTGGTCGGCCTGGGGGCTCTGGTGAGGGTTCGGCGACCCCTCCTCAAGGGGGGGGTACTGTTGTGAATTCTGTTGTCAAGCTCCCTCCTGTGGTCATGAATGGTACTTCGGCTGGTTCTGTCCATGGGCTTCCTCTGATGGATGTGAGTGGGGCTGCGGCTTCTGAGTTTCCTTCCACAGGTGACGAGGTTAATTCGTTAGGTGGCTGCTCTATTTAACTCCACTTAGATCTTTGCTCCATGCCACCAGTCAATGTTCCAGTATTTGTCTTGCTCTCTCCTGGATCGTTCTTGTGACCTGTATTCCCTGCATAAGCGACGTTCTGCTTGTGTTTCTGTTGTTTGCTAATTTTCTGTCCAGCTTGCTATTTTGATTTGTCTTGCTTGCTGGAAGCTCTGGGACGCAGAGGGAGCGCCTCCGCACAGTGAGTCGGTGCGGAGGGTCTTTTTGCGCCCTCTGCGTGGTCATTTTGTAGTATTTTGTGCTGACCGCAAAGTTACCTTTCCTATCCTCAGTCTGTTCAGTAAGTCGGGCCTCACTTTGCTATATCTATTTCATCTCTGAGTTTGTGATTTCATCTTTACTCACAGTCATTATATGTGGGGGGCTGCCTTTTCCTTTGGGGAATTTCTCTGAGGCAAGGTAGGCTTTATATTTCTTTCTTTAGGGCTAGCTAGTTTCTCAGGCTGTGTCGAGTTGCATAGGTAGCGTTAGGAGCAATCCACGGCTGCTTCTAGTGTGTGTGATAGGATTAGGGATTGCGGTCAGCAGAGTTCCCACGTCTCAGAGCTCGTCCTATGTTATTAGTAACTATCAGGTCATTTTGTGTGCTCTTAACCACCAGGTCCATTATTGTCCTAACCACCAGGTCATAACAAGTACCCCCCCTTCTACGAGTGACCTCTGGACATGCAGGACCTGTTTTCTCAGGATGAGGCATGGAACGAACGAGCCAGCCTATGGGGCATTCACCTCTGGTGCAGAAACCCACATCCTCTTTTCTGGACCATAACTCCTTCAATGCACCAAGTACTCCTGGGAACAATCCTCAAAATCTGGAACTAACTCCAAATTACCATAAATAAGGATTGGGAGTGGAGGCTGCAGGGGAAAGGTCTCAAGAGGTTCAACATATTTATTGAGCAGAGACCTGTGGAACACATTGTGGATTTTAAGAGCCTGAGGTAACTCAAGAAGAAAAGCTGCAGGGCTAATGACTGTGGTTATTTTAACCCCTTCCCGACCTTTGACGCATACGCTGCGTCATGAAAGTCGGTGCCATTCCGACCCATGACGCAGCATATGCGTCATGGAAAGATCGCGTCCCTGCAGGCCGGGTGAAAGGGTTAACTCCCATTTCACCCGATCTGCAGGGACAGGGGGAGTGGTAGTTTAGCCCAGGGGGGGTGGCTTCACCCCCTCGTGGCTACGATCGCTCTGATTGGCTGTTGAAAGTGAAACTGCCAATCAGAGCGATTTGTAATATTTCACCTAAAAAACTGGTGAAATATTACAATCCAGCCATGGCCGATGCTGCAATATCATCGGCCATGGCTGGAAACACTTATGTGCACCCACCCCACCCCTCCGATCGCCCCCCCAGCCCCCCGATCTGTGGTCCGCTCCCCTCCGTCCTGTGCTCCGCTCCCCCGTCCTCCTGTCCGCTTCCCCGTGCACCAATCACACCCCCTGTGCTGCAATCAAACCCCCCCGCACTCCGATCCCCCCCCCGCACACAGCGACCCCCCCCCGTGCTCCGATCCACCCCCCCCGCACAGCGATCCCTCACCCCGTGCTCCAATCCTTCCCCGTGCTCCAATCCTCCCTCCCGTGTTCCGATCCACCCCCCCCATGATCCGATCCACCCCCCCGTGCTCCGACGCCCCCCCCGTGCCCTGATCTCCCCCCCCCTTATACTTACCTGGCCGCCCGAGGTCCGTCCGTCTTCTTTCCTGGGCGCCGCCATCTTCCAAAATGGCGGGCGCATGTGCAGTGCGCCCGCCGAATCTGCCGGCCGGCAGATTCGTTCCAGAGTGAATTTTGATCACTGAGATATATCCTATCTCAGTGATCAAAATAAAAAAAATAGTAAATGACCCCCCCCTTTGTCACCCCCATAGATAGGGACAATAAAAAAAATAAAGAATTTTTTTTTTTTTCACTAAGGTTGGGGTAAGAACTAGGGTTAGGGTTAGGGGTAGGGTTAGGGGTAGGGTTAGGGGTAGGGTTAGGGTTAGGGGTAGGGTTAGGGGTAGGGGTAGGGGTAGGGTTAGGGCTAGGGTTAGGGTTAGGGGTAGGGTTAGGGCTAGGGTTAGGGTTTCGGTATGTGCACACGTATTCTGGTCCTATGCGGATTTTTCCGCAGCGGATTTGAAAAATCCACAGTGCTAAACCGCTGCCGATTTATCGTGGATTTACCGCGGTTTTTCTGCGCATTTCACTGCGGTTTTACAACTGCGATTTTCTATTGGAGCAGTTCTAAAACCGCTGCGGAATCCGCAGAAAGAAGTGACATGCTGCGGAATGTAAACCGCTGCGTTTCCGTGCAGTTTTTCCGCAGCATGTGTACAGCGATTTTTGGTTCCCATAGGTTCACATTGAACTGTACACTCATGGGAAACTGCTGCGGATCCGCAGCGTTTTCCGCAGCGTGTGCACATACCTTTAGAATTAGGCTATGTGCACACGGTGCGGATTGGCCGCTGCGGATTCGCAGCAGTGTTCCATCGGGTTTACAGTACCATGTAAACATATGGAAAACCAAATCCGCTGTGCCCATGGTGCAGAAAATACCGCGCGGGAACGCTGCGTTGTATTTTCCGCAGCATGCCAATTCTTTGTGCGGATTCCGCAGCGTTTTACACCTGTTCCTCAATAGGAATCCGCAGGTGAAATCCGCACAAAAAACACTGGAAATCCACGGTAAATCCACAGGTAAAACGCAGTGCCTTTTACCCGCGGATTTTTCAAAAATGATGCTGAAAAATCTCATACGAATCCGCAACGTTGGCACATAGCCTTAGAGTTGGGTTGGAATTAGGGTTGTGGTTAGGGTTAGGGGTGTGTTGGGGTTAGGGTTGTGGTTAGGGGTGTGTTGGGGTTAGGGTTGTGATTAGGGTTACGGCTACAGTTGGGATAAGGGTTAGGGGTGTGTTGGAGGTAGAATTGAGGGGTTTCCACTGTTTAGGCACTTCAGGGGGTCTCCAAACGCAACATGGCGCCACCATTGATTCCAGCCAATCTTGTATTCAAAAATTCAAATGGTGCTCCCTCACTTCCGAACCCCGACGTGTGCCCAAACAGTGGTTTACCCCCACATATGGGGTACCAGCATACTCAGGACAAACTGCGCAACAATTACTGGGGTCCAATTTCTCCTGTTACCCTTGAGAAAATAAAAAATTGCTTGCTAAAACATCATTTTTGAGGAAAGAAAAATGATTTTTTATTTTCACGGCTCTGCGTTGTAAACGTCTGTGAAGCACTTGGGGGTTCAAAGTGCTCACCACATATCTAGATAAGTTCCTTGGGGGGTCTAGTTTCCAAAATGGGGTCACTTGTGGGGGGTTTCTACTGTTTAGGCACACCAGGGGCTCTGCAAACGCAACGTGACGCCCGCAGACCATTCCATCAAAGTCTGCATTTCAAAAGTCACTACTTCCCTTCTGAGCCCCCACGTGTGCCCAAACAGTGGTTTACCCCCACACATGGGGCATCAGCGTACTCAGGAGAAACTGGACAACAACTTTTGTGGTCCAATTTCTCCTGTAACCCTTGGGAAAATAAAAAATTCTGGGCTAAAAAATTATTTTTGAGGAAAGAAAACGTATTTATTATTTTCACGGCTCTGCGTTATAAACTTCTGTAAAGCACTTGGGGGTTGAAAGTGCTCACCACACATCTAGATAAGTTCCTTTGGGGGTCTAGTTTCCAAAATGGGGTCACTTGTGGGGGGTTTCTACTGTTTAGGCACACCAGGGGCTCTGCAAACGCAATGTGACGCCCGCAGACCATTCCATCAAAGTCTGCATTTCAAAAGTCACTACTTCCCTTCTGAGCCCCCACGTGTGCCCAAACAGTGGTTTACCCCCACACATGGGGTATCAGCGTACTCAGGAGAAACTGGACAACAACTTTTGTGGTCCAATTTCTCCTGTAACCCTTGGGAAAATAAAAAATTCTGGGCTAAAAAATTATTTTTGAGGAAAGAAAACGTATTTATTATTTTCACTGCTCTGTGTTATGAACTTCTGTGAAGCACTTGGGGGTTCAAAGTGCTCACCTCACATCTAGATAAGTTCCTTTCGGGGTCTAGTTTCCAAAATGGGGTCACTTGTGGGGGGTTTCTACTGTTTAGCCACATCAGGGGCTCTGCAAACGCAACGTGACGCCCGCAGAGCATTCCATCAAAGTCTGCATTTCAAAACGTCACTACTTCACTTCCGAGCCCCAGCATGTGCCTAAACAGTGGTTTACCCCCACATATGGGGTATCAGCGTACTCAGGAGAAACTGGACAACAACTTTTGGGGTCAAATTTCTCCTGTTACCCTTGGGAAAATAAAAAATTGCGGGCTAAAATTCATTTTTGAGAAAATAATTTTTGTTTTTTATTTTCATGGCTCTGCGTTATAAACTTCTGTGAAGCACTTGAGGGTTCAAAGTGCTCACTACACATCTAGATTAGTTCCTTTGGGGGTCTAGTTTCCAAAATGGGGTAATTTGTGGGGGATCTCCAATGTTTAGGCACACAGGGGCTCTCCAAACGCGACATGGTGTCCGCTAATGATTGGAGATAATTTTCCATTTAAAAAGCCAAATGGCGTGCCTTCCCTTCTGAGCCCTGCCGTGCGCCCAAACAGTGGTTTACCCCCACATATGGGGTATCTGCATACTCAGGACAAACTGGACAACAACATTTGTGGTCCAATTTCTCCTATTACCATTGGCAAAATAGGAAATTCCAGGCTAAAAAATCATTTTTGAGAAAAGAAAAATTATTTTTTATTTTCATGGCTCTGCATTATAAACTTCTGTGAAGCACCTGGGGGTTTAAAGTGCTCAGTATGCATCTAGATAAGTTCCTTGGGGGGTCTAGTTTCCAAAATGGGGTCACTTGTGGGGGAGCTCCATTGCATAGGCACACAGGGGCTCTCCAAATGCGACATGGTGTCCGCTAACAATTGGAGCTAATTTTCCATTCAAAAAGTTAAAAGGCGCGCCTTCCCTTCCGAGCCCTGCCGTGTGCCCAAACAGTGGTTTACCCCCACATATGAGGTATCGGCGTACTCGGGAGAAATTGCTCAACAAATTTTAGGATCCATTTTATCCTATTGCCCATGTGAAAATGAAAAAATTGAGGCGAAAATAAATTTTTTGTGAAAAAAAAGTACTTTTTCATTTTTACGGATCAATTTGTGAAGCACCTGAGGGTTTAAAGTGCTCACTAGGCATCTAGATAAGTTCCTTGGGGGGTCCAGTTTCCAAAATGGGGTCACTTGTGGGGGAGCTCCAATGTTTAAGCACACAGGGTCTCTCCAAACGCGACATGGTGTCCGCTATCGATGGAGATAATTTTTCATTCAAAAAGTCAAATGGCGCTCCTTCCCTTCCGAGCCTTACCATGTGCCCAAACAGTGGTTTACCCCCACATGTGAAGTATCGGTGTACTCAGGAGAAATTGCCAAACAAATTTTAGGATCCATTTTATCCTGTTGTCCACGTGAAAATGAAAAAATTGAGGCTAAAAGAATTTTTTTGTGAAAAAAAAGTACTTTTTCATTTTTACGGATCAATTTGTGAAGCACCTGGGGGTTTAAAGGGCTCACTATGCATCTAGATAAGTTCCTTGGGGCGTCTAGTTTCCAAAATGGGGTCACTTGTGGGGGAGCTCCAATTTTTAGGCACACGGGGGCTCTCCAAATGTGACATGGTGTCCGCTAAAGAGTGCAGCCAATTTTTCATTCAAAAAGTCAAATGGCGCTCCTTCCCTTCCAAGCCCTGCCGTGCGCCCAAACAGTGGTTTACCCCCACATATGAGGTATCAGCGTACTCAGGACAAATTGGACAACAACGTACGTGGTTCAGTTTCTCCTTTTACCATTGGGAAAATAAAAAAATTGTTGCTGAAAAATCATTTTTGTGACTAAAAAGTTAAATGTTCATTTTTTCCTTCCATGTTGCTTCTGCTGCTGTGAAGCACCTGAAGGGTTAATAAACTTCTTGAATGTGGTTTTGTGCACCTTGAGGGGTGCAGTTTTTAGAATGGTGTCACTTTTGGGTATTTTCAGCCATATAGACCCCTCAAACTGACTTCAAATGTGAGGTGGTCCCTAAAAAAAATGGTTTTGTAAATTTCGTTGTAAAAATGAGAAATCGCTGGTCAAATTTTAACCCTTATAACTTCCTAGCAAAAAAAAATTTTGTTTCCAAAATTGTGCTGATGTAAAGTAGACGTGTGGGAAATGTTATTTATTAACTATTTTGTGTCACATAACTCTCTGGTTTAACAGAATAAAAATTCAAAATGTGAAAATTGCGAAATTTTCAAAATTTTCGCCAAATTTCCGTTTTTATCACAAATAAACACAGAATTTATTGACCTAAATTTACCACTAACATGAAGCCCAATATGTCACGAAAAAACAATCTCAGAACCGCTAGGATCCATTGAAGCGTTCCTGAGTTATTACCTCATGAAGGGACACTGGTCAGAATTGCAAAAAACGGCAAGGTCTTTAAGGTCAAAATAGGCTGGGTCATGAAGGGGTTAAAGGGACCAATAAACCTAGGTCCCAGCATCAAGAAAGGGATCTTCAGCTTGATATTACCGGGATGACAACCACACAGTGATTCACACTTAGGTCTGGACCTGTTGAGCGTTTCCTGTCAGCAATACGTTTCTACCTGTTTCCCATGATCCTCAAATTACTCTGAACCCCCTGCCACAAAGAAGAGGGCGACAAAGCAAATGTTCCTCCTCAGGAACTCCCGAAGCCCCTCCCTCACTAAAAGTGCCAAACTGAGGATGGAAACCGTATGCATAAAAGAATGGTGACCTGCTGGTACTTTCTTGGCAATGATTATTAGTAGCAAACTCAGCCAACGGTAAGTAAGACACCCAATCCTCCTGGTTTTCGGAGATGAAACACCTGAGGTTAAGTCTCTAAATTCGGATTAATGCTCTCGGTATGTCCATTTGACTGAGGATGGAAAGCAGAGGAAAAGGATAGCTGCATCCCCAGTCAAGAACACAAAGCTTTCCAGAACTTAGAAACAAATTGGGTCCCCCGATCTGAGGGAACCCCATGAACTTTCATGATCTTATTAACAAAACCCTGAGCAATAGTCTTACCGTTCGGAAGTGCCAGTAATGCGATGAAATGCACCAATCTAGAACCACAGCCTTGCCTGCCAATACCGGTAGGTCAATAATAAAATCCATGGACAGGTAGGTCCATGGTTTGCTAGGTATGGGCACTGGAGTAAAAGGACCAGACAGACAGGTATGCGATATTTTGGAATGCGCGCAAATACTGCAAGCAGACACCTGTTCAACCACATCCCGATGCTACCACGGCCACCAAAAACATGGAGGAAGGAGGACTGCAGTTGCCTTACCCTCTGGATGACCAGCAAGCACCGAGTAATGATGTTCCTAAATAACATTACGGTGCAAATTATATGGTACAAATAACCTCCCCGAAAGGCAGACGCATACCCCTGAGCCTTCAACACCTCTCCCTCCTGGTCAGGGTACAAGGCTAAAATAACTACCCCCTTCTGTAAAATTGGGGCATGGTTCTCATGGTCACCACCACCAGGGAAGCTGCAGGACAAAGCATTAGCCTTGGTGTTTTAACTCCTGGATGGAAAGTGAACACAAAATTGAATCTAGTAAAGACTCCCACCTCCGACGCATCTACTTCTACTATAAAAGGTTGAGAAACATCTGGTTGACTGAGTATAGGTGCAGTGTCAAAACAACTCTTTAAGGAGGAAAAAGCCTGCTGAGTAGCATTCGACTAATTAGAAAAATCAGACCCCTTCCTTGTCATGTCAGTAAGGGGGTTTCACCATTACCGAATAATTTGAATAACCCTCTGGTAAAAATTAGTAAAACCCAGAAATCGCTCTAATGCCTTCAGGTTCTCAGGATGGTCCCAATCAAGTACAGCACGAACCTGCTCCGGATCCATCTGAAAACCCGAAGATGACAACAGGTACCCTAAAAACTGTACCTCCTGGACAGTGAAAAACATTTCTCTAATTTGGCATAAAGCTTGTTATCCCTTTATATCTGAAGCACCTGTTTAATGTGTCTGTGTGTCCAAATCAGGTGAATAAACTAAAATACCATCCAGATAGACCTTAACAAACCTGCCCACCAAATGATGGAAAATATAATATATGAAATGCTGAACACCGCCGGTGCATTGGTCAGACCAAAAAGCATAACCAGGCTCTCGAATTGTCCCTCAGGGGTATTGAGTGCCGTTTTCCATTCATCCCCTTCCCTGATTATAACCAGGTTATAGGCCCCCATAAATCCAACTTGTAGAAAACATTTGCTTCGACAACCTGGTTGAATAAATCTAGAATCAGAGGATATGGATCATGGATAGTAATTAGATCTAATTCACGAAAATTTAAACCGGGACGGAGACTGCCATCTTTCTTTTTCATGAAAAAGAACTCTGCCGCCACGGGCAAAGATGATGGTTTGATATGTCCCTTCACAAGACTCTCGGCAATAAAATTTCTCATGGCTTGTCTCTCAGGACCGGAAAGTCTGGTCTTGGGTAGTTTAGCTCCGGAAGTCAGGTTAATTGGACAGTCATATGCACGATGGGGAGGCAAATCCTGACACCCTTTCTCAGAAAATACATCCTCAAAACCGCAGGTAAGGTCCCCATAGATACTGCAGAAAGGGAAATGTTTAAACAGTTCTCATGGCAGTAATCTCCCCATTCCACAGATTTCTTTGGATTGCCAATCCACTATCGGATTATGTTTCACCAACCAGAGTAAACCCAGTAGAATTGGAGTGGGGAGACCCTCCGGGACATAACAAATTATTTCCTCATAATGTAAACACCCCACCTTCAGTCTTATGTTATGAACAATCTGCATCAGTGCTCTCTGTGCAATTGGTGCTGAGTCAATAGCGGAAACAGGTCCTAAGGTAGGACCAGCAAGCCCATGAGTTCTAGCAAACTCAGCATCAACTATCCTGACTCCAGCTCCACTGTCTACAAGCACAGAAATTCTCAGTCCTTTTCTCTAGCATCATCTCTGCTGTCAGGACCAACCAAGAATTACAGGTTGACGACAAGCATACCCCTAGATTATCCAACTTCAGACACCCACGGGTTATTCAAGTCTTTTTTAGCTTAGTAATCAAGAGACAGACCCCAATAAAATGTCCCTTTCTCCCACAAAAGAAACACACACCCTTTTTCTTGCAAATCTTAGGGGAGACATATGATGCAGAAGTACCTCCTATCTGCATGGGTTCCTCTATCTCCACAAGTACTCGTTCACCCCCAGACTGTCCCCTCGGCACAGCAGTATTGTCCTGTAAAGAAGGCTCCAGAGAAACTGTTCTTATCCATCTATCCCGCAGGCTTCTGTCCACATGTATAGCCAACGACATGGCAGCCTACTAGTACTCTGAGATGTCGTACACTGCTAAAGCATTTTTTGACCTTTCTGTAAGGCCTTGACAGAATTGGCTTCTATGAGCCGGGTCATTCCATTTGGTATCTGTTGCCCACCTGCGAAATTCAGAGCTTCAGTGCCTTGCGAAAGTATTCGGCTCCCTGGAACTTTTTAACCTTTTCCCACATATCATGCTTCAAACATAAAGATACCAAATGTAAATTTTTGGTGAAGAATCAACAACAAATGGGACACAATTATGAAGTTGAAATAAATATATTGGTTATTTTAAATTTTTGTGGAAATTCAAAAACTGAAAAGTGGGGCGTGTAATATTGTTCGGCCCCTTTACTTTCAGTGCAGCAAACTCACTCCAAAAGTTCATTGTGGATCTCTGAATGATCCAATGTTGTCCTAAATGCCTAATGATGATAAATATAATCCACCTGTGTGTAATCAACTCTCCATATAAATGCACCTGCTCCGTGATAGTCTCTGGGTTCTGTTTGAAGCACAGAGAGCATCATGAAGACCAAGAAACACAACAGGCAGGTCCGTGATACTGTTATGGAGAAGTTTAAAGCTGGATTTGAATACAAAATGATTTCCAAAACTTTAAATATCGCAAGGAGCACTGTGCAAGCGATCATATTGAAATGGAAGCAGTGTCATACCACTGCAAATCTACCAAGACCCAGCCGTCGCTCTAAACTTTCGTCTCAAACAAGGAGAAGACTGATCAGAGATGCAGCCAAGAGGCCCATGATCACTCTGGATGAACTGCATAGATCTACAGCTGAGGTGGGACAGTCTGGCCATAGGACAACAATCAGTCGTACACTGCACAAATCTGGCCTTTATGGAATAGTGGCAAGAAGAAAGCCATTTATCAAAGATATCCATAAAATGTGTCATTTAAAGTTTGCAACAAGCCACCTGGGAGACACACCAAACATGTGGAAGAAGGTGATCTGGTCAGATGAAACCAAAATCCAACTTTTTGGTAACCATGCCAAACGATATGTTTGGCGTAAAGGCAACACAGCTCATCACCCTTAACGTACCATCCCTACTGTCAAACATGGTGGTGGCAGCATCATGGTTTGGGCCTGCTTTTCTTCAGCGGGGACAGGGAAGATGGTTAAAATTGATGGGAAGATGGATGGAGCCAAATACAGGACCATTCTTGAAGAAAACCTGTTGGAGTCTGCAAAAGACCTGAGACTGGGACGGAGATTTGTCTTCCAACAAGACAATGATCCCAAACATAAAGCAAACTCTACAATGGAATGGTTCACAAATAAACTATCCAGGTGTTAGAATGACCAAGTCAATGTCCAGACCTCAATCCAATCGAGAATCTGTGGAAAGAGCTGAAAACTGCTGTTCACAAATGATCTCCATCTCACTGAGATCGAGCCAAAGAAGAATGGGCAAGAATTTCAGTCTCTCAACGTACAAAACTGATAGGGACATACCCCAAGCGACTTGCAGCTGTAATCGCAGCAAAAGGTGGCGCAACAAATTATTAGGTAAGGCTACGTTCACATTAGCGTCATGCGCCCCTATATTTAACATGGGGGGCACATGGACATGCGTTGTGCTGCATTTTGCGACGCATGCGTTTTTTTGCCACAAGCGTAGGGCGCACAGGACGCAGCAAGTTGCATTTTTTTTGCGTCCAAAATTCGGCAAAAAGGACGCATGCGTCGCAAAACGCTGCGTTTTAGCGTGCGTTTTGTTGCGTTTTTGTTTGCATTGTGCGTTGCGTCTCCGACGAAACATCGCACAAAGCAAATGTGAACGTAGCCTTAAAGGGGCCGAATAATATTGCACGCCCCACTTTTCAGTTTTTGAATTTCCACAAAAATCTAAAATAACCAATAAATTTCGTTCAACTTCACAATTGTGCCCCCCTTGTTGATGGTTCTGTTAGGGGTCGAGTTCCTGCCTCTGCACAGGGGGAATCTCGGGCCATCCCCGCTCCGGTCTCCCATTCTTCTCCTGCCGCAGTGGAGCCTGCTCAGCGGAGACGTTGATCCCAGCTTCTCGCTCAGTCTGACTCTGCTAAGTGTTACTGCTGCATTTCCTGCTTCTGCCATTGAAGTCAGTGCTGGGCAGCGGCGAGCAGACGCTTCTGGGACTAAGTCCTGCTTTTCACGTTCTGAGCATGCCCAGAGTAAGATCTCTCAGTGGAGATCTGGGGTCACATGCTCAGGTACTGCAGCAACTCCATTGGTCCTTCTTTGAGAGGTCCTAAACGTGCTGCAACTATTTAAGGCTCGCATGGCCGCACGGCCATGCGCTAGTATCAATTCTAATATGTGCTTTGGTTATGCATGTATGTGTTCAGGGACCCGGCTGAAATAAGCCCCTAGAATGCTGGCACCTCCGGCGAGGAGATTGTGTGAACGTGATTCAGGGACCCGGCTGAAATAAGCCCCTAGAATACCGGCACCTCCGGTGAAGAGATTGCGTGTGTGCATAACCACTGACTGCTATCAGTTCGGCAGTAAGCTTGTGCTCCTGTGAGGCTAACAGGGCGCAGTGCTTTCCTCTCGCGGCTGCTCTGTGAGGTAACAGAGCTAGTCTATACCGCCAAACAGTGCCACCATTCACTAGCAGCAGGTTCCTCCTGCACGGTGGACCCCGGGCTGCGAACGCACCATTTATAATAAACATCTATTTTTACTCGGTGCATTCCGCTAGCCCTAACATAATACTAGCTCCAGGGTCTGGCTAGTAAATGGCGGACGATCAGCGTCTACAGCGGTACATCCAGCAGCTGGAGGGTAGGTTGGCGGCTCTAGAGCGTGCAACCTCAGCTGGGGACGTCACTGCTGTCGCTGTTCAGGCTGCAAGTGTAGCTGCAGCCAGTTTGTCCGCTGCCACCCCTGCTCCAACTTTATCCCGTCTCCCGCTTCCAGACAAGTTTGCTGGTGACAGTAAGCTATGTCGGGGATTCGTGAGCCAGTGCTCCATACATCTTGAGCTGCTGGCTGCACGTTTTCCTACGGAACGGGCGAAAGTGGGATTCATTTTATCTCTTTTGTCGGGCAGGGCGTTGGAGTAGGCAACGCCGCTTTGGGAACGTGATGATCGTGTGGTACAGAGTGCTCCTCTCTTCCTGGACGCTCTGAGGCAGGTCTTTTTGGGACCTCATGTCACCCACGATACCGCACTCCAATTGTTGGCAATTACTCAGGGTTCGTCCATGGTCAGCCAATTCGCCATCCAATTCCGGACTCTAGCTTCTGAACTGGATTGGCCGGATAAAGTCCTTATTCCGGTGTTCTGGAAAGGACTGGCAGATCATGTAAAGGACGCCTTGGCTACCAGAGAGATTCCCGCCACATTGGAGGAGCTCATTACTATATCTACCTGCATCGATCTCCGTTTTAACGAGCGGAGGTTGGAGCAGACCCAGTGTAGGCCGAGGTTTCGGCTGGCTCCCACCTTTGCCAAACCTCTAGAATCTCCTGTTATGGCGTCCGACTCCCATGAGGCCATGGAGGTCTCTCGAGCGGGACCTAGGTCTCAGACCGCTCGAGTACCTGTGGTGTGTAAAAATTGCCAGCAACTGGGACATTACGCTAATAAATGTTCACGGCGGTCGGGAAACGATCGCGTCTAGTGACCATTGGAGGAGGTTCACTGGACACAGCGGCATTTTCCTCCAAATTGTCCTTTAAAGGGACAATCCTGTTAGGCACATCCACTCATACAGTAGAGCTTTGTGTGGATTCAGGAGCAGAGGGAAATTTCATGTCTTCTGCTTTTGCTCTGCGCCACGCAATACCTCTGGTAATGCTTGCCAAACCAGTAACTGTTAGAGTGGTGAATGGGTCGACACTTCCGTTACAAATCACACATCAGACTGTCCCTTTCACGTTAGCCATGTCCCCATCCCACCAGGAGATTATTTCCCTTCTTGTCCTTCCCGAGGGAATGGATGAGATTCTGCTGGGAATACCCTGGCTCCGTTTCCACTCCCCACATAATGAGTGGACCTCTGGGAGGATATTGGGTTGGAGTGAATCCTGTAAGGGCAGATGTGTGAAAGAGTGCGTTCAGGTTTCCACCACTGAGATACCCGCAGATCTGTTCTCTCCCTAAATACTATTGGTGCTATGCAGACATCTTCTCCAAAAAGGCCGCGGAAACCCTTCCGCCTCACCGTCCCTATGACTGTCCTATAGATCTCTTGCCTGGAGCAGAACCTCCTCGGGGACGTGTCTATCCCCTCTCTCTCCTGGAAACTGAGGCTATGTCCCAATACATCCAGGAGAATTTGGCAAGAGGGTTTATTAGGAAGTCAGTGTCACCAGCAGGGGCAGGGTTCTTCTTCGTGCAGAAGAAGAACGGAGAATTACGTCCTTGCATAGATTACAGGGGTCTTAACGCCATCACCATTAAGAGTAAGTACCCGCTGCCCCTGATTTCTGAGCTTTTTGATAGGCTACGGGGAGCTAAGGTATTTACCAAATTAGACCTGCGGGGAGCTTATAACCTGATTCGCATCCGTGAGGGGGACGAATGGAAGACGGCGTTTAACACCAGAGATGGACACTATGAGTATCTGGTGATGACCTTCGGGCTCTGTAATGCCACAGCCGTTTTCCAAGACTTTGTCAACGACATCTTCCGAGATATGCTTTCCACCTCAGTCGTAGTCTATCTGGATGATATTTTCATCTTCTCTCCAGATATTGACTCCCACCGGAGAGATGTTGGCAGAGTCTTCGACCTCTTACGGGCAAACTCTCTTTATGCAAAGTTGGAGAAGTGTGTGTTTGAGCAGGAGTCTTTACCTTTCCTGGGCTATATCATCTCCGCCCAGGGATTGGCTATGGATCCTGCCAAACTACAGGCTGTGATGGACTGGCAAGAACCCCATTCGCTTAAAGCAGTGCAGCGCTTTATGGGGTTCATTAATTATTACCGCCAGTTCATTCCCCACTTCTCAACTGTGGTAGCTCCCTTGGTAGCCCTCACCAAGAAGAGAGCAAATCCCAAAGTGTGGTCTGAAGAGGTCTCCAGGGCCTTTTCTTCTATTAAGTCTCATTTTGCTAGCGCTCCCATCCTACATCGTCCCGATGTCGATAAGCCTTTTATAATGGAGGTGGATGCCTCTTCTGTTGGTGCAGGAGCAGTCCTCTTCCAAAAGGATGCTCAAGGTCGGAAGCATCTGTGCTTCTTCTCCAAGACCTTCACACCAGCGGAGAGGAATTATTCCATCGGGGACAGGGAGTTGCTAGCAATGAAGTTGGCTTTCTCAGAGTGGAGACATCTCTTGGAGGGGGCTCGTTTTCCCTTTCAAGTCTTAACAGACCACAAAAATTTGCTATATTTGCAAACAGCCCAGCGGCTAAATTCTCACCAGGCCAGATGGTCCTTGTTCTTCTCCCGATTCCACTTCACCCTCCATTATCTCGCTGGGGAGAAGAACATTCGTGCTGACGCCCTTTCTCGCTCTGTTGTGTCATCTGAGGAGGAGGAAGGAGCCTCGGCTTATTGTCCCTTCTGAGAGCCTGAGAACCGTGGCTCCGGTGTCGCTTGAGTCTGTGCCTCCGGGCAAGACTTTTGTGCCCATAAATTTGCGACCGGAGGTTCTCTCTTGGGCTCATTCCTCCAGGGTGGGTGGACACTTTGAGACAAAAAGGACATCTGAGCTGCTGGCGAGGACGCACTGGTGGCCGCATATGCTCCGAGATGTCAGAGATTACGTTCTGGCGTGTGTCTCATGCGCCAAAAATAAGTCTCCTCGACAACGGCCGGCTGAGTTACTCTATCCCTTGCCGGTGGCAGACAGGCCTTGGGAGATGGTCGGGATGGACTTTGTAGTGGGTTTGCCCAAGTCTCACAGCTGTACCTTCATTTGAGTGATTACCGATCATTTCTCGAAAATGATGCATTTGGTGCCGCTTCCACGGTTACCTGCTGCACGGGCCTTGGCAGCATTGTTCATAAGACACATCTTCCGCCTACACGGCATGCCAGACAAAATTGTCAGTGACCGGGGTCTCCAGTTTGCGTCTCGGTTCTGGAGAGAGCTTTGTCGTCTTCTCAGCATTGAGTTAAATCTCTCTTCAGCATATCATCCCGAGACGAATGGGTTGGTAGAGAGGGCCAATCAGTCTCTGGTCACATATTTACGACATTTTGTTTCTGCCAGGCAGGGTGACTGGGCATCTTTATTACCATGGGCAGAGTTCGCCCTTAACAACGCTGTAGCCGACTCCACCGGTCAGACTCCTTTCCTCCTTAATTACGGCCAGCATCCGCTGGTTCCTGTGCCTATGCCTGTGTCCTCTGCTGACTCCAGGGTGGCAGACTGGGCAGTGGAGGCACGGGACATTTGGGACCGCACTCAGGATGCCATTCGGGCCTCCAAGGAGAGAATGAGGTCCTCCGCCGATGCACATCGGTGCCCTGCCCCGACCTTTGCTCCTGGCGATTTAGTGTGGCTCTCCGCCCGTAACATCAGGCTGCATGTAGAGTCCACTAAGTTTGCACCTCGCTACTTGGGTCCCTTCAAGGTCCTCGAACAGGTTAATCCTGTGGTCTACCATCTAGCCCTTCCTCCACGCCTTGGTATCACCGACACCTTTCATGTGTCCCTCCTTAAGCCCGTATACATGTCCCGCTTTTCTGAGTCATCTGCCGGGACATCGGGTTCGTCTACAGACGATTTCGAGGTGAACGCTATTTTGGGGTGCGTACGTGGTGGTATGTCTTATATAGCAACAGTCGCACTCAAAAAGGAATTTTCAGAGTATTGGTTGAGCTGAATGGCGTGGTTTTCTTTATTATAGACACCAGAACAAAAGTTATCACCGCAGTGTTTCGTAGGTAACGTTTCGACCCACAGGGTCTTTTTCAAACCTTACTTGAATCAGTAGAGATAGGGCTGGAGGGCGCAGGTCCCTTGAGGGGTGAAGTAGTCCCGTTGGGGGCTGGAGATACAGAAATGCTGGCGTCTGCGGCGGAGGTGTGTCCGCAGACGCCAGAATTTCTGTATCTCCAGCCCCCAACGGGACTACTTCACCCCTCAAGGGACCTGCGCCCTCCAGCCCTATCTCTACTGATTCAAGTAAGGTTTGAAAAAGACCCTGTGGGTCGAAACGTTACCTACGAAACACTGCGGTGATAACTTTTGTTCTGGTGTCTATAATAAAGAAAACCACGCCTTTCAGCTCAACCAATACTCTGAAAATTCCTTTTTGAGTGCGACTGTTGCTATATAGGACTAAATTCTGGAGTACCCCTCCGTGTTCAGTCTGCACCACCACTAGCGAGAGTGCTCGTCTTTTTCTTTCCTACGTGGTGGTATGTGGCAAAAACAATTTATTTGGTGGACTGGAAGGGTTACGGCCCTGAGGATAGGTCCTGGGAGCCTGCTGAGCACATTCTGGCTCCGCAGCTCATTGCTGCCTTCGAACGTAGCGAGACCCAAGGAGGGGGGGCCCTAGGAGGGGGGTAATGTTAGGGGTTGAGTTCCTGCCTCTGCACAGGGGGAATCTCTGGCCATCTCCGCTGCGGTCTCCCATTCTTCTCCTGCCGCAGTGGAGCCTGCTCAGCGGAGACGTCGAGCCCAGCCTCTCGCTCAGTCTGACTCTGTGCTAAGTGTTACTGCTGCATTTCCTGCTTCTGCCATTGAAGTCCGTGCTGGGCAGCGGCGAGCAGACGCTTCTGGGACTAAGTCCTGCTTTTCACGTTCTGAGCATGCCCAGAGTAAGATCTCTCAGTGGAGATCGAGTGTCACATGATCAGATACTGCAGCTAGGTCATTGGTCCTTCTTGGAAGGTCCTTGTAGGTGCTAGGACTAAGTCCTGCTTTGCACTCTGAGCATGCCCAGGGTAAGATCTCTCAGTGGAGATCTGGGGTCACATGCTCAGGTACTGCAGCAACTCCATTGGTCCTTCTTTGAAAGGTCCTAAACGTGCTGCAACTATTTAAGGCTCGCATGGCCGCATGTCCATGCGCTAGTATCAATTCTAATATGTGCTTTGGTTATGCATGTATGTGTTCAGGGACCCGGCTGAAATAAGCCGCTAGAATGCTGGCACCTCCGGCGAGGAGATTGTGTGAACGTGATTCAGGGACCCGGCTGAAATAAGCTCCTAGAATACCGGCACCTCCGGTGAGGAGATTGCGTGTGTGCATAACCACTGACTGCTATCAGTTCGGCAGTAAGCTTGTGCTCCTGTGAGGCTAACAGGGCGCAGTGCTTTCCTCTCACGGCTGCTCTGTGAGGTAACAGAGCTAGTCTATACCGCCAAACAGTGCCACCATTCACTAGCAGCAGGTTCCTCCTGCACGGTGGACCCCGGGCTGCGAACGCACCATTTATAATAAACCTCTATTTTTACTCGGTGCGTTCCGCTAGCCCTAACAGATTCTTCACCAAAAATTTACATTTGGTATATTTATGTTTGAAGCATGATATGTGGGAAAAGGTTGAAAAGTTCCAGGGAGCCGAATATTTTCGCAAGGCACTGTATAAGTCTCCACTGAACGACTCCCGTGCTGAAGGCGACACAGACTGGATTCAGCCAAGGAAATGCAGTCATGATCATCTTAGATAAGGGCTAAAGCCCCCACAGTAGGAGTGTGCAGTTACTGCCATTGCTGCTGGACCTCAGATCGCAGGTCAGTCACTTCCAGTGACAACCTCCACAGCTGCACTGCCAGCAAAAAAGAAACAGGATCCATGAAGAAAGGAAAAAAAAAAACAAAAAAAAAAGTCAGGTTTTTTTGTTTGCTAAAAAATGTGTACGGCCGATGCTAATGTCATGCTTGGTAACTGAGAAGCTAGGTGAGGGGAGGCCCAAATATTAGGAAAAGGCAAAGTGGAGACACCGAGGCAGAACTGACTACACCCTGTCTCCCTTAGCGTCACTAAATAGGTTCTGCACCTATCGCTGAGCAGGAGCCTAATCCCTGACTGCCCCTAGCGATAGGTTCTGCATAGTGAGGAGACAGGGTGAGCACTAGTCAGCCCTGACTACAATTAAAGACAAATAAGGTAAACAAATGAGGGAATACATTTAGCTTGAGAAGACACCAAAGAGATCATACCATCTATCCTTCCAAGACGACTAGACTAGTCAACTAATATTACTTCCAACCAGAGCAAAAGAGAACTATCACCGGCACTTGCTGAAGCGGCTAAAGGTATTTAAACATCCAGCAAGGGTGTGTTAATCAGCAGCAGATGGTAGAGATCACTGCTAGATCCTAGAGGGAGAAGGATATCACTCCACAGAAGAGATGCAAGATCCAGAAGGTGCCTGCAGAGCTCAGGACAATAACCTTCTACAGGTGGATCCAAAGTGACTGTCACACCTGACACCCCCGATACACACATGAAGCTTTGTTAGCCGCCTTCTGGGAGGTTTGTCCTGAAGGAATAAGGACAAATTGGCTGGTCGAGATATCCCTGCTACTATAGATAACCTTATTTCCCTGTCAAGCCATGGGATTATGCTACTGCTATGGTAACGTTGAACATTTCATTCGTTTTAGTACTGAGAAGTCTGAAAAACTCCACAGCCTAAGATCTGTAATAGAGGCTACCCTAGGTGAGAGTAATACTTCTCCGCCATTGACTCTGATTGTATCTGTATCATGTGGAGGCTCCCAGATTGTGGAGACAGCCTACTTTGACTCTGGTTCAGCGGGAAATTTCTTGCAGCAAGCCATCATAGATTGGTATCAGATTCCCGTCTGTCGCCTCCAGAGTCCTTTGGTTTTGTCAGTCGAGGGACAGGCCCTATCCAAAGCTGTTCAAGTAGTTACTGAGCAAGTAGAACTCCGGATAGGAATATTGCATATGGAGAAGATCATGTTCTATGTGCTGTTTGGTCTTTTTCATCCACTTTTCTCTTGAGTCTTCCATGGCTATGAACTAATGAACCCATTCTATACTGGAACTCTGTGAAAACTGTTGAAGGAAAGAGCGCAAATAGTGTCTTATCTGAGAAGGTTAAAAGGTTAATCCATAAGATTGCACTCACCAGATGTAGCAGAGTTGAAGCATTGAAAGGATTCGCTGCAGCAGATCCACGAGTCCAGGAAGGACCAGCGGTTAGATACAGATAGGGATAATTGTGGTAAATTTCTGTGCTGCTGAATCACTAGAATTCCAGTATTAGTAGTACATGTAGCTTTATTATTCTACGTGTTTCAGAGTTCAAGACTCCTTAATCGGGAAACACCACAGGAACATGTAGTTTTTCCTGTTAATTCTGGAATTCTAGTGATTCAGCAGCACAGAAATTTACCACAACTATCCATATCTATACTGGAACTCTGGTGATGTGCTCTGTTGAAGACAATCATGTCACGAGAAGTGTCTGGTCCCCGTGGTTCAATTCAGCTGCCGATGAAGCCATCTTCTCCGCCAGTACTGCCATCTGCAGACTGATTGTGCGCTGACAATTGGCACAATAAAAAGAAACCTTTTTCACCTGGATTAGATGCTGTCCTTCACTTAAATTTATGATTGTGCACTGACGTCTCTGATGGGAAGGAAGCAGAGATGTTACCTCCACACAGACTGGGCGATTGTTCCATAGACCTGTTCGTGGAATCCTCACTGCCTGGTATCTTCATGGACACCGGTTTGAAGATGGACTCGGAGAGGGTATCCTCAATTTCCATTTGGCCGTCTAATAAGAACATCAAATCTGATGTGCTAATCAGGTGTGTCCTGTCCAGCGACCACGGGTAAGAAATCCAACTTGTCTTTGATTCTTCCAAGTTGGTGGCTGGACATGCCAGGCACGGAGAGACTTTGCAATTCAAGGATACTGGTACTATGCCTGCTTCTGTCTGCTCTGATGATGTCTTGGTGCTGAAAAGCATCCTGGCCTTGAAGAAGGTGAAACCTTTTTTCCTTGTGGACTGAAGACCATGTGTCCCCGAAGAGAGTTCATCGGAGTTCAAGGATAATATTCATGCCTCATTTCTTCTGTGGAGAAAAGGGTGGTTAATGTCAATGCCAGCGTCACTGCGTGATCCTTATCCCTCCTCCTGGTAGGGACGCCGACATATTCATTGTCTGATTCTGAAAGGGGCAGCACTCGCACTTTGAAAATGCCCCCAGACAATAACTGATAGGTATCAGATGTGTAAAGCTTCCTCCACAGTAGGGATGTGCATGAGCAACTCCTGTATTTTCTCTTAGTGTTTGCATGTAGTATGTTACCAGGTCCCTGTCCATGAGTCCTGTCTGTTCCTGAACCTTTTCCTGAAACCCGTGTTGTCTGAACCAGAAACTGTTCCTGAAACCCATGTTGTCTGTAACTGAACCTGTTCTTGAAACCCATGTTGTCTGAATCTGAACACTTTCCTAAAAGCCTTGTTGTCTGAACTAGCACCAGTGTCCGTCTTGGATCGTGTTCCAGAATCTGCACTGTCTGAACAAGGATCAGTGTCCGTCCTGACTGGTGATCTACAATCCATGACGTCTGCATCGGCTCTGTTATCTGGTCTACCAGTAACTGAATCCTGTCCTGCCAATGACTCATAGTTCATAACTGTTATCCTTACCCTTGGGGTCAGCTGCTGCAGTACCTGAGACTGCTCAGGAATGGTACCTTGCGGCTATCTGCAATGCAATCCTAACTCCACCATCAGGATCTCTAGTGAAAAACAGGTAGCCGCTACACCGCACCCTTCATGGGTAAGCTGGGTTCTTGGCACAGTAAGTCCATGATCCAGGTGCTTGCCAGTTTTCCTCTTTATTTACGAGCTCATACTGTATGATAGTTTGTGGTGGAATTGGCCAGCCTCACTTCTGTGAGTCTGTAACTCCCTGGTAGTCTTTAAAACAAGGTCTTCGTTACCTCTTCCAAGTGCCCAAGATCTAAATTTAAGACATCTCGGCTCTGCACTATTATAAAATGTCAGGAAGATATGAATTATTTTTCCTTTATGCTGTGGGACCAAGCCCTGCTGACAGCCCTTTTGCACTGCTGCAACCCCCTCTTTCTCCAACTTTCTGAATTTCTACTCCCCCCTCCCTTCAACCAAATGGTCATTCTGGAATTTGAGTTTTATGGCTCTACCAGCTAGCAGAGCTAAGTGTGTTTTCCCACCCAGAATCTCTTTGTTTCCTGACCGGAATACTCAAAGTCAAATTTAATAACACAGTAATCCTAGAAACATGAAAATTAGTTTTCCAGGATCTGGGCAATTGGGGCTACACATGGTAGCGTTTCGCGGAATTTAGGGCCATCGGAAACCTGGGAAATGAATTTCTGCTCACCAGTAAATCACAGACATACCGTGTTTGGACTCTAATGAACGGTAAAATCACAGGGGAAAAATAATGGCAATATTGTTGGTCTGTGAGCTTCCAAGCCAGAGATATGGAAAAAGGGAGTTATTGATAACTTTCCAAAATAGGTGTAGCTCCCGGAAAACAGCGCACATGTCCATTTTGGGAGGCATTCAGAGCTAGAGACACAGCAGCTAACACCATGCTGGTTTGCTGAATCACTCCTTTGGGAGCACTCCTCCCTTTTATCGTCACATCATACCTATGACTGAGATTTAGTAAATTTTGTTATTTTATAACGGTTTGTACATATTTGTATTTTGTCTCTTTTGAA
This sequence comes from Ranitomeya imitator, assembly GCF_032444005.1. NCBI lineage: Eukaryota > Metazoa > Chordata > Amphibia > Anura > Dendrobatidae > Ranitomeya > Ranitomeya imitator. The sequence continues at coordinate 335,422,746 of NC_091283.1, read as the reverse complement.
ATATCTTTTGAATTTTTGTAAACACTGCTGATTTATTTCTGAAGTAAACTTAGAAATTTGCTAGCTTCGTTCTTTTTGCTCTATGATCGAACGACCCGTACTCCGTGCAAATTCACGCTACCTGGGGTTGATTTCTGACCCAATATAGGCTTGGTAATGGACCGTGCCTATATCTAACAAGGAACTGGTGACGGCATACAATTCTGGTGTTATTGGGGGATCCTAGCTGTGACGGAAGGAGGGTTATATGTGTATCCCCAGCCTGGGACTGGTGAAATATATACCGCCCTCACTGCAGAGTGCCCCGAATACCAGTACAGTGACAGGGCGCCTCTCCGGCGACTACTTATCCTAGGTGCAGTTCCCAGTTCCATTTCCCCTGGCTCTCTTGTGATAGAGGGGTTCTCGTGCCATAAAAAGTTTTCTCAAAATGTCTAATATTTCTTCTTAAAACTCTATTGACAGAAAATATTGGCCCTTAGGATAGTTTAGATTGACAAGTGCCCCTGAGCCACATGCTCTTATTACCCCTTGGAAGTGCTTTGAACTGTAGGTTGGATTGCTGCTAAAGGGAAAAAAACTCTTTAAATTTTCTTCCTTAGCTAGTGTGAACGATCTGAGTGTGACGGAAACGAAAGTGCGTAAGTGCGAACGGTAGTAAGTGTGTGACTTGTGATTCAGTGATTTTGGATTCAGGGAGTTTTCAAGGGAGTTATTATTGAATTGCTGTTTGTATTTTGTTAATACACTAGATGGTGGCCCGATTCTAACGCATCGGGTATTCTAGAGTATGCATGTCCACGTAGTATATTGCGCAGCCCACGTACTATATTGCCCAGCCACGTAGTATATTGCCCAGTCACATAGCATAGTGCCCAGTTACGTAGTATATTGCCCAGCCACGTATGTCACAGGTTAAAAAATAAACATATACTCACCTTCCCAGTGACGTATACAGCACAGACACGTAGTATATTGCACAGCGACGTAGTATAGAGCACAGAGCCACATATTATATTGCACAGCGACGTAGTATATTGCACAGCGACGTAGTATACAGCACAGAGCCACGTAGTATATTGCTCAGCCACGTAGCATATTGGCCAGTCACGTAGTATATTGCCCAGCTACGTAGTATATTGCCCAGCCACGTATGTCACAGGTTAAAAAATAAACATATACTCACCTTCCGAGGGAGCCGTTGTAGTCATGTCGCCTGTGTGCGGTGCACTCGGCAGCTTCCGGTCCCAGGGTTGGTAGCGCAGGATCCGTGATGATGTCACGGTCACATGACCGTGACGTCATGGCAGGTCCTTGTCGCATACCTGCCGCTTGCATGGAGCGGTTACCGGAGCGTCGCGAGGAGCAGGAAAGGCAGCTGAAGGTGAGTATATAATGATTTTTTGTTTTTTTATTATTTTTAACATTAGATCTTTTTACTATTGATGCCGCATAGGCAGCATCAATAGTAAAAAGTTGGGGACACACAGGGTTAATAGCAGCGGTAACAGAGTGCGTTACCCGCGGCATAACGCGGTCCGTTACCGCCGGCGTTAACCCTGTGTGAGCGGTGACTGGAGGGGAGTATGGAGCGGGCGCCGGGCAGTGACTGCGGGGAGTAGGGAGCGGCCATTTTTCCGCCGGACTGTGCCCGTCGCTGATTGGTCGTGGCTGTTTTGCCGCGACCAATCAGCGATTGGATTTCCATGACAGACAGAGGCCGCGACCAATGAATATCTATGACAGACAGAAAGACAGACAGACGGAAGTGACCCTTAGACAATTATATAGTAGATTATATTTCTTTTTACTTAAATTTATGTCTGGTGCAATCCCCATTAGGAAATGAGCTCCATTATTAACAATGCCATCCGGTGTATATCTTGCCACATGTATGCAATCCTTGAACAGCCGATCGAGGGTGCATACTGCTGTGCGAGATGTGAGCACGTTGTGCATTTGGATGTCCAGGTACTAGATTTAAATGAGCAGCTGGCAACACGGAGATCCATAGACAATATGGAAAGGAGTCTGCTGCTCACTGAGTAGCACCTCTCTGGGATAGATGTGGGGGAGGATAGTGTGACGAATCGCACAGGGTTAGGGGTGTGTCGACTTCACTCACCTACAGGTGGCGGACCCTGCAGGGATCGGTTCTCTGGCGCCACCACTTGTCCCAATCTGTCAGGGAAATGTACCAAGGGCAACTAGTCACCGGAAAGGCTTCCCTTAGGCTACTTTCACACTTCTGTCTTTATAAAGACGTTGCAATGCGTTGTTCTGTGCAAAAAAACGCGTCCTGCAAAGTTGCACGCAGGATGCGTTTTTTGCACATAGACTTGTATTACCGACGCATCGCGACGTATGGACACACGTATCCCCCGCTCGACCTGGGCACACATCGTTACTATCCCACAGCTGATCTGGTTCGGTTCTCATGGTTTATTCAGGCGCTGCCTTCCTTGTGCCCTGAGACAGGTTTGTCTCTTACTTTGTCCGCATACCTGTTTAGAAAGGATCGTAAAAATCGGAGAGGAGGAGGGGTTTGTCTCTATGTAAAGTCTTGTCTAAAGTCCACTTTAAGGGAGGATATTAGCGAAGGAAATGAGGATGTCGAGTCCATATGGGTCGAAATTCATGGAGGGAAAAATGGTAACAAAATTCTCATTGAGGTCTGTTACAAACCCCCAAATATAACAGAAACCATGGAAAGTCTACTTCTAAAGCAGATAGATGAAGCTGCAACCCATAATGAGGTCCTGGTTATGGGGGACTTTAACTACCCGGATATTAACTGGGAAACAGAAACCTGTGAAACCCATAAAGGCAACAGGTTTCTGCTAATAACCAAGAAAAATTATCTTTCACAATTGGTGCAGAATCCAACCAGAGGAGCAGCACTTTTAGACCTAATACTATCTAATAGACCTGACAGAATAACAAATCTGCAGGTGGTCGGGCATCTAGGAAATAGCGACCACAATATTGTACAGTTTCACCTGTCTTTCACTAGGGGGACTTGTCAGGGAGTCACAAAAACACTGAACTTTAGGAAGGCAAAGTTTGACCAGCTTAGAGATGCCCTTAATCTGGTAGACTGGGACAGTATCCTCAGAAATAAGAATACAGATAATAAATGGAAAATGTTTAAGAACACCCTAAATAGGCAGTGTAAGCGGTTTATACCTTGTGGGAATAAAAGGACTAGAAATAGGAAAAACCCAATGTGGCTAAACAAAGAAGTAAGACAGGCAATTAACAGTAAAAAGAAAGCATTTGCACTACTAAAGCAGGATGGCACCATTGAAGCTCTAAAAAACTATAGGGAGAAAAAGACTTTATCTAAAAAACTAATTAAAGCTGCCAAAAAGGAAACAGAGAAGCACATTGCTAAGGAGAGTAAAACTAATCCCAAACTGTTCTTCAACTATATCAATAGTAAAAGAATAAAAACTGAAAATGTAGGCCCCTTAAAAAATAGTGAGGAAAGAATGGTTGTAGATGACGAGGAAAAAGCTAACATATTAAACACCTTCTTCTCCACGGTATTCACGGTGGAAAAGGAAATGCTAGGTGAAATCCCAAGAAACAATGAAAACTCTATATTAAGGATCACCAATCTAACCCAAGAAGAGGTGCGAAACCGGCTAAATAAGATTAAAATAGATAAATCTCCGGGTCCAAATGGCATACACCCACGAGTACTAAGAGAACTAAGTAATGTAATAGATAAACCATTATTTCTTATTTTTAGGGACTCTATAGCGACAGGGTCTGTTCCGCAGGACTGGCGCATAGCAAATGTGGTGCCAATATTCAAAAAGGGCTCTAAAAGTGAACCTGGAAATTATAGGCCAGTAAGTCTAACCTCTATTGTTGGTAAAATATTTGAAGGGTTTCTGAGGGATGTTATTCTGGATTATCTCAATGAGAATAACTGTTTAACTCCATATCAGCATGGGTTTATGAGAAATCGCTCCTGTCAAACCAATCTAATCAGTTTTTATGAAGAGGTAAACTATAGGCTGGACCACGGTGAGTCATTGGACGTGGTATATCTCGATTTTTCCAAAGCATTTGATACCGTGCCACACAAGAGGTTGGTACACAAAATGAGAATGCTTGGTCTGGGGGAAAATGTGTGTAAATGGGTTAGTAACTGGCTTAGTGATAGAAAGCAGAGGGTGGTTATAAATGGTATAGTCTTTAACTGGGTCGCTGTGACCAGTGGGGTAGCGCAGGGGTCAGTATTGGGACCTGTTCTCTTCAACATATTCATTAATGATCTGGTAGAAGGTTTACACAGTAAAATATCGATATTTGCAGATGATACAAAACTATGTAAAGCAGTTAATACAAGAGAAGATAGTATTCTGCTACAGATGGATCTGGATAAGTTGGAAACTTGGGCTGAAAGGTGGCAGATGAGGTTTAACAATGATAAATGTAAGGTTATACACATGGGAAGAAGGAATCAATATCACCATTACACACTGAATGGGAAACCACTGGGTAAATCTGACAGGGAGAAGGACTTCGGGATCCTAGTTAATGATAAACTTACCTGGAGCAGCCAGTGCCAGGCAGCAGCTGCCAAGGCAAACCGGATCATGGGGTGCATTAAGAGAGGTCTGGATACACATGATGAGAGCATTATACTGCCTCTGTACAAATCCCTAGTTAGACCGCACATGGAGTACTGTGTCCAGTTTTGGGCACCGGTGCTCAGGAAGGATATAATGGAACTAGAGAGAGTACAAAGGAGGGCAACAAAATTAATAAAGGGGATGGGAGAACTACAATACCCAGATAGATTAGCGAAATTAGGATTATTTAGTCTAGAAAAAAGACGACTGAGGGGCGATCTAATAACCATGGACATATACAAATATCTCGCTGAGGATCTGTTTATACCAAGGAAGGTGACGGGCACAAGGGGGCATTCTTTGCGTCTGGAGGAGAGAAGGTTTTTCCACCAACATAGAAGAGGATTCTTTACTGTTAGGGCAGTGAGAATCTGGAATTGCTTGCCTGAGGAGGTGGTGATGGCGAACTCAGTCGAGGGGTTCAAGAGAGGCCTGGATGTCTTCCTGGAGCAGAACAATATTGTATCATACAATTATTAGGTTCTGTAGAAGGACGTAGATCTGGGGATTTATTATGATGGAATATAGGCTGAACTGGATGGACAGATGTCTTTTTTCGGCCTTACTAACTATGTTACTATGTTACTTATCTAATAGTACGTAACTGATGAAGGTCCTGTATGTTTTGGACCGAAACGTTTTAGTACTACAATAAAAATCTCACCTGAGCATTAAGTTGAGTGCAAGGTTTATTACTCTATGTACTACAAGGTGTGGGAACCTACCTTTTGCACCGCTACTAATAGTGCACGCGTCTCTATCATTTACGCTATTTTGCACAACGTCCTTCGGTACGTCGGGCAGACGGTTTGCGATGGCCCCGTACCGACGGAAGTATGAAAGTAGCCTTATAGGTATGAGTTATTGAGGCGCTCCCAGTGAGGGGGATATACATCACCAGTCCAGGCTGGGGACATAAATATAAACCTCTCGTCACTGTCAGGGCTCCTCCCTAATGCAATATGGTGTGCTGCCACCAGTTCCTGATTAGATGTACAAGCCCCGTCCAACAGCAGTCTTAGATCGGGTCAGAAACCAACCCTGGGAATATAACCAACTGAGTGTGCGGATGTGGGGATTCATGAATCGAGATAAGAGCAGCCCAAAATTAATTTTATATTTAATCGCTGAAAAGGCGCACTAGAAAATACAGAAATATATAGAGGAGCAAACATATACAGTCAGGAGTGTAGTACAAGGGTAGGGTATAGATGGGTTGCAATTAAAGTGTTATGTAGCATGAGACCACAAGGAGGCGATGATGTATCACATATCCCAATCTTAGTTATATTCTTTCCTTGGCCGCGTCCGGTTACGGATCTTCTGCCAGTAGACCAACTAAGTCCAAAATGAGGAGCTGCCTAATATCTTCTAGGCTGCTCCCTCCCACACTCTGTGCCTATCCCTGTGCTGGGCTGCCTCCCTCCTCCCATTTCTGAGAGTATGATTTTCCAGGTAGAACCGTGGATGGCCCATAAATTTCCAACTGAAGGTCCAAATGGAACGGTGGCAGCGCCAATGGGTTCACCTGGATTTTATCTGTGCAGGGAGACCAAATATGGCTAACATATTTAATTCCTGGTAGCTGAATAGGACCTGTGTACAGTATATACCCTATGGGTAAAAACATCCTAGAAATAGGAGGAACCTAATATGGCTAAATAGAGCTGTAAGGAGCGCAATAAGTGACAAAAAGAAAGCATTTAAAAATTAAAGCAAGTAGGTAGTGATGAGGCATTAAATAAATACAGAAAATTAAATACATTCTGTAAAATGCAAATCAAGGCAGCAAAGATTGAGACAGTGAGACTCATTGCCAGAGAGGGTAAAAATAATCCTAAAATATTCTTTAACAACATAAATAGTAATAAACTAAAAAACGATAGTGTTGGCCCCCTTAAAAATAGTCTGAGTGAAATGGTGGATGAGGATGAGGAAAAAACCAATATGCTAAATGACTTTTTTTCAACAGTATTTACACAAGAAAATCCCATGACGGACAATATGATCAGTGATAACAAAAATTCTCATTTTTTTTAAAATTCCTGCTGCTTAACCCAGCAGGAAGTACGGCGGCGTCTAAAAATCACTAAAGTTGACAAATCCCCGGGTCCAGATGGGATACACCCCCGAGTACTGCAGGAATTAAGTACTGTCATAGATAGACCAATATTTTTAATCTTTAAAGATTCCATAATAACAGGGTCTGTACTACAGGACTGGCTTATAGCAAATGTGGTGCCAATATTCAAAAAGGGTACAAAAACTGAACTAGGAAATTATAGACCAGTAAGCATAACCTCTACTGTGGATAAAATTCTGGAGGGTTTTCTAAGAGATGCTATGCTGGAGTATCTGAAGAGGAATAACCTCATGACCCAATATCAACATGGGTTTACTAGGGACCGTTCCTGTCAGATTAATCTGATAAGCTTCTATGAAGAGATAAGTTCTGGACTGGATCAACGACACGCAGTGGACGTAGTGTATATGGACTTTTCAAAAGCTTTTGTTACGGTGCCACACAAAAGGTTGATACATAAAATGAGAATAATGGGGATAGGGGAAAATATGTGTAAGTGGGTTAATAACTAGCTTTGGGATAGGAAACAAAGGGTGGTTATTGATGGATCACACTCTGACTGGGTCACGGTTAGCAGTGGGGTACCACAGGGGTCAGTATTAGGCCCTCTTCTTTTTCACATATTTACTAATGACCTTGTAGGGGGAATACAGAGTAGAATTTTAATATCTGCAGATGACACTAAACTCCGCAGGGTAATCAATACAGAGGAGGACAATTTTTAATATTACAGGAAGATTTATGTAAACTAGAAGCTTGAGCTGATAAATGGCAAATGAGTTTTAGGCCTCTTTCACATGTCAGTGTCTCCGGTACGTGTACTGACAGTTTTCTCATGTACCGGAGACACTGACACGTAGAACCATTCAAATGAATGGGTCTATGCACATGTCTCTGTGTTTTCACGGACCATGTGTCCGTGTTTAAAACACGGTGACATGTCCGTTTTTCTCTGGCAGCACGGTCCGCAAAGCGTCCCGCACATGTGCACACGGAGAACAGTGTGCACTCTCCTCCATGTGCACGTACCGCCCACAGGAGAGACAGCGCTACAGTAAGCGCTGTCCCCCCTGCGAGTGGTGCTGATGCCTGAATTCATTCCTTCTTCCCAGCAGCGTTCGCTGGAGGGAAGGAAGGAAAGAAAAATCTTTTTTTTCTTTTTCTTTTCCCCTCCCTCCTCTCAGCGCCGGCAGCAGGTCCTGTGTGAGCGGTTACGTGGTACCGCTCATTACAGTGAGGAATATGCGCAAACACAGGACCTGCTGCCGGCGCTGAGGAGACATCGCAGGAGCTGGGTGAGTATTTCCCGGCGCACAGGGGATGGGAGGCGGGAGGGGTCCCACAAACTTTATTTTTAAGGGAAAAGAAAAAAAGATTTTTCATTCCTTCTCTCCAGCGAACGCTGCTGGGAAGAAGGAATGAATTCTGGATTCAGCACCCAAAGCAAGGGACAGCGCTTAACTGTAGCGCTGTCTCCTGCACGGTCCGTGTGGTCCTCAGTCGGCACACGTGCTACGTGACCACACGGACACGGATAATTCCGGTACCGATTTCTCCCGTACCGGAATGATCTGGATGTGTGAAAGAGGCCTTAATGGGGATAAATGTAAGGCCATGCACTTGGGCAGAAGAAATAAGATGTATAACTGTGTGCCTAATGGTAAAACACTGGGCAAAACTGTCACTGAAAAAGACCTGGGTGTATGCGTGGATGACAAACTCCCATTTAGTGGCCAGTGTCAGGCAGCTGCTACAAAGGCAAATAATATAATGGGATGCATTAAAAGAGGCATAGATGCTCATGAGGAGAACATAATTTTACCTCTATACAAGTCACTAGTTCGACCACACTTGGAATACTGTGCACAGTTCTGGTCTCCGGTGTATAAGAAAGACATAGCTGAACTAGAGCGGGTGCAGAGAAGAGCAACCAAGGTTAATAGAGGACTGGGGGGGTCTGTAATACCAAGATAGGTTATTACACTTGGGGCTATTTAGTTTGGAAAAACAAAGCCTTAGGGGTGATCTTATTACAACGAATAAATATGAGGAGACAGTACAGAGACCTTTCTAATGATCTTTTTACTCGTAGACTTGAGTCAGGGACAAGTGGGCATCCTCTACATCTGGAGCAAAGAAGGTTTAAGCATAATCACAGACGCGGATTCTTTATTGTAAGAGCAGTGAGACTACGGAACTCTGCCATATGATATTGTAATGAGTGATTCATCACTAAAATTTAAGAAGGGACTGGATGCCTTTCTTGAAAAGTATAATGTTACAGGTTATATATACTAGATTCCTTGATAGGGCGTTGATCCAGGGAACTAGTCTGATTGCCATATGCGGAGTCAGGAAGGGATTTTTTTCCCAAATGTGGAGTTTAGTGTTTGCCGCATGTTTTTTTTGCCTTCCTCTGAATCAACATGTTAGGCTATGGGTTGAACTAGATGGACTTAAAGTCTCCCTCCAACCTTAAATACTATGTTACTACAGTAACCTCAGAGAGGTTTCACCATTAGTTGCTCTTTTTTTTTAACTGATGAAGACTATTGAGTTTGATCATTTCAGTAGATTTGTTATTGTCTATATTTAGATTATAGTAGTTAGTTCCCAAAATACTCTGATTTAACCACTTTCCGCAGCAAGTTTTATGTTCCTAACCAGGTCCCATTTTTCAAATCTGACTTGTCACTTTATGTGGTGATAACTTTGGAATTGTTCACAAAGGATAATAAGGAAACAAATGGACCTTAGTGGGACACTGTTGTTGGTCACATGGCAGCACAAAAGATGGACACCATTAACAAGCTTGGCACTATGTACCCTGTTTTCCACATCCCAGAGATTGTGTTGGTCATTACCATTTAAACCCTTTACATGGATCTGGACTTACACAGAGACCCCCTAGGCTTGAGCCTCAGTGTGACGTTCTGTTTTGTGGTGTGAGATGGCAAGAAGATTAGTCAGGTAGCCCGGTCAGAACCAGGAGGGCAGAGAAAACACAAAATCAGAAGATGCAAGATTAGTCATCAAACAGGGAGCTGAGCATAGAGGACTGAACTAGAGGAGAATAAGACTGTGTCTGGCAGATCCGTCAATATGCATTGAGCTTTAGTATGGTTTGGTGCTTTCCAGTTGGCTGAAGTAGGGAGTAGATCATTTCAGCTGGACAGCACACACTCATACTGCCAGACTGGATGGTATGACAGATCCCAGGCACCCCAATCTCAGTGGCTGGACAGAGCCTGCGCCGCCCAGAGTTTCTCGTTCCTACATCTTCATCACCCGCACTGCCTTCAGAATAAATAAGGCCACGCCTGGTGACAGAAGCAGACATTGCGATAGCAGATGCCAGAAGAGATGGGACACAGCATTTGCAGAAGCCCTAACACAACTAAATGGCAGAGAATAAGAGCAGTAGAAATCAACATAAAGCGACTCCATTTTGGAAATTATAACTTTCATTGAATTAATCTATAGGAGTAGTGACTATTTTGACTCCAAAGACATTTTCTAGAAAATAGCACGCAGTGCATATTGAAGAGTGAAAGTTGCACATTTGCGTTTTTATTGCCTAAAACATAGTGCTTTGATTGTGCTCCAGGAGACACACCATAAATTAAGTGGTTTTGACTCACGATAGTAATGCCAAATACACGGATGCTAAATGTGGTTTGGGCACGCTGCGAGGCTCAGAAGCGAAAGAGAGATTTGACTTTGGGAGAGCAGATATTGCTGGATTGGTTTATGGAAGCCATTAATTTTCAAGAGCCTTTCTGCCACTAATAATGTGGAAACCTCTGTTTTTCCAATGACAGATTACAGGTCTGAGTGGGGAATTATTTTTTGGGGGATGAGTAGAAGTTTTTATTGGTATTAGATTCGCCTTCATAACAAATGTATGTCTTTTTATTGCATGTTTGGGTTTCTATTACACTGTGAACTGTCATTATCTATGGGAATAATTCACTATTTTCACATAACTTGCTATTTTTATTAACTGTTTATAAATGTTAAAAAGCAAAATTCAGGGACTTTATATACAAAAATCATAATTTATTTTATTCTTTGCAGATGACTGTACCAGCAGATCAAAGCGACAGCTTAGATCCTCAATTTTTAAATCAGATGATCTTGAGATTCCACAGGATACAACTGAAGTGAATGCCATTACTCTAAATTTATCGTCATCCCTTCACATCAAAGATCTGTCATCTGATCCTTTGAAACAGGTTCCGTCTTCTGATTCATTACTGACTACAAATGAAAATCAAAGTCACAAAATAAGCATTAAAAAGCGAAATGCTCCTAAATCAAGGAAGCCATTTTTACATTCAGAACATGGAAATAGTTTTCCCCTTGAAAAGTCTTTTGTTAAACATCAAACAATTCACACAGCAGCGAATAGATTTTCTTGTTCCAAGTGTGTGAAATGTTTTAACCAGAAATCAGATCTTGTTAGGCACCAGAAAAGTCACACAGAGGAGAAGTCATTTAAATGTTCAGAATGTGAGAAATATTTGACACATAAATCAAGTTTTGTTAAGCACCAGAGAACCCACACAGGAGAGAAGCCTTTTTCCTGTTCAGAATGTGGGAAATGTTTTAACCAGAAATGGAATCTTACTATACACCAAATAACTCACACAGGAAAGAAACCTTTTTCTTGTTCAGAATGTGGGAAATATTTTAACCAGAAGGCACATCTTGAGAGCCACAAGAAAACCCACACAGGGGAAAAACCTTTTTCATGTTCAGAATGTGGGAAAAGTTTTTTGAATAAATCATATTTTCTTAGTCACCAGAGAACTCACACAGGGGAGAAGCCTTTTTCATGTTCAGAATGTGGGAAAAGTTTTTTGAATAAATCATATCTTCTTAGTCACCAGAGAACTCACACAGGGGAGAAGCCTTTTTCATGTTCAGAATGTGGGAAATGTTTTAACCGGAAGGCACATCTTGAGAGCCACAAGAAAACCCACACAGGGGAAAAACCTTTTTCATGTTCAGAATGTGGGAAAAGTTTTTTGAATAAATCATATCTTCTTAGTCACCAGAGAACTCACACAGGGGAGAAGCCTTTTTCATGTTCAGAATGTGGGAAATGTTTTACCCGGAAGACACAACTTGAGAGCCACAAGAAAACCCACACAGGGGAAAAACCTTTTTCATGTTCAGAATGTGGGAAAAGTTTTTTGAAAAAATCATATCTTCTTAGTCACCAGAGAACTCACACAGGGGAGAAGCCTTTTTCATGTTCAGAATGTGGGAAATGTTTTAACCGGAAATCTGATTTCGGTAAGCACCAGAGAACCCACACAGGAGAGAAGCCTTTTTCCTGTTCAGAATGTGGGAAATGTTTTATCCAGAAATCAGTTTTGGTTTACCACTACAGAACTCACACAGGGGAAAAGCCTTTTTCCTGTTCAGAATGTGGGAAATGTTTTAACCAGAAATCAGATTTGGGTAAGCACCAAAGAACTCACACAGGGGAAAAGCCTTTTTACTGTTCAGAATGTGGGAAATATTTTACACAGAAGTCATATTATGTTAAGCACCAGAGAATTCACACAGGGAAGAAGCCTTTTTCCTGTTCAGAATGTGAGAAATGTTTTAACCAGAAATCAGATTTGGTTTACCACCACAGAACTCACACAGGGGAAAAGCCTTTTTCCTGTTCAGAATGTGGGAAATGTTTTAAGACGAAGTCAGTTTTGGGTAAGCACCAGAGAACCCACACAGGGGAGAAGCCTTTTTCCTGTTTATAATGTGAGAAATGTTTCAACCAGAAATCGCATCTTAAAAGCCACCAGGGAATACACACTGTATAGAAGCCTTTTTCCTGTTCAGAATATGAAAATATTTTGCTAAGAAATTATGTCTTCTTAGTCACCAGAGCAATAACACAGAGGAGAAGCCTTTTTCATGTTCTTATTGTGGAGAATGTTTTACATGGAAATCAACTCTTAGTAAACATCAGAGAAGTCACATGCAGCGCCCCAGGGTCCTGGTTGTTGCAGTAATGTCATTCTTTCACCAGGGGGAGTGGTATTACGTCTGAAGGCAATAAAGGAGATCACCATACCAGGTATCACAAACCACACAACACACTTCACACTCCAGGCCGCCAGGGGAGCCATGTTTCTATCTATTAGGGCACTCCTCACAATTAGGTAAAACTGGTAGTCTGGACAGGAAGTGAAACAGAAGCTGGCTGGAGTGAGAGGGAGCCAGATGCAGACTGAGGTCTGCGGAGGACGAGGGCCGCGCTTAGTAACCCGATGTTTACCCTGGTTACCAGTGTAAATGTAAAAAAAAACAAACACTACATACTTACATTGCGGTGTCTGTCCCCCGGCGCTGTGCTTTCCTGCACGGACTGTCAGCGCCGGCCAGCCGTAAAGCAGAGCAAAGCGGTGACGTTACCGCTGTGATTTACGGCCAGCCTGCGCTCACACTCAGTGCAGGAAAGCACAGCGCCGGGGGACAGACACCGGAATGTAAGTATGTAGTGTTTTTTTTTTTTTACATTTACACTGGTAACGAGGGTAAACATTGGGTTACTAAGCGCGGCCCTGCGCTTTGTAACCCGATGTTTACCCTGGTTACCAGGGGACCGGCATCGTTGGTCGCTGGAGAGCTGTCTGTGTGACAGCTCTCCAGCGACCACACAGCGACGCTGCAGCAATCGGCATCGTTGTCTTGATCGCTGCAGCGTCGGTAAATGTGACGGTACCTTAAGAAAATAAAAATAAAAAACAATATTTCTCACCTGTCTGTCTTTCTGTCCCACACCGTAATCCATGTCTGGGGTGTGAAAGAAATTAGTTCATTTCTGTTTTGAATAAAATACAAGAAAATAGCATTATAGAAGAATAACATATGTTCTCAGTTATCATCTGTCTATGTGCAGATATTTTTATGGCCTGATGGTTTTTCTTACAATTCCCAGAAATTGATCAAGGACATACTGTATTGTTGTTTCCAAAATAAAATAATTACATTGTATAACCACAAAAAATGTTTGTGTACTCAGCCTAAATTTTCTTGAGAACTTCAACTCTTGAACCAGGACACGTTGACATAAGGAAAGTTCCCCCACATTCTCATGTAATTTATCTTGCATCTCAAAATGTGTTTGACAACCTATTGTATAACTCATATTTCTGCCAGATTATTGTGTAATGCCTCATTTTCCTTTGATCTTGTAATATAAAAGACCTCACTATTAATTAAACAGACTATTTGGAAAGACAAATCGTGTATGTGTCTCTCTGATTATTGCTCACTAGATGGTGGCCCGATTCTAACGTATCGGGTATTCTAGAATATTTAGGTAGTATATAGCACAGGCTACGTACTATATTGTGACGTAGTATATAACACAGCGTACATAGTATATAGCAGAGCTACGTAGTATATAGCAGAGCCACGTAGCATATTGCACAGCCAGGTAGTATATTGGACAGTCACGTTGTATATTGCACAGTCACATTGTATATTGTGTTATGGACCTGGTGGTTAGGAGCACCAGGAATGACCTGATGTTTAAACACATAGGACAAGCTCTGGGAAGTGGGAACTCTGCTGACCGCAATCCCTAATCCTATCACACACACACTAGAAATAGCCGTGGAGCGAACCTAACAGGCCTAGTCGCCTCGGCACAGCCTAAGAGCCAGCTACCCCTAGAGAAGAAAGTAAAGCCTACCTTGCCTAAGAGAAATTCCCCAAAGGAAAAGGCAGCCCCCCACATATATTGACTATGAGTAAGATGAAATACACAAACATAGGAATGAAAGAGATTTCAGCAAAGGGAGGCCCGACTAATTAAACAGACAGAGGATAGAAAAGGTCACTTTGCGGTCAGCACAAAAAACTACAAAAGACCACGCAGAGTGTGCAAAAAGACCCCCGCACCAACTCACGGTGCGGCGGTGCCACTCTGCATCCCAGAGCTTCCAGCTAACCAGACAAAATCATATTAGCAAGCTGCACAGAAACGCAAGAACAACAAAAATAAACTAGCAAGAACTTGGCTTCTGTTGGCATAGACAGGTCACCAGAAAGATCCAAGAGAGAACTGAATCAGTACTGGAACATTGACAGGTGGCATGGAGTAACGATCTAGGTGGAGTTAAATAGAGCAGCAGCCTAAGAATAAACCAGGTCACCTGTGGAAGGAATCTCAGAACCAGCAGCTCCACTCACAGCCACCAGAGGGAGACCATGGACAGAACTCGCCGAAGTACCATTCATGACCACAGGAAGGAGTTCCAAAACAGAATTCACAACAGTACCCCCCCCCCCCCTTGAGGAGGGGTCACCGAACCCTCACCAGAACCCCCAGGCCGATCAGGACGAGCCAAATGAAAGGCACGAACCAGATCAGCAGCTTGAACATCGGAGGCAACAACCCAGGAATTATCTTCCTGACCATAACCCTTCCACTTGACCAGGTACTGGAGTTTCCGTCTCAAAACACGAAAATCTAAAATCTTCACCACATACTCCAACTCCCCCTCGACTAACACCGGGGCAGGAGGGTCAACGGAGGGAACCATAGGTGCCACGTATCTCCGCAACAACGACCTATGGAACACATTAGGGATGGCAAAAGAAGCCGGAAGGGCCAAACGAAATGACACAGGATTAAGAACTTCAGAAATCTTATAAGGACCAATGAAACGAGGTTTAAACTTAGGAGAGGAAACCTTCATAGGAACATAACGAGACGACAACCAAACCAAATCCCCAACACGAAGTCGGGGACCAACACGGCGACGGCGGTTAGCAAAACATTGAGCCTTCTCCTGGGACAATGTCAAATTGTCTACCACGTGAGTCCAAATTTGCTGCAACCTGTCCACCACAATCCACACAAGGACAGTCCGAAGGCTCAACCTGCCCTGAAGAAAAACGAGGATGGAAACCAGAATTACAGAAAAAAGGCGAAACCAAAGTAGCCAAGCTGGCCCGATTATTAACCCCTTTACCCCCAAGGGTGGTTTGCACGTTATGGACCGGGCCAATTTTTACAATTCTGACCACTCTCCCTTTATGAGGTTATAACTCTGGAACGCTTCAACGGATCCCGGTGATTCTGACATTGTTTTCTTGTAACATATTGTACTTCATGATAGTGGTAAAATTTCTTCGATATAACTTGCGTTTATTTGTGGAAAAAACGGAAATTTGGCGAAAATTTTGAAAATTTCGCAATTTTCCAACTTTGAATTTTTATTCTGTTAAGCCAGAGAGATATGTGACACAATATAGTTAATGAATAACATTTCCCACATGTCTACTTTACATCAGCACAATTTTGGAGACAACATTTTTTTTTTCTACAAAGTTATAAGGGTTAAAATTTGACCAGCAATTTCTCATTTTTACAACAAAATTTAGAAAACCATTTTTTTTAGGGACCACCTCACATTTGAAGTCATTTTGAGGGGTCTATATGGCAGAAAATACCCAAAAGTGACACCATTCTAAAAACTGCACCCCTCAAGGTGCGCAAAACCAAATTCAAGAAGTTGATTAACCCTTCAGGTGTTTCACAGCAGCAGAAGCAACATGGAAGGAAAAAATTAACATTTTACTTTTTAGTCACAAAAATGATCTTTCAGCAATAATTTTTTTAATTTCCCAATGGTAAAAAGATGAAATGGACCTCAAAAGTTGTTGTCCAATTTGTCATGAGTACGCTGATACCCCACATGTGAGGGGGAACCACTTTTTGGGCGCACGGCAGGGCTCAGAAGAAAAGGAGCGCCGTTTGACATTTTCAATCTAAAATTGGCTGGAATTGAGATCGGACGCCATGTCGCGTTTGGCGAGCCCCTGATGTGCCTAAACAGTGGAAACCCCCCACAAGTGACCCCATTTTGGAAACTAGACCCCCTAAGGAACTTATCTAGATGTCATGAGCACTTTTATCCCCCAAGTGCTTCACGAAAGTTTATAATGCCCGGGCATGAAAATAAAAAATCCTATTTTTTCCACAAACATGATCGTTTAGTCCCCAATTTTTTATTTTCTCAAGGGTAAAAGGAGAAATTGGACCCCAAAAGTTGTTGTCCAAATTGTCCTGAGTACGCTGATACCCCATATGTGGGGGGGGGAACCACTGTTTGGGCGCATGGCAGGGCTCAGAAGGAAAGGAGCGCCGTTTGACATTTTCAATCTAAAATTGGCTGGAATTGAGATCGGACGCCATGTCACGTTTGGCGAGCCCCTGATGTGCCTAAACAGTGGAAAACCCCCACAAGTGACCCCATTTTGGAAACTAGACCCCCTAAGGAACTTATCTAGATGTGTCATGAGCACTTTTATCCCCCAAGTGCTTCACGAAAGTTTATAATGCTCGGGCGTGAAAATAAAAAATCCTATTTTTTCCACAAACATGATCGTTTAGTCCCCAATTTTTTATTTTCTCAAGGGTAAAAGGAGAAATTGGACCCCAAAAGTTGTTGTCCAATTTGTCCTGAGTACGCTGATACCCCATATGTGGGGGGGAACCACTGTTTGGGCGCATGGCAGGGCTCAGAAGGAAAGGAGTACCGTTTGACATTTTCAATCTAAAATTGGCTGGAATTGAGATCGGACGCCATGTCACGTTTGGCGAGCCCCTGATGTGCCTAAACAGTGGAAAACCCCCACAAGTGACCCCATTTTGGAAACTAGACCCCCTAAGGAACTTATCTAGATGTGTCGTGAGCACTTTTATCCCCCAAGTGCTTCACGAAAGTTTATAATGCCTGGGCGTGAAAATAAAAAATCCTATTTTTTTCCACAAACGTGATCGTTTAGTCCCCAATTTTTTATTTTCTCAAGGGTAAAAGGAGAAATTGGACCCCAAAAGTTGTTGTCCAATTTGTGAAGGTACGACGTATCGCTGTGGCGTGCACATTGTGACAGCAGGAAAGCGTTGAGCATTGCCATTTGTACGATGTACACGGACAGCTTTTTGTACCACACCTTGGCCTTCCTCAAAGCACTGTACGGTTGGAGGAGCTGATCGGAGAGATCAACGCCCCCCATGCTTTTGTTGTACCCCAGTACACAGTCCGGTTTGCAGACCTGTGTAGAGGTACCCCGTACAGTGCTGAGGGCACTGCCATCACCGTGTATGGTGGTCAAGAGAAGGACATCCCTCTTGTCCTTGTACTTGACCACCAGCAGGTGGTCGCTACATTGGGCTCTGCTCTCACCTTTTCTGAGCATCTGCCCAAGTAGCGTCTTTGGGAGGCCTCTCTGATTTTTGCGGACTGTACCGCAGGCTGCGGTACCTCGCGCAGAGAGGGATTTGTAGAGTGGGATGCTGGTATAAAAGTTATCAGTATAGAGGTGATAACCTTTATCCAGCAGTGGGTGCACCAAATCCCACACTATTTTCCCACTCACTCCCAGGACAGGGGGACACTCAGGCGGTTCAATCCTGCTGTCCTTCCCCTCGTAGACTCTAAAGCTGTAGGTGTACCCTGAGGTACTCTCACACAGCTTGTAGAGTTTGATTCCGTACCTGGCCCTCTTGCTGGGCAGGTATTGACGGAATCTGAGCCGCCCCTTAAAATGAACCAAGGACTCATCCACGCAGATGTCCCTTTTGGGCACGTACACTTCACCGAACTTTTTGTTGAAGTGTTCGATGACAGGCCGAACTTTGAACAGACGGTCAAAGTTGGGGTCATCTCGTGCGGGACACTGTGCATTATCGGAATAATGCAGGAATTTATGGATGGCCTCAAAACGCGTTCGGACCATGACCATTCGGAACACTGGAGTGTTGAATAAAATATCAACACTCCAATATTGCCGAACTTCTGGCTTCTTCAGGAGCCCCATATGAAGCATCAGGCCCCAAAACTGCATCATTTCAACTGCGTCTACAGGAGACCAGTTAGAATATGATGAACTGGTGTTTTGCTCCAAAAATTGACGAGCATACAAATTAGTTTGCTCCACCATGAGGTTAACAAAATCCTCAGAGAAAAAGACTTTGAAAAAGTCTATTTCTGTGAGGCCGGTGGTGTCAAAACTGATTCCTGATTCTGCCACAAAATCAGGAATCAGTGGCTCGTAATTTTCGGGGGGCGAGGTCCATACGGGGTCCGAAGAGGGGCGCGCTGGTTCATCTTCAGGAGTGGGCCCTGCCTCATCTTCATCTTCATGAATGATGGGCACTTCTGTCCTGCGGCGTCTGCGTGGCGGTTCCGCAGGGCCGGAGGAGGAAGATGAGGAGGAGGAAGAGGATGAGGAAGAATCAGAAAAATAATGAAAAGTGGGATCCTCTCCCTCGCTATCAGTGTCGGAGGCAAGGAAAGCATATGCCTCCTCCGCTGAATAGCGCTGTTGGGACGAACGGGACGAGCGGGACATTTTTTTTATGAGTATGGTGCTTGGGTGTAATTTATTGGGAACTATGTGTACGTGTGGGGGGATAGTGTTTGGTGCAAACTATTCTTAAAAGAAAAAGCTAAAGGGAAAGAAAAAGTAAAGGGGAGAAAAAAATACCTGTGAAAGGAAAAGTCTAAAACAGCAGGCCCTAGCTCTGATAAGTGAACCGCGTCAAATTTCGGCGCCTGCTGGGTGTACGAACGGGGATGTGGAAAAAACGCCAGGCACGAGAGCTCTAAGTGACACGGTTCACTTATCAGAGTTCGGTGGCTGCTGGGTGTGCGAACGGGGATGTGAAAAGGGAAGGCACAGATTAGACGCGGCGGCTGGGGATGGGGGAAAAAAAAAAAAGGCACGGATTAGACGCAGCGGCTGGAGGAGCGCACGGAGATGGGGAAAGAAAAAAAAAAGAAAAGGGAAGGCACAGATTAGATGCGGCGGCTGGGGGAGCGCAAGGGGATGGGGGAAAAAAAAAAGAAAAGGCACGGATTAGACGCAGCGGCTGGAGGAGCGCACGGAGATGGGGAAAGAGAAAAAAAGAAAAGGGAAGGCACAGATTAGATGCGGCGGCTGGGGGAGCGCAAGGGGATGGGGGAAAAAAAAAAGAAAAGGCACGGATTAGACGCAGCTGCTGGAGGAGCGCACGGAGATGGGGAAAGAAAAAAAAAAGAAAAGGGAAGGCACAGATTAGACGCGGCAGCTGGGGGAGCGCAAGGGGATGGGGAAAAAAAAAAGAAAAGGCACGGATTAGACGCAGCGGCTGGAGGAGCGCACGGAGATGGGGAAAGAAAAAAAAAGAAAAGGGAAGGCACAGATTAGATGCGGCGGCTGGGGGAGCGCAAGGGGATGGGGGAAAAAAAAGAAAGAAAAGGCACGGATTAGACGCAGCGGCTGGAGGAGCGCACGGAGATGGGGAAAGAGAAAAAAAGAAAAGGGAAGGCACAGATTAGATGCGGCGGCTGGGGGAGCGCAAGGGGATGGGGGAAAAAAAAAAGAAAAGGCACGGATTAGACGCAGAGGCTGGAGGAGCGCACGGAGATGGGGAAAGAAAAAAAAAAGAAAAGGGAAGGCACAGATTAGACGCGGCGGCTGGGGGAGCGCAAGGGGATGGGGGAAAAAAAAAAGAAAAGGCACGGATTAGACGCAGCGGCTGGAGGAGCGCACGGAGATGGGGAAAGAAAAAAAAAAAGAAAAGGGAAGGCACAGATTAGACGCGCCGGCTGGGGGAGCGCACGGGGATGGGGGAAAAAAAAGCGAGCACGAGTGTTGATAGGTGAACTGCGTCACCAATCAACGCTCGGCGGCTGCTAAATTTGGGCACGGATACGGCGCAAGGAGGGGGGATTGGAGAAGGGGGGATGGGAGAAGGGGGGATGGAAGAAGGGGGGATGGAAGAAGGGGGGACGGGAGAAGGGGGGATGAATAGAGATCGGGCCGGGATCGGGGTATCAACACTTACGGTTTGTAGTCTCTCTTCTTTCTTCTCTCTTCTTTCTTTAGCTAGAATTGTGGTGTCACAGGCTACTGTGGCACCACAAGTCTCAGCACAGGAGGGGATCTCAAAGCGTGACCGCTCTGAAGGAATCCTCACCAAGTGTGAGGATTCCTTCAGAGCAGTTACACAGGTCAGGGGCAGGTGAGACAGGTCACAGAGCGGTCACACCGCTGCTGTGACCTGTGATTGGTGGGATCGATGATCACATCGATCCCACCAATCAAAGAAGGCCCTGGTGACGCTGGTGTTGCTATGCACCAGCCTATGATCGGAGCTCACAGCTCCGATCATAGGCAGGTCACCGGCAGGTCACCAGCAGGGCACAGCGCGGTCACACCGCTGCTGTGCCCTGTGATTGGCGCGATCGACGATCACATCGATCGCGCCAATCAGACTGGGAACACGGGGCTGCAGAGCGCGCAGGTAGGCAGGACACAGCAGCGGCGGTAACACCGTCGCTGTGTCCTGCGATTGGCGCGATCGATGTGATCGTCGATCGCGCCAATCAGAGTTGAATGCTTCGGAGCCATGGCAGGAGATCCGGAGCCATGGCCCGGGGCTGCAGAGTGCGCAGATAGGGGCAGGGCACAGAGCGGTAACACCGCCGCTGTGCCCTGCGATTGGCGCGATCGATCTATCGCGATCGCGCCAATCCCGGGGGGGTTTGGGCACATGCCTGGCATTGCCAGGCACTGGCCTAGGATAGAGTACATCGGTACTCGATCCTAGGCTGGGACCTCACTGTTTCAGCCAAATTGGCTGAAACAATGAGAGGCTGCGATTGGCTGCTCAGAATTGAGCAGCCAATCACAGCGATCGGGAGGCCGGGGGGGCGGCGACAGGCCCTAGGATGCCGACACCATCTTCCTGCAGGTAAGATGGCGTCGGAATTTTAATGCGATCACTGCGACTTAAGTCGCAGTGTCGCATTAAAGGGCATGACGTACTATTGCGTCCTTGGGAAGTAGGGCCCACCCCACATGGACGCAATAGTACGTCAGATGGCAGAAAGGGGTTAACCCCTTCATGACCCAGCCTATTTTGACCTTAAAGACCTTGCCGTTTTTTGCAATTCTGACCAGTGTCCCTTTATGAGGTAATAACTCAGGAACGCTTCAATGGATCCTAGCGGTTCTGAGATTGTTTTTTCGTGACATATTGGGCTTCATGTTAGTGGTAAATTTAGGTCAATAAATTCTGCGTTTATTTGTGATAAAAACGGAAATTTGGCGAATATTTTGAAAATTTCACAATTTTCACATTTTGAATTTTTATTCTGTTAAACCAGAGAGATATGTGACACAAAATAGTTAATAAATAACATTTCCCACATGTATACTTTACATCAGCACAATTTTGGAAACAAAATTTTTTTTTGCTACGAAGTTATAAGGGTTAAAATTTGACCAGCGATTTCTCATTTTTACAACGAAATTTACAAAACCATTTTTTTTAGGGACCACCTCACATTTGAAGTCAGTTTGAGGGGTCTATATGGCTGAAAATACCCAAAAGTGACACCATTCTAAAAAATGCACCCCTCAAGGTACTCAAAACCACATTCAAGACGTTTATTAACCCTTCAGGTACTTCACAGCAGCAGAAGCAACATGGAAGGAAAAAATGAACATTTAACTTTTTAGTCACAAAAATTATCTTTTAGCAACAATTTTTTTATTTTCCCAATGGTAAAAGGAGAAACTGAACCACGAAATTTGTTGTCCAATTTGTCCTGAGTACGCCGATACCTCATATGTCCACTGTTTGGGCGCACGGCAGGGCTTGGAAGGGAAGGTGCGCCATTTGACTTTGAATGAAAAATTGGCTCCACTCTTTAGCGGACACCATGTCACGTTTGGAGAGCCCCCGTGTGCCTATAAATTGGAGCTCCCCCACAAGTGACCCCATTTTGGAAACTAGACCCCCCAAGGAACTTATCTAGATGCCTAGTGAGCACTTTAAACCCTCAGGTGCTTCACAAATTGATCTGTAAAAATGAAAAAGTACTTTTTTTTCACAAAAAAATTATTTTCGCCTCAATTTTTTCTTTTTCACATGGGCAATAGGATAAAATGGATCATAAAATTTGTTGGGCAATTTCTCCCGAGTACGCCGATACCTCATATGTGGGGGTAAACCACTGTTTGGGCACATGGTAAGGCTCGGAAGGGAAGGCGCGCCATTTGACTTTTTGAATGAAAAATTAGCTCCAATTGTTAGCGGACACCATGTCGCGTTTGGAGAGCCCCTGTGTGCCTAAACATTGGAGCTCCCCCACAAGTGACCCCATTTTGGAAACTAGACCCCCCAAGGAACTTATTTAGATGCATATTGAGCACTTTAAACCCCCAGGTGCTTCACAGAAGTTTATAACGCAGAGCCATGAAAATAAAAAATAATTTTTCTTTCCTCAAAAATGATTTTTTAGCCTGGAATTTCCTATTTTGCCAAGGGTAATAGGAGAAATTGGACCCCAAATGTTGTTGTCCAGTTTGTCCTGAGTACGTTGATACCCCATATGTGGGGGTAATCCACTGTTTGGGGGCAGGGCTCGGAAGGGAAGGCACGCCATTTGGCTTTTTAACCCTTATCCGGCTGAATAGGTACAATTGTAACTATTCCGTTTTAAAATTGCAATAACTTTTTGTTGAAAAGACGTAGAGGGCTGAAATTTCGTGACATCTCTACATTTTTGGTCCAGAATATATTGGCCAAATTTCAATAAAATATCTCCACCCGCTTCCGAGATAAGGGGTCGAGATCTTTTTGCATCCATAACAAGCTGCATAGGTACAAATGTACCTCATATATTTTGAATGAAGATAATGCAAGGGAAAAAGCATAAATTTTTTTTTAATGATAATGCTATTTAACTATTATAAACAAGTAAAAAACTGTTCATTTACATTATAAAAGAAAATGTAAGAAACTTTTTTTTATTGATTTTCTTTGCAAGTAATGCATGTTGGCTTTGCTACAGAGTGTTCATCGCAAATGGGTTTCACACAAACCACACAAGACTTTCTAGT
Organism: Ranitomeya imitator; assembly: GCF_032444005.1. Lineage (NCBI taxonomy): Eukaryota > Metazoa > Chordata > Amphibia > Anura > Dendrobatidae > Ranitomeya > Ranitomeya imitator. The sequence continues at coordinate 335,399,088 of NC_091283.1, read as the reverse complement.
CTTGCGTTGTTTTCGCCTCAGGTCTCTGCAGACATAGCAACTACCAACAACAGGGGAGGGTCCACGACTACCATGAGGTATTTTGGGGCCAGCTGCTGGCTGCGATGCTACCACAATGCATCGTCCAAGCACCATTTCTACTGCACCTCGAAGAAAATGGTTTCTCATTATCATTTTGTTTGTACTACGATCTTCAATTGCAATCATACACAGCTGATTTGCGAGATCTTTCAGGAACTTTCTTCGTTGATCCTTTGCCCTGAAGCTTGGATTGTGTTCTCTGTAGATGATGTAGGATGCTATCCCACTGACATCAATCATATTGTAGAAAAATGCCAAAGTCCAACGTGATGTTCGTCGTTTCACAGTGTACTCTCCCAACATTTTATCCATAACATCAACGCCACCTTTTGTTATGTTGTAGTATTTTATTATCTCTGGCTTGGCTGCTAGTGTCTCTTCAACTTCTCCCGTCATGTGCATAGATGATAGAAGCACGACTGATTTGTTCTTCTTTGGTACATATGAACAGACTGTTGCATCATGATTGTAGGCAAAATTTGTCGAGTATACAGGCCTTTCTTTGGCAGGCTGCATGTTGTTAGGTAGGAACCTTTTGTTTTTTCTCACTGTACCAACTAGTGTCATGTTCCAGGAGTTCAATACCTTAGCTAGTTCCATGGTTGTAAAGAAGTTATCGGTGGTGACATTTCTTCCAGAGCCTTTATACGAGCTCACTAGGTCCAATACTGTTCGTTCTCCAATGTTTACTTGTCGAGGACCATCAGTTGGTTTCCCAGTGTAGAGCTGACCTTGTAAAGGGTAGGCATTTGATGAGTCACAAGCCCAGAAAATCTTTATGCCATATTTAGCTGGTTTTGAAGGTATATACTGGGTAAATTTAGTATGACCTCTAAATGGAAATAATTGCTCGTCGACGGTGATACAATGATATGGCTTGTAGGCTCTCTCCAGATTACTGTTCAGCATTGTCCAGATGTCCCGTATTGGTGCAGCTTTATCTGTTTGCACACGTTCTGCACGTGTATTTTCGTTGTCAAACCTGATAAATCTGAGTATCATCTTGAAGCGGTCACGAGACATGGCTGCACGTATAAGAGGCAGAGCAGCAACATTCCACATTTCCTCCAGATTCTCTTTGTTGGCTCTGTGCACACCAGCAGCAATCAGTATGCCCAAAAATGCATGAAGTTCAGTTTCAGTAAATTGCTTGAATGTTTTTTGTGGTGGCCGTTTGGAAGAATCAGGAAAACGTTGTACCAGTTCGTTGTTGTAAGCATCACAAACTCTCTTGGCCTTTCGATTCGTTTCCCGTAATATGATGTCACACATCTCGGGAGTCATGATGGACTTGAATAGCTCTTTTGCTGTATATAGGTTGCTGATTGCTGCAGGGCCACCTCTTTGTCGTAGGACATTACGAGATTTTGTTTGTGCATTTGGCAGTGGATTACTGCACCATTGAGTTTCATCCTTAGCAGTCCAAATGTCGCCTGCACTTTGAGGCACAGAATCATCCTCAACACTTTCGTCTGATTCGTATTCATTTTCATGCTCTATGACCATTTCTTGTTCAATGTCTGAATCTTCTTCAGTAACATCCACTTGTGGTACATAGTTTTCATCATCAGATGGAACATATGGTTCATCCTCATGCTCAGAATCAGATTCTTCTAGCATTCGCATTATTTCGTCAGACGTAAATCTGTAAATATGAAAAATGTAAAATAAATAATTTTCCGAAATACTACATTATTGGCTTTTCACAAAATTATACTAACCTGCAAACACGTTTTCTTGGATTATGGCGGAAACTAGATCCAGCATTACTATCACTCATGATGACTTGCTAGATGAATTTTGGCTTCGTATTTTGTGCTGAATATAAATAAAACATCGTAAAACAATATGTAGATACTAATTATTATCCATTTTTCGTATAAAAATTATACCTATAGTGATAAGTTTCATACAAAATATATGTAAGCCAAGTCCAGGCTGAAAGACAATTTGACTGTTCTGTCCCCACATAATGAGAATAAAGGTATAACTGGCTGTTAGATGCTGTGAGACTTTCCTACCTTCGTTTCCAAGAAATTGAAGACTTCACAAGCCTAGAAATGTGTGCTCACAGCAATGAGATGAACAGCAAAATGGCTAATGAGAGGAGGGAGGCAGGAAGACAAGTAGAAGCCACTCCCAGTTTGAATTAACTTAATTGACAGCAACATAAGTGACCAGTAACAACACTGAACAATAGATATCAGCATAACATTTGTAGCTGAATGAACTTTAGTTTCTGAAACCAAGTAAAGTCTTCCCACAGTGGAGGTATATGTGAAGGTACAATTGTACCTATGCAGCCTGTTAAGGTTGTAAAATTATGCAGCCTGACAAGGGTTAAATGGAAAATTAGCTCCAATCATTAGCGGACACCATGTCACGTTTGGAGAGCCCCTGTGTGCCTAAACATTGGAGATCCCCCACAAATGACCCCATTTTGGAAACTAGACCCCTAAAGGAACTAATCTAGATGTGTGGTGAGGACTTTGAACCCCCAAGTGCTTCACAGAAGTTTATAACGCAGAGCCATGAAAATAAAAAAAAAAATTATTTTCTCAAAAATGATCTTTTAGCCTGCAATTTTTTATTTTCCCAAGGGTAACAGGAGATATTTGACCCCAAAAGTTGTTGTCCAGTTTCTCCTGAGTACGCTGATACCCCATATGTGGGGGTAAACCACTGTTTGGGCATATGCCGGGGCTCGGAAGTGAAGTAGTGACGTTTTGAAATGCAGACTTTGATGGAATGCTCTGTGGGCGTCACGTTGCGTTTGCAGAGCCCCTGATGTGGCTAAACAGTAGAAACCCCCCACAAGTGACCCCATTTTGGATACTAGACCCCGAAAGGAACTTATCTAGATGTGTGGTGAGCACTTTGAACCCCCAAGTGCTTCATAGAAGTTTATAATGCAGAGCCGTGAAAATAATAAATACGTTTTCTTTCCTCAAAAATAATTATTTAGCCCAGAATTTTTTATTTTCCCAAGGGTTACAGGAGAAATTGGACCCCAAAAGTTGTCCAGTTTCTCCTGAGTACGCTGATACCCCATGTGTGGGGGTAAACCACTGTTTGGGCACACGTCGGGGCCCAGAAGGGAAGTAGTGACTTTTGAAATGCAGACTTTGATGGAATGGTCTGCGGGCGTCACGTTGCGTTTGCAGAGCCCCTGGTTTGCCTAAACAGTAGAAACCCCCCACAAGTGACCCCATTTTAGAAACTAGACCCCCCAAGGAACTTAAGGTACCTTCACACATAACGATATTGTTAACGATATCGTTGCTATTTGTGACGTAGCAACGATATCGTTAATGAAATCGTTATGTGTGACAGCGACCAACGATCAGGCCCCTGCTGGGAGATCGTTGGTCGCTGAATAAAGTCCAGAACTTTATTTCGTCGCTGGATCTCCCATGGACATCGCTGGATCGGCGTGTGTGACACCGATCCAGCGATGTCTTCACTGGTAACCAGGGTAAACATCGGGTAACTAAGCGCAGGGCCGCGCTTAGTAACCCGATGTTTACCCTGGTTACCATGCTAAAAGTAAAAAAAAACAAACACTACATACTTACCTACCGCTGTCTGTCCTCCAGCGCTGCGCTCTGCACTCCTCCTGTACTGGCTGTGAGCCGGAAAGCAGAGCGGTGACGTCACCGCTCTGCTTTCCGGCTCCCAGCCAGTACAGGAGGAGAGCAGAGAAGCAGAGCACAGCGCTGGAGGACAGACGGCTGTAGGTAAGTATCTAGTGTTTGTTTTTTTTTACTTTTAGCATGGTTACCAGGGTAAACATCGGGTTACTAAGCGCGGCCCTGCGCTTAGTTACCCGATGTTTACCCTGGTTACCGGCATCGTTGGTCGCTGGAGAGCGGTCTGTGTGACAGCTCTCCAGCGACCAAACAGCGACGCTGCAGCGATCCGGATCGTTGTCGGTATCGCTGCAGCGTCGCTAAATGGGAAGGGGCCTTTATCTAGATATGTGGTGAGCACTTTGAACCCCCAAGTGCTTCACAGACGTTTACAACGCAGAGCCGTGAAAATAAAAAATTTTTCTTTCCTCAAAAATTATGTTTTAGCAAGCATTTTTTATTTTCACAAGGGTAACAGGAGAAATTGGACCCCAGTAATTGTTGCGCAGTTTGTCCTGAGTATGCTGGTACCCCATATGTGGGGGTAAACCACTGTTTGGGCGCACGTCGGGGCTCGGAAGTGAGGGAGCACCATTTGACTTTTTGAATACAAGATTGGCTGGAATCAATGGTGGCGCCATGTTGCGTTTGGAGACCCCTGATGTGCCTAAACAGTGGAAACCCCTCAATTCTACCTCCAACACTAACCCCCCCCACACCCCTAACCCTAATCACAACCCTAACCCCAACACACCCCTAACCTTAACCACAACCCTAATTCCAACCCTAACCCTAAGGCTATGTGCCCATGTTGCGGATTCGTGTGAGATTTTTCAGCATCATTTTTGAAAAATCCGCGGGTAAAAGGCACTGCGTTTTACCTGCGGATTTTCAGTGGATTTCCAGTATTTTTTGTGCGGATTTCACCTGCGGATTCCTATTGAGGATCAGGTGTAAAACGCTGCGGAATCCGCACAAAGAATTGACTTGCTGCGGAAAATACAACGCAGCGTTTCTGCGTGGTATTTTCCACACCATGGGCACAGCGGATTTGGTTTTCCATAGGTTTACATGGTACTGTAAACCTGATGGAACACTGCTGCGAATCCGCAGCGGCCAATCCGCTGCGGATCCGCAGCCAAATCCGCACCGAGTGCACATAGCCTAATTCTAAAGGTATGTGCACACGCTGCGGAAAACGCTGCGGATCCGCAGCAGTTTCCCATGAGTTTACAGTTCAATGTAAACCTATGGGAAACAAAAATCGCTGTACACATGTTGCAGAAAAACTGCACGGAAACGCAGCGGTTTACATTCCGCAGCATGTCACTTCTTTCTGCGGATTCCGCAGCGGTTTTACAACTGCTCCAATAGAAAATCGCAGTGAAATGCGCAGAAAAAACGCAGAGAAATTCCCCAAAGGAAAAGGCAGCCCTCCACATATATTGACTGTGAGTAAGATGAAATACACAAACATAGGAATGAAAGAGATTTCAGCAAAGGGAGGCCCGACTAATTAAACAGACAGAGGATAGAAAAGGTCACTTTGCGGTCAGCACAAAAAACTACAAAAGACCACGCAGAGTGTGCAAAAAGACCCCCGCACCAACTCACGGTGCGGCGGTGCCACTCTGCATCCCAGAGCTTCCAGCTAACCAGACAAAATCATATTAGCAAGCTGCACAGAAACGCAAGAACAACAAAAATAAACTAGCAAGAACTTAGCTTCTGTTGGCATAGACAGGTCACCAGAAAGATCCAAGAGAGAACTGAATCAGTACTGGAACATTGACAGGTGGCATGGAGTAACGATCTAGGTGGAGTTAAATAGAGCAGCAGCCTAAGAATAAACCAGGTCACCTGTGGAAGGAATCTCAGAACCAGCAGCTCCACGCACAGCCACCAGAGGGAGACCATGGACAGAACTCGCCGAAGTACCATTCATGACCACAGGAGGGAGTTCCAAAACAGAATTCACAACAATATTGCCCAGCTACATAATATATAGCACAGAGATGTAGTACTGTATGTAACAGAGCCCACACAGTATGTAACACAGCCCACGTAGTATATAGCAATGTGGGCACTATATGCGTAGTTAAAAAAGAGTTAAAATAAAAAATAAACATATACTCACCTTCCGAAGGCCCCTTGAAGTCCTGGCCCTGTGTGCCGTGCACGCGGCAGCTTCTGGTCCCAGGGTTGGTATGAACGCAGGACCTGTGATGACGTCGCGGTCATATGACCGTGACGTAATGGCAGGTCCCTCTCGCATAGCATCCTTGGCACCGGAACTTGCCGCTTGCACTGCCGAGGACAGCGTGCGACGTTGGAGGGTGAGAATAACCTTTTTTTTATTATTATTATTTGTAACATTAGATCTTTATACTATTGATGCTGCATACGCAGCATCAATAGTAAAACGTTGGTCACACAGGGTTAATAGCTGCGTTAACGGAGTGCATTACACCGCGGCCCATTAACGCTGGCATTAACCCTGTGTGAGCGCTCAGCGCTGACTGCAGGGCAGTAAAGCAGCTGCCATTTCGATGCCAGACTATGGCCGTCGCTGACTGGTCGTGGCAATGGTCGTGGGCGTTTTGCCACGACCAATCAGCGACTTGGATTTCCATGACAGACAGAAGCCGCGACCAATGAATATCCGTAACAGACAGAAAGACGGAAGTGACCCTTAGACAATTATATAGTAGATAGCTTGGGTACCTGAAACAGAAAAAGCCTGAGAAGTACTAGAAATCCCTCCTCTAACAACTTGGAGGCTTTCAGCGGGATATAATATTCCCCTTCGACTTTCATCTCAGACTGATCAATTGACGCCTCCCTCCTGAACAGAAAACCAGAACCCGGGTAAGTGAGTAGATTTATTACTCACACAGTTTTCTTTCCGGGAAAGGGGGCTTTCTAGAGTCAGTCTTTGGGGATTTCTAACGGTAAAACCCTCAGGTTAAAGAAAGTATCTGTTATTTGTTGTCTCTTGTTTTTGTTTGTTGTTTGTTTCAGTGCTGTTAACAATTGTTTTTGTTTCATTATGAAGTGGATGATTTTCCATCCTTTGTTTTGTCTGTATCTATAACAAGTGTTCCTGACTGTAATGATGTCAATGTTTTGTTAATACTGTAAATATTGTAATTACATTGCCTTGATCCTGCTCTGCTGTACTTGTCCTATGTTTATTCTATGTTTCTTTCAGTCTCTATTACTTTTATTCTGCGTTGATTAGCTAATTATATTATTTCAGTTTATTGGTGTCTTGTCAGTTGTTAATTGATAAGTACTGATAGTGCTGTGCTGAACTGTTCTGATTATATTGCGTTCCTGATATATTGCTGAATCTGTGTTGTGGGGTACTGAGCAGTGCTGGTGATGTGTGGAGACTAAATGACGTGTGCTCAGTGTATAAATAGTCTTCAGTGAGCAAGATAAAACTCTCCGGTTCATTACTACTTGAAAAAAAAACTTACAGGAAGGTCCCGAGTGGGAGTCTGTAGTGAAGTGGGAAAAGCACGTCAAGACAATGTATGTGAACATAAACGCTAATTTTTGTATGCAACCCCGTACTCAGATAGGACATAAATTAGAGGATATACTGAACCAAGCAGGAGATTCCACAGATGTGATTTTTTTATTTTTGTCCATCATCACTATAGCATTTTGATAAGATGTAGGGAGTGGGAAAGTGTATAAGGACTGCGTGTATGGATGTGATTGAAATATCAAATGCTCACCATGTGTGTGCACCACATGCTGTGTGAAAAGTGTCTGTGTTCAGTTCACCAGTATAGGCACAGAGTATGCTCTTGTTATATAGTAACTCACCCTCATGCATTGTTCAAAAGCTGCATATATATATTAGACTCTAGATGGTATATGCCAAGGTGGCAAGCTGATATCACGCACAAATATTTTATTGAAATGTATTGTTTATAGTGATATATATTTGTTCAGGAGAGTGTGCATCAGGACAGAACAGAGTTGCAGTTCAGCTTATTGCTTTGGAAGCAGAATTGCTGGCTATCATGGTAGACCATTGGGATCCGGCCAGGGGTGGATTAAGGGTAGCCAGGGCCCCGGGCTGTTCAGACACACTGGGCCCCTCCGCTCATGTGACGGGGGTCATGTGACGGGGGTCATGATATACCCGAACCAGATTATTCCAGGAAAATGGCCGGGCCCTACTCTACTGTAACCTATTAAATATTTGTTAAAATCTGCAATACAATTTAGGTATATTTTGACCAATAATATCACATACAAGGAACAAATACCACCGCACCATGACCAGACCACAAATTACAACCACAGTGATCGAATAATATCACATACAAGGAACAAATACCACCGCACCATGTCAAGACCACATATTACCACCACTTGGTGACCAAATAGCACATACAAGGGACAAATACCACAACACCATTTCCAGACCACATATTACCACCACATAGTGACTGAATACTACAATACTGATCAGTAATAAAAAATAATAATAAAAAAACACAATACTATCACCATAAGTGCCAGTATTCACAGGAGATCTGTACTTAGTATGCAGTGTCTGTGTAGAGGTAATACAGAGATCACTGGTGGTATTATACACAGGAGCTCTGTATATAATGTATAGGTAATACAGTGATCACTGGTGACATTATACACAGGACCGCTGTATATAGTGTATAGTGTCAGTGTATAGGCAACACTGACTCACCAGTGACGTCTCTAGGTGAAGTTCTTCATCTTTCATCCAGCACAGACCGCCATCATTTTGTCCAGCCAGGACTCGTTTCTGCAGGAAATAACACAGTTATCTCGAGCTCCGCTTGCAGAACACATTACTTAATTTTTCACAACTTCTACATTACACCACATGAAGAAAAAAAGGCGACATAGTGTCACTCTGCACAGTAACAGGACCGCCCCCATTTAAAACAGTATACTCAAAAAATAAAATAAATACATCACTGCAGTAATAATATCCCTTTATTAGCCCCTACGGTAATAATATTCCCCATCCTGGCCCCGTGTGTCTCATTCCTGGCTCCAGCCATATGTTCTCGCATCCTGCCCTCATGAGTATCCATTCTACCCCATATGATCTCCACATCCTGCCCCATATGTCTCCATCGTATCCATCCTGCCCCATGATCCAATCCTGCCCCATGTCTTTCATTCTGCCCCTTGTCTCCAATCATGCCCCGTGTCTACATTCTGCCCATGCCTCCAGTCCTGCCCCTAGTGTGTCCAGCATATTACCCCCAGTGTGTCCAGCAATCTGCCCCAGTATGTCCAGCATATTGCCCCAGTGTCCAGCAATCTGCCCCAGTGTGTCCAGCATTGCCCCCAGACAGTGTCTCCAGCATATTGCCCCCAGACAGTGTCTCCAGCATATTGCCCCCAGTGTGTCCAGCATTGCCCCCCAGACAGTGTCTCCAGCATATTGCCCCCAGTGTGTCCAGAAATCTGCCCCAGTGTGTCCAGCATTGCCCCCAGTGTCTCCAGCATATTGCCCCCAGTGTGTCCAGAAATCTGCCCCAGTGTGTCCAGCATATTACCCCCAGTGTGTCCAGCAATCTGCCCCAGTATGTCCAGCATATTGCCCCAGTGTGTCCAGCATTGCCCCCAGTGTGTCCAGCAATCTGCCCCAGTGTGTCCAGCATATTACCCCCAGTGTGTCCAGCAATCTGCCCCAGTATGTCCAGCATATTGCCCCAGTGTGTCCAGCATTGCCCCCAGACAGTGTCTCCAGCATATTGCCCCCAGTGTGTCCAGCAATCTGCCCCAGTGTGTCCAGCATATTACCCCCAGTGTGTCCAGCAATCTGCCCCAGTATGTCCAGCATATTGCCCCAGTGTGTCCAGCATTGCCCGCAGTGTGTCCAGCAATCTGCCCCAGTGTGTCCAGCATTGCCCCCAGACAGTGTGTCCAGCATATTACCACCAGTGTGTCCAGCAATCTGCCCCAGTATGTCCAGAATTTCCCCCAGTGTGTCCAGCAATCTGTCCCAGTGTCTCCAGCATTGCCCCAGTGTCTCCAGCAATCTTCCCCAGTGTCTCCAGCAATCTGCCCCAGTGTCTCCAGCAATCTGCCCCAGTGTCTCCAGCAATCTGCCCCAGTGTCCTCCAGCATTGCCCCAGTGTCCTCCAGCATTGCCCCAGTGTCCTCCAGCAATCTGCCCCAGTGTCCTCCAGCAATCTGCCCCAGTGTCCTCCAGCAATCTGCCCCAGTGTCCTCCAGCAATCTGCCCCAGTGTCTCCAGCATTGCCCCAGTTTCCCCAGCAATCTGCCCCAGTGTCTCCAGCATTGCCCCAGTGTCCTCCAGCAATCTGCCCCAGTGTCCTCCAGCAATCTGCCCCAGTGTCTCCAGCAACCTGCCCCAGTGTCTCCAGCTTTGCCCCAGTGTGTCATCCAGCATTGCCCTCAATGTGTCCACCATTATCAAAAAAAAAAAACAAAAAAACAAAAAACAAACAGAGTCTCCTCACCTGACCTGACGCTCCAGCGGCGAGCTCCCTCCAACAGAGCACACTCGCCGGCGACTGACAATGACGTCAGATGCCGGCGACGTGTGCGCCTGCGGCCGACTTCAGCTGCCAGCCTCCAATTAGTTGGCGGCTGTTGTTGTTAACGCGCCTGTTGTCAATAGGAAACCGCCGCAGCGCCGGAAGGGGCCCGGTGAGCAGATGAGATGGGGCCCGATGCGGGCCCCCTCTCTCTGCCCACCGGGTCCGGGGGCCCATAAATGCCGGCGGGCAGTCACAGATGATTAGAAGAGGGTCAATCTGTGCAGTAGCCCAGGGCCCCCCCAAACCCCTGGGCCCTGGGCTACCGCCCATATTGACCCTCTGATAATCCGCCCCTGGATCCGGCTAATACATAACATGGCTGAATATAGGGGTCGGTACCTTTTAAAGCTGTTATGGGTGCTAGACACACCAGGTCAGGACAGACTAGGGATCCGAGATATAAGATGAAGGACCTGGTGTGTCTTGAGCATGGTCAGAAAGCAGTTAAGAATACCGCTGTGATTCTTGAAAGGGCTGGAATACCAAAGAATGGATGATTGGATGCTGAGAGAAGAAAACATGTAAGTAAGGAGCATGCTGATAAATATGACTATTTGGTGCAAGTTGCAGCGTGGATCAGAACCTCTGAATGACATGGTCCAGTTTTAAATACTAAGAATAATGAATGTGCTAAAGTTAGAATGAGAGGGAGAATGTATGGAAGACAATCTGCAGTGTCTAAACAAAAGACAGGCAACTTCCCCTTTACAAAGTCAGTCTGTGCCTAATTCTCCCTCCGGACCTGTAAGAGTGGGTGATGAGATCAGCCCCACCTTCTGACAGAACCCCTGAGAGGGACAAAGCTGCAGCCTCGACATCTGTTGCCAGTACAATACCCTACTTGCCTGGCTCATATAGCCATGTCTCCACCCCCTCACTTTCATCCCTGATGGGACTTCCAGCACCTGGACTCTGCTATGTGCAGACCCCAGTGATATACCAGTAGCCAGGGGCCCCATGGGTGCCGTCTTGGGAGATGGCTGATGGCAATGTCTCCACAGATGCAACCTAACTCATTTGTATATGATACCTTTCCTCCTCTATACTCATTACCCCTAGGTTGCCACATAGGTCCACAGACAGTTTCTCCACTCCGGTAAGGAACAGCCCTAACCACAATATGTAATTCCTATGGTGGGGAGAAATGAGGAAACATTTCACTTATTTATTCTCATCTGGACTATTGTATCTCTCTACTAATCGGCTTCCCTCTTACCAAACTCTCCCCGCTCCAATCTGTCCTGAATGCTGCAGCCAGGATCATATTCCTCACCAACCGTTACACCGATGCCTCTACCTTGTGCCAGTCATTACACTGGTTACTCATCCACTCCAGAATCCAGTACAAAACTACTACCCTCATCCACAAAGCACTCCATGGCTCAGCACCACCCTACATCTCCTCACTGGTCTCAGTCTACCACCCTACCCGTGCTCTCCGCTCCGCTAATGACCTCAGGTTAGCATCCTCAATAATCAGAACCTCCCACTCCCGTCTCCAAGACTTTACACGTGCTGTGCCGATTGTTTGGAATGCACTACCTAAGTTAATACGATTAATCCCCAATCCCCACAGTTTTAAGCGTGCCCTAAAAACTCATTTGTTCAGATTGGCCTACCGCCTCAACGCATTAACCTAACTATCCCTGTGTGGCCCATTCAAAAAAAAAAAACAACCCATAATCAGGTTCCCCGCATCATATTATCATACACTTTATGCAGTTAATAGCCCCCTGTGTCTGTACTGCTACATACTTAGGCAGTTAACTGGTTCATGCAGCTTTACATGAACACCTGAGCCTTACACTATGGCTGGTCCGAATAACTAAAGCAAGTGTTATCATCCACCTCTCGTGTCTCCCTTTTTCCTATAGTTTGTAAGCTTGTGAGCAGGGCCCTCATTCCTCTTGGTATCTGTTTTGAACTGTGATTTCGGTTATGCTGTAATGTCTATTGTCTGTAGAAGTCCCCTCTATAATTTTTAAAGCGCTGCGGAATATGTTGGCTCTATATAAATAAAATTATTATTATTATTATTATTATTATTTTACTTGCAAATAACCCTTACCCCTCATAGCTATGATTTGAAAAACCCCAGAGAAGCCAGATTTCTAAAAAATATGTTTCTGACAGGATTGAAAGATTTAAGAAAAGAAGTGATGAGGGTACGGCCAGAATACATACATGCCACTCTAGAGCAATCCCTTCCCATGTTTAGAGGGGTAGAGAACCAGATTAACAGTAGGAAAGTAAAGAAGCAGCAAAAGCCGACTCGTGTTAGGCTGCCGTCACACTAGCAGTATTTGGTCAGTATTTTACATCAGTATTTGTAACCAGGAGTGGGTGATAAATGCAGATGTGGTGCATATGTTTCTATAATAAACAAAACACGGCACTCTGCTAGTTGGTGAGAGATGGTGCTCAAGTAGGGTCTCCAACCTGTCAGTCAATGTATACAATAAACTTGGCACTCAAAACGGTAGTAAGGTGAAGTTAATCAGCTTTATTGCAAGTCCCAGATACAGTTTCGACAGTTAAACGTTTTCAGTCCCACCGGACCTTCTTCAGAACAATTTCCAATTTATCTGGTTAAGCTGGTTACAACGTGTGGAAGGAAAAATCACCTTCTTACGCGAAACTGTGGAGTAATGCAATAAATGAGAAAACGAAAGGGCTCTAGGCGAACTAAGTCGCTAATGGAGTCTGTGGCCCATAATCAGGGTGAGGAGCTCAGATATGCGTGGCACCGGATCGCCACATGAGTGCGTCCCTCTCTGGCGATCCGGTGCCACGCATATCTGAGCTCCTCACCCTGATTATGGGCCACAGACTCCATTAGCGACTTAGTTCGCCTAGAGCCCTTTCGTTTTCTCATTTATTGCATTACTCCACAGTTTCGCGTAAGAAGGTGATTTTTCCTTCCACACGTTGTAACCAGCTTAACCAGATAAATTGGAAATTGTTCTGAAGAAGGTCCGGTGGGACTGAAAACGTTTAACTGTCGAAACTGTATCTGGGACTTGCAATAAAGCTGATTAACTTCACCTTACTACCGTTTTGAGTGCATATGTTTCTATTATACTTTTCCTCTAATTGTTCCACTCCTGGTTTTGGCTTACAAATGCTGACCAAATACTGCTAGTGTGACAGCAGCCTTATGGTGAATATACCTCCGGATGCATTTAACCCCTTTCTGCCATCCGACTATTCCATCCATGTGACCTGGGCCCTAATCCCCATGGACGGAATAGTATGTCACGTGCCATTCTCACAGCTGACACCCGGACCACTCCTGATAGTTAAACTCCTGGAACACTGCGATCAAACAAGATAGCAGCGTTCCGGTGGCATAGAGAAGCATCGCGCAGGCAGCGGGCTCCCTGCATGCTTCCCTGAGACCCTCAGAACAACGCGATGTGATCGCGTTGTTCTGAGGTTCTCCCTGCCTTCAGACCCCCAAATCCAAGATGGCCGCAGGGTCCTGCAGGTAGGTGGCTTCTCAGTGCCTGCTGAGAGCAGGACATGAGAAGCCTCCTTTACTGCCTGTCAAAGTTAAAAAAAAATATTATACTGTGTAAAAATATATATTTTTTTTAATTCCTAAATAAAGAAAAGTAAATAAATATTGTTCTAATAAATACATTTCTTTATGTAAATAAAAAAAACACTAAAAGTACACATATTTAGTATCACTGCGTCCGTAACGACCTGAGCTATAAAACTTTCCCACTAGTTAACCCCTTCAGTGAACACCATAGAAACATAAATAAATAATGAACCAAGAAAATGCTTTATCATTAAACCGCCGAACAAAAAGTGCAATAACACGTGATCAAAAAGACAGATATAAAAAATGGTACCGCTGAAAACGTCATCTTGTCCCGCAAAAAACAAGCTGCCATACAGCGTCATCAGCGAAAAAATAAAAAAGTTATAGCTCTCAGAATAAAGCAATGCAAGAACAATTATTTTTTATATAGAATACTTATTATTGTATAAAAGCGCCAAAACATAAAAAAATATAAATGAGGTATCACTGTAATTGTACTGACTGCCTTATCAATTTTACCACACGTGGAACGGTATAAACGCCTCACCCAAAGAAATTCATGAATTGCTGTTTTTTTGTTAACTCTGTGTTAGGACTGGCGGAACGCACCAAGTAAAAGATTAAATAATATTGGTGCGTTCGCAGTCCGGGGTCCACCGTGCAGGTGAAAACCTGCTGCTAGTAAATGGCAGCACTATATGGCGGTGGAAGAGAACCCTGTAAAGCCACAGGTCCGCAATACCGCACAAATGAGTGCAAGCAAGGAGTCAGCTAACTCAATCCCAAGAATCAGGGTTGAAGTCCATACAGACTACTTGCGCACCACACCGCAACTGGGTGTGTTAGGTATAGTAAGAGCACCGAAGTGCGAACTGTGCCGTGCTGGCAGACACCACTAGTACCCGGACGTGGGTTAGGAAGCACACTACCGGCACGTGGCGCTGCACTGGCGGTCTGTTGTGAATTCCGCTCTTGGGCTCCCTCCGGTGGTTGTAAGTGGCACTTTTGTGAGTTCTGCTCTTGGGCTCCCTCTTGTGGTTTCAAGTGGTATGCCTGCTCCTTGGAGTTAGCTGTCATCAGCTGCCTCCACTTATCGTCTCTTCTGCTCGGCTATTTAGGCCTGGCTGTTCCTTCAGCCAGTGCCACTTGTAAATGGTTCCTGGTTGGATTCACATCTCTTTGGATTTCCCTGTTATCCTGACCAGTTCAGCAAAGCTAAGTTTTTGCTTGCGCTTTTCTGTTCACAGATTGTGGACTTATTCGTTCAGTGCTTTCTATGTTTGTCCAGCGTTATCAGTATGAATTAATCCTGTCTTGCTGGAAGCTCTGGGAAGCAGATTTACCCTCCACACCTTTAGTCAGGTGTGGAGATTTTTTTTGTAAACTCTACGTGGAATTTTGTAGTGTTTTATACTGACCGCACAGTATTCCATCCTGTCCTATCTATCAAGCTAGACTGGCCTCCTGTGCTCATCCTGGTTTCATTCTGTGTATGTCTTTTTCCTCTCCACTCGCAGTCATTATTTGTGGGGGGCTAATCTATCCTTTGGGGATTTTCTCTGAGGCAAGATGGTTTTCCTGCTTCTGTCTTTAGGGGTAGTTAGCTCTTAGGCTGTGACGAGATGCCTAGGGAGAGTTAAGAGCATCCCACGGCTACTTCTAGTGTTGTGTTGAGCTTAGGGACTGCGGTCAGTACAGTTACCACTTCCTTCAGAGCTCGTTCCATGTTGCTCCTAGACCACCGCATCATAACAGCGGTCACAGCAATGGACGCTGATTCGTGTGTAGCACGTTGAGTGATTATCGGGTGCTAGGTAGCAGCCATACACCTTACGCGAACAGTCATACAATACGGTAGGTGTATTTAATGAACGACTTGCACTCACAACAAACACACATATACAAATGTACACTAGCGCATGGCCGTGTGGCCATGCGAGCCTTATATAGCTGCAGCAAGTAAAAGACCTTCCTAGAAGGACCAATGAGAGACTGCCATACCTGAGCATGACTCTAAATCTCCACTGAGAGATCTTGCCCTGGGCATGCTCAGTGTGTGCAAAGCAAGACTTAGTCCTAGCACTTAAAGGACCTTCCTGAAAGGACCAATGGACTTAGCTGCAGTATCTGACCATGTGACCCTCGATCTCCACTGAGAGATCTTACTCAGGGCATGCTCAGAACGAGAAAAGTAGGACTTAGTCCCAGAAGCGTCCACTCGCCGCTGCCCAGCACTGACTTCAATGGCAGAAGCCGGAAAGGCAGCAGTAACTCTTTGTACAGAATGGGACTGAGCAAGATGCTGGGACCGACGTCTGCGCTGAGCAGGTTCCACTGCGGCAGGAGAAGAATAGGAGACCGCAGCAGAAACGGCCCGAGATTCCCCCTGTGCAGTAGCGGGAACTCGACCCCTAACACTCTGCCTCCCAAAAATCAACATAAAAAGCGATTAAAGAAAGTCATGTACTCGAAAATGATACCAATTAAAACGTCAACTCGTCCCGCAAGAAACAAGACCTCACATGACTCTGTGGGCCAAAATATGGAAAAATTATAGCTCTCTAAATGTGGTAATGCAAAAACTATTTTTTGCAATAAAAAGCATCTTTTAGCGCGTGACAGCTGCCAGACATAAACCCCGCTATAATGACCTGCTACAAATAGTAAATCAAACCCCCCTTTATCACCCCTTTAGGGAAAAATAATAAAATTAAAAAAATGTGTTTATTTCCATTTTCCCATTAGGGTTAGGGCTAAAGTTAGGGTTGGGGTTAGGGTTTGGATTGTTTACGGTTGGGATTAGGGTTAGGGTTGGGATTAGAGTTAAGGGTGTCTCAGAGTTAGGGGTGTGGTTAGGGTTATAGTTAGGGTTGGGGTTAGGGGTGTGTTTATGGTTAGGGGTGTGTTGTGGTTAAGGTTGGAGTTAGAATTGGGGTGTTTCCACTGATTAGGCACATCAGAGGCTCTCCAAAAGCGACATGGCGTCCTATCTCAATTCCAGCCAATTCTGCTTTGAAAAGGTCAAACGGTGCTCCTTCCCTTCTGAGCTCTGCTGTGCGCCCAAACAGCGGTTGACCCCATATGGGGTATCAGTGTACTCAGGACAAATTAGACAACAATTTTTGTGGTCCAATTTCTCCTGGTACCCTTGGGAAATAAGAATTTGGGAACTAAAAAATGATTTTTGTGGGAAAAAATGATTTTTGTTATTTTCACGGCTCTGTTATAAAGTTTAGTGAAACACTTGGGGGTTCAAAGTTCTCACAGCACATCTAGATAAGTTCATTGGGGGGTCTAGTTTCCAATATGGGGTCATTTGTGGGGGGTTTCTACTGTTTAGGCACAACAGTGGCTCTGCAAATGCAACATGATGCCCACAGACCATTCCATCAAAGCCTGCATTCCAAAACGTCACTACTTCCCTTCCGAGCCCCGACGTGTGCCCAAGCAGTAGTTTTCTCCCAAATATGGGGTATCGGTGTACTCAGGATAAATTGGACAACTTTTGGGGTCCAATGTCTCCTGTTACACTTGGAAAAATACAAAATTTGGGGCTAAAAAAAATCATTTTTGTGGAAAAAAAAAGATTTTTTATTTTCACGGCTCTGTGTTATAAACTTTAGTGAAATTCTTGGGGGTTCAAAGTTCTCACCACACATCTAGATAAGTTCCTTGAGGGGGTCTAGTTTCCAATATGGGGTCATTTGTAGGGGGGTTTCTACTGTTTAGGTACATCAGGTGCTATAACCCTATAAATGTGATACACAACTAAAGAATATAATCAATCAAAATTTATTTATACAAGAAAAAATTCCAAAATACATAATGAAATATAAATGAAGGGGAAGACAAGATAAAATTGAAAACATTTCGGGAAGATACGGGGTAAAATTACAGTGCGTTTCTGCACTGCAAAAACCGCTGCGGATCCGCAGAGAATCCGCAACGTATGCACATACCCTTAAAGTGCCAGTGTGCAATAGAAAGTACATATATGAGAGTGCATATATGAGAGGATAGTTGTCAGTATAACAACCAGCATAGAGACCCCACGGCAGCCCGCTCCTGCCCGACGTGCGTTTCGCTTGAGCTTTGACAAGGGAGTGAAGTGAAAAGACAGGAGAGAGTATTTAACTAATAGACAACCAATCAGAGGTGTCAGCCATGATTGCAGATTATGTGCAGCCGTGGCGGCTGCATGTGTGTCATACCATGCATGGTAAGCCTAGCGTCAAACCACCTCCAGAAGACGCGTCTCCAAGTAGCACGCCACGTGAGAGGGAACGACGCCAGCATGCGTTGCACCTTGGAGCGCATCGTGTATCAGGATATGACATTAATGAATGAAGTGAACGGAAGTGACGTATAAATTCTCTCCACAGTGGAACGCATAGTGTTGTATTCGGACAATCCGTGATCAGAAATGAAAACAAGAAATTAGTAAGTGAAGGGATATTGATAAAAACTGAAAGTAGTGATAAATATTGTATATCTAATATATAATTGCCTAGAATACTACTTCCTGCAATTTGTGCCAACTTCCGTGGCTTTGTCCGGAGCTAATGTCCGGAGCTAATGTCCGGAGATTAATTGCCTAGAATACTACTTCCTGCAATTTCTGCCAACTTCCGTGGCTTTGTCCGGAGCTAATGTCCGGAGCTAATGTCCGGATCTAATGTGCGGAGATAATGTCCGGAGCTAATGTCCGGAGATAAGTGACGTCAACAGTGTCCAGTGTCTGATTGGTTGCCGCCTGCTGCGAGCGACCAATCAGAAACGTGCCGTACTGTGACACACTCCGCCCGCCATTTTGGTGTGATTTTTGAATTTTTACCTCACAGCAAGTTTCTACTGCGTGGAGGCGGGCCCAGTGACGTTGCTCTTCAAGCTCCTGACGAATTTCGTCAAAAAAATGATAATACCATTTACCAAAACTATATATATTTAGTTGTGAAGTGGTTCAGTGACATTTTCACACCAATTTTGAACTTTTGTTTGGTGTTTTCTCCATATACTGCCTATTATTTTTGTTCTTTCTTACTATTATTTATTAATTGTATTATTCTTACATTTGAATAAATAAAGTATATATGGATTCTAGACTCCCGATTCTTTAGAATCGGGCTGCCATCTAGTAGAGACATAATTAAATAAGGAGCGTGATAATTCATATAAGCTATATTTTGATCATTTACACAATTATAAATCTAAAAGTGATTAAACATTATATAAATATCTAAATAAATATATGTGACAAGTGCAAATTAGCTAATTCAGGAAATCACAAAAGACACACAACTGAATAAAAATTGACAAATATATAAATATAGATGCAAGGCCGACAGCACATCTGACAACAGTTCACAGGAACAAAGGCGGAGGATGCCTGTCCTATATCCACCGGACCAAAGTGGAAGAGCACATACCGTAGTTTGAAGTGAAGGACAGCATCCAGTCAAGGTGAAAGTGAAAATTCTTCTTTATTGTGCCATAAAATGCAACGTTTCAACCCAAATGGGTCTTTATCAAGCATGCTTGATAAAGACCCATTTGAGTTGAAACGTTGCATTTTATGGCACAATAAAGAAGAATTTTCACTTTCACCTTGACTGGATGCTGTCCTTCACTTCAATCTAAAATATATAAATATGGCGAAAGATCTGAAAAATATAAAAAAGAAAATAAATTAATAAAATGCAATAAAATAACATGATCAGAGTTAAAACCAAACATAAATAGAGCATATCTAAGACAAAATAGGAACAACCATAGAAAGAAAGATAAAAAATAGAAAATACAAATATATATACTATAATAAAGAAAAAGAGAGAATGATTAAATAAAGAGAGTAAAATAGGAGAACAACCTAGAGGAACGGAGAGAAACTAATGGTCTCATTAAGGCCATTAGGTGCCATAGTATCCAAGATGGTAATCCATCTTGATTCTTTTTGTGCTAAAAGCTTTTTCCAATCACGTTTATCAATAATAACTCTGTCAATGCCACTGACCTTAAAGGATGACGGAACGCAACTGTGGTATTACTTATAATGTCGAGGAATTGTTTTTAATTCTGCAATGTTGGTGGATTCTGTTACTGCTTTAATATCCAAGACATGTTCTCTAACTCTTCTTCGCAGCTCACGGGAGGCCAGTCCTATGTACAATTTATTTCATGGACATTTAGCACTATATATGACCAATAGTTTTACAAGAGATGTTATGTGTAATTTTATAGTTTTTACAATTGGAGGAATTACTAAAAGATTTTGTCTCAATATTTGGACACGCCACACATGACCCACAAGATTTGCAGCCCCAAGGAGGTCCCACTAAATCAAAGATGTTCTTCACTTTTGGTTCGTAATTACTTTTTCTACATCAGGAGCTATGCAAACGCAACATGACGCCCGCAGGCCTTTCCATCAAAGTCTGCATTTCAAAATTGCGCTCCTTCCCTTCTGAGCTCTGCCATGTGCCCAAACGGTGGTTGCCCCCCCCCACATATGGGGTACCAGCGTACTCAGGACAAATTGCACAACAACCTTTGGGATCCAATTTCTCCTGTTTCCCTTGGGATGGCTGCAAAAAGATCATTTTTTGTGAAAAAAATGAGTTTATTTTTACTGCTCTACATTATAAACTTCTGTGAGGCACTGTTCAAAGTGCTCATCACACATCTAGATAAGTTCCTTAGGGGGTCTACTTTCCAAAACGGTGTCACTTGTGGGGGCTTTGCACTGTTTAGGCACATCAGGGGTTCTCCAAATGCGACGTGGCATCCGATCTCCATTCCAGCCAATTTTGCATGAAAAGTCAAACTGTGCTCCTTCCCTTCCGAGCTCTGTCATGCGCCCAAACAGTGGTTTACCCCCACATATGGGGTATCGGCGTACTCACGACAAATTGTACAACTTTTGGGGGTCCAATTTCTCATGTTACCCTTAGTGAAATAAAACAAATTGGATCTGAAGTAATTTTTTTGTGAAAAATTTTAATTTTTTTTTAAACATTCCAAATATTTCCGTGAAGCACCTGAAAGGTTAATAAACTTCTTGAAGGTGGTTTTGAGCACCTTGAGGGGTGCGGTTTTTAGAATGGTGTCACTTTGGGGTATTTTCTGTCATATAGACCCCTCAAAGTGACTTCAAATGTGATGTGCTCCCTAAAAAAAAAACAATAAAATGGTGTAAAAATGAGAAATCGCTGGTCAACATTTAACCCTTATAACTCCCTAACAAAAAAAATTTGGTTCCAAAATTGTGCTTATGTAAAGTAGACATGTGGGAAATGTTACTTATTAAGTATTTTGTGTGAAATCTGTGTGATTTAAGGGCATGAAAATTCAAAGTTGGAAAATTGCAAAATTTTCAAAATTGTAGCCAAATTTCAGTTTTTTTCACAAATAAATGCAAGTCATATCAAAGAATTTTAACAATGTCATGAGGTACAATATGTCACGAGAAAACATTGTCAGGATCACCGGGATCCGTTGAAGTGTTCCAGAGTTATAACATCATAAAGGGACAGTGGTCAGAATTGTAAAAATTTGCCTGGTCATTAACATGCAAACTACCCTCGGGGGTAAAGGGGTTAGTAATGTTGTGAAAACTGTAGTGAAGGAGGCAGGTACACATCACAGGGGAACGGTGGGGAAGAGAAAAGTAAAGATGGGATAACATGGGCTGATGACACGCAGATCTACCTGTCTGGACCTGACCTCACTTCCTTACTGACCAATATCCCAAGATGTCTGTCTGCCACTTCAGCTTTCTTCTCTGCTCGCTTTCTAAAACTGAACATCGACAAAACAGAATTCATCATCTTTCCCCCATCGCACTCTCCCCCCCCCCCCACGAGACCTATTCATCAATGTCAATGGCTGCTCACTTTCTCCAGTCCCGCATGCTCGGTGCCTCGGCGTGATCCTCGATTCTGCCCTCTCTTTCAAGCCTCATATCCAAGCCCTTGCCTCCTGCCAACTCAAATTCAAAAATATTTCCCGGATCTGTGCATTCCTTGACCATGAATCCACAAAAAACGCTAGTGCACGCCCTTATCATCTCCTGCCTCGATTACTGCAACCTCCTACTCTCTGGCCTCCCTTCTAGCACTCTGACACCACCCCAATCCATCCTAAACTCTGCTGCCCGACTAATCCACCTGTTTCCATGTTATTCCCCAGCCTCTCCTCTCTGCCAAGCCCTTCACTGGCTTCCTGTTGCCCGGAGACTCCAGTTCAAATCCCTAACCTATCTCCTCTATACATATGTAACATGGTCTCCTGGTACATACCAACACGCAACCTTCGTTCCTTTCAGATCTCCTTCTCTTCTTCCCACAATCGCATACAAGACTTTTGCTGTGCTTCCCCCATACTCTGGAACTCTACCCCAACACATTAGACTCTCGCCTACCACGGAAACCTTCAAAAAGAACCTGAAGACCTACCTCTTCCGACAAGCCTAGAAACTGCAGTGATCCTTAGTCTGCTGAACCGCCGCACGACCAGCTCTACTCTCTCCTAGTGTATCCTCACCCATCCCCTGTAGACTGTGAGCCCTTGCGGGCAGGGTCCTCTCTCCTTCTGTACCTGTGTGTGCCTTGTTTTGCTCATGTTTATTGTGCTTGTCTGTATTTGCCCCTTTTACATGTAAAGCGCCATGGAATAAATGGCGCTATATAAAGGTATAATAATAATAATCAGACCCAGAGAAGTGTAAACAAAAATAGCGGTTCTCCCACGGGATAGTCCAATCACTCACGCAATTAAAACTTCCTAATGGGAGACAATTAAAATGCCTGCATTTGCAAGGGGGCGAGTCGTACTACTGTAAGAAACAGGACATGCCACAATGATTCATGTAAGGAAAAGCAGTCCAGGGTTTAGGAGCAGGTGGAACAGTCCATCCCTTGCATGAAACAGAACCCATTAATGTGTGAATAGCACGTACTACAGGCTTGTGTGCCCAATTTCTAGTTTCAGATAAATGTCCTCTAAATTTGATGGGTGCTGATATCTTGAATGCTATGAATGCAGTTATTAATTAAGTTTGGAAGAAAGACATTACTGTTACAGGCCCATTGTCTGAAGCAACCCTCTCCACCATGATGTTGCGAATTCAGCTAGATGACGAAAAAAAAAGCAAATTGACCAAGATGAGGACATTCAGCAAATGCTTGAGCAAATACCAGCTGCACTATGAGTAAAGGATAAGACAGACATTGTTTTGTTAAGGATAACACCAGTATCCATCAAGTTGAAACCAGGTATTGTACCAGACAATATCCCCTGAGCAGAGAGCAACCAAGTATGTCTAATCAAAACAACTTCCTTGCTAATCTTATTGTACCATGAAGAATTTAACGTGTCAAAAGATAAATTGTGAATGGCAATGGAAAAGGTTGTTTACTTAGGTCATTGCATTTTACCTGAGCTGAACATAGTAACATAGTTAGAAAGGCCGAAAAAAGACATTTGTCCATCCAGTTCAGCCTATATTCCATCATAATAAATCCCCAGATCTACGTCCTTCTACAGAACCTAATAATTGTATGATACAATATTGTTCTGCTCCAGGAAGACATCCAGGCCTCTCTTGAACCCTTCGACTGAGTTTGCCATCACCACCTCCTCAGGCAAGCAATTCCAGATTCTCACCGCCGTAACAGTAAAGAATCCTCTTCTATGTTGGTGGAAAAACCTTCTCTCCTCCAGACGCAAAGAATGCCCCCTTGTGCCCGTCACCTTCCTTGGTATAAACAGATCCTCAGCGAGATATTTGTATTGTCCCCTTATATACTTATACATGGTTATTAGATCGCCCCTCAGTCGTCTTTTTTCTAGACTAAATAATCCTAATTTCGCTAATCTATCTGGGTATTGTAGTTCTCCCATCCCCTTTATTAATTTTGTTGCCCTCCTTTGTACTCTCTCTAGTTCCATTATATCCTTCCTGAGCACCGGTGCCCAAAACTGGACACAGTACTCCATGTGTGGTCTAACTAGGGATTTGTGCAGAGGCAGTATAATGCTCTCATCTTGTGTATCCAGACCTCTCTTAATGCACCCCATGATCCTGTTTGCCTTGGCAGCTGCTGCCTGGCACTGGCTGCTCCAGGTAAGTTTATCATTAACTAGGATCCCCAAGTCCTTCTCCCTGTCAGATTTACCCAGTGGTTTTCCGTTCAGTGTGTAATGGTGATATTGATTCCTTCTTCCCATGTGTATAACCTTACATTTATCATTGTTAAACCTCATCTGCCACCTTTCAGCCCAAGTTTCCAACTTATCCAGATCCATCTGTAGCAGAATTCTATCTTCTCTTGTATTAACTGCTTTACATAGTTTTGTATCATCTGCAAATATCGATATTTTACTGTGTAAACCTTCTACCAGATCATTAATGAATATGTTGAAGAGAACAGGTCCCAATACCGACCCCTGCGGTACCCCACTGGTCACAGCGACCCAGTTAGAGACTATACCATTTATAACCACCCTCTGCTTTCTATCACTAAGCCAGTTACTAACCCATTTACACACATTTTCCCCCAGACCAAGCATTCTCATTTTGTGTACCAACCTCTTGTGCGGCATGGTATCAAATGCTTTGGAAAAATCGAGATATACCACATCCAATGACTCACCGTGGTCCAGCCTATAGCTTACCTCTTCATAAAAACTGATTAGATTGGTTTGACAGGAGCGATTTCTCATAAACCCATGCTGATATGGAGTTAAACAGTTATTCTCATTGAGATAATCCAGAATAACATCCTTCAGAAACCCTTCAAATATTTTACCAACAATAGAGGTTAGACTTGCTGGCCTATAATTTCCAGGTTCACTTTTAGAGCCCTTTTTGAATATTGGCACCACATTTGCTATGCGCCAGTCCTGCGGAACAGACCCCATCGCTATAGAGTCCCTAAAAATAAGAAATAATGGTTTATCTATTACATTACTTAGTTCTCTTAGTACTCGTGGGTGTATGCCATCCGGACCCGGAGATTTATCTATTTTAATCTTATTTAGCCGGTTTTGCACCTCTTCTTGGGTTAGATTGGTGACCCTTAATATAGGGTTTTCATTGTTTCTTGGGATTTCACCTAGCATTTCATTTTCCACCGTGAATACCGTGGAGAAGAAGGTGTTTAATATGTTAGCTTTTTCCTCGTCATCTACAACCATTCTTTCCTCACTATTTTTTAAGGGGCCTACATTTTCAGTTTTTATTCTTTTACTATTGATATAGTTGAAGAACAGTTTGGGATTAGTTTTACTCTCGTTAGCAATGTGCTTCTCTGTTTCCTTTTTGGCAGCTTTAATTAGTTTTTTAGATAAAGTATTTTTCTCCCTATAGTTTTTTAGAGCTTCAATGGTGCCATCCTGCTTTAGTAGTGCAAATGCTTTTTTTTTACTGTTAATTGCCTGTCTTACTTCTTTGTTTAGCCACATTGGGTTTTTCCTATTTCTAGTCCTTTTATTCCCACAAGGTATAAACCGCTTACAGTGCCTATTTAGGATGTTCTTAAACATTTTCCATTTATTATCTGTATTCTTATTTCTGAGGATATTGTCCCAGTCTACCAGATTAAGGGCATCTCTAAGCTGGTCAAACTTTGCCTTCCTTAAGTTCAGTGTTTTTGTGACTCCCTGACAAGTCCCCCTAGTGAAAGACAGGTGAAACTGTACAATATTGTGGTCGCTATTTCCTAGATGCCCGACCACCTGCACATACAGTAAAACCAGTAAAGAAAAAGGCCATAAGCCAAGCAATTGAGCCCACTTCCATTAGTACACTGAGAACATTCCTGGGGCTGATCGGTTGCTGTAGAGAATAGATTCCCTCTGCATCACAGATGATGCAGCCTCTTTTTAATGTGTTGTCAATTTGCAACAAGGGTCAGCCATACCAACTGACCACAGAAGTAAAAGAGGGGTTCAAGGACCTGAAGGAAGCCATTCTCTCAGCCCCAGCACTTGGATTTCCAAATTATGACCTCCTTTTCTATTTGTATGGTCATAACTCGGGGGAACATGCTAAGTGTGTGTTAATTCAAGAACACAGGTGAAAACACCACCCTTTGGGATACTTTTCAGCTCAGCTTGATATAGTGGCCAAGGGAGCACCCACATGCATCAGAGCAGTCGCTGCCTGTGTAATATTAAAAGAGAAAGTTGCAGATTTGGTGCTAGATAATCCCTTGGAAATTCTAGTAGTACACTCTGTATAGGAGCTGCTGCTCCTAGCCTGAACAAAACATTTGTAAATGAACAGACTAACAAAGTACGACGTGGCTTTACTTACACCTCCAAATGTCACCAACAAAAGGTGTAATGTTCTCAACCCAGCCACCTTGTTACCAGACAAAGATGATGACAGACATGGAAGCTCAGCAAGATTGCTTTAAGCTAAAGGTTGCAGAAACACAACTATTTGCCAATATGCAAGAGACGCTGATCCCCAACGTAGATCTAGAGCTCTATGTAGATGGGTCACTGTTTTACCAAAATGGAGTACCTCACACAGGTTATGCAATAGTTAACCAACATGAGGTGGTAAAAAGTGAAGCTATACCTTCTAGAATGTCTGCTCGGGAAGCTGAATTAAAAACACTCGCTGAGGCATGTATAATGGCAGAGCATTTACCGATAGTGGCACGCATTTGGCATTTTCCATGATTGGGGTCCCTTATGGAAGAGCAGAAAGTTTATTGGTTCTTCTAGTAAACCCGTTAAAAATGCAAACTTAGTGGCTCATCTCCTCAGAGCACTGGAAATGGCTAAAAAAGTTGCTATAGTCAAGGTGCAAGTTCACACTAAAGAGCGCACTCGAGAAGCTGAAGGTAACCGAGCTGACATTGCAGCAAAAGCTACTGCATTGTTTCCCCTACCCATAGAAATATGCACTGTGCAGGTGTCCGGGGGGATGGACCTACAACTACTCCTGAGCCTGAAAGATCAGGCCTCTGCACCGGAAAAAGAAGAACGGCAGAAGTACTCAGGTGCTGAAGAAGAGGATGGACTGTGGAAAGCAGGCAGTAAGTATGGCCTGCCTAGGGCACTGTTCTCCATTAGGTGTGCCCTTTCTCATTGACTGGCATATCAGTCTAAAGACACAATGGTACGTCAGGTAAAAGCCGACTGGGTGACCCCAGAATTCCATTGTGCTGATTCTAAATTCAGATCAAACCAAAAAAGTCCTCAAACAATTATTAAGCCCATGGACAGGGGGCAACACTTCTATATTTAATAAACTGCATAACCGTATTCTTTATGCACCATAATCACATAATCCGGTGCAAAAGAAAATTTAGAAGTGACAACAAAATTTATTTTACAACTGTAAATGGAGGTTGGATCGAGGATTTTCTTCACCCGCACCTGCAATGTATACCCTGGTAACCAGTGATGTTACTGCGTGATTATTTTTCTATTGGTTAGACATCTATATTTAAACACACCCCTTCTGATTAAGGACACACCCCCTTATGAAGCAGGCAGCGAAACGCTCATCGGGGTGGGAGGTTCAAGGCTTTGACAGCGTGACACACGGCGAGCATGGGACATCCAGGTATTAACTTCTAGTATTTTAACCCTCACTTAATGTTTCCTTCGTGATCAGTGTCCTTTCACACCATCAAGGCACTGCCTGGGCTATTGAATACATGGGCTTTCATATACCCTGGGGGTAATTACATGCCTTTATATATACTCAGCCGGTTTATTCATTGTTGATAGGACTTAAGCTGAGGCTTATTATTAATCTTGAGTTTCAGGCACAGTCAAGACTCGCTTATTTAATGGCAGTGATTATTAAATTTATAAATATTGCAATGTTTGGCTCTTTATGAGCAACACTACCACCTAGTGGCAAGTTTAAATATTTATCAGGCTAATTGTCATGATCCGTTTCAGGGTTTAATCCTGTCTGCCCTTTTTCCGGGCGGATCATGTCAAGGGTTAACATTGCTTTGCCTCATTCTGGGTTCAGGTTTGCTATTTAACTCCAATACATCCTGCTGCTGGTGTCAGCTATAGTTCTACCTTCGGTATGTGAACCTGACTCTGGTAGCTCTTTATTTGTCCTGCTGTGATCCCTTACTTGCCCCGTGTCTGTTGACTCCCTCTGTCTGCCCTTTTCCCAGTGTTTCCCTGTTTGTTGGTTTGATTCTCTGGTTTTTGACTTGGCTCATATTCGGACTCACTTCTGCCTTTTGTCTTTGTCTTATCTGCTTCTGACCATTGTTGAACCCCCTGGCTTGTTCCTGACCACTTATACTGCTGCTACTTTTGGTACTTCTGTTTCTGACTGTTTTTTGACTCTGCTTGTCTGACCACTCTCTCACCACTTGGTGGCATCTGTGCTGCTGCTCTGTGTGTGCAGTCTCACTTCCCTCTCAAGCTCCCCCTGGTGGAGGATGCACTATACTGCACTGCAGCAGCATGACACTAATGAGTGAAAGCACTTTTTAACCCCTTCATGACCTTGGGATTTTTCGTTTTTCCGTGTTCGTTTTTCACTCCCCTCCTTCCCAGAGCCATAACTTTTTTATTTTTCCGTCAATTTGGCCATGTGAGGGCTTATTTTTTGCGGGACGAGTTGTACTTTTGAACGACATCATTGGTTTTAGCATGTCGTGTACTAGAAAACGGGAAAAAAATTCCAAGTGCGGTGAAATTGCAAAAAAAGTGCAATCCCACACTTGTTTTTTGTTTGGCTTTTTTGCTAGGTTCACTAAATGCTAAAACTGACCTGCCATTATGATTGACCAGGTCATTACGAGTTCATAGACACCTAACATGACTAGGTTATTTTTTATCTAAGTGGTGAAAAAAATTTCCAAACTTTGCTAAAAAAAAAAAAAAAAATTTGCGCCATTTTCCGATACCCGTAGCGTCTCCATTTTTCATGCTCTGGGGTCAGTTGAGGGCTTATTTTTTGCGTGCCGAGATGACGTTTTTAATGATAGCATTTTGGTGCCGATACGTTCTTTTGATTGCCCGTTATTGCATTTTAATGCAATGTCGCGGCGACCAAAAAAACGTAATTCTGGCATTTCGCATTTTTTTCTCGCTACGCCGTTTAGTGATCAGGTTAATGCTTTTTTTTAATTGATAGATCGGGCGATTCTGAGCGCGGCGATACCAAATATGTGTAGATTTGATTTTTTTTTAATTCATTTATTTTGATTGGGGCGAAAGGGGGGTGATTTAAACTTTTATATTTTTTTTATTTTTTTCACATTTTTTTTTTTTTCACTTTTGCCATGCTTCAATAGCCTCCATGGGAGGCTACAAGCAGGCACAACCCGATCGGCTCTGCTACATAGCAGCGATCATCAGATCGCTGCTATGTAGCAGAATTGCAGGTGTGCTGTGAGCGCCGACCACAGGGTGGCGCTCACAGCCACCGGTGATCAGTAACCATAGAGGTCTCAAGGACCTCTATGGTTACAATGGAGACGCATCGCCGACCCCCGATCATGTGACGAGGTCGGCGATGCGCTCATTTCCGGCCGCCCGGCCGGAAGCGGTAGTTAAATGCCGCTGTCTGCGATTGACAGCGGCATTTAACTAGTTAATAGGTGCGGGCAGATCGCGATTCTGCCCGCGCCTATTACGGGCACATGTCAGCTGTTCAAAACAGCTGACATGTCCCGGCTTTGATGCGGGCTCACCGCCGGAGCCCGCATCAAAGCGGGGCTTCTGACCTCGGACGTACTATCCTGTCCGAGGTCAGAAAGTGGTTAATATCACTAAATGATTTTTTTGCACAATGCACTTTATTATACATAAATATTGTTTTTCTCTTGCTGCTATTTAGTATTACCATATCAAAGTAATCTACCAGCTATATGTCTGTTGTGAACCCCTTTTTTGCAACCTCCATTTTTCCAGCTATCTCTTGTTCCTGAACATTTTAATTGTATTTTGTATAATTTAATAAAAGCTAATACAGTTTTAAAATAAACTTTGTTGTCACTTCTAAATTTTCTTTTTCACCTGATTATGTGCATAAAGAATATAGTTATGCTGCTAAATTCATACAAGGATGCGTAATCTGTGTATGCCTAAGGGTTTGTTTCCATGGAATGGCTCAGTATTTGCTTAGGATTTGACGCAGGTAAAATCTGCACCAACTCTGCATCTTAGATCACTGGCAGGTCACCTGCGTTTTTGTTGCGTTTTTTACGTGTAGTTTTGATGCGTTTTTTCATTGCATGCTTTTGTTTTGTCACTTGAAATATATCTAATTGAAAGTTGGCTTCTGGGAAGCAAAAACAAGTGATTTCCTGTTTGCATATATATTACGATATGTTCCCACGGTCAGTAAACGTTGCGGGTTGGACGCTGCAGACATCTGCAGTGTCCAACCAGCAGCGTCCAGCTGTTACAGCATAGTGGATGGGATTTCAAGAGATCCCATGTCCACTATGTGTGCACCAATGCCCGCGGCTCACCCGCAGAGACGGACATGAGACACATCTTTCCAGACCGCAGCATGAAAATTTATGTAGTGGAGACGCTCCGTCTCTGCTGCGTAAATTACCCATACACTTTCATTTGATGTGGTAAAACCGCATTACCTTCCTAGTCACATGCGTATTAAGTGCAGTAACGCAGCTCACTATGCATGTGTACTAATTTACATAACGGTGAGTCTTGTGACACATGAAGTGGAGGAAAGCAGAGAGAAGTCCCCTACTTTGTCCGGTAACATCAAGCCCACAGATTAGTAATGGAGAAGCATCTATAAGACACCTATTTATTACTAATCCTATAGTTATATGGTAAGTAAAGGCATGGCCAGAATAAAGTCCTTTATTAATCTTAATTAACCATACTTACTGCATCTCCTAATCCCAGATGCCCTCGATCTCCTGCAAAAAATATAATAAAGCAACACAAATACTCCATGTCCCATGTAGTCCAATTGCTGAATGTCCCACAATGAGTCCAGCTCTGCTACATCTGGATGGCTTTGGCTAACCAGTGGCAGTATGCCACCATTCTGACACAGCAGAGCTTGTAGATGACCACAGGAGATAACTCAGTCTCTGGTGGTCCCTGCACTGCAGTTCTCACAATCAGCTGTTCATCTGACCGTGAGAACTTTGCTAGTGACCAGAGATAACCCCAGCGGTCACGGCCTGGACGTTCTCGCGGTCAGCTGATCACATCGCGAGAACTGCAGTGTATGCGAACTTCCAGCTGAAACAAGGTAAGACACTATTTAAATTAGTACACATGCGTAGTAAGTTGCAAGATCTGAACGCTGAGGATTTGACGCTGCGGCTGTACACTGTTATGATTTAGCAATTCAGTACCACAATGGACATGGAGGTCAGAGCACATACAGTGAACTGACAATAACCCAAAAACATAGAACGAGCTCTGAGACGTGGGAACTCTGCAGACCGCAATCCCTAATCCTCTCCAACAACACTAGAGGCAGCCGTGGATTGCGCCTAACGCTCCCTATGCAACTCGGCACGGCCTGAGAAACTAACTAGCCTGAAGATAGAAAATAAGCCTACCTTGCCTCAGAGAAATACCCCAAAGGAAAAGGCAGCCCCCCACATATAATGACTGTGAGTTAAAGGGAACCTGGCAAGATTGCTTTGCGCAGGCGTGTACTATGGAGGACAGAGAATGAACTTCAATCCAATATTGCAGCCAGCATGCAGCCAGCGGGTAAGGAAAGGGTGAATCAAACACCAGAAAACTCCGCCCATATGACCCAAAACCAGTCCCGCCAAATTCAGGTGACAGAGTCCCTTTAAGATGAAGAGACAAACGTAGAGATGAAATAGATTTAGCAAAGTGAGGCCCAACTTTCTGAACAGAGCGAGGATATACTCTGGAATGCCATGTAAATGAACCACATGCTGGAAGAACAATGGCACCAAATCAGAGGAGGAAGGCAATTTAGTCAAGGGTACCAAATGGACCATCTTAGAGAAGCGATCACAGACCACCCAAATGACTGACATTTTTTGAGAGACGGGGAGATCCGAAATAAAATCCATAGAGATATGTGTCCAGGGCCTCTTCGGGACTGGCAAGGGCAAAAGCAACCCACTGGCACGAGAACAGCAGGGCTTAGCCCGAGCACAAATCCCACAGGACTGCACAAAAGCACGCACATCCCGCGACAGAGATAGCCGCCAAAAGGATCTAGCCACTAACTCTCTGGTACCAAAGATTCCAGGATGACCAGCCAACACCGAACAATGAACCTCAGATATAACTTTATTCGTCCACCTATCAGGGACAAACAGTTTCTCCACTGGGCAACGATCAGGTTTATTAGCCTGAAATTTTTGCAGCACCCGCCGCAAATCAGGGGAGATGGCAGACACAATTACTCCCTCTTTGAGGATACCCACCGGCTCAGATGAACCCGGAGAGTCGGGCACAAAACTCCTAGACAGAGCATCCGCCTTCACATTTTTAGAGCCCGGAAGGTACGAAATCACAAAGTCAAAACGGGCAAAAAACAATGACCAACGAGCCTGTCTAGGATTCAACCGCTTGGCGGACTCAAGATAAGTCAAGTTCTTATGATCAGTCAAGACCACCACGCGATGCTTAGCTCCTTCAAGCCAATGACGTCACTCCTCGAATGCCCACTTCATGGCCAGCAACTCTCGATTGCCCACATCATAATTTCGCTCAGCAGGCGAAAACTTCCTGGAAAAGAAGGCGCATGGTTTCATCACCGGGCAATCAGAACTTCTCTGCGACAAAACAGCCCCTGCACCAATCTCAGAAGCATCAACCTCGACCTGGAATGGAAGCGAAACATCTGGTTAACACAACACAGGGGCAGAAGAAAAACGACGCTTAAACTCCTGAAAAGCTTTCACAGCAGCAGGAGACCAATTGACCACATCAGCACCCTTCTTGGTCAAATCGGTCAATGGTTTAGCAATACTAGAAAAATTGCAGATGAAGCGACGATAAAAATTAGCAAAGCCCAGGAACTTTTGCAGACTTTTCAGAGATGTCGGCTGAGTCCAATCATGGATGGCTTGGACCTTAACAGGGTCCATCTCGATAGTAGAAGGGGAAAAGATGAACCCCAAAAATGACACCTTCTGAACACCAAAGAGACACTTTGATCCCTTCACAAACAAAGAATTAGCATGCAGGATCTGAAAAACAGTTCTGACCTGCTTCACATGAGACTCCCAATTATCCGAGAAGATCAAAATGTCATCCAAGTACACAATCAGGAATTTGTCCAGGTACTCTCGGAAGATGTCATGCATAAAGGACTGAAACACTGATGGAGCATTGGCAAGTCCGAATGGCATTACAAGATACTCAAAATGACCCTCGGGCGTATTAAATGCAGTTTTCCATTCATCGCCTCGCTTAATTCACACAAGATTATACGCACCACGAAGATCTATCTTGGTAAACCAACTAGCCCCCTTAATCCGAGCAAATAAATCAGATAACAACGGCAAGGGGTACTGAAATTTAACCGTGATCTTATTTAGAAGGCAGTAATCTATACAAGGTCTCAGCGAACCATCCTTCTTGGCTACAAAAAAGAACCCTGCTCCTAATGGTGACGATGACGGGCGAATATGCCCCTTCTCCAAGGACTCCTTCACATAACTCCGCATAGCGGCGTGCTCAGGCACAGATAAATTAAACAATCGACCTTTTGGGAACTTACTACCAGGAATCAAATCGATAGCACAATCACAATTCCTATGCGGAGGTAGGGCATCGGACTTGGGCTCATCAAATACATCCTGGTAATCAGACAAGAACTCTGGAACCTCAGAAGGGGTGGATGACGAAATTGACAGGAATGGAACATCGCCATGTACCCCCTGACAACCCCAGCTGGAGACCAACATGGATTTCCAATCTAACACTGGATTATGGACTTGTAGCCATGGCAACCCCAACACGACCACATCATGCAGATTATGCAACACCAGAAAACGAATAACCTCCTGATGTGCAGGAGCCATGCACATGGTCAGCTGGGTCCAGTACTGAGGCCAGAGGCGTAGCTAGAGCTTTTGCCGCCCGGGGCTGTTCCCGAGTTTGGCGCCCCCCCCCCATCTCAATACACACAAAGGTTACCAAAAATGGTTTTCCTGTTTTGTAGAACTTAAACTGGGCCTAATGGTGTCACCCCCACATGCCACACCTGTGACTTAATACCACCACACCATGACCAGGCCACATAGTGACCGAATAATACTACATACAAGGGACAAATACCACCGCACCATTTCCAGACCACATATTACCACCACATAGTGACTGAATACTACAATACTGATCAGTAATAAAAAAAAAACCACAATACTATCACCATAAGTGCCAGTATTCACAGGAGATCTGTACTTAGTATGCAGTGTCTGTGTAGAGGTAATACAGAGATCACTGGTGACATTATACACAGGACCTCTATATAGTATACAGTGTATAGTGTCAGTGTATAGGTAACACTGACTCACCAGTGACGTCTCTAGGTGAAGTCCTTCATCTTTTATCCAGCACAGACCGCCATCATTCCTTCCAGCCAGGACTCGTTTCTGCAGGAAATAACACAGTTATCTCGAGCTCCGCTTGCAGAACACATTACTTAATTTTTCACAACTTCTACATTACACCACATGAAGAAAAAAAGGTGATATAGTGTCACTCTGCACAGTAACAGGACCGCCCCCCCATTTAAAACAGTATACTCAAAAAATAAAATAAATACATCACTGCAGTAACAATATCCCTTAATTATCCCCTATGGTAATAATATTCCCCACCCTGGCCCCGTTTATCTCATTCCTGGCTCCAGCCATATGTTGTCGTATCCTGCCCTCATGAGTATCCATTCTACCCCATATGATCTCCCCATCCTGCCCCACCAGCCTCCATCGTATCCGTCCTGCCCCATGATCCAATCCTGCCCCGTGTCTCCAATCATGCCCCGTATATACATTCTGCCCATGCCTCAAGTCCTGCCCCCAGTGTGTCCAGCATATTACCCCCATGTTGTCCAGTAATCTGCCCCAGTGTGTCCAGCATATTACCCCCATGTTGTCCAGCAATCTGCCCCAGTGTGTCCAGCATATTACCCCCAGTGTGTCCAGCAATCTGCCCCAGTATGTCCAGCATATTATCCCCAGTGTGTCCAGCAATCTGCCCTCAGTGTCCAGCAATCTGCCCCAGTGTCCAGCCTTTCCCCAGTGTGTCCAGCAGTCTGCCCCAGTGTGTCCAGCATATTACCCCCAGTGTCCAGCATTGCCCCAGTGTGTCCAGTATATTACCCCCAGTGTGTCCAGCAATCTGCCCCAGTGTCCAGCATTGCCCCAGTGTGTCCAGAAGTCTGCCCCAGGGTCTCCAGCATTGCCTCAATGTGTCCAGAAATCTGCCCCAGGGTCTCCAGTATTGCCCCAGTGTGTCCAGCAATCTGCCCCAGGGTCTCCAGTATTGCCCCAGTGTGTCCAGCAATCTGCCCCATGGTCTCCTGTATTGCCCCAGTGTGTCCAGCATTCTGCCCCATGGTCTCCAGTATTGCCCCGGTGTGTCCAGCAATCTGCCCCATGGTCTCCAGTATTGCCCCAGTATGTCCAGAAGTCTGCCCCAGGGTCTCCAGCATTGCCTCAATGTGTCCTGAAATCTGCCCCATGGTCTCCAGTATTC
The DNA here is from genome assembly GCF_032444005.1 of Ranitomeya imitator. Taxonomy (NCBI): domain Eukaryota; kingdom Metazoa; phylum Chordata; class Amphibia; order Anura; family Dendrobatidae; genus Ranitomeya; species Ranitomeya imitator. The sequence goes on along the minus strand of NC_091283.1, from coordinate 335,363,563 downwards.
AGTGTGTCCAGCATTCTGCCCCATAGTCTCCTGTACTGCCCCAGTGTGTCCAGCATTCTGCCCCATGGTCTCCAGTATTGCCCCAGTGTGTCCAGCAATCTGCCCCATGGTCTCCTGTATTGCCCCAGTGTGTCCAGCATTCTGCCCCATGGTCTCCAGTATTGCCCCAGTGTGTCCAGCATTCTGCCCCATGGTCTCCAGTATTGCCCCAGTGTGTCCAGCAATCTGCCCCATGGTCTCCTGTATTGCCCCAGTGTGTCCAGCAATCTGCCCCATGGTCTCCTGTATTGCCCCAGTGTGTCCAGCAATCTGCCCCATAGTCTCCTGTATTGCCCCAGTGTGTCCAGCAATCTGCCCCATGGTCTCCTGTATTGCCCCAGTGTGTCCAGCATTCTGCCCCATGGTCTCCAGTACTGCCCCAGTGTGTCCAGCAATCTGCCCCATGGTCTCCAGCATTGCCCCAGCCCCAGACAGTCAGACATAAAGAAAAAAAAAAAAAAGTAAAATCCTCACCTCTCCCGTTCCCAGCGCAGGTCCGGTGCAGTCAGCGTCTCTCCGGCTCTGCGACGCTCAGGACAGAGAGGCAGAGCGGCGCGCACAGAAGTGACGTCATCGCGCCCTCTGCTCTGAGACGTCGCAGAGTCAGAGGACGCTGAAGCCGCAGGAACCAGGAGAGGTGAGTATTAGAGCGGGGGGCGGGGGCGGGACCCGGGGGTGGGGGGAGCTGGCCCTGGTCGTGGCGGCGGACGGCGCCGCCCGAAGATTTAAAGGGGCGTCTTTTTTTTTTTTTTTTTTTTATCTTCTTCTCCTGCAGCGCCGGCCGCCCCCAGCATTGTGCCGCCCGGGGCGGACCGCCCCCCCCCCCCCCGCACCCCCCTTACTACGCCACTGACTGAGGCTTATTCTTGGCCAAAGGCGTAGCATCAATTCCTCTCAATGGAATAGGACACTGCAAGGGCTCCAAGGAAAACCCACAATATACCTCTATCTCATCCTGACCCTGACCAAGAGCCAGCAAATTTGTTTCTGCCTGATCCACTGAATTAGGCTCATCGTACAGCAATCCGAGCGCCAGGAAAACGCATCGATATTACTTAATGCAGGATCTCCTGGCGCAAGAGAAAATGCCCAGTCCTGAGGGTCGCCACGCAAAAAAGAAATAATGATCAAAACCTGTTGAACAGGATCACCAGAGGAGCGAGGTTTCAAGGCAAGAAATAGTTTACAATTATTTTTGAAACTCAGAAACTTAGTTCTATCTCCAAAAAACAAATCAGGAATAGGAATTCTTGGTTCAAACATAGATTTCTGATCAATAGTGTCTTGAATCTTTTGTACTCTTGCCGAAAGCTGATCCACACATGAAGACAGAGTTCTAATGTCCATCGCTAAACCTGTGTACTGAACCACCCAAATGTCTAGGGGAAAAAAAAGGCAAAACACAGTGCAGAGAAAAAAAATGGTCTCAGAACTCCTTTTTTCCCTCTATTGAGAATCATTAGTACTTTGGGCTTCCTGTACTGTTATGATTTAGCAATTCAGTACCACAATGGACATGGAGGTCAGAGCACATACAGTGAACTGACAATAACCCAAAAACATAGAACGAGCTCTGAGACGTGGGAACTCTGCAGACCGCAATCCCTAATCCTCTCCAACAACACTAGAGGCAGCCGTGGATTGCGCCTAACGCTCCCTATGCAACTCGGCACAGCCTGAGAAACTAACTAGCCTGAAGATAGAAAATAAGCCTACCTTGCCTCAGAGAAATACCCCAAAGGAAAAGGCAGCCCCCCACATATAATGACTGTGAGTTAAGATGAAGAGACAAACGTAGAGATGAAATAGATTTAGCAAAGTGATGTCCGACTTTCTGAACAGAGCGAGGATAGGAAAGGTAACTTTGCGGTCTACACAAAACCCTACAAAAAAACACACAAAGGGGGCAAAAAGACCCTCCGTACCGAACTAACGGCACGGAGGTACATCCTCTGCGTCCCAGAGCTTCCAGCAAAACAAATAGAAAAGCTGGACAAAAAAACAGCAAACAAAATAGTAAGTAGAACTTAGCTAAGCAGAGCAGCAGGCCACAGGAACATTCCAGGAGGAAGCTGGTCCAACACTAGAACATTGACCGGAACCCCGGATCAAGGCACCAAGTGGAGTTAAGTAGAGCAGCACCTAACGATTTCACTACATCACCTGCGGAAGGAAGCTCAGAAGCCGCAGTACCACTTTCCTCCACCAATGGAAGCTCACAGAGAGAATCAGCCGAAGTACCACTTGTGACCACAGGAGGGAGCTCTGCCACAGAATTCACAACAGTACACAGCAACAAACGCGCAACATGACCATGGAATCAGACCATAAATGTTTAAAAATAAAAAAGTGCCCCGCCTGACCATTGTATTTGTTTCAACAACCTCAAATAAATTTCATACAGCTTCCAAAGGTAGACATCTATGAATATATACTGTATTTGTATGCATCGACTACGTGACATTTTTGATAATATAACTGATTATTTGATTCTCTAAATGTTGAATCGGCCTACATGAAACAGCTCATTGTTATCACTAATCAGCATGTCATGGTACATAATTATCTCACAGCCTCTCAAGGGGGATTCTATCAGGTGGTAGGACTGTAAAATATTAGTATTTCAATAATAAAAAAATATAGACTACTTAACATGCAGAGTCTAACTAGCAAGCAGAGACTCTGGTTAGTGGGTGACTGAGTTTTTCTGAGGACTTTGGTAGATACATCTGTTCTCTGTCAGAACTATAGGGCTTTTGTCAGAACTGTCAATATGTGGCTATTTGGAGATAGTAAATGGTTCCCTAAGGTCATAGATTATAGGCGTAAGTATTTCAAAATGAGGTAATGTACAGATAACTAATAAGCATATTACATAAGTTACTAGTGTTCTTCTAATACACTAGAGGCTACGAACATAGCGGCAGATCACCATATGTGGTTATGAGACAGGAAACATAGAAACCAATGTAAGTCTATGGGTCAAAATAGTATATAAGCCGACCTAACTCCTGGTGAGATAGATCTCTCATACCTTGAGAATCTCCAACCCAAACCACATCAACCTCAAGACCATATGTAAGAACCAAACCATGCTTATTTTTTCTTCTATAATCTAATACTTATTTTTCACTTTTGTAATCACTTTTTGAATGAACATTAAACAAGATTTGTTTTATCCACACAATTCAATATTGCTTTCCTTTCGATCTTCACCGTGCTTTTACTTATAAAAAGTAAGAAAATGTTATTTCTTCTAACATTTTGGCGAGCCAGCCAAATCTGATTTTTGCACTATTTGTGTGGATTCCTTTCCCTTGCACACGGGGAGGAGCGCTCTGCTAAAGACACCTGTTGTCCAAGTCTCGGGACTTCCACAATTTCACGTCACAAGGATCAGACAGAATCTACAGACGAGTGAGGATTCGTATCACCAACCATAAAAAGCTGCATGTGTCCCATCCAGACACAGGTCTGAATATTTCAGTAAAGACAAAGAGGACCATCCATTAACGGTTGGATCAATCCAGGAGAGGAAAAGACATTCCATAGGTGAGAAAATGGATTTAATTCATGATTATTCTAAGAAAAGTAATATAGAGTTTAAGTTTGTTCATGGCCATACAGATTCACTATTATGGTCTACTTTTTATGGCCAATGTTAGGCAGAGAATCTTAAAACTGATGAGAGGTTTTTCTCGTTACAGAGAAAGCTTCAAAATGTCATGCACATGGTCCAAGTGTACAATAATTTAGTCTTTGAGAAAACTGAAGCACAAACATATGAAGCATGTACTATCACACAAGATATTGGTCATACTGACACACAAGGTGACACACAAGGTGACACACAAGAGTCTGATGGGGATTAATTTGATTGCCCAAATTGTTTTGTATTGTCAGAACATATTGAACAATTGGAAGATCAAATTGATACTTTAACACAGTTATTATCCAAATTGCACCAAGACATAAAAAGGCTTCTGTTCTTAAAAGATCAAATAATAAATATGAAGACAATGCTGCCACATCATATGTACCAGACACACAAAATCCAGATGTTTCAGTAGAAAAGTTACAGGCAGATGAACTACAACGAAAAAAATTACATGACGGAGCAGCATAAATTAATCTAAAAATTGTTAAAAATATTTTGTAAATTTATTTATTCAGGACTCTTTACCAGATGCGATACTCTAAAGAAAATATCATGATATTTCTTATAAAAAAATGCAGGTTTATTGGATTGTCCATCACAAAACATAATTGCAGCAAAACATAAAATAGGTGAAATAGTTACAAAGAGATTGTCCATTTGTCCATATTAAAGTTTGTTCCCCATATTTCCTGAGATTCTGAATGGTAAATGGCGTCTGTCTATGTCAAAAGCATGGTAGAAGCCATCAAGAAGCACATGACTAACTCGCATACCAGCTGTCCATCTGATGTCTGTGTGGAGTGTGTGAAGTGTCTGAAAAGAGCGAAGAGATCCCAAGAGAGAGCCCCTCCCTTTTGTGAGTCGTGGTTATTTATGTCCCATAGAGCACGTGGTCTCTTTATATGGTGTTATCTTTTACTCTGAGCTAAATACACAGTAGCAATCCATGCACTGTCAGCAAAACGCAATATGCTCAGTATAGAATTGAGTGTATTAAATGAATAACCAATGATTTATATTTAACAATTCCCCCTTTTGAGGGTGACAGACATTGATTGCAACCCTCAAAGTAGTGTGAGGTAACGCTCCCTGTGTGCATTGGGGGACACTCGCTTGGCAACGGGATTAAAGCACTCAGGCAGTTTCTCACAAAAAGTCTTATTTGGTTTATTAACTCCATAAACCCCAGCAGCACACACTTAAAGTTAGAGCCTTCAGATCCGTCAAAATAAAGTAACAATGTTCATAACATGGTTCTACTCCATCAGGACTGTGATCATACTTGGTAAAGTCCAGTATTCAGGCTCGCTCTGGAGTCAAACACAGTCTGGGTTACCTACTTGACAGCGTTGCAGGTTTTCACCGGCTGTCATCACATGGGTCCTGTCCTTACAGAGATCACCAACTTGCCTGGCAGGCACACATTAGTCAGTTACAGACCCACCGAAGGATGATAGCTTCCCCAACACAGTAGCCATAACCGGCTCTGCAGATCCATGGCCTCATCTCATGCTCTTCAGGGATCCGGTCGACACACAGGACCTCCCAACACAGAGGCCACTCAGATTCACGGCCTTACCAGGTGCTCTTCAGCGATCCGGTTCACACTCTGGACCTCCCAACACCCAGGCCTTTCCTCTCACAGGACCTTACAGCCAAGAAACAATCAGGTCCATACACTAAGAACCTGTGACCCAAACCCTGGTCACATTATGTAGTTGTAACCACTCCCATAGGTGGGAGGTGTATGTGGTTAGCCAGACCTGCCCAGCTTTCTAGCTAACCTTGCAAGCCTTCCTTTACAAACTATACAAATACTTGTGGGACTATAGGTCCCAGAACAACCTTACTTCAGGCTTACAGCACAGACTCCCTCTGCGACACATACTGGCCATTTACAATCCTGCCGGTCATGGTTTCACCATGACCATTACAGATACATCTCCATATATATCCTGAGGAGCACATACACCGCCCCCTGGCTGTAACATGGGTCACTACATCACAGAAGATATATTGATAATAAGATCTTCTTTCTTCTTTGGTAAAATAATTTATTTTGTCCATAATAATAATAATTATATCAGAATATTGTTAAACATACTTAACAACACAGTGATGTGCATTCATGTTATGGTAAGCCGTGACCAATATTTATATAAAATGTATCATTATACTTCCCTAAATCCAAATCAAAGCAACACAGGTCCGATCATCATCATCTGATGTCATCTGGTCTATATCTTGTTGTCTTCTGTCTTACATAGTAACATAGTAACATAGTAACATAGTTAGTAAGGCCGAAAAAAGACATTTGTCCATCCAGTTCAGCCTATATTCCATCATAATAAATACCCAGATCTACGTCCTTCTACAGAACCCAATAATTGCACGATACAACACTGTTCTGCTCCAGGAAGACATCCAGGCCTCTCTTGAACCCCTCGACTGAGTTCGCCATCACCACCTCCTCAGGCAAGCAATTCCAGATTCTCACTGCCCTAACAGTAAAGAATCCTCTTCTATGTTGGTGGAAAAACCTTCTCTCCTCCAGACGCAAAGAATGCCCCCTTGTGCCCGTCACCTTCCTTGGTATAAACAGATCCTCAGCGAGATATTTGTATTGTCCCCTTATATACTTATACATGGTTATTAGATCGCCCCTCAGTCGTCTTTTTTCTAGACTAAATAATCCTAATTTCGCTAATCTATCTGGGTATTGTAGTTCTCCCATCCCCTTTATTAATTTTGTTGCCCTCCTTTGTACTCTCTCTAGTTCCATTATATCCTTCCTGAGCACCGGTGCCCAAAACTGGACACAGTACTCCATGTGCGGTCTAACTAGGGATTTGTACAGAGGCAGTATAATGCTCTCATCATGTGTATCCAGACCTCTTTTAATGCACCCCATGATCCTGTTTGCCTTGGCAGCTGCTGCCTGGCACTGGCTGCTCCAGGTAAGTTTATCATTAACTAGGATCCCCAAGTCCTTCTCCCTGTCAGATTTACCCAGTGGTTTCCCGTTCAGTGTGTAATGGTGATATTGATTCCCTCTTCCCATGTGTATAACCTTACATTTATCATTGTTAAACCTCATCTGCCACCTTTCAGCCCAAGTTTCCAACTTATCCAGATCCATCTGTAGCAGAATACTATCTTCTCTTGTATTAACTGCTTTACATAGTTTTGTATCATCTGCAAATATCGATATTTTACTGTGTAAACCTTCTACCAGATCATTAATGAATATGTTGAAGAGAACAGGTCCCAATACTGACCCCTGCGGTACCCCACTGGTCACAGCGACCCAGTTAGAGACTATACCATTTATAACCACCCTCTGCTTTCTATCACTAAGCCAGTTACTAACCCATTTACACACATTTTCCCCCAGACCAAGCATTCTCATTTTGTGTACCAACCTCTTGTGCGGCACGGTATCAAACGCTTTGGAAAAATCGAGATATACCACGTCCAATGACTCACCGTGGTCCAGTCTATAGCTTACCTCTTCATAAAAACTGATTAGATTGGTTTGACAGGAGCGATTTCTCATAAACCCATGCTGATATGGAGTTAAACAGTTATTCTCATTGAGATAATCCAGAATAACATCCCTCAGAAACCCTTCAAATATTTTACCAACAATAGAGGTTAGACTTACTGGCCTATAATTTCCAGGTTCACTTTTAGAGCCCTTTTTGAATATTGGCACCACATTTGCTATGCGCCAGTCCTGCGGAACAGACCCTGTCGCTATAGAGTCACTAAAAATAAGAAATAATGGTTTATCTATTACATTACTTAGTTCTCTTAGTACTCGTGGGTGTATGCCATCCGGACCTTGGTTCTTTTAAAATATAGCACTGGGGAACAATTTGAAAAAAAAATTCTGTTGAGTTAGGTTTTTGAGCTGATTTATACTAAAATTGGCATGCTGATTCCAAAAATGTAGTCAGTTTTTTTCTAGCACGTCAAGTTTTTCCTCCACAACTTACCTGCCAGAGAAGCACAATTGCACTGATATCTGTAATAAGACTTGTTATCTGATTACAATTCGACTCATATAGAGCTACGTGGCAACTTATAAGAGTAGTCACAACTGAGACAGTGTGGTGAGAGGTGTGTGCACAGTGGCGTAGGAAGGGGGGTGCGGGGGGGGGGGCGGTCCGCCCCGGGCGGCACAATGCTGGGGGCGGCCGGCGCTGCAGAAGAAGATTAAAAAAAAAAAAAAAAAAAAAAAAAAAAAGACGCCCCTTTAAATCTTCGGGCGGCGCCGTCCGCCGCCACGACCAGGGCCATCTCCCCCCACCCCCGGGTCCCGCCCCCGCCCCCGCCCCCTGCTCTATACTCACCTCTCCTGGTTCCTGCGGCTTCAGCGTCCTCTGACTCTGCGACGTCTCAGAGCAGAGGGCGCGATGACGTCACTACTGTGCGCGCCGCTCTGCCTCTCTGTCCTGAGCGTTGCAGAGCCGGAGAGACGCTGACTGCACCGGACCTGCGCTGGGAACGGGAGAGGTGAGGATTTTACTTTTTTTTTTTTTTCTTTATTTCTGACTGTCTGGGGCTGGGGCAATGCTGGAGACCATGGGGCAGAATGCTGGACACACTGGGGCAATACAGGAGACCATGGGGCAGATTGCTGGACACACTGGGGCAATACAGGAGACTATGGGGCAGATTGCTGGACACACTGGGGCAATACAGGAGACCATGGGGCAGATTGCTGGACACACTGGGGCAATACAGGAGACCATGGGGCAGATTGCTGGACACACTGGGGCAATACAGGAGACTATGGGGCAGATTGCTGGACACACTGGGGCAATACTGGAGACCATGGGGCAGAATGCTGGACACACTGGGGCAATACTGGAGACCATGGGGCAGAATGCTGGACACACTGGGGCAGTACAGGAGACTATGGGGCAGAATGCTGGACACTCTGAATACTGGAGACCATGGGGCAGATCTCAGGACACATTGAGGCAATGCTGGAGACCCTGGGGCAGACTTCTAGACATACTGGGGCAATACTGGAGACCATGGGGCAGATTGCTGGACACACCGGGGCAATACTGGAGACCATGGGGCAGAATGCTGGACACACTGGGGCAATACAGGAGACCATGGGGCAGATTGCTGGACACACTGGGGCAATACTGGAGACCATGGGGCAGAATGCTGGACACACTGGGGCAATACTGGAGACCATGGGGCAGAATGCTGGACACACTGGGGCAATACTGGAGACCATGGGGCAGAATGCTGGACACACTGGGGCAATACTGGAGACCATGGGGCAGTACAGGAGACTATGGGGCAGAATGCTGGACACTCTGAATACTGGAGACCATGGGGCAGATCTCAGGACACATTGAGGCAATGCTGGAGACCCTGGGGCAGACTTCTGGACATACTGGGGCAATACTGGAGACCATGGGGCAGATTGCTGGACACACCGGGGCAATACTGGAGACCATGGGGCAGAATGCTGGACACACTGGGGCAATACAGGAGACCATGGGGCAGATTGCTGGACACACTGGGGCAATACAGGAGACTATGGGGCAGATTGCTGGACACACTGGGGCAATACAGGAGACCATGGGGCAGATTGCTGGACACACTGGGGCAATACAGGAGACCATGGGGCAGATTGCTGGACACACTGGGGCAATACAGGAGACTATGGGGCAGATTGCTGGACACACTGGGGCAATACTGGAGACCATGGGGCAGAATGCTGGACACACTGGGGCAATACTGGAGACCATGGGGCAGAATGCTGGACACACTGGGGCAGTACAGGAGACTATGGGGCAGAATGCTGGACACTCTGAATACTGGAGACCATGGGGCAGATCTCAGGACACATTGAGGCAATGCTGGAGACCCTGGGGCAGACTTCTGGACATACTGGGGCAATACTGGAGACCATGGGGCAGATTGCTGGACACACCGGGGCAATACTGGAGACCATGGGGCAGAATGCTGGACACACTGGGGCAATACAGGAGACCATGGGGCAGATTGCTGGACACACTGGGGCAATACTGGAGACCATGGGGCAGAATGCTGGACACACTGGGGCAATACTGGAGACCATGGGGCAGAATGCTGGACACACTGGGGCAATACTCGAGACCATGGGGCAGAATGCTGGACACACTGGGGCAATACTGGAGACCATGGGGCAGAATGCTGGACACACTGGGGCAATACTGGAGACCATGGGGCAGAATGCTGGACACACTGGGGCAGTACAGGAGACTATGGGGCAGAATGCTGGACACTCTGAATACTGGAGACCATGGGGCAGATCTCAGGACACATTGACGCAATGCTGGAGACCCTGGGGCAGACTTCTGGACATACTGGGGCAATACTGGAGACCATGGGGCAGATTGCTGGACACACCGGGGCAATACTGGAGACCATGGGGCAGAATGCTGGACACACTGGGGCAATACAGGAGACCATGGGGCAGATTGCTGGACACACTGGGGCAATACTGGAGACCATGGGGCAGAATGCTGGACACACTGGGGCAGTACAGGAGACTATGGGGCAGAATGCTGGACACACTGGGGCAATACTGGAGACCCTGGGGCAGATTGCTGGACACACTGGGGCAATACTGGAGACCCTGGGGCAGATTTCTGGACACATTGAGGCAATGCTGGATACCCTGGGGCAGACTTCTGGACACACTGGGGCAATGCTGGACACTGGGGCAGATTGCTGGACACACTGGGGGTAATATACTGGACACACTGGGGCAATGCTGGACACTGGGGGTAATATGCTGGACACACTGGGGCAGACTGCTGGACACACTGGGGAAAGGCTGGACACTGGGGCAGATTGCTGGACACACTGAGGGCAGATTGCTGGACACACTGGGGGTAATATGCTGGACATACTGGGGCAGATTGCTGGACACACTGGGGGTAATATGCTGGACACACTGGGGCAGATTGCTGGACAACATGGGGGTAATATGCTGGACACACTGGGGCAGATTGCTGGACAACATGGGGGTAATATGCTGGACACACTGGGGGCAGGACTTGAGGCATGGGCAGAATGTAGATACGGGGCATGATTGGAGACACGGGGCAGGATTGGATCATGGGGCAGGACGGATACGATGGAGGCTGGTGGGGCAGGATGGGGAGATCATATGGGGTAGAATGGATACTCATGAGGGCAGGATACGACAACATATGGCTGGAGCCAGGAATGAGATAAACGGGGCCAGGGTGGGGAATATTATTACCATAGGGGATAATTAAGGGATATTGTTACTGCAGTGATGTATTTATTTTATTTTTTGAGTATACTGTTTTAAATGGGGGGGCGGTCCTGTTACTGTGCAGAGTGACACTATATCACCTTTTTTTCTTCATGTGGTGTAATGTAGAAGTTGTGAAAAATTAAGTAATGTGTTCTGCAAGCGGAGCTCGAGATAACTGTGTTATTTCCTGCAGAAACGAGTCCTGGCTGGAAGGAATGATGGCGGTCTGTGCTGGATAAAAGATGAAGGACTTCACCTAGAGACGTCACTGGTGAGTCAGTGTTACCTATACACTGACACTATACACTGTATACTATATAGAGGTCCTGTGTATAATACCACCAGTGATCTCTGTATTACCTCTACACAGACACTGCATACTAAGTACAGATCTCCTGTGAATACTGGCACTTATGGTGATAGTATTGTGGTTTTTTTTTTTATTACTGATCAGTATTGTAGTATTCAGTCACTATGTGGTGGTAATATGTGGTCTGGAAATGGTGCGGTGGTATTTGTCCCTTGTATGTAGTATTATTCGGTCACTATGTGGCCTGGTCATGGTGTGGTGGTATTAAGTCACAGGTGTGGCATGTGGGGGTGACACCATTAGGCCCAGTTTAAGTTCTACAAAACAGGAAAACCATTTTTGGTAACCTTTGTGTGTATTGAGCTGGGGGGGGGGGGGGGCGCCAAACTCGGGAACAGCCCCGGGCGGCAAAAGCTCTAGCTACGCCTCTGTGTGTGCAGCTCCCAATACGTCATAATTATCAATATCTTTACACAGAAAACTTATCATAGTAGGAATAAATAGGATTTGTGATAGCTTTTCTCTTTACATTGGGTGCTTAGTTGTAATTTATATACTGTATCTTTTATGATTTTTTTCTTTGTTAGTTTTCAAAGCTTGTAACTTTCCATCTCAGTGTTTTATTTACATATGTACATATTTCCTTTGTTTCAGATCATGTCTGCTCCTTTTTCCTCTCGTCGTAAATGCCTATTTGTACTATTTAAAAAAAAACACTTTTTAGGTACAGTAGTTTACATATTTTTGAGAAGACAAAAATCCTATAGTTCAAAAACTTGACGTGATAGAGAAAAACTGAGATAATTTCTGGATTCAGCATCCAACAATTAGTTAAGAACAGTTGTCTGTCCTAACTCCTAAAAAATTGTGTTCCCCAGTGTAGTCTTTATATGATAATTCCTTCAAAATAAATGATAGAATGTAGATATTGTAGAGACAGTGTGTCATGTATTAGTCAAAGTCCATAAATTCAAATGTTGATAAGAAAAGAAAGTCCATGGATGAAATGTAGCTTTAATATCTGTACAATGTCACCTTTAAAGACCTGGACTTACATTGGCTCGCCTTGGATATTTCTGAAATCCTCCATGTCATCTGCACTGGTCTTGGAACAGGTGTGATGTCTTTGGTCAGCACAGCAAGGGTTAAAATGACTCTTCCTTGATAAACATAGCACCATAACCAGTCCTTTGTCCTAATGTACAGGAAACATGTCAGGGTTGTAGCTTCCTGACAATTACCTGATTGTTCACCAGCTTTCATGGAAGCTTTATAGGTGATAGGAAATCACTGGAACTTGGTAAAAACATAACACAGTTCATTTTAGCATCATAGGATCATCATCTTCTGCAATTATGGTTGTCAGTTTAGATACTGCAGTTGTAGTTGTCAGTGATTCATGCTGCAGTCGTGGTTGTCAGTGGTGAAATGAATCGTAATTGACACAGTCTATTATAACTCAGAAATCATAACTTTGTTACGTTGTGGGAATCTGGATAACGGCTTTTCCTTCTTGAAACTTTTAAGAATCAATTGAATTTAGAAATATGAAAAGTCTTTATTAATAGAACTCCAGTATTTTGCTTGAAGGCTTCATTCCCTATTCTATACCAAATCTGGTAATTTTCCTAACCTATAATATCACAGCGTACCATAGCAATCAATAATATCCATATCATTATTATCAGAATATTAATATGGAATTTATGTTTGGAATAAAACAATAATAAATGATAATACATTATTAACCATATTCTTCATGTGATAGAATATTTTTATGTCATAGATGTTATTACCTTTTCAACTCATAGATGTCAGTATGTTTTTTATGTAGCAAGTGTTTCCATCTTTATTACTCATACTTTATTAATAAAATATATTTATTAGACCAATAATGCATAACAATGTATAGCCATTAACCAAAATAAGAATTTATGAGTGAATGAATGAAAGAATTGTTGTATTTACTCAAATTTGAAACATTTTTCCCTTATAACGGAACCATATCATCACTATATTTAAGCAATATTCTTCTACTAGACATTACTTCATTAAATATTGATTCTTTTCTTGATTGAGGTAAAAAATAAAAATTAAGAATTAAAAATAAAGCTAAAGTAAGAATAAGAGTTGAAAATAAAAATAAGGCCTTTATATGTTGATGACAAATGCAGAGTCATTATGTTCTCAGTAACACAAACCCTTAATATTTCCATTATCTGGATGTTTTCATATTTTTCATAACGTTGGATTACTATATTTAGATTATGCAACTTTGCATGTAATACCCTTCATTAGAGTTAAGAAATTACCATACTCTTTTATAATACTCAATGTTATTATACCCAATAGTACCTTATTAATATTTCTTCATTAAAATGTGTGAAGAAGAGGTAATGATGAAATGTGATGATATAATCAGGACCAAAACACATTTAACCCTTAATACCAAAAAATACTTTTTTATTAAAGGGAACCTGTCACCACCAAAATCGATGATGAGCTAAGCCCACCGTCACCAGGGGCTTATCTACAGCATTCTGTAATGCTGTAGATAAGCCCCCAATGTATCCTGAAAGAGGTGAAAAAGAGGTTATATTATACTCACCCAGGGGCGATCCCTGTGCGGACCGGTCCGATGGGCAACTCACGTCCGCTCCGGCGCCTCCTATCTTCATTCCATGACATCCTCTTCTGATCTTCACTCCGCAACTCCGGCACAGGCGTACTTTGCTCTGTTGAGGGCAGAGCAAAGTACTGCAGTGCGCAGGCGCCGCGGCGTGAATACCAGAAGAGGACGTCATGGAATGAAGATGGGAGGTGCCGGAGCGGACCTGAGATGCCCATCGGAGCGGCACCGCCCCTGGGTGAGTATAATCTAACGTCTTTTTCTCCTCTTTCAGGTAACATCAGGGGCTTATCTATAGCATTACAGAATGCTGTAGATAAGCCCCTGATGCCGGTGAGCTTACCTCACCATCGATTTTGGGGGTGACAGGTTCCCTTTAAATAATTCATTTATCAAAACCAAAATTAAAAATAATTATTTTATAAATCTATAATCTGTTTAAATTCTATACTTCCTTTATATCATATATTTGTCTGTAGATGTGTACCCATCTATGCAACCATTAAAAATAACACTGATTATCATAAAATTATCATTTGGAAAAAAATAATTCTAAATGTATTTTTTTTAATAAACCTTTTGATGTGTGATTACACTTCTCCACTATTAACTTCATAAAAAAATAATAATTACTAAAGAAATATAGAAATATATGTTGATTTAATAGTCTAATAATTTAACTGATTTGCATTATTTCCCATAAAAAATAGATTTTGTTTTGTTTTCTTATTGCATACCATGAGGTCTCTCATGCATCACACATACCACGTTACTCTTACATTATATTCTCTCTCAGCAGCTGCTCATACTCATCTATCAATCATCACTCAGACTGTGACACATATATACCGTAAGTTCAAACCACATATTCCACATACGAAGGTATGAATACATGTGTATTAACCAAAATTATTGTATCCTAATTATCAACGCATTGAAAACTATAAAATTTGATATTTTAATATTTCTTTAAATATTCCCTAAATACACATAGCATAAAACCTTGTAAACCATTTTATAGATAGAAAGACTCATAAGATAATTGGGCATGAGTTGTAGCTATGTGTGGTGCAAGGGTTTGCAATTACAGTATATCCGAGCACTAAAACTTAGGCCTAAAAAATTCCTTTGACTTCCAAAAGTTGAAATCTCTCAGAAATTCTTCTCACTGAGGCTACAAGCGCTTTAAGCTACAAAAACTGAAACAGGGGTGTATGGTATCTTTATTATTAGCCCACTTTTCAGATGTCACCTGCTGTGACTGTCATGTCATACAGTAAAGATATATTACCATGCAAAGACATAACTCTGCAAAATGTTAGAAAAAATTAACTGCACGCAAAAAAACAAATTTAGATTCAGTTAGTCATATATTATTTCTTTTAAGTGTTAATAATATAAAACCATGTAGTTATTACAAGTTCCTGTGTAAATAAAGGCACGAATCCATGTAAGAGGTTTTTGATCAAATCCTGCTTTGAAATGAAAATTCTAAGGAAAAGGTAAAAGATAAAGTTAACTATCATATTCATCCAGAAACAAAACAATTTAAATATCTTATACATATGTATTTATTTAATGCATGTATTTAATATAATTCTAAGTATTATTACTTTAGTACATTTTTTGTGTAAATCAAGTTTATTGAGTCGCACGTAAATAACACAGTTGTAATCAGATGTTTAAATGCAGTTATAAGCACTTACAGGATTGTGAGATTGATACAAAAATGGACAGCTGTATACTAAAGGTTTCCACACTCAAACATTGATCAACACAAATCATTAAAGTTGTAACTTCGTGAACAAATTACCTCTATCAGAGGTCTAATAGTTTGAAAAGATTGCTTATGATGTATATATCACAGGCTCTCACTATTCAGCTAACGACCAGCTCCAGGTGGGGCCAAGCCGCCGAATGAAAGCAAGAGTGCCTAGGCTCGTCCGAGCACTCAATGTCAGTTATGGAATCTACATGAGGCCAGGCCAAGCAAAGAGAAAGTAGAAAAGATAGGTGGAGAGAAAAGGAAGAGAACAAGAGAAGGGAGAGAAGAAAAAGAGGAGAGAGAGAGAAGAAAGAGAAAAAAAGAGTAGAAAAAAAGGGGGGGGGAGGGGATGAGGAGAGGTGAGGAGGAGGGGTGGGTGAGGTAAGGCTAGGAAGAATCTGGTCTTCAGTCCTAGCTAAGTTGAGACTATTATTCTTTTATGCTAAGGTATGGCTGTTAATGTATTATTTACTGTCCAAGGGAGTATTGATTATGGGTCGCAAGGGGACCAATAGGCTCAATCAGTGTAGCCAAGTGTTCAGTTCCTCAGATTCTCTAAAAGCAATCCAGGGAGACCAAGTGTTAAACACTTTGTCTGCAGTTCTAGTATCCTGGCCAACCAATTGCTCCATCCTGTAAATACAGTTTAGTTCGACCACAAAGTCAGCACATGAGGGTGATATTGACTGTTTCCAGAAATGAGGGATCACGTTATGTGTGGCTGTTAGGAAATGTCGTAGTAGACCTTTCTTGAATTTGGCGATGGAGAGGTCACATACAGACAACAAGGCCAGTTCCATGGTGGGTTGGACTCTATGGAGAGATAATTTGTTATAAAGTGCAAAGATGCCCACCCAGAAGTCGTGAATAGGCGGTCAGGACCACCAGATGTGGGGGTAGGTACCTCTGTCGCTCCAGCACCTCCAGCAAGTATCGGGGGTGGTGGGGAACATAAGGTGAATATTAGACGGACATCTGTACCATCTGGACAGGAGTTTATAACTTCTTTCTTGGTAATCTGAACAAAGTGAAGATCTGAAGGTAAATAGCAGACTCTTGAGGCGTTCCTCCGGAGTCAGTTGCGTAGTTAATTCGTTGTCCCATTTCAAGAAGAATGTAGGAAGATCAAGTGAAGATGGTTGACAGCCCTGGAACATTCTATACAGTAGTGATATTGTGTGGGACAAAGGGCCCCCACCCAGGCACACGGACTCAAAGGAAGTTAACTGTCTAAAGATGTCAGCCCGCCTAGATAACACAGTGAGATAGCTTTTGATTTGCTCATAGAAGAACCACGAACCCTGCGGCGACTCTCCGTCAGCAAAGATGGCCCCCAAGGTCTTAATTGAGGTTTGGTCTACGTAGTCATGGACCACCGGACAACTGTCTCTATGTTTGTGGAGGAACATGATCCTGTCCTGATCTGCTGGAAAGTCTGCATTTTCAAAAATTGGTGTCAGGGGACCTGGTATAGAGGAAAAGTTTAATTTTTGGATGCCATGCTTAACGAACTGAGTTAGATGTCTAGTAATGAAAGGCTGGTCATCTCCTCTGATTCCCCCAGTCCCCTCTCTCCAGAAGTGCGTCGCCGAGCCATGTCCCGAGAGCGTCATCTCAAGGCCTACCCATCTCTTACTTGACTTGTGATGGACTTTAGTACATTTCAATTATTTTACTATACATATAAAAATACAGTTATACAATCTACTTATACAAGTATACTATTTACTGTATACTATTTACAGTATACTGTATGAATCTATATATCTACAAAAATTATGGAACTACAGAATTATAATGTTTATAATAATTACAAATAACTAGATAATACATTGTATAACACTTTTACCCAACATATAATTACATTTTTAGCCAATTCCTAAACCAAATCTAATTTCTCTGTTGATAATGTCCTGAAAAGCTCTATTTAACATTGCCATTTATAAACTTACAGATTCTTTCAAGAACTCTGATAATGGAGTCTTAAGTTTACTCCCCATGATGTCGCTCTCAGAAGTCACCTGTTTCTGTCTGTCAATTTCCACCATTTGTCTCTTTACAGAGAGGTCCGAACCTTGAATTTTTAGCTCTTTCTGTGCAACTTTTTCTGTGGACTCTTGGATCATTTGATAGGGCTTATAACAAATATGTAATTTTCTTCATACTTCATAGATTTGATTACAGGGATAATTCACTTTAGGAGATTTTGATTTTGGCTTCTGATAAGATTTTACTCTGTCTGATTTTAGAAACTTAATACGATTTATTTTCCTTTCACAATTCTCATGTTTTCTAGCAAAGTCAAGGGATTGTGCACATTCAAATAAATAATTTTTTTGTGATTCAATAACACAGAATTTAGGAATCCAAGATTGTTTACAAAACATTTTATCATTGATTGTGTTTTGACATTTTTAATGAGAGTTCTGTACAACCGTTCAAATATGGACATCCGACCAATACTTAATATTTGAAGAATATCGATATCTGGATAATTTTTGTTTAATCCACAGAAAATGAGATTCTTTAATCTGTATCATTTAATCCTTCATATGTCTCAATATCACAAGACTTTTTTATTGTTAAGCGTCTACAAAAAGTGTTATGCTCTCGCCCTGGCTGGGTGGTGTGAGCGAGGGATTGTGGCCCTACTGTGCCACAAACCAGATTACCCTGGAGGGGCGTAACTAAGCAGCTACCTTGGTGTTCACTGGAGCCTCTGATGGTGAGGTCAGGCTTGTGCGGCAGGTAGCTACCAGGTACCACTCCAGGGCGGTGTCTAGCTGTAGCAGCTGATCCCACTGAGGGGCTACTTACAGTAAGCAGGTGTGGGCAAGCATGGACGGGCAGAACTGGAACCCTTGACAAGCAGGCAGGCACAGCTGGCACTCTTGGCTGACAGGCGGGCATGGCTGAGACAGGCAGGCGGGCACGGCTGAGACACTGGCAGGCAGACGGGCACGGCTGAGACACTGGCAGGCAGACAGGCATGGCTGAGACACTGGCAGACAGGCAGGCGCGGCTGAGACACTTGCAGACAGGCGGGCATGGCTCAGATGGAAGGACAGGAACTGACTCGGTAGGGACAGGAACATGGGCAGGTATGAATGGTAAATAGGGACAGATAGGGAGCTGTTCACACTGGAGAAGAAAGGAACCGCCAGACGCGGCACAGAGCAAGAACAACAGGACGTGGTGCAGAGCAGGAACCGCAGGACGCGGTGCAGAGCAGGAACCAAAGGACACGGTGCAGAGCAGGAAAAGCAGGAAACAGTGCAGAGCAGGAACCGCAAGGTGCGGTGCTGCCAAGCAGAGCAGCAAAATGCAGAGCAGAGCAGAACCGCAGGTTTTGGAGAAAAGAGCAGAGCGGAGTGGAGTCACATGTTGCAGACAAAGAGCAGAGCGGAGCCACAGGTTGCGGGCAAAGAGCAGAGTGGAGAAGAACCGCAGGTTGCAGACAAAGAGCAGAGTGGAGCACAGCCGCAGGTTGCGGACAAAGAGCAGAGCAGAGTGGAACCACAGGTATGTGGAGCAAGTGCAAAACTGCAGGAGGCGGAGCAAAGCACAACTGCAAGAGGCGGAGCAAAGCGTAGAACTGCAGGAGGCGGAGCAAAGAGTAGAGCCGAAGAAGGTGGCGCAAAGAGAAGAAGGAGTGAACACAAGGAAATACACAGCGGAATAGGAAAGGCTACAGACAGGGATACAAACTGACACAGATATAGGACTAGGTTCAGACAGGGTCAGGAACGGGAAAAAGGCACAGAAACAAGGACTCAGACCAGGTTACGAAGCCCCTCTGGGTGGCTGAAAGAAGAGACACAGGTACAGGCCAGGGTACGAAGCCCCTCTGGGTGGCTGACACAAGAGAGAAAGCAAGACAGGACCAGGCACCTCAGCAGCAAGACACTAACTGAGGAAGTAAGTTGCTCAGGCCTTCCCCTAGAGGTGGGAATACCTTAAGTACCTGATGCCTCTTAGCAATTGGCAGGGGACACCTTAGGAAGGTGCATACATTCTCTATAAGAAACAGGAAGTGCTGGTGCCACCCGCCTATGCACACAGCCAGGAAGTATGCAAAGAGCAGGCAGGAGACATGAGGTACACAGCATGGAGCCAGCAAAAGACAGAACTTACAGCATGGCCTGGAATAGTGAGTAAGTTGGTGTGTAAGGCAGGTGGGGGATGGGAGGCCATGCAGTGATGCCAGCAGGGTTGTTACAGTACCCCCCTTTACGGCCCCTCTTCTTCAACCCCGCCAGGATGACCTGCATGTCTCTCCATGCTCGACGAGATCAGCTCCCACCACAGAAGATACAAGGACCTGGGTGTCTTCTTCCAGATTGGTGGAAATCAGAGTCTTGAAAGCTTCGGTCTTGACATCTTCACCAACCAGCCACATGGAAGCCGAAGGTACCCACACAGGATTCATCTTCTGCCCGTTATCCTGAGAAAACTGGACCCCCTCTTCCGGGTCAGAGGAGAGCTAAGATGAATGAACTTCCTTTTTGGTATTTTCACCAACCGGCCACCTGGAAGCTGAAGATACCCACATAAGATCCATCTTCAGCCCATTATCCTGAGGAAAACGTCCAAAAGGCAGGGATGTTCCTGGGAACAAATCACTGGTATAGTCGATGGAACCATGTGGAGAGAACACCACCACTTAGCATTCAATGGAGATGTCCTCACAACTTGACTCGACCACCAGCAGACCAGATGAAGAAGATGACACTGCTGACTGACTGATGCATGGGAACCAGACACTTCCTGCAACTAGGTTGTTTCAAATGAAGCACCTTGCTGGGTCTCCTGACCTGAATGGGTAAAAGAGTTCTTGGCTCAGAATAACCCATGGACATACCAGAGAGTATATGAAAGATGAACTTCTTCGTGCACAATTCCCCAATTTGAAGCTGAAATTGTGCCTGAAGGACTAGGCTGCCATTAAGTAGGGCTCGGCCACCACCAGACAACGCCCTTACCGGATTTTGGATCTGTAGGACAGAGATCAAACACCGACTCCGTATGACTGGCAGCTTAAAAACACCAAAGCTCCCAGAAGGCAGAAAAACAGTCATTGACTTTGATGGAGAGGAAGTACTCTTGCGAAGGGCAGCCTCTCCTACTGGCCCAGGGTTTTGGAGTATAGGCTTCACAGGGCAGAGACCATCAGGATGTTCCTTACAGCCGCAGCGATACCGTAATTCCTTCCCAGGACTAGATTTGGGCTGCAGGTTTGCCAGCCCACTCTTATCAGGCCTCTTGGATCTTGCTCAGGTGGCCGCTTTGGCAGGTTGTACAACAGGTGAGTCTTGGATGGTTATGGATGGATGTGACGATTTAGCCACAGGTTTCTCCCGTCTGGTCCATCTCTGGATGCTTGAGGGGGAAGACTTTTCAGGAGACGCGGTACTTGGCTTATCAAAGACCTTACAGAAGGCCACCAGGAAGGCCGGAAGATTTGAGGTGATGGGATCCCCTGCTTCCCAGAGAGGGTTGAGCCACTGCACAACATCTCCTGTTAGGTAGGTCATTAAGAATCCTACTTTTATCTGATCTGTGGTGAAATAGGGAGCATGCCATTTGAAATAACACAAGCACTGCCCCAGGAACATACAACACTGCTTTGGATCCCCATCGTAACTTGCCGGACCGGCTGAGACGGGTTAAACTTTAGGAGCAGAGGCGTAGCTAGGGTTTTGGCTCAGGGGGGGGGCGAAACTTCTCAGTGGGCCCCTAACCAGGTAACCTTGATTACAACTTGATGACACACCCTAATAGAGGAGAACCTCAGCAGATGACCACACTGCTGCCGAAAATAATCTCTATACAAAGAGCAACACTGATATTACCGCCATATGGTCAGTGGTAGATACCAGCCCTACAGAACATATAACAGATCACAGCACAGTTACAGATAATGTCTTACTGCTGATGTCTTTTCTGATGGAATCGTTCACTTTTCCCGTCTTTTCCATCTGGCCCAGACCGACATGACAACTTCCTCCACCCACGACTCGTCTGCAGAGAATACAACAAAGACACATTTACCTTCTCATATTCCAGCCCCATCACATCTATTCCCAACCTGCACAAACTCCTCATCCTGCTGATACCCCAATACTGAGCCGCTGCTGCCATATGTGTCCCTATTACTACACCTGATACCCCAACACTGAGCCACTGCTGCCGTATGTGTCCCTATTACTGCTCCTAATACTCCAATACTGAGCCGCTGCTGCCGTATGTGTCCTACAGCACCTGATACCCCAATACTGAGCCACTGCTGCCGTATGTGTCCTTATTACTGCCCCTGATACCCCAATACTGAGCCACTGCTGCCGTATGTGTCCCTATTACTACATCTGATACCCCAATACTGAGCCGCTGCTGCCGTATGTGTCCCTATTACTGCACCTGATACCCCAATACTGAGCCGCTGCTGCCGTATGTGTCCTTATTACTGCACCTGATACCCCAACACTGAGCCGCTGCTGCCGTATGTGACCCTATTACTGCACCTGATACCCCAACACTGAGCCGCATGTGTCCCTATTACTGCACTTGATACCCCAATACTGAGCCGCTGCTGCCTCATGTGTCCCTATTACTGCTCCTGATATCCCAATACTGAGCTGCTGCTGCCGTATGTGTCCCTATTACTGCACCTGATACCCCAATACTGAGCCGCTGCTGCCTCATGTGTCCCTATTACTGCTCCTGATATCCCAATACTGAGCCACTGCTACCATATGTGTCTCTATTACTGCAACTGATACCCAAATACTGAGCCGCTGCTGCCGTATGTGTCCCTATTACTGCACCTGCTGTGTGGTTCTCTGTGCCCTCTAAATTCTAAAGCACCCCTCTATAATATAGTAATGCCGGGTGCAAGTGCCGTAGAAAACAGTGCCCACATTTTGCCCCCTAGAAAGTAATATTGCCCTGTGTGCCCCTTTGACAGTCACAGTAACCTGAGTTCCCTTATAAGAATAAGTGCCCACTTTACATTTAATAAAGTCCCGAGTCTCCCCCTGTACAGCTCCTCTAAACACAGTATGATGCCCCCTCACTGTATATACTGACCCCTTAATATCCCCCAAACTGGCTCCAACACTATATGATGGTCCCATCACTGTAATCTCCACATTGAATGATGGCCCCCTAGATAGCCTCGATATAGCATAATACACAGATAGTCCTCAATATGGTATAATACATTCCCCATAGGCCTCCATATAGTATCATGCACTCCCCATAGGCAGACTCTATAGTATAATGCACTTCCCATTGGAAGTCTATATAGTATGATGCAGCTCCCCATAGACAGCCTCTATATGGAAGGCTTTAAATCTGTCCACAATCCCCTCTGCAAGGCATAAAAATTACCTCTAATTATACTCACAAATGGCGCTCACCAAGGCATAGCTGGTCTTGACTTAAGATTGCCATCCTCCATTACTGCTTCATCTGGATGACACGTCCTACGTCATCCACACAGTGTGACCCATCGTGCTCCTGTGCAGGCGCACTTCTCTCTGGGCTGCTGAAAGGAGAGCTAAGTACTGTTAAGCGTATGCGCTGGGAAAGGCCAAAGGGCACTGATGAGCTGAAAGTAAAGCTGGCGCATGCGCACTACAATACTGTGCTCTGAATTCAGCAGGGCAAAGAGAAGTGCGCCTGCACAGGAGTGCGATAGAGGACACTGACTGCATGATGTAGGATGCATCTTCCACACGAAGCGGGACAGCGATCACAAGAAGAGGGTAGGCGTCTGATCAAGACTAGAGACGCCCAGACCGCGCCATCCGTGAGTATATTAAAAGCTCTTTTTTGTGCCTTGCATAGAGGATTGGGGACATATAGAGCATTCTAGAACACTATGTGAGGGCGTACAGATGCTGGCCAGACCTTATACGGTGACAGGCTCCCTTTAATCTGTTAAGCCCCCGTCACACAAAGCGAGATCGCTAGCGAGATCGCTGGTGAGTCACAAGTTTTGTGACGCAACAGCGACCTCAGTAGCGATCTCGCTATGTTTGACACGTAGCAGCAACCAGGCCCCTGCTGTGAGATCGCTGGTCGTGTCGGAATGGCCTGGACCTTTTTTTGATCGTTGAGGTCCCGCTGGGTAGCACACATCGCTGTGTTTGACACCTTACCAACGACCTCGTTGACAGGTCGTCCCTCATTGAGGTCTGAATCGTCATGAAATAGCTGCCATGTGACATCGTTGTACAGGTCGCTACAGGCCGCCGCATCGCTGCTGCGTCGTTGGGGAGATCTCACTGTTTGACATCTCACCAGCGACCACATAGCGACGCAGCAACGATCCCTGACAGGTCGTATCGTTGTCGAGATCGCTTTAGCGTCGCTAAGTGTGACGGGGCTCTAAGCCACATGTAAAAGCCATCCTGCAAGATTCCATCCGCTCGCAAACTTAAGAAAATAATCATTCTCCGTCTCGTAAGCTAATCAGCAGCATCCAATCGGATGAGTGTCTATGGTCCCCGCTCAGTGCCTCCTCTGACCCCACAATTGCCATCCTCCTGCGTTTACCGACGTCTCCTACGTCATCCAGTCTGTTGCGCTGTGCAGCTCCTGTTCCCTCCTGTGCAGGTGTGAGAGACGGACAGACTGTGGATGACATAGGAGACGTCAGCCATGTCGATCAAGGCTAGAGAGACGGTGAATCAGATATATCTTTTTATGCTTTGGTCTGCCTATATATAATAAATGTCATTTGCCAAGATACCTGTCAATCCACATATCAGTCTTTCAGTGTTATCATGTCAGGCAAGAAACGTTCCAAAAACTACTAGTATGTGTATAGTCCCACCTACAGATCTGATATACATTTGTGCTATAGTAAACACATGAATTAAATTATATGTGCCAAGACACTTATCGATCACTGTCAGTTTTCAGTCTGTCCAGCTTGCAGGTTAAACAAGACCTACAAGTTTAGGCCCCTTCATTGCTTTATATACTGTGCCTGTATGTATTCAAGGCAACAGATCAGACATAGCACATAGTAAATAACATGTGCCAGAATACTCCTCAGTCCACATGCTGTGTGGAGCGTGTCCTCTGGTCCTGGGTGCTGCTCCTCCTAGTCAGGTGCAGACAGGTGTAGATAGTGAGTCCCCTGTGTCCCGGCTGCTGCTGGAGCTGATCACTTCTCTGCAGCAGGGAGCTTTAAAGGAGAGCGCGCTCAGCCAGGATTGGGTGAGTGACCTCCCCTTCCCCCTCTCCTCCACAGACAGTGCAGAAGAGCGGTCACATGACTCACTCCCTGCAAACTGATTGGAGGCCTTCTCTTCCTTCTCTCTGACTCCCTGTGTGATCGTGTTTGTACCACGCATGTTACTTTAGATACATGCGCAGTACAAATGCAAGGGAAATAAGAGATAATCATTGACCGGAGGCAGGGGCCCTTAACACTGGCCGTAGCGTAGCTCCGGGTGGGCCCCCTCAGAGCGCAGGGCCCGGGGCGACCGCCCCCTGTGCCCCCCTGGTAGCTACGCTACTGTTTAGGAGCGTAAGCCTCAAGTCGATTAAATAGCTCATTAGAGACTATGATAGTGGGCGGTGCAGTGAAGGATCGGATTTCAGACTGGGTAAAGAAATTATTTAGTTGCTCATGCTGGCCAGAAAAAAGTTCATCTCGCTCTGAGAGCGAAAGGACTTGGGACTCAGCGGGGACCATGGCCTGAGCAAACTATTACGCTCTCGCCCTGACTGGGTGGCATGAGCAAGGTATTGTGGCCCCACTGTGTCACAAACCAGATTACCCTGGAGTGGCATAACTAAGCAGCTACCTTGGTTTTTACTGGAGCCTCTGATGGTGAGGTCAGGCTTGTGTGGCAGGTGGCTACCGGGTACCATTCCATGGCGGTGTCTGGCTGTAGCAGCTGATCCCACTGAGGGGCTAGTTACAGTAAGCAAGTGTGGGCAAGTATGGACGGGCACGACTGGAACCCTTGACAGGCAGGTGTGCATGGCTGGTACTCTTGGCTGACAGGTGGGCGTGGCTGGCACTTTTGGCTGACAGGCGGGCACGGCTGAGACACTGGCAGACAGGCAGCATGGCTGAGACACTGGCAGACAGGCGGGCACGGCTGAGACACTGGCAGACAGGCGGGAATGGCTGAGACTGGTAGATAGGCAGGCACGGCTGAGACAATGGCAGAAAGGCAGGCATGGCTGAGCACTGGCAGACAGGCGGGCACGGCTGAGCACTGGCAGACAGGTGGGCACAGCTCGGACGAAGGACAGGAACTGACTCGGTAGGAACAGGAACATGGGCAGGTATGAGTGATAAATAGGTACAGGTAGGGAGCTGTTCACACTGGAGGAGAAAGGAACCGCCGGACACGGTGCAGAGCATGATCCGCAGGATGAGGTGCAGTGCAGGAACCGCAGAACGCAGTGCCGCCGAGCAGAGCCGCAAAGTGCAGAAAAAAGAACGGAGTAGAGTGGAACCGCAGGTTGTGGAGAAAAGAGCAGAGCGGAGCTGCAGGTTGTGACCAAAGAGCAGAGTGGAGCAGAGACGCAGGTTGTGGACAAAGTAGGTCCGAGGAGAACTGCAGATATGCGGAGCATGTGTAGAACCGCAGGAGGAGGAGCAAAGAGCAGAACCACAGCAGGCGGAGCGAAGAGCAGAACCGCAGGAGGCAGAGCAAAGAGCAGTAACACAAGAGGCAGAGCAAAGAGCAGAACCGCAGGAGGCAGAGCAAAGAGCAGAACCGCAGGAGGCGGAGCAAAGAGCAGAACCCCAGGAGGCGGAGCAAAGAGCAGAGCCAAAGGAGGTGGAGCAAAGAGGAGTGAACACAAGGAAATACACAGCAGAATAGGAAAGGCTACAGACAAGGATACAAAGGGACACAGGTATAGGACTTGGTTCAGTCAGGGTCAAGAATGGGACAATGCATAGAAACAAGGACTCAGACCAGGGTACGAAGCCCCTCTGGGTGGCTGAAACAAGAGATACAGGTACAGGCCATTGTACGAAGCCCCTATGGATGGCTGACACAAGAGAAAGCAAGACAGGAACCTCAGCAGCAAGACACTAACTGAGGAAGTAAGTTGCTCAGGCCTTCCCCTAGGGGTGGGAATGCCTTAATTACCTGATGCCTCTTGGCAATTGGCAGGGGACGCCTTAGGAAGGTGCACACAGACTCTATAAGAAACAGGATGTGCCGGCGATGCCTGGCTATGCACACAGCCAGGAAATATGCAAAGAACAGGCAAGAGACATGAGGTACACAGCATGGAGCCAGCAGAAAACAGAACTCACAGCATGGCCTGGGATAGTGAGTAACTTGTTGTGTAAGGCAGGTGGAGGATGGGAGGCCATGCAGTGATGTCGGCAGAGTTGTTCCAAAAAGTTACAGGAAGCCACATTTTAAACAATTGATTTTTCTCCTCATTAAATCAAACTTATCAGCAAAACTCTCAAATATCTCTGAATTTCTACACATATGGATTTTGTTATCATATACAGGAATGATTTTGCATAATTTTAAAAATATTTAGACATGAGTCCTCAGTGGTTAATACCTTTTAA
The DNA here is from genome assembly GCF_032444005.1 of Ranitomeya imitator. NCBI lineage: Eukaryota > Metazoa > Chordata > Amphibia > Anura > Dendrobatidae > Ranitomeya > Ranitomeya imitator. Next base: position 335,336,293 of record NC_091283.1, on the reverse strand, counting down.
TGGCTAACTATAAAGATGGTAACAAATTGCAAGCTTTTGAGACTATGCAGGTCCCTTTATCTGGCAAAGACTAATGCAAATTCTGAAGAATCTCATACTTATATACAACACAGCACAGAGAGAAAGAAGGCAATAGATAAGACAAGAGACGTGAAGCAGAATTATCATTATGTGAGAGGGATAGACATGGATATTGGAACAGTTCATAGATAAGGAAGTCTTAATGTTTTATGGTCCTCTGAATGGGTCTGGTTCTAAGTTGTGATGACCCCAGAAGGTTTGAAGAGCATATTCCTTAATTGATGTAAAAAACATAAATCCATGCAAAACATTAATTCCTGCACTGAGTGTGTCAAAGGTACTCATAAGTTTATACTCACAGATTCTTCTGTCTTCCTACTACAACAAACTACGGACCTTTCTGATTCATAACAAGGAAAAGAAACTACACAGATTGCGCCTCAATTCAGAACTCAATACAAACAGATACAAAACAAAGCCAAAAACCTGACAACTTGGACAACCACCCCATTCCAGACACAAAAGCATCTAACTGTGTCATCAATCTCTCAGATTATAAACCCAACAAAGTGGAGCTGGCTGTGCTTTCTAGGGGACTCTCATTTTGTCCTACTAAGGCCCTAGATAAAACTGAACTCTGCAGTGATATGGAACATTATTTTAGGAGATTGCACCTGAGGGAATATTTTAATTATACAGAAGATTCAGAAAAAACTCGGACTGAAGAAAAAGTGATCCTAACAACCAAGAAGAGGTCAGACTGGACAGCTCCACCTGGACGCAACCCTTATTTGGATAAATATATAGACTCCTTCAGACATTTCATAAACTCCACCATCATAGACACCAACAGGAGACAAGTATCCAACATCATTGCCCAGGAGAGAAAGGCCATACAGTCTCTGAAAACCAACAAAGAAATCATCATTGAACCTGCTGACAAGGTTGGTGCAATTGTCATGATGAACACATCAGACTATATGAAAGAAGCAAACAGACAACCTATGGACACACACTACTACAAAAAATTGGAGTTGGATCCTACACAGGACTATTACAAGGAACTAAACAAGTTGGTATCTTGTCTGCCTGATGAATCCATAAGAGATGACCTGATACCAGAGAGTCCAAGAAAAGAGACATTCTACATGCTTCCCAAAATGCTTCCCAAAATCCACAAATCTGGAAATCCAGGGAGGCCAATTATCTCATGTGTGGGCACCCTTACTGAGTAGGTATCTGGATGGGTAGAGGGTATTCTTAAACCACTGGTAAAGGGTACACCCAGCTACATTCAGGACACAACTGACCTATTGAATAAACTAGCAGCAATTGGTTTTCTATCAGAAGGAACCATCCTGGCCAACATGGATGTGGAATGTTTGCACTCCAATATCCCACACCAGGATGGATTAAATGCCTGCAAATTCTTCCTGGAAAACACAGGGAATGATGCTGATTCTGTGGTGAAACTCACAAAATTCATCCTCACCCACAATTACTTTGAATTTGACAACAAGATTTATGTACAGGAGACTGGTACAGCTATGGGAAGGAAAATGGCTCCACAGTATGCAAATCTTTTCATGGCCAAGCTTGAAAGCGAGTTTTTGTCATGTCTCAGTCTCAGCTTATAGTTTCTTTGTTGTACAATGCTGGGCTCTGGTCATCAGCACGTCTATCTTCAGTACCTCTGGCACTTGTAGTACTTCTGTTATTGTCAATTGATTTGGCACCTCTTAGTCCTCACTTGTAGGTTCTGTCCGATTCTTGTGACTTGAAGTATCGTAGTGAAAACTGAAAACTTGCACAACTGAGGTTTAGCAAAGCTATTGTATCTTCCCCCATGTGCAAGTAGAAGAAAATCCACGTAAAATAGCACAAAAAATCAGGTATAGCTGGCTCGCCAAAATGATAAAACTACTTATTTTGTATATTTATTTTTTCAGGACTCTTTACCAGATGTGATACTCTAAAGAAAATGTCACGATATTTCTTATAAAAAATTTAGTGGTTTATTGGATTGTCCACCATAAAGCTTCATTGCAGCAACACATAAAATAGGTGAAATAGTGACAAAGAGATTGTCCATTTGTCCATATCAAAGTTTGTTCCCCATCTTTCCTGATATTCTGAATGGTAAATGGCATCTGTCTCTGTCAAAAGCATGGTAGAATCCATCAAGAAGCATGTGGCTAATTTGCATACCAGCTGTCCATCTGATGTCTGTGTGGAGTGTGTGAAGTGTCCAAAGAGAGCGAAGAGACCCCAAGAGAGAGCCTCTCCCTCCTGTGAGTCGTTATATATGTCCCATAGAGTGCGTGTTCTCTCTATGTGGTGCTAACTTTTACTCTGAGCTAAATACACAGGAGCAACACATGTAACGTCAGCAAAAGGCAATGCACTCAGTATAGAATTGAGTGTAATAAATGAATAACCAATAATTAATATTTAACAGCCAGTTTACTGAATCGGCCAACCACCACCCAAATAGCAGTTTTCCCACCAGACATGAATGAAATGTATGGGCAGATGAGTTCACAGTCTTTGTGGAATTGGCAATGTCAGTTATGACCAAATTTAGCGAGTGTACAAACTTCTCAAGTGGTTACAAAATCTTTAATATCAATATTCATAGACAGCCACTAAAAAAGCCTAGTAATAGATTTCCATATAGCTGTGTTCCATGATGACCACTGTAGATGGAATCATTAAACTGCAGTAACAGACACAATCTTAGGTACATAAATGGACAAATAATTTGGACCTAGGAATGGCAGAAGGAGTCAATAACTCGACTTTATGACTCTCAGCTTCCAATTCTGAGGATATGACAGAAACCACAATACCCTTAGTGAGAATGAAGGATGGAGGTTCTGGAGGAGAAATTGATCCAAGACTGCGTGATCATGGATATCATGCATCACTGCTCACATTTTTGGTGCCCGGCCTGACAGTCATAGAAAAACTGAATCTAGAGAAAAATAAAGACCATCTTGCCTGTCTAGGAGTTTACTGTTTAGCTGATCAATATACGCTAAATTTTTATGGTCAGTGATCACAGTGATTTGATAAACTGCCCCCTCCAGAAAATGTCTCTATTCTTTCACCAGACAAAAATTTGACACATGACTGCAAACTGGTCAGAGTTTTATAGCCCTGAGATAAAACAGCCCCTATCCGGACATCCGAAACATCCACCTCCACAATGAATGGTTGTTAGAGATCAGGTTGGATCACAACAAAACTCCCAATGTAATCAAACAAATATCATGCAGAAAGTTGTGAGATCCTGTTGGTGCATTGGAGACTCAGAATGGCCAGATAAGGCTGGGTTCCCATTGCGTTATGGGACCGCGTTAAACGGACAGCGTTGCACGGCGAAATTAACGCCGTGCAACGCGGCCGTTAACGCGCCCATTCACGCTAATGGGAACGCGCTACACTAGCGCGTGCCATGTTCGGCATGCGCTAGCGACGCGCCGGAGATTCCTGGCGCGCCGCGGACGCTGCTTGCAGCGTCCGAGGCGCGCCCGCGGTCCGTTCCCCGCTCTCGCAGATCGGGGATCTGCGAGAGCGGGGACGTTACCGCGACCCCGAACGCGGCCCCATAAAAAACATTGCGTTAGCGCAATCCGCTAGTGCTAGCGCTAAACGGATTGCACTAACGCAATGTGACCCTAGCCTTAGATTTTCAAATAATCCTCAGATGGTAAAAATGCAGTTTTCCACTGATCACACATCATGATGCATGAAATTGTGAGACCCTCTAAGGGCAAGAAAACCATTTAGCTTCGTACACACTGCTCTGCTCTGTACACCTCGTACACACTTACAGCTCCGCTCCATACACAAACAGCTCCTCTCCGTACACCTCGTACACAAACGGCTCTGCTCTGTACACCTCATACACACATACAGCTCCGCTCCGTACACCTCGTACACACATACAGCTCCGCTCCATACACACACAGCTCCTCTCCGTACACCTCGTACACAAACGGCTCTGCTCTGTACACCTTATACACACATACAGCTCCGCTCCGTACACACATACAGCTCCGCTCCATACACACACAGCTCCTCTCCGTACACCTCGTACACAAACGGCTCTGCTCTGTACACCTCATACACACATACAGCTCCGCTCCGTGCACCTCGTACACACTTACAGCTCCGCTCCATACACAAACAGCTCCTCTCCGTACACAAACGGCTCTGCTCTGTACACCTCATACACACATACAGCTCCGCTCCGTGCACCTCGTACACACTTACAGCTCCGCTCCATACACAAACAGCTCCTCTCCGTACACCTCGTACACAAACGGCTCTGCTCTGTACACCTCATACACACATACAGCTCCGCTCCGTACACCTCGTACACACATACAGCTCCGCTCCATACACACACAGCTCCTCTCCGTACACCTCGTACACAAACGGCTCTGCTCTGTACACCTTATACACACATACAGCTCCGCTCCGTACACACATACAGCTCCGCTCCATACACACACAGCTCCTCTCCGTACACCTCGTACACAAACGGCTCTGCTCTGTACACCTCATACACACATACAGCTCCGCTCCGTGCACCTCGTACACACTTACAGCTCCGCTCCATACACAAACAGCTCCTCTCCGTACACAAACGGCTCTGCTCTGTACACCTCATACACACATACAGCTCCGCTCCGTACACCTCGTACACACTTACAGCTCCGCTCCATACACACACAGCTCCTCTCCGTACACCTCGTACACAAACGGCTCTGCTCTGTACACCTCATACACACATACAGCTCCGCTCCGTACACCTCGTACACACTTACAGCTCCGCTCCATACACACACAGCTCCTCTCCGTACACCTCGTACACAAACGGCTCTGCTCTGTACACCTCATACACACATACAGCTCCGCTCCGTACACCTCGTACACACTTACAGCTCCGCTCCATACACACACAGCTCCTCTCCGTACACCTCGTACACAAACGGCTCTGCTCTGTACACCTCATACACACATACAGCTCCGCTCCGTACACCTCGTACACACAGCTCCGCTCCATACACAAACAGCTCCTCTCCGTACACCTCGTACACAAACGGCTCTGCTCTGTACACCTCATACACACATACAGCTCCGCTCCATACACACACAGCTCCTCTCCGTACACCTCGTACACAAACGGCTCTGCTCTGTACACCTCATACACACATACAGCTCCGCTCCGTACACCTCGTACACACATACAGCTCCGCTCCATACACACACAGCTCCGCTCCATACACACACAGCTCCACTCCGTACACCAACGGCTCTGCTCTGTACACCTCGTACACACTTACAGCTCCGCTCCGTACACCTCGTACACATACTGCTCCGCTCCGTACACCTCATACACAAATGACTCTGCTACATCCACACTGTAAACCCCTCCTGACCCCACAAATAAACTTCCCCTCATCCAGCACCATGACAACCAGTACAGCAGAGTCCTGCATACACTGAGGCCCCTGATCATGTGACCCCTGACTCCTCCCTCCTGTGACCTCATCACAGGTCCTGTGCGCACAAAGCAGCCATATGTGGAGTGTGGCTCTGTGGGTGGAGGTAGGTGCAGGAGGCCCCATTATTCTATATGTGGAGTGCGGCTCTGCGGGTGGAGGTCGGTGCTGGAGGCTCCATTATTCTCTATGAGGAGTGCGGCTCTGCGGGTGGAGGTCGGTGCAGGAGGCCCCATTATTCTATATGTGGAGTGCGGCTCTGCGGGTGGAGGTCGGTGCTGGAGGCTCCATTCTCTATGTGGAGTGCAGCTCTGCGGGTGGAGGTCGGTGCTGGAGGCTCCATTATTCTCTATGAGGAGTGCGGCTCTGCGGGTGGAGGTCGGTGCAGGAGGCCCCATTATTCTATATGTGGAGTGCGGCTCTGCGGGTGGAGGTCGGTGCTGGAGGCTCCATTATTCTCTATATGGAGTGCGGCTCTGCGGGTGGAGGTCGGTGCTGGAGGCTCCATTATTCTCTATGTGGAGTGTGGCTCTGCGGGTGGAGGTCGGTGCTGGAGGCTCCATTATTCTCTATGTGGAGTGCGGCTCTGCGGGTGGAGGTCGGTGCTGGAGGCTCCATTCTCTATGTGGAGTGCAGCTCTGCGGGTGGAGGTCGGTGCTGGAGGCCCCATTATTCTCTATGTGCAGTGCGGCTCTGCGGGTGGAGGTCGGTGCTGGAGGCTCCATTATTCTCTATATGGAGTGCGGCTCTGCGGGTGGAGGTAGGTGCTGGAGGCTCCATTATTCTCTATTTGGAGTGCGGCTCTGCTGGTGGAGGTAGGTGCTGGAGGCTCCATTATTCTCTATGTGGAGTGCGGCTCTGCGGGTGGAGGTCGGTGCTGGAGGCTCCATTATTCTCTGTGTGGAGTGCGGCTCTGCGGGTGGAGGTCTGTGCTGGAGGCTCCATTATTCTCTATGTGGAGTGTGGCTCTGCGGGTGGAGGTCGGTCCTGGAGGCTTCATTATTCTTTATGCGGAGTGCGGTTCTGCGGGTGGAGGTCGGTGCTGGAGGCTCCATTATTCTCTATGTGGAGTGCGGCTCTGCGGGTGGAGGTCGGTGCTGGAGGCTCCATTATTCTCTATGTGGAGTGCGGCTCTGCGGGTGGAGGTCGGTGCTGGAGGCTCCATTATTCTCTATGTGCAGTGCGGCTCTGCGGGTGGAGTTCGGTGCTGGAGGCTCCATTATTCTCTATGTGGAGTGCGGCTCTGCGGGTGGAGGTCGGTGCTGGAGGCTCCATTATTCTCTATGTGCAGTGCGGCTCTGCGGGTGGAGGTCGGTGCTGGAGGCTCCATTATTCTCTATGTGGAGTGCGGCTCTGCTGGTGGAGGTAGGTGCTGGAGGCTCCATTATTCTCTATGTGGAGTGCGGCTCTGCGGGTGGAGGTCGGTGCTGGAGGCTCCATTATTCTCTATGTGCAGTGCGGCTCTGCGGGTGGAGTTCGGTGCTGGAGGCTCCATTATTCTCTATGTGGAGTGCGGCTCTGCGGGTGGAGGTAGGTGCAGGAGGCTCCATTATTCTCTATGTGGAGTGCGGCTCTGCGGGTGGAGGTCGGTGCCGGAGGCTCCATTATTCTCTATGTGGGGTGCAGCTCTGCGGGTGGAGGTCGGTGCTGGAGGCTCCATTATTCTCTATGTGGGGTGCAGCTCTGAGGGTGGAGGTCGGTGCTGGAGGCTCCATTATTCTCTATGTGGAGTGCGGCTCTGCGGGTGGAGGTAGGTGCTGGAGGCTCCATTATTCTCTATGTGGAGTGCGGCTCTGAGGGTGGAGGTCGGTGCTGGAGGCTCCATTATTCTCTGTGGAGTGCGGCTCTGCGGGTGGAGGTCGGTGCTGGAAGCTCCATTATTCTCTATGTGGAGTGCGGCTCTGCGGGTGGAGGTCGGTGCTGGAGCCTTCATTATTCTCTAAGTGGAGTGCGGCTCTGCGGGTGGAGAGATGTGGAGATTCTGTAACCAGGGTCCTGGTCGTCACAGTGACATTGCTTTCCTCACGGGGAGAGTGATGTTGTGATGTTACACTTAGGCCGGCTTCACACTCAGCGTATGAAAATACGGTCCGTATATTACGGCCGTAATACGCTGAAATGTCCCGAAAATAGTGGTCCGTAGCTCCTCCGTAGGCAGGGTGTGTCAGCGTTTTTTGCGCATGGCATCCTCCGTATGTAATCCGTATGGCATCCGTACTGCGTGGTTTTCTCGCAGGCTTGCAAAACCGACATACCGCTATAGAAATGATCCATGTGTCCCAAAAAGAAAAAAAAAATAATATATATATATATATATATATATATATATATATATATATATATATATATACTGTCTATATATATATATACAGTGGGGCAAAAAAGTATTTAGTCAGTCAGCAATAGTGCAAGTTCCACCACTTAAAAAGATGAGAGGCGTCTGTAATTTACATCTTAGGTAGACCTCAACTATGGGAGACAAACTGAGAAAAAAAAATCCAGAAAATCACATTGTCTGTTTTTTTAACATTTTATTTGCATATTATGGTGGAAAATAAGTATTTGGTCAGAAACAAACAATCAAGATTTCTGGCTCTCACAGACCTGTAACTTCTTCTTTAAGAGTCTCCTCTTTCCTCCACTCATTACCTGTAGTAATGGCACCTGTTTAAACTTGTTATCAGTATAAAAAGACACCTGTGCACACCCTCAAACAGTCTGACTCCAAACTCCACTATGGTGAAGACCAAAGAGCTGTCAAAGGACACCAGAAACAAAATTGTAGCCCTGCACCAAGCTGGGAAGATTGAATCTGCAATAGCCAACCAGCTTGGAGTGAAGAAATCAACAGTGGGAGCAATAATTAGAAAATGGAAGACATACAAGACCACTGATAATCTCCCTCGATCTGGGGCTCCACGCAAAATCCCACCCCGTGGGGTCAGAATGATCACAAGAACGGTGAGCAAAAATCCCAGAACCACACGGGGGACCTAGTGAATGAACTGCAGAGAGTTGGGACCAATGTAACAAGGCCTACCATAAGTAACACACTATGCCACCATGGACTCAGATCCTGCAGTGCCAGACGTGTCCCACTGCTTAAGCCAGTACATGTCCGGGCCCGTCTGAAGTTTGCTAGAGAGCATTTGGATGATCCAGAGGAGTTTTGGGAGAATGTCCTATGGTCTGATGAAACCAAACTGGAACTGTTTGGTAGAAACACAACTTGTCGTGTTTGGAGGAAAAAGAATACTGAGTTGCATCCATCAAACACCATACCTACTGTAAAGCATGGTGGTGGAAACATCATGCTTTGGGGCTGTTTCTCTGCAAAGGGGCCAGGACGACTGATCCGGGTACATGAAAGAATGAATGGGGCCATGTATCGTGAGATTTTGAGTGCAAACCTCCTTCCATCAGCAAGGGCATTGAAGATGAAACGTGGCTGGGTCTTTCAACATGACAATGATCCAAAGCACACCGCCAGGGCAACGAAGGAGTGGCTTCATAAGAAGCAATTCAAGGTCCTGGAGTGGCCTAGCCAGTCTCCAGATCTCAACCCTATAGAAAACCTTTGGAGGGAGTTGAAAGTCCGTGTTGCCAAGTGAAAAGCCAAAAACATCACTGCTCTAGAGGAGATCTGAATGGAGGAATGGGCCAACATACCAACAACAGTGTGTGGCAACCTTGTGAAGACTTACAGAAAACGTTTGACCTCTGTCATTGCCAACAAAGGATATAATACAAAGTATTGAGATGAAATTTTGTTTCTGACCAAATACTTATTTTCCACCATAATATGCAAATAAAATGTTAAAAAAACAGACAATGTGATTTTCTGGATTTTTTTTTCTCAGTTTGTCTCCCATAGTTGAGGTCTACCTATGATGTAAATTACAGACGCCTCTCATCTTTTTAAGTTGTGGAACTTGCACTATTGCTGACTGACTAAATACTTTTTTGCCCCACTGTATATATATATATATATATATATATATATATATATATATATATATATATATATATATATATATATATATATATATATATATATATATATATATATATATATATATATATATATGTCAGTAGACACATATATGTATATATATTAATATTTATTCCAGCGCTATACAGCTTGAAAGCCGGTAATTCAATTACCGGCTTTTTCTTTCTCCTTCCTAAAACCCGACATGATTTGAGACATGGTTTACATACAGTAAACCATGTCTTCTCTCCATTTTTTTTGCAGATTCCACACTACTAATGTCAGTAGTGTGTATCTGCAAAATTTGGCCGTTCTAGCTCTTAAAATAAAGGGTTAAATGGCAGAAAAAATTGGCGTGGGCTCCCGCGCAATTTTCTCCGCCAGAGTAGTAAAGCCAGTGACTGAGGGCAGATATTAATAGCCTGGAGAGGGTCCATGGTTATTGGCCCCCCCCCCGGCTAAAAATATCTGCCCCCAGCCACCCCAGAAAAGGCACATCTGGAAGATGCGCCTATTCTGGCACTTGGCCACTCTCTTCCCATTCCCGTGTAGCGGTGGGATATGGGGTAATGAAGGGTTAATGCCACCTTGCTAATGTAAGGTGACATTAAGCCTAATTAATAATGGAGAGGCGTCAATTTTGACACCTATCCATTATTAATCCAATTGTAGTAAAGGGTTAAATAAAAGACAAACACAATATTTAAAATTATTTTAATGAAATAAAAACAATGGTTGTTGGAGTATTTTATTCTACGCCCAATCCAGTCACTGAAGACCCTCGTTCTGTGAAAGAAAAAACATAATAAACCAACAAAATACTTACCCTCCGCAGATCTGTAACGTCCAATGATGTAAATCCTTCTGAAGGGGTTAAAACAGTTTGCAGCAAGGAGCTTTGCTAATGCAATGCTACTCCTCGCTGCAAAACCCCGGAGAATGAGTCTAAATATAGATCAATGAGCTATATTTAGCTTCATTTGCGGTGAGGCGCCCTCTGCTGGATGTTCATAGATCGTGGGAAATTACCTAGAAAGCTCCCAGGCTTTCTAGGTAATTTCCCACGATCTATGAACATCCAGCAGAGGGCGCCTCACCGCAAATGAAGCTAAATATAGCTCATTGATCTATATTTAGACTCATTCTCCGGGGTTTTGCAGCGAGGAGTAGCATTGCATTAGCAAAGCTCCTTGCTGCAAACTGTTTTAACCCCTTCAGAAGGATTTACATCGTTGGACGTTACAGATCTGCGGAGGGTAAGTATTTTGTTGGTTTATTATGTTTTTTCTTTCACAGAACGAGGGTCTTCAGTGACTGGATTGGGCGTAGAATAAAATACTCCAACAACCATTGTTTTTATTTCATTAAAATAATTTTAAATATTGTGTTTGTCTTTTATTTAACCCTTTACTACAATTGGATTAATAATGGATAGGTGTCAAAATTGACGCCTCTCCATTATTAATTAGGCTTAATGTCACCTTACAATAGCAAGGTGGCATTAACCCTTCATTACCCCATATCCCACCGCTACACGGGAATGGGAAGAGAGTGGCCAAGTGCCAGAATAGGCGCATCTTCCAGATGTGCCTTTTCTGGGGTGGCTGGGGGCAGATATTTTTAGCCGGGGGGGGGGCCAATAACCATGGACCCTCTCCAGGCTATTAATATCTGCCCTCAGTCACTGGCTTTACTACTCTGGCGGAGAAAATTGCGCGGGAGCCCACGCCAATTTTTTCCGCCATTTAACCCTTTATTTTAAGAGCTAGAACGGCCAAATTTTGCAGATACACACTACTGACATTAGTAGTGTGGAATCTGCAAAAAAAATGGAGAGAAGACATGGTTTACTGTATGTAAACCATGTCTCAAATCATGTCGGGTTTTAGGAAGGAGAAAGAAAAAGCCGGTAATTGAATTACCGGCTTTCAAGCTGTATAGCACTGGAAAAAATATTAATATATATACATATATGTGTCTCACTGACATATATATATATATATATATATATATATATATATATATATATATATATATATATATATATATATATATATATATATATATATATATACCTATTCTATGTGTACACATTTATTCTACCTATTCTACTGTAAGCTGTCAGTGTGATATTTCTGTACACCGCACTGAATTGCCGGCTTTTCTCTCTAACAGCGCTGCGTATTTCTCGCAAGTCACACTGCTTGTCCGTGTGTAATCCGTATTTTTCACGCTTCCATAGACTTTCATTGGCGTATTTCTTGCGCAGTACGGTGACAAACGCAGCATGCTGCGATTTTGTACGGCCGTAGAAAGCCGTATAATACTGATCAGTAAAATACGGCAGATAGGAGCAGAGGCATAGAGAATAATTGTGCCGTATTTTTTGCGAGTTTTACGGACGTAGTTTCTGCGCTCTTACGTCCGTAAAACTCGCAAGTGTGAAGCCGGCCTTAGAAGTGATGAAAGATCTTCTTTATCAGGTAATCACAATGCACACAACATGTTCACACTCCAGGCCACAAGGGGGAGCTTTTGATCCTATTTCTAGGTGACTCCTCTATGTATATTGTGGTTTGGAGGGAAAGTGAAGGAGATTCAGTCAGGTAGTGCCAGACAGCAGACTGTAGCAGTCTGAGGCAGGAAGAACGTATGTGGAGCCTTGCAGCCACGAGAAAGTGCTGCAGCTCCGGGAAAGAGATAACACCGAAAGCAGAACAGATTGTAGCGAGCGTGAAGGAGAGCGAAGCACAGGAGAGTGATATCAGGGGAGACCAGCTGCGAGCAGGCTGCCTCCCTCTGAGGCGCAGATCACCGGAAGCCGAAACACCGAGGTTGTAAGGGACTCTAAGGCTGCCGTCACACTAGCAGTATTTGGTCAGTATTTTACATCAGTATTTGTAGCCAAAACCAGGAGTGGGTGATAAATGCAGAAGTGGTGCATATGTTTCTATTATACTTTTCCTCTAATTGTTCAACTCTTGGTTTTGGCTTACAAATACTGAGGTAAAATACTGACCAAATACTGCTAGTGTGACGGCAGCCTAAGGCTACTTTCACACTAGCGTCGGAATCTCCCCGTCGCAATGCGTTGGAAAGAGATTCCGACGCTAGCGTTTGCTGCATTGTACAATGGGTGCAGCGGATGCATTTTTCCGGCACATCCGCTGCCCCATTGTAAGGTGCGGGGAGGTGGAGGCGGAGTTCCGGCCACGCATGCGCGGTCGGAAAAAGCGGTTCGTCAGGAGCAAAAAACGTTACATGTAGCGTTTTTTGCCCCCGGCGGTCCACCAAAGCACGACGCATCCGTCGCTCGACGGATGCGACGTGTGGCAATCCGTCGCAAATGCGTCGTCAATACAAGTCTATGGGAAAAAACGCATCCTGCAAGCACTTTTGCAGGATGCGTTTTTTCTGCAAAACGACGCATTGTGACGGATTGCAGAAAACGCTAGTGTGAAAGTAGCCTAAGACTTACAGCAGAGACCGGCAGGACCGCTGAACTGCAACTTACCTGTCCCCCTCAATACCCAGGAGGCACAGTGACGCATAGAGCCCGGGGCATGATAGAGTCCCTGTGAAAAAGGCTCGAGTCACCTGCCATACGGGTTTGTGTCCTATCCTATATGGAAGACAGAGAAGAACAGTGAGGATTTTATCAGAAGCCATAGGCAGTAAGGGACTACAACATCACCGCGCTAGAGGAAGGCTTTCATCTCCACCTGGTAAAGGGGACTCTGGATTCGCTTCCAAGCCGACCGGACTCTGCTTATCCTGTGATCTGGTGCCCTGGACTGTGGCTGCCTGAAGTCTTCAGTAAACCAGGAAAAGAGACTGCAAACCTGTGTCCTCGTTCTTTACTGCACCATTCACCATCTTCCATCTACACACCGGGAGCCCTGGGGACCTACATCACCTGTGGGAAGGTATACCATCTAGCTGCCATAACATCACCCCAGAGGACCCCTTAAAGCAGTGTCGGTCTTCACTGACCGAATACCACAGGTGGCGTCACGAACATAAACTTTATTCAATTACCCCTTTTACATGGGTGCCCAGGGCCAAAGACTGGGTCGCCACCGTGACATCCCCCTGTGATCACCGGACTCGGTACCAAGTACCCCACGGCCCTGGCGGGCGACTCAATTCCCCATTACTGGCGCATTAATACTAGAAATATATTGCGCAGCCAATTCCAACAAGAAGAATCCTGGAAACACAGAATTAGAAATGATTCTTTCTCCGCAGTTTCTATAGGACTTAATACATTCCTGATTCCGGAGAGTAATAGAAATACGGCAGAAAACAGAGGAAGAAAGTTCAGAGAAGAAGCTTCATAGAAAGACATTGAAGTTACAGACGCCATTTAACCCTTTGGGAGAAAGTGATTCCAGCACTTTACAGAGTAAATCCCACCAGGACTGTAGCAGGTAAAGACCCCAATATCCACAGGTGTCCCTTCTAATTGGAGGAAACTATCACCTCTAATAATCCTCGGACAGTTCTGATAAACACGGAGAAGTGCCCCTTTATGGAGGTGACAGAAAGTCTGTTTAGTCACTTTAGCTTCATAGCATCAGCTCTAATCCAATGGTGAGAGAGCGATTTACCCTGAAGAGTCACAGATTGTGGGGTTGTTATAAAATGTTATATTTAGGGGGTTTTGTGTTGTCTCCTTATAAGAATCACAATTGTTTTGTTCCTTTTCCGCTGATAGATGCAAACGACCCAACTATGAAAAACAGGAACCAATGAAACATGTATTACTCTAATAGTGCAGGGCCCCCACGCAGTATGATGTTCCCACAGTACAAAAATAATAAACAGACAGACAAGAAACTGGTGTGTACAGTTGCAAACTAAGAGTAATCGCCTCTATACATAAAGTTACATTGTATACTGCTATATCACGTAAGCCAGAAATATATGAATTTTACTCCTATTATCTAGAGCGGTGGTGTAATTCATATTTCATGTTTAGATACCATAGCGCTACAGAGTGCAACTTTATTTGTTAGTCCTCACAGTACCGCCATCCCCTATTTTAATTTGTAACAGTTTAACACCTGGTTTTTTTTTGGGGGGGAGTGGTGTTTTTTTTATATAATATATGGAAGTTTACAGGAAAATGCTCCCCCCCAATAAAAAAAAAATCATATCCTGAAAAAAAGAAACATTTTACATGGAGACTTTGGCATCAAATAACTCCTGTCTTGGTGTTCTTACAAACAAGCATTTATAAACTCCTCAAACGTGATAGAAGATTACAGTGCGGGGAAGACGGGAAACCTTCATTTAGACGGCCGGTGGTGATGGAGTCAGTGACGGACTCTGGAGAAATATGTATCTAGAGCCGTAGTAGAAGATGAAGATGTCGTCCTCATCACGAAGTAGTTATTTCTCCGGTCACGTGTAATGAATATCTCCTGCAGTATTGCTAATGCCGATTCCAGTGTCGGTAAATGAGACGAGAATTAGCATTATGGAAGATGAGTCTATGAGAAACGTATTCAGCTGCCGACTCCGAGGAAGAAACTGCTTGTTGTCTGTGGCCTAAATATATAGGTTTTATTAACAACCAAATTCCACTAGGGAACAAACGATGTACTTGTCCAATAAGAATAAAATATTAATAGATGTCAGGGACAAAAACCCAGAATGTTGTAAAATAATAAAAATACCATTGGTTCTTGGGTCCCCGCCAGTCTCTATATTTCCTGCTCAGTCCCAACAAATTTGTGATTCCTACAGCAAATCGGCTGCCAATGCAGCGAGTAACATAGCCAGTGAATGGGAGCATGGAGAAGATGTCTTAGTCAGCAATTCCATTTATGTTTCAGTCCATACAAGTTTAGAGAATACAACATCTACACCAGGGGTCTCAAACTACATTCCTCGAGGGCCTCAAACCATGCGTGTTTTCAAGATTACCTTCGCATTGCACAAGGTGCTGGAATCATTCTGTGCAGGTGATTAAATTATCACCTGTGCAATGCAAGGAAATCCTGAAAACAAGACCTGTTTGCTGCCCTCGAGAAATGCAGTTTGAGACCTCTGATCCACACGTTCTATCTCCTGATATGCTTCCCCTTTTTATTTCCAGTAATTGTATTATTACACAGGATATTTATAATGTTACTTTGTCTCATCTTCTCGTTCAGGTCTCTATAATATCAGATCCTCTCAGTGAAAATCTTGCATATTAAAAGAATTTTCCTCACCAAGGATGGATTTGGACAGGGAAAAGATGGCGGCGAGGATAATACACCTTACCCTAGAGATCCTCTTCCGACTTACTGGAGAGGTGAGAGATTCTGATGACGTCACATTACATCATTGTTATCTATGGGAATAACAGATGGACAGAACTGGAGAGGTGAGGACTCTGGAAATGTCTGTAGTGAGATTTATTAATGTGTCTCTCCATAACCAGGATTACACAGTATTGAAGAAGACCTCTAGTGAGCGCTGTCAGGACCCTGTGTCTGAGGAATGGGGAAGACCCCTGAGCCCAATCATGGGCCCTCCACCTCACCCCCCGGTACATGAGGGCATCAATGACCAGAATATCCTAGAACTCACCTACAAGATGATTGAGCTGCTGACTGGAGAGGTGACACTGCTGGGAATGCTGGGACATTATACAGTAACACTATGAAGGGATCGGGGGATGACGGTATCATTGTATGTGTCAGGTTCCTATAAGGTGTCAGGATGTCGCTGTCTATTTCTCCATGGAGGAGTGGGGGTATTTAGAAGGACACAGAGATCTGTACAAGGACGTCATGATGGAGGTTCCTCAGCCCCTCACATCACCAGGTAATAGACAGGACTAAATACACACGGCCTATAATTATCTGTATGTAAAGAATGAATTCAGTCCCTGTATGTGTTTTCTCCAGATCTATCCAGTAAGAGGACAACACCAGAGAGATGTCCCCGTCCTCTTCTTCCACAGGACTGTAAACAAGAAGATCCCAATGTTCCTCAGGATCATCAGGTAGATGGAGAGAAGGTGTCATGAGTTCTCCCCTTTAATGTGTAGATGGATGTGAAGGTCTTGTGCTGAGTTTTACCATGGCAAGTGAACTAATGAATATTACCACTAGATTTTTAATTCTTTTGAGAATTTGTTCTTTGGTATTACTGTGGTAGAAGATGCAAAATGTGAAGAAAATTTCTATACATTTTAGTTTGTTTGTTTTTTTTTTTTTAATTATTTGTGAATTTCTGGGAAAAACACCTTTCCACTTATAACAGTACAGGCTTTCAACAGATATGTCACAAGAGTATATTTTTGTAATATTTTACCCATGTGGAATCAAACGCAAAATGAACAATGAAAAATCAATATGAAATAAAATTAGCAAAATATCCACATGTTGCTCCCATGCTCCTGGCCTATATCTGTACCAAAATTCAAGTTGGGCTCTTAAAAAACCTATATAAACTGGGTAAGTCTTATATGAAAATCTTGAATTCAGGTCTGTTCGGCCTGTGGTCTAATAGTGTAGGGTCTAGGTTTTACAAATAAAAAATTTAGATATTGGGAGGGATGCTTCAGCTGCTTCTTCACACGACAAACAGCTGACTGGACCGTGAGATGAGCTTTATAAACACTCAAATCTTCCCACTCAAACTGCTCTCCACCAATCCAGTCACATCTCCCCGTTCTGCCCAGTAACAGAGACAACCTGAGCAGATTCTAGAAAGGTGAGTACCACAAGCCTCAGAACGGGTGTGGAATATAGCAATAAAAAAAGGACAAATGAATAAATATCCGAAGGGGAACATTAAGGGGTCAATACTGACAGAAGTAAAGTTTTATTTTAAAAGCAAGAGAGGCAACGGAGAACCCATGTTCTGACATGCCAGCCTGGACCATGTCTCAAACAGCAGTTAGCAGGAGAGATACTGTGGTGTGTGCTCACTCAGATGTGACAGGTCTTATCTACTGGGACTAAACAAGTGTTATCTACCCAGCAAGTGTATTCACAGATGACCTGTCATCAATGCAGCAAGATATATCGTCACACATTCACAGAGCTGTATCACGGACATAGACTATCATTTCCTTATAGAAGCAGTGCTGGCAGGCCAGGACTGGCTGGAATAGATGAACAGTTGAAAACAGTTTATTAATCCAGAAACAACTGCACTCCTTCAGTACCTAGCATATAACTTTCTTCATTCCTTTAGCGCGATTTGCTGATCTCTGCTGCATATTACAAGCTTCTTTTTATTTTACTTTAAATTCTATCTCCAAATACACGGCCTGCTACTGATGTGAACTTTCTATCTGTTATTTCGGGAAATCGGCGCTACGCAGTGATTATTGCTTTTTTAAAATGGCGCCTGCTTGGATAAATAAGGGATAAAGCCCCCTTCCATTGGGGTTCGCCTTCCGTATTGCAATTGACCCCATCCCTACCTGGGATATATTTGTGCCAGTTTGTTGCTGGGCCCTAATCTATTGTTCATATTTACAATTTGGATCTAATCCTACCTGGCTCTCTCTGATGTCTAAACCTATTATATATACTCAGAGGCGTAGCTAGGGGTTCAGCTCAGGGGGGCAAAATATCTGAATGGGCCCTTAACTGGTAACCCCGATTACAACTCAGGTTGCATACTCTAGTCATGGGTATTGGGGAACCTCCGCAGATGACCCTGCTGTAACAAAAAAAAAAAAACTCTATACAAAGGCCAATACTGATATTACCGCCATACGGTGACCTCAAAGTGGTAGATACCAGAGCTGCAGAATATATGAGATTACAATACAATTAGAGATAATAACTTACAGGTGATGTTCTTTCCATCTTACTCAGACATCTCCTTCCTGCCACAACTCATCTTCAGAGATTACAAGAAAGACCCGTCCTCATCTATTCCCAACCTGTACAAATGCATTAATGTGCTGTCACCCCAATTCTGAGCTGTATTGTAGCCGTCTTTTGTTCCTATTACTGCACCTGCTGTGTGATACAAAAACAGGAAGCCTCTTAGGCTATGTGCACATGTTGTGGATTTTGATGCGTTTCTGCAGCGTTTTTGGACGCTTGGAATTGCATCAAATCCGCAGTGTAGTACAGTAACAATGATAGTCAATGAGAATTTGAGAATTGCTGTGCACATCTTGAGGAAAAATCCGCTCGGATTTGCTGCGTTTTTTTTAATCTTACTTACCCCTCCAGGCCATGCTGTGAGTTCTGCTCTGTCTGCTCCATGTTGTGAACTTCATGTCTTCTGCCTGCTCTTTGCCTACTTCCTGGCTGTGTGCTTAGGGCCGCGGCCCCGGCAGTTCCTGATTCTTATTGAGTCTGTGTGCACCTTCCTAAGGTGTTCCCTTCCAGTTGCCAAGAGTCATCAGTTATTTAAGGCATTCCCCCCTAGAGGATGCCTGAGCAACGTATTTACTCAGTTTGTATCTGACTGCTGAGTTGCCAGGTCCTGTCTTGCTTTGTCTCTTGTGTCTGCCACCCAGAGGGGCTTCGTACCCTGGCCTCTACCTGTGTCTCTTGTTTTAGCCACCCAGGGGTGCTTTGTACCCTGGTCTGAGTCCTTGTCTTGTTCATGACCCTGTCTGAACTTTGTCCTATACCTGTGTCCATTTGTATCCCTGTCTGTAGCCTTTCCTATTCCGCTGCGCGTTTCCTTGTGTTCACTCTTTCTCTTTGCTCCGCCTCCTGCGGTTCTCCTCTTTGCTCTTCCTCCTGCGGTTCTGCTCTTTGCTCCTGCAGTTCTGCTCTTTTCTCCACCTCGTATGGTTCTGCTCTTGCTCCACCTCCTGCATTTCCTGCAGCTTTGTCCTGCTCTCCGCATCGTGTGGCTTTGCTCTGCTCCCGCTCCACACCTTGTGTGTCCTTGTCCCTCCTGTCTAGTTCTTCCCTGTTCCCTTATCCTACATGTATCTGCTTATGTTCCCGTCCTACCCGAACCAGTTCCAGTCCCGCTAGCCGTGCCCACCTGCCTGCATAGTTAGAGCCGTTCCCACCCTCCTGCCAGTGTGCCAGCCGTGCCTGCCAGAGTGCCAGCTATGCCCGCCTGCCTGCCAGAGTGCCAGCCGTGCCCACCTGCCTGAGTACCTGCTGTGCCTGCCCGTACTCGCCTGCACTTGTTATTAGTGTTCAGTCCCTCAGTGGGATCAGCTGCCACAGCCTAAAGGTCTGTCTTTGCATCTGGACACCTCATATCTATAGTGCTATATCGTGCCTCCTGATGGACCGCATGGACTGGGAAATACATCGAGGCTGGAGGCTAAGTTTGGTTTAACCCCCAGCTTTGTTTTTGTTTCTGTTTTTTTCTGGCATCAATGCACATTGTTTGTGTACCTGTGGAAACTATTGTGGACATTAGGCTGGAAGCTAAGTTTGGTTTAGCCTCCAGTTTTTTTTTTTTTTTGGCATCAATGCACACTGTCTATGGATCTATGAAAATCACTCTGGACATTTGATGCCTTTAAGTTTTGAACCATGCTATGAAGCTTTGTTGTGACACCTCTTTTGTATATACCTTGTCCATCTATTGAGGGATATCATTCCTGCTCTACAGATATTGAAAAACTCTTAATTTTTTGAGAGACAAGGGTGGTATCATGTACAGAATATAAGGATGTCTTTTTACATAATAACCTGTGTTGTTCTTTAATTGATAAGCACTATCCCTTCATCTCTTCCTTTTTGCTTATTGTTTTCCCACCTATAGTATTTTCAGGACGTATTAGGGCTAGTCTGGGACAGCCGCTGTGCAGTGGGGGCGCCAAATAAGTGTATCCTAGGGTGTCAACCTCCACGGTTAGGTAGGGATAGCAGGCAAGCATAGGGATTTGACAGGTTATGATTATAACTTTTGTTCTATATTATGTGCACTGTGAAAGGAGTTTTTTAACAAGTGTCTATTAAAATATTGTGTTTTTATGGGAATATAAGTTTCACAAAATCATGGCAAATAGGCTTCAGTCTATACTTCCTGATATTCTCACCTCATCTCAAACGGGTTTTGTACATGGTCGGTCTATCACTTGTAATATTAGGACGGCATTGGCTGACATTATACATATTTACTAGGCTAAAGGCAAGCAGCATATACTGGTCAGCCTTGATGCTGATAAAGCCTTTGATCGAGTGTCTTGGTTTCACCTCATTCAAACCCTTAAGGGTACCGTCACACTATACGATTTACCTACGATCACGACCAACGATATGACCTGGCCGTGATCGTAGGTAAATCGTAGTGTGGTCGCTGGGGAGCTGTCACACAGACAGCTCTCCAGCGACCAACGATGCTGAGGTCCCCGGGTAACCAGGATAAACATCGGGTAACTAAGCGCAGGACCGCGCTTAGTTACCCGATGTTTACCCTGGTTACAAGTGTAAAACTAAAAAAAAAACAAACAGCACATACTTACATCTGGTGTCCGTCACGTCCCTTGCAGTCTCTGCTTCCCGCACTGTGACTGCCGGCCGTAAAGTGAAAGTGAAAGCACAGCCGCTGTGCTCTGCTTTCACTTTACGGCCGGCAGTCACAGTGCTGGAAGCAGACGGCAAGGGACCTGACGGACACCAGAATGTAAGTATGTGCTGTTTTTTTTTTTTTTAGTTTAACGCTTGTAACCAGGGTAAACATCGGGTAACTAAGCGCGGTCCTGCGCTTAGTTACCCGATGTTTACCCTGGTTACAAGCGAACGCATCGCTGGATCGCATCGCTAGATCGCTAGATCGGTGTCACACACACCGATCTAGCGATGACAGCGGGAGATCCAGCGATGAAAGAAAGTTCTAAACGATCTGCTACGACGTATGATTCTCAGCAGGATCCCTGATCGCTGCTGCGTGTCAGACACAGCGATATCGTAACGATATCGCTGGAACGTCACGAATCGTACCGTCGTAGCGATCGAAATGTTATAGTGTGACGGTACCCTAAGTGTAGATTGTTTGGTTTTACCAAGTTCCCAGTGGAAGTTAGGGATAACCCCCCACTGTGGCCTACTGTGGTCAGTAATCTTGGGATGGCGCCATGCTAGACGAATTAGTAGACTTGGCACCCATATTTTGGTGTTTCTTCTCTTACGAGGCAATCCCTCCTTTCTGTAGGGCAGGCCACCTCCCATCTATCGTGTGCTTGGGAATAATTGATGTAGACTGGTTTGTGACATGTTGGTGGACAATCATTGCCCTCTTACTTTGCAAGACACTGTCTTTAAATACCAAATTTTGGAGGGAGATAACTTTACTATTACTCAAGTTAGACATTATGTAGGCTCAGTACTGTGGGAAATACCAGACGACATTAGAGTGCACCCTCTAAACCTAATCTCCATTAAAGCCCATGCAGGGAATTACTCTTTGAGTTTTATATACAAATCACTGAAACCTTCCATACAGTGGTCAGACTCTTCACCGGGCCTCGGGAGGTGGGTATCTCAACTAACTGACTGACCAGGTAAAAGACCTCTTGAAAGCCACATTACGTATTAACTCTGTGTTACCGTATGATAGCTACACAACCATGACTCTCATGATATTCCATAGAGCATATATCTCACCAGAGTTTAAATTTACGTTCTCCAGCTGATATTTTCAATGTCTATGGGACTGTCCAAAAATCTGGGAGGTTTGGGATACACTCTTGCAACATCTCACTAATACCTTTGGTGCATCTATATCTCTTTCTCAGGAGTGGGCCATATTCAACATTCTTCCACAAGATCAGTTGGTGAGGCTTTCTGTTCAGCAGCGCCGCATTTTATTCATCTGGGCGGCAGCCACCCACAAAAGTATTCTATATCTATGGGCACGGGATAAGTTTAATTACTACGAAGGTAGCCTATCTTTTCAAGATGGACTGGATAAATCCATACTGATCAAAGAAAGATACACTGAATGTTTTTTCCGTACATGGTCTTCTTTTATTAATACCCAGACAGTATCTATATGCCAGGCGATCCATGGTTGCTTCCAATTTACAGACTGGTACATGAGAGAGCAAATTGACGGCAGAATTCCTGTTGGGCTTGATTGATATTACGCTATGAAGGTGTGGATGTGGTTAGTTATAGTTATAATACTTTCTAATGTTCAAAGTACTGTAAAACTCTATTTGTCAGATCTTTTCTAATGCTTCTGAACAATCTATCCTTGCTTATTGTTCAATTAAACCGGTTTTATAAATAAAATTAAAAAAACAAAAAAAACAATGGCCTCTACACAGGCATCACGCGAGTCCGTGTACTGCAATCTGGGCTGGTTTGTTCACTTTCAGTGCATTTGTATTAATAGTTTAATGTTTTTCTTTTTGTATTAATACTGACTTATGTTAAAACTGTAACTGCACAGTGTAGAGTACTGAAAAACTCAATTTTTATTACTGTGTTACTATAGAGCAGAGGTCTCCTGCCTTTCTGATCTTGAGACCCACAATCTGCTCCGAGCGAGGCTTGCGAGCCACATCCAACTTTCGCCACACACAATAGTGACAACTAGAGCCCCCATTACTGGTATAATGACAGCCAAAGCTTGCCTTCAGAAATCACACTGAGGCAGTGTACTAAGATCCAGGGATTCCTACCTTACCCCCTCTCCGATCTGCACTACTATGAGGGGCTACTCACAAAAGTCACCATCTGGAAACCTACTCTTCATAGCTGATTGCTAGACCTGGTGCTAATGCACCCAGCTGGTAGACAGCTGCGATCCACACATCATGGGCCCATGAGACACAAGAGGCTCCCGAGCCACAGGTTGGGTTCCTCTGCTATGGAGCGTACAGTGTTGCCCATCAAAATTTTGAATTTGACTCCTCAAAAACAAAAAATATACAAACATAATCTTGTGACATATCAAATTTAAAGCCTGTGCAGTTCTAAACAAAACGGTGCCTCTCCAATCTCTTTATCTTATTTCTAACCCGAGATATGATAACAAGTGTAACATCATACAAGCCCAAAATTTAGACTTTTTAAAAATTTTAGAAATCTATAAAAAAATTAATTAATGAAGATGAAAATGTAAAACTTTTTTTGTAATTCACTAAAGTAGCACTTAAAAAAAAAAAACCAAGAAAATATTCAGATTGCGATCACTTTACATGGAATTACCCTGTTCAGTGTTGCTTTATCCGCCAGTATTATATGATTTATACTTGTGTAATGAGAACGGTGGAAATGGCAGGATTAGAGCTGATCATAGATGTGACTTCTCCATCTGTCTGTGACTTTTACAATATTTGTTTCAGGGTGAAGATGTGACCCATATTAATACTACAGAGACATATGTGAGGGGTGGTGAGTGGTGTAAAGAGGAGATTTCTACATATGACTACCCAGGTGAGTAGTTACCACTAAATGCAGAGAAGTCACAGATTCTTCTTAGTGACTGGCTGTGGCTGCTTTATCGGTGGTGTAGTCCAGCCATATCACAATCGTGTGATCACCATTTTGCATCTAGACCACAACATTCTGCTCCACCAAAACGGTTTCAATTACTTTGAGCATTGAAAGCCCTTTTCTATAGAACTTACAACCTGGAGGATCCACCTACCCCCTGGAATTAGGAGACTTACCTTACCAGATCTGTAAACCGCAAAGCCAAATGACCGCATATGTAGAATGTTCTGACAAGTTAGAAAATCACTTGAAGATAAATATTATGATGGGCCTCTAAGGGTATGCTTCCACAGTCAGTATTCGCTGGGGATTGGACGCTGCGTATAGCCGCAGCGTCCAATCCGCAGCTGCCAGATGTTACAGCATACTGGATGGGATTTTATGAAATCCCATCTCCACTATGCATGCAGGGACGCCTCTGTCTTCTCTGCATAACCGGACATGCGGCGCGTCTTTCTAGACCACAGCATGTCAATTTATCTTGCTGAGATGCTCAGTCTCCGCAAGATAAATATCACAGTCCAATGTATAGGATGTGTCACGGAGTTACCGCGACAGAGCAGTACCAGAAGACCAAGGCGTCTGACGGCTTCTGCTTCTTTGCTGAGAAGAAGCACTTCTCCTGTGTATTAAAGGTGTTTTGTTTTCTTTCAGCAGGACAGGGGTTTATAGGCCATGTGGAAATTCCTGCTTTCAGCTGTGCTCAGTTAGCCACTCCTCTCTCCTATAAAAGCTAGGCCTTCTGGTCAGATCTTTGTCTGAGATAGCACTTGCTTGATAGACCTGGAGTAGTGAGGAGCTGGAGTTTGGATAGCTGGAGGAAGTAATTGTGCGACAGTTGTATGGTTTGTTCGCTTGGAAAATTCCTCATTCTTACCTGCTTTATTTACCTTCCTTCACACCCTGGTGGATACCTTTGTTATTTGTGAGAGCATATTTTGTGTGAGTGGAGTTTTCTTTTTACCCTTGTCTTTGTTCCCCTGTTTGTCGAGTTGGTGTACTGTTGTACACGGTAGAGCCTCTCTTCCCTGGGTGGGGAGGGGGACAGACGCAGGGCGGCAGTCAGGAGACAGGGCGAGCGCAGAGGCCCCGGCATCCTCGCCATCTGAGGTATCCCGGGGAACAGGGCGAGTTAGGGCGCCCCCTAGAGTTAGGGCCAAGAAAGGTGCCCCTGGTCCCAGTTTACCTGCCAGTCCAATCGTGACCGGATGCTTTCATTCCGCATGGTTCAATGAACACTTTCGGAATCCCGAGCGTACAAAAGCCGGCAGCGCTTTGGACGGAGCTGCGTCCAAAGTGCTGCCAATCCGAACTGTGGAAACATACTCTAAGGGAAAGCGGAGGGCAGTGATGCTGTTGTCTTCCTAGAACACTGATATCTTCTCGGATGAATCTTCCTTCTGAATGTGCTCATATGGTCCCTACAAGACCAGGTCCAGTCTTTCTGGCCAAACTTCGCTTTTATGATGGACAATATTAAATGTGCAGTGAGGCCAAGTGTGCGTTTCTGTACAATAACAGCAGAGTTTCCCTTTATCCTGACCTTTCAATTTTTGTTAAAACTAACTTCAAAGAGGATTGTGATAAACTACATAAAAAACATTACACCTGTGCCGTGATAACAGTGGGAGTATTTGAACCCTTGCTGATTTTGTAAGTTTGCCCACTGACAAAGACATGAACAGTCTTTAATTTAAAGGGTAGGTTATTTTTTTTCTTTCCGCCATGACGGCACCATGGAGAGAGAGAGGGATTAGACCATCAAGGACAGGAAACCTACAGATAAAAAGGCGGTACCTCTCTCCCGCATCAGTTGATTTCCTGTCCTTGATAGGGAACCTGCAGTCGTCGCAAGAACATACCTCAGATTGTCATGGAATCCTGGGGCCGGTCAGACCGATCCAGGCAGCAGGAGTCCCCTGCCTCGGCTGGTACGGTAGCCCGAGGCGCCACTGCTGGGGTCAGTGGGCCTTTAGCGTGTGCGGGAAGAGGCGGCAGAGAAGAACATTGTGCAGGCTGCCTCTCCCGGAATCTTCACCATGCAGCAGGCTGAGGCCTGGCAGGTCCGCACGGCAGAAGCACGCCACCGCTGGAGTCCCTCCGGAGCGTGGGGGGAGGCAGTAACGAAATCGCAGCCTGCCTCTCCCAGAGTGAAGACTCGCCGGGCTCTGGGATTCCCTGGGGTTCCAGGAAACA
The DNA here is from genome assembly GCF_032444005.1 of Ranitomeya imitator. Classification (NCBI taxonomy): domain Eukaryota; kingdom Metazoa; phylum Chordata; class Amphibia; order Anura; family Dendrobatidae; genus Ranitomeya; species Ranitomeya imitator. Next base: position 335,310,182 of record NC_091283.1, on the reverse strand, counting down.
GGGCGCACGTGTGGAGAGGCGCAGACTTTAGTGGGGGACGGCGTCGCCGCAAGGCATGACTGGGTAACCAGTTAGGGCACATCTGTGGGGCACGGTGATGGAGATGGCACTGGGCATGACTGGGTAATCCAGTCTCGGCGGTCAGCGTTTCCCCGGGGACCGAATGGAGGGGCAGGGGCAACTATTTAAGCGAGGTGGAGCACTGACTTGGCGCTTCTCATTGAGCTCAGTCAGTGTTCCCCACAGACCATGAACGATCCGGAGCAACCAGAGTTAAAGGCTCCACAAACCAGATCACCATAGCAGCAGCGGCAACGGTGGCCACAGCTGAAAAGCAAAAAACGGGTAGAAACAGTTTCTTCCCACCACCAACATGACATTAGCGGAAGCGGGTGCTCGGGATCCCAGCACAGCAAAGGCTCGAGTGTGGCATCCAGCGCGAGGGAGAATCCTTCCGTGGATGCAGTTTCTCCCCAACTGGTACCCTTACTTCCACCAGTTGGTGAGTGATGTTCGTGAAAGTTCACTTGTTAACAGGGCCTTATTCTCTGTTTTTTTTTTTTTTTTGCAGGAGGAAGAGTTCTAGGAAATCTAAACACAGAATCTGTGCGCTCTGTAGGGAAGATTTGCCCACTATGTGGGAAAAGAGACTTTGCAGCTCCTGTATAGAGCAGACAGTCTGTGAAGGTTTCCCTGGGTTCGCGACAGAGCTTAGGTCATTAATTAAAAGCCAGGTGGAGGACACTTTTAGAGGGGGAAAAAGCGGAGGAAGACCAGGCATAGGACCCCTGAATCCGAAACTAGTGGTATGGATAGTGAAGAAGGGGGTTCAGATACCTCCAGCTCATCATCATCGTCATCTTCATCTTCCTCTGGGGTTGCAGCGGTTTCCCGTTAGAGGAGACACCCTTATTAAGGCAGTTAGAAACACCATGGGTTTAGTTGATCCTCGCCCCAAAAAAACAGTTTAGGATATTATGTTTGGGGGTTTAGAACAAAAAAAGACAAGATCCTTCCCACTTAATGAAAAAAATCCAGTCCTTGATTAAAAGGGAATGGAAAAAAACTGTAAGGAAAGCTCTCCTTACCCCAAAGAGAAAATACCCTTTTGAGGACCCGGCATGCTCCTTTTGGGAAAAGGCATCAAAATTAGATGTAGCGATCGCCAAGGTGTCCAAAACGCTCGCCCTTCCATTCGAGGATATGGGAGTCTTAACCCCTTCCCGACCTTTGACGCCACGTAGGCGTCATGAAAGTCGGTGCCAATCCGACCCATGACGCCTATGCGGCGTCATGGAAAGATCGCGTCCCTGCAGACCGGGTGAAAGGGTTAACTCCCATTTCACCCGATCTGCAGGGACAGGGGGAGTGGTAGTTTAGCCCAGGGGGGGTGGCTTCACCCCCTCGTGGCTACGATCGCTCTGATTGGCTGTTGAAAGTGAAACTGCCAATCAGAGCGATTTGTAATATTTCACCCATTATAACGGGTGAAATATTACAATCCAGCCATGGCCGATGCTGCAATATCATCGGCCATGGCTGGAAATACTAGTGTGCCCCCACCCCACCCCTCCGATCGCCCCCCCACCCCCCGATCTGGCCGGTACACTGCTCCGGCTCCCCTCCGTCCAGTGCTCCGCTCCCCCCCGTGCTCGTGTCCGCTCCCCCCGTGCTCCAATCACCCCCCCGTGCTCCAATCACCCCCCCTGCACTCCGATCCACCCCCCCCGTGCTCCGTTCCACCCCCCCGTGCTCCGTTCCAGCCCCCCCGTGCTCCGTTCCACGCCCCCCGTGCTCCGTTCCACCCCTCCCGCGCTCCGATTCCCCCCCCCGTGCTCCGATCCCCCCCCCCCCGTGGTCCCCCCCCCACCCCATCATACTTACCGATCCAGCCGTGGTCCCGTCCGTCTTCTCCCGGGCGCCGCCATCTTCCAAAATGGCGGGCGCATGCGCAGTGCGCCCGCCGAATCTGCCGGCCGGCAGATTCGTTCCAAAGTGCATTTTGATCACTGAGATATAATCTATCTCAGTGATCAAAATAAAAAAAATAATAAATGACCCCCCCCCCTTTGTCACCCCCATAGGTAGGGACAATAAAAAAATAAAGAAATTTTTTTTTTTCCACTAATGTTAGAATAGGGTTAGGGTTAGGGGTAGGGTTAGGGTTAGGGGTAGGGTTAGGGTTAGGGGTAGGGTTAGGGGTAGGGTTAGGGGTAGGGGTAGGGTTAGGGTTAGGGTTAGGGTTAGGGGTAGGGTTAGGGCTAGGGTTAGGGTTAGGGTTAGGAATGTGCACACGTATTCTGGTCCTCTGCGGATTTTTCCGCTGCGGATTTGATAAATCCGCAGTGCTAAACCGCTGCGGATTTATGGCGGATTTACCGCGTTTTTTTCTGCGCATTTCACTGCGGTTTTACAATTGCGATTTTCTATTGGAGCAGTTGTAAAACCGCTGCGGAATCCGCACAAAGAAGTGACATGCTGTGGAATGTAAACCGCTGCGTTTCCGTGCAGTTTTTCCGCAGCATGTGTACAGCGATTTTTGTTTCCCATAGGTTTACATTGAACTGTACACTCATGGGAAACTGCTGCGGATCCGCAGCGTTTTCCGCAGCGTGTGCACATACCTTTAGAATTAGGCTATGTGCACACGGTGCGGATTTGGCTGCGGATCCGCAGCAGTGTTCCATCAGGTTTACAGTACCATGTAAACATATGAAAAACCAAATCCGCTGTGCCCATGGTGCGGAAAATACCGCGCGGAAACGCTGCGTTGTATTTTCCGCAGCATGTCAATTCTTTGTGCGGATTCCGCAGCGTTTTACACCTGTTCCTCAATAGGAATCCGCAGGTGAAATCCGCACAAAAAACACTGGAAATCCGCGGAAAATCCGCAGGTAAAACACAGTGCCTTTTACCCGCAGATTTTTCAAAAATGGTGCGGAAATATCTCACACGAATCCGCAACGTGGGCACATAGCCTTAGGGTTAGGGTTGGAATTAGGGTTGTGGTTAGGGTTAGGGGTGTGTTGGGGTTAGGGTTGTGGTTAGGGGTGTGTTGGAGTTAGGGTTGTGATTAGGGTTATGGCTACAGTTGGGATTAGGGTTAGGGGTGTGGGGGGGTTAGTGTTGGAGTTAGAATTGAGGGGTTACCACTGTTTAGGCACATCAGGGGTCTCCAAACGCAACATGGCGCCACCATTGATTCCAGCCAATCTCGTATTCAAAAAGTCAAATGGTGCTCCCTCACTTCCGAGCTCTGACGTGTGCCCAAACAGTGGTTTACCCCCACATATGGGGTACCAGCATACTCAGGACAAACTGCGCAACAATTACTGGGGTCCAATTTCTCCTGTTACCCTTGTGAATCTAAAAAAATGCTTGCTAAAACATAATTTTTGAGGAAAGAAAAATGATTTTTTATTTTCACGGCTCTGCGTTGTAAACGTCTGTGAAGCACTTGGGGGTTCAAAGTGCTCACCACATATCTAGATAAGTTCCTTGGGGGGTCTAGTTTCTAAAATGGGGTCACTTGTGGGGGGTTTCTACTGTTTAGGCACACCAGGGGCTCTGCAAACGCAACGTGACACCCGCAGACCATTCCATCAAAGTCTGCATTTCAAAAGTCACTACTTCCCTTCTGAACCCCGACGTGTGCCCAAACAGTGGTTTACCCCCACATATGGGGTATCAGCGTACTCAGGAGAAACTGGACAACAACTTTTGGGGTCCAATTTCTCCTGTAACCCTTGGGAAAATAAAAAATTCTGGGCTAAATAATTATTTTTGAGGAAAGAAAACGTATTTATTATTTTCACGGCTCTGCATTATAAACTTCTATGAAGCACTTGGGGGTTCAAAGTGCTCACCACACATCTAGATAAGTTCCTTTGGGGGTCTAGTTTCCAAAATGGGGTCACTTGTGGGGGGTTTCTACTGTTTAGGCACATCAGGGGCTCTGCAAACGCAACGTGACGCCCGCAGAGCATTCCATCAAAGTCTGCATTTCAAAACGTCACTACTTCAATTCCAAGCCCCGGCATGTGCCCAAACAGTAGTTTACCCCCACATATGGGGTATCACCGTACTCAGGAGAAACTGGACAACAAATATTGGGGTCAAATTTCTCCTGTTACCCTTGGGAAAATAAAAAATTCTGGGCTAAATAATTATTTTTGAGGAAAGAAAACGTATTTATTATTTTCACGGCTCTGCATTATAAACTTCTATGAAGCACTTGGGGGTTCAAAGTGCTCACCACACATCTAGATAAGTTCCTTTGGGGGTCTAGTTTCCAAAATGGGGTCACTTGTGGGGGGTTTCTACTGTTAAGCCACATCAGGGGCTCTGCAAACGCAACGTGACGCCCACAGAGCATTCCATCAAAGTCTGCATTTCAAAACGTCACTACTTCACTTCCGAGCCCCGGCATGTGCCCAAACAGTGATTTACCCCCACATATGGGGTATCGGCGTACTCAGGAGAAACTGGACAACAACTTTTGGGGTCAAATTTCTCCTGTTACCCTTGGGAAAATAAAAAATTGCAGGCTAAAAGATCATTTTTGAGAAAATAATTTTTTTTTTTATTTTCATGGCTCTGCGTTATAAACTTCTGTGAAGCACTTGGGGGTTCAAAGTCCTCACCACACATCTAGATTAGTTCCTTTGGGGGTCTAGTTTCTAAAATGGTGTCATTTCTGGGGGATCTCCAATGTTTAGGCACACAGGGGCTCTCCAAACGTGACATGGTGTCCGCTAATGATTGGAGCTAATTTTCCATTTAAAAAGCCAAATGGCGTGCCATCCCTTCCGAGCCCTGCCGTGCGCCCAAACAGTGGTTTACCCCCACATATGGGGTATCAGCGTACTCAGGACAAACTGGACAACAATATTTGGGGTCCAATTTCTCCTATTATCCTTGGCAAAATAGGAAATTCCAGGCTAAAAAATCATTTTTGAGGAAAGAAAAATTATTTTTTATTTTCATGGCTCTGCGTTATAAACTTCTGTGAAGCACCTGGGGGTTTAAAGTGCTCAATATGCATCTAGATAAGTTCCCTGGGGGGTCTAGTTTCCAAAATGGGGTCACTTGTGCGGGAGCTCCAATGTTTAGGCACACAGGGGCTCTCCAAACGCGACATGGTGTCCGCTAACAATTGGAGCTAATTTTCCATTCAAAAAGTCAAATGGCGCGCCTTCTCTTCCGAGCCCTGCCGAGTGCCCAAACAGTGGTTTACCCCCACATATGAGGTATCGGCGTACTCGGGAGAAATTGCCCAACAAATTTTATGATCCATTTTATCCTACTGCCCATGTGAAAATGAAAAAATTGAGGCGAAAAGAATTTTTTTGTGAAAAAAAATTACTTTTTCATTTTTACAGATCAATTTGTGAAGCACCTGAGGGTTTAAAGTGCTCACTAGGCATCTAGATAAGTTCCTTGGGGGGTCTAGTTTCCAAAATGGGGTCACTTGTGGGGGAGCGCCAATGTTTAGGCACACAGGAGCTATCCAAACGCGACATGGTGTCCGCTAACGATGGAAATAATTTTTCATTCAAAAAGTCAAATGGCGCTCCTTCCCTTCCGAGCCTTACCATGTGCCCAAACAGTGGTTTACCTCCACATGTGAGGTATTGGTGTACTCAGGAGAAATTGCCCAACACATTTTAGGATCCATTTTATCCTGTTGCCCATGTGAAAATGAAAAAATTGAGGCTAAAAGAATTTTTTTGTGAAAAAAAAGTACTTTTTCATTTTTACGGATCAATTTGTGAAGCACCTGGGGGTTCAAAGTGCTCACTATGCATCTAGATAAGTTCCTTGGGGCGTCTAGTTTCCAAAATGGGGTCACTTGTGGGGGAGCTCCAATTTTTAGGCACACGGGGGCTCTCCAAACGTGACATGGTGTCCGCTAAAGAGTGGAGCCAATTTTTGATTCAAAAAGTCAAATGGCGCTCCTTCCCTTCCAAGCCCTGCCGTGCGCCAAAACAGTGGTTTACCCCCACATATGAGGTATCAGCGTACTCAGAACAAATTGGACAACAACTTTCGTGGTTCAGTTTCTCCTTTTACCATTGGGAAAATAAAAAAATTGTTGCTAAAAGATAATTTTTGTGACTAAAAAGTTAAATGTTCATTTTTTCCTTCCATGTTGCTTCTGCTGCTGTGAAGCACCTGAAGGGTTAATAAACTTCTTGAATGTGGTTTTGAGTACCTTGAGGGGTGCAGTTTTTAGAATGGTGTCACTTTTGGGTATTTTCAGCCATATAGACCCCTCAAACTGACTTCAAATGTGAGGTGGTCCCTAAAAAAAATGGTTTTGTAAATTTCGTTGTAAAAATGACAAATCGCTGGTCGAATTTTAACCCTTATAACTTCCTAACAAAAAAAAATTTTGTTTCCAAAATTGTGCTGATGTAAAGTAAACATGTGGGAAATGTTATTTATTAACTATTTTGTGTCACATATCTCTCTGGTTTAACAGAATAAAAATTCAAAATGTGAAAATTGCGAAATTTTCAAAATTTTCGCCAAATTTCCGTGTTTATCACAAATAAATGCAGAATTTATTGACCTAAATTTACCACTAACATGAAGCCCAATATGTCACGAAAAAACAATCTCAGAACCGCTAGGATCCGTTGAAGCGTTCCTGAGTTATTACCTCATAAAGGGACACTGGTCAGAATTGCAAAAAACGGCAAGGTCTTTAAGGTCAAAATAGGCTGGGTCTTGAAGGGGTTAAAAGATCCCATGGACAAGAAGGCAGATGTATTCTTGAAGGGCTCATGGGAAGCAGCTGGGGAGGCTAAAACCAGCAGTAGCTGCCACTTGTACATCCCGCTCACCAATGGTCTGGTTGGATCAACTTGAATCTCAGCTCAAAGGGAAAACATCTAGATACATTATATTAGGCTCCCTACCAGTAATTAGGGGGGCTGCTGCCTTTCTGGCGGACGCATCGGCAGACTCAATCAGGCTAGCTGCCAGATCAGCAGCTTTTTTGTTTTGCTCCACACTGGACAACATCCTGAATAAAGCAGCCGTCAAAAATAAGCGATTCCCTATCCCCTCTAACCCATCCTACAAGCGGCCCTTTCGGAGTAAGAGGTTTATCCAAAGGAAGCCACAAAGAACCCAGGATAGTTGGGAAGAGAAAAGGAATAAGAACAAGGGGTTTATGTTCAGCAAGGGCCCCACTGATAATAAAAAACCCTCCCAATGAGGGTTTTCCCCAGGTGGGAGGAAGGTTGTTCCTCTTTTTCTCGACCTAGGAGAAAATAACCAACACTGGACTTAATAAAATCAGGCCTAAAGCTCAGTTTCTGCACCCCCACTCCAACCATCCTTCGTAATAACACCACGGAGATCCTCAGGGGAGGAACAACTGGCTCTAGAACAAGAGATTATGAGACTGTTGGGGAAGAGAGTTCTTCGGGAGGTCCCTCTCAAAGAAAGAGGAGAAGGTTTCTACTCCCCCCTTTTCCTCAGGAGGAAACCGGATGGTTCTTTCAGGACAATTATAAATTTAAAGAAACTGAACAAGTGCCTAAAAGTGCAGCCATTCAAAATGGAGACAACAAAAACGTCAGTAAAAATGTTGTTCCCACTCTGTTTTATTACTGTGTTAGACATAAAGTTCGCATATTATCACGTCCCCATTCACAGAGACTATCAAAAACTCCTCAGGGTGGCTTTCCCAATCAGGCGAGTGATAAAACATCAATTTGCAGCTCTTCCATTTGGACTGGCCATAGTGCCTCGAGTATTCATCAAAATCGTGGCAGAGGTAATGGCCCATCTAAGAGAACAAGACACTCTGATCATTCCTTATCTAGACGACTTCCTGATAATTGGCAACTCCCCCCAACATTGCAAAGCCCAGTTAGAGAAAGTCATGGGTTCCTTAACCAACTTAGGGTGGCTTTTGAATTTAGCAAAGTCCAAAATAGTACCAAGCCAGGTACAGAAATATCTGGGCATTATACTAGATTTAATCAATCAGGAGTGTCGTCTACCGTTAGAGAAGGTCCATAGGATGGTGGGGTTGGTATCTTGAGCGAAGGATCTCCCCTTCATATCTTTGCAGGAGGCAATGTTCCTCCTGGGGTCTATGACAGCTTGCATTCCGGTGGTTCAGTGGGCTCAGGTACACACCAGGGAATTGCAATGGGAGGTTTTGTCAGCAGAAAAGTCTCTAAGAGGAAATTTAGAAGGTCAGTTCAGCATATCTTCAAAAGAAGCACTCTCGCTGGAATGGTGGATGAGGACAGACAATTTGACCCAGGGTGTCCCATGAGTGGTTCCAGTCTCCAAAGTTGTAACAAGGGATGGAAGCCCCAGGGGTTGCTGGGCACACCTGAGCAAACAGATAGCACAAGGGTTGTGGACAGACGACCTCAGAGCGGTATTTTCCAATATGAAAGAACTACTGGCAGTGAAATTTGCACTCTTAGAAGTCGTGAACACTCTTCACTCACATCACATCAGGGTATTTTCAGACAACCGGGTCATGGTAGCATACTTAAATTATCAAGGGGGTACTCGATCCCAGTCTCTCATGGAAGTAACAAGATCTATCTTTCAACTGGCCGAGGTGAACCTGGGGTCATTGACTGCTCTTCACATAAATCAAAGAAGAATGAACAGCGCTCCATCCAGGTGTAGAAATCTTGAAAATTAGCTATATTAAGCCATGACACAGCAACGTTTCGACCACCACTTGGTCTTTGTCAAGCATACAGTACAGCATAGGGGGCCATCTTAAGTAGTGTGGATGCCACACAGTGCACCAATCACCACCAGATGCCACCCACACAAAGCAATTAACAAATATCACATAAAATAACAGACATCGGTAATCTATATATAGTAACATTATCAGCAAACACCCATATTAAAGATAAAAAACCCCACTCTTCACCATATATATGCACAGATCTTCTTATACTCTTCATGGATCGGCGAGCCGCTGCTTCCTGAATCTTCGTCACCATGGGAACACTCGGCCAATCGGATGTATCGGACCATCCCGGTATCCAATCCAGGTATTTTGCGCCAGAGTAAAGAAGCACCCTATCACGCCATCCGATACATGTTATCCCGCAAAAACCGCCCAATCCAGAGTGCACTACTTTCTAAATAATCTCAGTCCCCGTATATTGCTTCCGGGTCACTGAGATTCACCCAGCAAGATGTGGGAGAGCGCAGGCGTATAGAGCACAAGGCGAGCCACCACCACATGACCGCGGCCGGGGTCCACCCCCATGACATCGGGCGCACGCGCAACCTCCCGGCCACCCAGTGTATAGGCGCCGTAGAGGCGCGCAGGCGCACCACGTCCGGGACAAGCCACCGCCGCAGGACCAAAGTGCCGGCCCGCCCACGTAATCTAGCGCGCAGGCGCAGCCTAACAAACTATGCAGCGCCCTAACAGTAAGTGCACAGGGAGCTACTGCACTGACGCGCAGGCGCATCAAAGCCAGGTGAAGACCCAGAAAGGGGCTCCTCCTAGGGGCCCAGACGCGCGAGCGCAGACACCGCAGGCTTCACCCATCCACCTGAAAGGGGTATACATATATACAAAAGAGATCTCCATCCCTATTAACAATATATCATATAGAGAAAAACCTTTAACCCCCACGAAATGCGGTATATAGCAAAAACAAAAGCCGGCAAAGAAGTGAGAAAACACACCCCATTACAAATTTACAGTACAATGAGACAGTCGGACAGCATGGAAGGAGAAAAATTATCAATAAACATCCGTTCATTAATCGATTCTATAAGGGTGAAGCCTGCGGTGTCTGCGCTCGCGCGTCTGGGCCCCTAGGAGGAGCCCCTTTCTGGGTCTTCTCCTGGCTTTGATGCGCCTGTGCGTCAGTGCAGTAGCTCCCTGTGCACTTACTGTTAGGGCGCTGCATAGTTTGTTAGGCTGCGCCTGCGCGCTAGATTACGTGGGCGGGCCGGCACTTCGGTCCTGCGGCGGTGGCTTGTGCCGGACTTGGTGCGCCTGCGCGCCTCTACGGTGCCTATACACTGGGTGGCCGGGAGGTTGCGCGTGCGCTTGATGTCATGGGGGTGGACCCCGGCCGTGGTCATGTGGTGGCTCGCCTTGTGCTCTATGCGCCTGCGCTCTCCCACATCTTGCTGGGTGAATCTCAGTGACCCGGAAGCAATATACGGGGACTGAGATTATTTAGAAAGTAGTGCACTCTGGATTGGGCGGTTTTTGCGGGATAACATGTATCGGATGGCGTGATAGGGTGCTTCTTTACTCTGGCGCAAAATACCTGGATTGGATACCGGGATGGTCCGATACATCCGATTGGCCGAGTGTTCCCATGGTGACGAAGATGCAGGAAGCAGCGGCTCGCCGATCCATGAAGAGTATAAGAAGATCTGTGCATATATATGGTGAAGAGTGGGGTTTTTTATCTTTAATATGGGTGTTTGCTGATAATGTTACTATATATAGATTACCGATGTCTGTTATTTTATGTGATATTTGTTAATTGCTTTGTGTGGGCGGCATCTGGTGGTGATTGGTGCACTGTGTGGCATCCACACTACTTAAGATGGCCCCCTATGCTGTAGTGTATGCTTGACAAAGACCAAGTGGTGGTCGAAACGTTGCTGTGTCATGGCTTAATATAGCTAATTTTCAAGATTTCTACACCTGGATGGAGCGCTGTTAATTCTTCTTTGATTGATTTGGCTATATTCGTGACGGTTCCCCGAATGTTGAACGGGCGCCCCAGTGCTGAGTGCTGTCAGTTTTCTGTTTTTTCTGTTGGGCTCTTCACATAAGGCGGGTGGACTATTACAGGGCAGATTTCCTGAGTCAATCTCGTCTGAGACAGGGAGAGTGGGAATTAAGCCAGGCAGTTTTCGATCAGATAACGAAAGATGGGGGCTGCCAGACATAGATCTGTTCGCAAACAATCTGAACCGGAAGGTGGATACTTTCTGCTCCATATCTCCCATGGGGAACCCTGTCGCGTTGGATGCATTCCTGATTCCATGGAACTACCACCTAGCATACGCCTTTTTCCCGATTGCACTGATTCCGGCAGTTCTGAGAAAAATACGGGAGGACAGAGCTCGTGTAGTCCCCTTCTGGGCAAAGACGATATGGTTTTCATGGGTGATGAGGATGTCCATCTCCGACTCTTGGATACTCCCAGACCTTCTTTCCCAGGGGCCAGTAGTACACCCACAAGTAGCAAATTTAGAAATGACAGCCTAGAATTTGAAAGTGGGCTACTAAGGGACTAAGGGTTTTCCCCAAACCTAGTCTCAACCATACTACAAAGCAGGAAACCGGTAACTACCAAACAGTTCGGAGAAACCTGGAAAAAATTCCTCTCAGCGTAAGGCTCTAAAGTAGATGAAGGGGTTCCACTTCGAGCCATATTAGAGTTCCTGCAGAAGGGGTTGGTACAAGGTTTGGCTACAAGTACCCTAAAAGTTCAGATCACAGCTTTAAGGGCTCTCTTCAATTATAATTTAGCGGGGAATCGATGGGTTTCCAGATTCATTAAAGCGGCATAAAGGTCTCCCGGAGTGCTCCGCAGTGGGATTTAAATTTAGTTCTTACGGCCCTAACTAAGCCTCAATTTGAACCCCTGGTGGAAGCCCCCTGAGAATCCTGTCCCTCAAAACATCTCTGCTGGTAGCTCTCACTTTAGCGTGCAGGGTCAGTGACATACAGGCATTGTCGGTTAATCCCCCTTTCACACAAATCTTAGTTGATAGGCTGGGTCAGTTTTAAGAACAACCCTACCTTCCAAAAGTGGCTTCGCGGTTTCACAGATTACAGATCTCCCTTCCTTCCTTTTGTCCCAATCCTAAAAATTAGGAAGAAAAAACTTTACACACGCTAGATGTCAGAAGATGCCTGATCCATTACCTAGAGGCTACAAGGGAGTGCAGGAAGGATAAGTCTCTCTTTGTGTGTTTTCAGGGTTCCCAGAAGGGGAAAAAAGCTTCTAAGAGCACATTAGCAAGATGGATCATAGACGCCATCAACTTGTCATATACCTCACGTGAGGTGGCTGCTCCAGAGAAAATAAAAGCTCATTCAACAAGAGCAGTAGCAGCCTCCTGGGCTGAAAGAGCCGGTGCTTTGATAGATCAGATATGTAGAGCTGCTACTTGGTCTTCCCCTCTACATTTTTTAACCACTATCGACTGGACCTAGCTTCTTCCTCAGACCTTACTTTTGGGAAAAGGGTTATGAAAGCGGTAGTCCCACGTAAATGTACAGTCTCTGCAATTATCTCTGTGGTGCCGTCATGCGAAAAAGAGAAAAATGTAGTTACTTACTGATAACAGTATTTCTCTGAGCCCATGACAGCACCTGTACATTCTCTCCCTTCACATATGGGTGTGCACACTTGGCTTAAATTACGCTATTACTTAAGAAATAGTCACGCGGTATCTCTGTTAAGCTTTTCAGTAATGCTGAATATTTTTTTCTGTCATTAATCTAACGTTCCTTTCATGCTCTGTAAACAACCGATGCGGGAGAGAGGTACCGCCTTTTTATCTGTAGGTTTCCTGTCTGTTACAACTCTGCTGGCATCACGGCATGGCCTCTCATCTCTCACACTCTTACCCACTGCTCCAGGTCATGTTGCGGTTTCTGTTTCTTGCCAGCGCCATATTCTGTGCCTCTGATCTCTGCATACTTCCTGGCTGTGTGTATAGGGGGGCGGCGCCTGAACTCTCTGGTTCTTATAGGAATCAGGTGCACCTGTCTAATCTGTTCCTGACCAATTACCAAGAGGCCTCCAACATTTAGTGCAGCTCCACCCAGTGGACTGGGCCTGTGCAATGTGTTAGCTCAGTTAGTGTTTAGCTGCTGAGTTTGCCAGGCCTTGCTCTGTATTACTCCCTCTCTAGGGGCTCTTCTCCTTGCCTTGATCTTGTTGGTCTGCCCTCTAGGAGGCTGTATTTCCTGGTCTCTGTGTCTGTGTCCTTGCTTTGTCTTGTTTTGGTTTGTCCGCCCTCCAAGAGGCAGAATATCCTGGTCCCTGTGACTTTGTTCTTATACCTAGTCTTGTTCCACTACCTTGTCTGTACTTAGTCCTATCTCTGTCTCTTTGTCCGTGGCTTCTTTCCCTGCTGTGTCTTTCCTTGTGTTCTCAGTCTGCTTATGCTCCGCACTCTTGCGGCTCTGCCTGCTCTGTACCTTTGTGGTTTTACCTCTGCTCCACACTCCTGCGGTTCTGCTCCATTCTACTCTGCTCCGCTGCAGGAATCTCTTGCTGCAGCTCCTCTCTGCATTCCTTGCAGTTCCGCTCTGCTCAGCTTCTGCTGCTGCAGAAATCTCTGGCTGCAGCTCCTCTGCACATTCCTTACGGTTCTGCTCTGCTGCTGCAGTAATCTCTTGCTGCAGCTCCTCTTCGCATTCCTTGCGGTTCTGCTCTGCTTTGCTGCTGCAGAAACCTCTTGCTGCAGCTCCTCTCCGCATTCCTTGCAGTTCCGCTCTGCTCAGCTTCTGTTGCTGCTGCTCTACCATTCCTATACGCAGCATTGCGGTTCTTCCTGTGTGAACAGGTCCCAACCTGTTCCTTCACACTCCATTCCTTCCTGCTTGTTTCCGTACCTGCATCTCCTGTGTGAACAGGTCCCAACCTGTTCCTTCATACTTTATTCCTTTCTGCTTGTTTTCTTACCTGCACCTCCAGTGTGAACAGGTCCCTACCTGTTTCTTCATACTACATATCCATATCTGCACCTCCTGTGTGAACAGGTCCCTACCTGTTCCTTCATACACCACACCAACCAGTCCTGTGTTCCTGCCGTCCCTGCCATTCCTGTGTTCCTGCCAGCCCTGTGTTCTCTGCCGTGTCTCTGTCAGCTCTGTGTCTCAGCCGTGCCAGCCTACTCGTCTGAATCCCATCCATGCTCATCTGCTAGTCCTGCCTGATGCCCGCACCAATCCTAGTGTTCCTGTCTCCTAAGTGGGATCAGCAGCCACAGCCAGACACCACCCTGGAGTAGCACCTGGCAGCTGCCTGCTGCACAAGCCTTACCTCACCATCAGAGGCTCTAGCAAAAACCCAGGCAGCTGTCATAGTCACGCCCCTTCCAGGGTAGTCTGGTATGTGGCACAATGGGGCAACAAACCCCTCGAGCTCACACCCACCAGTCAGGGCGTGAGCGTGACACTGTCCTTGATAGGCGGAACCCCTCTCTCCGTGGTGCCATCATGGGCTCGGAGAAATACTGTTATCGGTAAGTAACTACATTTTTTAACATTGAGAAATAGAATATCAAAAATAAAATCCAGAAACTCATATTGTATAAATGTATTTGCATTTTGCAGTGAGAAATAAGTATTTGATCCATTGGCAAACAAGACTTGGTAGCAAAATCCCTGTTGGCAAGCACAGCAGTCAGACATTTTGTTATAGTTCACGATGAGGTTTGCGGACATGTCAGGAGGAATTTTGGTCTTCTCTTTGCACATCATCTCTAAATCATCAAGATTTTGAGGCTGTCGCTTGGCAACTCAGAGCTTCAACTCCCTCCATAAGTTTTCTATGGGATTAAGGTCTGGAAACTGGCTAGGTCACTGCATGACCTTAATGTGCTTCTTTTTGAGCCACTCCTTTGTTGTCTTGGCTGTATGTTTTGGGTCCTTGTCTTGCTGGAAGACCCATTTTTAATGTCCTGGCGGAGGGACGGAGGTTGCCAGTCAGGATTTTACGGTATATAGCTCCATCCATTCTCCTATTGTTTCGGTGAAGTAGTCCTGTGCCCTGAGTAGAGAAACACCCCCAAAACATAATGTTTCCTCCTTTATGCTTGACAGTGGGGATGGTGTTCTTTGGGTCATAGGCAGCATTTCTCTTCCTCCAAGCACGGCGAGTTGAGTTCATGCCAAAGAGCTCAATTTGTGCCTCATCTGACCACAGCACCTTCTCCCAATCACTCACAGAATCATCCAGGTGTTCGCTGGCAAAATTCAAACGGGCCTGCACATGTGCCTTATTGAGCAGGGGGACCTTGCGGGCACTGCAGGATTTTAAACCTTTACGGCATAATGTATTACCAATTGTTTTCTTGGTTACTGCGGTCCCAGCTGCCTTGACATCATTAACAACTTTTCCCCATGTAGTTTAGGCTGGTCTCACCTCGTGGGGTATTCTTGATCATAAAGAAGGTGAGACATTTTGCATGGTGCCCCAGATCGATGTCGATTGACAATCATTTCATATTTCTTCCATTTTGTTAGTATTGCACCAACAGTTGTCTCTTTCTCACCCAGCATCTTACTTATGGTTTTGTAGCCCATTCCTGCTTTGTACAGGTCTATGATCTTGTTCTGACATCCTTATAAAGCTCTTTGGTCTTGCCCATGTTGTAGAGGTTAGAGTCTCACTGATTGAGTGTGTGGACATTAGTATTTTATAAAGCTGACTATGTAGGACAGTTGTCTTTAATGCAGGTAACGAGTTGATTAGGAGCGTCTAACTGGTCTATAGGAGGCAGAACTCTTACTGGTTGGTAGGGGATCAAATACTTATTGCTCACTGCAGAATCCAAATAAATTTATGTAACTTAGACAGTGTGATTTTCTGGATTTTATTTTTGATATTCTATAAATCAATGTTAAAATTAGCCTACCCGTAAAATTATGGACTGTTCATGTCTTTGTCAGTGGGCAAACTTACAAAATCAGCAAGGGATCAAATATTTATTTCCCCACTCTATATCTATAAGCTGTGCCTGGCTGATGGCTGTAATATACATTTATTCACGTCTGCAGGAGATGTGTTGGCATGGCTCAATCCCTGGTTTCATGGATTCGCTCCACGTCATAAATTACATTATGTTGTGTGACAGTCACTGGTAATGTAATAGAGAATGTGTCACTGCACTTAATGGCATCAGTGATATGAAACCAGAGTGTTTTTCTCCAGCACACTACGTGTTGCGAGGGTTAAGTTAAATAAATCATGGGCTAGTTTGATGTGGAAATTCATAGAGTGGGTGGGAGAGTGTCCACTTTATCTCCACCTGCAGAGCTGACAGGACCTGTGTGATATTATAATCAAGTGGTTGGTTACATGATGGAAAGAGTTACATGGTGTGAGGGTTAAACAACTGGGCTGTAGAGTCTTGGTTCAGTTAGGCTGGAGAGAGGATGCTCCAGTGGTTTTGTGTCCTGAAGAGTCTGAACCTGTATTGCTCCAGAGTGGGGTGCTAACCACATACATATGGACTGTGTTGCAGTGTTTTTTTTTCTATTTTAGTCATTAGCTGTTTTTATACCTTCGTATACCGACACATGAGTTGAACTGCCACAGTTTTCAATCCTATAGGATTCAGATTACGGCACAATCTCTCCTGAAATGGGAAGCGCTAATACTTTCTCTATTCTTCTGGTCAGAAATCCTAGTGGCTCCAATAGTCCACCTTAAATGAGTGCAACTCCGGTTTAGTGTTGACGCTCTCCCTTCATAGTTACGTTGTTGTTGGAGATGTAACATAGCATGAAAAGTTGTGTTTTTTTACAGGCTCATTCTGTATGATAGTGTGATTGTGGTGGGATCTGCCTGCCTCGCTTATGCATTACCTCTTCCAAATGCCTGACATCTAAATTTACAACACCTCAGCTCTGCACTATTATAAATAATTCTTTTTAAACATATATTTTTTCTTGAAACACATGAGATAGAAAATATTGGTCCTTATGATAGTTTAGATTGCCAACAGCCATAGAGACTCATACTCTAATTAACCCAGAGAGGTTTCACCACTAGCTACTCAAATTTGTTTTATGCCTAAGAAAATTATTCAGCTTGATCATATCAGTAGATGTGCTATTGTCTATAGTCAAAGTTTTGCCCATCACTCTTTAACTTCTTTCACCCCTCTACATCTGGACCTACACAGAGATCTTTAGGTTGGGCCACACTGCTACTTGCTTTTCTGTAGTGTGAGATGGTAAGAAGAATAGTATGGTAGTCTGGTCACAACCATGAAGTCAGAGAAAATACAAAATCAGGAAACAAGTATCCAAGCCGGGAGCTGAACACAGAGGAGTGAACCAGAGGAGAACAAGGCTGTATCTGGCAGTTACCGGCAATATGTTTTGAGCTTTAGTAGAGTGTGGTGCTTTCCAATTGGCTAAAGTAGAGAGCAGATTACTTCAGCTGGACAGCAAATACACACCAATACTGCCAGACTGGATGGTACTACAGGTCCCAGACACCCTCACCTTAGTGGCTGGACAGAGCTGGTGCCACTAAGAGCTTCTGTTTCCGACTTCTCCTCTATTACCAGTGCCGCCTGCAGAATGAATAAGGCAGCGCCTCGTGACACAAGCTGACGTTGCAAGAGCAAGTACCAGAAGAGATAGGACACACCATTTGTAGAAGACTTAATATGACAAAATGTCAGAAAATTAGAGCAGTAGAAATCCCCATAAAACGACTCCATTTTGTAAATTATAACCCTCAGTGAATTAATTTATAGGAGTAGAGACTATTTTGACTCCACAGGCACGTCCCGAAAATTAGCACGCAGTGGATGTTGGAGAGTGAAAATTGCAATTATGCCATTTTATTGCCCAGACTGAGCTCCAGGATATGCACACTGTAAATTAATGGGTTCTTCTTACTACAGCAATGCCAAATCCATGGATGCTAAACGCGCTCTACTGGCACATCCTGTGAAGTTTTCTATTAGGCTGTGAACTGTCATTGTCTTGGTGAATAATTCAAATTTTTTAAATTTAGTTAAACGAAAAAAAAAGTGATTTGGTACTGTGTTAGCAGGTAGAATAAAGATGTAGAGTGCACTCAGTGGGAGAACCAAAATAGGAATCTTGTGGGTGTGATACCTTTTAATGGCTAACAAAATATAGTGAATGATGTTACAAAGTAAGCTTTCGAGACTGCTTTCGTTTAACTAAATGTAGGATACCAGAATGTACTGTACATCTATGGAACTGAAAGATCGTCTGAAGAAACTGGCACAACTGGATAGTGACATCTTCTTTTTAACCAGATGCAAGAAAGAGCACTTAATACCCAAGGGACTAAGCTTAAAGAACCCAATTTGGAATACCTACAATACCCATTGCTCACAACACCTCTGCCACAGGACTTCGGAGAGATTACGGAACCACCTTATTCATTTTCTACAGCACCAATAAAAAGGTCCAAATGGAAATACAAACTTTACATCAAAGAGGCACACAGACAACTGATGGATATACAGTACTACACCAAACTGGATGATGACCTAACTCCAAAATATCTGAGGAAGTTGAAATGAGTCATCAAATGTCTGTGTACAGACTCCATAAACCTGGACTTAATACCTGAGAATCCAAAGGAGGTAACTTTCTATATGCTTCCCAAGATTCATAAGCCAGGCAATCATCTCAGGGGTGGGAACACTCACTGAAAAAATCTCAGGGTCGGTAGAAAACATCCTTAAGCTACCATCTTAGCCACCATGGATGTCAAATCCTTATATTTGCCGATTTTGACATGCGTTAGGATGTGTTACGATAGATGGCAATAGGTGCATTAACGGATCCGTTACATTGCGTTAGTGCCGCTTAGTAACAAATCCGTTAAACAAATGGCACGTAACACAATGTGAAACTAACCTTACTTCGATGACATCTTAATAATCTGGACTGAGTTCGAACAAGAACTTCTAAATTTCCATGACAAATTCAACAAATGTCATCCTACTATAAACTTGACATTGCACCACTCAAAAACAAAAATCAACTTTCTAGACACCACCATAAATGTCCAAAATGGTTCATCCCAAACATCAGTGTATCGGAAACCAATTGACCATCCCACATACCTCAGATGGGACAGCTTCCATCCTAAACACATTAAAAAATTCACTGTCTACAGCCAGGCCCTCAGATACAACCATATCTGTTCCAGTCCAAAGGACAGGAATAAACACCTAACCCAGCTTAAAATGTCATTTTTGAATCAAGGTTACCATCCCACCTCCACTGATAATCAGATCATTAGGGCCACAAGGTTCCCTAGAAGTCAAGTACTTCAATACAGAAAAAGGAGGAAAATCATCGCGTACCTCTGGTAGTGACGTACAACCCACAGATTGAAATACTGAGAAAAAAGGCTAAGAAACTTCACCATATCCTACACAAGGATGACCGGTTAAAAATATTATTCAAAGACCCACCTTCCTTTGTTACAGACAACCTCCTAATTTAAGAAACATCATGATCCAAAGTTCAATGCCCTCAGATTCACCAAGAGGGACATATCCTTGCAATGGGAGGAGATGCAAAACCTGCATTCATATAGAGACCAACGACAAGATCCAAATGCCCAACACACAGCAGGACTATAAGATCCCCGGGACATTCAAATGTTCCTCTTCCAAGTGGTGTGTTTCATTTCATGCAATATATGTCCTGTGGGTGGCCTCTATGTTGGAGAAACAGGACAGAGACTGAGACCAAGGATGAGGTGTCATCGTCATACAATTACAGACAAAAAAAATATGAAATTTGTCATTTTGAAAGGTAATTTAAAATCACAGAAACATCGTAGGGTCTGGAAAAACAAATTCATTAACATCTTTGGTTCTGTTCACACATGACTCAATTTGGCAGGAGGTTTTATGGTCCACTACCAAATCTGAGCAATTTCCTCCAAAAACAATGAAGGCACCACCAGCCCTTTGATCCCACATGCATATGGGGTCCATGAAACTTTCACACCACTTATCTAATCTTACCTAATTAAGGACTCTCTCTTTAGGGTACCATCACACTATACGATTTACCTACGATCACGACCAGCGATACGACCTGGCCGTGATCGTAGGTAAATCGTAGTGTGGTCGCTGGGGAGCTGTCACACAGACAGTTCTCCAGCGACCAACGATGCCGCAGTCCCCGGGTAACCAGGGTAAACATCGGGTTACTAAGCGCAGGGCCGCTACTAAGCCGTCAGGTCCCTTGCCGTCTGCTTCCCGCACTCACTGACTGCCGGCCGTAAAGTGAAAGTGAAAGCACAGCCGCTGTGCTCTGCTTTCACTTTACGGCCGGCAGTCACAGTGCGGGAAATAGACGGCAAGGGACCTGACGGACACCAGAATGTAAGTATGTGCTGTTTGTTTTTTTTTAGTTTTACGCTTGTAACCAGGGTAAACATCGGGTTACTAAGCGCGGCCCTGCGCTTAGTAACCCGATGTTTACCCTGGTTACAAGCGAACGCATCGCTGGATCGCATCGCTAGATCGGTGTCACACACACCGATCTAGCGATGACAGCGGGAGATCCAGCGATGAAACAAAGTTCCAAACGATCTGCTACGACGTACGATTCTCAGCAGGATCCCTGATTGCTGCTGCGTGTCAGACACAGCGATATCGTAACGATATCGCTGGAACGTCACGAATCGTACCGTCGTAGCGATCGAAATGGCAGTGTGTGACGGTACCCTTAAGCTCAGGGTTTATTTAAATGTCCATGTATCACACCTTGCCTGTGCTCTATACTGTATATAATTGGGTTTCTTCAAATAATTTGTTATACCAGCCTGATGAAGGGATGTAAGCAGTCTCGAAAGCTTGCTTTGTAACATCATTCACTATATTTTGTTAGCAATTAAAAGGTATCACACCCACAAGATTCCTATTTTGGTTCTCCCGCTGAGAGCACTCTATCAATAAAAATGGCGAGTTAAGTAGAAATATAAAAAAATATTAAATGAGAGGATATTATAATAATTTGTTCTATTCTTAGCAGATTTCTTAGCAGATGCCTGTACCAGGAGATCAGAGGGACAGCTGACATCTTCAATTTTTAAATCGGATGATCTTGAGATCCCACATGATACAATTGAATTGAATGCCATTACTCCAGATATACCATCATTGCTTCACAGCAAAGATCTGTCACCTGGTCCTTTGAAACAGGTCGATCCCTCTGATTTATTTCCGACTACTAAAGAAAATCGTAGTCACAAAATAAGTATTAAAAAACGAACTGCTCCTAAAGCAAAGAAGCCATTATCACGTTCAGAATATGGAAGTTTTCCCCTCGAAAAGTCTTTTCTTAAACATCAAAAAATTCCAGCAGCAGAGAATAGATTTTCTTGTTCCGAGTGTGGGAAATGTTTTAATCAGAAAGGTCATCTTCATATACACCAGAGAACTCATACAGGGGAGAAGCCTTTTTCATGTTCAGAATGTGGGAGATGTTTTAACCAGAAATCAATTCTTGTTAGACACCAGAGAACTCACACAGGCGAAAAGACATTTTCATGTCCAGAATGTGGGAAGTGGTTTACAGTTAAATCAAGTCTTTTGAACCATCAGAGAACTCACACAGGGGAGAAGCCTTTTTCCTGTTCAGAATGTGGGAAATGTTTTCACCGTAAATCAGGCTTGGTTAAGCACCATAGAACTCACACAGGGGAGAAGCCTTTTTTCTGTTCAGAATGTGGAAAATGTTTTAACGGTAAATATGGCTTGGTTAAGCACCATAGAACTCACACAGGGGAGAAGCCTTTTTTCTGTTCAGAATGTGGAAAATGTTTTATCCAGAAATCAGATTTGGTTAAGCACCAGAGAACCCACACAGGGGAGAAGCCTTTTTCCTGTTCAGAATGTGGAAAATGTTTTAATCTTAAATCAGATTTGGTTAAGCACCAGAGAACTCACACAGGGGAGAAGCCTTTTTTCTGTTCAGAATGTGGAAAATGTTTTAATCTTAAATCAGATTTGGTTAAGCACCAGAGAACTCACACAGGGGAGAAGCCTTTTTCCTGTTCAGAATGTGGGAAATGTTTTACACAGAAATCAGGTTTGGTTAAGCACCAGAGAATTCACACTGGGGAGAAGCCTTTTTCATGCTCTTAATGTGGGAAATGTTTTAAACAAAAATGTATTTTCTTAAAGAGGGTTGTGAACTACCATGGCAGCCCCGTGTCATTCCTAATGTTTGACTTCGATAAAAGAAAAAAAATATCTTACTCTTCTTCTGTGCTGATGACATTCCAATGATGTCACCACTCGCGTTCCCAGCGCTCATATGAGGTTGTTACATGACATGAGCCCTGCGCCCAATCAATGTTGGCTTTACTGTTCCCGCTTCGGACATATTGAACATCAACAGGAAGCCAGGGCTGCGGTCTCTCTCTGACTTCCACTTATTTTTCATTTTGTCCAAAGGTGAAAACAGTGACGCCAGCACTAATTGGATGCAGGGCTCATGACATAAAAACCTTCCATGAGCCCCCCGAAGTGCTGGAACCGCGACGGCATGGGAGGTTTATATAAGTGCTTTTTATTTTAACAGGACGAAACATGAGGAATGAGAAGAGGTTGTCAAAGTAGTGGACAACCCCTTTAAATGTCAAACATCCCACACAGAGCAGAGAAGCCATTATCATACCTAGAGTGCAAAAAATGAATTACTGGAAAATCGTATTTTGTTGACCATCAAAAATAACTCAGACTATATGTGTTATTGATAAATTGTACAAAAACATATAACAGACTGACGTATAATTAAATGAGAAAGGGAAATTATTTCAGAACTTATCGTATTTCTTGGATTATAAGACACTTTTTTATCATTAGAACATTTTTATTAAGAAAATTATACAATAAAGTTTTTACAAAGAGACATCAGTAGAACAAAGATATTTTCAATGTTGCATGGTATCATATATTATTTTTATACATAAAATACAATAAAGTTGTCGTCTTCCTCCAAGGATTCAATATTGTTGATTCAAACAAACTAACACAACTTCCACCCCACCAGATAACACTCCAGAGAAATCTGTATTTATACTGTATACATTTTTTATGATGTGTATACATTAGAATATCTGCCATTGAGCTATAATAATTAGTTTGCATGTGTAATTACCATATATTTAGAATTTAACCTGGAATGATCATACCACAAGTGTTTCTGAAGCCAGTAATTGTTATATGTTATCTCTCAGGAGTACTCCAGATGGTAGGCCTGGAACATTCCACTAGGGTCCCCGGATGTTGTCAAATTTCTTGATTGCTTTTGTCTTTCTAAATACCCATTTTTCCAACCAAATAATATTGTTTAGCTTTTGTATTAACTCGTTAGCAGTCGGTGATTAGGCGTCTGGCCACTGTTGTGCAATAAATTTGCGCGAAAGACCTACAGCCATTGGGGATGGATTTGAGATCTATCAATTCTCCCAAATATCCCAATATGCATATTTTGGGGTCTGCTTGGATTCGCACATCAAATACCCTTTTTATTATAGATATTGTGTTTTTTCTCCTGCACTCCCAGAACATGTGGAACAAATGTGCATCTCCAGTTCCACATCTTGGACAATCCGTATTTGGACATACCCCAATTCTAAAAAGAAAAGCTCAGTGTTCTATACACTGTATGAATAAGGTATATCTGCGAGAGACTAGTAAATAATTTTTCTGTATATCCGGTGCCGCAGCGCTAAACTGAGTCAGATACACATACCTAAGTTGTAGGTATCGAAATAAGAAACTGAGGCAATCCAAACTTTTGTAGTTTGTTAAGGCTTTTAAGTGTTCGATTTCCTACTAACTGATCTAAAGTCTCAATTCCCTTATATTCCCACTCTCTGAAACCAGTCAACTTGTCATACTCAACCAGTCGCTGATTTTGCAATAATGGGGTAACATTAGAGTATTCCCTTATCCCCAACAGTCTCTTCCCTCCCTGTACCACACCTTGTACATCGTTGCTAAGGTCTGTCTCTCTATCTGTACTTAGTGCCCATATCCAGTATGAATATGGGCAGCACCCATTTTTTGTCTTGAAGGACTAGACTACCATTCTTGTCCATACTCTCTCTTTTTCCCCACCCATGAAAATGTTGCATCTGCGAAGCTATAAAACGTAATCATTGATCTGCGATCGACAAACCTCCCTCAGTTTTGTCCTTTTGAAGTGGTCAGTTTTATCCTTGCATTTTGCTTGCTCTATATCAGTTCTCTGAACAATGACTGCACCTTTCAAAAAATGGTAGGAGGGATCCAACATGGGGAATTGTGAAGAAAATACAATTGTGGCATCGAAATCATTTTAATGAGATTCCCGCAACCTATTACAGACAGAGGAAATTTGCACCACACTTATTATAAATCTTTCTAGTAATGGGAGTAATGTTTAATGATATATAATCTTTAACCCCTTCACCTCGAAGCCTGTTTTCACCTTCATGACCAGACCAATTTTTACAATTCTGACCACTGTCACTTTATGAGGTTGTAGGATGCTAGCAGGTGCATAGTATGCAGTGACACACATAAGCAGAGCAAGGATTAACAGGTTATTTATATCAAACAGTGAAAGTACAAGCAGGTGGGTAAAGGATGTGAATTTGCGGATGGGGATAGTGAAATGTAGAAGATAATAACAGGTTAATTTATCAGTCTCTTTGCGGTGGAGGAAGGTGGCTGGAAGATCCCTCGGCGGCGCCAGATGTCTCCGATCCCGCAGAAGGGCAAAGCACTGTCTCCTTGTGATGATGAATCCTCTGGGTCCTTCGGCATGTGACCTCCTGGTCCAGGCACACAGTGGGGTAGAGATAAAGTCCGGCGGCACAGTGGAAGAAGCAGAAAGTTCAGTAGACAAGGCCGCAGTAGAAGCGCACAGTCCAGCGGACATAGGCACGGGCCGCTCCTAAGCAGGCAACGCAAGAATGGGACTAAGCTGTGCCTCCACGGTGATGAGCGGAGCCAAGGTACGCACTCTATCCCGGTCACTACCAGATGTGGATGTCTCTCTGGGCTGAGGGTAGTATGTGTCAGCAGTATCACTAGCCGGGAACACAGGAACAGCTAACTGGCATGGGTCCGTCGAGAGGGGGTCAACCATCTCACTGCTCACAAGCTCGTTCCCCGCCAAGTGTCCGTCTTCCTGTTCACACCGCTATTTATGTCTGACCCACCCCCACCGATCAAGTGTTCAGAACTGTAGCAGTCAGGAACCTCTTCCCTCTGGAATATTAGTGACAGTTCCGGCCCAGACACGCAAGAGAAACTGCTGACTGGGTACACCTCCCTACAAGGTCATAACTCTGGAACACTTCAATGGATCCCACTGATTCTGAGAATGTTTTTTCGTGACATATTGTATTTCATGATAGCGTTAAAATTTCTTTGAGATGACTTGCATTTATTTGTTTAAACAATCAGAAATTTGGTAAAAATTTAGCAATATTCTAAATTTTAATTTTTATGCCCTTAAATCAGAGTTGTGTAACACAAAATAGTTAATAAATAATATTTCCCACATGTCTACTTTACATCAGCACAATGTTTGAAACATCATTTTTTTTTTGTTAGGAAGTTATAACGGGTAAAATTGGACAAGCAATTTTTCTCAATTTTACAACAAAATTTGCAAAACCATTTTTTAGGGACCACCTCACATTTGAAGTGACTTTGAATAGCCTCTGTGACAGAAAATATCCAAAAGTGACACCATTTTAAAAATTGCACCCCTCAAGGTGTTCAACACCACATTCAAGAAGTTTATTAACACTTCAGGTGCTTCACGGGAATTAGCGGAATGTGGAAGGAAAAAATAAACATTTAACTTTCACAAAAATTTTTCCTTTCGACCTGATTTTTTCTACTTTTGCAAGGGTAACACGAAAAAATGGACCACACAATTTGTTGTTCAATTTTTCCTGAGCATGCCAATAGCCCATATGTGGGAGAAAACCATTGTTTGGGCACACGCAGGGCTTTGAAGGGAAGGAGCGCCATTTCACTTTTTGAATGTAAAATTGGCATAACTAGCGGACCCATGTCATATTTGGAGAGCACCTAATGTGCCTACACAGTGGAACTCCCCCAAGTGACCCCATTTTGGAAACTAGACCCCTTAGGTAACTTATCTAGGTGTGTATTGAGCACCTTGAACCCACAGGTGGTTCACAGAAGTTTATAATGTTAAGCCATGAAAATAAAAAAATCTAATGTTTCCAACAAAAATCTATTTTGGCTCCAAAAATGGAGAAAATGGACCCCAAGATTTGTTATGCAAATTCTCCTGAGTTCACTGCTACCCCATATGTGGTTGAAAGGTACTTTTCAGGCACAGTGCAAGGCTCAGAAGGGAAGTAGCACCACATTACAGTGCAGATTTTGCTGCACTGGATTGAGCGTGCCATGTTACATTGGCAGAGCCCCTGAAGTGTAAGAACAGCAGACCCCTCCCCATAAGTGACTCCATTTTACAAGCTACACATCTCAATAAATTCATCTAGGGGCGCAGTGATTATATTGACACCACAGGTGTGTCACAGACTCTTATACCATTGGGCAGTACATAAAAAAAATATACATTTTTACTACCAAGATTGTGTGTAGCCCCAAGTTTTATATTTTAATACTGGGACATGGGTAAAAATGGCACGAAAAGCTGTCCCATGATCTCTGCTGAATGTAGAAATACCCCATATGTGAATGTACAGTACTACTTAACCATACGGAGTGACTCGCGAGGGACAGAACGCTATTTGCTTCCTAGAGCGCAGATTTTCCTAGAATAGTTTGCGGATACCATATAAGGAGACCCTAAGTGTTATAAAAGCAGAATCCCCCTCAAGTGACTCTATTTTGGAAATTGTACCCCTTTGGAAATTTGTTTATAGGTGTAATGAAGATTTTGACTCCATGGGTGTTTTCCAGAAACAAGCAGCGTGGATGTTCCTCAGTGAAAATTGTATACTACTGTTGTAGTGACCAGTATGCTGTAGTGACCAGTATGCTGTAGTGACCAGTACATTATGCTAAGCTCATGCTGGAGACACGCACCTGTAAGTTAGGTGGGCTCTAACCACTACAGAAATGCCAAACATGGATGCTAAATATGGCTTAGGCACATTGGGACTCAGAAGGGAGGGGAGCATTTGGATTTGGGAGCGCAGAATTTGTTGAATTTCTTTAGGGGGGGGGAGGGGTGAGGAGTCATTTTGCTTTTCCAGAGCCTTTGTGCTACCAGTAACATGGAACTTCCCATTATATTTCCATTAACAGATGATGGACCTGAGTGGGGACATTTTTGTGGATGGAGTTGAAGCTTTTATTGGGAACATTTTGCATAAGGTTTTGGATCACATTTATCCGTCTCTCTACGCTGACACTTTGGGGTTTCCGTCTAAATCTCTGAGTGGCGTGATTCAGATGAAACCCCCGATGGATCATTCACCATAATGAGGCAGCAGTTACTCTGGACTCTGTCTGGCCTCTGTTCAGTGTTGTCCTTTTCAGAAGTGCACAAAACTGGCCAATGGCACTTTTATGCAATCCTAAAAAGAAGGACACTGCCGGATAACAGGTCAGATGGCGTCCACAATGCCTCCATCTGCCTCATTATAGGGAATCTTCTGCTGGGGGTTCTGCCTGAATCACGTATTTCAGATATTTATACGGAAACCCCAGTGTAAACGCTCAGCGTAGAGCGCAAGATAAATGTGCGCCAAACTTTACTGCAGTCTTTGGGAGGCAGAATGAAAAAATCAACAGTATGTGAAGAATTGGTTTTATTTATTTTTTACACCATTCCTCCTGTGGTATAAGTGATTAGGTGACTTTATTCTTTGCGTCGGTGCGATTACAGCGATACCAGATTTATAGCGGGTTTTTATGTTTGGCTGCTGTCACATACTAAAAGATGCTTTTTATTGCAAAAACTAGTTTTTGCATCACCATATTTTGAGAGCTATAACTTTTCCATATTTTGGCCCACAGAGTCATGTGAGGTCTTGTTTATTGCAGGTTTGCTGATGTTTTTATTGGTACCATTTTCAGGCACATGACATTTTTTGTTCGCTTTCCATTACAATTTTTGGGAGACAGAATGAACGAAAACCAGCAGTTCAGGAACTGCTTTTTGTTTTTTATACCGCATGTGGTAAAATTGATAAACCAGCTTTATTCTTCAGGTCGGTACGATTACAGCGATATCACATTTATATTGCTTTTTTGGTTGTGTCACTTTTACAGAATAAAAACAATTTTATAGAAAAAATAATTATTTTTGCATGGCTTTATTCTAAGAGCTACCGTATATACTCGAGTATGAGCCGACCCGAGTATAAGCCGACCCCCCTAATTTTGCCACAAAAAACTGGGAAAACTTATTGACTCGAGTATAAGCCTAGGGTGGAAATGCAGCATTTACCGGTGAATTTCAAAAATAAAAATAGATCATTATTTCCCCATAGCTGTGCCATATAGTGCTCTACACCGTTCATTATTTCCCCATAGCTGTGCCCCATATAGTGCTCTGCACCGTTCATTGTGCCCCATTGCTGTGCCATATACGGTGCTCTGCACCGTTCATTGTGCCCCATTGCTGTGCCATATACGGTGCTCTGCACCGTTCATTGTGCCCCATTGCTGTGCCATATACGGTGCTCTGCACCGTTCATTGTGCCCCATTGCTGTGCCATATACGGTGCTCTGCACCGTTCATTGTGCCCCATAGCTGTGCCATATACAGTGCTCTGCACCGTTCATTGTGCCCCATATCTGTGCCCATATACGGTGCTCTGCTCCGTTCATTGTGCCCCATTGCTGTGCCATATACGGTGCTCTGCACCGTTCATTGTGCCCCATATCTGTGCCCATATACGGTGCTCTGCACCGTTCATTGTGCCCCATTGCTGTGCCATATACGGTGCTCTGCACCGTTCATTGTGCCCCATTGCTGTGCCATATACGGTGCTCTGCACCGTTCATTGTGCCCCATAGAAATCTCTGCCGCCGCTGCTGCAATAAAAAAAAAAAACCACATACTCACCTCCCTTGATTGCAGCTCCCGGCGTCTCGTTCCGGCGCCTCCATCTTCCCGGCGTCTCTGCTCTGACTGATCAGGCAGAGGGCGCCGCGCACACTGTATGCGTCATCGCGCCCTCTGCCTGAACAGTCAGAGCGCAGACGCCGGGAAGATGGAGGCGCCGGCCGGGAAGATGGAGCGGCGCCCGGCGGCTGGAACGAGGACAGGTGAATATGCTATACTTACCTAGTCCTGGCGATCCTCGTGCTGTCCCTCTGCCTGGTCTTCGGTGCCGCAGCTCTTCCTGTCAGCGGTCACCGGCACCGCTGATTAGAGGAATGAATAGGCGGCTCCGCCCCTAAGGGAGGTGGAGCCGCTTATTCATATCTCTAATGAGCGGTCCCACGTGACCGCTGAAGAGGGGAAGAAGCTGCAGCACAGAAGCCCGTGGGATGGCAGGGACAGCGCGAGGATCGCTGGGACTAGGTAAGTATACCTCAGCGCCCTCACCCGCCGACCCTGCCACCCACATTGACTCGAGTATAAGCCGAGAGGGGCACTTTCAGCCCAAAAATTTGGGCTGAAAATCTCGGCTTATACTCGAGTATATACGGTATACCTTTTTTATTTTTCTGCTGATTGAGCTGTATGGCGGCTTGGTTTTTGCGGGACAAGATGATGTTTTCAGTGGTAGCAAGTTTACTTATATCCGTCTTTTTTATCTCGTTTTATTGCACTTTTTTTTTTTATAAAAGGTAACTTACAATAAAATGTCCCCAATCCCTTTTCCCTTCTCCCAATCCAGAATGCTGGGGTGAGATTATCTCTCGACCCCTGTACAGAATATTCGGGCCCCAGCGCCATGTCCCATTATACAGAAGAATAGCGCTGTCTCCATAGTTCTTACACAGGACACAGAGATCAGACAAGGTCTCATATTCAGGCAGGTTCAAAATAGAAAATAACTCCAACCCTCTTTATATCACAAAGATCAGAGTCTCATACTGAGTAGCTTCAGAGACAAAGACCCTGTCTGGTCCTACCACGCTGGGGCCCTGGAGTATCCAGCCATGGGGCCCGGATTCTCTCATTTGTGGCCTCAGCGTTTCTTGTAGAATAAATCCCTTTCTCATACAGTCCTGTAGTAATGACTTTGTTCTCATGTTTTGTAGGAGGGTTCGTCTGACTCCATGTTATGTTATCAGTGTATGTGCGAGAGACGAGAGGCCGATGTCTCAAGTGTTACCGTGTGTTTCCGGGGCCAGTTCTACAGGGGGATAGAGACAGGGGGTCTGTGACCGAAGCTGGGGATATACGGGTGTATACAGCGCACACAGAGGGGTATGTGACCGAAGCTGCGGGTATACAGTGTACACAGAGGGGTCTGTGACCTTAGCTGGGGGTATATGGTGTACACAGAGAGGTCTGCGACCAAAGCTGGGGGTATACTGGTGTATACAGAGTACACAGACGGGTATGCGACCGAAGCTGGGTGTATACAGTGTACACCGAGGGGTGTCAGGAACACCACACTGCACTTGCTCACTGAGCCAGTGCGCATGTCCTGAGCAAAACAAACTGCTCAAAGATACCTGTGGAGCGGAGCAGCAGTGGTGAAGATGCGTACTTCAGACAAACAGGACCTGAAGCACGTGACTGCTGGGGGTGTGGCCTAAGCTCCGGAGAGCTGGCAGCTGAAGGAAAACTCCTAGAAGGGTAACTACGGGACAAATTTTATCAAAAGGCATAGACAGGAACATAAACCAGTCCAGGCTGGAGTCAAAGCACGAGACAGCATGACAGTACAAAAGGATTAGACCGAACGGATAGTAAGGACGTAGCAAGAGGTCAGTAAACCAGAACGGGCAATATATGGTGCAATAGGGACAAACAGTAACGGAGTAACAATAGCCAAGCCAGGTGGTCAAAACCGAAGGAGACAATAGTACCAAAACGGGAGACCAAGAACAGAGTGAGCAGACAAACCAGGTCATACACCACGGGAGGCAAACAAGCAATACAGTATACACGCAAACCAGGGGGTCAGACACACAGTCAGAACAACAGTATAGGTAACAGGGAATCTTAGTCTGGAGTGAGTATAAATACCCCTCCCAGATCCAAAGATTGGCCAGCAACCCTGAGAGAGCAGGACATTAACCATGTCCTATACCATGACAGTACCCCCTTAACTGGGGGCCACTGGACCCCCAGGATTCTTAGGGTATCTGGAATAAAAAGCCCGCACCAGTCGATCAGCGTGCACCGAACTGGCCGGAACCCATGACCGATCCTCAATGAAATATCCCTTTGAATGAATAAGGTACTGAAGTCTCTGGCGCACCCACCGTGAATCAATGATGCGCCCTACCTCGTACTCCAGGTGACCCTCTGCCAATGCTGGTAGAACCATGGATGAGGGCTCTTCTCTAACTGCCCCCACAGGTTTTAACAGGGACCTGTGGAATATGTTAGATATTTTGAAGGAGGTGGCCAACTGTAGTTTGTAGGCCACCGGGGTTGATCACCTCTACAATCTTGTATGGGCCAATAAATGTGGGGTCCAACTTCATAGAGGGTATCTTAAGTTTTATGTTACAGATGGATAACCAGACCTTTTCCCCCACTGTCAATGCAGGACCTGACCCCCTCCTCCTGTCCACAAAATGTTTTGTAATTCTTCTGGGCTTTGGAGATGTTCCCCTGCACCCCTCCAGAGGGTTTTTAACTGTTGCTCCAAACCCTCGGCACCAGGGCAACCAGAATCCAAACGGGAAAATTCCCCAAACTGCGGAACAAACCCATAATTGACCTGAATAGGAGGCTTTCCGGTAGACTGATTAATACGACTGTTGAACGCAAATTCTGCCATGGGTAGTACCTCACAACAGTCTTCCTGTCTGGAGGAGGCCAGGCATCTCAGAATCTACTCCAACGACTGGTTGGTGCTTTCAATCTGTCCGTTGGATTCCGGGTGATAGGCCATGGAGAATGATAACGTGACCCCCAACTTTTTACAAAACGCTCTCTAAAACATGGCCACAAATTGCACACCCCTGTCCAATACCACATTCACAGGCACTCCATGCAACCGAACTATGTGCTGTATAAACACGTAGGCCAAGGTTTCAGCAGATGGTAACGCAGGTAACGGCACAAAGTGGGCTTGCTTAGAAAATCTTATCAACCACTACCCATACCACTGAGTTGCCCTTGGAAGGGGTAAGATTAGTGATAAAGTCCATGGACAGGTGTGTCCATGGTTTAGCTGGAATTGGCAAAGGCACCAATTCCCCAGCCGACCGGACCTGAGAGCTTTTAGAGCGAGCGCACACCCCACAAGTATTAACAAACCTCTTGATATCAGTACTCATAGTGGGCCACCCAAAATCCCTAGCCACTGCCCCTCGGTTAGCTGCAATACCAGGGTGTGCACTTAACACAGAATCATGAAATTCTTGCAGAAGTGTGAGACGGAAATGTTCGGGTAAAAACAATTTATCTGGAGGTTTATTCCTGGGAGCTAGTGCTCGTGCTTCCAGAATCTTTCTCTGTAACTCAGAAGAGACTTCCGCTACAACCACTCCCGGTTGAAGAATGGAGGAAGGAGATTCTGGTGGGGACACAGAATCAAAACTTTGGGATAAGGCATCCGCCTTTACATTTTTAGACCCTGGACGGAACATGATGGTAAAATGAAATCGAGAAAAAAAAAGTGCCCACCGAGCCTGTCTGGGGGTCAATCTCTTAGCAGACTCGATATAGACCAGGTTTTTATTATCAGTGTAGACCGTAATGGGATGAGCGGCCCCATCCAACACATGCCTCCATTCTTTGAAGGCCAATTTAACCACTAACAATTCCCTGTTGCCAACATCATAGTTTCTCTCGGCCGAAGAGAACTTTTTAAAGAAAAAGTTTTAACAGGATCTTTCAACCTGACTGTCCCTATCTTATTAAGAGTCACAACTTGGGCATCAATCAGATTAACCCTGCTGTTCTGTTCGGTCTGGGGAGACCTATTTTGAACTTTGGTATTTTTTGGGGTGTTCAAGATGCGGTTCTGAAACTTGTGGTTGATTGACTTAAATGAGGATGGGTCGGTCGGCCACGGGTTTCAGAGCCGCATCTTGAATATTTTAAAGAATATTGAAGTTCAAAGTCGGTCATTTTTGACCAACAGAACAGCAGGGTTAATGGAGGAACCACAGTCAACAAAGTAGCTGGTCATAACAGGACTGCCAGCAAGTTCCAGTTCAACACGGAGCACCTTTTCAGCAAGCGAGAAAAAATGTACCTGGGAGTCTGGGCAACCTCCTCGATTGTTGCCCAGACTCAGTCATTTTCCCGATGATTTTACAGAAGGGAAGGAAGGACAGTCCCTTTTCCAATGTCCAGAGGCTCTACAGTAAAAGCATAAATGGTTGTCTCTACGGTGTGTTCTCTCTCTTTCCCAAGACATTTTCCCGATGATTTTACAGAAGGGAAGGAAGGACAGTCCCTTTTCCAATGTCCAGAGGCTCTACAGTAAAAGCATAAATGGTTGTCTCTACGGTGTGTTCTCTCTCTTTCCCAAGACAGCCTCAATCTCCATGGTCTCTGATACGGGTGCAGTGTAACACAATTTGGAGTACAAGGAAGTCTCTTATTGCATCATTCCCCTAGCAAGGAGTCTCCGGTCCATATGGACCACCTGCATCATGGTGTTCTCCAGGGTATCGGGAGGAGGATGTAATGCCAGGGCATCCAGCAGATGGTCAGACAGGCCCCTGAAGAACAACCCTCTCAGGGCGGCGTCGTTCCAGGATACTCAGGCGGTCCAACTTCTAAACTCTGAGCAGAACCATTCAGCAGAGTGCTTCCCCTGTGTCACACTCATCAACATATCCTCTGCCAGACGCACTCTATCAGGTTTGCCCCAGAACCTCAAATAACAAGTTCACCGACATACGTTCAGAAGCAGAGGAAGAGAGAGAGAAAGACCATGCTTGCGGAGCACCCCTAATAAGGACATTACAATCCTCACCTTCTGCCTTTCATTTCCAGAGGTTTGGGGATGCAATTCAAAGAACAACTTGCACCCCTCCTTAAAGACCCTAAACAATTTTTTATCTCCGGAAAAATTGTCAGGTATCTTTACCGGTGGGTCAGGGTCCGCAAGAGATACATCAGTGGGGCCCCCCTCCCAGAACCCCGACGGAACCGATCCCTGTAGAGTGTCTGTCACATCTCTGCACCTGTTGGTGCCAATGAACCAGGTTCTACTGCTCCATAGACAGCTTGTGCATAAGCTGGGAGAGCTCATTAACCTGCTCAGTGAGAGCCCGTACCGGATCCATAATGTTCTAACACCCCACCACCAGGGGAAGACTGTATGGTTAGCTATAATGTCAGGAACATCACACTGCGCTTGCTCACTGAGCCAGTGCACATGTTCTGAGAAAAACAAACTGCTCAAAGATACTTGCGGAGCAGCAGCGGTGAAGATGCGTGCTTCAGACAAACAGGACCTGAAGCACGTGACTGCTTGGGGTGTGGCCTAAGCTCCAGCGAGCTAGCAGCTGAAGGAAAACTCCTAGAAGGGTAACTACAGGACAGAGTTTACCAAAAGGCATAGACAGGGACGTAAACCAGACCAGGCCGGAGTCAACGCACGAGATAGCATGACAGTACAAAAGGCTTAGACAGAACAGATAGTCAGGACATAGCAAGAGGTCAGTAAACCAGAACGGGCAATATACGGTACAATAGGGGCAAACAGTATCGGAGTAACAATAGCCAAGCCAGGAGGTCAGAACCAGAGACGACAATAGTACCAAAACGTGAGACAGAGAACAGAGTGAGTGGACAGACCAGGTCATACATGGGAAGCAAACAAGCAATGCAGTATACACACAAACTAGGGAGTCAGACACACAGTCAGAACAACAGTATAGCTAACAGGGAATCTTAGTCTGGAGTGAATATAAATACCCCTCCCAGATCCAAAGATTGGCCAGCAAAAGTTAACCCCGAGAGAGCAGGACATTAACCATGTCCTATACCATGACAAGGGGTATGTGAACAAAGCTAGGGGTATACGGGTGTATACAGCGTACACACAGGGTTCCGCGACCAAGACTGGATGTATAAAGTGTACACTGAGGGGTTTGCGACCGAAGCTGGGGATATACGGGTGTGTACAGCGCACA
This sequence comes from Ranitomeya imitator, assembly GCF_032444005.1. NCBI lineage: Eukaryota > Metazoa > Chordata > Amphibia > Anura > Dendrobatidae > Ranitomeya > Ranitomeya imitator. Next base: position 335,275,187 of record NC_091283.1, on the reverse strand, counting down.
CAGGGTTTGTGAACAAAGCTGGGGGTATACGGGTGTATACAGCGTACACACAGGGGTCTGTGACCAAAGCTTGGAGTATACAGTGTACACAGAGGGGTCTGTGACTGAAGCTGGGGAACATGCCTGCTGCCTTGGGGTCATACTTGATTCCGAGCTTTCATTCACCCCCCACATCCGATCACTGGATAGATCTTCTTATCTGCATCTCAAAAACATTTCTAGAATTCGCCCTTTTCTTACTTTCGACTCTGCAAAAACTCTTACTGTTTCACTCATTCATTCTCGTCTGGACTATTGTAACTCTCTACTAATCGGTCTCCCTCTTACCAAACTCTCTCCTCTCCAATCTGTCCTGAATGCTGCAGCCAGGATCATATTCCTCACCAATCGTTATACCGATGCCTCTACCTTGTGCCAGTCATTACACTGGTTACCTGTTGTGAATTCTGTTGTCGGGCTCCCTCCTGTGGTCATGAATGGTACTTCGGCTGGTTCTGTCCATGGACTTCCTCTGGTGGGTGTTTCTGAGTTTCCTTCCACAGGTGACGAGGTTAATTCGTTAGCTGGCTGCTCTATTTAACTCCACTTAGATCTTTGCTCCATGCCACCTGTCAATGTTCCAGTATTGGTCTAGTTCACTCCTGGATCGTTCTTGTGACCTGTCTTCCCAGCAGAAGCTAAGTTCCAGCTTGTATTTCTTTGGTTTGCTATTTTTCTGTCCAGCTTGCTATTTTTATTGTTGTCTTGCTTGCTGGAAGCTCTGGGACGTAGAGGGAGCGCCTCCGCACCGTGAGTCGGTGCGGAGGGTCTTTTTTGCGCCCTCTGCGTGGTCTTTTTGTAGGTTTTTGTGCTGACCGCAAAGTAACCTTTCCTATCCTCGGTCTGTTCAGTAAGTCGGGCCTCACTTTGCTAAATCTATTTCATCTCTGTGTTTGTATTTTCATCTTTACTCACAGTCATTATATGTGGGGGGCTGCCTTTTCCTTTGGGGAATTTCTCTGAGGCAAGGTAGGCTTTATTTTTCTATCTTCAGGGCTAGCTAGTTCCTTAGGCTGTGCCGAGTTGCATAGGGAGCGTTAGGCGCAATCCACGGCTATTTCTAGTGTGTTTGATAGGATTAGGGATTGCGGTCAGCAGAGTTCCCACGTCCCAGAGCTTGTCCTTTATTATCAGTAACTATCAGGTCATTCCGTGTGCTCTTACCACCAGGTGCATTATTGTTCTGACCACCAGGTCATAACAGTACAGGTGGCCCAAAGTACTAATGCATCTCAATAGAGGGATAAGAGAAGTTCTGAGACCATTTTTTTTTCTTTGCAGTGTGTTTTGTCTCTCTTTTCCCCTTTACCTCTGGGTGGTTCAGGACACAGGTGTAAACATGGACATTCAAGGTCTGTCCTCTTGGATGGATAATCTCACTACAAGGGTACAAAACATTCAAGATTTTGTGGTTCAGAATCCGATGTCAGAGCCTAGGATTCCAATTCCTGATTTGTTTTTTGCTGATAGATCTAAGTTCTTGAATTTCAAAAATAATTGTAAATTGTTTCTTGCCTTGAAACCTCGCTCCTCAGGTGACCCTGTTCAACAAGTAAAGATCATTATTTCTTTGTTACGTGGTGACCCTCAAGACTGGGCATTTTCCCTTGCGCCAGGAGATCCGGCATTGCGTGATATTGATGCGTTTTTCCTGGCGCTTGGATTGCTTTATGACGAACCTAATTCAGTGGATCAGGCAGAGAAAATCTTGCTGGCTCTGTGTCAGGGTCAGGATGAAGCGGAGATATATTGTCAGAAGTTTAGAAAGTGGTCTGTGCTCACTCAGTGGAATGAATGTGCCCTGGCAGCAATCTTCAGAAAGGGTCTCTCTGAAGCCCTTAAGGATGTCATGGTGGGATTTCCCATGCCTGCTGGTCTGAATGAGTCTATGTCCTTGGCCATTCAGATCGATCGACGCTTGCGTGAGCGTAAAGCTGTGCACCATTTGGCGGTACTATCTGAGCATGGGCCTGAGCCTATGCAATGTGATAGGACTTTGACCAGAGCTGAACGGCAAGAACACAGACGTCGGAATGGGCTATGTTTTTACTGTGGTGATTCCACTCATGCTATCTCCGATTGTCCTAAGCGCACTAAGCGGTTCGCTAGGTCTGCCACCATTGGTACGGTACAGTCTAAATTTCTATTGTCAGTTACTCTGATTTGCTCTTTGTCATCCTATTCTGTTATGGCATTTGTGGATTCAGGCGCTGCCCTGAATTTGATGGACTTGGAGTATGCTAGGCGCTGTGATTTTTTCTTGGAGCCCTTGCAGTATCCTATTCCATTGAGAGGAATTGATGCTACGCCTTTGGCCAAGAATAAGCCTCAGTACTGGACCCAATTGACCATGTGCATGGCTCCTGCACATCAGGAGGATATCCGCTTTCTGGTGTTGCATAATCTGCATGATGTGGTCGTTTTGGGGTTGCCATGGCTACAGGTTCATAATCCAGTATTGGACTGGAAATCTATGCCTGTGTCCAGCTGGGGTTGCCAGGGGGTACATGGTGATGTTCCATTTTTGTCTATTTCGTCTTCCACTCCTTCTGAAGTTCCAGAGTTTTTGTCGGATTATCGGGATGTATTTGATGAGCCCAAAGCCAGTGCCCTACCTCCTCATAGGGATTGCGATTGTGCAATTAATTTGATTCCTGGTAGTAAGTTTCCTAAGGGCCGATTGTTCAATTTATCTGTGCCAGAACACGCCGCTATGCGGAGTTATATAAAGGAATCCTTGGAGAAAGGTCATATTCGCCCGTCGTCATCACCGTTAGGAGCAGGGTTCTTTTTTGTGGCCAAGAAGGATGGTTCTTTGAGACCTTGTATTGCTTACTGCCTTCTTAATAAAATTACAAATTTCAGTATCCTTTGCCGTTGCTGTCTGATTTGTTTGCTCGTATTAAAGGGGCTAGTTGGTTCACCAAGATATATCTTCGAGGGGCGTATAATCTTGTGCGTATTAAACAAGGCGATGAATGGAAAACAGCATTTAATACGCCCGAGGGCCATTGTGAGTACCTGGTTATGCCATTCGGGCTTTCCAATGCTCCATCAGTATTTCAGTCCTTTATGCATGACATCTTCCGAGAGTACCTGGATAAATTCCTGATTGTGTATTTGGATGATATTTTGGTCTTTTCGGATGATTGGGAGTCTCATGTGAAGCAGGTCAGAATGGTGTTCCAGGTCCTTCGTGCGAATTCCTTGTTTGTGAAGGGGTCAAAGTGTCTCTTTGGAGTTCAGAAGGTTTCATTTTTGGGGTTCATTTTTTCCCCTTCTACTATCGAGATGGACCCTGTTAAAGTCCAGGCCATTTACGATTGGACTCAGCCGACATCTGTGAAGAGCCTGCAAATGTTCCTGGGCTTTGCTAATTTTTATCGGCGCTTCATCGCTAATTTTTCTACTGTTGCTAAACCGTTGACTGATTTGACCAAGAAGGGTGCTGATGTGGTCAATTGGTCTTCTGCAGCTGTAGAGGCTTTTCAGGAGTTGAAGCGTCGTTTTTCTTCTGCCCCTGTGTTGTGCCAGCCAGATGTTTCGCTCCCGTTTCAGGTTGAGGTTGATGCTTCTGAGATTGGAGCAGGGGCTGTTTTGTCGCAAAGAAGTTCTGATGGCTCGGTGATGAAGCCATGTGCTTTCTTTTCTAGAAAGTTTTCGCCTGCTGAGTGTAATTATGATGTTGGTAATCGTGAGTTGTTGGCCATGAAGTGGGCATTCGAGGAGTGGCGTCATTGGCTTGAAGGAGCCAAGCATCGCGTGGTGGTCTTGACAGATCACAAGAATTTGACTTATCTTGAGTCTGCCAAACGGTTGAATCCGAGACAGGCTAGATGGTCGTTATTTTTCTCCCGTTTTGATTTTGTGGTTTCGTACCTTCCGTGCTCTAAGAATGTGAAGGCTGATGCCCTGTCAAGGAGTTTTGTGCCTGACTCTCCGGGTGTTCCTGAGCCGGCGGGTATTCTCAAAGAGGGGGTAATTTTGTCTGCCATCTCCCCTGATTTGCGGCGGGTGCTGCAAAAATTTCAGGCTGATAGACCTGACCGTTGCCCAGCGGAGAAACTGTTTGTCCCTGATAGATGGACTAGTAGAGTTATCTCTGAGATTCATTGTTCAGTGTTGGCTGGGCATCCTGGAATCTTTGGTACCAGAGATTTGGTGGCTAGATCCTTTTGGTGGCCGTCTTTGTCACGGGATGAGCGTTCTTTTGTGCAGTCCTGTGGGACTTGTGCTCGGGCTAAGCCCTGCTGTTCTCGTGCTAGTGGGTTGCTTTTGCCCTTGCCGGTCCCGAAGAGGCCCTGGACGCATATTTCTATGGATTTTATTTCGGATCTCCCCGTCTCTCAAAAGATGTCGGTCATTTGGGTGGTTTGTGATCGCTTTTCTAAGATGGTCCATTTGGTACCTTTGTCTAAATTGCCTTCCTCCTCTGATTTGGTGCCATTATTTTTCCAGCATGTGTTTCGTTTACATGGTATCCCGGAGAACATCGTTTCTGACAGAGGTTCCCAGTTTGTTTCGAGGTTTTGGCGATCCTTTTGTGCAAGGATGGGCATTGATTTGTCTTTTTCCTCGGCTTTCCATCCTCAGACAAATGGCCAAACCGAACGAACTAATCAAACTTTGGAAACATATCTGAGATGCTTTGTTTCTGCTGATCAGGATGATTGGGTGTCCTTTTTGCCGTTGGCTGAGTTCGCCCTTAATAATCGGGCCAGATCGGCTACTTTGGTTTCGCCGTTTTTCTGCAATTCTGGTTTCCATCCTCGTTTCTCTTCAGGGCAGGTTGAGTCTTCGGACTGTCCTGGTGTAGATACTGTGGTGGATAGGTTGCAGCAGATTTGGACTCATGTGGTGGACAATTTGACATTGTCCCAGGAGAAGGCTCAACGTTTCGCTAACCGCCGGCGCTGTGTGGGTCCCCGACTTCGTGTTGGGGATTTGGTTTGGTTGTCGTCTCGTTATGTTCCTATGAAGGTTTCCTCTCCTAAGTTTAAGCCTCGTTTCATTGGTCCGTATAAGATTTCTGAGGTTATCAATCCTGTGTCATTTCGTTTGGCCCTCCCTGCTTCTTTTGCCATCCATAATGTGTTCCATAGGTCATTATTGCGGAGATACGTGGCGCCTGTGGTTCCATCCGTTGATCCTCCTGCCCCGGTGTTGGTTGAGGGGGAGTTGGAGTATGTGGTGGAGAAGATTTTGGATTCTCGTGTTTCGAGACGGAAACTCCAGTACCTGGTCAAGTGGAAGGGTTATGGTCAGGAAGATAATTCCTGGGTTTTTGCCTCTGATGTTCATGCTGCCGATCTGGTTCGTGCCTTTCATTTGGCTCAGCCTGGGGGCTCTGGTGAGGGTTCGGTGACCCCTCCTCAAGGGGGGGGTACTGTTGTGAATTCTGTTGTCGGGCTCCCTCCTGTGGTCATGAATGGTACTTCGGCTGGTTCTGTCCATGGACTTCCTCTGGTGGGTGTTTCTGAGTTTCCTTCCACAGGTGACGAGGTTAATTCGTTAGCTGGCTGCTCTATTTAACTCCACTTAGATCTTTGCTCCATGCCACCTGTCAATGTTCCAGTATTGGTCTAGTTCACTCCTGGATCGTTCTTGTGACCTGTCTTCCCAGCAGAAGCTAAGTTCCAGCTTGTATTTCTTTGGTTTGCTATTTTTCTGTCCAGCTTGCTATTTTTATTGTTGTCTTGCTTGCTGGAAGCTCTGGGACGCAGAGGGAGCGCCTCCGCACCGTGAGTCGGTGCGGAGGGTCTTTTTTGCGCCCTCTGCGTGGTCTTTTTGTAGGTTTTTGTGCTGACCGCAAAGTAACCTTTCCTATCCTCGGTCTGTTCAGTAAGTCGGGCCTCACTTTGCTAAATCTATTTCATCTCTGTGTTTGTATTTTCATCTTTACTCACAGTCATTATATGTGGGGGGCTGCCTTTTCCTTTGGGGAATTTCTCTGAGGCAAGGTAGGCTTTATTTTTCTATCTTCAGGGCTAGCTAGTTCCTTAGGCTGTGCCGAGTTGCATAGGGAGCGTTAGGCGCAATCCACGGCTATTTCTAGTGTGTTTGATAGGATTAGGGATTGCGGTCAGCAGAGTTCCCACGTCCCAGAGCTCGTCCTTTATTATCAGTAACTATCAGGTCATTCCGTGTGCTCTTACCACCAGGTCCATTATTGTCCTGACCACCAGGTCATAACAGTTACCCATCCACTCCAGAATCCAGTACAAAACTATTAGGGCTCATACTCACTTGCGAGCAACTCGGATGAGTCTTGCACGGCAATACCTGGCACTGCACCTGGCACAGAGGAGCGGAGCGTGTGGCTGCATGTATTCCTATGCGGTCGCGCGCTCCGATCTGAGTGCCGGCAGCAGCGCCGGGTTTTAACATACGAGACTCATCCGAGTTGCTTGCAAGTGAGTATGAGCCCTTACCCTCATCCACAAAGCACTCCATGGCTCAGCACCACCCTACATCTCCTCCCCGGTCTCAGTCTACCCTACTTGTGCTCTCCATTCTGCTAATGACCTGAGGTTAACATCCTCAATAATCAGAACCTCCCGTCTCCAAGACTTTTCACGTGCTTCGCCAATTCTTTGGAATACACTACCCAGGTTAATACGATTAATCCCCAATCCCCACAGTTTTAAGCGTGCCCTGAAAGTGTATTTGTTCATACTGGCCTACTGCCTCAACGCATTAACCTAACTATCCCTGTTTGGCCCATTCAAAAAACTTAAACCATAATTAGGTTCCTCACATCATGTTCTCATACACTTCATGCAGACACTCTGTGTCTGTACTGTTACATACTTAGGCTGATAACTGGTTCATTCAGCTTTACATGAACTCCCGATCCTAACACTATGGCTGGTCCGAACAACGAAAGCAATTGTTACCATCCACCTCTTGTGTCTCCCATTTTTCCTCTTAGTTTAGATGTGAATATTTTTCTGTCCAATGATGACAGAAGTATTCTAGGAGTGATACCTTTATTGGCTAACCAGAAAATAATGTTTGCAAGCCTTCAGAGCACAAAGGCTATTCTTCAGGCAAGATTACAAATAGATTAATAAGAAACAAGCACATTTAGGAAAGAAAAGCCATACAATCCTTAAGAGACAATAACAATATCATCATCATCAAACCAGCTGACAAATGAGGAGCTGTAGTCATCATGAACACAACAGATTACATCCAGGAAGCAAACAGACAACTCTTGGATATAAAATACTACACTCCACTTCAGGGAGATCCGACCAAAAAATACACAGAGGAACTAACACATATTATCAATGGATTTGATTCCACTTCATCCTCACTGCTGGAACTAATACCAGACAATCCCCAAACAGGTACCTTCTACATGTTGCCTAAAATACATAAAGAAGGTAATCCTGGGAGGCCTATCATCTCTGGTATTGGGACTTTAACTGAGAATATCTCAGGTTGGGTGGAGAACATTCTGAAACCCTTGGTGAGGCGCACACCCAGCTATATCCAGGACACCATGGATATTCTTTGCAAATTGTCAGCGCTGGGCCCACTTCCAGAGGACACTCTAGTAGCCACCATGGATGTAGAGTCTCTCTATTTCAACATTCTTTATGAGGATGGAATTGCAGCATGTAAATATTTCCTGCAAAAGAACAATCTAACCACAGAACCAACACTGCAATTTATCAGGTTTGTGCTCCATCACAATTATTTTTCTTTTGGGAACAATTTATGCCAACAGTGTATGGGCAGCGCTATGGGAAGCAAAATGTCCCCACAATATGCTAATTTATTTATGGCGAAACTAGAGGAAGAATTTTTGTCATCTTGTTCTGTTAAACCTTTTGCATACTTCCGCTACATTGATGATCTGCTAATAATATGGACAGGCTCAAAAGATGATCTACTCACCTTCCACGATAACTTCAACTAACCATCAAGCTCACCCTCAACGTTTCAAAGACCCAAATATACTTTCTGGACATGACCATACAAATCAAGGACAATGCCATACAGACATCCATTTACCACAAGCCCATTGGACGTCCGGCTTACCTTAGATGGAACAGCTTTCATCCAAGACACACTAAAAATCCATCATCTACAGTCAAGCTCTGAGATATATTCGGATCTGTTCAGACAGCAAGGACAGGGAACTACAGCTGCGATCACTGAGGAATACATTCCTACAACAAGGATACCATCCACTGGTAATAGAAGAGCAGATCCACAGGGCTACAAGGATCCCAAGAAACAGCCTCCTGGATTACAAACTGCGAGAGGATAAAACAGGCTACCTCTTGTGGTCACATACAACCCCCACATGAGCATCCTAAGGAAAATTGGTGCTGATCTCTGACCCATATTCCACAGAGACCACAAATTGAAAGACATATTCCCAGAACTACCACTTCTCTCCTATAAACAGCCCCCTAACTTAAGAAATCTGCTTGTCAGAAGTGTCCTCTCATCACCATCAGTGACTGGCACATTCCCCTGTAATAATAAAAAATGCAAAACGTGTACCCACATATTACCAACAGATATAGTCCATGTACCAAACACAAATCAGGACTATAAGGTCATGGGTTCCTTTTCATGTACATCCTCCAACGTGGTGTACATGATACAATGTACGAGGTGCCCTGGAAGTATCTATATTGGGGAAACCATGCAAAGACTACAAACTAGGATGAATCTACACAGACACACAATCAGGAATGAAATGGACACACCTGTGGGAAAACATTTCTCTGGACCTGGACACAGTATGACAGACTTAAAAGTCTTAATACTAAAAGGTCATTTTAAGGACCACAGGGAAAGAAAAAATTGGGAATACAAACTAATGAAGATGTTCAATTCGTTGACACTAGGACTCAATTTAACACCTAGATTTATGAGTCACTACATGGATACAATTCACATCTCTACCAGACGGACTCCAGATAACTAAGAACATTATTCCCATTACCTGCCCATTTGTAAGAAAATGCCTAATTTGATTACCTTGGCTTATGTATGGACTCCTCACACTTCCCACCCCCTAACAAATGTCCTCCTGTACTATTCTTTAAATGTGCTTGCTTCTTATTAATCTATTTGTAATCTTGCCTGAAGAAGGAGCCTCTGTGCTCTGAAAGCTGCAAACATATTATTTTCTGGTTATCCAATAAAGGTATCACTCCTAGAATACTTCTGTCATCATTGGGCAGAAAAGTATTCACATCGATTTATCTGGCTAACACGGTACCACAATACAATTTGTTATTGTACATCCTCTTAGTTTGTAAGCTTGTGAGCAGGGCCCTCACTCCTCTTGGCATCTGTTTTGAACTGTGATTATTGTTATACTGTAATGTCTATTGTCTGTACAAATCCCCTCTATAATTTGGTAAGCGCTGCGGAATATGTTGGTGCTATATAAAGTTATTATTATATACAGGTGTATACAGCATACATAGAGGGGTCTGTGACTGAAGATGAGGGTATATGGGTGTATACAGTGTACACAAAGGGGTCTGCAACCGAAGCTGGGAGTAAACGGGTGTATACAGAGCGCACAGGGGGGTCTGTGATCGAAGCTGGGGGTATATGGGGGTATATGGATGTATACAGCGTACACGGACGGGTCTGTGACCAAAGCTGGGGGATACGGGTGTATACAGCGTACACACTGGGCTCCACTCACAGGGCTCCGGTCCATACACACATGGCTCCGCTTCGTACATACGCGGCTCTGCTACATCCACACTGTGAACCCCCCGACCCCACACATAAACTTCCCCTCATCCAGCACCATGACAACCAGAACAGCAGAGTCCTGCATACACTGAGGCCCCTGATCATGTGACCCCTGACTCCTCCCCTCCTGTGACCTCATCACAGGTCCTGTGTGCACAGAGCAGCCATATATGTGGAGTGCGGCTCTGCAGGTGGAGGTAGGTGCTGGAGGCTCCATTATTCTCTATGTGGAGTACGGCTCTGTGGGTGGAGGTCGGTGCTGGAGGCTCCATTATTCTCTATGTGGAGTACGGCTCTGCGGGTGGAGGTCGGTGCTGGAGGCTCCATTATTCTCTATGTGGAGTACGGCTCTGCGGGTGGAGGTCGGTGCTGGAGACTCCATTATTCTCTATGTGGAGTACGGCTCTGCGGGTGGAGGTCGGTGCTGGAGGCTCCATTATTCTCTATGTGGAGTGCGGCTCTGCGGGTGGAGGTCGGTGCTGGAGGCTCCATTATTCTCTATGTGGAGTGCGGCTCTGCGGGTGGAGGTCGGTGCTGGAGGCTCCATTATTCTCCATGTGGAGTGCGGCTCTGCGGGTGGAGGTCGGTGCTGAAGGCTCCATTATTCTCTATGTGGAGTGCGGCTCTGCGGGTGGAGGGCGGTGCTGGAGGCTCCATTATTCTCTATGTGGAGTGTGGCTCTGCGGGTGGAGGGCGGTGCTGGAGGCTCCATTATTCTCTATGTGGAGTACGGCTCTGCGGGTGGAGGTCGGTGCTGGAGACTCCATTATTCTCTATGTGGAGTGCGGCTCTGCGGGTGGAGGTCGGTGCTGGAGGCTCCATTATTCTCTATGTGGAGTGCGGCTCTGCGGGTGGAGGGCGGTGCTGGAGGCTCCATTATTCTCTATGTGGAGTGTGGCTCTGCGGGTGGAGGTCGGTGCTGGAGGCTCCATTATTCTATATGTGGAGTGTGGCTCTGCGGGTGGAGGTCGGTGCTGGAGGCCCCATTATTCTCTATGTGGAGTGTGGCTCTGCGGGTGGAGGTCGGTGCTGGAGGCTCCATTATTCTCTATGTGGAGTGTGGCTCTGCGGGTGGAGGTCGGTGCTGGAGGCCCCATTATTCTCTATGTGGAGTGCGGCTCTGCGGGTGGAGGTCGGTGCAGGAGGCTCCATTATTCTCTATGTGGAGTGTGGGTGGAGGTCGGTGCTGGAGGCTCCATTATTCTCTATGTGGAGTGCAGCTCTGCGGGTGGAGGTCGGTGCTGGAGGCTCCATTATTCCCTATGTGGAGTGTGGCTCTGCGGGTGGAGGTCGGTGCTGGAGGCCCCATTATTCTCTATGTGGAGTACGGCTCTGCGGGTGGAGGTCGGTGCTGGAGGCTCCATTATTCTCTATGTGGAGTGCGGGTGGAGGTCGGTGCTGGAGGCTCCATTATTCTCTGTGGAGTGCGGCTCTGCGGGTGGAGGTCGATGCTGTAGGCTCCATTATTCTCTATGTGGAGTGCGGCTCTGCGGGTGGAGGTCGGTGCTGGAGGCTCCATTATTCTCTATGTGGAGGGCGGCTCTGCGGGTGGAGGTCGGTGCTGGAGGCTCCATTATTCTCTATGTGGAGTGCGGCTCTGCGGGTGGAGGTCGGTGCTGGAGGCTCCATTATTCTCTATGTGGAGTGTGGGTGGAGGTCGGTGCTGGAGGCTCCATAATTCTCTATGTGGAGGGCGGCTCTGCGGGTGGAGGTCGGTGCTGGAGGCCCCATTATTTTCTATGTGGAGTGCGGCTCTGCGGGTGGAGGTCGATGCTGTAGGCTCCATTATTCTCTATGTGGAGTGCGGCTCTGCGGGTGGAGGTCGGTGCTGGAGGCTCCATTATTCTCTATGTGGAGGGCAGCTCTGCGGGTGGAGGTCGGTGCTGGAGGCTCCATTATTCTCTATGTGGAGTGCGGCTCTGCGGGTGGAGGTCGGTGCTGGAGGCTCCATTATTCTCTATGTGGAGTGTGGGTGGAGGTCGGTGCTGGAGGCTCCATTATTCCCTATGTGGAGTGCGGCTCTGCGGGTGGAGGTCGGTGCTGGAGGCTCCATTATTCTCTATGTGGAGTGCGGCTCTGCGGGTGGAGGTCGGTGCTGGAGGCTCCATAATTCTCTATGTGGAGTGCAGCTCTGCGGGTGGAGGTCGGTGCTGGAGGCTCCATTATTCTCTATGTGGAGTGCGGCTCTGCGGGTGGAGGTCGGTGTTGGAGGCTCCATAATTCTCTATGTGGAGGGCGGCTCTGCGGGTGGAGGTCGGTGCTGGAGGCTCCATAATTCTCTATGTGGAGGGCGGCTCTGCGGGTGGAGGTCGGTGCTGGAGGCCCCATTATTCTCTATGTGGAGTGCGGCTCTGCGGGTGGAGGTCGATGCTGGAGGCTCCATTATTCTCTATGTGGAGTGCGGCTCTGCGGGTGGAGGTCGGTGCTGGAGGCTCCATTATTCTCTATGTGGAGGGCGGCTCTGCGGGTGGAGGTCGGTGCTGGAGGCTCCATTATTCTCTATGTGGAGTGCGGCTCTGCGGGTGGAGGTAGGTGCTGGAGGCTCCATTATTCTCTCTGTGGAGTGTGGCTCTGCGGGTGGAGGTCGGTGCTGGAGGCTCCATTATTCTCTATGTGGAGTGCGGCTCTGCGGGTGGAGGTCGGTGCTGGAGGCTCCATTATTCTCTATGTGGAGTGCGGGTGGAGGTCGGTGCTGGAGGCTCCATTATTCTCTATGTGGAGTGTGGGTGGAGGTCGGTGCTGGAGGCTCCATTATTCTCTATGTGGAGTGCGGCTCTGCGGGTGGAGGTCGGTGCTGGAGGCTCCATTATTCTCTATGTGGAGTGCGGCTCTGCGGGTGGAGGTCGGTGCTGGAGGCTCCATTATTCTCTATGTGGAGTGCGGCTCTGCGGGTGGAGGTCGGTGCTGGAGGCTCCATTATTCTGTATGTGGAGTGCAGCTCTGCGGGTGGAGGTCGGTGCTGGAGGCTCCATTATTCCCTATGTGGAGTGTGGCTCTGCGGGTGGAGGTCGGTGCTGGAGGCCCCATTATTCTCTATGTGGAGTACGGCTCTGCGGGTGGAGGTCGGTGCTGTAGGCTCCATTATTCTCTATGTGGAGTGCGGTTCTGCGGGTGGAGGTCGGTGCTGGAGGCTCCATAATTCTCTATGTGGAGGGCGGCTCTGCGGGTGGAGGTCGGTGCTGGAGGCCCCATTATTCTCTATGTGGAGTGCGGCTCTGCGGGTGGAGGTCGGTGCTGGAGGCTCCATAATTCTCTATGTGGAGGGCGGCTCTGCGGGTGGAGGTCGGTGCTGGAGGCCCCATTATTCTCTATGTGGAGTGCGGCTCTGCGGGTGGAGGTCGGTGCTGGAGGCTCCATTATTCTCTATGTGGAGTGCGGCTCTGCGGGTGGAGGTCGGTGCTGGAGGCTCCATTATTCTCTATGTGGAGTGCGGCTCTGCGGGTGGAGGTCGGTGCTGGAGGCTCCATTATTCTCTATGTGGAGTGCGGCTCTGCGGGTGGAGGTCGGTGCTGGAGGCTCCATTATTCTCTATGTGGAGTACGGTTCTGCGGGTGGAGGTCGGTGCTGGAGGCTCCATTATTCTCTATGTGGAGTGCGGCTCTGCGGGTGGAGGTCGGTGCTGGAGGCTCCATTATTCTCTATGTGGAGTGCGGCTCTGCGGGTGGAGGTCGCTGCTGGAGGCTCCATTATTCTCTATGTGGAGTGCGGCTCTGCGGGTGGAGGTCGGTGCTGGAGGCCCCATTATTCTCTATGTGGAGTGCGGCTCTGCGGGTGGAGGTCGGTGCTGGAGATTCCCCATTATTGGGCCTAGGGGGGAGGGACACATTAACTCCCTCAGCACTGAAGCTCTTTTGGGGTCCCTGTGTGGTGTGAACAGTGAGGTAACCGCTGTGGACTGAATGCGGCTTCGCTGGTTCCACATTATTTCCAGTCAGACACCTGCAGGATGAGCGGACAGAATCCCAGAGAAGTTCTCCCACAATGCGATGACTCCTCTCCTGGCTCCAGCACAATAATGTAGATACCAGTGATGAGTGACCGCTCTCCACTACTTGATCCGGCATCGGGGGCTCGGACAAGCTTGTTACTGGAGTATCGCAGGTGATGGAGCGCCGTGCTCGAGTTCCCAGCCAATAAACATGCGGGGATTGCCCGCCATACACGGTGATGCTGTAGCCATGTTGGGTACTGGTATTACTGTGACTGTCCGGCCGCATCACGTTATCGGGTTTATAGAAGACCCAGTGAGGCGACGCTCGGCACACCGTCCTCAGGAAGCAGCTCAGGGAGAGTTGTTATAGGAGGGAGCGCTTAGATTATTGTCAGTTCCCTGAGTATTATAAAGTTGTATATTTAGTGTATTTCATGGGGCGGTATAGGGTGTATTTAACCCCTTCACTCCGAAGCCTGTTTTCACCTTTCTGACCACTGTCACTTTGAGGTAATAACTCTGGACGAGTCAAGGATCCCACTGATTCTGAGACTTTTTTCATGACATATTCTGCTTCATGATGGTGGTAATATTTATTTGATATGACTTATGTTTAATTGTGAAATAATCGGAAATTAGGCGAACATTTTGAAATTTTCAAACTTTTATTTTTTATGCCTATAAATCAGAGAGTCATGTCACATAAAGTAGGTAATAACATTTCTCACATGTCTACTTTACATCAGCACAATTTTTGAAACATAATTTTCATCAGTTTGTGATTTTTACAACAACATTTTCAAAACCATTTTTTTAGGGACCACTTCTCATTTGATGTGACTTTATGGGGCCTATCTGGCAGAAAATTCCCAAAAGTATCACCATTCTTAAAACTGAACCCCTCAAGGTGTTTAAAACCACATTCAAGAACTTTATTAACTCTTCAAGTGCTTTACAGGAACTGAAGCAAAGTGGAAGGAAAAAATGAACATTTAACTTTTTAGTTCAAAAATGATCTTTTAGCCCAATTTATTTTATTTTCACAAGAGTAACAGGAAAAAATGGACCGCAAAAGTTGTTGTGCAGATTCTCCTGAGTATGCTGACACCCCATGTGTGGGGGAAAACCACTGTTTGGGAGCATGGCAGGTCTCAGAAGGGAAGGAGAACCGTTTGACTTTTTGAACTCACAATTGGCTGGAACTGAGAGCTGACGCCATGTCGCATTTGAAGAGCCCCTGATATGTCTACTGTGGAATCCCCCACAAGTGACCCAATTTTGGAAACTAGATCCCTCACGAAATTTATCTAGATGTGTGGTGAGGACTTTGAACCTTCAGGTACTTCACAGAAGTTTATAACGTAGATCCGTGAATATAAAAAAATCTATACTGCGTGCAGAATTATTAGGCAAGTTGTATTTCTGATCACATGATACTTTTTATACATGTTGTCCTACTCCAAGCTGTTCAGGCTTGAGAGCCAACTACCAGTTAAGTAAATCAGGTGATGTGCATCTCTGTAATGAGGAGGGGTGTTGTTGAATGACATTAAAACTCTACATAAGGTGTGCTTAATTATTAGGCAACTTCCTTTCCTTTGGCAAAATGGATCAGAAGAGAGATTTGACGGGCTCTGAAATGTCCAAAATTGTGAGATGTCTTGCAGAGGGATGCAGCAGTCTTGAAACTGCCAAACTTTTGAAGCGTGATCACCGAACAATCATTCGTTTCATGGCAAATAGCAAACAGGGTCGCAAGAAGCGTGTTGGGCAAAAAAGGCACAAAATAACTGCCCATGAATTGAGGAAAATCAAGCGTGAAGCTGCCAAGATGCCATTTGCCACCAGTTTTGCCATATTTCAGAGCTGCAACGTTACTGGAGTAACAATAAGCACATGGTGTGCGATACTCGGGGACATGATCAAGGTAAGGAAGGCTGAAAAATACCACCTTTGAACAAGAAACATAAGATAAAACGTCAAGACTGGGCCAAGAAATATCTTAAGACTGACTTTTTAAAGGTTTTATGGACTGATTAAATGAGTGACTCTTGATGGGCCAGATGGATGGGGCAGAGGCTGGATCAGTAAAGGGCAGAGCGCTTCACTCCGACTCAGATGCCAGCAAGGTGGAGGTGGAATACTGGTATGGGCTGGTATCATCAAAGATGAACTTGTGGGACCTTTTCGGGTTGAGGATGGAGTGAAGCTCAACTCCCAGACCTACTGCCAGTTTCTGGAAGACAACTTCTTCAAGCAGTGGCACAGGAAGAAGTCGGTATTGTTCAAGAAAAACATGATTTTCTCTGTCGCCCATGACGGCACCACGGAGAGAGGGGATCCGCCCACCAAGGACAGGAAACCTACAGATAAAAAGGGCGGTACCACTCTCCCGCATCAGTTGGTTTCCTGTCCTTGATGGGAGACCTACAGACTTACCAGAAGGAAGATCGTCGTGGGATTCCGGGGCCAATCAGTCCGACTCAGGCAGCTGGGGTCCCTCTGCCTCGGCTGGTGTGGTGACCCGAGGCACCACCGCTGGGGCTAGTAGGCCTTTAGAGTGTGTGGGAGAGGTGAAATGGAGTTCGCGGTCACCTCCCCAGGTAAGATGCAGCAGCGGCAACATCCAGGGGGGTCCCTCTGTGGTTGTGGGAGGAGCGGCGCGGCTCTCCCTTTGGAAGCGTCAGCCTGCACACTGCATAGCCGTCCGGCGTGCAGGGAACCGCGCGTTAGGGCAGGCTGCAAAGAGACCGGGAGCTCCAGTGGGCAGCGGGTCATGTGCGGCACCATCTTGAGCAAACTGCGCGTGCGCGAGCTGGTGGAAAGAGCGATAATGGCACACTCCGCAGGCGCCGGCAGACAGCGTTCCTGCGCAGGCGCCGGAAGAGGCGCTTCTGTGCAGGCGTAACTGGATCAAGCAGCGGGAATCGCCGCCGCATAAAAAGAGAGCGAGCTGCAGAACAGGCCGCAGTGCAAACCGCAGCACTAGCCACAAAGAAAAAAAAAAAAAGAGATGCCGCAGCAGCAATAAACATACAGGGGGGTCCCTCTGTGGTTATGGGGAGAGTGGCGCTCTCCCTCCTGAAGCGTAAGCCTGCAATCTGCAAAAGCCGGGGCCCCAGGTGTGCAGCGTTAAAAAAAAAAAAGCCTCTCCCAGAATCTTCTCCAGAGAAACACAGGAGCTGAGCCCAGGGCTGAAACCCTCCGGGGGGGGCGTCCCTCAGCCACAGAGCCCAGTGAAGAGACTCCTGGATGGAGCGCTTCCGCCCGCAGTGGAGGCACTCTGCGCCAACGCCGACTGGCAAGCCACCGCTACTTCGGTTGCCATGCCTGGACCTCATGGGGGAGAGAAAATCATTGACAGCAATACAGCATTCCTGATGGGACGCCGCTTCCCCTCATGATGGGCTCTTGGTGTTATCAGCTCCCCCTGTTTTTTAGCAGATATGGAGCCAGCACAGGTAAGTGCGTGGCGGAATGTTCCGTTGATAGCTCATGCCTTTGTGCTAAGCTGTGCTAGAGCTTCATATGCGAGGTATGTTTTTACGTATACACAGCCAGACCTTGGACCTCTAGGCTATAATAAGGCCATATGTCCAGGCTACATCTCATGATTTGGCTTAAAGGGAACCTGTCACCCCGTTTTTTGAGATTGAGATATAAATACTGTTAAATAGGGCCTGCGCTGTGCGTTACTATAGTGTATGTAGTGTACCCTGATTCCCCATGTATGCCGAGAAATACATTACCAAAGTCGGCGTTTTCGCCTGTCAATCAGGCTGGTCTGGTCAGGTGGGCGTGTTCACAGCGTTCTTTTCTTCCCCAGGTTTCCGTTGGTGGCGTAGTGGTGTGCGCATGTCCAAGGTCCGGATTCCCTGTGCCCACGTGAAGACACAGCGCGCGATCTGCGCTGTCATTCCTTTCATCGGTGCGGGCGGCCATCTTCCTGGGGCCGCGCGTGCGCAGATGGAGTGCTCTGCTGCACGGGGCTTCAGGAAAATGGCCGCGGGATGCCGCGCGTGCGCAGAAGAGATCGCGGCGGCCATTTTCCCAAAGCCGAGTTTGCATCTTTAAGTTAGTTGCATGTCTTGTCTGCGCAGAGCCTTATGATTGGACTCAATATAAACAGGTGTCTCACTTTTCTTTGCAACTTAACTACTCTATGCCTTGAGAGGACATATAGTGTTAATGAAGCACTTTGTCTCCATGAAGACTGCCCTTCAGCTGAGGCTCATTAGTTAGCTCCTTCGGGTGGGGTCAGTCGGACAAATGAGATATACTATTCAGTGGAGGCTTATCAGTATCTCTGAGAGATTGCTCTTTTGCTTTTAACTATGGGCCGGTTTGACATCTTCAAGCATGACTGTAGCTCTATGCTTTATATTGTGTGTGGCTGGACATCACATGGCATGTTGATACTTTTATGCATTATATTGAGTGCAACACGTTGCATTATGATTCTTCTATGCATCTTACCGAGTGCCCCTGTGTGTCACGGTGCCTCTATGCATTATATTGCGTGTTGGTGTATCATATTGCTTCTATGCATTATATCGAGTGTCTCTGTATCATGTCACATCATAGTGCTTCTATGCATTATATTACATGCCTCTACGTATCATATTGCATCATGGTGCCTCTATGCCTTATGTTGCGTGCCTCTGCATCATGTTGCAGCATGGTGCCTCTGTGTATCTTACTGAGTGCCTCTGTGTTTCTTATGGCATCATAGTGCCTCTATGCATTATTCTAGGTGCCTGTGTGCATAATATTGCATCTTGGTGCCTCTATGCATTTTATATGGCATATCTCTGTGTATCATATTGCATCATAGTGCTTTTATGCATTATATTGCATGCCTCTATGTATCTTGTTGCATCATAGTACCTCTAGGCATCGTATTGAGTGCCTCTGCGCGTTGTATTGCATCATGGTGCCTCTGTGCATCGTACTGAGTGCCTCTGGGTGTAATATTGTACCATAGTGCATCTATGCATCATACTGGGTGCCTCTGTGCTTCATATTGCATTATTGTGCCTCTATGCATCATGTTGCATCATAGTGCCTTTATGCATCATATTGAGTACCTCTGCTTCATATTGCATCATTGTGCTTTTATGCATCATATTGAGTGCCTCTGTGCATCATGTTGCATCTTAGTGCCTCTATACATCACATCGAGTGCCTCTGTGTATCATATTGCATCATAGTGCCTCTGTGCATCAGGTGTTATAGTGTTTCTTATTGCCTCTGTGCATCATAGTTGACAGTGCCTCTGTGCATCATGTTGCATCATATTACATCATGTCGCATCATAGTGCTTCATATTGCCTTTATGCATTGTATTGCATCATATTGCATCGTGATTCGTGATTCTTCATTGTGCTTTTGCTTCACATTGCATCAATAGCGCCTCCATGCATCAAAATGTGTGCTTACGGTCATCTTATTGCATCATATTGCTTCAGTGCCCCTGTGCTAGTACTTCGGTTGGCTCTGGGTTAGACCTTCTGATTTAGGCATGCAGCCACGCACAAGGCATATCGTTGGTCTATCATTTCACATTTTTTGTCTTGGGCCCCAACCCTGGCTTATAGAGTCCTAGTGGTTTTGTACCCAGTTGTAACTTCTGTTGATTCATTCTTTACAACAGGGCTTAGCAAGCAGCTTTGCTTTAATTGTCTAAGTAAATTAGCAGTTCTTCCGTATGGAACAGTTTTTCTCAACCTATAAAGAGACAGACTACTGTCCTGGGAGCAGAAAATACCAAGAGGTGGAAGGAAAAAATCCTTCCCAATTCCACATGTGACAATCGGGCTGATTTCCTTGATTAACATCCAGTAGACAGATTCTCGTCCCATAAGTACATTGTATTATGGTTACCAGAGACGGCATGTCTGCCTTTGGCACCTTGTGGCGAATCAGCATCTCTCTGGTGGGAAGAATCCTGCTTTTCTCTAGCCATAGAGTATGGCTACTCCCTACATGGCTGTCTATAATACTGACAAGCTTGCCTCTTAGGATATGTATATGCGTGTAATGTCAGTAAAATAGGAGTGATGATCCACGTTTCCCTTTCAACGTTTCTAATGAGAAGGCCAACTCTGGTGATGTTAGGAAATATTACCTGCCGGATTGTGTATTCCTTAGTTGCAATAACATCCAACCCTTGTTTAGGGTTTAGACACCTAAGGATTCGGAATAGACGTCATCTCCTGGATGAGTAATGTGTGTACATCCTAATGCTCTGCCATTATCCATGTACTAACTGTTATTGGTTTGATCTTCCCGCAGTCCAGGACCGGAGGCTAGTGCGCACGCGCGGGGTGAGAACGCGCCCTTATGACGCAAGCAGACGCCGAGGTGCATGACTGGGTAATCCAGTCTGAACAGGCACATGTTGCTTCTCCAAGTCCCCTCCTCGTGGAAATATAGAGCAGGTGTTTGGGGGCCGGTACTCAGAACCCTAATATGTGGCAATGGTCAAAAGGCTGGTCACCCAGACTTCTCTGGTGCAACTCCTCAGAATATTAGCCATAATATTGATCGTGAATGTTTCCAGGAGTAGAGAAGACCATATAGGAACCACCGAACTGCTGGGGGGGGTGATACCTGGAGGATCTTCCTTTCAGGTTCCAAGTTAGAAGAGGGAGTTTCCAATAACAACTGTCTTAGAGTTTCTGCAAGGAATTGGAACAGGGACTAGCCACGAATACTTTAAAAGTCCAGGTCTTGGCTTTAAGGGCCCTGTGCAATTACGACCCGGCTGGGTATCTGGGATATCCAGGTTCATCAAAGCGTTGGCCAGGTCTAGACCCATCCCCTCTCGGTCTACTCCTCCTTGGAATTTAAACTTGGATATTATATCCCTATCCAAACCTCCTTTTGAACCCCGGTCAGAGGCTTCTCTGGGAATCTGTCCCTTAAAACATCACTTTATGAATCGGTGGGTTTCCAGGTTCATAGGCTCAGAGAAATACCGTTATCGGTAAGAACTATATTTTTCATGCAGGACAATGCTCCATCGCATGCCTCCAACTACTCCACAGTGTGGCTGGCTAGTAAAGGTCTCAAAGAAGAAAAAATAATGACATGGCCCCCTTGTTCACCTGATCTGAACCCCATAGAGAACCTGTGGTCCCTAATAAAATGGGAGATCTATAGGGAGGGAAAACAGTTCACCTCTTGGAACAGTGTCTGGGAGGCTGTGATGGCTGCTGCATGCAATGTTGATTGTAAACAGATCAAGCAACTGACAGAATCTATGGGTGGAAGGCTGTTGAGTGTCATCATAAAGAAAGGTGGCTATATTGGTCACTAATTTTGGGGGGTTTTGTTTTTGCATGTCAGAATTTGCCTGCTGAAAATAAACATGTGAGATGGGAATATATTTGGTTTTTATTAAGTTGCCTAATAATTCTGCACAGTAATAGTTACCTGCACAAACTGATATCCTCCTAAGATAGCCAAATCTAAAAAACTCCACTCCAACTTCCAAAAATATTAAGCTTTGTTATTTGAGATCCATCAGCTGTTGGCACAAGCAGCGTTTCATGAAGACATCATGGAAAGGGAGTTAAAGTTTGAAATTGCACTTGTTGTGATATATCAGGGTTGGACACCTTTTTTAACCTCTTCATGACCTTGGGATTTTCCATTTTTCTGTGTTCGTTTTTCGCTACCCTCCTTCCCAGAGCTATAACTTTTTTTATTTTCAATATGGCCATGTGAGGGCTTATTTTTTGCGGGACGAGTTTTACTTTTGAACAACATCATTGGTTTTACCATGTCATGTACTGGAAAACGGGAAAAAAATTCCAAGTGCGGTGAAAATGCAAAAAAAGTGCAATGCCACACTTGTTTTTTGTTTGGCTTTTTTGCTATGTTCACTAAATGCTAAACCTGACCTGCCATTTTGATTCTCCAGGCAGGTCATTACGAGTTCATAGACACCAAACATGCCTAGGTTCTTTTTTTGCTAAAGGAAAAAAAATGGAGACACAAAGCGCAAAATAGGGTCTTATCCTCTAGATAACCAAGAGAGCTTTCTTGGAATTGCTCACCTGATTTTGTTGAATGAAAAGCATGGAGCGACTTTGGCTGCTGCAGATCCACAAGCCGATCAACAGCCTTATGACAATATAAACTGTGGTTTATTCCACCTTTTAAATTTATTATCCTTGGAACTTCATTATTAAGGCAGTGCAGATTTAACCCACACCTCCTGCACAGTTTATAGGTTCTTTTTTTATCTAAGGCTGGTTTCACATTGGCGTTTTAAACGCAAACGCATTTGGTGGAAAAAAGTTTAAGCGCTGCGTTTTTTAGGCGCATGCGTTTTTGCATGTTTTAACACAAACGCGGCGTTTTGACGCGTTTACATGCGTTTGCGTTTTTGAAACGCATGATGAGAAGTGTGTGACAGCTGCCAATCATCAAAATCAACTAGAAAACCCACTATAAACAGAAATACCTAAGGTTAGGATCCCTAGTAACCCTAGGGATCCTAACTCTAACCCTAACACAAACCCTAACCCAAACTAACTCTAACCCAAACTCTAACCCAAACTCTAACCCAAACTCTAACCCAAACTCTAACCCAAACTCTAACCCAAACTCTAACCCAAACTCTAACCCAAACTCTAACCCAAACTCTAACCCAAACTCTAACCCAAACTCTAACCTTAACCCTAGGATCCTAACCCTAGGGATCCTAACCCTTAGGGTTAGGGTTGGGGGGTGGCTTATCAGTGTGTATTCTTGTGTTTTTCTATAAAAAAGCATGCAAAGGCATGTGCTTAAAAATGCATGCGTTTAAATAGACATCAATACGTGCAAAAAAACGCTGGTAGAAATTACTACATGTTGCATTTCTTCAACACAACGCATGCAGAGAAAAAACGCATGCGTCGTCAAAACGCATGCAAAAAACGTGTGCGTTTTTAATGTTAAGTATAGGGAAAAAAACGCATGCGTTTTTTTGCGCAAAAAAACCCGCAAATGTGAAACCAGCCTAAGTAATGAAAAAAAACTTTGCTTAAAAAAAAATTGTGCCCATTTTCCGATACCTGTAGCGTCTCCATTTTTCGTGACCTGGGGTCGTGTGAGGGCTTATTTTTTGCGTGCCGAGCTTACGTTTTTAATGATACAACTTTTGTGCAGATACGTTCTTTTGATCGCCCGTTATTGCATTTTAATGCAATGTCGCAGCGACCAAAAAAACTTAATTCTGGCGTTTCAAATTTTTTTCTCGTTATGCCATTTAGCAATCAGGTTAATCCTTTTTTTTATTGATCGGGCGATTCTGAACGCGGTGATACTAAATATGTGTAGGTTTGATATATATATTTTTTTAATTATTGTTTAATTTTGAATGGGACGAAAGGGGGTGATTTAAACTTTTATTTTTTTTATTTTTTCACTTTTGCCATGCTTCAATAGCCTCAATGGGAGGCTAGAAAATGGCACAACTTGATCGGCACAGCTACATGGGAGCGATCATCAGATCGCTCCTATGTAGCTAAATTCCTGCATTGCTATGAGCTCATAGCAAACCAGCATCAGCATCATATGGTTACGCATTTGACAGCGGCATTTAACTAGTTAATAGCGGCAGGTGGATCGCGACTCTACCCGTCGCTATTGCGGGCACATGTCAGCTGTTCAAAACAGCTGACATGTCCCAGCTTTGATGCGGGCTCACCGCCGGAGCCCGCATCAAAGCAGGGGATCTGACCTCGGACGTCCTATCACGTCCAAGGTCAGAAAGGGGTTAAACATGCGTCATATCCCTTGGGTGTTCCTTTTATAGTGATTTACATGACAAGAAGATCCCGAATGTCAGAACCAATACACATACGTGATATAAAGATAATAAATGATGCAAGAAACAACAAAAGTAACAAATAACCACCTCACGTCCATAGAGTGACAGGAATATAACATATTAATACTAGAAATATATTGCAAAGGGGATAAGAAACAAGAAGAAACAAGAGGAAAAAGAGGTATTCAAAACACAGGGATCACCTTTAAATATTTATTAAGTATACCAAAGCATACATGCAAACCACAAGAAAGTTTAGAAACAATTAAAAAGGTTAATAAGAACTGGACCAAATCATAAGGTCCTGCCCAAACGACTATCTACACTGTGTTCCAAATTATTATGCACAAAGAGTTTAGGAGTGATAAGGTTAGAATTTTTTTGTTTGTCATTGATGGTGATGTGTGTCAGGGCTCTTTATATCACTGAAAGCAATTGCAGATACCTGTGCAAATTAGTTTGGCAGGTGTGTCCAAATAAAGGCAAGACTACTTAAGAAGGCTGTTCCACATTATTAAGCAGCCTACATTTTTGGCCAAAATGGGAAAGAAAAAGGATGTGTTGGCTGCTGAGAAGCAACAAATTGTGGAGTATTTAGGTCAAGGCATGACTACAATCAACATTGCCAAGACACTTCATCGTGATCATCGCACAATCAAGAAGTATGAAGCTGATTCCCAGCACACACGTGTGCGTGCTGATAAGGAAAAATTGAGGACTCTTTCCAACAGGCAATTGCGTAAGGTTAAAATTTCAGCAAAAATGCCTTGTCATAGCAGCAGACAAGTTTTTGAAGTTGCTGGTGCCTCCAACGTCCCCAGAACAACAAGATGCAGGGTCCTTCAGAGGTTTGCAGCTGTGCGTAAGCCATCCTGTCGACCACCTCTATCCACTGCACACAAGCAGAAACGGCTCCAGTGGGCCAAGCGATACATGAAGACTGACTTCCAAACTGTTTTGTTCACCGATGAGTGCCGTGCAACGCTGGATGGTCCAGATGGATGGAGTGGAAGATGGCTGGTTGATGGACACCCCATGAAAACACGGCTAAGGCGCCAACCAGGAGGAGGTGGAGTAATGTTTTGGGCTGGAATCATGGGGAGAGATTGTCAGCCCCTTTATGATCCCTGAAGGGGTAAAGATGAACTCCATAATCTATGTGGAGTTTCTAAAACAACACTTCCTTCCATGGTTCAAAACGAAGAACCGTGCTTTCCGCAGCAAGATCATTTTCATGCATGATAATGCACCGTCTCATGCTGCAAAAAACACATCTGCATCTCTGGCTGCTATGGGCATAAAAGAGGACAAACTTATGGTGTGGCCACCATCTTCCCCTGACCTCAACCCCATTGAACCTCTGGAGCATCATCAAAAGGAGTGTCTGTGATGGCGGGAGGCAGTTCACATCTAAGCAACAGCTCTGGGAGGGTATTCTGTCCACATGCAAAACAATTGAAGCAGAAACCATCCAAAAACTTACAAATTCAATGGACGAGAGAGTTCAGAAGCTTCTTTCGAACAAGGGGTCCTATGTGCAAATCTAACATCACCTAGAATAAAGTTTTCACTTGAAAACTGTTTGATTTCATTTTGTAATAAGCTGATAATGCTTATAACTTCACAATTGACCTTTTTTTTTGTTCAAAATAAAAAAAAAAGGTTGAAAACTCTGCTGTGCATAATAATTTGGAACATGCATTTTGAGTGTTTATTTATTTTTTTTTAAATATACTGTTTTCATAGGCAGTTTGTTCCAAAACATTGCAATTATACTAGAATAGTAGATGACTGAAAAATAACAATGACTGCAATTCAGATAGGTAATTTAGAGAAAATATGAGGAAATATTATTTACATAATAATTTGGAACACAGTGTAATAGTGAAAGAGTAAATTGTCTGAACAAACTGTGAGTAAAGTCAATTTGTAGTTGTCACATGAAATATGACATATTAAACACTAATGCATGATAAATAATGCTGCCTAACAAGCACCATATAATAAGTAATGCAAAACATTTAACAACCTCATAGATGGTGTGTTGCCAACTCAACAGAAAATCACCAAAAGAGGGGAGCTTTCAGAATGGACAAGTAATGGAATAAAGCTAAATAAACCCCATAGAATAGGGGAGATTACTGTATAATCAAGACATGTAGATATATGCCTCTTGGCAGCCTAAGATAATCTACTGCCTAGATGGCAAATTACCCAATAAGGTCCAAGCCTACCTCAGTAATAGAGAGCTGAGCATCCCATAGAGACCATTGTAGATAACATCCTACAATCAAAAGGGGGAAGGCCTCATGCGTATTGACACACACAGGTGATCATCCACCTGAGGAAGACATCTCTGTGCGTCAATACGTATGAATTAAGGCTTGCAAGGACGTCAAAAGCAATAAAAAAAAAAAAAAAAAAAAAAGGATTTGGGGGATATGTCAAAAGTAAAAGAAAAGTCAAAGATGCTATAGGATTTTTACAGGATGAAAATGATTAAATGGTAAGAAATGATGTTGAGAAGGCTGAACTTCTAAATTCCTATTTTGCATCTGTTTTCTCTCAGAAAGGAAATGTAACATCAACTGATCGTCACTGTCCTATTAAAGGAATAGAAGAATCCAGGATATCTATAAACAGAAGGCTAGTGAGGAAACGCTTAGCTAACCTAAATTAATTCAAGTCTCCAGGTCCAGATTAATTACACCCCAAAGTACTGAAGGAGATAGCAGAAGAAATTTTTGAACTACTCTCCATAAGCTTTGAAAATTCCTGGAGAACATGAGAAGTCCCAGAAGACTGGAGAAGAGCAAATGTTGTTCCTATCTTCAAAAAGGGGAAGAAGGTGGACACAGGGAACTATGGGCCAGTGAGTCTGACTTCCATACCAGGAAAGATCTTTGAACAAATTATTAAACAACATGTATGTAAGTACCTGGATAAGAATGAAGTGATTAACCAGAGTCAGCATGGGTTTGTAACTAAGTCATGTCAGACTAACTTAATTTCCTTCTATGACAATATCACTGACTGGGTGGATCAGGGAAATTCTGCAGATATAGTATATCTTGACTTCAGCAAAGCATTTGACAAAGTATCTCACACCATCCTTTTTGAAAAAATTACTAAGTATGGAATGGCCGAGGCAACTGTTAGGTGGATTCATAACTGACTTAGTGATCGGACCCAAAGAGTGGTTGTAAATGGCCGCACATCCAGTTGGAAGAATGTCTCAAGTGGGGTTCCACAGGGTTCTGTCCTTTGCCCTGTATTGTTCTACATCTTTATCAATGAGTTAGATGAAGGAATTGAGGGTACACTGATTAATTTTGCTGATGACACAGAGCTAGGAAGGATAGCTCATACTACAGATGAGAGAGAGGATTCAAAAAGATATAAATAAAATGGAGCAGTGGGCAGCAACTAACAGAATGGTTTATACAAGGAAAAATGCAAAGTACTACATCTGGGCAATAAAAATGAAACAAGCATATACAGAATGGGAGGAATAGGGCTAAGCAACAGCACATGTGAAAAAGACTAGATCTAATAAATCATAAACTGAACATGAGTCAACAGTGTGATGCAGCAGCTAAAAGGGCAAATGCAATTCTGGGATGTATTAACAGAAGCATACAGTCTAGATCATGCAAAGTCATTATTGCCCTCTACTCTTTGGTCAAACCTCATCTGGAATACTGTGTCCAATTTTGGGCACCACATTTAAAAAAAGACATCAACAATTTGGAACAAGTTCAGAGAAGAGCGACCAGAATGGTGACCGGTCTGCAAAGCATGAGGAACGGTTACAGGATCTAGGAATGTTTAGCTTGCAAAAAAGAAGACTGAGAGGAGACTTAATTGCTATCTACAAATATCTCAAGGGCTGTCACATTGTAGAAGGATCATCTTTATTCTCATTTGCACTAGGAAAGTCTAGAAGCAATGGGATGAACCTGAATGGGAGGAGACACAGATTAGATATTAGAAAAAACTTTTTGACAGTTATGGTGATCAATGAGTGGAACAAGCTGCCACGAGAGGTGGGGAGTTCTCCTTTCATGGAAGTTTTCAAACAGAGGCTGGACAGACATCTGTCTGGGATGAATTAGTGAATCATGCTTTCAGCAGGGGGTTGGACCAGATGACCCAGAAGGTCCCTTCCAACTCTAACATTCTAGGATTCTAGGGCCTTGTTATACAGTACAGACCAAAAGTTTGGACACACCTTCTCAATTAAAGATTTTTCTGTATTTTTATGACTATGAAAATTGTACATTCACACTGAAGGCATCAAAACTATGAATTAACACATGTGGAATTATATACTTAACAAAAAAGTTAGAAACAACTGAAAATATGTCTTATGTTCTAGATTCTTCAAAGTAGCCACCTTTTGTTTTGATGACTGCTTTGCACACTCTTGGCATTCTCTTGATGAGCTTCAAGAGGTAGTCACCGGGAATGGTCTTCCAACAATCTTGAAGGAGTTCCCAGAGATGCTTAGCACATGTTGGCCCTTTTGCCTTCACTCTGCCGTCCAGCTCACCTTCAGGTCTGGTGACTGTGGAGGCCAGGTCATCTGGCGTAACACCCCATCACTCTCCTTCTTGGTCATATAGCCCTTACACAGTAAAATAGCTGCTAGGAAAAAACTGCTAAGGACAGGAAACAAGCAGAAGAGACTTGTTTGGGCTAAAGAACACAAGGAGTGGACATTAGACCAGTGGAAATCTGTGCTTTGTTCTGACGAGTCCAAATTTGAGATCTTTGGTTCCAACCACCGTGTCTTTGTGCGACACAGAAAAGGTGAACGGATGGACTCTACATGCCTGGTTCCCACCGTGAAGCATGGAGGAGGTGGTGTGATGGTGTGGGGGTGCTTTGCTGGTGACACTATTGGAGATTTATTCAAAACTGAAGGCATAATGAACCAGCAGGGCTATCACAGCATCTTGCAGCGGCATACTATTCCATCCGGTTTGTGTTTAGTTGGACCATCATTTATTTTTCAACAGGACAATGACCCCAAACACACCTCCTGGCTGTGTAAGGGCTATTTGACCAAGAAGGAGAGTGATGGGGTGCTGGCCTCCACATTCACCAGACCTGAACCCAATCGAGATGGTTTGGGGTGAGCTGGACCGCATAGTCATGAAAATACAGAAAAATCTTTAAATGAGAAGGTGTGTCCAAACTTTGTGTCTGTACTGTATGTTATTTGCCTTTGGCTTAATTTAAACTTTATTGTGGTTTGCATCGATGTGAATAGTTTTCTGCTCAACGATGACAAAAATAATTTTGGAGTGATGCCTTTTATTGGCTGAACAGAAAGTAATTTATATGTTTGCAGCTTTCAGAGCACAGAGGCTCATTCTTCAGGCAGGATTACAAATTAACCCCTTCCCGACCTTTGACGCCACATAGGCGTCATGAAAGTCGGTGCCAATCCGACCTGTGACGCCTATGTGGCGTCATGGAGGGATCGCGTCCCTGCAGATCAGGTGAAAGGGTTAACTCCAAATTCACCCTATCTACAGGGACAGGGGGAGTGGTACTTTAGCCCAGGGGGGGTGGCTTTGCCCCCACTTGGCTACGATCGCTCTGATTGGCTGTTGAAAGTACAACAGCCAATCAGAGCAATTTGTAATATTTCACCTATGAAAAGTGGAGAAATATTACAATCCAGCCATGGGCGATGCTGCAATATCATCGGCCATGGCTGGAAACACTGATCTGCCCCACCGCCACCAATCTCCTCCCCAGTCCTCCGTTCTGTGGTCCGCTCCCCTCCATCCTCCTGTCCGCTCCCCGTCCTGATCGCTCCCCCCGTGCTCCGATCCCACCCCCGTGCTCCGATCCACCCCCGTGCTCCGATCCCACCCCCCGTGCTCCGATCCAACCCCTGTGCTCCAATCCACCACCCCCCCCCCCCCCCCCCCGTGCTCAAATCCACCTCCCCCGTGCTCGGATACACCCCCCCCCGTGCTCCGATCCACCCCCTGTGCTCCCCCCACCCCTCATACTTACCGAGCCTCCCGATGTCCGTCCATCTTCTCCATGGGCGCCGCCATCTTCCAAAATGGCGGGCGCATGCGCAGTGCGCCCGCCGAATCTGCCAGCTGGCAGATTCGTTCCAGTTACATTTTGAAATAGTAAATTAACCCCCCCCCCCTTTTATCACCCCCATAGGTAGGAACAATAATAAAATAAAGAAAATATATATATATTTTTTTTCCACTAGGGTTATGGTTAGAACTAGGGTTAGGGTTAAGGCCCCTTCACATTTAGCGACGCTGCAGCGATACCGACAACGATCCGGATCGCTGCAGCGTCGCTGTTTGGTCGCTGGAGAGCTGTCACACAGACCGCTCTCCAGCGACCAACGATGCCGGTAACCAGGGTAAACATCGGGTAACTAAGCGCAGGGCCGCGCTTAGTAACCCGATGTTTACCCTGGTTACCATCCTAAAAGTAAAAAAAAACAAACACTAGATACTTACCTACAGCTGTCTGTCCTCCAGCGCTGTGCTCTGCTTCTCTGCTCTCCTCCTGTACTGTCTGGGAGCCGGAAAGCAGAGCGGTGACGTCACCGCTCTGCTTTCCGGCTCACAGCCAGTACAGGAGGAGTGCAGAGCACAGCGCTGGAGGACAGACGGCTGTAGGTAAGTATCTAGTGTTTGTTTTTTTTTACTTTTAGCATGGTAACCAGGGTAAACATCGGGTTACTAAGCGCGGCCCTGCGCTTAGTTACCCGATGTTTACCCTGGTTACCAGTGAAGACATCGCTGGATCGGTGTCACACACGCCGATCCAGCGATGTCTCCAGGGAGTCCAGCGACGAAATAAAGTTCTGGACTTTATTCAGCGACCAACGATCTCCCAGCAGGGGCCTGATCGTTGGTCGCTGTCACACATAACGATTTCATTAACGATATCGTTGCTACGTCACAAAAAGCAACGATATCGTTAACAATATCGTTATGTGTGAAGGTACCTTAAGGGTAATGTGCACACGTATTCTGGTCCTCTGCGGATTTTTCCGTAGCGGATTTGATAAATCCGCAGTGCAAAACCGCTGCGGATTTACTGCGGTTTTTCTGCGGATTTCACTGAGGTTTTACAACTGCGGTTTTCTATTGGAGCAGTTGTAAAACCGCTGTGGAATCCGCAGAAAGAAGTCACATGCTGCGGAATGTAAACCGCTGCGTTTCCGCGCTTTTTTTTCCGCAGCATGTGCGCAGCGTTTTTTGTTTCCCATAGGTTTACATTGAACTGTAAACTCATGGGAAACTGCTGCGGACCCGCAGCTGTGGAAACGCTGCGAATCCGCAGCGTTTTCCGCAGCGTGTGCACATACCCTTGGCGGTTTGGATTGGCCGCTGCAGAATCGTAGCAGTTTTCCATCAGGTTTACAGTTCCATGTAAACCTATGGAAAGCTAAATCCGCTGTGCCCATGGTGTGGAAAATACCACGCGGAAACGCTGCGTTGTATTTTCCGCAGCATGTCAATTCTTTGTGAGGATTCCGCAGCGTTTTACACCTGTTCCTCAAAAGGAATCCGCAGGTGAAATCCGCACAAAAAACACTGGAAATCCGCGGTAAATCCGCAGGTAAAACGCAGTGCCTTTTACCTGCAGATTTTTCAAAAATGGTGCGGAAAAATCTCACACGAATCTGCAACGTGGGCACATAGCCTTAGGGTTAAGGTTGGAATTAGAGTTAGGGTAGGAATTAGGGCCAGGGTTGTAAATGGGGTTAAGATTAGGCTGGTGGTTAGGGTTGTGGTTAGGGTTGGGATTAGGGTTAGGGGTGTGTTGGGGTTAGGGTTGTGAATAAGGTTATGGCTAGAGTTGGGATTAGGGTTAGGGGTGTGTTGGAGTTAGAATTGAGGGGTTTCCACTGTTTAGGCACATCAGGGGTCTCCAAACGCAACATGGCGTCGAGATTAGCTGGAATCAATGGTGAGTTCAAAAAGTCAAATGGTGCTCCCTCCCTTCCAAGCCCCGACGTGCGCCCAAACAGTGGTTTACCCCCACATGTGGGGTACCAGCATACTCGGGACAAACTGGGCAACAACTATTGGGGTCCAATTTCTCCTGCTACCCCTGTGAAAATAAAAAAACTGCTTGCTAAAACATCATTTTTGAGGAAAGAAAAATGATTTTTTATTTTCACGGCTCTGCGTTGTAAACTTCTGTGAAGCACTTGGGGGTTCAAAGTGCTCACCACATATCTAGATAAGTTCCTTTTGGGGGTCTAGTTTCCAAAATAGGGTCACTTGTGTGGGGTTTCTACTGTTTAGGCACATCAGGGGCTCTGCAAACGTAACATGATGCCCGCAGACCATTCCATAAAAGTCTGCATTCCAAAATGTCACTACTTCCCTTCCGGGCCCCGACGTGTGCCCAAACAGTGGTTCCCCCCCACATATGGGGTATCAGCGTACTCAGGACAAACTGGACAACAACTTTTGAGGTCCAATTTCTCCTGTTACTCTTGTGAAAATAAAAAATTGTGGGCTAAAAAATAATTTTTGAGGAAAGAAAAATGATTTTTTATTTTCACGGCTCTGCGTTATAAACTTCTGTGAAGCACTTGGAGGTTCAAAGTGCTCACCGCACATCTAGATTAGTTTCATGGGAGGTCTAGTTTCCAAAATTGGGTCATATGTTGGGGAGCTCAAATGTTTAGGCACACAAGGGCTCTCCAAATGCGACGTGGTGTCCGCTAACGATTGGAGTTAATTTTTCATTCAAAAAGTCAAATGGCGCTCCTTCCCTTCCGAGCCATGCCGTGTGCCCAAACAGTGGTTTACCCCCACATGTGAGGTATCGGTGTACTCAGGAGAAATTGCCCAATAAATTTTAGGATCCATTTTATCCTGTTGCCCATGTGGAAATGAACAAATTGAGGCTGAAAGAAATTTTTTGTTTAAAAAAAAAAAAGTACTTTTTCATTTTTACGGATTAATTTGTGAAGCACCTGGGGGTTCAAAGTGCTCACTATGCATCTAGATAAGTTCCTTGGGGGGGGGTCTAGTTTCCAAAATGGGGTCACTTGTGGGGGAGCTCCAATGTTTAGGCACACAGGGGCTCTCCAAACACGACATGGTGTCCGCTAATGATTGGAGCCAATTTTTCATTGAAAAAGTCAAATGGCACTCCTTCCCTTCTGAGCCCTGTCGTGCACCCAAACAGTGGTTCCCCCATCACATATGGGGTATCGGCGTTCTCAGGACAAATTGTACAATAACTTTTGGGGTCCAGTTTCTCTTTTTACCCTTGGGAAAATAAAAAAATTGTTGCTAAAAGATCATTTTTTGAGACTAAAAAGTTAAATGTTCATTTTTTTCCTTCCATGTTGCTTCTGCTGCTGTGAAGCACCTGAAGGGTTAATAAACTTCTTGAATGTGGTTTTGAGCACCTTGAGGGGTGCAGTTTTTAGAATGGTGTCACTTTTGGGTATTTTCAGCCATATAGACCCCTCAAACTGACTTCAAATGTGAGGTGGTCCCTAAAAAAATGGTTTTGTAAACTTTGCTGTAAAAATGAGAAATCGCTGGTCAAATTTTAACCCTTATAACTTCCTAGCAAGAAAAAAATTTGTTTCCAAAATTGTGCTGATGTAAAGTAGATATGTGGTTAATGTTATTTATTAACTATTTTGTGTCACATAACTCTCTCGTTTAACAGAATAAAAATTCAAAATTTGAAAATTGCAAAATTTTCAAAATTTTAGCCAAATTTTCATTTTTTTCACAAATAAACACAAAAATTATCGACCTAAATTTACCACTAACATGAAGCCCAATATGTCACGAAAAAAACGCTAGGATTCGTTGAAGCGTTCCTGAGTTATTGCCTCATAAAGGGACACTGGTCAGAATTGCAAAAAACGGCCAGGTCATTAAGGTCAAAATAGGCTGGGTCATGAAGGGGTTAATAAGAAAAAGGCACAACATTTAAGAGATATTATATCAGGACATTTTCCCACAGGTATTTCCATTTAATTCCTAATGCGTTTCCTAAAAGTGATCCCACAGTATGACCATCACCCACACACAGTATAATGTTCCCACAGTACCTCCACCCCCAATTTTATTTTATAGCATTTTAACATATTTTGGGGGGTGTTTTACATGCAATATATGAAAGCCAACAGATGGGAAAATGCCCCTAAAAACATCATATCCTGAGGGAAAAAAACACTGTATATGGAGACATCGGCCTTTATATAAAAGCCTCAAACTTCTATGTGTGACTCAGACATGAGATCTAGCATGATAGAAGATTACAGTGCGGGGAAGACAGGAAACATTCAAATAGACTGTGAGCCCTCGCAGGCAGGGTCCTCCCTTCTTATGTACCTGTGTGCCTTGTTTTTTGCTCATGTTTAGTTGTATTTGTCTATATTTGCCCCCTTTTCACATGTAAAGTGCCATGGAATAAAGGGAGCTATAAAAATGTACAATAATAATAGATGGCCAGTGGTGATAGTCAGTGACTGACTCTAGCCAAATATGTTTCTAGAGCCATAGTAGAAGATGAAGATGTCGTCCTCCTCGTGAAGTACCGTATTTTTCGGACTAGAAGACGCACCGGACCATAAGACGCACCCCAAATTTGGGGTGAAAATTGCAGAAAAAAAGATTTATTTTTTTTTATAAGATGGGGTCCGTCTTATTGTCCAAATTTACAGTATCTTACCTGAGGGCTGGCGGTGGCAGAGCAGGGTCACAGGAGGCATGGTGTCAGCAGAGGTGGGGTGATGCGGTATGGCATGCACCTGAGCAGGGTCCCTTCCTGCTTAGGTGGGTGACTCCACGGCCTGGTGTCCATGGGGGGGTTGCAGCAGTGGTTTGGGGATAATGAGCGGTATGGCGTGAGCAGGCTCCCTTCCAGGTGATGCAGCAGCCCGGTAAGCAGCAGAGCCGGGTAAATTACCGGTTTATCGGTGGCGGCGGCCATCTTCCTGAGGCCACGCATGCGCAGATGGAGTGCTCTGCTTCCCGGGGCTTCAGGAAAATGGCCGCGGGAGACCACGCGTGCGCAGATGGAGATCATGGTGGCCATTTTCCTGAACCCGAGATCTAAATCTGCGAACTCTGCTTCAGGAAAATGGCTGCCACGATCTCCATCTGCGCACGCTCGGCCTCCCGCGGCCATTTTCCTGAAGCCCCGGGAAGCAGAGCACTTCATCTGCGCACGCGCGGCCTCAGGAAGATGGCCGCCGCCACCGATAAACCGGTAATTAACCCGGCTCTGCTGCTTACCGGGCTGCTGCTTCACCTTACCTGTGGAAGGGACCCCGCTCACGCCATACCGCCTCATCCCCGCACCTCTGCCTCCGCCGCACCTCTGCCGCCGCCACACCACTGCCGGTAAGCCTGCATTACGACTATAAGACGCACCCCCTATTTTCCCCCCTTTTTTGTGGGGGAAAAAGTGCATCTTATAGTCGGGAAAATACGGTTGTTATTTCTCATCACAGAATATAGAACCAGAAACACATGGGCTACTTGCACATTGAACAAGTCTGTAGGAACCTGTTCACACACCACCAAGAAACTTGAAGACACAAAAGAGCACAGCGAGACCAAAAATACTGTTATAAAAAAATAAAAATCACAGTAATAAGCAAGTGCTAGTCAAAGGATGGAAAAAACAGGGTATTTAGTTGATAAGTTTTTTTGCAAAAAAATCTATACTATGCTGCTCCACCAATCGTCAAGGTATACCCTTATAGAGCAGCAGTAACATAGCCAGTAATTGGGAGAGTGGAGGGAAGGTTTCAGTCAGTAATTCAACTTACGTTCCAGTCCATACAAGATTAGAGAATATAACATCTACATGTTCTATCTCCTGATATGTTTCCTCTTATTATCTCGAGTAATTGTAACATTACACAGCATCCTTTATGATGTTGCATTAGCTCATCTGCCTCTCATTCAGGTCTTTACAATATCGGATCCTCTCAGTGAAGATCTTCTATAGAAGAGAATTTTCCTGATTTACTTATCAAGCATGGATATGAACAGAGAAAATATGGTGGAGAGGATATTACACCTCACCCTAGAAATCCTCTTCCGGCTTACTGGAGAGGTGAGAGATTCTGATGATGTCACATTACATCATTCTTATCTATCTGAATAATAGATGGACAGAACTGGAGAGGTGAGGACTCTGGAAATGTCTGAATTAAGATTTATTAATGTGTCTCTCCATAACCAGGATTACACAATAGTGAAGAAGACCTCTAGTGAGCGCTGTCAGGACCCTGTGTCTGAGGGAAGACCCCTGAGCCCAATCACAGGGTCTCCATCTCTCCTCCCTGTACATGAGGACATCAATGATCAGAAGATCCTAGAAGTCACCTACAAGATGATTGAGCTGCTGACTGGAGAGGTGACACTGCTGGGAATGCTGGGACATTATACAGTAACACTATGAAGGGATCGGGAGGATGACGATATCATTGTATGTGCCAGGTTCCTATAAGGTGTCAGGATGTCGCCATCTATTTCTCCATGGAGGAGTGGGAGTATTTAGAACGACACAAAGATATGTACAAGGACCACATGATGGAGGTTCCCCAGCCCCTCACATCACCAGGTAATAGGACTAAATACACACAGGCTATAATTATCTGTATGTAAATAATGAATTCAGTCCCTGTACGTGTTTCCTCCAGATCTATCCAGTAAGAAGACAGCACCAGAGAGATGTCCCCGTCCTCTTCTTCCACAGGACTATAAACAAATAGATCCCAATGTTCCTCAGGATCATCAGGTAGATGGAGAGAAGGTTGCATGAGATCTCCCCTATGATGTGTAGACGGCTGTGAAGGTCCTATACTCAGTCTTGTTTTATCCATCAGTATTATAAAACATAGTAATATAGCAAGGTCGAAAAAATACATTTGTCCATCCAGTTCAGCCTATATTCCGTTAGAATAAAGCCCCATATACAGGCGTCTCTTGAACCCCTCGACTGAGTTCGCCATCACCACCTCCTCATGCAAGGAATTCCAGATTCTCACTACCGTATTATATCTTCTATATATATAAAAATGAGTGTATCGCCGATGATGATGTCATAATGGTTGCCAATACGATGATGATGTCATAATAGGTTGCAATGGTGACGGTTATGTCATAATGGTTGCCATGGTGACTGTCATAATAGGTTGTCATGGTGATGATGATGTCAGAATGGTTGCCATGGCGAAGATGATGTCATAATGAGTATATGGGCAAGGAACTATGGGATGGAGGATGTGTGATGGGTATATGGACATAGGACTATGGAATGGAGGATATGTAAGATGGGAATATGGGCACGTGACTATGGGATGGAGGATGTGTATGATGGGTATATGGGCACAGGACTATGGGATGGAGGATGTGTATGTTGGGTATATGGGCACGGGACTATGGGATGGAGGATATGTATGATGGGTATATGGGCACGGGACTATGGGATGGAGGATAATCATCATAGTTTGTTATAACTAACCACAGTTAATTACTATGCCCGGGCTCTTCAGCTAGTGTTTTATACTTGTGTAATGAGAATAAAGGAGATGGCAGGATTAGAGCTGATCATAGATGTGAGTTCTCCATCTGTCTGTTACTTTTACAATATTTGTTTCAGAGGGAAGATCCGAACCATATTAATACTACAGAGACATATGTGAGGGGTGATGAGTGGTATAAAGAGGAGATTTCTACATATGACTACCCAGGTGAGTAGTAACCAATAAATGCAGAGAAGTCACAGATTCTTCTCAGTCACCGGCTGTGGTTGCTTTATCAGTGATGTAGACCGGCCTTATCACAATTGTGTGATCACCATTTTGCCACTGCACCACAACCTCCTCTACCCAAAATTGTTCAAATAACTTTGGTCACTGAAAGCCCTTTTCTATAGAACTTACAACCTGGAGGATCCACCTACTCTTATGGGATTAGAAGATGCTGACTCTTACCTGCCCAGATCTATAAACTAAAAAGCCAAATGACAGCAAACGGAGAATGTGCTGACCAGTTAAAAAATCACTTGAAGAAAAATATAATAATGGGCCTATAAGAGAAATCGGAGGGTAATGATGCTCTTGGCTTCCTAGAACCCTGATATCTTATTGGATGAATCTACCTTCTCTCTCTTCTGTGCTGCTGAATGTGCTCATATGGTCCCTACAAGACCAGGTCCAGTCTATCTGGGCAAACTTCGCTTTTATGATTGACAACATTAAATGTGCAGTGAGGCCAAGTGTGAATTTCTGTACACTAACAACAGAGTTTTCCTTTATCCTGACTTCTCACTTTCTTTTAAAACTGACTAACTTCAAACAGAATTGCGATAAATTTTACAAAAAAACATTACTCCCGTGCCATGATATACAGTGCCTTGCGAAAGTATTCGGCCCCCTGGAACTTTTTCACCTTTTCCCACATATCATGCTTCAAACATAAAGATACCAAATGTAAATTTTTGGTGAAGAATCAACAAGTGGAACACAATTGTGAAGTTGAACGAAATGTATTGGTTATTTTCAAATTTTTGTGGAAATTCAAAAACTGAAAAGTGGGGCGTGCAATATTATTAGGCCCCTTTAATGTAATACTTTGTTGCACCACTGTTTGCTGCGATTACAGCTGCAAGTCGCTTGGGGTATGTCTATCAGTTTTGTACATCGAGAGACTGAAATTCTTGCCCATTCTTCCTTGGCAAACAGCTCAAGCTCAGTGAGGTTTGATGGAGATCGTTTGTGAACAGCAGTTTTCAGCTCTTTCCACAGATTCTCGATTGGTTAGAGGTCTGGACTTTGACTTGGACATTCAAACACCTGGATACGTTTACTTGTGAACCATTCCTTTGTAGATTTTGCTTTATGTTTGGGATCATTGTCTTGTTGGAAGACAAATCTCCGTCACAGTCTCAGGTCTTTTCCAGACTCCAACAGGTTTTCTTCAAGAATGGTCCTCTATTTGGCTCCATCCATCTTCCCATCAATTTTACCCATCTTCCCTGTCCCTGCTAAAGAAAAGCAGGCCCATATCATGATGCTGCCACCACCATATCTGACAGTGGGGATGGTGTGTTCAGGGTGATGAGCTGTGTTGCCTTTATGCCAAACATATCATTTGGCATTGTTGCCAAAAAATTCGATTTTTGGTTTGATCTGACCAGAGCACCTTCTTCCACATGTTTGGTGTATCTCCTAGGTGGCTTGTTGCAAACTTTAAACAACACTTTTTATGGATATCTTTGTGAAATGGCTTTCTTTTTGCCACTCTTCCATAAAGGCCAGATTTGTGCAGTGTACGACTGATTGTTGTCCTATGGACAGACTGTCCCACCTCAGCTGTAGATCTCTGCAGTTCATGCAGAGTGATCATGGGACTCTTGGTTGCATCTCTGATCAGTCTTCTCCTTGTTTGAGATGAAAGTTTAGATGGACGGCTTGCACAGTGCTCCTTGGGATATTTAAAGTTTTGGAAATCATTTTGTATCCAAATCCAGCTTTAAACTTCTCCACAACAGTATCACGGACCTGCCTGTTGTGTTCCTTGTTCTTCATGATGCTCTCTGTGCTTCAAATAGAACCCTGAGACTATCACAGAGCAGGTGCATTTATACGGAGACTTGATTACACAAAGGTGGATTATATTTATCATTAGGCATTTAGGACAACATTGGATCATTCAGAGATCCACAATGAACTTCTGGAGTGAGTTTGCTGCACTGAAAGTAAAGGGGCCAAATAATATTGCACGCCCCACTTTTCAGTTATTGAATTTCCACAAAAATGTAAAATAACCAATAAATTTCGTTCAACTTCACAATTGTGTTCCACTTCTTGTTGATTCTTCACCAAAAATTTACATTTGGTATCTTTGTTTGAAGCATGACATGTGTGAAATGGTTGAAAAGTTCCATGGAGTCAAATACTTTCGCAAGGCACTGTATCTCTAAGCTGTGCATGGCTTATGGCTGTAATATATACATTTGTTAAAATCTGCAGATGTGTTGGCTCGAGCCCTAGTTGTATGGATTCACTCCATGTCATAAAGTCCATTATATTTTTGATCATAAAGAATTCAGATTACTGCGCAATCTCTCCTGAAATGGGGAGCACTAATAGTTTCTCTACTCTCCTGGTCAGGACTCATAGTAGCTCCAGTGGCCCACCATTCATGTTGTTGTTTGTTGTTGTTGCAGATGTAATATTTTTTTTTTTATTCTAACCTTTTTTTTACAGGTTTATTCTGTATGATAGTTTGATTGTGGTGGGATCAGCCTGCCTCACTTATGTGAGTTTGTAACTCCCTAGTAGTCTTTAACCCCTTAAGCCCCGGGCCATTTCCTGTTTTGCATTTTTGTTTTTTGCTCCCCTTCTTCCCAGAGCCATAACTTTTTATTTTTTGGTAAAAATGACCATGGGAGGACTTGTTCTTTGCGGGACGAGTTGTAATTTTGAACGACACCATTGGTTTTAGCATATCTTGTACTGAAAATGGGGGAAAAAATTCCAAATGAGGTGAAATTGCAAAAAAAAAAAAGTGCAATCCCACAGTTGTTTTTTTTTTTTTGTTTTTTTTTAACCATGTTCACTAAATGCTAAAACTGACCTGCTATTATGATTCTCAGGTCATTACAAGTTCATAGTCACCAAACATGTCTAGGTTTTTTTTATTTAAGTGGTGAAAACAAAATTCCAAACTTAGTTTAAAAAAAAAAAAAAAAAAAAAAAGTGGCGCCAGTTTCCGATACCTGTAGCGTCTCCATTTTTCGTGATCTCGGGTTGGGTGAGGGCTTTTTTTTTTTTTGTGCACCGAGCTGACATTTTTAGTGATACCATTTTGGTGCAAATACGAACTTTTGATCACCCATTATTGCAATGTTGCGGCGACCAAAGAAAACCTAATTCGGGCTTGTTGACTTTTTTTTCTCATTACTGAACACTGCAACAAATATATGTAATTTTATTTATTTTTAAGGGGTTAAAAGGGGGTTGATTTGAAAAAAATAAAAAAAATTAAAAATATATATATAATTTTTTTTAAAACCCTTTTTTTTTTTTCTTTTTTGTTTTTTTTACAATTTTGACATGCTTCAATAGAAGCTGCCATAATCCGATCGGCTCTGCTACATAGAGGCGATGATCAAATTGTCTGTATGGAGCAGAATTGCTCACTTGCTATGACCTCTGACCACCGGGTGGCGCTCATAGCAATCCTGCAGTGACAACTATAGAGGTCTGCTGGAGACCTCTGGCCGTCATGCCAACTCATCGATGACCCACGGTCACGTGACCGGGTCACAGATGGGCGGGATTTTCAGTGCGCTTGCCGGAAGCGCAAGTTAAATGCCGCTTTTCTGACAGTGGCATTTAACTAGTCAACAGCCGCAGGTGGATTTCGATTCCACCCATGGCTGTTGAGGGCACTGTCAGCTGTGTATATTAGCTGACATGTGCCTGGAAAGGTGTAGGCTCCGCGCCGAAGCCCGCACCAAACAGGAGGAGTCCGACATCGGCGTACTATTACACCAGATGTTGGAAAGAGGTTTAAAAAAGTTCTCCCTTGCTTCTTCCAAATGCCATAGATCTAAATTTAAGACACCGCAGCTCTGCACTATCATAAAAAGTTAAAAAGTTCTCTTAGAATGTCTAATATTTCTCCTTGAAATTTTTCTGATAGAAAATATTGACCCATACAATAATTTAATTGCCAAGAGCCACCAAGCCCCATACTCTAATTACCCCAGAGAGGTTTCATCACTAGTTACTCATATTTTTTTTTTTTTTTTACTGAATAAAATTGTTTGGTCATTTCAGTAGGTATGTTATTGTCTGTAGTGACAGCTTTGTCCTTCATCCTTTAACCCCCCCCCCACATGGATTTGGACTTACACAGAGACCCCTAGTCTTATGCCATGGTGTTACTAGCTATTCCGTGGTGTGAGATGGGAATAAGCATAATCAGGTAGCCGGGTCACAGCTAGCAGGGCAGAGAAAC
The DNA here is from genome assembly GCF_032444005.1 of Ranitomeya imitator. NCBI lineage: Eukaryota > Metazoa > Chordata > Amphibia > Anura > Dendrobatidae > Ranitomeya > Ranitomeya imitator. The sequence continues at coordinate 335,233,624 of NC_091283.1, read as the reverse complement.
TGCAAAATCAGAATATACAAGAGTAGTCAGTAAATGGGCTGGGGTCACAACAGGAAACAAATACACAAGCCAGTAGCTGAGCACAGAGGACTGAATCACAGGAGATCAAAGCTGTATCTGGCAGCTTCTGGCAATATACTTTGAGCCTTAGTATGGTGTGGTGTTTTCCAATTGGCTGAGGCAGGGAGAAGATTCCTTAAGCTGGACAGCACAGACTGCCACACTGGATGGTATTACAGGTCCTAGGCACCCTAATCTTAGTAGCTGGACAGAGTCTGTATCGCTCAGAGCTTCTGGTTCCCTCATCTCCTCCATCATCAGCGCTGCCTTCTGCAGAATGAATAAGGTCGAAGCTGGTTACAGAAGCAGACGTTGCGGGAGCAGATACCAGAGAAAATGGGACCCACCATTTGCACTAGCGTTAATATGACACAATGGAAGAAAACCAGAGCAGTAGAAATCCCCCATAAAGTGACTCCATTTCATTTTGGAGATTATAACCCTCTATAGGAGTGGTGACTATTTCCCCTTCCCCCATGACCGCACCACAGAGGGGATTTGCCATCAAGGACAAGAAACCAACACATAAAAAGGCTTTACCTCTCTCCCGCATCAGTAGGTTTCCTGTCCCTGATGGGGAACCTACAGTCGACATCGGTGCATACCTGTGGATCGTCGTGGGATGCCAGGCCCGATCGGTCCGATCCAGGCAGCGGGGGTTCAATGCCTCGGCTGGTGCGGTAGCCTGAGGCCCCACTGCTGGGGTCAGCGGACCTTTCAGGGTGTGCAGGGAGAGACAGCAAAGAGGCCTTCTGCAGGCTGCCTCCCTTGGAATCAACTCATTGGGCCGCGCCATCGCTGGGATGCCGGGGGTTCTGGAAGCCAGCACGCACATGGAAGGTGCAGCCTATGATAAAGAGACCAGCACCACCGCAGTGCATGACTGGGTAACCAGTCAGGGCACATGCGTGGGGTCGCGATGATGCAAACACGCAAAGCATAACTGGGTAATCCAGTCTCAGGGTTCCTATGGTCGCCAAATGAGGAACAGGTGACCGGGGGGAGGCCTGGAAGTATTTAAGGTGGGGGGGGAGGGCACGGAAACCATGCTTCTGATGGAGCTCGGTCAGTCTTTCCCACTGGCTATGAGTGACCTAGAGCAGCCGGGGCAGGCCCAGCAGGTCCGGTCACCTCATCAACAGCGGCAGGAGCAGCGATGGCAGGAGCAGCAAAAAATGAAGAAAACTCCCCATCATCAGCAGCATGGCAACGGGGGGGGCACTCCGGATCCCAGCATAGCAGGGGCTCCAGGGCGGCATCCAACACAAGAGGGAGTCCTTCTACGAGAACGGTTCCTCCTCAACCGGTACCCTTCATTCTGTCAGGATGGTGAGTGATCTCCAAGAAAGTTAATTTTTTTTTTATCTAGGACTCCCTATTCTCTTCTCTTTGTAGAGAAGGAAGAGTTCGGGGGAAAACTAAGCATAGGTTTTGTGCAATTTGTATGGAGGAGTTACCCACTACATGGGAAAAGTGACTGTGCAGCTCTTGCATAGAGCATACAATCTGCGAAGGAACTTCGGGGTTTGCCGCAGAGCTCAGGTCATTGATTAAAACGCAGGTAGAGAGCACCTTCAGGTCCCTTCAGGAGGAGGGAAAGAAGAGGCAAAAATCCATATATAGTTCACCTGAACCCAGGTCCAGTAGTACGGAGAGTGCGGTTGGGGAGTCTAACTCATCTCCTTCATCATCATCATCCTATGGGGATAAAGGCGGTCGCAGTTGTTTTCCATTAGAGGAGACATACAACCTCGTTAAAGCAGTTAGAGCCATCATGGGACTGGTAGATCCTTGTCCCAAAAAATCAGTTCAGGATCTTATGTTCGGGGTCTAGAGCAAAAAAAGAGGAGGTCCTTTCCACGGAATAATAAAATCCAAACTTTAATGAAAAAGGAATGGAAAAAAACAGAAAGGAAGGGTCTCTTTACCCCAGAGAGAATTTACCCCTTTGAGGACCTAGTGTGTTCATTTTGGGAGAAGGCTCTGAAGTTAGATGTAGCAATTGCCAAAGTTTTCCCTCCCTTTTGAGGATATGAGGGTATTAAAGGACCCCATGGTCAAGTTAGCAGATGCATTCCTGAAGGGGTCATGGGAAGCCGCCGGGGGAGGGCTAAAGCCAGCATTGGCAGCCACATGTACGGCTAGATCACTAATGGTCTGGCTAGACCAGCTGGAATTTCAAATCAAGGAAAAAACCTCTAGAGACTCTACAGTATATTAGACTCTATTCCAGTAATGAAGGGCGCTGCTGCCTTTCTGGCAGATGCATCAGTGGACTTGGTCAGGCTAGCCACCAGATCAGTATCCTCCAACGCAGCCCGGCATGCCCTCTAGCTTAAATGTTGGCCAGGGGACATGCAGACTAAATCAAAGTTGTGTTCCATCCCCTGTGAGGGCGAGCTCTTGTTTGGTTCTACGTTAGATGATATTCTAAATAAAGTGGGTGACAAGAAAAAAAGATTCCCTATCCTCTAACCCATCTTACAAGCGTCCCTTTCGGAGTAAGAGATTTTTTTCCATCATACATGACGGCACCACGAGAGAGGGGATCCGCCCATCAAGGACGGGAAACCTTCAAGATAAAAGGGGCGGCTCCTCTCTCCACATCAGTTGGTTTCCTGTCCTTGATGGGAACCCTCAAGATGAAGACTTCTGATGAAGACAGAAGAGGATGCCTGGGTCGGGTGGATTTGGGCAGGCGCTGGTCTGCTGCACCAGTCACCAGGTACCGGTAGTCGCCTCGGGGGTCATGTATTCCATGCCCCCCCTGAGCGAAGCATGGCCACAACCCGTGAGGCAATGCCTGGTAGAAAATTATCCTCGGGGGCCGCAGATAGCGTTTCCCCCCTGCTGATTAAAAATCCTACTGTCCTCGGGGGTCACTACATGGTGGCCATGCAGCCCGTAAGGCACATCGGTGCCTGGGCTGAGTAAGTCTCCTCAGAGGTTGGGGGCCTCCCTGTCGAGAATTAAGAGCAGGTCTCCCCCTCCCTCCTTCCTTCCTGGTCGGTACCTGAGAATTATGGAGCAGTGTCTGGCAGCGTTGAGGGTAAGTGCTGCGCTGCCTTCCTGACATCCGTGGATTGGACACTCCCGGCGCTGCAAGCCTCCCTCCAGCCGGCGCTGGGTACCCAGAAATGGAGGTACGCGTGTGCGCACAATACCCGGCGGCAGCACTCGGAATGTTTGATGCGGGCAGGGGGGCCAGAAACTTACCGGAAGTAAAGGCCGGGTGCATGCCTGGAAGTAAAGCGCGCATGGGTGCTGAAGGAGCGTGCACCGGAAATAATGACCGTGTGCACGTGCAGGACTCGGTGGAAGCACTCGGATTAAGTAGCGCGCACCGGACGTGGCTACCGGCGACGCGCATGGAATGAAAGCGCAAATGCATTTTTTTTTGTTAACCAGCTGAGGCAGGATCAGCCAGGTGATTGATTATATATAACATGCAGGTGTGCGCATACACCTGATTGTAGCACAAAGTGCCGAGGGCCAGTAAAAAGCAGGATCAACCAGGTGATCCATTAAAAAAAAAAGGGAGTGAGTCTATTTAAACAAACCAGAAGTGCTGCCCTGTGTCACTAAACCAGGCCAGGTTGCTTGTGACTGCTCTTGTTACGTGGCAGTGTGTAAGATGGAGAGTTTTTCGCCGGAACATTTATTGCCACAGCAAGAGGTGCAGGAGAGGCAGTCTCGCTCAAGTGAAAATAGCCAGATCCACCACGGCAGCAGCAGAAGCCACACGGACAGCATACGGACGGATCGTCATACCAAGGAGGGGTCCCTGGTCTCATTGGGAGACACGGAGAAAACCAGCCAACCTCCTGATCCGGTACCCGTACTTTGAAAGCGTCCGAGTGGTGAGTGAACTTCGAGAAAGTCAAGCATGCTAATGTCTGTTCTTTTCTCTTATCTCCGTCTCTCCCCTCTTTTCTTACATTTGGGGGGTGGAGTATAGGAGGTTCCCAAAAAAGTATAAGGCAAAATCTAAAAATAAGGAATGTCCCTTGTGTAAAAAGCCTTTAAAAACAGCCTGGAGTAAAAGACTGTGTCAGGAGTGTATCAACAAGACAGTGGTGGAGGAAACGCCCTGCTTTACGGAGAGCCAAAGATCTCTGATCCAGTTAGAGGTCTCTAGGTCTGTAAAAGCGTTACAGACAGCCGACACAGATACCAGGTCTAGGGACAGATCCAGCCCCTCTGTAGCATCCCAGAGGGATTCCTCTGAGTCAGAGGAAGACTCAGACACAGCTCACTGCTCAGATAGTAGCTCAGAGGAGGAGGATACATTTCCAGCAGAGGCTACGGATAAGCTTATAAAAGCTGTTCGCTCTACCATGGGGCTGGTAGACGAGAAGGCAAAAAAGACAGCTCAAGAACTTATGTTCAGTGGTCTACGTGGTCTACAAAAGAAAAAACGGAGGTCATTCCTTATTAATGAACAGCTACAAGAACTGATTAAAAGGGAATGGCAAAAAATGGAAAAAAGATAATATATCCTTTTGAAGAGGAGGCGTCCTCACCTTGGGATAGAGCCCCAAAAATTGATGTGGCAATTTCAAAAGTTGCCAGAAAATCCTCCCTGCCATTCAAGGATTTAGGTTCTCTAAAGGAACCTCTGGATAGAAAAGTGGACGGTTCCCTGAAAACCGCATGGGAAGTCTCAGCAGGGGCACTAAGGACAGCTATCGCGGCTACTTGTGTAGCCAGATCTCAAAAAATCTGGATAGACAACCTGGAGGAACAGGTAGAACAAAAAGTTCCCAGAGAAACTATCCTAGAGGCAATACCAACCATGAGATCAGCGGCAGTGTTTCTAGCTGAAGCATCAGCAGACTCGGCTAGACTGGCAGCAAAGTCAGCAGCTTTAGCCAACACAGGACGCCGTGCGGTATGGCTTAAATGCTGGCCAGGAGATACACAGGCAAAGATGAAACTTTGCTCTTTGCCATGTGAGGGGAACTTCCTGTTTGGTCTGGCATTAGACATAGTGTTGGAAAAAGCCGGTGACAAAAAGAAAAATTTTCCAAAGCAGCCATTTCAGCCCTTTCGGCGCTCCTTTCAGAGAGGCCGAAAATTCCAAAGGCAGCAGTTTAGAGACCGAGACAGGAGCAACTTGGACAAGCGATCCAGAGGAGGAAAAGGTTTCTCTTTTGGCAAGTCACCCAGGTACACCAAGAAACCCTCCCAGTGACGGTCCTTCTCATGTGGGAGGGAGGCTCTCTCACTTCCTTCCAGCCTGGGAGAGGATCTCCTCCAGCGTATGGATCCGACAGATTATAGGATCAGGCCTAAAATTAAAATTCCACCACTGGCCTCCAAGAAGATACATGCTGACCCCGGTACAGTCCCCCCAAGAGAAACAAGACAGTCTGGAAGGGGAAGTAACATCACTCCTAGACAAGCACGTCTTGGAAGAAGTTCCTATAGAGGAAAGGATGGAAGGATTTTATTCCCCCCTTTCTCTCATAAAGAAACCGGACAATTCAAGGAGGACAATAATAAATTTAAAAGGCCTCAACAAATATCTAATAATTCCATCTTTCAAAATGGAAGCAATAAAATCAGCGGTGAAACTTCTATATCCTCAGTGTTACATGTCAGTCCTAGACCTAAAGGACGCTTACTATCACGTCCCAATCAGACAACGAGATCGTCAGTTTCTGGGAATGGCAGTTCAGATGGGGTCCCAGTTGCGTCACTTTCAGTACAGGGCTCTGCCCTTTGGAATAGCAACAGCCCCATGGGTATTTACAAAACTGATTGCAGAGGTCACAGCACATCTCAGAGAAAAAGACACACTGATAATACCCTACTTAGACGACTTCCTGATAGTGAGGGATACTTTTCTTACTGTCAGGAGCAGGTCAGAATAGTGATGGACACACTACAGACACTAGGATGGCAACTGAACCTCAAAAAATCCAAACCAGAGTCAGCAATGGTCCAGAATTTCCTAGGGATAACAGTAGACTCCGTGGCGCAGGAGTGTCGCCTCCCAGAGGAAAAAAATCAAACAAATGAGGAGTTCCCTGGACATATACAGCCACCAAAGTAATCACAACGGACGCCAATCCATGGGGGTGGGGAGCTCACTCAGACACACTATGGGTCCAAGACCCCTGGGCTCAAGAGGAGAAAAATCTATCCTCAAACGAGTGGGAACTCCTAGCAATCGAAAAAGCGCTAAGGAGGTTACTTCCACACTTGACAGGGCATCATGTGAGAGTCCTATTGGACAACCGAACAGCGGTCGTATACGTGAACCACCGGGGGGCACCCGTTCTCGGTCACTGGTGCACATAACCAAAAGACTCATGACTCTAGCCGAAAGGCATTTCCTCTCATTATCGGCCCTGCATATTCGAGGTGTGGACAATATAAAGGCAGACTTTTTAAGCAGGAACCACTTAAGGCAAGGGGAATGGTCCCTAAAAAATCAATTTTTCAACAGATAGTGCACATGCGTGGAAGACCCAGTGTAGACCTCTTTGCCTCAAAAGCCAACAAAAAAGTTCAAAAGTTCTGCTCCCTGAACCCAGCAGACAGGCCGTTGGCAGTAGACACCTTCAGCATAGAATGGACGTCAGGACTCTGGTGTGCCTTCCCACCGATATGTCTAATTCCAGCAGTTCTGAAGAAGATCAGGGAAGACCAGGCCAGAGTGATTGTAATAGCTCCCTTCTTCCCGTAAAGACAATAGTTTTCCCGGCTGAGAGTGATGTCAGTGACGGACCCGTGGGTACTCCCGGAAGACCAGGACCTTCTAACACAGGGCCTTTTCATCCACCCGCAGAATTCCAGGCTACATTTGACAGCCTGGCATTTGAACAGTCGTTGTTAGAGAAAGAAGGGTTCTCAGCTGGTTTAATATCCACCTTGCTCAGTAGCAGAAAACCAGTAACGACCAAGATCTATGGGAGAGTATGGAAGAAATTCCTGTACAGCTCAGGGCCAATACGGGAAGGGGAGGTCCCGATAGTGGCAATACTGGAGTTCCTGCGAAAGGGCTTAGATCTGGGATTAGCTGTTAGTACCCTCAAAGTGCACATTTCAACTGTGACCTGGCAAGCAATAGATGGGTGATGAGGTTTATCCGAGCCTGTAGTAGAACTGAGTCTGTCCCATCCCCTACTCCTCCACATGGGATCTAAATTTAGTATTGACAGCTTTGACAGAAAGCCCCTTTGAGCCGTTAAATACAACTTCATATAAAGTATTAACATTAAAAACAGCTTTGTTAGTGGTACTTACATCAGCCCTTAGGGTTGAGGATTTACATGCGTTGTCAGCTGACCTCCCCACTTACACACAAATTATGGACAATAGGGTTGTATTAAAATTAGATCCTGCATATCTCCCCAAAGTGGTATCGAGATTCCATAGGGCTCAGGATATAACCCTACCCTCTTTCTGTCCCAATCCTAGTAACAAGAAAGAGGAGAGACTCCATTGCCTAGATGTCAGGAGTTGTATCCTACAGTATTTAGAGATGACAAAATCCTGGAGGAAACAGAGGGCTTTATTTGTATCATTCCAGGGGTCAAGGAAAGGCCTTAAAGCCTCAAAACAAACTATCGCTAGATGGGTGAAAGAGGCCATTATTCTAGCGTATAGTAGTGTATTCAGGGTTGTTCCACAGGGTCTGAAAGCCCACTCCACGAGGGCCATGGCGACGTCGTGGGCGGAGAGAGCAGATGCTACCATCGACCAAATCTGTAAGGCAGCCACTTGGTCCTCTCCGTCTACGTTTTTTAAACATTATAGGCTAGACCTATCTGCTACCTCTGATCTCACATTTGGGAGAAGAGTGTTACAAGCAGTGATCCCTCCCTGAAGAGAATACAAATCTCTGTAACTCTCTCGTGGTGCCGTCATGTATGATTCAAAAACACGGGTATTACATACCTGGTAATATGTTTTTTATTATTTGTATTATACACTCCCTCGGGTGTCGGTGAATAGAACCGCATAGGATGTATTATTTGTGTACACTAACCGGCGGAGTTCTTCTTGTACTCTGTAAAGCAACTGATGTGGAGAAAGGAGCCGCACCTTTTTATCTTGAAGGTTTCCTGTCCTTGATGGGCGGATCCCCTCTCGTGGTGCCGTCATGTCTCATGAAAAAACACCTTACCAGGTATGTAATACCCGTGTTTCCAGAGGAGGCTCCCAAAAACCCAGGCTAAGTGGAAAGAGAGAAGGAGTAAAAACAAGGGTTTCATGTTCAACAGGCCCAATGACAACAAAAAGCCATCCCAATGAGGGTTTCTCCCGGATGGGGGGAAGATTATCCCTCCTTCTCCTGGCCTGGGAGCAAATAACCACCAGTTTTTGGATAGTGGACCTAATAAAATCAGGCCTAAAACTCTGTTTCCACACTACTCCCTATCCATCCTTAATAATGACACCTCAGAGGTCCTCAGAAGTAGAACAACTGGCCTTAGAACAAGAGATTCTCTGGCTTGCGGGAAAAGGAGTTATTCAGGAGGTCCCTCGCCAAGATGGAGGCAAAGGGTTCTACTCCCCCATTTTCCTGAGAGGGAAACCATATGGGTCTTTTAGGATGATTATAAATTTAAGGAAACTAAACAGGTGCCTGAAAGTGCAATAATTCAAGATGGAAACAATAAAGACGTCAGTGAAAATGTTGTTTCCACTCTGTTTCATGATGGTTCCGGATCTAAAGGACGCATACTATCACGTCCCCATCCACAAAGACTATCAAAAGTTTCTCAGGGTAGCAATCCTAATACAAGGGGTTGTAACACACTATCAGTTCTTAGGTCTTGGGGTACCGTCACACAGTGGCACTTTGATCGCTAGGACGGCACGATCCGTGACGTTCCAGCGATATCGTTACGATCTCGCTGTGTCTGACACGCTACTGCGATCAGGGACCCCGCTGAGAATCGTACGTCGTAGCAGATTGTTTGAAACTTTCGTCGCTGGATCTCCCGCTGACATCGCTGAATTGGCGTGTGTGGCGCCGATCCAGCGATGTCTTCACTGGTAACCCGATGTTTACCCTGGTTACCAGCGTAAACGTAAAAAAACAAACACTACATACTTACCTTCTGTGTCTGGCCTCCGGTGCTGTGCTTCTCTGCACTGGCTGTGAGCGCCGGTCAGCTGGAAAGCACAGCGGTGACGTCACCGCTCTGCTTTTCGGCTGACCGGCGCTGACAGTGCAGAGGAAAGCACAGCGCCGGAGGACAGACACGGAAGGTAAGTATGTAGTGTTTGTTTTTTTTACGTTTACGCTGGTAACCAGGGTAAACATCTGGTTACTAAGCGTGGCCCTGCGCTTAGTAACCCGATGTTTACCCTGGTTACCAGGGGACTTCGGGATCGTTGGTCGCTGGAGAGCTGTCTGTGTGACAGCTCTTCAGCGACCAAACAGCGACGCTGCAGCGATCGACATCGTTGTCGTTTCAGTGTGACGGTACCCTTACATTTGTACTGGCTATAGCTCCACGGGTATTCTCTAAGATAGTGGCAGAAGTAATGACACACCTGAAGCAACAAGACATTCTAATCGTGCCATATCTAGGAGACTTCCTGATAATTGGCAACTCCCCCCAACATTTCAAAGACCAGTTAGAGAGGGTCATGTGTTCCTTAACCAACTTAGGCTGGCTTTTGAATCTAGGGAAGTCCAGAATAGTGCCGAGCCAGGTACAGGAATACCTGTGCATTATACTAGATTCAAGCAAACAGGAGTGTTGCCTCCCAACGGGAAGGTCCAGAAGATGGTGGAGCTAGTTTCTCGAACATAGGATCTCCCCTCCATAACTTTGCGGAAAGCAGTGTCCTTCTAAGGGCATGTGTCCACCTTCAGGATGGCCGGCGGTATCGTCGGAGCGGCTTTGCCGCTCTGCACTAAGCCCCGCCCCATTCTGGGACGCGATGATGCCGGATGTGTTCACAGCACACATCCGGCATCATCGCACCCATCGCATAGGGCCCTGTGCTATATCTTGCGGCGACGCAGTGTCGCCGCAAGATATACGGACATGCTGCAATCTGAAAAGATGCGCAGCATGTCCGGAGTCGCAGGGCCGCCGTGTGCGTGTTACCACGCATAGTGGAGACGGGATTTCATTCAATCCCCTCCACTATGCTGTAACATCTGGACGCTGCGTGTCTGACGCTGCGGCTCTATGCAGCGTCAGACACGCAGCGTTTCCTGCACGTGGAAACATACCCTTAGGGTCCATGACATCATGTATTTTGGCCGTTCAGTGTGCTCAGGTACACACCAGGGAGTTGCAGTGGGAGATATTGTCAGCAGAAAACTCTCTAAAGGGACATTTAGAAGGTCAGTTCACCATATCATCAAGAACAACTCTCTCACTAGAATGGTGGATAAGGATAGAGAATCGGACCCGGAGTGTTCCATGGGTGGTTCCAGAATAATAATAATAATAATAATAATAATAATCTTTATATAGCGCAAACATATTCCGCAGCGCTTTACAGTTTAAGTTTCAAACACAACAGTGATAAGTAACAACTTTAACAACACAATAATTAAAGCAAAATAAGAAGATGACCCTGCTCGTGAGAGCTTACAATCTACAATGAGGTGGGGGAGATGCAAAGTACAGGTGTGTTTACAATGATGTATTTACAATGATGATCCAGCCATCTTCAGGGGGTGTAATATCATGCAAAATTTTTCACAATTTGTGTACATATACATATGAATCATCATTAAATATATGCAGCAAAAAGCGTTATGAATATATGTATTCATAACGCTTTTTGCTGCATATATTTAATGATGATTCATATGTATATGTACACAATAAATTGTGAAAAATTTTGCATGATATTCCACCTGTGAGTGCGGTGTATTTTCAGATTACTGTGATTTAGGACTTGGATCCACTATACCACAAACAAATTTTTTAGCAGAGTGCAGACTAATTTCTTACAAATCAATCTTCAGGGGGTGGGCAATAGGTGGAATTAGTGAAGGGGCTACTCACACACACAAACATAAAATAACTTTGATTAGTGAAAGGCCGCTCTGAAGAAATGTGTATTGAGGGAGTGCCTAAAACTTTGCAAATTGTGGATGGTCCTAATATCTTGGGTTAGGAAATTAGAGGATTGGCGCAACACGTGGTAAGTCTTGGGAGTCGGGAGTGGGAGGTATGGATAAGTGCAGAGGTTAGTTGGAAGTCGTTTGCAGAGCGCAGTGGTCGGTTAGGCCGATAGACAGAAATGAGGGAAGATATGTAAGGTGGGGCTGCACTGTGGAGAGCTTTGTGGGTGAGAACAAATACTTTGAAATGGATTCTATAATGAATAGGCAGCCAGTGTAACGACTGTCGAAGAGCGGACATGTCTGAATACCGATTAGCACACATAGAGTGGTCACCGTTACATTTTGATGTCAGTAGGTCGTTGGTCACCTTGATGAGTGCAGTTTGTCGAATGTAGGGGGCGGAAACCGGACTGTGAAGGGTCTAGGAGGGAACGAGTGGAGAGGTAATGGGTAAGGCGGGAGTAGATCAGGTGCTCCAAGAGTTTAGAGATGAAGGGAAGATTGGAGACTGGTCGGTAGTTGTTTGTGCAGGACGGGTCGAGGGCGGGTTTCTTTAGTAATGGAGTAATGATAGTGTTTGAAGGAGGAGGGGAAAATGCCAGAGGAGAGGGAGAGATTAAAGATTGTAGTTAGGTGAGTTGTGACGACTGGAGAGAGAGACTGGAGGAGATGAGAGGGAATGGGGTCAATAGTGCATGTAGTCTGACAAGAAGAAGAGAGGAGCTTGGAGACTTCTTTTGTGATGAGATCGAATGTGGAGAGTGAGCCAGGGGAAATGCAGGGAGAGATGGGAGTCACTGCACTTGGTGGCTGGGAGCAGATTTCCTGACGGATGTTATCTATTTTCTCTATAAAGTGGGAGGCCAGGTCATCAGCACAAATGTCTGTGATAGGGGCTTGTGCTTTTGGCCTGAGGAGGGAGTGAAAGGTGTCAAAAAGTTTATTGGGGTTGTTGGATAGTGAGGAGATCAGGGTGATGAAGTGGGACTGTTTGGCGAGGTGAAGGGCAGAATTATAGGTTCTTAACATAAATTTGAAGTGTATGAAGTCTTCTGGTGTGCGAGTTTTCCTCCATAAGAGTCCAGCACACCTAGAGCATCACTGGAGAAATCAGGTATGCTATGTGAGCCAGGGCTGTTTTACTCTGTGTTTGGAGGTTCTGAGGGTGAGGGGAGCTACTTGGTCAAGGGTGCTGCTAAGAGTGTTGTTCTAGTGATGTACAGCCAGATCAGGACAGGAAAAAGTGGAGATTGGGGACAATGATGAGTGTTAGGGAGTCTGAAAGTGTATGAGGGTTAATGGCATGTAGATTTCTGAATGTGTGGTAGGTAGGAGTTTGCAGGGGTGGGCGAGGAATTGTGAGAGTGAAGGAGAGAATGTTCTGGTAATAGAGGGGAAGTGGTGAGTCATCTAGGTAGGAGATTGTGTGTTTCAGAGGTTGAGAGCTGTGAGGCCTAGAAGAGTGGTTAGTGATAGAAGCTGGGATGCAGATGTGGAAGTGGGGCTGTTAATGGGTAAGTTGAAGTCTCCCAGGATAAAGGCTGGTAGTTCTGAGGACATGAAGTGCGGCAGCCAGGCAGAGAAATGGTCCAGGAAGTGGGTGGGTGAGCCTTGGGGCTGGTATATGACTGCTACTCTGAGGGAGAGGGGACAGAAGAGCCTGATGGTGTGGTCTTGACAACGGACGCAAGTCCCAGGGGTTGGGGGGCACACCTGAACGACCAGATAGCGCAGGGGGTCTGGACAGACAAAATAAGTGCAGTATCTTCAAACATGAAGGCGCTTTTGGCAGTAAAGTTCGCCCTTTTAGAATTTCTGAGCACCCTTCAGTCATACCATGTCAGGGTATTCTCTGACAACCAGGTGGTAGTAGCTTATTTGAATCACTAGGGGGGGAACTCATTCCCAGCCACTCATGGAGGTAACAAGTTCCATTTTTCAGTTAGTCGAGGACAACCTGGAGTCTTTGACGACACTCTATATAAAGAGGGTGGAGAATCAAAGGGCAGATTTCCTGAGTCGGACCCGGCTAAGGGAGGGCGAGTGGGAACTAAATCAGGCGGTGTTCGATCAGATTGCAGAATGGGGTCTCCCGGCCATAGATCTGTTCGCCAACAGTCAAAATCGGAAGGTATACGCTTTCTGCTCAATAGCCCCCATAGGGAACCATGTCGCGTTGGACACCTTCATGATTTCTTGGAACTACCAGCTGGCATATGCTTTTCCCTTTCGCCACGACAGCACCCCACTGGAGAGAGGGATCCGCCCCGCAGGAACAGGAAACCTACCGAGAAATAAAAGGGGGCGGTCCGCCTCTCCTCCTCAGTTTAGGTTTCCTGTTCCTGCGGGAACAATCCAGGAACGACAGGATCAACATACCTGGGCTAGCATGCCGCCTGTGCGGTGTCCGTGAGAACGGCAGGGGCTGCAGCTCAGAAGCAGCGTCGGGGGAGTTCCGCTAGACGGCTCCCTCCTCAGCTGGTGGATGGAGCAGACGGCCGGGTCCGGGGAGGGCCGCCCGGCATTCTCTCCTGCGAGCGGCGCGGCCAGGAGCGGGTAAGAGAACCTCCATTGCGGTCCGGCGCTGAGTCCCGGACCGCGCATGCGCCGACCGCCGCAATACTGGCTACCCCGGAACTGAAGGAGTCACTTCCGGGGCGCCTAGGCCGGATCTGGGGCGGGGGAGCCAGCGGCAACCCGCGCATGCGCATTGCGCAGCAGGAGAGGAAAAAAAAAAAAAAAAAAAAGGGCGCACTATTTAAAAACGCCCAGAAACAATAATGCGGCGATGCAGAGATGTCATCCCCAGGTGCCATGGACCCCACAGCTGGAGATCCAGGGCCCCCCACCAAAGATCACACCAAAGGATCCTCGGAGTCCGCTCGTAAGAGTGACGGTTCCAGAACAGGATCTCGGCCTTCTGATCCGGTACTATTCGCTTCACTGGGTGAGTGTTTAAACTCTGCCTATTTAAGCTGACGCTGTCTCCCTATTTCTCTCTCTTTTCTCTCTCTCTCGCTACTTATTACGCCCAGTCTAAAAAGCGACAAAAAACGAAACATAAGGAATGTGCCTTGTGTAGCCAGCCCCTTCCGGACTCATACCCCAAAAAACTGTGCAAAGACTGTTTTGAGGAAACAACTCAGGGAGCGACAGTGTCCGTTACGGACTTACGGGCCATTATTAGGGAGGAACTAAAAAATATGACCCAGGAAAAACCGCGTAAAGCTAAGTCCAAAACACCAACACTTATGTCAGACTCCGAAAGTGACCACACGGTACTGTCAGAAGCCTCCCTATCGTCATCATCATCATCATCTTCCTCAGAAATCGAGGGTCGTTCATGTTTCCCCTTAGACAGTGTGGACAACTTGGTAAAATCAATCCGCAATACCATGGGGTGTGAGGAGGTAAAGGGTGCGCAAACCACGCAGGAAATTATGTTTGCGGGTTTGGCAGAGAGAAAGAGGAGATGTTTTCCGGTTATACCAGCGGTGAAAGCATTAATTAAAAGAGAGTGGAAGAAGCAGGATCAAAGAAGCTTTTTACCCTCCGCGTCTAAACGTAAATATCCGTTTAGTGATGAGGAGCTCCTTACATGGACCAAAGTCCCTAAGGTCGATGCAGCCGTAGCTTCTACCTCCAAGCAATCCACTCTGCCTGTGGAGGATGCGGGACTTCTGGTCGATCCATTAGATCGCAAAGCTGAATCATCCCTTAAGCGATCTTGGGAGGCAGCTACAGGAATCTTTAAACCTGCAGTAGCCAGCACCTGCGCTGCCCGGTCAATGATCATTTGGATTGATCAGTTGGACCAGCAGATCGAAAATAAAGTCTCGAGAGAGAAACTTCGAGCAGCCATCCCCTTAATACGTGGAGCAGCAGCTTTTATGGCGGACGCATCTGCCGACTCTCTTCGGTTAGCAGCGAGATCCGCAGGTCTTGTGAACAATGCAAGACGCGCACTTTGGATGAAAAGTTGGAAGGGGGACGCGCAGTCTAAATCTAAAATATGCGCAATCCCATGTGAGGGTGAGTACCTCTTTGGTAAAACCTTAGATGAGATACTCAAAAAGGCAAAGGACAGGAAGAAAGCTTTCCCTGATTCCTCTATTCCCTTTTACAGGAGAGCCTTTAAGAGGAGACCGTTTGGTAAAAGGAGGCAAACGGATAGGTCTACAACATGGACTGCTAAAGAGGACAGGCAAAGAGGTACCATGTTTAGAAGACCCAACCCCCCAAAAGACAATAAATTCTGAGGATATACCAGTAGGGGGCAGACTAAAGTTTTTCGCCACCCAATGGTACAAAATAACATCTAGCTCGTGGGTCTTAAACATCATCCGAGATGGAATTAAACTACAATTCTCTCGTGTTCCCCACGAGTCATATATTATAACATCCCTCAGCTCGCCCGCACAACAGCAGGCTCTAGAGCTAGAAATTCAAACCCTATTATCAAAGCGGGTTTTAGTCCAAGTTCCCGAGGGACAGGAAGGCAGTGGATTCTACTCTCCCTTATTCCTGATTTCTAAACCCGACGGTTCTTTCAGGACCATCATAAACCTTAAAAAGCTCAATTCATTTGTCAAAAACTATACATTTAAGATGGAATCCATTAGATCCACTATAAAACTCCTCTTTCCAAACTGTATGATGGGGGGCATTGATTTAAAAGATGCTTATTATCATCTCCCTATCCATGACAGATACCAAAAGTACCTCAGAGTAGCAGTGACAATCAACGGCGAGATTCATCATTTCCAGTATACAGCCATGCCCTTCGGCCTTTCAACAGCACCGAGGATCTTCACCAAGATAATGCTAGAGGTGATGGCCTACCTTCGCCAGAAAGAAACCTTAATTGTTCCATATCTGGATGACTTTTTGGTCATTGGAAATTCAGTTACTCAATGTGCTGATCGTTTGGCTCATGCAATTTCCTCTCTACAGGATCTAGGCTGGATAATCAATACCAACAAATCCAGACTCACTCCGCTATCCTGCCAGGCGTTCTTGGGGTTCCATCTAGACTCCATATCTCAAAAGTGTCTCCTGCCTCAGGTAAAAATACTACTGATCAAACACAAAGTCCTAGCGGCGATAAACAATCCACGTATATCCCTAAGACAAGCTATGTCCTTACTAGGATCTCTTATTTCTTGTATACCTGCGGTAAAATGGGCTCAACATCATACCCGTACACTGCAACAGCAGATTTTACAAGAAGATAGACGGTTATCTGGTCACCTAAATGTGAAAATAACCTTATCTCATGAAGTTTTAACTTCCTTAAAGTGGTGGCTGAATTCAGACCATTTAATGAGTGGTGTTCCATGGATAATAACGCCATCTCATACCATAACCACGGACGCCAGTCCTCATGGATGGGGCGCTCATATGGGGAATGATTTTTGCCAAGGGCTTTGGAACATGGAGGAAAGCTGCTACTCCTCTAATGTTAAAGAATTAAATGCAGTAAAATATGCCTTATGCCATTTTCTCCCACAGCTACGAGGGAAGGACGTCCGAATCCTTTCCGACAACACCACCACAGTGGCGTATCTAAACAGGCAAGGAGGCACGCGATCAGAGACTCTGATGTCTTCTGCTACAGAAATCCTAAATCTAGCAGAAAGTCACCTAACATCCCTTACTGCACTGCACATAAGAGGGGAAAACAACCAGCAGGCGGACTTCTTAAGTCGACACACCTTGAAACAAGGAGAGTGGTGCCTAAACCAGCAGATTTTTCGAGATATAGTATCCCTATGGGGTCAACCTCAAATAGATCTCTTCGCCACAAGGAGAAACAAAAAAGTCCGGAAATTTGCCTCCCTATCTCTAGCGGATCATCCGGACATTCTGGACGCTCTACAAGCCCCTTGGCAGTTCAGTCTAGCATATGCTTTTCCACCGATCATACTGCTGCCCCAAGTCATTCGCAAAATCAGAACCGAAGGAGCGAGGGTGATACTAATAGCTCCATTCTGGCCCAAGAGACCATGGTTCTCGTGGCTGCAAACCATGTCGATCTCAGATCCTTGGGTCCTCCCCTCAACACCCAGTCTTCTCTTCCAGGGTCCGTTTTTCCACCCTCAAGTGGACAGTCTACATCTCACGGCCTGGAATTTGAGAGGCAGATGCTAAAATCAAGGGGGTTCTCGGAGGGATTGATAAACACGCTCCTCCAGAGTAGAAAACCTTCCACTACAAAAATTTACACAAAAATATGGAAGAAATTCTTACAATTCCATACATCTTCAAACACATCAGAAATTCCGATACAGTCTATCCTGGAATTTCTTCAAAAAGGGAGAGAACTAGGTCTAACTGCAAACACCTTAAAAGTTCATGTTTCAGCACTAGGAGCTCTCTATGGCCATAACATTGCGGGGAATAGATGGGTATCCCGATTTATTACAGCCTGTGAACGGATAAATCCAGTTAATATACCTAGAGTTCCTCCCTGGGATCTAAACTTAGTTTTACAAGCCCTAACAGACTCTCCATTCGAACCAATAGATTCAATACCAATCAAGATCCTATCACTAAAAACAGCCCTCTTGGTAGCACTGACTTCAGCTAGGAGAATCAGTGACATCCAAGCACTCTCTATAGATCCACCTTTCCTGCTAACTTTTCAGGATAAGTTGGTCCTTAAACCAGACCCTTCCTACCTTCCCAAAGTAGCTAAGACATTCCATAGGTCTCAGGAAATAATCTTGCCCACTTTCTTCAGTAATCCTTCCACTCCTGAAGAACAAAAGTACCACACTCTAGATGTTAAAAGAGTAGTGTTAAAGTACATTGAAAGAACCTGTAGCTGGCGACAGTGTAGGGCTCTGTTTATTTCCTTCCAGGGTCACAAGAAGGGTCATGGAATAACGAAAAGCACGTTATCCCGGTGGATCAGAGAGTCTATCAGACTGGCCTATTCCGCGAGTAAAGAAAACCCTCCGGAAGGCATAACAGCGCACTCTACCAGAGCTATGGCATCCACCTGGGTAGAAAGGGGAGAGGTCCCAATTGAGACTATATGTAAGGCGGCAACTTGGTCAAATCCCTCTACATTCTATAATCACTATAGGCTTGACCTATCGTCAACTTCTGACCTAGACTTTGGCAGGACTGTCCTCAGCACGGTGGTCCCCCCCTAGGTGATGGTCTCTGTAAGATCTCCAGTGGGGTGCTGTCGTGGCGAAAGGGAAAAAGCCGGATTACTCACCGGTAATACTCTTTTAGTGAGTCCACGACAGCACCCTCTTATATCCCTCCCTATATTAATATAGTACTTACTATTGAGTAAAATTCTTTTAATCATATATGAGCAAATAAGTTTGAAAATGAAATAAATTATATTTGCCTAATACTGGCGGTCCTCCGGGTACTCTGAAATCAAAACTGAGGAGGAGAGGCGGACCGCCCCCTTTTATTTCTCGGTAGGTTTCCTGTTCCTGCGGGGCGGATCCCTCTCTCCAGTGGGGTGCTGTCGTGGACTCACTAAAAGAGTATTACCGGTGAGTAATCCGGCTTTTTCCTCGGAATGCCCTGATTCCGGCCTGTTTTCAACTTCCTGATCAGGCCATTTTTTTTCAATTCTGACCACTGTCACTTTATGAGGTCATAACTCTGAAACGCTTCAACTGATAATGGTGATTCTGAGGTTTTCTCGTGACATATTGTGCTTTATGTGAATCATCTACGAGAGCACAGCTGACCGCACCACCGCTGCAGCTGACTACCTCCGCTTCAGGCTAATTAGCCTCAGCTGATCCCCCCCGATCTCGGGTGCTATAGCCAGAAAACCAGATAGCGTGGATATGAAGAAAAAGAAAGTGGCAGCACTCACCGATCTTCTTATGCAGGTGTATTTATTTGGTAAAAGTCTTCACGGCACAGGGGTGTGTAACATAGGGATGCGGGAGCAGAACGACGGCCGTTTCGCGCCGGTCTGGCGCTTCAACGGGTTCCAGACCGGCGCGAAACGGCCGTCGTTCTGCTCCCGCATCCCTATGTTACACACCCCTGTGCCGTGAAGACTTTTACCAAATAAATACACCTGCATAAGAAGATCGGTGAGTGCTGCCACTTTCTTTTTCTTCATATTGTGCTTTATGATGGTGGTAAAATTTCTTCGATATGACTTGCGTTTATTTGTGAAAAAATGGAAATTTGGCAAAAATGTAGCAATTTTCAAAACTTTTAGTTTTTATGCCCTTAAATTAGAGAGTAATATCATGCAAAATAGTTAATAACATTTCCCACATGTCTGCTTTACATCAGCACAATTTTGGAAACATTAAGTTTTTTTGTTAGGAAGTTATAAGGGTTCAACGTTGACCAGCGATTTCTCATTTTTACAACACCTCACACTAGAAATAACTTTGAGGGGCCTATATGACAGAAAATGCCCAAAAGTGACAACATTGTAAAAACTGCACCTCTCAAGGTATTCAAAACCACATTCAAGAAGTTTATTAACCCTTCAGGTGCTTCACAGGAATTTTTGTAATGTTTTAAAAAAAATTTGAACATTTTAACTTTTTTTTCACAAAAAATGTATTTCAGATCCAATTTGTTTTATTTTACCAAGAGTAACAGGAGAAATTGGACCACAAATATTATTGTGCAATTTGTCCTGAGTATGCTGATATCCCATATGTGGGGGTACACCACTGTTGGGCGCATGGCAGATCTCGGAAGGGAAAGAGCGCCGTTTGACTTTTCAATGCAAAATTGGCTGGAATTGAGATCTGACACTGTGTCGCATTTGGAGAGGCCCTGATGTGCCTACACAGTGGAAACCCCCCACAAGTGAAAGCATTTTGGAAAGTAGATCCACCAAGGAACTTATCTAGATGTGTTGTGAGAACTTTGAACCCCCAAGTGTTCTACTAAAGTTTTATAACGCAGAGCCGGGAAAATAAAAAATATTTTTTTTCCACAAAAAATGATTTCTTCGGCCCCAAACTTTTATTTTCGCAAGGTTAACAGGAGATATTGGACTGCAAAAGTTGTTGTCCAATTTGTTCTGAGTACGCGGATCCCCCATATGTGGGGGTAAACCACTGTTTGCGCGCACGGCAGAGCTCGGAAGGGAAGGAGCACCGTTTGACTTTTTCAACGCAGAATTGGCTGGAGTTGAGATCAGACTCCATGTTAGACTCCATGTTAGACTCCATGTCTAACTCCAACCCTAACCCCAACACACCCCTAATCCCAACCCATACCATAACCCTAACCACACCCCTAATCCGAACACACCCCTAACGTAATCCCAACCCTAAACACACCCCTATCCCCACTACACCCCTAACCCTAATCCCAACCCTAAACTTAATCCTAACCCTAACTTGAGCCCCAACCCTAACCCTAATGGAAAAAAATACATTTGTTTATTTTATTATTTTTCCCTAACTAAGGGGTGATAAAGGGGATTTTGATTTACTATTTATAGCGGGGTTTTATGTTTGGCAGCTGTCACACACTAAAAGATGCCTTTTATTGCAAAAAATAGTTTTGCATCACCACATTTTGAGAGCTATAATTTATCCATATTTTGGCCCACAGAGTTATGTGAGGTCTTGTTTTTGCGGGACGAGTTGACGTGTTTTTTTTAATTTATATCCATCTTTTTGATCACGTTTTATTGCACTTTTTGTTTGGCAGTATAATAAAGCATTGGTTTTTGCCTTGTTTTTTTTTTTTTTTTTTTTTACGGTGTTCACTGAAGGGGTTAACTAGTGGGATAGTTTTATAGAGCGGGTCGTTACGGGCGCGGGGATACCAAATATGTATACTTTTTATTGTTTTGTTTTTTTTTTTTATTTACATAAATTGATTTATTGGAAAATATTTTTTTTATAGTTTTTTTTTTGCACTTTATAACATTGTCCCAGGTTGGGACATCTCTGTATCATGTCAGATCGCTGACCTGACACTTTGCATAGCACTGTGTCAGATCAGCGATCTGACAGGCAGTGCTGGAGGCTTGCCGGCGCCTGGTTTAAGCAGGCCCTGACAATCCACCTCATTGAAGGACCCCCGTGTTGTTTCGGTGGGAGAGCGTAGGGAGGGGGCTCTATGCCGCTGTTACTACTGGCAACGGCATCAGAGGGGTTAAATGCTAGCACCGATCGTGGGCATTGTTGCGGGGTGTTAGCTGTCACATACAGCTGACAACCGCACCCGATCACCGCGGCGCTCAGCGTGAGAAAATGCTGTCAGAAATGCAGTTCCCGTAGCACCATATTAGTACAGTGCATGTCGGGAAGGGGTTAAGCACTATCGGTCGGACCTAGCCTCTTCTTCAGACCTTACCTTTGGGAGAAGGGTGCTGGAAGTGATAGTCCCTCCCTAATGTAACTATGAAAGACATAGTTACTTACTGATGATGGGATTTCTCAGACCCCATGATGGCACCCGTACATTAATATCATACTTGGAGATAGCCACACGGTGTCTTGGCTAAGCTTCATAGCAATGTTAAATATTTTTTATTTATGTTAATAATTTGAAGTTCCTCTCGTGCTCTGTAAACAACTGATGTGGGAGAGAGGTACCGCCTTTTTATATGTAGGTTTCCTGTCCTTGATGGGCGGATCCCCTCTCCGTGGTGCCGTCATGGGGTCTGAAAAATCCCATTATCGGTAATTAACTACATCTTTTGACTCCAGGCACATTCTGGAAATTAGCACACAGCGGATGTTGGAGAGTTAAAATTTGAAATATACTATTTTATCACCCAACACATGGTGTCCAGATTGTGCTCCAGGAGACACCCACAATGTAATCTAAGTGGGTTCTTCCTACTACACCATGTTCCAAATATTATGCAAATGACACTTTTCTCGGATTTTCTTAAATGGTCGATGCAACTAACAGTTATTCTAATAAGTCATCACACGTTAGAGTATACATCAAATTTTATTGAAGAAACCTCCCAATGATAACAGTATAATCTCCAAAATGAATAAAAATTCAAAATGCACTGTTCCAAATTATTAGGCACAGTAGAATTTCACATTTGATATGTTTTAAAGAACTGAAAGTGCTCAAACAAAAAAGCTATTTAATTCCAAAACATCCTAACAGGCCAAGTTACATGTTAACATAGGAACCCTTCTTTGATATCGCCTTCACAATTCTTGCATCCATTGAACTTGTGAGTTTTTGGGGAGTTTCTGCTTGGATTTCTTTGCGTGAATTTAGAATAGCCTCCCAGAGCTGCTGTTTTGATGTGAACTGCCTCCCACCCTCATAGATCTTTTGCTTGATGATACTCCACAGGTTCTCTATAGGGCTGAGGTCAGGTGAAGATGGTGGCCACACCATGAGTTTATCTCCTTTTATGCCCATAGCAGCCAATGACTCAGAGGTATTATTTGCAGCATGAGATGGGGCATTGTCATGCATGTAGATAATTTTGCTCCTGAAAGCACGTTTCTGCTTTTTATACCATGGAAGAAAGTTGTCAGTCAGAAACTTTATATACTTTGCAGAGGTCATTTTCACACCTTCAGGAACCTTAAAGGGCCCTACCAGCGGTTTCCCCATGATTCCGGCCCAAAACGTGACTCCTTGCTGACGTCACAGCCTTGTTGGGACATGGTGGCCATTCACCAACCATCCACTACTCCATCCATCTGGACCATCCAGGGTTGCTCGACACTCATCAGTAAACAAGACTGTTTGAAAATTAGTCTTCATGTATGTCTGGGCCCACGGCAACCGTTTCTGCTTGTGAACACTGTTTAGGGGTGGCCGAATAGTAGGTTTATGCACCACAGCAAGCCTTTGAAGGATCCTACACCTTGAGGTTCGAGGGACTCCAGAGGCACCAGCAGCTTCAAATAACTGTTTGCTGCTTTGTCATGGTATTTTGGCAGCTGCTCTCTTAATCCAATGAATTTGTCTGGCAGAAACCTTCCTCATTATGACTTTATCTGCATGAACTCTGTCTGCTCTGTTTCACTCACAAATCTCTTCACAGTATGATGATCACTCTTAAGTTTTCATGAAATATCTAATGTTTTCATACCTTGTCCAAAATTGCACTATTTAACGCTTTTCAGCAGCAGATAGATCCTTTTTATTTCCCATATTGCTTGAAACCTGTGGCCAGCTTAATAATGTGGAACATCATTTTTAAGTAGTTTTCCTTTAAGTAGAATCACCTTGAAAACTAATTATCACATGTGTTAGGAGTCGAGTGTCCTCTGCTGCACAGGGGGAATCTCGATCCGTGTCTGCTGCGGTCTCCCATTCTGCATCGGTCGCAGTGCTGCCTGCTCAGCGGAGACGTCGCTCTCAGCGTCTCACTGAGACTCATACTGTGCAAAGGGTTACTACTGCCTCTCCAGGCTCTATTGTACCCTGCACTGATCTGCGGCGAGCAGGCTTTTCTGGGATTAAGTCCTGCTTTGCACACACTGAGCATGCCCAGGGCAAGATCTCTCAGTGGAGATCTAGGGCCACATGCTCAGGTACTGCAGCAACTCCATTGGTCCTTCTTTGAAAGGTCCTGAACGTGCTGCAGCTATTTAAGACTCGCATGGCCGCACGGCCATGCGCTAGTATCTTCTTATGTTATGTGCTTTGCGCCAGTGTGGTCATGTGATTGCATGTGTTCAGGGACCCGGCTGAAATAAGCCCCTAGAATGCTGGCACCTCCGGCGAGCAGATTGTGTTTGTGTGTGTTCAGGGACCCGGCTGAAATAAGCACCTAGAATGCTGGCACCTCCGGCGAGGAGTTTTGTGTGCATGCATGACCACTGACTGCTCTCATTTGGGTGGTTAGCCTGTGCCTCTGTGAAAGTCTAACAGGGCACAGGGCCTTGTCTTATCGGCTGCTCTGTGAAGCTAACAGAGCTGGTTCATACCGCCATATATTGCCGCCATTCACTTAGCAGCAGGTTCTTTCCTGCACGGTGGATCCCGGGTTGCGAACGCACCAATCTCACTTAATAAATATATTCGGTGCGTTCCGCCAACCCTAACAACATGTGTTTAAGATTGATTTCAGTGATCCATTGAGCCCTGAGACACAATACCATCCACGAGTTTATTTGAAAAACAAAACTATTAAATCTTTGACACTTAAATCCAATTTGCATAATAATTTGGAGCACACTGTATGAGCTGTCATTGTTTTGATGAATTTTTTTTTTTTTTACTTGATTTGAACATTTCTACTTCAACTGTATGTAAAAATGACAAAGGTAAAAATAATCAAGGATATTTTATCCAAAAATAATAATTGGTTTTATTTTTGGCAGATGCATGTACAAGGAAATCAGAGGGACAGCTGACATCTTCAGTTTTTGAATCATATGATCTTGAGATCCCACAGAATACAACTGAAGTGAATGCTATTACTCCAAATATAACATCATCCCTTCACATCAAAGATCTGTCATCTGATCCTTTGAAACAGGTCCTGTCTTCTGATTCATTACCGACTACTAAGGAAAATCAAAGTCACAAAATATGTATTAAAAAACAAAATGCTGCTAAAGCAAAGAAGCCATTTTCACATTCACAATATGGCAATAGTCTTCTCGAAAAGTCTTTTCTTAAACATCAAAAAATGCACACAGCAGATAATAGATTTTCTTGTTCCAAGTGTGGGAAATGTTTTAACCAGAAATCAAATCTTGTCAGTCACCAGAGAAATCACACAAGGATGAAGCCATTTTCATGTTCTGAATGTGGGATATGTTTTAACCGGAAAGGGCATCTTGAAAACCACCAGAGAATCCACACAGGGGAGAAGCCATTTTCATGCTCAGAATGTGTGAAATGTTTTAGCCAGAAATCTGATTTGGTTAAGCATCAGAGAACTCACACAGGGGAGAAGCCTTTTTTATGTTCAGAATGTGGGACATGTTTTAACCAGAAAGGGCATCTTGAAAGACACCAGAGAATCCACACAGGGAAGAAGCCATTTTCATGTTCAGAATGTGTGAAACGTTTTAGCCAGAAATCAGATTTGGTTAAGCATCAGAGAACTCACACAGGGGAGAAGCCTTTTTTATGTTCAGAATGTGGGATATGTTTTAACCGGAAAGGGCATCTTGAAAACCACCAGAGAACCCACACAGGGGAGAAGCGATTTTCATGCTCAGAATGTGTGAAACGTTTTAGCCAGAAATCAGATTTGGTTAAGCATCAAAGAACTCACACAGGGGAGAAGCCTTTTTCCTGTTCACGATGTGGGAAATATTTTAACCAGAAAGGAAATCTTGTTAAACACCAAAGAATTCACACAGGGGAGAAGCCATTTTCATGTTCAGAATGTAGGAAACGTTTTAGCCAGAAATCAGATTTGGTTAAGCATCAGAGAACTCACACAGGGGAGAAGCCTTTTTCCTGTTCACAATGTGGGAAATATTTTAACCAGAAAGGAAATCTTGTTAAACACCAAATAATTCACACAGGGGAGAAGCCTTTTTCATGTTCAGAATGTGGGATATGTTTTACCCGTAAAGCGCATCTTGATAGCCACCAGAGAACCCACACAAAAGAGAAGACTTTTTCATGCTAAGAATGTGAGAAATGTTTTAACCAGAAATCACATCTTAATAAACATCAGATACAGTACAGTACAGTACAGACCAAAAGTTTGGACACACCTTCTCATTTAAAGATTTTTCTGTATTTTGATGACTATGAAAATTGTACATTCACACTGAAGGCATCAAAGCTATGAATTCACAC
This sequence comes from Ranitomeya imitator, assembly GCF_032444005.1. Lineage (NCBI taxonomy): Eukaryota > Metazoa > Chordata > Amphibia > Anura > Dendrobatidae > Ranitomeya > Ranitomeya imitator. The sequence goes on along the minus strand of NC_091283.1, from coordinate 335,207,787 downwards.
ATGTAGAATTATATACTTAACCCCTTCGTGACCCAGCCTATTTTGACCTTAATGACCTGGCCGTTTTTTGCAATTCTAACCAGTGTCCCTTTATGAGGTAATAACTCGGGAACACTTCAACGGATCGTACCGGTTCTGAGATTGTTTTTTCGTGACATATTGGGCTTCATGTTAGTGATAAATTTTGCGTTTATTTGTGAAAAAAATGGAAATTTGGCTAAAATTTTGAAAATTTCGCAATTTTCAAATTTTGAATTTTTATTCTGTTAAACCAGAGAGTTATGTGACACAAAATAGTTAATAAATAACATTTCCCACATGTCTACTTTATATCAGCACAATTTTGGAAACAATATTTTTTTTGCTAGGAAGTTATAAGGGTTAAAATTTGACCAGCGATTTCTCATTTTTACAACGAAATTTACAAAACCATTTTTTTTTAAGGGCCCACCTCACATTTGAAGTCAGTTTGAGGGGTCTGTATGGCTGAAAATACCCAAAAGTGACACCATTCTAAAAGCTGTACCCCTCAAGGTACTCAAAACCACATTCAAGAAGTTTATTAACCCTTCAGGTACTTCACAGCAGCAGAAGCAACATGGAAGGAAAAAATGAACATTTAACTTTTTGGTCACAAAAATGATGTTTTAGCAACAATTTTTTTATTTTCCCAAAGGTAAAAAGAGAAACTGGACCCCATACGTTATTGTACAATTTGTTCTGAGTACGCCGATACCTCATATGTGGGGGGAACCACTGTTTGGGCGCATGACAGGGCTCGGAAGGGAAGGAGCGCCATTTGACTTTTTCAATGAAAAATTGGCTCCAATCTTTAGCGGACACCATGTTGCGTTTGGAGAGCCCCTGTGTGCCTAAATATTGGAGCTCCCCCACAAATGACCCCATTTTGGAAACTAGACCCCCCAAGGAACTTATCTAGATGCATAGTGATCACTTTGAACCCCCCAGATGCTTCACAAATTGATCCGTAAAATTGACAAAGTACTTTTTATTCACAAAAAAATTATTTTAGCCTCAATTTTTTCATTTTCACATGGGCAACAGGATAAAATGGATCCTAAAATGTATTGGGCAATTTCTCCTGAGTACACTGATACCTCACATGTGGGGGTAAACCACTGTTTGGGCACGCGGCAGGGCTCGGAAGGGAAGGAGTGCCATTTGACTTTTTGAATGAAAAATTAGCTCCAATCGTTAGCGGACACCATGTTGCGTTTGGAGAGCCCCTGTGTGCCTAAACATTGGCGCTCCCCCACATGTGACCCCATTTTGGAAACTAGACCTCCCATGGAACTAATCTAGATGTGAAAATAAAAAAATCATTTTTCTTTCCTCAAAAATTATTTTTTAGCCTGCAATTTTTTATTTTCCCAAGAGTAACAGGAGAAATTGGACCCCAAAAGTTGTTGTCCAGTTTGTCCTAAGTACTCTGATGCCCCATATGTGGGGGGGAACCACTGTTTGGGCACACGTCAGGGCTCAGAAGGGAAGTAGTGACTTTTGAAATGCAGGCTTTGATGGAATGGTCTGCGGGCGTCACGTTGCATTTGCAGAGCCCCTGATGTGCCTAAACAGTAGAAACCCCTCACAAGTGACCCAATTTTGGAAACTAGACCCCCAAGGAACTTATCTAGATGTTTGGTGAGCACTTTCAACCCCTAAGTGCTTCACAGAAGTTTATAACGCAGAGCCGTGAAAATAAAAAATAATTTTTCTTTATGTTTTAGCAAGCAATTTTTTTATTTTCGCAAGGGTAACAGGAGAAATTGGACCCCAATAGTTGTTGCCCAGTTTGTCCTGAGTACACTGGTACCCTATATGTGGGGGTAAACCACTGTTTGGGCGCACGTCGGGGCTCTGAAGGGTGGGAGCACCATTTGACTTTTTGAACGCAAGATTGTATTGAATCAATGGTGGCGCCATATTGCGTTTGGAGACCCCTGATGTGCCTAAAGAGTGGAAACCCCTCAATTCTAACTTCAACACTAACCCCAACACACCCCTAACCCTTATCGCAACTGTAGCCATAACCCTAATCACAACCCTAACCCCAACACACCCCTAACCACAACCCTATCCCTAATCCCAACCCTAACCCTCCCAACCCTAACCACAACTTTAACCCCAACACACCCCTATCCGTAACCCTAACCACAAGCCTAATCTTAACCCTATTTCCAACCCTAGCCCTAATTCCAACCCTAACCCTAAGGCTATGTGCCCACATTGCGGATTCGTGTGTGCTTTTTCCGCACGATTTTTGAAAAATCAGCAGGTAAAAGGCACTGCGTTTTACCTGCGGATTTACAGCGGATTTCCAGTGTTTTTTTGTGCGTATTTCACCTGCGGATTCCTATTGAGGAACAGGTGTAAAACGCTGCGGAATCCGCACAAAATTGACATGCTGCGGAAAATACAACGCAGCGTTTCCGAACGGTATTTTCCGCACCATGGGCACAGCGGATTTGCTTTTCCATAGGTTTACATGGTACTGTAAACTGATGGAAAACTGCTACGAATTCACAGCAGCCAATCCGCTGCAGATCCGCGGCCAATCCGCTGCAGATCCGCAGCCAAATCCGCACCGTGTGCACTAACCCTAACCCTAACCATAACCCTATTGGAAAAAGAAAAAAAAATATTTTCTTTATTTTATTATTGTCCCTACCTATGGGGGTGATAAAGGGGGGGGGTCATTTACTATTTTTTTTATTTTGATCACTGTGATAGGTTATATCACAGTGATCAAAATATATGCGCCCGCCATTTTGGAAGATGGCGGCGCCCATGGAGAAGACAGACGGACACCGGGAGGCCCGGTAAGTATGATGGGGGGAGATCTGAGCATGGGGGGTGGATCTGAGGATGGGGGGTGGCATCGGAGCACGGGGGGAGCGGGCAGGAGGACGGAGGGGAGCAGAGCACCGGACGGAGAACTGGGGAGATCGGTGGGGGGGGAACATCAGTGTTTGCAGCCATGGCCGATGATATTGCAGCATCGGCCATGGCTGGATTGTAATATTTCACCAGTTTTTTTAGGTGAAATATTACAAATCGCTCTGATTTTCGGTTTCACTTTCAACAGCCAATCAGAGCGATCGTAGCCACGGGGGGGATGGGGGGTGAAGCCACCCCCCCTGGGCTGAAGTACCACTCCCCCTGTCCCTGCAGATCGGGTGAAATTGGAGTTAACCCTTTCACCCGATCTGCAGGGACGCGATCTTTCCATGACGCCACATAGGCGTCACAGGTCGGATTGGCACCGACTTTCATGATGCCTACATGGCATCAAAAGTCGGGAAGGGGTCAACAAAAAAGTTTGAAAACTGAAAATGTCCTATATTCTAGGTTCTTCAAAGTAGCCACCTTTTGCTTTGATGACTGCTTTGGACATTCTTGGCATTCTCTTGATAAGCTTCAAGAGGTAGTAACAGGGAATGGTCTTCCAACAATCTTGAAGTAGTTCCCAGAGATGCTTTGTACTGGTTGGCCCTTTTGCCTTCACTATGCAGTCCAGATCACCCCAAACCATCTCGATTGGGTTCAGGTCTGGTAACTGTGGAGGCCAGGTGATATGGCGTTGCACCCCATCACTCTCCTTGGTCAAATAGCCCTTACACAGCCTGGAGGTGTGTTTGGGGTCATTGTCCTGTTGAAAAATAAATGATGGTCCAACTAAGCGCAAACCTAATGGAATAGCATGCTGCTGCAAGATGCTGTGGTAGCCATGCTGGTTCAGTATGCCTTCAATTTTGAATAAATCCCCAACAGTGTCACCAGCAAAGCACCCCCACACCATCACACCTCCTCCTCCATGCTTCACGGTGGGAACCTGGTATGTAGAATCCATCTGTTCACCTTCTCTGCATCGCACAAAGACACGGTGGTTGGAACCAAAGATCTCAAATTTGGACTCATCAGACCAAAGCACAGATTTCCACTGGTCTAATGTCCATTCCTTGTGTTCTTTAGCCCAAACAAGTCTCTTCTGCTTGTTGCCTGTCCTTAGCAGTGGTTTCCTAGCAGCTATTTTACCATGAAGGCCTGCTGCGCAAAGTCTCCTCTGAACAGTTGTTGTAGAGCTGTTTCTGCTGCTAGAACTCTGTGTGGCATTGACCTGGTCTCTAATCTGAGCTGCTGTTAACCTGAGATTTCTGAGGCTGGTGACTCAGATAAACTTATCCTCAGAAGCAGAAGTGACTCTTGGTCTTCCTTTCCTGGGATGGTCCTCATGTGAGCCAGTTTCTTTGTAGCGCTTGATGGTTTTTGCCACTGCACTTGGGGACACTTTCAAAGTTTGCCCAATTTTTCAGACTGACTGACCTTCATTTCTTAAAGTAATGATGGCCACTCGTTTTTCTTTACTTAGCTGCTTTTTTTCTTGCCATAATACAAATTCTAACAGTCTATTCAGTAGGACTATCAGCTGTGTATCCACCAGACTTCTGCACAACACAACTGATGGTCCCAACCCCATTTATAAGGCAACAAATCCCACTTATTAAACCTGACAGGGCACACCTGTGAAGTGAAAACCATTCCCGGTGACAACCTCTTGAAGCTCATCAAGAGAATGCCATGAGTGTGCAAAGCAGTCATCAAAGCAAAAGGTGGCTACTTTGAAGAACCTAGAATATAAGGCATATTTTCAGCTGTTTCACACATTTTTGTAAAGTATATAATTCCACATGTGTTAATTCAGTTTTGATGCCTTCAGTGTGAATGTACAATTTTCATAGTCATGAAAATACAGAAAAATCTTTAAATGAGGTGTGTCCAAACTTTTGATATGTACTGTATGCCACACAGGTGAGAAGCTTTTTCATGTTCAGAATGTGAGAAATGTTTTGCTGAGAAATCACTGCCTGTTAAACATCAGAGAACCCACACAGGGGAGAAGCCTTTTTCATGTCCAGAATGTGGAAAATGTTTTGTGAAGAAATCATCTCTTCTTTGCCACCAGAGAAGTCACACAGGGGAGAAGCCTTTTTCATGTTCTTAATTTGGGAAATGTATTATAAGGAAATCAACTCTAAATAAACATCAGAGAAGTCACACAGAGAGAAACCATTTTCATGTTCAGAATGTTGAAAATTATTTACACAAACATTTTATCTTTGTAAAGGGCTTGTCCACTAGTAGCACAGATTTTTGTCATACCTCATGTTTGGCATTGTTAAAAAAAAAAAAAAATCACACTCAATGTCCGAGCCAGTGCTATTCCAGCGGTGTCAGCAACCGCTTTCACGGGCTCGTGAGAGGTTGTTGCATCACACAAGCTGTGCAATTAGTTAGTGCCAGCTTCACTATCCCCTCTTTCAGATGTATGCTTTCTGACTTCCTCTTGTTTGATGTGTCCAAATGTAGGAATAATGACGCCAGCGTTGATAGGGCAGGCATGAGAGGTTTGAGTAAGTGTTATTATTTAACTGCACCAAAAATAAGGAATAAGTGTTTTTCTAAAGATCAAAAATCCCACACAAAAAAATGTTATTTTCATACCTAGAGTGTGAAAAATGAATTACGGGAAAATTATTTTTTGTTAACCATCAAAAATAACTCAGGGAGGAACTTTATATGTTATTGACAAATTGTACAAAAACATATCACAGACAGTTGTATATTTAAATGAGAATACATAGTTACATAGTTATTAAGGTTGAAGGAAGACTTTAAGTCCATCTAGTTCAACTCATAGCCTAACCTAACATGCCCTAACATGTTGATCCAGAGGAAGGCAAAAAAAACCCATGTTGCAAAGAGTAAGCTCAACATTGGGGAAAAAAATTCCTTCCCGACTCCACATACGGCAATCAGACTAGTTCCCTAGATCAACGCCCTATCAAGGAATCTAGTATATATATCCTGTAACATTATACTTTTCCAGAAAGGTATCCAGTCCCCTCTTAAATTTAAGTAACGAATCACTCATTACAACATCATACAGCAGAGAGTTCCATAGTCTCACTGCTCGTACAGTAAAGAATCCGCATCTGTTATTATGTTTAAACCTTTCCTCCAGACGTAGAGGATGCCCCCTTGTCCCTGTCTCAGGTCTATGATTAAAAAGATCATCAGAAAGGTCTTTGTACTGTCCCCTCATATATTTATACATTAAAATAAGATCACCCCTTAGTCTTCGTTTTCCCAAACTAAATAGCCCCAAGTGTAATAACCTATCTTGGTATTGCAGACCCCCCAGTCCTCTAATAACCTTGGTCGCTCTTCTCTGCACCCGCTCCAGTTCAGCTATGTCTTTCTTATACACCAGAGACCAGAACTGTACACAGTATTCTAAGTGTGGTCGAACTAGTGACTTGTATAGAGGTAAAATTATGTTCTCCTCGTGTGCATCTATGCCTCTTTTAATGCATCCCATTATATTATTTGCCTTAGTAGCAGCTGCCTGACACTGGCCACTGAATATGAGTTTGTCATCCACCCATACACCCAGGTCTTTTTCATTGACGGTTTTGCCCAGAGTTTTAGAATTAAGCACATAGTTATACATCTTATTACTTCTACCCAAGTGCATGACCTTACATTTATCCCCATTAAAGCTCATTTGCCATTTATCAGCCCAAGCTTCTAGTTTACATAAATCATCCTGTAATATAAACTTGTCCTCCCCTGTATTGATTACCCTGCAGAGTTTAGTGTCATCTGCAAATATTGAAATTCTACTCTAAATGCCCCCTACAAGGTCATTAATAAATATGTTAAAAAGAAGAGGGCCCAATACTGACCCCTGTGGTACCCCACTGCTAACCGTGACCCAGTCCGAGTGTGCTCCATTAATAACCACCCTTTGTTTCCTATCCCTGAGCCAGCTCTCAACCCACTTACATAAAATGAGAATAATGGGGATAGGGGAAAATATGTGTATCAACCTTTTGTGTGGCACCATATCAAAAGCTTTTGAAAAGTCCATATACACTACGTCCACTGGGTTCCCTTGGTCCAGTCCGGAACTTAAATCTTCATAGAAGCTGATCAGATTAGTCTGACATGAACGGTCCGTAGTAAACCCGTGCTGATACTGGGTCATGAGGTTATTCCTCTTCAGATACTCCAGCATAGCATCCCTTAGAATGCCCTCCATGATTTTACCCACAGTAGAGGTTAAGCTTTCTGGCCTATAATTTCTGAGTTCAGTTTTTGTCCCCTTTTTGAATATTGGCACCACATTTGCTATACGCCAGTCCTGTGGTACAGACCCTGTTATTATAGACTCTTTAAAGATTAAAAATAATGGTCTATCAATAACTGTACTTAATTCCTGCAGTACTCGGGGGTGTATCCCATCTGGGCCCGGAGATTTGTCAATTTTAGTGATTTTTAGACCCCACCGCACTTCCTGCTGGGTTAAGCAGGTGACACTTAATGTGGAATTTTTGTTATCACTGATCATATTGTCTGCCATGGGATTTTCTTTTGTAAATACTGATGACAAAAAGTAATTTAGCATATTGGCTTTTTCCTCATCCACCATTTCACCCAGACTATTTTTAATTTTAAGAATAGGAAATTACTTTACAACTTATTGTATTTTTGAACTATAAGACACACTTTTATCAAGAAAACATCTTACTAATAAGTAAGTGCATCTTATAGACAGCTTCCTGTGGCAGAGGAAAATGCTGAAACACTTAGATCCTGTTCACTGAGAAAACTGCTCTCTCTTCTCCAGCCCCACAAGTATCCATCTGATTGGTGGAGAGCAGGAGAGGAAGGTACCAGACCCTGCACAGAGGCTGTACGTCTTAAAGGGACACTGTCACCTGAATTTGGAGGGAACAATCTTCAGCCATGGAGGCGGGGTTTTTGGGTTTTTGATTCACCCTTTCCTTACCTGCTGGCTGCAATATTGGATTGAAGTTCATTCTCTGTCCTCCGTAGTACACGCCTGCACAAGGCAATCTTGCCTTGCGCAGGCGTGTACTATGGAGGACAGAGAATGAACTTCAATCCAATATTGCAGCCAGCATGCAGCTAGTGGGTAAGGAAAGGGTGAATCAAAAACCCCAAAACCCCGCCTCCATGGCTGAAGATTGTTCCCTCCAAATTCAGGTGACAGTGTCCCTTTAAGTCATAAGCTGAAGAACTTTCCACCTGACTAGCTAAAGGAGCTTTCAGATCATGTAATCAATCACAGGACCTGGAAGTAACTGCAAAATAGGGTAATGTGTATACAGTGTATGTGTATGCAAATGTGCATATGAATTAAATCTGTATGTAAGTGTGTGTAACGTACGTGGTAGTGTAACCACTGCTCTGGGGACCTAAGCGAGATTGGAGGTGTGACTAGGTGCACACCGGACTCTTCTTTAGAGCCCCTGATGATGTGGTTAGACTTGACTCCAGGTGGATGCCAGGTGCTACTTCATGACAGACTTTGGACACACGTTTGCTGATCCCAAATGGGTAGGAAGCTGGAATGGCTAGGAATGGGAAAGTACAGCTCGTATAGGCAGGCATGACTGGTATCCAGGAAGAGCAGGTGCAGGTATGCTCGACTGGTATCCAGGAATGGTAGCTGCAGGCTGGCATACAGCAACAGCAGATACTGGAAGGCACAGCATGTGCAAGCAGGCACCACTGGTAAACAGGAAGGCAGGTACAGGTAAATGGGGGACCTAAAAACTAGCAAGTGTGCAGACAAACTGAAAGAACATGTTGTTCAGGCACCTCACAACAGGTGGAGGTGCTTTAACTAAAAAGTGTCTTCCAGCGTTTGGTTGTGGACACTTTAGGACTGTGAACACTGTCTCTTTAAGAGACTGGGAGCATGCGCGCTCTGATTGCAGTGCCCGGGGATTTGCCAGATGTGTGCAGATCTCGGGAGACAGCAGCAGGAAGAAGCAAGGGCCGGTGTGGTGAGTGAGTCGAGGAAAGCAGGATGGGAATTGCGCAGGGACGCCAACACTGCTGTTAAAGGATGAGTTTTGCTCCAGAAATAACTAGATTATGGTTAATAAAGGAGGGAACTCTCCCTACACTTTTATTGAGGTCCGATATTAACGCCGAACTTAACTATTAATAATATCCACTTAATAATGCCTCAACGTTATCTTTCCCTTATATATTAGCTGAGACAAAACAGTGTATCAGTAAAGTATATTTAGTACATTACACACACAAGTTTACAGTCTATTACATACATATATTTATACCCAAGCTCGTGACTATAAATAAAAAAAAAATATATATATATATATATATATATATATATATATATATATATATATATATATATATATACATACAGCTCTGGCAAAAGTTAAGAGACCACCACATCAAAACCCTGTCATGGGCAGCCCATTCTCCATACCTGAACCCCATTGAAAACCTCTGGAATGTAATCAAGAGGATGATGGCTAGTCACTCTGCAAAAAGTATATTTACTATATTTCTGGATTAGTATAAAGCACGACTTACAAAAAAACTAATACCATAAAATTGTATAAATTTTATTCCAAATGATTTAAAAAACAAACTAAACCTAAAAAACAGTAATACAACACCAGGTCACTAATTTTGACCCACCATACTAGACCAAATCAAAGGTAGGTTAGGGTATGGGTATACCTATTTCGGCTAACATAGAAAAAACTCAGAAAAAAATACATACCATGAGATACGGCCTTCCCAAAACCCTGTCTGATGACAAATGCACACTTAGCAGGATGCAGCAGGCCTCCACTGATAAAGGCTAGGAGCGGCACAGGTGCAAACTACTTGATAAAAACAGCCACCCCAACCAAACATTGCAGGGGGTTGGCTTCCTAGCAGAAAAAATGCACATTGATAAAGCTCACATAGGACGCCAGTCACACTGATAGGTGTGGTGCACAGTGTCTGGTATGCAACCTATTAATGACGTCCCTTGTATTAACAGGCGGGCTGCCCAGCACTATAATATGCAGAACACAGTGACAGACACCCCAGAAAAACCTAGCCAACATAAAGAGGCCTGGCCACATCCTGCAAAAAAGGATATGATATAGTGCAAAAAAATGCATGCATATGATAAACACATATACCATATGGGGTATTGGTTTAATATTTTGGCCAAAATAAAGTAAGCCCGCAACCCAACGTCAAGGGTCCCCATAATATTGCGGGTCCTACCACTAATATAAAAAAAAGCTAACATAGAAAAAACTCAGAAAAAATACATACCATGAGATACGGCCTTCCTGCTGCATCCTGCTAAGTGTGCATTTGTCATCAGACAGGGTTTTGGGTAGGCCGTATCTCATGGTATACCTATTTCGCCCTCTCCACCCCTAGCTGAACCCTACCTGTCTGCGGAGGTTTGCACCCTCTTGAATGCAATATGGCGCCCCACTCCTTGGCGGCTTGCCCTCCTATCCCTAGAAATCCCTAGTTATTGCACCAAATGGGGGTTTCCGAATAATAGCCCTACAAAAAAGATACCATACACAATATTATATAGTGTCTAAACAGTATACAACTAACCACGGGATTCTAGACAAAGACCGCCACCACAAAAAAAACTGTCTAGTACAAAATAGTAAAATTGATCTGGCACTCTGGGAAATTTGGAGCAACCATGATTAACCCTAATAAATACCTAAAGTGATCCCTACCTGCAAACGGAGGTTAGCACCCTCTTGGATGCAATATGGCACCCCCAGCTCCTCGGCGGCGGTCCCCGGTATCCCTACCAATCCCTTAATGTATAATTGGCAGGGGACTATCACCTTTCCACAAATGAATTAGCATTCTTGGGCCACCAGCCTTTCAGACATAAAGTGGCTCTTAGGGATCTCCAGATCCTACATAGAAACACAGTGCAAAATGCCCAAAAATCATGATAGTCACAATAGGGTCTCTAAACCTGAGTCCCAATCAACAGAGTACCATCAGTCAAGAATTTCATCTTTTGTTCTCTCCAATCAAGCTTATATGTTTACAACCTTATCAAAAACCTGTTCAGTACGAGATGATTTTTGCAGTGTCCCCTCAGCCTGCTCTTTTGAGCACATAAAGATTGCAGCACACCATTTAATAATACCCATTCAATACGGGGTGGTTTTACAATGTGCCCTCAGCATGCCACTCTGAAAACATTCAAGACACCAGATATTGCAACCTGCCCTTTAACATAAGGTTGAAACTGTATACATACAAAATAAGCATTATTGCACTGTGCCCCAAATAGGTCAAGAATCAACAAGATGATAACCCCAGTCAATACTGGTTAACTTATCTGCATTCAGATTTCGCCTCAACGCGTTTCCTTCCCGTGATACGGTTCCTCAGGAAGCATATGGGAATGTCTGTGTATCCATGACATCAGAATTAGATATAGCGCCTGGTTGCAGGTGTAATTACCACTATGGCCAATATGCCTTTAAATAACCAAGTCCTCTTTCCATGGTGAATTCAAACAGGAAGAGGCATAGGGCTCTGTCTCCATTTTACATGTGCACACCTCTATATAGTGAGTCAAAGAAAGCTATTATTCATATAGCAAAGGACGCATGCATCAGCGGTCCCTTGCTTCCATACTGCGCCTGTCTGTTTTTCAGACACTAGATGTCCGTTGTGGTGGCGGTCTTTGTCTAGAATCCCTTGGTTAGTTGTATACTGTTTAGACACTATAATATTGTGTATGGTTCTTTTTTGTAGGGCTGTTATCCGGAAACCCCCTTTTGGTGTAATAACTAGGGATTTCTGGGTATAGGAGGGCAAGCCGCCGAGGACCGGGGGCGCCATATTGTGATCAAGAGGGTGCCAACCTCCGCAGGCAGGTAGGGTTCAGCTAGGGGTGGAGAGGGCGAAATAGGTATACCCATACCCTAACCTACCTTTGATTTGGTCTAGTATGATGGGTCAAAATTAGTGACCTGGTGTTGCATAGCTGTTTTTTAGGTTTCGTTTGGTTTTTAAATCATTTGGAATAAAATGTATACAATTTTATGGTATTAGTTTTTTTGTAAGTGATGATAGATAGTCACAAGCAGGGCCGGACTGGCCATCGGGCACTTCTGGCAAATGCCAGAAGGGCCGGTGCCATTAGTGGGCCGCCCAATCCCTGCATGCTGTGCCGCTGTCATCGACTCACCCTCCCGCCAGCGCCACCGCATTCAACTATACAGTTCAGTTCAATGCAAAGATGGAGGAGAGCGCATCCGCTGACGATCCCTCTCCCATCATCCCCCACTCTGCCTCTGACACTGCGGGTGCGAGATGACATATCATCGTGTACCTGCTGTGTGCCGGGCAGACTGTCACTGCAGCTGCTGAGACCGGAGCCGGGAGCAGTGCGGTGCACGAGGTGGGGTGAGGATTGTGTGTTTTTTTAAAATATATCAATGAGTAATAACTGGATTAGGGGGCGCTACATTATATACTATGGGGGGCTGTATTACATTCTATGGGGGGCTGTATTACATTCTATGGGGGTTGTATTATATTCTATGGGGGGTTGTATTACATTCTATGGGGGGCTGTATTACATTCTATAGGGGGCTGTATTACATACCAAGGTTTTTTTTAACCCCTTCCCGACCTTTGATGCCACGTAGGCGTCATGAAAGTCGGTGCCAATCCGACCCATGACGCCTATGTGGCGTCATGGAAAGATCGCGTCCCTGCAGATCGGGTGAAAGGGTTAACTCCCATTTCACCCAATCTGCAGGGACAGGGGGAGTGGTAGTTTAGCCCAGGGGTGGTGGCTTCACCCCCCCACCCCCCGTGGCTACGATCGCTCTGATTGGCAGTTTCACTTTCAACAGCCAATCAGAGCGATTTGTAATATTTCACCTATTAAAACTGGTGAAATATTACAATCCAGCCATGGCCGATGCTGCAGTATCATCAGCCATGGCTGGAAACACTAATGTGCCCCCACCCCACCGATCGCCCCCCCAAGCCACCGATCTGTCCGGTACACTGCTCCGGCTCCCCTCCGTCCTGTGCTCCGCTCCCCCCGTGCTCTTGTCCGCTCCCCCCGTGCTCCAATCACCCCCCCATGCTCTGATCCAACCCCCCTGCACTCCGATCCACCCCCTGTGCTCCGATCCACCCCCCCGTGCTCCGATCCACCCCCCCGTGCCCGATCCACCCCCCCGCGCTCCGATCCACACACCCCCGCGCTCCGATCCACCGCCTCATGCTCCGATCCCACCCCCCCCCCCCCCCCGCGCGCTCCCCCACACCCCATCATACTTACCGTTCCTCCTGGGGTCTGTCCGTCTTCTCCCTGGGCGCCGCCATCTTCCAAAATGGCGGGCGCAGTGCGCCCGCCGAATCTGCCGGCCGGCAGATTCGTTCCAAAGTGCATTTTGATCACTGAGATATAATCTACAATAAAAAAATAAAGATTTTTTTTTTTTCCCACTAAGGTTAGAATAGGGTTAGGGTTTCGGTATTCTGGTCCACTGCGGATTTTTCCGCTGCGGATTTCATAAATCCGCAGTGCTAAACCGCTACGGATTTATGGCGGATTTACCGCGGTTTTTCTGCACATTTCACTGCAGTTTTACAACTGCGATTTTCTATTGGAGCAGTTGTAAAACCGTTGCGGAATCCGCAGAAAGAAGTGACATGCTGCGGAATGTAAACCGCTGCGTTTCCGTGTAGTTTTTCTGCAGCATGTGTACAGCGATTTTTGTTTCCCATAGGTTTACATTGAACTGTAAACTCATGGGAAACTGCTGCGGATCCGCAGCATTTTCCGCAGCGTGTGCACATACCTTTAGAATTAGGCTATGTGCACACGGTGCGGATTTGGCTGCGGATCCGCAGCGGATTGGCCGCTGCGGATTCGCAGCAGTGTTCCATCAGGTTTACAGTACCATGTAAACCTATGGAAAACCAAATCCACTGTGCCCATGGTGCGGAAAATACCGCGCTGAAACGCTGCGTTGTATTTTCCGCAGCATGTCAATTCTTTGTGCGGATTCCGCAGCGTTTTACACCTGTTCCTCAATAGGAACCCACAGGTGAAATCCGCACAAAAAGCACTGGAAATCCACGGAAAATCCGCAGGTAAAACGCAGTGCCTTTTACCCGCGGATTTTTCAAAAATGATGCTGAAAAATCTCACACGAATCCGCAACGTGGGCACATAGCCTTAGGGTTAGGGTTGGAATTAGGGTTGTGGTTAGGGTTGTGATTAGGGTTATGGCTACAGTTGGGATTAGGGTTAGGGGGGTTAGTGTTGGAGGTAGAATTGAGGGGTTTCCACTGTTTAGGCACATCAGGGGTCTCCAAACGCAACATGGCGCCACCATTGATTCCAGCCAATCTTGTATTCAAAAAGTCAAATGGTGCTCCCTCACTTCCGAGCCCCGACGTGCGCCCAAACAGTGGTTTACCCCCACATATGGGGTACCAGCATACTCAGGACAAACTGCGCAACAATTACTGGGGTCCAATTTCTCCTGTTACCCTTGTGAAAATAAAAAAATGCTTGCTAAAACATAATTTTTGAGGAAAGAAAAATGATTTTTTATTTTCACGGCTCTGCGTTGTAAACGTCTGTGAAGCACTTGGGGGTTCAAAGTGCTCACCACTATCTAGATAAGTTCCTTGGGGGGTCGAGTTTCCAAAATGGGGTCACTTGTGGGGGGTTTCTACTGTTTAGGCACACCAGGGGCTCTGCAAACGCAACGTGACGCCCGCAGACCATTCCATCAAAGTCTGCATTTCAAAAGTCACTACTTCCCTTCTGAGCCCCGACGTGTGCCCAAACAGTGGTTTACCCCCACATATGGGGTATCACCGTACTCAGGAGAAACTGGACAACAAATATTGGAGTCAAATTTCTCCTGTTACCCTTGGGAAAATTAAAAAATTCTGGGCTAAATAATTATTTTTGAGGAAAGAAAACGTATTTATTATTTTCACGGCTCTGCGCTATAAACTTCTGTGAAGCACTTGGGGGTTCAAAGTGCTCACCACACATCTAGATAAGTTCCTTTCGGGGTCTAGTTTCCAAAATTGGGTCACTTATGGGGGGTTTCTACTGTTTAGCCACATCAGGGTCTCTGTAAACGCAACGTGATGCCGGCAGAGCATTCCATCAAAGTCTGCATTTCAAAACGTCACTACTTCACTTCCGAGCCCCGACATGTGCCCAAACAGTGGTTTATCCCCACATATGGGGTATCGGCGTACTCAGGAGAAACTGGACAACAACTTTTGGGGTCAAATTTCTCCTGTTACCCTTGGGAAAATAAAAAATTGCAGGCTAAAATATCATTTTTGAGAAAATAATTTTTTTTTTTTATTTTCATGGCTCTGCGTTATAAACTTCTGTGAAGCACTTGGGGGTTCAAAGTCCTCACCACACATCTAGATTAGTTCCTTTGGGGGTCTAGTTTCCAAAATGGTGTCATTTGTGGGGGATCTCCAATGTTTAGGCACACAGGGGCTCTCCAAACGTGACATGGTGTCCGCTAATGATTGGAGCTAATTTTCCATTTAAAAAGCCAAATGGCGTGCCTTCCCTTCCGAGTCCTGCCGTGTGCCCAAACAGTGGTTTACCACCACATATGAGGTATCGGCGTACTCGAGAGAAATTGCCTAACAAATTTTAGGATCCATTTTATCCTGTTGCCCATGTGAAAATGAAAAAATTGAGGCTAAAATAATTTTTTTGTGAAAAAAAGTACTTTTTCATTTTTACAGATCAATTTGTGAAGCACCTGGGGGTTCAAAGTGCTCACTATACATCTAGATAAGTTCCTTGGGGCGTCTAGTTTCCAAAATGGGGTCACTTGTGGGGGAGCTCCAATTTTTAGGCACACGGGGGCTCTCCAAACGTGACATGGTGTCCGCTAAAGAGTGGAGCCAATTTTTCATTCAAAAAGTCAAATGGCGCTACTTCCCTTCCAAGCCCTGCCGTGCGCCCAAACAGTGGTTTACTCCCACATATGAGGTATCAGCGTACTCAGGACAAATTGGACAACAACTTTCGTGGTTCAGTTTCTCCTTTTACCATTGGGAAAATAAAAAAATTGTTGCTAAAAGATAATTTTTGTGACTAAAAAGTTAAATGTTCATTTTTTCCTTCCATGTTGCTTCTGCTGCTGTGAAGCACCTGAAGGGTTAATAAACTTCTTGAATGTGGTTTTGAGCACCTTGAGGGGTGCAGTTTTTAGAATGGTGTCACTTTTGGGTATTTTCAGCCATATAGACCCCTCAAACTGACTTCAAATGTGAGGTGGTCCCTAAAAAAAAAATGGTTTTGTAAATTTCGTTGTAAAAATGAGAAATCGCTGGTCAAATTTTAACCCTTATAACTTCCTCGCAAAAAAAAATTTTGTTTCCAAAATTGTGCTGATGTAAAGTATACATGTGGGAAATGTTATTTATTAACTATTTTGTGTCACATAACTCTCTGGTTTAACAGAATAAAAATTAAAAATGTGAAAATTGCGAAATTTTCAAAATTTTCGCCAAATTTCCATTTTTATCACAAATAAACGCAGAATTAATTGACCTAAATTTACCACTAACATGAAGCCCAATATGTCACGAAAAAACAATCTCAGAACTGCTAGGATCCGTTGAAGCGTTCCTGAGTTATTACCTCATAAAGGGACACTGGTCAGAATTGCAAAAAACGACCAGGTCATTAAGGTCAAAATAGGCTGGGTCATGAATGGGGTTAATATATCAATGAGTGATAACTGGATTGTGGGGCTATTGGTGGGCGCTACATTGTATTCTATGGGGGGCTGTATTACATTCTATGGGGGACTGTATTACATTCTATGGGGGCTGTATTACATTCTATGTGGGTTGTATTATATTCTATGGGGGGCTGTATTACATTCTATGGGGGACTGTATTACATTCTATGGGGGACTGTATTACATTCTACAGGTGGCTGTATTACATTCTATAGGGGTCTGTATTACATTCTATGGGGGGCTGTATTACATTTTATGGGGGGTTGTATTATATTCTATGGGAGGCTGTATTACATTCTATGGGAGGCTGTATTACATTCTATGGGGGCTGTATTACATTCTATGGGTGGTTGTATTATATTCTATGGGGGGCTGTATTATGTGGTAGGCTGTATTACATTCTATGGGGGGCTATATTAAATTCTATGGAGGGCTGTAGTACATTCTATGGGAGGCTGTATTACATTCTATGGGGGGGCTTTATTATATTCTATGGGGTGTTGTATTATATTCTGTGGGGGGCTGTATTATATTCTATGGTGGGCTGTATTACATTCTATGGTGGGCTGTATTACATTCTATGGGGGGGCTGTATTATATTCTATGGGGGGCTGTATTATATTCTATGGGGGGCTGTATTATATTCTATGGGGGCTGTATTATATTCTATGGGAGGCTGTATTACATTCTATGGTGAACTGTATTACATTCTATGGGGGACTGTATTATATTCTATGGGGGGCTGTATTATACTCTATGGGGGGCTGTATTATATTCTAGGGGGGCTGTATTATATTCTATGGGGGGGCTGTATTACGTTCTATGGGGGACTGTATTACATTCTATATATTCTATGGGGGTTGTATTATATTCTGTGGGGGGCTGTATTACATTCTATGGGGGGTTGTATTATATTCTATGGGAGGCTGTATTACATTCTATGGGGGCTGTATTACATTCTATGGGTGGTTGTATTATATTCTATGGAGGGCTGTATTATATTATGTGGTAGGCTGTATTACATTCTATGGGGGGCTATATTAAATTCTATGGAGGGCTGTAGTACATTCTATGGGAGGCTGTATTACATTCTATGGGGGGGCTTTATTATATTCTATGGGGTGTTGTATTATATTCTATGGGGGGCTGTATTATATTCTATGGTGGGCTGTATTACATTCTATGGTGGGCTGTATTACATTCTATGGGGGGGCTGTATTATATTCTATGGGGGGCTGTGTTATACTCTATGGGGGGCTGTATTATATTCTATGGGGGGCTGTATTATATTCTATGGGGGCTGTATTATATTCTATGGGAGGCTGTATTACATTCTATGGTGAACTGTATTACATTCTATGGGGGACTGTATTATATTCTATGGGGGGCTGTATTATACTCTATGGGGGGCTGTATTATATTCTAGGGGGGCTGTATTATATTCTATGGGGGGGCTGTATTACATTCTATGGGAGGCTGTATTACATTCTATGAGGGGACTGTATTACATTCTATGAGGGGCTGTATTACATACTATGGGGTGATGTATTATATTCTATGGGGGCTGTATTATAGTTTATGAGGGAGGATTGCATCATATTTGTTTATGGGGCTACATTATATTCTATGTATTAATTGTATTCTATGTATTACATTTATTATATTCTATGAGGGGCGATTGCATCATACTCTATGAGGGGGCTGCATTGTATTCTATGGAGGGGCTACATTATATTCTATGGGGGCTACATTATGCTCTATGAGGGGGTACCATATATTAGGGGCTGCATGTCAAATATGCTTATTTTGCACATTTATTTAATCAAGACTATTCACCAGGTGCGTTACTCTTAAAGAAAAAATGTCATGATATTTTTATAAAAAATGTAGTGGTTTATTGAATTGTCCACAGAGAAACCACATTGCAGCAAAACCTAAAAATAGATGAGATAGTTACGAACAGATTGTCCTTTTGTAAATATCAGCGCTTGTTCCTCTTCGTTTCTGAGATGGAGTAGAAATCATCTTTCTTTCATGGAATAGAGTCATGGCTACCAGCTGTTCCTTCCTTGTGTGACTTGTTTGACGTCCATGGAGAATGATGGTGAAGGCAGGTGTCAGCCCCCACACCCTCCTAAGAGACGTTATTTATATGTCCCACAGACCACGTGTTCCCTCTATATGGTGTTGACTTATACTCTGAGCTCAGTACATGTACATGTACTCAGTACATAATTGAGAATATGAATAATTCAATTAATTAATATTTAACACTGCATTATACTATATGAGGGGGCTGCATTATATTCTCTGGGGGGTTACATTATACTCAGAGGGCTACAATATATTCTGTGGGGTGGCTGCGTTATACTCTGGAGTGGCATCATTATACTATATATGGGCTGCATTATAGTGTATTGAGGACTATGGGAAATGCATTATACTATATGAAGAACTAGGGTGCATTATACTATGGGAAGTGAATTGTACTACATGGATGACTATGGCGGTGCATTATACTATATGGAGCACTATGAGGAGTGTATTATACTATATGGAGGACTGAGGAGTGTATTATACTATATGGAGGACTGAGGTGCACATTATAATATATGGAGGACTATGGGGTGTATTATACTAAACAAGCAAAATGCTGCCTATTCATCGAGTGATTGGATTGTTTATGTGGGAACAGAAATCCTTGTTCTCTGCAGCACATCACCAGTGTAAACTGTAGATGTGCTGCTGATAACATGATACTGTATGGGGACAGATTGATCTAATTGTGATTGTTCTGTTCCCTTCATTCTTTCTCAGTTGGTGTGAAGAGGCTGGGAAACAAGTGAATGACTTCAGTATTGTCGATCACACTCGTTTAGCGGCCTGAGATCAGCGCATGTAAATACAACAGAAATGCTTCTCAGGGAGAAAAGGCAAGGATGATGACAGTTGTAGTTACCACCCGGCACCTGGGAATAGCGCTAACTCTACAGCTTTTCCCAGCCGCCAAAGCATTTAAAGCATCGTTTTCTTTTCTTTTTTTTCACCCCTCTTGCGCCACCCCTGTGCGCACATCCAGCAGCCGCCGAACTTTGATAAGTGACACGTTTCACTTATCAGAGTTCTCGTGCCTGCTGTTTTCCTTTTTTTTACCTCCCCTTGCTCCACCCCGGAGCACACATCCAGCAGCCTCCGAATTTTGATAAGTGACACAGTTCACTTATCAGAGCTAGGGCCTGCTGTTTTAGACTTTTCTTTTCACAGGCATTTTTTTCTCCCTATTTGCTTTTTGCTTTTTCTTTTTCAGACAAGCTTGCACCGATCACTATCGCCCCCCCCCCCCCCCCACACACACACACACACACACACACACACACACACACACACACACACACACACACACACACACACACACACACAGATACAGTTATAAATAAAGTATACACAAAGCACCATATTCACACAAAAAAATGTCCCGCCTGTCTCGTTCATCCCAACAGCACTATTCAGTGGAGGAGGCATATGCTTTCCTTGTCTCCGACACTGAAAATGAGGGAGAGGATCCCACATTTCTTTACTTTTCGGATTCTTCATCCTCTTCCTCCTCATTTTCCTCCTCGGGTCCTGTGAAACCGCCACGCAGCTGTCCCAGGACAGAAGATGAGCCAACACCAACTCCTGAAGATGAATAAGTGCACCCCTCTTCGGACCCCGTATGAACTTCGAGCCACTGATTCATGATTTTGTGGCAGAATCAGGAATTAAGTTTGACACCACCGGCCTTTTTCAAAGTCTTTTTCTCTGAAGATTATTAACGTCATGGTGGAGCAAACTAATTTGTACGCTTGGCAATTTTTGGCGCAAAGCCCCGGTTTGGAGCCTGGTCCTTCATATGGGGATCTTGAAGAAACCAGAAGTTCAGCAATATTGGAGTGTTGATATTTTATACAACACTCCAGTGTTCTGAATGGTCATGGCCCGGACACATTTTCATGCCATCCACAAATTCCTGCATTATACCAATAATGCACAGTGTCCCGCATGAGATGACCCCAACTTTAACCGTCTGTTCAAAGTTCGGCCAGTCATCAAACACTTCAACAAAAAGTTTGTTGACATGTACGTGCCCCAAAGGGACATCTGCGTGGATGAGTCCTTGGTTTATTTTAAGGGAAGGCTCAGATTCCATCAATACCTGCCCAGCAAGAGGGCCAGGTACGCAATCAAACTCTATAAGTTGTGTGAGAGTACCTCAGGGTACACCTACAGCTTTAGAGTATATGAAGGTAAGGACACCAGGATTGAACCCCCTGAGTGTCCTCCTATCCTGGGAGTGCGTGGGATAATTGTGTGGGATTTGGTGCACCCACTGCTGGATAAAAGTTATCATCTCTACACCGATAACTTTTATTCCAGCATCCCACTCTTCAAATCCCTTTCTGCGTGAGGTACCGCAGCCTGTGGTATTGTCCGCAAAGATCAGAGAGGCCTCCCGAAAACGCTACTTGGGGTGACAGCAGAGCCCAATGTAGCAACCACCTGCTGGTGATTAAGTACAAAGACAAGAGGTATGTCCTCTTGACCACCAAACACTGTGATGACAGCGCCATCAGCACTGTACGAGGTACCTCTACACAGGTCAGCAAACCCGACTGTGTACTGGGGTACAACAAAAACATGGGGCGCATTGATCTCTACGATCAACTTCTCAACCATGTAGTACTTTGAGAAAGGTCAAGGTGTGGTACAAAAAGCTGTCCGTGCACATCGTACAAATGGCAATGCTCAACGCTTTCCTGCTGTCATGTGCACGCCACACCAATACGTCATACCTTCAGTTCCAGGAGATAGTGGTTAAGGCCCTGATATTTGACACTCGGGAAGGAGCGTTCCCCAGTACTTCTAGAACTGAAGGTGCTTGTACCGTACCAGGTCAGCATTTCCCAGGGGTGGTCCCGCCAACTTGAAGAAAAGGTAAGCCGCAAAAAAGGTTCCGAGTGTGTTACAAAAGGGGAATACACAAGGACACCATTTATCTTTGCGACACCTGCCTCAACAAACCTGGCTGTGTATTAAGGATTGCTTCAAATTGTACCACACCTCCATGCACTACTGATTTACTTTACAAAAAGTAGATTAGTTCCAAAAAGGGGGCACATCTAGATAAGTTCCTTGGGGGTCTAGTTTCCAAAATTATGTCACTTGTGTTTTTTTTACTGTTTAGGAACATCAGAGGCTCTGCAAACGGAACATGACGCCTGCAGACCATTCCCTCAAAGTCTGCATTCCAAAACATTACGACTTCCCTTCGGAGCCCCGACGTGTGCCCAAACTGTTTTTTTCCACATATGAGGTACCAGTGTACTCGGGACAAATTGGACAACAACTTTTGGGGTCCAATTTCTTCTGTTACACTTGGGAAAATTAAAAATTGGGGACTAAAAGATAATTTTTCTGCGCAAAAAATAGGATTTTTAATTTTCATGCTGGGGCATTATAACCTTAAGTGAAACACTTCAGGGTTCAAATTCTCACCACACATCTAGAAAAGTTCCTTAGGGGGGGGGGCTAGTTTCCAAAATGAGGTTACTTGTAGTGGGTTTCCACTGTTTAGGCACATCAGGGGCTCTCCAAACGCGACATGGTGTCCGATCTCAATTCCAGCCAATTTTAGCTTGAAAAATTAAAAGGTCGCTCCTTCCAAGACCTGCCGTGCGCCCAAACAGTGGTTCCCCCCCACATATGGGGTATCAACGTACTCAGGACAAATTAGACGACAAATTTTGAGGTCCATTTTCTCTTTTTACCCTTGGGAAATGAAAAAAATTGTTGCTTATCTACAGCCAGACAAAAATTGCTCACTGTTCTAGACCAGAAGTCCCGATGCATAAGAGAGAAAATAAAGAGCCGCTTCTATCTCTTGCGCAACAAAAGTGGTAAGTTCTTGGCAAGAGCTTTACATCCACGAGGCCCACAAACATACATCCCATACATTAAAAATGCTAGGGGTAAGAAAGTCTATAGTCCACAAGATATACTCTCCAGCTTTCATGAATACTGTAATTCCCTCTATAATATAAAGGGCCATTATGCGGATCTTCCCTCTCATTCTCTTCAGGACAAGATCAAATCCTACATTCAGTTAAATAAATTGCCTTCTATCTCGGAGGAGTCCCTGGCAGATCTAGAGAATGATTTTTCATTAGAGGAAATTTCCTCGGTGATTAAGGATCTGAAGCTGGGAAAAAGCCCTGGACCAGACGGTTATACAGCTAGCTTCTACAAACAGTTTTCGGATCTGCTATGTTCTCCACTCCTAGATACCTGTAATTTTGTAGCCTCAGGTGGGTCCTTCCCGTCTCAAGCTTTAGCTGCTCATATAACAGTTATACCAAAACTTGAAAAGGACCCTGCGTTATGTAGTAGTTATCGCCCCATCTCACTCATTAATATAGATGTTAAAATCCACGCCAAAACGATCGCTAAAAGACTGAGCTGCCTTTTACCTCATCTAATTAATCAGGACCAGGTGGGTTTTGTCTCAGGAAGGGAGGCGATGGTCAATACTATACGATCTATTTCTCTGATAGATGGGGCTAATAGAGGTGGCGACCCCCTGTGTATTTTTTCAATTGATGCCGAAAAGGCATTCGATAGGGTGGGATGGGATTTTATGTATCAAACATTGGATTGAAAGAGAAAATGCTGAGGAGTATTATTGCCCTCTATGAACACCCCTCTGCACGGATCAGAGTAAATGGATCCTTATCGGATCCCTTAAATATACATAATGGTACAAGGCAGGGGTGTCCTCTTTTCCCTTTATTATACGTATTAACTATGGCCATTGCAATTCGTAATAACCCATCCATAAAGGGGATTGAGATTCAATCAGAAGAACATTAGTTAGCCCTATTCACAGATGATGTACTCGTGTATATTACCTCCCCTATCACCAGTATTCCCAACATTTTATCAGAGCTGCAAAAATTTGGATCTTTGAGCAATTTTAAAATAAATTCCCATAAATCGGAAATGCTGAATATTTCCCTTCCGACCTCTCTGATCCCACAGCTGCGCTCCTCCTTTCCGTTTAGATGGCGGACGGACTCTATCAGATATCTGGGTATCACATTGACCTCAAAAATATCACAATTATATGAGGCCAACTACAAAATAGCCCTCCATAGGGTTGAGATGGAATTGGAGAAGTGGAATAAATTGCATTTGTCCTGGCTTGGCAGGATTAATACCATTAACCCCTTTCTGCCATTAGACGTACTATTGCGTCCATGTGGGGTGGGCTTTACTTCCCAAGGACGCAATAGTACGTCATATGCGATTGGCAGCGCTCATGGGGGGAGCGCCGCCGATCGCGGCCGGGTGTCAGCTGTTTATCGCAGCTGACATCCGGCACTATGTGCCAGGAGCGGTCACGGACCGCCCCCGGCACATTAACCCCCGGCACACCGCGATCAAAGATGATCGCGATGTGCCGGCGGTACAGGGAAGCACCGCGCAGGGAGGGGGCTCCCTGCGGGCTTCCCTGAGCCCCCCGCAGCAACGCGATGTGATCGCGTTGCTGCGAGGGTCTCACCTCCCTCCCTGCTCCCTCCAGCCCCGGATCCAAGATGGCCGCGGATCCGGGTCCTGCAGGGAGGGAGGTGGCTTCACAGAGCCTGCTCAGAGCAGGCACTGTGAAGGCTGCAGCGCTGCTAGTCAGATCAGTGATCTGACAGAGTGCTGTGCAAACTGTCAGATCACTGATCTGTGATGTCCCCCCCGGGACAAAGTAAAAAAGTAAAAAAAAAAAAAATTTCAAATGTGTAAAAAAAAAAAAAAAAAAAAAATATTCCAAAATAATGAAAAAAAAAATAAAAATATTATTCCCATAAATACATTTCTTTATCTAAATAAAAAAAAAAAAACAATAAAAGTACACATATTTAGTATCGCCGCGTCCGTAACGGCCCGACCTATAAAACTGGCCCACTAGTTAACCCCTTCAGTAAACACCGTAAGAAAAAAAAAAAAAAAAACGAGGCAAAAAACAACGCTTTATTATCATACCGCCGAACAAAAAGTGGAATAACACGCGATCAAAAAGATGGATATAAATAACCATGGTACCGCTGAAAGCGTCATATTGTCCCGCAAAAAACGAGCCGCCATACAGCATCATCAGCAAAAAAATAAAAAAGTTATAGTCCTGAGAATAAAGCGATGCAAACATAATTATTTTTTCTATAAAATAGTTTTTATCGTATAAAAGCGCCAAAACATAAAAAAATGATATAAATGAGGTGTCGCTGTAATCGTACTGACCCGAAGAATAAAACTGCTTCATCAATTTTACCAAACGCGGAACGGTATAAACGCCTCCCCCAAAAGAAATTCATGAATAGCTGGTTTTTGGTCATTCTGCCTCACAAAAATCGGAATAAAAAGCGATCAAAAAATGTCACGTGCCCGAAAATGTTACCAATAAAAACATCAACTCGTCCCGCAAAAAACAAGACCTCACATGACTCTGTGGACCAAAATATAGAAAAATTATAGCTCTCAAAATGTGGTAACGCAAAAAATATTTTTTGCAATAAAAAGCGTCTTTCAGTGTGTGATGGCTGCCAATCATAAAAATCCCGCTATAAAAGTAAATCAAACCCCCCTTCATCACCCCCTTAGTTAGGGAAAAATTAAAAAAATGTATTTATTTCCATTTTCCCATTAGGGCTAGGGTTAGGGCTAGGGTTAGGGTTAGGGCTAGGGTTAGGGTTAGGGCTAGGGTTAGGGCTAGGGTTAGGGTTAGGGCTAGGGCTACAGTTTGGGTTGGGGCTAAAGTTACAGTTAGGGTTTAGATTACATTTACGGTTGGGAATAGGGTTGGGATTAGGGTTAGGGGTGTGTCAGGGTTAGAGGTATGGTTAGGGTTACTGTTGGGATTAGGGTTAGGGATGTGTTTGGATTAGGGTTTCAGTTATAATTGGGGGGTTTCCACTGTTTAGGCACATCAGGGGCTCTCCAAACGCGACATGGCGTCCGATCTCAATTCCAGCCAATTCTGCGTTGAAAAAGTAAAACAGTGCTTCTTCCCTTCCGAGCTCTCCCGTGTGCCCAAACAGGGGTTTACCCCAACAAATGGGGTATCAGCGTACTCAGGACAAATAGGACAACAACTTTTGGGGTCCAATTTCTCCTGCTACCCTTGGGAAAATACAAAACTCGGGGCTAAAACATATTTTTTGTGGGAAAAAAAAAGATTTTTTATTTTCACGGCTCTGCGTTATAAACTGTAGTGAAACACTTGGGGGTTCAAAGTTCTCACAACACATCTAGATTAGTTCCCTGGGGGGTCTAGTTTCCAATATGGGGTCACTTGTGGGGGGTTTCTACTGTTTAGGTACATTAGGGGTTCTGCAAACGCAATGTGACGTCTGCAGACCATTCCATCTAAGTCTGCATTCCAAATGGCGCTCCTTCCCTTCCGAGCTCTGCCATGCGCTCAAACGTTGGTTTCCCCCAACATACGGGGTGTCAGCGTACTCAGGACAAATTGGACAACAACTTTTGGGGTCGAATTTCTCCTCTTACCCTCGGGAAAATACAAAACTGGGGGCTAAAAAATAATTTTGGGGGGAAAGATTTTTTTTTTAATTTTCACGGCTCTGCGTTACAAACTGTAGTGAAACACTTGGGGGTTCAAAGCTATCACAACACATCTAGATGAGTTCCTTAGGGGGTCTAGTTTCCAAAATGGTGTCACTTGTGGGAGGTTTCTACTGTTTAGGCACATTAGGGGCTCTGCAAATGCAATGTGACACCTGCAGACCATTCCATCTAAGTCCTCATTCCCCCCCCATCCCCCCCCCCGGCTCAATACACACAAAGGTTACCAAAAACGGTTTTCCTGTTTTGTAGAACTTAAACTGGGCCTAATGGTGTCACCCCCACATGCCACACCTGTGACTTAATACCACCACACCATGACCAGGCCACATAGTGACCGAATAATACTACATACAAGGGACAAATACCACAACACCATTTCCAGACCACATATTACCACCACATAGTGACTGAATACTACAATACTGATCAGTAATAAAAAAAAAACCACAATACTATCACCATAAGTGCCAGTATTCACAGGAGATCTGTACTTAGTATGCAGTGTCTGTGTAGAGGTAATACAGAGATCACTGGTGACATTATACACAGGACCTCTATATAGTATACAGTGTATAGTGTCAGTGTATAGGTAACACTGACTCACCAGTGACGTCTCTAGGTGAAGTCCTTCATCTTTCATCCAGCACAGACCGCCATCATTCCTTCCAGCCAGGACTCGTTTCTGCAGGAAATAACACAGTTATCTCGAGCTCCGCTTGCAGAACACATTACTTAATTTTTCACAACTTCTACATTACATCACATGAAGAAAAAAAGGTGATATAGTGTCACTCTGCACAGTAACAGGACCGCCCCCCCATTTAAAACAGTATACTCAAAAAATAAAATAAATACATCACTGCAGTAATAATATCCCTTCATTAGCCCCTATGGTAATAATATTCCCCACCCTGGCCCCGTTTATCTCATTCCTGGCTCCAGCCATATGTTCTCGCATCCTGCCCTCATGAGTATCCATTCTACCCCATATGATCTCCACATCCTGCCCCACCAGCCTCCATCGTATCCGTCCTGCCCCATGATCCAATCCTGCCCCGTGTCTCCAATCATGCCCCGTATCTACATTCTGCCCATGCCTCAAGTCCTGCCCCCAGTGTGTCCAGCATATTACCCCCATGTTGTCCAGCAATCTGCCCCAGTGTGTCCAGCATATTACCCCCATGTTGTCCAGCAATCTGCCCCAGTGTGTCCAGCATATTACCCCCAGTGTGTCCAGCAATCTGCCCCAGTGTGTCCAGCAATCTGCCCCAGTGTCCAGCCTTTCCCCAGTGTGTCCAGCAGTCTGCCCCAGTGTGTCCAGCATATTACCCCCAGTGTGTCCAGCAATCTGCCCCAGTGTCCAGCATTGCCCCAGTGTGTCCAGAAGTCTGCCCCAGGGTCTCCAGCATTGCCTCAATGTGTCCTGAAATCTGCCCCATGGTCTCCAGTATTCAGTGTGTCCAGCAATCTGCCCCATAGTCTCCTGTATTGCCCCAGTGTGTCCAGCATTCTGCCCCATGGTCTCCAGTATTTCCC
Organism: Ranitomeya imitator; assembly: GCF_032444005.1. Classification (NCBI taxonomy): domain Eukaryota; kingdom Metazoa; phylum Chordata; class Amphibia; order Anura; family Dendrobatidae; genus Ranitomeya; species Ranitomeya imitator. The sequence continues at coordinate 335,179,888 of NC_091283.1, read as the reverse complement.
CAGTGTGTCCAGCATTCTGCCCCATGGTCTCCAGTATTGCCCCAGTGTGTCCAGCAATCTGCCCCATGGTCTCCTGTATTGCCCCAGTGTGTCCAGCATTCTGCCACATGGTCTCCTGTATTGCCCCAGTGTGTCCAGCATTCTGCCCCATGGTCTCCAGTATTGCCCCAGTGTGTCCAGCAATCTGCCCCATGGTCTCCTGTATTGCCCCAGTGTGTCCAGCAATCTGCCCCATGGTCTCCAGTATTGCCCCAGTGTGTCCAGCATTCTGCCACATGGTCTCCTGTATTGCCCCAGTGTGTCCAGCAATCTGCCCCATGGTCTCCTGTATTGCCCCAGTGTGTCCAGCATTCTGCCACATGGTCTCCTGTATTGCCCCAGTGTGTCCAGCAATCTGCCCCATGGTCTCCTGTATTGCCCCAGTGTGTCCAGCATTCTGCCACATGGTCTCCTGTATTGCCCCAGTGTGTCCAGCATTCTGCCCCATGGTCTCCAGTATTGCCCCAGTGTGTCCAGCAATCTGCCCCATGGTCTCCTGTATTGCCCCAGTGTGTCCAGCAATCTGCCCCATGGTCTCCAGTATTGCCCCAGTGTGTCCAGCAATCTGCCCCATAGTCTCCTGTATTGCCCCAGTGTGTCCAGCAATCTGCCCCATGGTCTCATGTATTGCCCCAGTGTGTCCAGCAATCTGCCCCATGGTCTCATGTATTGCCCCAGTGTGTCCAGCAATCTGCCCCATGGTCTCCAGTATTGCCCCAGTGTGTCCAGCATTGCCCCAGCCCCAGACAGTCAGACATAAAGAAAAAAAAAAAAAGTAAAATCCTCACCTCTCCCGTTCCTAGCGCAGGTCCGGTGCAGCCAGTCAGCGTCTCTCCGGCTCTGCGACGCTCAGGACAGAGAGGCAGAGCGGCGCGCACAGTAGTGACGTCATCGCGCCCTCTGCTCTGAGACGTCGCAGAGTCAGAGGACGCTGCAGCTGCCGGCGCCGCAGGAACCAGGAGAGGTGAGTATAGAGCGGGGGGCGGGGTCCGGTGGTGGGGGGAGCTGGCCCTGGTCGTGGCGGCGGACGGCGCCGCCCGAAGATTTAAAGGGGCGTCTTTTTTTTTTTTTTTCTTCTCCTGCAGCGCCGGCCGCCCCCCGCATTGTGCCGCCCGGGGCGGACCGCCCCCCCCCCGCACCCCCCTTCCTACGCCACTGTTCCCCCCACATATGGTGTATCATCGCACTCAGGACAAATTGGGCAACAAATTTTGGGGTCCAATTTCTCCTGTTACCCTCAGGAAAATACAAAACTGGGGGCTAAAAAAATAATTTTTGTGGGAAAAAAAATTTGTTTTATTTTTACGGCTCTGCATTATAAACTTCTGTGAAGCACTTGGTGGGTCAAAGTGCTCACCACACCTCTAGATAAGTTCCTTAGGGGGTCTACTTTCCAAAATGGTGTCATTTGTGGGGGGTTTCAATGTTTAGGCACATCAGTGGCTCTTCAAACGCAACATGGCGTCCCATCTCAATTCCTGTCAATTTTGCTTTGAAAAGTCAAACGGCGCTCCTTCCCTTCCGAGCTCTCCCATCCACCCAAACAGTGGTTTACCCCCACATATGGGCTATCAGCGTACTCAGGACAAATTGTACAACAACTTTTGGGGTCCAATTTCTTCTCTTACCCTTGGGAAAATAAAAAATTGGGGGCGAAAAGATAATTTTTGTGAAAAAATATGATTTTTTATTTTTACGGTTCTACATTATAAACTTCTGTGAAGCACTTGTTGGGTCAAAGTGCTCACCACACCTCTAGATAAGTTCCTTAGGGGGTCTACTTTCCAAAATGGTGTCACTTGTGGGGGGTTTCAATGTTTAGCCACATCAGGGGCTCTCCAAACGAAACATGGCGTCCCATCTCAATTCCAGTCAATTTTGCATTGAAAAGTCAAATGGCACTCCTTCGCTTCCGAGCTCTGCCATGCGCCCAAACAGTGGTTTACCCCCACATGTGGGGTATTGGCATATTCAGGACAAATTGTACAACAATGTTTGGGGTCCATTTTCTCCTGTTACCCTTGGTAAAATAAAACAAATTGGAGCTGAATTAAATTTTTTGTGAAAAAAAGTTAAATGTTCATTTTTATTTAAACATTCAAAAAATTCCTGTGAAGCACCAGAAGGGTTAATAAACTTCTTGAATATGGTTTTGAGCACCTTGAGGGGTGTAGTTTTTAGAATGGTGTCACACTTGGGTATTTTCTATCATATAGACCCCTCAAAATGACTTCAAATGAGATGTGGTCCCTAAAATAAAATGGTGTTGTAGAAATGAGAAATTGCTGGTCAACTTTTAACCCTTATAACTCCCTAACAAAAAAAAATTTTGGTTCCAAAATTGTGCTGATGTAAAGTAGACATGTGGGAAATGTTACTTATTTAGTATTTTGTGGGACATATCTCTGTGATTTAATTGCATAAAAATTCAAAGTTGGAAAATTGCGAAATTTTCATAATTTTCGCCAAATTTCCGTTTTTTTCACAAATAAACGCAGGTACTATCAAATAATTTTTACCATTGTCATGAAGTACAATATGTCACGAGAAAACAATGTCAGAATCACCAGGATCCATTGAAGCGTTCCAGAGTTATAACCTCATAAAGGGACAGTGGTCAGAATTGTAAAAATTGGCCCGGTCATTAACGTGCAAACCACCCTTGGGGGTAAAGGGGTTAATGAATATTTTGTTATTTGTGGGAATGTGACTTGTTCTGTCTCTACTTTTCCAACAGTTGATTTGGTTAAACAGTGATGGCGCTCAGCGAGGGACCAATTTAGGCGGGAATTTAATCCCCTACCCTCCACGGCAGGTGCTTCTAAAAAGCGCCAATATGTGTTCTACAGAAACTTAGCCTTTCTTCGGCCAATCCTGGAGCTAAATCAGTAAGTGTCGCTGTGTATGATTGTCCAAACATATTAAACTAACTACACTGTATTTTAACCCATTTACAAATCTTCAACATTTAAAAAAAGGCAGGAAAATCTTTTAACAATAGTTTTATTTCCGAAGTACATTTGTGCTTTCAATAATCCCCATATTTATATGTTCAATTAACAAATACAAACATGTAAAAAATGTGACATTTGGTAAAACAAAAATGTGTTTTTTTAATGTTATTTAGGATTAGTTTAGCATTGTGACCTAAACTGTTAATGTTATTTTATAAAAAAATTCAAAGTTGGAAAATTGCGAAATTTTCATAATTTTCGCCAAATTTCTGTTTTTTTCACAAATAAACGCAGGTACTATCAAATAATTTTTACCATTGTCATGAAGTACAATATGTCACGAGAAAACAATGTCAGAATCACCAGGATCCATTGAAGCGTTCCAGAGTTATAACCTCATAAAGGGACAGTGGTCAGAATTGTAAAAATTGGCCCGGTCATTAACGTGCAAACCACCCTTGGGGGTAAAGGGGTTAAAATGGACTTACTACCTCGTCTCCTCTATTTCTTCCAAACTATTCCAACGGCTCTCCCGCCTTCCTTCTTCTCCAGACTCAAGACTACAATTATAAAATATGTATGGTCTGGCAAACGTCCACGTCTTTCGTATCAACTACTAAGCAGGTCTAAACGGACAGGAGGACTGAACCTTCCGAAATTTCAACTTAATAATTACGCATCACTGGGGATATGTATACTAGACCTATTTCACCACAAACATAGCAAAAAATGGGTTGGCTTGGAATCAAAACTCTCACCGACCAATCCCATAGCTAATATTTGGCAGAAGAAAGGCCTACAGAGACAGAAAGATGACCTTCCCTTTCTCACGAGAAACCTAATTCTTTTTCTCAGAAATGGCAACCAAAAACGTAATATCTCTACTATACCTGGCCCCTTAACTCCCGATAATCGATAACCCAGACTTCCCCGCAGGCCTAGACAAAATTACCTTCCTACATAAACATAAAGATAGTTACCCTGTAATTTATGATTACATCACTCAATCCTCAATAAAGCCTTTAGGGTCCTTCTTTACTGACTTGGATCCCCCCTCTGGTACTTGGTTTTTACATGAACAAATTAAGAGCTACATTAACAAGATATCTAAGCAGACTAATGTATTTAGACCACTTACTCCCTTTGAATTGGCTTGCTTGGGTGGGAGCCCCCCGTCACATACAATATCATTCCTATACAAAATGTTTCAGGATGCTCAAGTTGCCAAGCCTGACTCTCCCACTTTTTTCTTGAGATGGAAAAGTGATTTGAGTAAACCACTAACACCAGAAGATAGAAGTAAGAGCCTCCTCTACACATTTAGATCCTCACTATCTGCAGATTACCAGGAGAGGGATTACAGACTGCTGACTCGGTGGTACAGATGCCCAGACAGTATCCACAACATGTTCCCCACCACCCCGGACTTATGCTGGAGGTGCTGGGCGGAAAAGGGATCGTACTCACACATTTGGTGGTCTTGCCCACGCATCCACAACTTCTGGGGAGCAGTCTTTGACCTCCACAATAAACTAGCATTTAATAAGATTCAGCCCACAATGGAATTAGCCTTATTGTCTATATGTGATCTCTCCATTGGCGGGTTTAAGAGAGGTCTCCTCAGACACTTTCTTACAGCCGCACGTAACCTTATACCCCGTTACTGGAAACAATCGAAATCTCCTTCATGCTCCGAACTTGTCTCGGAGTTGAACCATATTTTCAGGATGGAACAGCTTATAGGACAGGATACTGGAACCTTGGATAAAGTCCTAAACACATGGTCCCCTTGGATTATGTTCAGAGAAACCACGGATCTGTCGACTTGGTTGGATAACTGATTAAATTATCGACCTATGGATGTTTATATCCACAATTCTGCCAACGGGTTACTGAGTCTCAACGGTGAGCATACCAGAAATAGGTGGAGGTAGATGGGAAACCAGGATCCGAACATCCCCCTCCCCCCTTCCCTCTACTTTTTTTTCCCTTTTTCTCTACCTCTCTTCTTTCTTATTTTTTTTTTTTTTTTTTTTTCATTTTACAAACCTCTGTCGCAATATTGATTGACTGTCTTCTTAATTAACGGGTAATATATTTCCAAGATCGAATCATAAAATACAAGTATCGATTTTAAATCGCCCTTCGATTGATTAGAGGAGAGATATCCCGCTCATATAGACGACACTGAGGAATGTTGCTGCCGGGGTTTATCTTATAACCCATTATACTTTATTGTTCAAGTGTTTACATCAAAAACAATATAATAATGTACTTCTGTCTGTTCATGGTTTATTATGTACTGAATGAATACTTATATACAATTCATCAATAAAAATGATTTGCCGTATATACTCGAGTATAAGCCGACCAGAGTATAAGCCGACCCCCATAATTTTGCCACAAAAAACTGGGAAAACTTATTGACTCGAGTATAAGCCTAGGGTGGAAATGCAGCAGCTACCGGTGAATTTCAATAATAAAAATAGATCATTATTTCCCCATAGCTGTGCCATATAGTGCTCTGCGCCGTTCATTATTGCCCTATAGCTCTGCCCCATATAGTGCTCTGCGCCGTTCATTATTGCCCTATAGCTGTGCCCCATATAGTGCTCTGCACCGTTCATTATTGCCCTATAACTGTGCCCCATATAGTGCTCTGCACCGTTCATTATTGCCCTATAGCTGTGCCCCATATAGTGCTCTGCACCGTTCATTATTGCCCTATAGCTGTGCCCCATATAGTGCTCTGCACCGTTCATTATTGCCCTATAGCTGTGCCCCATATAGTGCTCTGCACCGTTCATTATTGCCCTATAGCTCTGCCCCATATAGTGCTCTTGCACCGTTCATTATTGCCCTATAGCTCTGCCCCATATAGTGCTCTGCACCGTTCATTATTGCCCTATAGCTGTGCCCCATATAGTGCTCTGCGCCGTTCATTATTGCCCTATAGCTGTGCCCCATATAGTGCTCTGCGCCGATCATTATTGCCCTATAGCTGTGCCCCATATAGTGCTCTGCACCGTTCATTATTGCCCTATAGCGCTGTGCCCCATATAGTGCTCTGCACCGTTCATTATTGCCCTATAGCTGTGCCCCATATAGTGCTCTGCACTGTTCATTATTGCCCTATAGCTCTGCCCCATATAGTGCTCTTGCACCGTTCATATTGCCCCATAGAAAGCTCTGCCCCATATAGTGCTCTGCACCGTTCATATTGCCCCATAGAAAGCTCTGCCCCATATAGTGCTCTTGCACCGTTCATATTGCCCCATAGAAAGCTCTGCCCCATATAGTGCTCTTGCACCGTTCATATTGCCCCATAGAAAGCTCTGCCATTGTCGCTGCTGCTGCTGCAGTAAAAAAAAAAAAAAACCACATACTCACCTCTCTTGCTTGCAGCTCCCGGCGTCTCGTCCCGGCGTCTCCGCTCTGACTGATCAGGCATAGGGCGCTGCGCACACTATATGCGTCATTGCGCCCTCTGACCTGAACAGTCAGAGCGCAGAGACGCCGGGAAGATGGAGCGGCGCCCGGCGGCTGGAACGCGGACAGGTGAATATTACATACTTACCTGGTCCTGGCGTCCGGCTCCTTCCCCAGGACAGCTGTCTTCGGTGCCGCAGCTTCTTGACTCTACCAAACCAGGACAATTGAAGTTTATGCCACCTCTCCAGGTCCAGCTCCGCTTTTTGTAACGCCGTTTTAAAGTTTGCGTCGTACAATCCGGAGGTTATCTTGATCCCTAAGTACGGAAGTGAATCGAAGCGCCACCCAAACGGGAAAGAGGCACGCAACCGGCCCACCTCAGATAGTGGTAAAGATATATTTAAGGCCATAGATTTGTGGGAAGGTGTTGGTCCTTTTTAATGTTTTCTCAGTGATGTGTAGCTTTGATAAAGATCGCGGCAGCGATCGAGACACGTAGTTCATGTCCTCCTATGCGTTGTTCGTGGGGCTGTTTGAAATAAAGTCAAGTATTTTATCAAGAAGAGCTGGAACATGTTTTTTTTTCATGTCTTAATTATATGCCCTAGTAAGTCACCTGCCTTTGCACTCACTAAACTCTCTAGGTCTGCCCAGGTGCACTTATATGCCCTCTGTATTTCCTTTATTTGTCTGTAATGGGAAAGGTTGGTTCTGAGGGTCAGGCACTAGCTTTAGCATAGCTAGCTGGTCAGAGGGCCTCAAGGAGTAATACTCCTGTATTTGTCTTACTCTAGTCATCCTTCTTGGTCCTGATGTTGAAGCTTCTCTGGTGATGGGTCTGGCGGTGGAGGTGACTGGATGGTCGGTGGGGGTGACATGCTGTTCTACAGCTTCCTCCCTCTCAGGACTTCTGTCAGCTTCCTCCCCAAAGGTCAATGCCCCCACTACTAATTCGGCTTCTGTCACTACATGTGATCTTGTCCAGACAGGATTTGGTGCAATTTGCTTAGGTCGGATTGAAGCACAAGTCATACAAGTATCTCTCCAGTTTAATTTTGGCTGACCACAGTGTTTATAAGTCCATCTGTCTTGTCTCGGTCTCTGGTTATACAGAGGTGGGGCGGTAGCAGTCAGTCATAGATTTTTGTGCATCAATGCAGTCATAATACACCTTATATCCTACTGTAGTCTTGTTACTTCCATACTGTTGAATAAATGGTGTAGTGTGGCAGAGGAAATACATTTGTTGCTCTCTTCTCTTGTCTTTTATTCAACCTCTATTGTTTTCCTTGAAACTGTGCCATTTTTGTACATCCAAACATCCACACTCTGGCATATTCCCCTTTTTAACCCCTTCTAGACATGCGCTGTACTAGTACGGCGCATGTCAGATCCCCTGCTTTGATGTGGGCTCCAGCGGTGAGCCCACATCAAAGTCGCGACATGTCAGCTGTTTTGTACAGCTGACATGTGCACGCAATAGCGGCGAGTGAAATCACGATTCACCCGCCGATATTAACCTGTTAAATGCCGCTGTCAAATGCTGACAGCGGCATTTAACCGGCGCTTCTGGCCACGCGGCCGGAAATGACCTCATCGCCGCCCCCGTCACATGATCTGGAGTTGTCGATGCATCAGGATGGTAACCATAGAGGTCCTTGAGACCTCTATGGTTACTGATGCCGGCCTGCTGTGAGCGCCCCCCTGTGGTCGGTGCTCATAGCAAGCCTGCATTTCTGCCGATCGAGTGGTGCCAGCTTCTAGCCTCCCACGGAGGCTAGTGAAGCATGGCAAAAGTTAAAAAAAAATGTTTTTAAAAATATTAAAAAAATATAAAAGTTTAAATCACCCCCCTTTCGCCCCATCCAAAATAAAACAATGAAAAAGCAAACCTACACATATTTGGTATCGCTGCGTTCAGAATCGCCCGATCTATCAATAAAAAAAAGCATTAACCTGATCGCTAAACAGTGTAGCGAGAAAAAATTCAAAATGCCAGAATTATGTTTTTTTGGTCCTCGTGACAATGCATTAAAATGCAATAACGGGCGATCAAAAGAGCGTATTTGCACAAAAGTGGTATCATTTAAAACGTCAGCTCGGCACGCAAAAAATAAGCCCTGACCCGACCCCAGATCACGAAAAATGGAGACGCTATGGGTATCGGAAAATGGCGCATTTTTATTTTTTTTTAGCAAAGTTTTGAATTTTTTTTCACCACTTAGATAAAAAATAACCTAGACATATTAGGCTACTTTCACACTAGCATTTTTCTGCAGACGTCGAAATGCGTCGTTTTGTGCAAAAAACGCATCCTGCAAAATCTCCCGCAGGATGCGTTTTTTTCCCATAGACTTGTATTGGTGATGCATTGCGACGGATTGTCATACGTCGTGTACGTCGTACGACGGATGCGTCGAAATTTGGCGACACGTCGTCTGGAAAAAACGTAGATTGTAACGTTTTTTGTCGCCGCATAAAAAACGCGTTGTGACGCATCCTGCGGCATGCGTTGTAGGCTACAATGGAAGCCTATGAAAGCAGGATGCGTCGAGACACGTCGTACGATGCAATGCAGCGCTGCAATACGTTTTTTTACACTGAGCATGCTCAGATTCAGGATTTTGTAGCAAATTCACCAGACAACCCCAAATCTATATAAACCTGGTCTGGGCCTTCAACCCCACATATGCCAGCAAGAAGACAGAGAAGAAGCCTCCAGACAGACTCCAGCCTGCCAACAAGACCCAGCCTGCAAGACCCAGCCTGCCTGCAAGACCCAGCCTGCCAGCGAGACTCCGGCCTGCCAGCGAGCCAGTGTGAGTATTGCCCTTTTTGTGTGCGTCTGTGTACATGTGTCTGCATGTCCATGTGTGCGTGTGCATTTGTGTCTGTATGACGTACTGACTACAGCAAGAGCTAAAAACCTGAATATAGCCAGAGGCCTGCCATCGTCCTGCAACAGCCAGCGTCCTGCAACAGCCAGCGTCCAGATCCACCCTGAGGCCTGCCACTGAAGACATCCATCTCCAGCCGGAGGCCTGCCAGCATCCCAAACAGTGTGATTTGTGCCTTTTTTATGTGTGTATGTGTGCGTGTCTGTATGTGTCTTGTGTTTGGGTCTGCCTGTGTGCTTTTGTGCCTGTGTGTTTGCATAATGTGCGTTTGTGTGTGCATGCACCTGTGTGCTGTCAGGCATGTGTGTGCGTCTTGTTGATTGCATGTGCATGCGTCTGTGCTGCATGTGGTTTCCATGTGTGAGCGTGTGTCTTGTGTGTGTGTATTTTTTGTTTCTCTTTAAAATTGTTGTTCTTTTTTTACTGTTGAAACCATTCACTGTTGATGAACTTGTATTTAAAATAAAGAGCATTTTAGCTCCTAATTGTGATGTAAAAAAAAAAAAAGAAATTAAAAAAGAAATGAATAAAATGTGTTTAAAAAAATGTCCGTTGTATCATTTCAGGTAAAGGTAAATTTAAAACTAGTGTATGTACAAATGGCCACACATGCAATACAGAGTTGGTTGAGGGTTTGTTTTTAATAAAGGTAATTTTTAAAAGTTTTTTTGGGGTGGGGGGAATTTTTCAAGGGATATTTGAAAATCAAATATGTGGCAAATACCTTTGAAATGGTGGGTTGACATTTCAATTCCTTTTTCTTTTTTTGGGGGGGTGGGTGGAAATGGTTAGGTGCATCTGGTGCATTTGTTTTTGGTTTTGGGTGTTGGCCTGCATGAACATTGCTCACAACATTTGAGCTGGGTGGTTATTGTTAACATTACCTAGTTCGGGTGGTGGGTCTAACTATAAATTCTTTATACCTACAGATCCACAGGTACCCAAGCCAGCCCACAGGGACCACCCAGACGTGCACACATCTGGAATTTTTACATAAGTAAGTTTTGAAGACCCTAAATCTGCCAAATCAATATGTATAGCAGATTACAAGTGTCTTTTTACTTACAGAGCCAACAGGACCACAGCCACCTCTGCCATCCCACAGGACCAGGGCTACCTCTGCCATCCCACAGGACCAGGGACCACAGCCACGTCTGCCATCCCACAGGGACCACCCAAATGTCCACACAGCTTCAACTTTTTCCTTAAGTAAGTACTAACCCCTTTACCCCCAAGGGTGGTTTGCACGTTATGGACCGGGCCAATTTTTACAATTCTGACCACTGTCCCTTTATGAGGTTATAACTCTGGAACGCTTCAACGGATCCTGGTGATTCTGACACTGTTTTCTCGTGACATATTGTACTTCATGATAGTGGTAAAATTTCTTTGATATTACCTGCGTTTATTTGTGAAGAAAATGGAAATTTGGCGAAGATTTTGAAAATTTCGCAATTTTCCAACTTTGAATTTTTATGCAATTAAATCACAGAGATATGTCACACAAAATACTGAATAAGTAACATTTCCCACATGTCTACTTTACATCAGCACAATTTTGGAACCAACATTTTTTTTTTGTTAGGGAGTTATAAGGGTTAAAAGTTGACCAGCAATTTCTCATTTTTCCAACACCATTTTATTTTAGGAACCACATCTCATTTAAAGTCATTTTGAGAGGTCTATATGATAGAAAATACCCAAGTGTGACACCATTCCAAAAACTGCACCCCTCAAGGTGCTCAAAACCACATTCAAGAAGTTTATTAGACCTTCAGGTGTTTCATAGTAATTTTTGGAATGTTTAAATAAAAATTAACATTAAAAATTTACTTCAGCTCCAATTTGTTTTATTTTACCAAAGGTAACAGGACAAAAAATGGACCCCAAACGTTGTTGTACAATTTGTCCTGAGTACGCCGATACCCCATATGTGGAGGTAAACCACTGTTTGGGGCGCATGACAGAGCTCGGAAGCGAAGGAGCGCCATTTGACTTTTCAATGCAAAATTGACTGGAATTGAGATGGGACGCCATGTTGCATTTGGAGAGCCACTGATGTCCCTAAACATTGAAACCCCCCACAAGTGACACCATTTTGGAAAGTAGACCCCCTAAGGAACTTATCTAGAGGTGTGGTGAGCACTTTGACCCACCAAGTGCTTCACAGAAGTTTATAATGCAGAACCGTAAAAATAAAAAATCATTTTTTTTTCACAAAAATTATCTTTTCGCCCCCAATTTTTTATTTTCCCAATGGTAAGAGAAGAAATTGGACCACAAAAGTTGTTGCACAATTTGTCCTGAGTACGATTGTAACGGGGTCTACCAAGCTGGGGTACCTCTTTCAGTACCACCCCGTGTTTTAGCAGGTCCACTCTGCTTTTGCTGGATTCTGAATGAAGGACGCTGGCTGGAATTCCTTGGTTATGTGAGAGCATATAAAAGCTGACTGCTACCCCACGTATTTCCAGTCTAAAAGAACACACTTTATTTACAGCACACAGAATATATAACACAGATACACAGGGCAGGCCAATAGAAAAAGCAGGCCAGACATACATTACAATAGCCGCAGGGGGCCGGAGCCTGCTGATATGTACTGTGGGAATTACAAAGGTGGGGGAGGACAGAAGTGGGATATCTTGTCCTCTCTGCCCAGGGGTGCAGCCTGTGAACTGATGCATTTCACATGGAACCTATTATACGTAATATATACTGCATAACATATGCTTGGTGCTGGGGGGTTCTGCAACACGGCTCCCCTTTTCAGCGACGCGATCGGCATACACAGTCTGATCCTTAATGGATCGGTTTGGGGATGACCGAAGTTTATGGGGTTGGTACAAGTTCCATTTGTCAACTTAGTCCATCGGCATTACCGTTTTGTGTGCCGGGTCTGTAGTGGATGGTGAAGTCCAGAGGTTGTAACGCTAAACTCCACCGCAGTAATCTGGCGTTGTCTCCGGAGACCCGATTAAGCCAGACTAGGGGATTATGGTCCGTTAGGAGGGAAAACTGTCGTCCATACAAATATGGTTGCAACTTTTTGAGTGCCCATACTATTGCCAGGCACTCCTTCTCGATGGCCACATAGCTCACTTCACGGGGCAGTAGTTTCCGACTCAGGTAAGCTACCGGGTGTTCTTGGCCGTCCGGGCCGACGTGGCTCAGTACTGCCCCCAATTCAAACATAGAAGCGTCTGTGTGAACAAGGAAACGTTTAGTTGGATCGGGTGCAGCCAATACAGGGGTATTGGTGAGGGCGTCCTTTAGCTGGTGGAAGGCTTCCTCACACTCTGGGGTCCAGGTTACCTGGCGGGGTTGGTTCTAACGGGTCAGATCAGTGAGGGGCTTGGCCACGCTGCTGTAATTGGGAACAAATTTCCTGTAATACCCTGCTGTCCCTAGAAACGCCATGACCTGGGTTTTGGTGCGTGGGGTGGGCAATTTGGCTATGGCCTCAATCTTGGCTGGTTCTGGTCTCTGTTTCCCACTTCCCACCCAATGCCCTAAATACTGAACCTCTGCTTTGCCCACGTGACACTTGTTTGGGTTCAGGGTGATTCCAGCCTTGTGGATCCTGTCTAATACTGTCTCTAGGTGACTTAGATGCTCTTCCCATGTCGCGCTGTAGATGGCGATGTCATCCAGGTAGGCACACGCATAGTCCTGGAGACCATCCATAAGCCGGTCAGCCAGCCTCTGGAAGGTCGCCGGGGCAGTCTTCATCCCGAATAGCATAACTCGAAACTGGAATAAGCCAAACGGGGTGACAAATGCCGACTTGGGAATAGCATCAGGACTAAGGGGACTCTGCCAGTAGCCTTTGCATAGATCGATGGTGGTCAAATACTTTGCCCCTGCCAGCCGGTCTAACAAGTCATCCACACGCGGCATGGGATACACATCCATCACTGTTTTCTCATTGAGCTTATGATAGTCTACACAAAACCGTGTACTCCCATCCTTCTTGGGCACTAACACTACGGGGGATGCCCAGGGACTATCTGACTCTTCAATGACCCCTAAACGCAACATCTCTTGTATCTCTTGTCACATCCCTTCTCGTACAGACTCAGGGACGCGGAAGGGGGGTTGTCGCAGGGGGGTCTGATCCTGGGTCTCAACCTTGTGTTGTGCCAGGTGAGTGTACCCGGGTTTCCCCGAAAACATCCTCTGTCTCTGCCTCAACAACTCCGCCTGCTGTCTCTCCCGGGGACCTACAGTGGGGCAAAAAAGTATTTAGTCAGTCAGCAATAGTGCAAGTTCCACCACTTAAAAAGATGAGAGGCGTCTGTAATTTACATCATAGGTAGACCTCAACTATGGGAGACAAACTGAGAAAAAAAATCCAGAAAATCACATTGTCTGTTTTTTTAACATTTTATTTGCATATTATGGTGGAAAATAAGTATTTGGTCAGGAACAAAATTTCATCTCAATACTTTGTAATAAATCCTTTGTTGGCAATGACAGAGGTCAAACGTTTTCTGTAAGTCTTCACAAGGTTGCCACACACTGTTTTTGGTATGTTGGCCCATTCCTCCATGCAGATCTCCTCTAGAGCAGTGATGTTTTTGGCTTTTCGCTTGGCAACACGGACTTTCAACTCCCTCCAAAGGTTTTCTATAGGGTTGAGATCTGGAGACTGGCTAGGCCACTCCAGGACCTTGAAATGCTTCTTACGAAGCCACTCCTTCGTTGCCCTGGCGGTGTGCTTTGGATCATTGTCATGTTGAAAGACCCAGCCACGTTTCATCTTCAATGCCCTTGCTGATGGAAGGAGGTTTGCACTCAAAATCTCACGATACATGGCCCCATTCATTCTTTCATGTACCCGGATCAGTCGTCCTGGCCCCTTTGCAGAGAAACAGCCCCAAAGCATGATGTTTCCACCACCATGCTTTACAGTAGGTATGGTGTTTGATGGATGCAACTCAGTATTCTTTTTCCTCCAAACACGACAAGTTGTGTTTCTACCAAACAGTTCCAGTTTGGTTTCATCAGACCATAGGACATTCTCCCAAAACTCCTCTGGATCATCCAAATGCTCTCTAGCAAACTTCAGACGGGCCCGGACATGTACTGGCTTAAGCAGTGGGACACGTCTGGCACTGCAGGATCTGAGTCCATGGTGGCGTAGTGTGTTACTTATGGTAGGCCTTGTTACATTGATCCCAGCTCTCTGCAGTTCATTCACTAGGTCCCCCTGCGTGGTTCTGGGATTTTTGCTCACCGTTCTTGTGATCATTCTGACCCCACGGGGTGGGATTTTGCGTGGAGCCCCAGATCGAGGGAGATTATCAGTGGTCTTGTATGTCTTCCATTTTCTAATTATTGCTCCCACTGTTGATTTCTTCACTCCAAGCTGGTTGGCTATTGCAGATTCAGTCTTCCCAGCCTGGTGCAGGGCTACAATTTTGTTTCTGGTGTCCTTTGACAGCTCTTTGGTCTTCACCATAGTGGAGTTTGGAGTCAGACTGTTTGAGGGTGTGCACAGGTGTCTTTTTATACTGATAACAAGTTTAAACAGGTGCCATTACTACAGGTAATGAGTGGAGGAAAGAGGAGACTCTTAAAGAAGAAGTTACAGGTTTGTGAGAGCCAGAAATCTTGACCAAATACTTATTTTCCACCATAATATGCAAAAAAATGATAAAAAAACAGACAATGTGATTTTCTGGATTTTTTTTCCCTCAGTTTGTCTCCCATAGTTGAGGTCTACCTATGATGTAAATTACAGACGCCTCTCATCTTTTTAAGTGGTGGAACTTGCACTATTGCTGACTGACTAAATACTTTTTTGCCCCACTGTAAGTCTTCACCCCAGTGTACCTGGTCCCATGTTTTAGACTGAGGCCTCTCCCCTAAGACATCAGGCAAGGGAAGTCTGGCTAAATCCTCTGCTTCAGGTGCACAGATGGCCACTACCTCTTCAGGGCGCTCCCGATAGGGCTTCAGCATATTCACGTGGAACATGCGGATAACCCTGGGGTCGTCACAATCGGCGACATTATAGGTGGTGTCGGCTATTTTCCCCACTACCTGGTAGGGCCCCTGCCATGCAGCTTGGAACTTGTTCTGCCTATTGGGCTCTAACACCAGGACCTTCTGCCCTATTTCCAAGGTGCGCTCTCTGGCCCTCCGATCGTACCATACGTGCTGGCGCCGCTGGGCCACCTGCATGTTCCCACATACAGCCTGGGTCAGCTCCTGTAGGCGGTCCCGGAATTCCAGCACATAGGGTATAATAAGTACCCCTTCTATGATGCCCTCCCCTTCCCAGTGTTCTACCACTAAGTCTAGGGGTCCCCTTACCCGTCTCCCGTATACCAGTTTGAATGGGGAGAACCCCGTGGATTCTTGGGGCACCTCCCGATAGGCAAACAGGAGGTGAGGCAAGAATTTCTCCCAGTCCATGTAGGTCCTGGTAAAAGTCCCAATGAGTTGTTTTAACGTCCCGTTAAAGCGTTCACACAACCCATTGGTTTGCGGGTGGTACGGGGCGCTTCTAATGGACTTTACGCCGCACAGCTTCCACAGTTGGTTGGTCACCTCTGCTGTAACCTGGGTACCCTGGTCTGAGATAATCTCCCGGGGAAATCCAACCCGTGAGAAAACCTGGAGCAGGGCAGCCGCCACTGTCTCTGCCAGTATGTTAGGTAACGCAACCGCCTCTGGATACCGTGTAGCATAATCTACCACTGTCAATATATACCTTTTCCCTGACGGACTGGGTTTGGCTAATGGCCCTATCAGATCGACCGCTACTCGGCTAAATGGTTCCTCCACAATAGGGAGGGGGCGTAATTTGGCCTTGCATCGATCTCTCCTCTTGCCAGTGCGCTGGCAACTGTCACAGGTCTGGCAGTATTGATGAACATCATAGGTTACCCCCGGCCAAAAGAAGTTTTGTGTCAGACGATGCCTGCCGAAGTGCCCGGCCAAGGGTATGTCATGAGAGATTCGCAGTAACTCCTGCCTATACTTCTTGGGAACTACCAGCTGTCTTTTTATAGTGGGGCTCGTCCCTGTGTGGTGCTCTGTGATCCGGTAGAGGAGTCCCTGCTTCCATATAAACTGTTCCCCTTCCAGTACCCCTCTCCCCTCCTGTGCCTTCCCACAATATCCCTCCAATGAAGGATCCTCAAGTAACTCCCTCTTAAATTCATGTGGGGTGGCCCAAGAAATGTGTCTGGCTATGGGAATACGTGTAGGGCTGGGATGTCTTACCTGGGCCTCCTCTGAGTGTGATTCCGCCTCCGCAGCTCGAGCTTGTCTCCGGGTGGTCACAGGATATGTCTCAACCAGAGGGGCAACTGAGAAGGCAGACAACATGGGCCCCAAGTCATTTCCCAGCAAAACGTCTGCAGGCAAATCCTCCATCAAGCTGACCTCAACAAGGCCATCCCCAACTCCCCAGTTCAGGTGAATCCTGGCAGTGGGCAGTCGATGTAGGGCTCCCCCTGCTACACGGACTGCCACTGTCCGGTCCGTCTTCTCTTGGTCCCGGACGAGATGAGTCTTCACAAGGGTCAAAGTTGCTCCGGAATCTCTTAGTCCCTGCATGCGTTTCCCATTAACCCACACGACTTGTCGATGCTGTTGTCGATTATCTGCCCGGGCTGCCTGCACGGGGTCTACTTCATGCAGCACTTCCTCCATGTCTTCCACCACTTGGTTAGTTGTAGCCCCCAATGCCGGGTCAGCCTCGCCTTGGTAGCAGTGTACAGCGGCCCGGCGGAAGGTAGCTGTTCCCGCCTTTGGCCACTGGGTATGCTGAGTCCGGTTGGGACATTGTCTTTGCAGGTGGCCCAGCTGACGGCAGGTGTGGCATCGCGCCCCAGGGGAACTGTGGTAGGCCAGGTTTCTAGCTGGTCCCCCTACAATCTTCGGTGGTTTGGGGCCCTCCAGGTCCATGGGTGGACCCCTAGTGACCATCTTTGATCCAGACAACTGAGGCCTCCTGGCGTCATGATGTTCATCGGCCAGACGAGCGGCTTCCTCAAGAGTCATTGGCTGCCTGTCCCGAAGCCATTCCTGTGTCTCGGGGTTTAGTCCATTAAAGAATCGTTCTAACAAAAAGAGCTGGAAGACAATCTTCTTAGTGGTTGCTTGGCTCCCTTGTACCCACTGTAGCAGTGACCGCCGTAATTTACAGGCCCATTCAGCGTGGGTATCGGTTACTCGTTTTATAAGTCCGCGGAACTTTTGGCGGTATGCCTCTGGTGTCAGCGCATACCGGGCCAAGATCACTTCTTTGATCCGCTCATAGTCCATACAGTCCTCATCGGGTACTGTGCGATAGGCATTCGCTGCCCGGCCTGTCAGCTTGCTGGCCAGAATCTGAACCCGTTCCTCCGGCTTCACTTGATGAAGGGCAAACTGCCGCTCAAAGTCCTGCAGAAAGCCATCAATGTCTTCCTCTGCCTCCCCCAACTGTCGGAAGGCATTATACTGGATCTTTTTGTGGCTTACTGTTGAAGGTACCTGTGCGGAAGCCAGAGCTCCCCCTGCTCGCTGACTCTCCTCCCTCCGCTCTGCCATCTCCATCTTGGCCAGCTCCACTTTGGTCCACTCTGCCATCTCCATCTTGGCTAGCTCTATCCTGGTCCGCTTGGCCATCTTTTCCTTCAGATCAGTACGCACATCAGCCATCACCTCTCGTATGATCTCTACTGCAGGGTTTGGGCCATAGAACGCCAGTCTGTTCTTTACCTCCCTCTGGAATTCAGTCTCTTCCACGTTCACATTGGGGGGCGCTGCACTGTCATGTTCCATGATGGCTGCTATCAAATCCGCTTTTGTTTTGTTGCTGGCGATTAACCCTCGGGCTTCCACCAGATCTTTTAATGTAGTCCTCTTTAACTTCTGGTAGTTGTCTTCCATTCATTCCTTTCCTCCTGTAGAAGGGGTATGAGATCCCGCTGTCTGCCACCAGTGTAACGGGGTCTACCAAGCTGGGGTACCTCTTTCAGTACCACCCCGTGTTTCAGGAGGTCCACTCTGCTTTTGCTGGATTCTGAATGAAGGACGCTGGCTGGAATTCCTTGGTTACGTGAGAGCATATAAAAGCTGACTGCTACCCCACGTATTTCCAGTCTAAAAGAACACACTTTATTTAGGCTGGTTTCACATTTGCGTTTTTTTTTTGCGTTTTTGCGGTAAAAAACACAAAAAAAGCATGCTTTTTTCCCCCTATATTTAACATTAAAAACGCATGCTTTTTTTGCATGCGTTTTGACGCATTTTGCAACGCATGCGTTTTTTCTCTGCATGCGTTGTGTTGCAGAAATGCAACATGTAGTAATTTTTGCGGCGTTTTTTCGCGGCAAAAAAACCTATTGATGTCTATGTAAACGCATGCGTTTTTAAGCACATGCGTTTGTTTGCATTAAAAACGCATGCGTTTTTATTAAAAAAAACAAAACAGAAAACACACTGATATGCCACCCCCCACCATAAAGGTGATAAAGGGATCCTAACCCTAACCCTAAAGGGATCCTACCCCTAACCCTAACCCTAAAGGGATCCTACCCCTATCCCTAACCCTACCCCTAAAGGGATCCTAACCCTAACCCTAAAGGGATCCTAACCCTACCCCTAACCCTAATCCCTTTAGGGATAGGGTTAGGGTTAGGATCCCTTTAGGGTTAGGGGTAGGATTAGGGTTAGGGTTAGCGTTATGATCCCTACCCCTAACCCTACCCCTAACCCTAACTATTTCTGTTTATAGCGGGTTTTTACTTTATTTTGATGATTGGCAGCCATCACACATTTCTCAGCATGCGTTTAAAAAACGCAAACGCATGAAAAAACGCATGTAAACGCGTCAAACGACACATTTTTTTCACCATATGCAAAAACGCATGCGGCAAAATATTTACATGCGTTTTTTAACCATGCGTTTTTTTAAAACGCATGCGTTTTGAAACGCAAGTGTGAAACCAGCCTTACAGCACACAGAATATATAACACAGATACACAGGGTAGGCCAATAGAAAAAGCAGGCCAGACATACATTACAATAGCCGCAGGGGGCCGGAGCCTGCTGATATGTACTGTGGGAATTACAAAGGTGGGGGAGGACAGAAGGGGGATATCTTGTCCTCTCTGCCCAGGGGCGCAGCCTGTGGACTGATGCATTTCACATGGAACCTATTATACATAATATATACTGCATAACATATTCTTGGTGCTGGGGGGTTCTGTAACAATGCTGATACCCCATATGTGGGAGTAAACCACTGTTTGGGCGCATGGGAGAGCTCGGAAGGGAAGGAGCGCCGTTTGACTTTTCTATGCAAAATTGTCAGGAATTGAGATGGGACGCCATGTTGCGTTTGGAGAGCCACTGATGTGCCTAAACATTGAAACCCCCCACAAGTGACACTATTTTGGAAAGTAGACCCCCTAAGGAACGTATCTAGATGTGTGGTGAGCACTTTGACCCACCAAGGGCTTCACAGAAGTTTATAATGCAGAGCCGTAAAAATAAAACAAAAAATTTTTCCCACAAAAATTTATATTTTAGCCCCCAGTTTTGTATTTTTCCGAGGGTAACAGGAGAAATTGGACCCCAAAAGTTGTTGTCCAATTTGACCTGAGTGCGCAGATACCCCATATGTGGGGGGAACCACCGTTTGGGCGCATGGGAGGGCTCGGAAGTGAAAAAGCGCCATTTGGAATGCAGACTTAGATGGAATGGTCTGCAGGCGTCACATTGCGTTTGCAGAGCCCCTAATGTACCTAAACAGTAGAAACCCCCCACAAATGACCCCATATTGGAAACTAGACCCCCCAAGGAACTTATCTAGATGTGTTGTGAGAACTTTGAGCCCCCAAGTGTTTCACTACAGTTTATAACGCAGAGCCGTGAAAATAAAAAATACAAAATTTCCCCAAAAAATTATTTAGCCCCCAGTTTTGTATTTTCTTGAGGGTAACAGTAGAAATTGGACCCCAAAAGTTGTTGTCCAATTTGTCCTGAGTACGCTGATACCCCATATGTTGGGGTAAACCCCTGTTTGGGCACACGGGAGAGCTCGGAAGGGAAGGAGCACTGTTTTACTTTTTCAACGCAGAATTGGCTGGAATTGAGATCGGACGCCATGTCGCGTTTGGAGAGCCCCTGATGTGCCTACACAGTGGAAACCCCCCAATTATAACTGAAACCCTAATCCAAACACACCCCTAACCCTAATCCCAACGGTAACCCTAACCACACCTCTAACCCAGACACACCCCTAACCCTAATCCCAACCCTATTCCCTACCGTAAATGTAATCCAAACCCTAACCCTAACTTTAGCCCCAACCCTAACTGTAGCCTTATCCCTAGCCCCAACCCTAACCCTAGCCCTAACCCTAACCCTAATGGGAAAATGGAAATAAATACATTTTTTTAAATTTTTTATTTTTCCCTAACTAAGGGGGTGATGAAGGGCTGTTTGATTTACTTTTATAGTGGGTTTTTTAGCGGATTTTTATGATCGGCAGCCGTCACACACTGAAAGACGCTTTTTATTGCAAAAAATATTTTTTGCTTTACCACATTTTGAGAGCTATAATTTTTCTATATTTGAGTCCACAGAGTCATGTGAGGTCTTGTTTTTTGCGGGACGAGTTGACGTTTTTATTGGTTACATTTTCAGGCACGTGACATTTTTTGATCGCTTTTTATTCCGATTTTTGTGAGGCAGAATGACCAAAAACCAGCTATGCATGAATTTCTTTTGGGGGAGGCGTTTATACCGTTCCGCGTTTGGTAAAATTGATAAAGCAGTTTTATTCTTCGGGTCAGTACGATTACAGCGATACCTCATTTATATTTTTTTTATGTTTTGGCGCTTTTATACGATAATAACTATTTTATAGAAAAATTATTTTTGCATCGCTTTATTCTGAGGATTATAACTTTTTTTTAGTTTTTTGCTGATGATGCTGTATGGCGACTCGTTTTTTGTGGGACAAGATGACGCTTTCAGCGGTACTATGGTTATTTATATCTGTCTTTTTGATCGCGTGTTATTCCACTTTTTGTTCGGCGGTATGATAATAAAGCGTTGTTTTTTTGCCTCGTTTTTTTTTTTTTTCTTACGGTTTACTGAAGGGGATAACTAGTGGGACGGTTTTATAGGTTGGGTCGTTACGGACGCGGTGATACTAAATATGTGTACTTTTATTGTTTGATTTTTTTTTTATTTAGATAAAGAAATGTATTTATGGGAATAATATTTTATTTTTTTTCATTATTTAGGATTTTTTTTGTTTTTTTTTTTACTTTTTTACTTTGCCCCAGGGGGGGACATCACAGGTCGGTGATCTGACAGTTTGCACAGCACTCTGTCAGATCACCGATCTGTCTGAGAGCTATGCAGGCTTACCAAGCGCCTGCTCTGAGCAGGCACTTGGTAAGCCACCTCCCTCCCTGCAGGACCCGGATGCCGCGGCCATCTTGGATCCGGGCCTGCTACAGGGAGGGAGGTAAGGAGACCCTCGCAGCAACGCGATCACATCGCGTTGCTGCGGGGGTCTCAGGGAAGCCCGCAGAGAGCCCCCTCCCTGTGCGACGCTTCCCTATACCGCGGCACATCGCGATCATGTTTGATCGCGGTGTGCCAGGGGTTAATGTGCCGGGGGCGGTCCGTGACCGCTCCTGGCGCATAGCGCCGGATGTCAGCTGCGATAAGCAGCTGACACCCGGCCGCGATTGGCCGTGCTCCCCTTGTGAGCGCGGCCGATCGCCCTGGACGTACTATTCCGTCCAATGGAATTAAGGCCCACCCCACATGGACGGAATAGTACGTCAGATGACAGAAAGGGGTTAAAGACCCTAAATCTGCCAAATCAATGTGTATAGCAGATAACAAGTGTCTTTTTACTTACAGAGCCAACAGGGACCACAGCCACAATGTCCTCTTCTGACAGCTCTCCACCAGAGCAACAGCATGTATCCGTAAATGACCAAAAATGTTAAAATGTTTTTGTTTTTACACTTTACATTTATGTTAATCACTACATGCATTATGTGTAAACAGGAAACTGAAGCCGCCGAGGGCCTGTCAGAAGGGGACGAGACTGAGGAACAGAGTGTAAGTTGTGGTGAAAAAGTTGCTTCACACATCACAGTGCACCCAACACAAAAATGATCTTCATACATCACTGTACACATAAAACATGTGCCTACATTAAAGATTATTTTCCTTTTTTTTCAGTCTGCTGCTGCATCTGAACACCGTGAATGTCCTCCCAGCCGCTCCCAGAATCGGCGTCATTGCCGCCGCGGTCGGCCAGCGGTGAATTGTATTTTTTTTTCTTCTATTGGAAGTTTTGTGTTTCAGTGTACTAATTATTTTTTTCTTTATTTTCACAGTCTTCACAGCGTGCTCCCGAAACAGATGAGGAGGAGGGCATAAATGTTGACAGCCTCATTGAGGAGGTCCGCGAGCGGGAGCCGCTGTGGAACATGGCTGACCGCAGGCATGCTGATACCCATGTCACCCGTCGGCTCTGGGAGGAAGTGTGTCAAAACCTGTTTCTGAGGTAGGAGGACCTTCATCCAAGGCAGCGGAGTAAAGAACGTAAGTATTCACTTTTCAGTGATGTTTTGAGCTGAATGTAATGTATTGTAATTAACGTTTCTTTTTTTTTTATTTCATTCTTGTCTCCACAGGTGAAAGGGTTGGGAAGCGGTGGCGGTCACTCAGGGATTGCTTCAAGAGGGAGTTTAACGAGGATATGCAGGCCCCGAGTGGCTCAGCAGGAAAGAAACGTACTAGATATAAACACGGCCCTGCTCTGTCCTTCCTCAGGCAAACCATGCTGAGTCGAGTGTAAGTATTCAACAGCCCATTAAATAACCATGTTAACCTGTCTAACTTTGTTTGGTTTCAGTTAGGGCTTTTTCCTATCAATATATTAATTGTTTTTGTTTTT
Organism: Ranitomeya imitator; assembly: GCF_032444005.1. Taxonomy (NCBI): domain Eukaryota; kingdom Metazoa; phylum Chordata; class Amphibia; order Anura; family Dendrobatidae; genus Ranitomeya; species Ranitomeya imitator. The sequence goes on along the minus strand of NC_091283.1, from coordinate 335,156,626 downwards.
TCTTTCACAGCACCTTCAGCAGCCATCGGGCACCTGCATCAACCTCGGCACCCTCTGGAGCGATCTCTCAGGAGTCCGCCACCGAGGGCCACGTCGGTAGGCCCCACACCTCTAACCCCTCTGTCCCATCCACTTCCACCGCCCCATCCATTTCTACCGCCCCAAGCACTGGAGCATCATTGCAGCCTTCCTTACTTGCATCTGATGCTCAACAGTTAGCGTTCCCTTTACCCCACCCCTCTTATCCTGCCACCTCTAGACCACCATTAGGTTCATGGCGGCAGCGACAGAGGGGTCAGGAAAGGAGCTATGCTCCTGAATTCTTACATCTGAATGCATCCTTCCAAGGATCTTTCAAAATTTTGGGAGAACAAGTGACTGCTGGTTTCAACATGGTGCAAGCACGCATCAGTAAAACCAGCAGGTAAACCAGCAGTTGCTTGGATAGGCTGCATTCAGATGTAAGTCAATCTCCAGCCAACCTTTTTTTCAATCCATGCTCAGGAGCATGGAAAAGCTTTCTTTTGAGCAGCAGATGCAGGTAATGAATAGCTGCCATGATGCTCTTCTTAAGGCCCTGTCCGAACCCCAAACTACCCCCACACCTCCCCACACAGCCACTACTACATTGCCACCCCAGGCCCCATTTCAACACCATGCCCCATCCCAGTCCCCATTTACACCCCATGTAAGCTGCGGAGACACCATCACGTGTTTCTCAACGCAAGCAATGAATAGCCAGGCCTTTCCCCAGGAAGGAACAACCACGGGAAGGGCAGCATCCAATAAAGGAAAACATCCAATAAAGGAAAACCACCTATGCCAAGCATGGTATCCATCCACAGACAGCTGTTTCGGGTTTTTTTCCCTCATCGGTGTGGAGTAGGAAACTGGCTATTAGGAGCAGTGCCTAGTAAAAGGCTGTGAAGTTACAGATGAATGACCTCGGGGAGACCAAAACATCCAACACCGCGGAGACACCATCACGTGTTTCTTAACGCAGTGATCCAGAACACTGCCCCCATCCCTTATGGGAAATATGCAAATGCATGTAAAGTAAGCTGCGGAGACACCATCACGTGTTTCTCAACGCAAGCAATGAATAGCCAGGCCTTTCCCCAGGAAGGAACAACCCCGAAACAGCTGTCTGTGGATGGATACCATGCTTGGCATAGGTGGTTTTCCTTTATTGGATGTTTTCCTTTATTGGATGCTGCCCTTCCCGTGGTTGTTCCTTCCCGGGGAAAGGCCTGGCTATTCATTGCTTGCGTTGAGAAGCACGTGATGGTGTCTCCGCAGCTTACTTTACATGCATTTGCATATTTCCCATAAGGGATGGGGGCAGTGTTCTGGATCACTGCGTTGAGAAACACGTGATGGTGTCTCCGTGGTGTTGGATGTTTTGGTCTCCCCGAGGTCATTCATCTGTACCTTCACAGCCTTTTACTAGGCACTGCTCCTAATAGCCAGTTTCCTACTCCACACTGATGAGGGGCAAAAACCCTGAAACAGCTGTCTGTGGATGGATACCATGCTTGGCATAGGTGGTTTTCCTTTATTGGATGTTTTCCTTTATTGGATGCTGCCCTTCCCGTGGTTGTTCCTTCCCGGGGAAAGGCCTGGCTATTCATTGCTTGCATTGAGAAACACGTGATGGTGTCTCCGCAGCTTACTTTACATGCATTTGCATATTTCCCATAAGGGATGGGGCAGTGTTCTGGATCACTGCGTTGAGAAACACGTGATGGTGTCTCCGCGGTGTGGGATGTTTTGGTCTCCCCGAGGTCATTCATCTGTACCTTCACAGCCTTTTGCTAGGCACTGCTCCTAATAGCCAGTTTCCTACTCCCCAATGATGAGGGGCAAAAACCCCGATACAGCTGTCCGTGGATGGATACCATGCTTGGCATAGGTGGTTTTCCTTTATTGGATGTTTTCCTTTATTGGATGCTGCCCTTCCCGTGGTTGTTCCTTCCCGGGGAAAGGCCTGGCTATTCATTGCTTGCGTTGAGAAACACGTGATGGTGTCTCCGCAGCTTACTTTACATGCATTTGCATATTTCCCATAAGGGATGGGGGCAGTGTTCTGGATCACTGCGTTGAGAAACACGTGATGGTGTCTCCGCGATGTTGGATGTTTTGGTCTCCCCGAGGTCATTCATCTGTACCTTCACACCCATTTCCACCCCAGTCCCACCATTACCAAACCCAATCCCAATATCCACCCCAGTCTCAATATCCACCCCAGTCCCAATATCCACCCCAGTCCCAATATCCACCCCAGTTGCAATACTCATCCCGGCCCACAAACCAAATGCCTTCCCCACTGTTTTCTTCCTTGCCCAGCTTTTCTTCCCCATTAAGTATACCACCTACCCCAACACCACACCCTTCTGGTCAGCTTCCTGCTTCCCCCCCTCCCTTCCACTGCACCCCAACCCAGTAGGCTTTCCCCACCTATCGACGTGGTTCAACCTTCCAGCCCCTCCGCTACTATCTCCACCCCCCACTTTGGAGATCTGTAATGTTGTTTTTTTGTTTGATGCCATGTAAATATGTAAATATCTTTCTTAAAAAAAAAAGTTAAATATATTTTTCTGAAAAATGTTAAAATATCGTTATCAGAAAAAAAAGTTTATTTCTTAAAAAGAGAAAATGTTTTCACTAAAAAAAAAACATTTAAATTGTTTTTTTTTAATTTAAACTCTACTCTTTGTGTCTGTGCCTTCATTTAGGTAAGCTGGTATGGTAACTAATCAAAGGTAAAAAAAAATTCAACACCACACGTTAAAAGGTATAACATATTGGGTTTATTACCAAGAAAACCACACTTTTTGAAACTGATTTTTTTTGGAGGGGTAAACACAATTTGTACAGAAACAAATCCATGAAACATTACATAAAGATGTCACACAATTGTGTCTTGCCATGGAACCTGACCGACAGGTGACACAAAATACTCCGCAAACTGGTCCCTCATTCTTGTAACAGAACCAGCGGACCGAACGGAGCTGCTGCGGTAATCCCACAAGGTTGTCTCCAATTCTTCATCATCAACCGAAACTGGCTCCTTTGAAAGTACAAAGTTATGGAGCACCACACAGGCCTTCACCACCTCGTCAACGGTTTGGGTGTGCAGTTTGATGGCAGTGAGCAGAACTCTCCACTTTGCAGTTAATAATCCAAATGCACACTCGACCACTCGTCTGGCTCGAGTGAGGCGGTAATTAAATACCCTTTTTGTTCTTGTTAAGTCTCTGCTACCATATGGTTTAAGTAGGTGTGGCGATAACTGGAAAGCCTCCTCACCAACACATAGGTATGGCATGGGTGGTCCAGTTGTTCCCGGGAGTGGTCTGGCTGGCGGGAAATCGTATGCATCTCCATACAAGCAACGGCCCATCGGAGAGTTTTTGAAAACTTGGGAGTCATTGGACCGGCCATAGGCTCCTATGTCGACAGCCAGGAATCTGCAGTTGGCATCTGCTATAGCCATGAGTACGACAGAAAAGTACTTCTTATAATTGAAGTATTCCGATCCAGATCCTGCCGGTTTTGCAATCCGTATGTGTTTCCCATCGACGGCACCAACACAATTTGGGAAATGGCAAATTTTCTCAAACAGTTCTGCGCTTGTCAGCCAGATGTTCATTGTTGGTTGGGGAATGTACTCCTGCTGCAAAGTGTCCCAGATCACCCGACAGGTCTCTTTCACTATTCCAGAAATAGTAAAAATCCCAAGCCGGAATTGATAATGGAGTGACGTCAAGGATTCACCCGTAGCAAGGAAGCTGTGAAAAAAAAAATAAACATGCTAAAATTAAATTGCACAGACCAACAACTTTTTTTTTATGGTAAAGTTTCAATAAATGGCACTGTGGAAAGTTTTGTTCTGATGGGACGCACAATAAAAACTGCATTGAACAGGTGTAAAACAGCTGTATGGCCAGAAACAATAAAAAAAATTACATGCTGCAGAAAAACCAACACAATGTTTCAGCGCAGTATTTTCTGCAGCATGTTACATTACATATGAGCAATGAAATTAAAAAAAGAGGCAGTGTAATGGCCAGAAACAATAAAAAAAAAATTACATGCTGCAGAAAATGCAACGCAATGTTTCAGCGCAGTATTTTCTGCAGCATGTTACATGACATTAAATCTGAGCAATGAAATAAAAAAGAGGCAGTGTAATGGCTAGAAACAATAAAAAAAATTACATGCTGCAGAAAATGCAACACAATGTTTCAGCGCAGTATTTTCTGCAGCATGTAAGTTACATGACATTAAATATGAGCAATGACATTGCAAAAAAGAGGTTTACCGCAGTGTCACCATCAGCTGCTCTGCCGGTGTGATGGCAAGCCTCATCCGTGTGTCCTACCTCTGGATGACATCCCCAAGTATTTCCAGCAAATAATCAAAATGCTCCTGCCTCATCCGAACATAATTGTAAAATTTGTCTGGGTTCTGCCGCAACTCCAGATAGAGGGTTGACTGTACGCCCCGGGTCATCCGCAGTTCATTAATAGGATGTATCCATAGTCTTCTCCGTCGACGTTGCTGCAGAAGAATCCTCCGTCTCGCTTGTTCCTCCTTCTCCCGCACTATAATATCCAGGCGATTTGTCTCGAAAATAACATCAGTTACCACGCTCGCAATCCTCCCAAGTACTCCTTCCATCTCTGCCACTTTCTCAACCCTTTCAAAGATGGGCTGTAAATACAGTCAGTATATAGTTTTTCCCTATTTTCCAGTAGCCAATCACATTTGGGAGACTCTTATCTTAAAAACAGATCCGTCATAAAAACGGATGCAACGGATGGTAAAAACGGATGCAACGCATACAGTATTTCGACGGAACCGTTTAGCGGATTTGCGACGGATCCATCGAAATGGTGTATGCGTTGCATCCGTTTTTCACTATTTTTGACGCATCCGTTTTTTGCACAAAATGACGCATTTTGACGTCTGCAGAAAAACGCTAGTGTGAAAGTAGCCTTAAGAGTATATTCGCTCATCACTAATTAGGAGCTTTCACCAGATGTCAAACACTCATCCACACACAATATAAGTTTCATACTAGCGGCATACTTCCGGGACCTTCCCAATGGGTCATTTCAGGACCTGGGCATTTGACCCCCAACCTTCTCTTCCCATGGGCATGCTCAGTTGAGAAAAAGCAGAACTTAGTCCCAGGAACGTCTGCTTGCCACTGACCACTGCTGGTTATAATAGCAGAACCCAGAATGACAGCAGTAACCAGATGCACAGCATCAGCCTGGGCAAGACACTGGGACTGATGTCTCTGGTGAGCAATGGGAGACCGCAGAGGATATGGTTTGAGATTCCCCCTGTGCAGCAGCGGGAACTCAACACCTAACAATGCCCTTAATTGACAAGCACGCTTGGAGAAAAGAATGCACAGAAGTTGTGAGCAAAACACCTTTTCCGCTTGAATGGAACAAGAGGCTGTATTTTATACCATTTACAGCAAATGTAACTCATGTAGCCCCACCCGTTACCCCAAGTCATGCTGACCTTTATTTACCATGTACCCAGAACATGTTGTTTGCTGACTATTGAAAGCATATAAGATGTATAAAATCCTTGAATCAGAGACTACAAGACAACTACATTATAAAAACAAATTCTAGCAATAGAACGAAAAACATTAATCCTTCTATATCACCAGTATATTGTCTACTGGCTAAGATACTCCCCTTCAATCCTGAATGAAACCTGTTTTACCAACACATGGTCTTTGTTTTAAAGTAAGCTGGAGGAGTGGGCCTCTGACTCATGTGGAACACATGTGGGGGAATTATATATATACACACAAAAACATTCAATATACACATCTCTATATAAATATGTAAATTTTGGGGCACTTCCCTTCTACAATCCCCCTGTTGTCAAGAACTTGAAAATAAAATTTGAGGGAAGTGTCCTTGTATTATTTGCCTACTCAACCCCGTTTATAGCATGTGACAGTTCAGGATGGAATATAATATAATTCTGCACTTAGGTACCTAGACATCATTCACACGGCCATCAGCTCTTTCCTGCCATTCACCATAACCCAACGTCTCCATTCACAGAATACACCATCTTCTACTTCTTGGAGCTTAAAGTATTTTTATCAAATTCTTTTTGCTACGTATTTTCTCTGTGGTCATGTCATTGCCAATCTTCAGGTATCTGCCTTTCCCAGTGTCATCTTTCTCAAAGTTTCACTGGTCAGACTATGGAATGTCTTCACCCTTAGGTCAGCCAGCATCATCCTGTGTGCACCCCTCACCCTGCCAGTTACTCTCCTGCAGCTAGTGTCATCGGGAATTTGAGTATATCTGGCTTGATGAGACTGCTGTGTGTCAGTCTGTAGATGGGCCTCACGTCATTCTTATAGCGGAGACATGACTTCCATCAGGCATGACTTATATCAGACATGCATCAGACATGATTTTCATCAGGCACTTCTTCTGTAGTCTTGATTGAAGATCGTTGATGAGGTTCCTCCATGGATATATATGCAGATCTTTACTAGGCAGGTCAGAATTTCTTGAGTAGGGAGTGATGTCACAACACCTAGGTTGACTGCAGGAAAGAACACAGTCTAATTCTAACCGACATTCAATTCATCCCTTACAAACTTCACCATTGCTAGGGTTAAAGTGGCAAATACCTTAGAAGGTGAGGGGACCTGTCCTAGAGAGCCTCACTCTTATTCCCCATTCACGCAAAACACCTATTACACTTCCATTCCAAACTAAGCCTTTGGTTTGAATGCATGTAGAGACTTAGGTTAAAATAGCATAGCTACTACTGATCCATAATGCATCTGCAGATCATTGATCCATGTGCAGTTGGAGTTATCTACTGGCTGTATATGCATGAACACCTTCACATGAACACACTTACTGAGTATGTCCATGTACAGGTAGTCCTGCACTTACACCTAAAGTGTCTATATGCACACATATGGAAATTCACTATGCAGTAAATCAATTAATTTACATAATACACAATGCTTTAATCATTATTTATATACAATATATATTGGATCTGGGGTAAAGGACTGGATTTTTCCTATGTCCTTAACCCCCTTCTCCGGCTGAGTTTTTTGTGCTCAGATGGACTTCTGATTCCTGTCTGAACCCCACTGGTCTAAAAATTTAAATTGTAAGAGAGCAAACCTAGTAAGTAGAAGAAAAGTAAAAAAAATGAAAAATAAAGCAACCAATAAGAAACACTAGAGGCCTGCTAGAAACTCTGGATAAACTGAGTTTACATCAAGGTCTCACTAGCTTCCCTGGTTGTAATTGGCCATTTTGAGGTGTCTGCACATGGTACGGCACATGAAACTGAGAGAAAATGCCATCCTTTCTGTATAAATGCCTATGCGCCATGACAGTATTGCTAGGCCCCTCAAAATTACCTGTGCAATAACAGTTCCTAGCAATATGTCCACAGTGACCACATTTATAACATTTCACAGAGTGATATTTCCTCTCTCTCATTGTACCTGGCCATTTGCAGTACCTGGCAATAAGGCCAGAGACACCACAGGCACAACATCTAACACATGCCATGCCTGATTTAGGGGCCCTGACAGAACATATTTCCTTCTGTCTGGAACTTTTAAACTCTTCCATTACTAAGGATGCACTCTTAATTTTACGTCTGCATTTTCTTTGTAATTTAGACAGCACATACCTGTCGTTACATTTTTTTATTGGATCAAAATTTGCTAAAATATTTGATCCATCCCTTACTCCATCACTCCCCTCTTTTTGCCCTATATAGGTCTGGGGTCTGACCTTGTTTTCAGAGACAAAGAGAAGGCAGGGACCACATTTGAAAAATCGTTGATGATATTTTGCAAACTAGTAATCAGTTGGGAACTAGCATGAAGCTCCACACTGAACTGATTATTTATGGCATCATTAGCTGCTGCCTTGTCCATAAAGCTTTCCTCTCAGCCCCAGACTGAGTCAGCTGTGCATCCATATCAAGACAATGACTTTTCATTTCCAGCAGTTGTGATTCAAGCCTAAAAATCTGCTTTGCTCTATCATCATTATGCTGATCATTCTCTGCCAGTTGTGTCTGTAAGGGCTCATGCTCACTTGCAATGAAATCGGACAAATTCAATCCGATTAAAAAAAAATCGGATTGAATTCGGACCAATGTTAGTCTATGATTGTGTAATCATCTGTGTTTTTTTTCCAGCTTGGTTCGGATCACGATAGGGCTGGAAAAAAATCACAGCATGCTGCGAATGTAATCAGAAAACGGATCGCATCCCGCAATAGAAGACAATAGGTGCGATTAAAAAAAAAAAAAAAAAACACAGCACTCGTACCATGTAACTGCTGTGCGATTTTTTATGCATCGGTGTCCTTTGAAAAGCTGGCATTTCATATGTGGCTAATGTAAAACACACTGACAGGTTACAATAGAAAAGATAAATACATATAAACACATAGAATAGGTATATATACGGTATATATACAGTACAGACCAAAAGTTTGGACACACCTTCTCATTTAAAGATTTTTCTGTATTTTCATGACTATGAATTAACACATGTGGAATTATATACTTAACAAAAAAGTGTGAAACAACTGAAAATATGTCTTATATTCTAGGTTCTTCAAAGTAGCCACCTTTTGCTTTGATAACTGCTTTGCACACTCTTGGCATTCTCTTGATGAGCTTCAAGAGGTAGTCACCGGGAATGGTTTTCAATTCACAGGTGTGCCCTGTCATGTTTAATAAGTGGGATTTCTTGCCTTATAAATGGGGTTGGGACCATTAGTTGTGTTAAGCAGAAGTCTGGTGGATACACAGCTGATAGTCCTACTGAATAGACTGTTAGAATTTGTATCATGGCAAGAAAAAAGCAGCTAAGTAAAGAAAAATGAGTGGCCATCATTACTTTAAGAAATGAAGGTCAGTCAGTCCGAAAAATTGGGAAAACTTTGAAAGTGTCCCCAAGTGCAGTGGCAAAAACCATCAAGCGCTACAAAGAAACTGGCTCACATGAGGACCACCCCAGGAAAGGAAGACCAAGAGTCACCTCTGCTTCTGAGGATAAGTTTATCCGAGTCACCAGCCTCAGAAATCGCAGGTTAACAGCAGCTCAGATTAGAGACCAGGTCAATGCCACACAGAGTTCTAGTAGCAGACACATCTCTACAACAACTGTTAAGAGGAGACTTTGTGCATCAGGCCTTCATGGTAAAATAGCTGCTAGGAAACCACTGCTAAGGACAGGCAACAAGCAGTAGAGACTTGTTTGGGCTAAAGAGCACAAGGAGTGGACAGCCCACCACCACCACCATGACAACTGCTGCTCCTGCTTGGACCTCCTCCACTGCCTCCACCATGCAGCAGCAGGACCCTGGCATGGCCTTCCGCACCACAACCATGCAACAGCAGCAGGACCCTGGCATGGCCTTCTACACCACCACCATGCAACAGCAGCAGGACCCTGGCATGGCCCTCCAACCGCAACCATGCAGCAACAGCGGCACACGGACCCTGACAGGTAGGCTGATCCCAAAAAGGGAAAAAGAAACAGCAGACTATCTCAATTCCTCCCCCCTCACCTCCCAATGTGTCTATAATGTCAGGTTTGTCTCACCCTCCAGTGTGTCTCGGTCTTCTTCTCATGTGTCAAGCCCCATCCTCGAACTCCCAGACCCCACTACTTTAATTGCCCCTTCTCCTGCCACCCCTGCATCGGCCACACTTAGCCAGGCCTCACAGCTACACACCCCACAGTTCCGTCACTCTACCCCGAGCAGGCGCAGTTCAATTTTTTTATTGTTAACAAAATAAATAATGTTTTTTGCCCCCAATAATGTTTGGTTATTTGTGTATTTCACCGCCGGCAACACACACCGTGCACCTAATAAAACACTGCGCTGCACACTATATTGTTTTGCCAACTCATAGCTCCAGTAGTTATTAAGTACAAGAGTTCAGCTTTGTGTGTTCGGTATAGAGTTATGAGGTGGCAAAAAATAAATATAACTTGTATTTTCTCCATAATCTCTTCAGTCAGATTAATCTGTGTCGCAGACTGAAGAGAAAATTGCAGTAATAAAAAACAGAACTATACTCAACAGGTCATGTGTCATAAATAGTGAGTTCATGATGCACAAAACTATGCGTCTTGAACTCATTACTTATGACACCTGACCAGGTGAGTAGAGAACTGCCTTGTATAACCTCCATTTTTTCTTCAGTGTACGTAATCTATTTCACACAAATCGAAGAGACGATGGAGGTCATACAAGGCATATCTATACTCACCTGAACATATGTCAGAAATAGTGAATTCATGAGGCTGTTATTTGTGCATCATGAATTTATTATTTATGACACCTGACTTGATGAGTGTAGATCTGCTTTGTATTATACCTCCATCGTCTCTTCAGTCTGCGTCCAATAGATACTGCAGAACAGAATCAGGACGTAATGACGTCAACTACCTTACCACTAACAACATAAGTGGTTTTTAGAGGAAATACATATGAGACTCGGTCAAGATATCAAAACACAAATTTTATTAACAAAAAATATTATTAGCATTTAAAACATAACTGGTACAGACCCAAACCCAACAGGACATTTTACACGCTATTGTCTTGCCATGCCACATGTCCAATATCAGAATCAAAATAGGACGCAAATTGGTCCCGCATGTTGCCAACTTCAACAGTGGACCGCAGCGGGTTCTGGTAATCTGGCAATAGGTTTGCAACCGGTTCATCCAGTTCAATGTTGGGTCGCTCCTTAGCCATTATGTAATTGTGGAGAACCACACAGGCTTTGACCACCTCATCAACTGTCTCCATTTTTAGATTAATGGCTGTCGCAAGAATGCACCATTTTGAGACTAGAATCCCAAAGGTACATTCTACTGTTCTTCGGGCCCTGGTCAGTCTGTAGTTATAAATCCTTTTAGTGTGGTTCAAGTCCCGACTGGAATATGGCTTCAGTAGGTTTTTACATATCTGAAAGGCCTCATCCCCAACCATAACAAATGGCATCAGTGGGCCTTGAGTGTTGGGGAGAGGTCATGGCAGTGTAAAATTAAAATTTTTGCCATACACACGGCGGCCCATATCCGAGTTCTTGAAAGTCTGTGAGTCATTGCCATGGCCAAAAGCTCCAAAGTCCATGGTGATGAAGCGACAGTCCGCATCTGCTATTGCTATGAGCACAACGGAAAAATATTTTGTGTAGTTGAAGTACTCCGATCTAGTTCTGGCGGATTTGATGATGCGTATGTGCTTTACATCCACTGCTCCCAAACAGTTGGGGAAATCACACACACTCCAGAATTTTTCTGAAATTGCAATCCACATGTCCTCTGTGGGTAGGGGTATAAATTCATCCCGGAGAATGTTCCACAAGCCTGGCAGGTGTCCGCAACTATTCCAGACAGGGTTGAAATTCCAAGCCGTTACTGAAAGTGGAGGGATGATAAGCTCTCTCCGGTTGCCAGAAATCTGAAATAAAATAAAAAAAGAAAATTACAATCAATTCCATTTATGGTGGTGTTTAGCTAAAGACATAAAGGAAAATACAAATAATACATGGCAGACCAACAATTATGACTGGCATTTGTTTAGAATTATTACGTACCTTAATGAAACCAGGAGACGTTCCTCTGCTGGAATCGCTCTACGGAGCTGGGTGTCCTGTTGCCAGATGGCTCCTTGGACATGGCCAAGCAATTCCCGGAGTCTTTAAACATCCTGGTATATTCTGGGAATTTGTCCGGGTTGGCATTAAGCTCACCATATAGCGTGTGATAGGCTCCACGGCTCTCCTGGAGTTCAATAATGGGGTGTCTCCAAAAACGCTTACGCCATGTCCTTCTCTGTCGTTCTCTATTTATTTGTTGCTCCCAAGCAAACGCACAGACAAGAAACAGCTTGATGCTTAAATCCAGGTTGAAATAAAAGCTCTCCATGCGAAGATCCATCATGACACAGGATACAGTAGCAAACTGTTAAGATTTCAGCAGTCCAAGGGACTATATATAGATATCCTATAATACAGGCCCATACCTCCCAACTTTTGAGGAAGGGAAAGAAGGACAAAGTTAGCAGCGCGCGCAGTGCGCCGTGGCAAATTTTAAGCCACAACTCTGACCACACCTATTTCACAACTAGTCACGCCCCAACCACACCCATTTAGCACTTCTGATCTCAATGTTTCGTAAACAATAATTATAAACAAAAAAAATGGCCACACAGTGCTCCATACTGTATAATGGCCACACATGATGCTCCATACTGTATAATAGCCCCACATGATGCTCCATACTGTATAATAGCCCCAAATGATGATGCTTACAGTGTACAGGCCCCACGTGATGTTCCATACTGTATAATGGCCACACATGACGCTCCATACTGTATAATGGCCCCAAATGATACTGCATACAGTGTAATGGCCCCACGTGATGCTCCATACTGTATAATGGCTACACATGACACTCCATACTGTATAATGGCCCCAAATGATGCTGCATACAGTGTACTGGCCCCATGTGATGCTCCATACTGTATAATTGCCACACATGACACTCCATACTGTATAATGGCTCCGCTCCATACACGTCTTACACACACAACTCTGCTCCATACACTTTTCACACGCTGCTCCACTCCGTACACCTCGTACACACACGGCTCCACTCTGTACACCTCGTACATACACGGGTCCACTCCATACACCTCGTACACACATGGCTCTTCTCCGTATACCTCTTAAACACATGGCTCCGCTCCGTACACGTCTTACACACACAACTCTGCTCCATACACCTTTCACACGCTGCTCCACTCCGTACACCTTGTACACACATGGCTCTGCTCCGTACACCTTGTGCACACATGGCTCAGCTCCGTACACCTCGTGCACACACGGCTCCTCTCCGTACATCTCGTACACACACGGCTCCACTCCGTACACCTCGTACACACACAGCTCTGCTACATACACCTCGTGCACACACGACTGCGCTCCACACACCTTGCACATGCGGCTCCGCTCCGTACACCTCATACACACTCGGCTCCACTCCGTACACCTCGTACACACACAGCTCCACTCCGTACACCTCGTACACTCGGTCCGCTTCATACACATTGCACACGCTGCTCCGCTCCGTATACCTTGTACACACATGGCTCTGCTCCGCACACTTCGTACACATATGGCTCTGCTCTCTACACCTCGTACACACGTGGCTCAGCTCTGTACACCTTGTACACACGTGGCTCCGCTCCGTACACATCATACACACACGACTCTGCTCCATACACCTTTCACATGCTGCTCCGCGCCGTACACCTCGTACACACGCGGCTGTGCTCCGTACACCTCATACACACGGCTCCGTACACCTCTTACATACATGACTTCGCTCCATACATCTTTCACACGCTGCTCCGCTCCATACACCTCGTACACACATGGCTGCACTCTGTACACCTCATGCACACGGCTCTGTACACCTCTTACACACACGACTCCGCTCCATACACCTTTCACACGCTGCTCCGATCCATACACCTCGTACACACACGGCTCTGCTACATCCACACTGTAAACACCTCCTGACCTCACACATACACTTACCCGTCTGGCGCCATGGCAACCAGCAGAGTCCTGTACACGGAGGTCCTCACGATCATGAGACCCCCTGACTCCTCCCAATCATGTGACCCTCTGACTCCTCCCATCCTGTGACCTCATCACAGGTCCTGTGCGCACAGAGCAGCCGATATGTGGTGTGCTGCTCTGCGGGTGCAGGGACTCAGGGAGCGGACCAGGTGATATCACATACCTCCCAACCAGTGCGGGACAACTAATGTCCCGCCTGGGATCGCGGGGCTGACTGTCAAAATCAGGACAGTCCCGCTGGATCCGGGACGGTTGGGAGGTATGCAGGCCCACTGTAGTCTCATTGGCGGTGTCTGTTTATCTAGATTTTTCTCCTGTTAAATTTTCCACCATGCGCACAGAAAACGCAAGCATGTAAATGCTGTGTTTTTTGAACCGCATGCATTACCTTATGCGTCTAAAAAACACTGCGTTTGTATGCGGGTTTTCGTGTGTTTGAGGTTGCGGATTAAATGCTGCGGATTGTAGCGCAAATGTGAAACTAGCCTAAGTACAGATTCCCTGACATTATGGCAAAATGGAGACTAGCCTGAAGCCCCCTTAGACACTGGATATCACATCATGCAATCTGTCCCAGAGTTGGAGACATTGGAAGGAAGAGTTTGCACTGTATGTGGATCCGACAGTGGCCCCCACTGATGACAAACGAAAAGCAAAGCTGTTTTATTACCTAATTGGGGAAAATGGCAGAGAATTATCCCACACCTTAAGGTACCGTCACACTCAGCGACGCTGCAGCGATATAGACAACGAGCCGATCGCTGGAGCGTCGCTGTTTAGGTCGCTGTAGAGACGTCAAACACGGCAACACCAGAACGATGCAGGAGCGATCCAGTGACGTAACGGCGACTCACTTATTGTTCTCGCTGGTTGTTAGCTCCATGTAAAACGTTGCTGGCATCGTTGCTTTTGCTGTCAAACATGACGATACACGCCGACCTGGCGACGAAATAAAGTTCTGGACTTCTAGCTCCGACCAGCGATGGCACAGCGGGATCCAGATCGCTGCTGCGTGTCAAACACAATGAGATCGCTATCCAGGACGCTGCAACGTCACGGATCGTTGTCGTTCTCGTTGTAAAGTTGCTGAGTGTGAAGGTACCTTTACTCCCAGACACAGACAACCTCCTCCTAGCAGACATTGTGCAGGCATTTGATAAACACTGTGACCCAAAGAAGAATGAGACAGTGGAAAGATAACAAATTTTCACAAGACATCAGGAGGATGGTGAAAATGTGGACAGATATCTGACAGAGCTGAGGAGACTTGCAGCAATATGTCTCTGGAGAGATCAGGGACAGTCTAATCAAAGACATAATGGTGGGTGGCATAAAAGACAGTCATCTCAAAGAAAGATTACTGAGAGAGAAAAACATGACTTTAGAGAAATGCATGCAAATCTGCAGGGCTGCTGAGCTGACAAAACACAGCCTGAAGATGATGGCCAGCACCAGTGAGAATGATGATGATAAGGTACATGCAGTATCTAGGAAAGGAAAGACAAGACCAAGCTGCCCTATAAGCACTGTCCACTGCAAGTATTGTGGGAAAAGACAGGAGAGAGAAAAAAAACAAGTGTCCAGCATATGGGGAAATCTGCAGGTCATGTGGCAAGAAGAATCATTTATCAGCTATCTGCAGGCTGGGAGCAGGCAAACAGTACAGACAGCTCCACACTGTGACACCAGACACTGACAGTGCAGAGGACTGATTTTCTCACGCTACAGAGTTCATATGAGTTCATGCCGCCAGGGGGCGCAGCTTTGGTGATGGCACCGCTAGTCACCGAAGCTCCATTCCCTGCATTTCATTCATTCCCCAGTCACTTAAAGCAGGGAGCGGCCGCATTAGCAGCGCTCCCGGTTGTAAATGTAAATGCCCCAGATATGGATTACTGCGTGTGACTTGCCTGTACGACAGACAGGTATGGGATATTGTTGCTTTTTTATTTTGCATTTTTTTTTACAGAAGAGGGCTTCGCTTGGATTGAGCGTACAATAAAGATATTAAAACCTGTGTATAATTGTTTCATTAAAATACTTTATTCTTAATATGTGTGTATTTTTAACCATTTCCTACTATTGGATTAACAATGGATAGGCGTCTTATTGACACCTCTCCATTATTAACCAGGCTTAATGTCACCTAACAATAGCAAGGTGACATTAACCCTTTATTACCCCATATGCCAATGTTACAGGGCAGTGGGAAGAGAGAGGCTAAGTGCCAGAATCTGTAAGATGTGTGTAAGATGCACCTTTTCTGGGGTGGCTGGGGCAGATGTTTTTAGCCGGGGGAGGACAATAACCATAGTCCCTTTCTAGGTTATTAATATCTGCACTCAGTCACTGGCTTTCCCTCTCTCACGGAGAAAATAGCATGGAAGCCCACGTCAGTTTTGTCCATGAATTAACCCTTTAATTTAACACCTACAGCTCCCAAATTTCACACACACACACACACACACAACTAACATTACTAGTGAGGGACATATAAAAATCAAACTGTTCTACAATGGTTTACTGTATATAAACCATGTCTCATGTCCCGTCGAGATCCGTAATGATTTTACAGAACCCGACAATTGAATTACCGGCTATTCAGCTATCTAGCTCCGTATGAAATATAAATATATATGTGTCTCACTGAAAATATATATTTATTATTATTATACATTTTTATAGCGCCATTTATTCCATGGTGCTTTACATGTGAATGGGGCAAATATAGACAAGTACAATAAACATGAGTAAAACAAGGCACACACAAGTACAGGAGGAGAGAGGACCCTGCCCACGAGGGCTCAAAGTGTATAGGGGATGGGTGAGGATACACTAGGAGGGGGTAGAGCTGGTCATATGGTGGTTCAGTAGACTGGGGATCACTGCAGGTTGTAGGCTTGTCGAAAGAGGTGGGTCTTCAGGTTCCTTTTGAAGGTTTCCGTGGTAGGCGAGAGCCTGATGTGTTGAGGTAGAGAGTTCCAGAGTATGGGGGAAGCACGGGAGAAGTCTTGGATTCGGTTGTAGTAGGAAGAGATAAGAGAGTAGAGAAGATCATGAGACGATGGAAGGTTGCGTGTAGGTAGGTACAGGGAGACCATGTCACAGATGTATGGAGGAGTCAGGTTGTGAATTGCTTTGTATGTCATTGTTAGTGTTTTGAACTGTAGCCTCTGGGCAATAGGAATCCAGTGAAGGGCCTGGCAGAGAGGAGAGACTGGGGAGTAACGGGGAGACAGGTGAATTAGTCGGGCAGCAGAGTTTAGGATGGATTGGAGTGGTGCCAGAGTGCTAGAGGGGAGGCCAGAGAGTAGGAGGTTGCAGTAGTCGAGGCGGGAAATGATAAGGTCATGTACTAGTGTTTTTGTGGTTTCATGGTCAAGTAATGCACGGATCCGGGAAATGTTTTTGAGTTGGAAACGGCAAGAGGAGGAAAGGGCTTGGATATGTGGCTTGAAAGAGAGGGTAGAGTCAAGGATCACCCCAAAGGCACTGAGCATGTGCGACTGGGGAAAGTGAGCAGCCATTGACATTGATGGATAGGTCGGGTGGAAGGGTAGAGTGAGGTGGGAGAAAGATGATGAATTCTGTTTTGTCCATGTTCAGTTTTAGAAAACGAGCAGAGAAGACGGATGAAATAGCAAACAGACATTGTGGGATTTTGGTCAGTAAGGAAGTGAGGTCGGGTCTAGATAGGTAGATCTGCGTGTCATCAGTGTAGAGATGATATTGTTAACCGTGGGATTCTATGAGCTGTCCCAGGCCGAAGGTGTAGATGGAGAAGAGTAGGGGTCCTAGAACTGAGCCTTGGGGAACTCCGACAGACAGGGGGGCGAGATGAGGTGCTGTGGGAGAGGGAGACACTGAATGTCCGGTCTGTTAGATATGATGAGATCCAGGATAGGGTCAAGTCTGTGATGCCAAGAGATGAGAGAATCTGCAATAGGAGGGAGTGGTCCACAGTGTAGAAGGCAGAAGACAGGTCCAGGAGGAGGAGGACAGAGTAGTGTCGCCTGCTCTTGGCGGTTAGTAGGTCATTGGTCACTTTAGTTAGGGCAGTTTCAGTTGAGTGATGTGGTCAGAAGCCAGATTGTAACCGGTCAAAGAGGGAGCAGGACGAGAGGTGGGAGGACAGTTCAAGATGGACATGCTGTTCCAGTCGTTTTGAGGCATAAGGGAGAAGGGATATTGGGCAATAGCTGAACACAAGATGGGTCGAGGGAGGGTTTATGAGGATAGGTGTTATTGATGCGTGTTTAAAGGATGAGGGGAAGACACCGTTTGTAAGTGAGAGGTTGAAGAGTTGTGTTAGGATTGGGATGAAGACTTTTGTGAGGTTAGGGATGAGGTGGGACGGAGCGGGTCAAGCATGCAAGTGGTGAGATGTGATCTTGACAGAAGGAAGGAGAGCTGATCGTCTGTTATGGTGGAGAAGCTGGCTTTGGAACAGGGCTGAGAAGTCAAGAGGAAGGGCATTGGGGGCTGCGGGCTAAAGCTTTGTCTGATGTTATCGATCTTCAGCTTAAAGAAAGAGGCATATTCTTCAGCAGAAATGAGAGGGGAGGGAGGAGATGCTGGGGGACGGAGTAGAGAATTGAAAGTGTTGAAGAGCTGTTTAGTAATACACTGTATATATGTTTTCAAGAATATTTGAGGCCATGGATCCATTATATGTCCATTTTGCAAGCCGGCAAGAAAATCTCGGTATACGGATGTCACACGGATATTTTTTTTTAAGAAAAATCGCATCCTCACACTGCACATGGATAACATACGGATCACTGTTGGGAAACATTTCTGCGATTCTCGTCCATGTAAAACGGAGCGATATTTTATATATTGTGTGTCACTCCAGCCTAAGTCAGAGAGCAGCCGCAGCCTTGGTTTCTTTTTGATTTTCAATACTTCTGAAGGCAGGAACAATAAAGCCAGTTCTGATTCGGCGCTGGGCTCATGTTATGTAACAACCTCACATGTGCCCAGGGAATGTGTCAAGACCACTTGAACAGCGCCGCCATGGAAAACAAAAGACACAAAAGAGAATAGTAAAACCAAAAACACTCAGTTTGAAAAAATGTTGCAGTAATCCGCAAGTGCTAGTAAAAGATGTAAAAAACAGGGTATTTGGTTGATACGTTTTTTGCAAAAAATGTATACTAAGCTGCTCTACCAATCTTCACGGTATACCCTTATCAGAGCAGTCCTAACTAATGTATGCAATCCCTATCTGATGTATTTAAAAACCTGATCATCTGTATATAACCTGTGTGAACAGGGTTTAGAGAGGAAAAATCCATGTGTGCATACAGGGTAGAACAGCTTTTGTGCAGATAGCCCAAGAGGAGTGGTGGAACTCCCCAGTCTTGTAGACACAAGAGAACAATTATGGAAACAGGAACACATGGGCTACTTGCACAGTGAACAAGTCTGTATGATCATGTTCACACACCACCAAGAAACCTGAAGACACAAAAGAGAATAGTAAAACCAAAAACACTCAGTTTGAAAAAATGTTGCAGTAATCCGCAAGTGCTAGTAAAAGATGTAAAAAACAGGGTATTTGGTTGATACGTTTTTTGCAAAAAATGTATACTAAGCTGCTCTACCAATCTTCACGGTATACCCTTATCAGAGCAGTCCTAACTAATGTATGCAATCCCTATCTGATGTATTTAAAAACCTGATCATCTGTATATAACCTGTGTGAACAGGGTTCAGAGAGGAAAAATCCATGTGTGCATACAGGGTAGAACAGCTTTTGTGCAGATAGCCCAAGAGGAGTGGTGGAACTCCCCAGTCTTGTAGACACAAGAGAACAATTATGGAAACAGGAACACATGGGCTACTTGCACAGTGAACAAGTCTGTATGATCATGTTCACACACCACCAAGAAACCTGAAGACACAAAAGAGAATAGAGTTTTCCATGGAAAACAAGTATGAGTGTTTTTATTTGAAATATGACAAACATGAGGAATGACAAGGTGTTGTCCTAGTAATGGACAATCCCTATTAGAAATACAATTTTTGGTTAAAACATTTCCTACATTATGAACATGAAGAAGACTTCTCCTCTGTGTGGGTTCTTTGGTGTGTAACAAGATTACATTTCTTATTAAAATATTTCTCAAATTCTGGACAGGAAAAAAGCCTCTTCCCTGAGTGGGTTCTCTGGTGCTTAACCAAAACCGATTTCTCGTTAAAACATTTCCCACATTCTGAACATGAAAAAGGTTTTACCCCTGTGTGGGTTCTTTGGTGTATAAAAAGACTACATTTCCTATTAAAACATTTCCCACATTCTGAACAGGAAAAAAGTTTCTCCCCTGTGTGAATTCTCTGGTGAATAACAAGATCTTTTTTCCCGTTAAAACATTTCCCACATTCTGAACAGGAAAAAGGTTTCTCCCCTGTGTGAGTTCTCTGGTGAATAACAAGATCTCTTTTCTCGTTAAAACATTTCCCACATTCTGAACATGAAAAAGGCTTCTCTCCTGTGTGGGTTCTTTGGTGTGTAACAAGATTACATTTCCTAATAAAACATTTCCCACATTCTGAACAGGAAAAAGGCTTCTCCCCTGTGTGCGTTCTTTGGTGTATAACAAGTTTGCACTTCTGGCTAAAACATTTCCCACATTCTGAACAGGAAAAAGGCTTCTCCCCTATGTGAGTTCTTTGGTGCCTAACAAGATGTGATTTGTTTTTAAAACATTTTCCACACTTACAACAAGAAAATCTTTTCTCCACTGTGTGAATTTTTGGATGTTTAATGACTGCAGAGACCCAAAGAAACTATACTCCCACAAAGTGACGCCACACCCGAATATTTCAAATATGACTTCTTTTATTAAACTTTATAAATAACTTGCTTAAAGTCAACTTCAATTTGTCAATTTTTCTCTTTTGGCTTAATAATTAAGGTCGCAGCTTATAACCCGGCAACATTTTGCCAACCAAGCGGGTGTAGGGAGATTTACTGCCCTCCGGACTCCCGGCGCAGGTATCTTCACCAACCTCATAACCACCTATTCCGCTGCTGCGACTGAAAGAAGAAACAAAAACATAACCACTCAAACAAAAGGGAGGGAGGGAAGGAGACAGGTCCGGGTGCAAGTGAGGGGATCCGGAAGGGCAGGAAGCAAAGCGCCGCCTCTTTTGAAAAGGGCCCCGCCCCAAACCAAGCCCGGCCCCCCGGAGCTCGGCGACGTCACCCCGTGGGAGACCCGGTGAGAGCAATGCCGAGGCCCCGCAGTCAGGGGACATCGGCGATAGCCGTAGTGTCCCGCAGACTGCAGAGACCCAAAGAAACTATACTCCCACAAAGTGACGCCACACCCGAATATTTCAAATATGACTTCTTTTATTAAACTTTATAAATAACTTGCTTAAAGTCAACTTCAATTTATCAATTTTTCTCTTTTGGCTTAATAATTAAGGTCGCAGCTTATAACCCGGCAACATTTTGCCAACCAAGCGGGTGTAGGGAGATTTACTGCCCTCCGGACTCCCGGCGCAGGTATCTTCACCAACCTCATAACCACCCATTCTGCCACGGAGTAGCCCGTGACACGAGCTACGACCCACCCAACGAATGGAGCGCCTGAACTACGCCCTCTCTAAGCCCATCCAGGAAGATGTCCAGACCCGCATCATTGAGATGCACCCCATCTGGCAAGAGAAAACCGGAGTTATCTCCTTCTAACCGGTGGTGTCTCACCACCACACCGCTCTTGAATCTGATGAAGCGAGA
Organism: Ranitomeya imitator; assembly: GCF_032444005.1. Lineage (NCBI taxonomy): Eukaryota > Metazoa > Chordata > Amphibia > Anura > Dendrobatidae > Ranitomeya > Ranitomeya imitator. Next base: position 335,135,163 of record NC_091283.1, on the reverse strand, counting down.
AATTCTCTGGTTAAGCGTGCGTCTGGATCTTTCCATGGCTCCCAGTTCCCTGGCACCTCGCCAAACCAATCTAGGGATCATCTCGGACCACACCAAACGCATTACAGGAAAGAAGCCTGGAAGTTTGTCCAGATCGGCTCTCATCAGGGTCAACAGCTCAGCGAGAGGAAAAGAGGCCAAATCATTCCCACCGGCGTGGATAACCACCACTGTAGGCGAGGATGCTACTCTTGCGATTCGCACAATCTCCGGCAGGACTTGTGACCATGTTAAACCTCTTGTTCCGCGCCAGATGACGTCCATTCCTGTAAGGCCAAGCGAACGACCTCCTGGGCATAATTCCGCACGCCGTGCTGCCCAGTATATATAACAATGGCCCACCAGCCATATGCTGGGTCTCATACCATCTGAAACCAGAGACAAACAGTTGTTAGTAAATAAAAAACTCGAAACGGAAAGGACAAGAGGGAGATCAACAATAGGGAAGACACCTACGAAAAAGAAAAGCAACCTACTAGCGCAATCTAAGCAAAACTTATTGCAACACTAATTCCGGCCTGATATATCTAGTGAAACAGCGAGATCTTCATCTACCCACTCTCTGTATATCTGATTCAAACAGACCAGCCCTGGAGGCTTCTGTTGCTGCACCGATCCTAAATGAATGAGTACCGAATTCCGTTGCGGTCAAACCGAGAAATGTCAATGCCTGTCTAAGGATCGCTAGGAACTGACACGCAAACAGAGGGGAGCCGTTCTCATGGATGAATAATTGCAACCCGCTGCCCCTAATTTGCATGTAACTTCTAACCAATGATAGCGGGCAAATCGATCCCTTGATGGCAAAAAGGGGGAACCATACACCCCTGCCTTCCTGGTCGGTTTTGGATCTGCGCACCCTTACCCTCAGCCCGTCGTCACAGATCACCAGGTCTTCCAGCTGCAGGCCGCCTGCCCTGCAGCGGGACGAGGGGAGGATCTCGCTAACCCGCATAGCCCCGAAGAAAGCCAGGCTGAAAGCCGCTGAAATCAACGTAGCCTCGTAAGTGGAGTCGCAAACCGAGCCCGATACCCTAACCAAATTGGACAGGAGAGTAAAAGAAATGGGCCTCCTTTGGTCGCTGCGCGCACTGGCCCGCCGCCAGCCTTTTAAAACCTGTGTAATTAAAAAATGTTTGGTAGAATCCGGCCAACCGCGCAGCTTAAAATGAAACGCCACCCCCGCAATGCGATTGCGAGCCGCTGTTCCCGACACCCCCGAAGCCTGCAAGCGCGCCAAAAAGGCCAATGTAACCTGGAGTCTCAAACTATCAGAGCTACCTACCGGTTTTTCAGCTGCCATCAAACACCACTCATCCCATGCCTTACCGTATGCTTTCCATGTGGCAGGAGCTATGGAAGACCTTAACAACGAAATCAGCTCTCCAGGGCATCCCAAACCGAAAGCGGGCATCCCCGCATTTGCTGCTGTTCCCACGGCTGCTGACCATACCGCATCTGTGAATCAGAACAAAGTTTAACATCCATAAAACCGACCTTTTCCACACTGTGAGCGATCGCCTTTAACCATGTGTTGCTCTCCAAACATTTTAATACTGTGAACCCGATGACCTTTATGACCGGCAACGAGGATGATGATAGGAAATTAAGGGCATGCGTGGCCTTGTCCGATTTCAGCCTGAAACACACACGTTTGTTGGCCAAAAACTGGCCCCAAAGCTCCATGGCAACCGCTAGGGGAAGCAGTTCCAGGAGCACCAAATCCTGGGTCCAGGCTCTGGTTACCCACGATTCGGGCCATGTGTCCGCGCACGTCTGTTCCCTAAAACTGACGCTGAAACCCACCGCATCCACTTTACCGAGCCTGAGCCCTAAGCTATCACTGTCACATTCATTTTCCTGAAAGCATGTTCTCCCGTTGTAGGAAAAGAGAAAACGCTGCCGTATAATCAGATCGCTGCGCAATTGCGCCGTGATCCTGATCCTGTGGTGGGGTTGTTTCGTACCTTTCGTAGCCAAAATTAACCTGCGAGAGAAGATTCTGCCCATTGGCATTACCTTACAGGCAAAATTCAGGGATCCCAGGAGGGATTGCATTTGCACTAGTGTAACCTTACCGACCGATAGACATCCCGCAATTAGTTCTTGCAGTTTTGATATCTTGTCTTGGGGCAACCTAAATTCCATAGCAACCGAGTCAATTTCGATTCCTAGGAACGTGATGACAGAGACGGGGCCGATGGTTTTCTCTGACGACAAGGGGACTCCAAAACAGGACATAACGTCCTTAAATTGGACCAGGGCATCGTGACACACCTCCGAATTAGCCGGACCTACAAATAAAAAGTCATCAAGGTAGTGTGTAATAGATGGCAAACGCGTAACCTTGCGAGCTACCCACTCTAGAAATGTACTAAACATTTCAAAGTAATGGCAAGAAATTGAGCATCCCATAGGCAGGCATGTATCGAAGTAGTACTTGTCCTCGAACATGGCTCCTAACAGGTGATAGCAGTCCGGGTGAACCGGAAGCAGCCGGAATGCAGACTCAATATCTGATTTGGCCATGAGGGCGCCTGGTCCTGCTTTTCTAACCATTTCCACAGCTCTGTCGAAAGGTATGTATGTTACCGTGGTGTCATCTTCGGGAATACCATCGTTCACCGATCTGCCTTTTGGGTATGACAGATGGTGAATAAGACGGTACTTACCCGACTCCTTCTTAGGGACAATGCCCAAAGGGGAAACCCGTAGGTTAAAAAAGGGGAGAGAATCAAACGGGCCTTGAAAGCGGCCTGCTCTAATCTCTTTATTCAACTTGTCGTGTAAAATGGCCGGGAGTTCCCTGGCCGATTTTAAGTTCTTTGACAACTGGGGTTTTCTTGAAAAAATAAAAGGAATGAAAAAACCGAACGAAAAACCAAAACTTAGCTGAGCTGCAGCCGGTTTATTGGGGTATCTGGACAACCATGGTTCCATGCTTTTTACGCTCACCGGTGTCAGATGGCTCACCCCCGCGGATGACTTGTTACTGATCGATTTTTGAGGGGTTTTTGAGCATTTTGATGCAGAGTGAGGTCCCCCACAAGCGGAACATTCGTGCTTATACTTGCACAATCCGTAAAATTTGCAGTGGCCCTCGTTGAAGAGCCAACAAGTGCCTGGCCTGCGTACGACTGCCGACCCAGCATTGCTGGCACTGCCGGCGGATGCCCCGGGAAAGGGCTGCATAGTCTTCTGGGCCATCATCAGCCACAGCCATGAATCGGTGGCGTTTACCCCCCACCCCAAATGTGGATTGACAGCTAGCCTGCGGCGGAAATCCTCATCGTATTTCCACCAGGCCGAGCCACCATGGGACTTATATGAACTGTATATGCTGTCCATATAAATGAAAAGCTCGGAGCATCGTTCTGGGTGTTTCTCTCCCATCACGCATCCTAGAACTGCGAAAGCCTGCAGCCAATTGTTGATAGTTTTGGCAACCTTCGGTTTTCTGTCATACACTCTCTCGCCTACCCGTCTCTCCTTATCCACCGAGTGTTGCTCTGTGGATACAAGGGACCAAATGTCTATGAATTCGTTCGCCCAAATTTGTTCCTTTACGGCAATATCTAGGTGTGACCCCAGGGGTGGGACCCCGCAAAAAAGGCCATCCTTGTAAATATCGGGGCGTGTGGGAGGTATTGTCTTAGGCTGCGTGGCGGGTTGCAACAGCTTGGGGTTTACGAAAATCCTGCCGCAGCCTGCGCTAAACGGGGCCGCATCTGTCATATTACCCGTAATTCCCCTATCAGCTCCCCAAGCACCAGTAAAGGCGTACTCACCGGGTTGTATACTGGGTTCTGAGCGACTCTGCTCCTGAGGTGCGTGGATAGTAGCACCTCGCTGCCCGATCCGTGAAGTGGACCTGCGTTCCGACGCATCGTGATGACGAGAATGACAAGATGAACTGCCCGAAGAGGATGGAGAGCGCCACCTTGACGCTCTAGACCGCCTGCTGCGACGGCTGGAACGGGACCTGTGGGAGCGTCTCCTGCTATCATAACGTTCCCTGCGCCTTTTTCTATGACGGCGGCCATGCCCGGATGACGACGACGATGACGCGCTGCGCGCGGAGCGGTTACTCGCGCTCTGAACGCCGACCAAAGCCGAGGTGCCAGCACCCTGTATGGGGAGTCCCACACCGGTTGCCATCGGCGATATGCCTGCCGAGGCATTCAGATGTTCCCCCACCCCCGACGCTAAGTGAGCTTGGGCTGTTTGACACCCAGCAGTAAGTTGGTGAGGTGTTGAAAAAATTACCGGGAATGACGGACCCCTGTGTGTCCAAACCCTGTCTGCTGTCCCATTATGGGCGCAGAATGCTCCTGCTGCTGGGCCACTGCACCTAGCTCCTGTCCCTTCCCAGTATTATTCCCACTCCCCGCCAAAGGCTGTAGAGTAGGAGAGAACAAATCCTGTGACTCCCCCGTCCCCTCGTTCTCCTGTGATGATGCAGACGCCGCTGAGCCCTGAACCCCCCCCATGCTAACAACTGCCCGAGACTCCTGTGCAGCTGGGGTGACTAAGTGCTGCTGCTGCTGCTGAGCGTTCCCTCCCCAGGGGGTTAGTACCGACGTATGAGCGGAGCTGATCAACCCTTGTGTTCCCCCCTCCTGCCTCTGCCCGACCGCCGCCGTCGCGCTGTGCTGTCTGCCCACGTGAGAGGATGCGCGCGCGCTTGAGCCGCGCGCGCTCCTCTTTGAAATTACTGGCGGGCTCAGACGTGCCGGAGGCCGGGAGGCTCTGCCAGATCGCCACCTGACCGACGGCACCGCCTGGCTCGCTGCAGGGAGGGAGACGCCCGCGGCCAGTAGCGCCGCTAGCCAACCGCTACCCTCCCTGCCAATCTTCTCCCTCACCGCTTCCTGGAGCGGGTCCATTTTCCGGCAGCCCCAAGACAGGTCCGGGTGCAAGTGAGGGGATCCGGAAGGGCAGGAAGCAAAGCGCCGCCTCTTTTGAAAAGGGCCCCGCCCCAAACCAAGCCCGGCCCCCCGGAACTCGGCGACATCACCCCATGGGAGACCCGGTGAGAGCCATGCCGAGGCCCCGCAGTCAGGGGACATCGGCGATAGCCGTAGTGTCCCGCAAAAAGACTTTTCAAAGGGAAAACTGTTTCCATATTCTGGACATGAAAATGGCTTCTTTGATTTAGGAGTATTTCCGTTTTTAATGCTTATTTTGTGACTCTGATTTTCTTTAGTTGTCGCCAATTAATCAGAAGACAGGACCTGTTTCAAAGGATCAGATGAGAGATCTTTGCTCTGAAGGGATGATGATATATCTGGAGTAATGGAATTAACTTCAATTGTACACAGTGGGATCCCAAAATCATCCGATTTAAAAATTGAAGATGTTAGCTGTTCCTTGGATCTCCTGGTACAGTCATCTGCCAAGATAGAAACCAATTATTAATTTTGAATAAAGTATCTTTGAATGTCATTTACCATTTCTACTTCAGCTATCTTTAAAAATGGAAAGTTATGTAAAAATACTGAATTCTTCACCAAGACAATGACAACTCAGTCTAATAGAAAATCTCATAAGATGAACCAGTGGAGAGTCGTGTTCAACTGTTTGTTCATTCTGCCTTCCAAATATGGAATAAAAAGCCACAAAGAAACCTTATGGTGACGAACCTAATACCAATAAAAACTTCTATTCATCTAACAAAAAACAAGTCCTCACTCAGGACCATCATCTGTCAGTGGAAAAACAGAGGTTTTCACATTATAGTGGTTCTCAAAAGCTCTTGAAAAGTAATATGGCTTCCATAAACCAATCCAGCAATAACCACTCTGCCAAAGTCAAACTTCCCCCTCCCTTCTGAGCCTTTCAATGTGCCCAAACCACATGTGTTTGGCATTACTATAGTGAGATAAACCCACTTAATTTACAGTGCGCGTATCTCCTGGAGCACAATCAGGGCACTATGTGTTGGTTAATAAAATGGCATATTTGCATTTTTTTTCTCCTACATCCACTGTGTTCTAATTTCCGGAAAGTGCCCGTGGATTCACAAATTGTCACTACTTCAATAGATTAGTTCTCTGAGGTTTACTGATGAGCGAATATACTCATAACTCGAGATTTCCCGAGCTCGCTCGGGTGTCTTCCGAGTATTTTTTAGTGCTCAGAGATTTAGTTTTCCTTACCTCTGCTGAATGATTTACATCTCTTAGCCAGCTTGATTATATGTGGGGATTCCCTAGCAACCAGGCAACCCCCATATGTACTTATGCTGGCTAACAGATGTAAATCATTCAGCTGCGGCGATGAAAACTAAATCTCCGATCACTAAAAATACTCGGAGGACACCCGAGCGTGCTCGAGAAATCTTGAGTAACGAGTATATTCGCTCATCACTACTGAGGTTTATAATTTCCAAAATGGAGTGATTTTATGGGGATGTCTACAACTCTAATTTTCTGAAATTTTGTCATATTAGTGCATCTGCAGATGGTGAATCACATGTCTTCAGGAATTTGCTCCTATGACGTCACCAGGTGTGTCCTTATTCATATTGCAGGCCAAGCTTGTAATGGTGTAGACATTGGTACCAGAAAGTCTGGACAAAATAGGCTTGATTGAGCCACTATTAGGGTGCCTGAGACAAGTAGAACCATTCAGTCTGGCAGTATGGGTGTTGTGCTGTCCAGCTGAAGTAATCTTCTCCCTGGTTCAGCCAATTGGATAGCAACATATTCTACGAAAGTTCGAAGCATATTGAAGGAATCTGCCAGATACAGCCTTGTTGTCCTCTGGTTCAGTCCTCTATGCTCAGCTCAAGGCTTGTGTATTTGTTCCCTGTTGTGATCCCGGCCTGTTTGCGGACTACTCTTACGTCTTCTGATTTTGTATGTTCTCTGCTTTACTGGTTCTGACCAGGCTACCTAACTATTGTTCTTCCCATTTCTCACCACTGAACAGCAGGCAACTCTGTGGCCCAAGTCAGGGAGGTCTTTATGCAAGCCCAGATCCATGTAGTGGTGTTAAAGCAGCGGTTCTCAACCTGGGGGTCGCGACCCCGAGGGGGGTCGAACGACCAAAACACAGGGGTCGCCACCTCTCTCACCTCCCCATCCACCTTCCCCCGTATGCCTGGACTGCTAGCTTTACTCCCGGTCTCCCCGGTAACCAGCGCCGCCTCCGCTACGTCCTGGCTGCGAGGAGAGTGACGTAAGTGGGGCGGGGCTCGAGGAGGAAGTTGTTTCTGCAGCAGGAGCTGCTTGTTGTGATCGGAGCCGGGATTTCCTCCCGGAGCACTGGACGCAGCGCGGCCTGATGACTGCACCCGGCCGCCGCCTCCGGCCTAGCTCTCCCCCGTGCGCACACGTCCTGCCGGCCTCTATGGAAGTGATGGAAAGTCCACTGAACCTGGTGAGTGTCCTCTCCCTGCACTGCAGCACGTCCATCATGTCCTCCCTGCTTGTCACCTCCCTGGCACGGCGGGGGTCAGGTACCACCTTGTAGGACCCCAGCACATGGGGGTCCGTCCTCCTGTAGCCACATGTGGGGCCCCTCTGCAGAGGAGGAAGGGCACAGGGTCGAGCACGGTCACCAGTAATCTGGGGTGGGATTATATGTGCCGGATTAGCAGACGTCTGGATAAAAGGATCTCCAGGTCTAATCCTCATTACTGTGCAGATCCCAGCGGTCACTCCCCTCCCCCACCAGCAGGACGTGTATACATAAGGACCCCTTTAATGAACCATTTCACCTTATTAAAGGGTCAGTCATGCATATTTTGTGATTGGAGAACCCCTTTAAATTGAGCGATGTTAATAGCTGGCACAGAATGGTGTCCCCAGTAGTGAGTTCTCTATGGGCAGCCGGGCACCAGGAAGGTGAGTGCACAATTCTGTGTTTCAGCCTCCATCTCCCGCTGTCTTCAGATAACATAGCAAAAACCTGCAGAGGTTGTGCCAAGTTCTTATGTGGGTAAAACTGAGTACAGCTTGTAAAAACTATCAACTTTGCAATGTACCAGCTATTAAAATGTCTTTGCGTTCGCTTTGAAGCTGGTTATGTCCCGTCTTCAGTCCCCTGTGCTGCAGAGGGAACGTTGTCTCTGCCAACCGCCTGGGAGAGCACATAGTTTGGGCCAACACTGGTGTGACTTGTCAATCTTCAGGAAGCCAGGTGTCAGAGGAGTGCTGTGCTTCTGAAGATTCATCTTGAGACATCCCCTTTAAGGAATTTTCTGAGCACTAGCCAAAAAAAAAACAATCTTGGTGTCTGTGTAATGAGCCCCCAACGCTCCTGTTACCTTTCCTTCTAGCTAGGCCCTAGAATTTCCTACATTCCGAATCATAACTAATAAAATTACAGTTTTAAAGTAGCCACCAAAATTATTTTTTGGGTTGGGGGTCACCGCAACATGAGGAACTGTATTGCGGGGTCACGGCATTAGAAAGTTTGAGAACCACTGTGTTAAAGGGTGATGACTGAGGGATCAGGAAAAATGGAGTAAAAAGCGCTAAGCCTGTTCGTGGTAGCCATCTTTTGAGCTGCCAGGTGGCCACAAACACTGCTCTTAATACATTGTTTCTGCAAACTATTCCAGTAAGATATGGATTAAAAAAGCTGAATGGCACGCTTTCCCTTCTCAACCCTGAAATGTGCCGAGACAGTAACGTACAACCGTATATAGGGTATTGTCGTATACAAGAGAAGTTGTAACATAATTTGTGAGGTCCATCTGTTTGCTATTACCCTTTGTGAAAGTGAAAAAATTGGGCTTATATTTTGTGAAGAATTCTAAAATTATCACTACCTGAAGTGACAAGTCTGATTTGAAAAAAGGGCCATGATTGATTAGGAACACAAAACTGGCTGCAGGAACTCTTTATCAGATATTTTGTGAGCTAACTTCTGTAGCCGAAAACTGTGAATATAGACAATAAACACATCTACTGAAATGATCAAACTCAACCATCTTCATCATTAAAAAAGGAGTAACTAGTGAAACCTCTCTGGAGTTGTTACAGTGTGGGGCTTGGTGGTTCTTGGCAATCTAAATTATCGTAATTTTCTGCCAGATAAGTTTCAAAAACATATATTAGATAGTCAAAGAAAAGAGTAGAGAAAGTATTAGTGCTCCCCATTTCAGGAGAGATTGTGCAGTAATCTAAATTCCTTAGGATTGAAAACATAATGGAATTTATGACATGGAGTGAATCCATGAAACCAAGGCTCGAGCCATGCCAATATCTTCTGCAGGCATAAATAAATGTACAGGTCCTTCTCAAAAAATTAGCATATAGTGTTAAATTTCATTATTTACCATAATGTAATGATTACAATTAAACTTTCATATATTATAGATTCATTATCCACCAACTGAAATTTGTCAGGTCTTTTATTGTTTTAATACTGATGATTTTGGCATACAACTCCTGATAACCCAAAAAACCTGTCTCAATAAATTAGCATATTTCACCCATCCAATCAAATAAAAGTGTTTTTTAATAACAAACAAAAAAACCAACAAATAATAATGTTCAGTTATGCACTCAATACTTGGTCGGGAATCATTTGGCAGAAATGACTGCTTCAATGCGGCGTGGCATGGAGGCAATCAGCCTGTGACACAGCTGAGATGTTATGGAGGCCCAGGATGCTTCAATAGCGGCCTTAAGCTCATCCAGAGTGTTGGGTCTTGCGTCTCTCAACTTTCTCTTCACAATATCCCACAGATTCTCTATGGGGTTCAGGTCAGGAGAGTTGGCAGGCCAATTGAGCACAGTAATACCATGGTCAGTAAACCATTTACCAGTGGTTTTGGCACTGTGAGCAGGTGCCAGGTCGTGCTGAAAAATGAAATCTTCATCTCCATAAAGCATTTCAGCCGATGGAAGCATGAAGTGCTCCAAAATCTCCTGATAGCTAGCTGCATTGACCCTGCCCTTGATGAAACACAGTGGACCAACACCAGCAGCTGACATGGCACCCCACACCATCACTGACTGTGGGTACTTGACACTGGACTTCAGGCATTTTGGCATTTCCTTCTCCCCAGTCTTCCTCCAGACTCTGGCACCTTGATTTCCGAATGACATGCAAAATTTGCTTTCATCAGAAAAAAGTACTTGGGACCACTTAGCAACAGTCCAGTGCTGCTTCTCTGTAGCTCAAAAGTGGCTTTACCTGGGGAATGCGGCACCTGTAGCCCATTTCCTGCACACGCCTGTGCACGGTGGCTCTGGATGTTTCCACACCAGACTCAGTCCACTGCTTCCTCAGGTTCCCCAAGGTCTGGAATCGGTCCTTCTCCACAATCTTCCTCAGGGTCCGGTCTCCTCTTCTCGTTGTACAGCGTTTTCTGCCACATTGTTTCCTTCCAACAGACTTACCATTGAGGTGCCTTGATACAGCACTCTGGGAACAGCCTATTTGTTGAGAAATTTCTTTCTGGGTCTTACCCTCTTGCTTGAGGGTGTCAATGATGGCCTTCTTGACATCTGTCAGGTCGCTAGTCTTACCCATGATGGGGGTTTTGAGTAATGAACCAGGCAGGGAGTTTATAAAAGCCTCAGGTATCTTTTGCATGTGTTTAGAGTTAATTAGTTGATTCAGAAGATTAGGGTAATAGGTCGTTTAGAGAACCTTTTCTTGATATGCTAATTTATTGAGACAGTTTTTTTGGGTTATCAGGAGTTGTATGCCAAAATCATCAGTATTAAAACAATAAAAGACCTGACAAATTTCAGTTGGTGGATAATGAATCTATAATATATGAAAGTTTAATTGTAATCATTACATTATGGTAAATAATGAAATTTAACACTATATGCTAATTTTTTGAGAAGGACCTGTATATTACATCCATCAGCCATGCACAGCTTTGAGATATATCATGGGACAAGTGTAATGTTTTGTATGTAGTTTTTCATAATCCTCCCGGAAATTGGTTGGTTTTAAAATAAATTGGAGAGTCAGGATAAAGGGAAACTCTGGTGTTATTGTACAGAAATTCACACTTGGCCTCGCTGCACATTTACTGTTGTTGCTCATAAAAGCGAAGTTTAGCCAGAAAGATTGGACCTGGTCTTGTGGGGACCATATGAGCGCATTCATCAGCACAGAATGAAGAGAAGGAAGTTTCATCCAATAAGATATTAGGGTTCTAGGAAGCCAATAGCATCATTACATTCAGAATTCTCGTACAGGCACTTCATAATATTTTTCAAGTGATTTTCTAACTTGTCAGCACATTCTACGTCATTTGGCTTTGTAGTTTACAGATCTGGGCAGGTAACAGGCAACGTCTCCTAATCCCAGGGCATAGGTGGATACTCCAGGCTGTAAGTTCTATAGTTAAAGATTTAAAAATTTCACAAAGTAATTTCAACATTTTCAAATGGAGCAGAATGTTGTGGTCTAGTGGCAAAATGGTGATCACACGATTGTGATACGACCAGAATAGACAATCGATAAAGCAGCCACAGCTGGTGACTGAAAAGAATCTGCGACTTCTCTGCATTTAGGGGTTACTGCTCACCTGGGTAGTCATATGTAGGAATTTCCTCCTTACACCACTTATCACCCCTCCCATATGTCTCTGTAGTATTAATACGGGTCAGATCTTCACCCTGAAACAAATATTGTAAAAGTCACAGACAGATAGAGAAGTCACATCTATGACCAGCTCTAATCCTGCCATCTTCACCGTTCTCATTACGTAAGTATATAACATATAATCCTGGTGGATAAAACAAGACTGATCACAAGACCTTCACAGCCGTCTACACATCATAGATGAGATCTCCTGACACCTTCTCTCCATTTACCTGATGATCCTGAGGAACATTGGGATCTTCTTGTTTACAGTCCTGTGGAAGAAGAGGATGGGGACATCTCTCTGGTGTTGTCCTCTTACTGGGTAGAACTGGAAGAAACACAAACAGGGACTTTTTTCATTTACAGACAGATAATTATAGGCCATGTGTATTTAGTCCTGTCTATTACCTGGTGATGTGAGGGGTTGAGGAACTTGCATTATGACGTAGTTGTACAGATCTTTGTGTCCTTCTAAATACTCCTACTCCTCCATGGAGAAATAGATGGAGACATCCTGACACCTTATAGGAACCTGACACATACAATGATAACATCATCCCGCGATCCCTTCATAGTGTTACTGCATAATGTCCCAGCATTCCCAGCAGTGTCACCTCTCCAGTCAGCAGCTCAATCATCTTGTAGGTAAGTTCTAGGATCTTCTGGTCCTTGTTGTCCTCATATACAAGGGGGTTACATGGAGGTCTTGGGATTGGACTCAGGGGTCTTCGCCATCCCTCAGACACAGGGTCCTGACAGCGCTCACTAGAGGTCTTCTTTACTACTGTGTAATCCTGGTTATGGAGATACATTAATCTCACTACACACATTTCCAGAGTCATCACCACTGTGAGATCTATTATTCCCATAGATAAGAAGGATATTATGTGTCATCACCAGAATCTCTCACCTCTCCAGTAAGCCGGAAGAGGATCTCTAGGGTGAGGTGTAATATCCTATCTGCCATCTTGTCTCTGTCCATATCCATCCTTGATGGGTTAATCAGGAAAATTCACTTAAATAGAAGATCTTCACTGAAAGGTACTGATATTGTAGAGAGCTGAATGAGAAGAGGAGCCGATGTAACATCATAAAAATCCTGTGTAATAATACAATTATTGGAAATAATAAAGGAAACGTGAGGAGATAGAACATGTAGCTGTTGTATTCTCTAGTCTTGCATGGACTGGAACATAAGTTGAATTGCTGACTAGGACATCTCCTCCATGCTCCCACACACTGGCTATGATACTCACTGCTTCAGCAACTGATTGGCTGTAGGAATCACAAGTTTGTTTAGAATGACGAGAAAATACAGAGATTAGCAGGGACCCAATCACTAATAGCATTTTTTATTATTTTACAACATACTGCATTCTTCCCTGACATCTACTAATAAAACCTATATATTTAGGCCACAAACAACAAGCAGTTTCTTCCTCGGAGTCGGCAGCTGAATACGTTTCTCATAGACTCATCTTCCATAACGCTAATTCTCGTCTCATTTACCGACACTGGAATCAGCATTAGCAATACTGCAGGAGATATTCATTACACGTGACAGGAGAAATAACTACTTCATGATGAGGAAAACATCTTCATCTTCTACTACGGCTCTAGAAACATATTTGGCCAGAGTCCGTCACTGACTCCATCACCACTGACCGTCTATATGAACGTTTCCCGTCTTCCCCACTCTGCAATCTTCGATCACGTTAGATCTCATGTCGGCTTCACACACAGAAGATTGAGGCTTATATAAAAACTTGTTTGTAAGAACATCAACACAGGAGTTATTTGATGCCAATGTGTCCATGTACAGTATTTAATTTTCTCTTTATATTATGTTGTTTTTTTAGCATTTTCTTGTAGGCTTCCATATATTACATGAAAAACACCCCCCCCCCCCCCAAAGATTGGAGATGGAGGTACTGTGGAAAAATTATACTGTGTGTGAGAACCAAGAAAATGGCACTGTACGGTAACAAGAATGGAGATAAGTGAAGATTTACTATCTAGTTGTTTGGCTGGCAGCATATTATGTGGGGCATCTTGTATTATCATAATATGTGGAGGATACTGTGGGAACATTATACTGTGTGGAGGCCCCGTACTATTAGAGTACTACATGTTTCTTTAGTTCTCGTCTTTCATAGTTGGGACATTTATATCGATCAGCAAAAAAGGAACAAAACCATTGTGATTCTTATAAGGATAAAACACAAAACCCCCTAAATTTTCTAACAACCCCACAATCTGTGACTCTTCAGGGTAAATCGCTATCTCACCATTGGATTAGAGCTGATACTATGAAGCTAAAGTGACTAAACAGACTTTCTGTCACCTCCATAAAGGGGCACTTTTCCGTGTTTGTCAGAACTGTCCGAGGATTATTAAGGGTAAGTTCACACAGGGCGTTTTTGCTGCTTTTTTATGCTAATTTTCAGCAGCTTTTTCCATTACCAGCAAAGCCTATGAGATTTCAGAAATCTCATACACACATTGTTTTTTTGTGTCCTCGGGATTTTGTGCTTTGCAGCGTTTTTCACCCATTGGCTTGAATGAGTGTTGGAAAAAAATGCAGAAAAACGCAGGTATCATTACTTGCTGCTCTTTTGTGCAGAAAAGTCATGGACAGCAGGAAGTGACCTCATGGCCAAGAGCTTTGGGGTGTGATACTGAGCTATTGTGAGGTAGTGTCAGGTAGCCAGGTGTCCTGATAGTGATCTATTGTGAGGGAGTGTCTGGCAGTAGTGAGGTGTTAGCCGTGTCTTGGTATAGGAGGATAAGCATTGTTTCCCAACTAATCATGGAGATAATTTTTTTTCTTAGTTGTGAGAGAGATTTGTGTGTGTGGCCTCCACGTGCCTGTATGACCTCCCTACAATGCCTGGGCATGGTCCTGATGAGGCGATGGATGGTCTCCAGAGGGATCTCCTCCCAGACCTGGACTAAAGCATCCACCAACTCCTGGACAGTGTGGTGCAATGTGACATTAGTGGATGGTGCGAGACATGATGTCCCAGATTTGTTCAATCGTATTCAGGTCTGGGGAACAGGCGGGCCAGTCCATAGCTTCAAAGCCTTCATCTTGCAGGAACTGCTGACACACTCCAGCCACATGAGGTCTGGCATTGTCCTGCATTAGGAGGAACCCAGGGCCAACCGCAACAGCATATGGTCTCACAATGGGTCTGAGGATCTCATCTTGGTACCTAATGGCAGTCAGGATACCTCTGGTGAGCACATGGAGGGCTGTGCGGCCCTCCAAAGGAATGCCACCCCACACCATTACTGACCCACTGCAAAACCGGTCATGCTGAAGGAAGTTGCAGGCAGCAGATCTCTCTCCAGGGCATCTCCGGACTCTGCCACATGTGCTCAGTATGAATCTGCTTTCATCTGTGAAGAGCACAGGGCCCCAGTGGCGAATTTGCCCATCCTGGTGTTCGGTGGCAAATGCACGATGTTGGGCTGTGAGCACAAACTCCATACAATACCACAATATACAAAGTAAAAATTAAAACACATCCCTATAGGAACCCTCCAGGGAATAGAGGTACAGCCTATGTTCAACGTACCCTCTGAAGAGATTGGTAATAGTGCCAAAAAAACACAAATAGAAAAACCGAAAAAAAATGTCTTATCTCCTCTAGTGAAATGGATTTTCTCTTGCCGAAATATCCACTGATCGCGACGTTCTACGCAAATCCTAAGATACACAAAGGATACCCTCCCTTAAAAGGGAGGCCGATAGTATCTGGCATTGATGCATTATGTCAGAAAAGCAGTGTGTATCTTGACCAAGTCCTGAGAAATTTTGTAACGGCCCTCCCATCACATATCAGGGATACCACGGATCTTCTTAACAAGCTGGATGGCATCAGTGTTGAACCAGGGACTATACTGGCGTCAATTTATGTAGAAGCATTGTATTCCAGTATACCTCATGAACAGGGCGTTATGGCGGCCAGGTATTATTTGAGCACCAGAAGCAGCCACCTTACATCACACAATGAGTTCATATTGGACTTATTGCAGTTCGTCCTTAGACACAACTTTTTCCTCTTTGGGGGGAGGTACTACCACCAGCTCAGGGGCACGGCTATGGGTAGCCCCTGTGCACCCACATACGCCAATTTGCTCCTGGGCTGGTGGGAGGATACTGTGGTATTCAGGGACGGGAATGTCATCTGGGGCCCCAATATTCAATTTTGGGGCCGTTATATAGATGACATCCTCGTCCTTTGGACGGGTAGTAAAGATGAATTTGCCACATTTGTCGGACATCTCAATGAGAATGATTTGGGCCTTAAGTTTACGTATGAGATAGGGGGCAAGAGAATTGCCTTTCTTGACGTATCTATCGCTATACAATTGGATTGTTCATTGAAAACATTGATCTTTCGCAAACCAACGGCCACTAATAGCCTTTTGAGGTGGGAGAGTCATCACCCTGTCCCCCAGAAACAAGGTATTCCTAAGGGCCAGTTCCTTCGGCTCAGAAGGAACTGTTCAGGGACGGCTGATTTTTGTGAAAAGGCGAAGGATCTCACTGACAAATTTAGAGATCGAGGCTACCCAGGGCCAGTAATTAAAAGAGCATATCATCATGCGCTCAGGACTGATAGGACATCCCTATTGACGACAAAAAAAGTGCAGGGTTCAGAGACTCTCACAAGACTAATAGGCACTTTTGATGACCAAAACCCCAAGGTTATGCATATATTTAGAAAGCATTGGAACGTGCTGAGAAGTGACCCTGATATTGCTAAATGGATTACACCTAGACCGTCGGTGACCTTCAGGAGAGGGAAATCCATAAAAGATCAGGTGGTCAATAGCCACTATGTCCCCCCTAAAAAAGAAGGGACGTGGTTGGATAATAGATCTAAAGGGACCTTCAGGTATGTGTACCTGCCCTTTAAATTACATCGGCAAAACCAAGAGACAGTTCAAAGTGCGTATTGGTGAACATCTTGGCGACATACGCAACAAGAGAGATACACCGTTGGCGCGCCACGTAAATATGCATCATGGGGGAGATCTGGGGTCCGTTGCATTTAGGACAATAGAAGTAGTGGAACCATCTGTCCGTCAAGGGGATTGGGATAGAAAAATCCTACAAAGAGAGGCGAGGTGGATATTTTGGATGGACACTGTCCAGCCGAAAGGACTTAATGAACAGTTAACCTTCTCAAGTTTTATCTAGCAAGTTATGGTTACAATATATTTCCCATGCAAGAAAACAATATAGCCGGATACCTATTATTAGGTTTTGATCATTTCCAGTTGGTAGAATGTCCCCTGGTTCACATCCGTTTGTGAAGTGGGGGTTTAGTATATTAGATTGTTTAATGGCTATTATGCTGGCACAATATGCATGTTGAAATAGTACATCTGAAAAGCTTCCACTTTGTGAGCGTTAACCTTCTACTACCTCTCTCTATTATATACCGCGTAACAACAGTTAATTATGTAGCCACATTGGTGGCAGGGCGCCGTTATTGGCTGAAGAGTGCATTCACCGGAGTATTATTTTGAATTAACACACACGGAGAGATGTGAGGGCGCGCGCGCCTGCGTAGTAGAGCAGGAGGTGGGATCAGATAGGAAGGCGTCCGACTCCGGGAGGCAGCAGGACTTCTCTGCGGCTGCGCACTAGGTGAAGCGCATATGCGTTCCACAGAATGCACGTGACATCATCAGCAATGGCAGTGTGTTTTCCAGACACAGCACAACACGTGCATGATGGAATCCGGTACGAGAGGACGCTCAGCCTAATGAAGGTGGGTGGAGACTGTAGTATCCCACCTTATAAGAGTGTGGTTAGTAAAGCGCTCGGCACAGACTCTTACCAGACATGACTACTATGTCTGTCTTCAGCTCTATGGCCTATTAAGGACTGACAATCTTTGAGGTCCCCTGATGAACCCCCGTTCATGACAGTGCGGGGGAGAAACGCGGGACAGTGTGTGAGCCGATGCATCTGCATGGCTGTCGGAAGGGAATACCTAACAACAATGAGCTAAGTGACATTGATGAGCTATAAGATTACATGCTATTGATGCAGCACATGAAGCACTTTATTTAGATATGTTCTGATTATCCGTGGAGTCATGTTAATGTAAACGGTGTATCTATTAAGGTCACTTGGATTTACTGCGGTTACATTTTTTTCATGAGTATACGTTCACATATCTTTATTATACAGCCAGCTATCCTGACATGAGTACAGTCTTTTGCATACTTACCTGTATATTTATCTGTACTATTAGTAGGACAGCATAGAGTCAGCATAGTCTATTACAGTCAGAACTTGTTTTCAAATCTCTATTGGAGACCTAGAGGCTGACGTGCTGGATTAGATGGTTATATTTAGTCAAGACTCCACGGTATAACCACATTAAGCATTTCTGGACAGAATAATGGTAGTCTAGTGTGAGGAACATATAGAGGTGTATCCATTTGGTTTATTATGGATCTAATTTGATCCATATTTGTTTGTTTTGTCTGTGTTTACTAGTTTTCTAGGGATCACCCAGGGATAGAAGGGATAGCCGCCGTGGAGCGGGGGCGCCACATCGCATTATAGGGTGCCAACCTCCGCTGTCAGGAAGGATAACAGATTCTAGGGCCTATTAGGGCTAGTAGAGGCATATTGTATCCAAGAAGTTCCTGCTTTTTTTCAATTTTTTCAATTTTTGATTGTTTCATTTTTGATAATTTTTTATTTTTTTCCACAATTTTTTTCGGTTTTTCTATTTGTGTTTTTTTGGCACTATTACCAATCTCTTCAGAGGGTACGTTGAACATAGGCTGTACCTCTATTCCCTGGAGGGTTCCTATAGGGATGTGTTTTGATTTTTACTTTGTATATTGTGGTATTGTACGGAATTTATAATAAAGATTGATGCTTTGTTTCTTTTTTGGTTGGTCTAGTCATATACTCCCCTTTAAAATAATTGGTAGGATAGTTGTATTTTTTCTTTGCGCACAAACCCCATGTGTGGATGTAGGGCACTCAGACCATCCTCATGGAGTCGGTTTCTAACAGTTTGTGCAGACAGATGCACATCTATGGCCTGCTTGAGGTCATTTTGCAGGGTTCTGGCAGTGCTCCTCCTGTTTCTCCTTGCACAAAGGCTGAGATAGCGGTCTTGCAGCTGGGTTGTTGCCCTCCTATGCCCCCTCCACGTCTCCTGGTGTACTGGCCTGTCTCCTGTTAACGCCTCCAGCCTCTGGACACTACGCTGACAGACACAGCAAACCTTGCCACAGCTCGCATTGATGTGCCACCCTGGATGGGCTGCACTACCTGAACCACCTGTGTGGGTTGTAGAGTCTGTCTCATGCTACCACAAGCGTGAAAGCACAACCAACTTTCAAAAGTGACCAAAACATCAGCCAGAAAGCATTGGTACTGAGATGTGGTCTGTGGTCCCCACCTGCAGTACCACTCCTTTATTGAGGTTATTGAGGGTGTCTTGATAATTGCCAATAATTTCTGTTTATTCCATTTGCACAACAGCATGTGAAATTGATTGTCAATCAGTGCTGCTTCCTAAGTGGACAGTTTGATTTCACAGAAGTTTGATCTACTTGGAGTTATATTCTGTGGTTTAAGTTTTCCCTTTATTTTTTTGAGATTATCTCCTCTATATACCTGTAAGTCATCTCCTCCTGTATATAGTATATACCTGTGTGTCATCTCCTCCTGTATATAGTATATACCTGTAAGTCATCTCCTCCTGTATATAGTATATACCTGTGTGTCATCTCCCCTGTATATAGTATGTACCTGTGTGTCATCTCCCCTGTATATAGTATGTACCTGTGTGTCATCTCCCCTGTATATAGTATGTACCTGTGTGTCATCTCCCCTGTATATAGTATGTACCTGTATGTCATCTCCCCTGTATACAGTATATACCTGTGTGTCATCTCCCCTGTATATAGTATATATGTGTGTGTCATCTCCTCCTGTATATAGTATATACCTGTGTGTCATCTCTTCTGAGTATAGTATATATCTGTGTGTTATCTCCCCTGTATATAGTATATATCTGTATGTCATCTCCTCCTGTATTAGACCGCGTTCACACGTTATTTGGTCAGTATTTTACGCTAAATTGGTAGCCTGATAAATCCCCAGCCAACAGGAAGCCCTCCCCCCTGGCAGTATAGATTAGCTCACACATACACATAATAGACAGGTCATGTGACTGACAGCTGCCGTATTTCCTATATGGTACATTTGTTGCTCTTGTAGTTTGTCTGCTTATTAATCAGATTTTTATTTTTGAAGGATAATACCAGACTTGTGTGTGTTTTAGGGCGAGTTTCATGTGTCAAGTTGTGTGTGTTGAGTTGCATGTGGCTACATGCATGTAGTGACTTTTGTGAGAGGAGTTTTGTGTGGCGACATGCGTGTAGCAACTTTTTGTGTGTCGAGTTGCATGTGACAGGTTAGTGTAGCAAGTTGTGTGCAGCAAGTTTTGCGCATGGCGAGTTTTGAGCATGGCGAGTTTTATGTGTGGTGCCTTTTGAGTATGTGCAAGTTTTGTGTGAGGCAACTTTTGCATGTGTTGCAACTTTTGTGCATGTGGCAATTTTTCCACGTGTGCAAGTTTTTCCATGAGGTGAGTTTTGTACATGTGGCGAGTTTTGCGTGAGCCGAGTTTTGCGCGTGGCGAGTTTTGAGCGGCGACTTTTGTGCTTTAACTTTTATGTGTCGAGGTTGGTGTATGTGTGGTGAAGTGTGTGCTGAGGGTGGTATATGTGTTCAAGCATGTGGTAGTGTGTGGTGCATTTTGTGTGTGTGTTCATATCGCCGTGTGTGGCAAGTATCCCATGTCGGGGCCCCACCTTAGCAACTGTAAGGTATATACTCTTTAGCGCCATCGCTCTCACTCTTTATGTCCCCCTTGTTCACATCTGGCAGCTGTCAATTTGCCTCCAACGCTTTTCCTTTCACTTTTTCCCGATTATGTAGATAGGGGCAAAATTGTTTGGTGAATTGGAAAGCGTGGGGTTAAAATTTCACCTCACAACATAGCCTATGACGCTCTCAGGGTCCAGACGTGTGACTGTGCAAAATTTTGTGGCTGTAGCTGTGACAGTGCAGATGCCAATCCCGGACATACACACATTCAGCTTTATATATTAGATATATCTACTATATAATTGTCTAAGGGTCACTTCCGTCTGTCCTTCTGTCTGTCACGGTTATTCATTCGCTGATTGGTCTCGCCAGCTGCCTGTCATGGCTGCCGCGACCAATCAGCGACGGGCACAGTCCGGAAGAAAATGGCCGCTCCTTACTCCCCGCAGTCAGTGCCTGTCGCCCGCATACTCCCCTCTGGTCACCGCTAACACAGGGTTAATGACGCTGATAACGGACCGCGTTATGCCGCGGGTAATGCACTCCGTTACCGCCGCTATTAACCCTGTGTGTCCCCAACTTTTTACTATTGACACTGCCTATGCGGCATCAATAGTAAAAAATGTAATGTTAAAAATAATAGTAATAAAAAAACCCTGCTATACTCACCTGCCGTAGTCGCTCGCGCCGGCCGCCATCTTCCGTTGCAGGTTCCGGTGGCAAAGATGGTATGGGAGAAGGACCTGCCATGACGTCACGGTCATGTGACCGCAACATCATCACAGGCCCTGCGTGCCTGCGCTAGAAAGACCTGCCATGACGTCACGGTCATGTGACTGCGACGTCATTACAGGTCCTGCGCTCATACCAACCCTGGGACTGGAAGCTGCCGTGGACTACAAGGGGCCCTCGGAAAGGTGAGTATATGTTTATTTTTTAACCTGTGACAAACCTGGCTGGGCAATATACCACGTAGCTGGGCAATATACTACGTGACTGGCCAATATACTATGTGGTTCTGTGCTGTATACTACTTCGCTGTGCAATATACTACGTGGCTCTGTGCTGTATACTACGTCACTGGGCAATATACTACGTCACTGGGCAATATACTACGTGGCTCTGTGCTGTATACTACGTCGCTGTGCAATATACTACGTCACTGGGCAATATACTACATCACTGGGCAATATACTACTTCATTGGGCAATATACTACGTGGCTGGGCAATATACTACGTGGCTCTATGCTGTATACTACGTCACTGGGCAATATACTACTTCACTGGGCAATATACTACGAGGGCTGTGCAATACACTACGTGGACATGCATATTCTAGAATACCCGATGCGTTAGAATCGGGCCACCATCTAGTATAAGTATATATACTGTATGTATATATATATATATATATATATATATATATATATATATATATATATATATATATATATATATATAGTTATTTTTATTTTTTTTCTTCAAAACAACAATTGTTCGCCTTGCTCTACAGGAAGCAGTTATTTTTTCTCTGGGGGCACTCAACTTTATTAGCATGCACAAAGAGACAAAAAAAAAACATGAAAAAAGCATACCAAAGGATGCACTGAAAATTGCACCTTAAACCTGCGTTTTTGACGCTGTTTCTTGCCTGGCAAGAAATCAGATTGTGTGTGAAGTTACCCTTAAGGTACCGTCCCACTAAGCGACGCTGCAACGATACCGACAACGATCCGGATCGCTGCAGCGTCGCTGTTTGGTCGCTGTCACACAGACAGCTCTCCAGCGACCAACGATGCCGGTAACCAGGGTAAACATCGGGTAACTAAGCGCAGGGCCGCGCTTAGTAACCCGATGTTTACCCTGGTTACCATCCTAAAAGTAAAAAAAAAACAAACACTACATACTTACCTACCGCTGTCTGTCCTCCAGCGCTGTGCTCTGCTCTCCTCCTGTACTGTCTGTGTGAGCACAGCGGCCGGAAAGCAGAGCGGTGACGTCACCGCTCTGCTTTCCGGCTGACCGACGCTCACATCCAGTACAGGAGGAGAGCAGAGCACAGCGCTGGAGGACAGACAGCGGTAGGTAAGTATGTAGTGTTTGGTTTTTTTTACTTTTAGGATGGTAACCAGGGTAAACATCAGGTTACTAAGCGCGGCCCTGCGCTTAGTTACCCGATGTTTACCCTGGTTACCAGTGAAGACATCGCTGAATCGGTGTCACACACGCCGATTCAGCGATGTCTGCGGGGAGTCCAGCGACCAAATAAAGTTCTGGACTTTCTTCCCCGACCAGCGACAGCACAGCAGGGGCCTGATCGCTGCTGCCTGTCACACTGGACGATATCGCTAGCGAGGACGCTGCAACGTCACGGATCGCTAGCGATATCGTCTAGTGTGACGGTACCTTTAGAGGTGATAGTATCCACCCAATTAGAAGGGACACCTGTGGATATTGGGGTCTTCACCTGCTACAGTTCTGGTGGGATTTACTTGGTAAAATACTGGAATCCCTTTCTCCCAAAGGGTTAAATGGCGTCTATAACTTCAATGTCTTTCTATGAAGCTTCTTCTCTGAACTTTCTTCCTCTGTTTTCTGCAGTATTTCTATTACTTTCCGGAATCAGGAATGTATTAAGTCCTATAGAAACTGTGGAGAAAATAATTTCTAATTCTGTGTTTCCAGGATTCTTCTTGTGGGAATTGGCTGCGATATCTCCTGTGCAATATATTCCTAGTATTAATGCGCCAGTAATGGGGAATCTCCACATCCCTCCACCTGTAGAGAATAATGGAGCCTCCAGCACCAACCTCCACTCGCAGAGCTGCACTCCACATATAGAATAAAAATCCGCAAAAATAATGAACATGATGCTTCTTTTTCCGACATGCGTTTTTTTGTGGAAAAAAACGCATCATGTGCACAAAAATTGCGGAATGCATTCTAAATGATAGGATGCATATGCATGCGTTCTTTATGCGTTTTTATCGCGAAAATCCCTGAATGTGTACACATACCCTTAGACCTACCTGTAATTCGGTTTCCAGGAGCCCATCCTGACAGCACCCTGGAGGACGTCCTCCTCTTCCTTGCAGGGACAGGAAAAACACACGAGAGGTTAAAAAGGTCCCACTCCGCCCCCTTTCCTTTAGTGTTTTGACAAGTACCGCACCATGGATAGATGCAAATTTGAATTCTTTTAATTAAACAAATCATATTACAGCATATGAAAATAGTATATACATAGGGGGGAAAGTAATGGTGCTGTCAGGATGGACTCCTGGAAACTGAATTACCGGTAGGTCTAATACCCATTTTCCAGAACGTCCCCCTGGCAGCACCCTGGAGAATACCAAAGAAAACTCCTCTAGGGTGGGACTACTGCTTGGAGAACTTTTCTCCCGAATGACGTTTGCTGGGCTGCTGATGCGTCAAGTTTATAATGTTTACAAAATGTATTCACCCTGGCCCAGGTTGCGGCCTTACATATTTGTTCTAAGGACGCCCCTGCTCGTTCAGCCCATGATGCTGAAATAGCCCTAGTAGAATGAGCTTTTATTCCCACTGGTCAGTCTACCCCTTCTGATGAATAGGCTTTAGCAATTACAGTTGTGATCCATCTAGCTATAGAAGTTTTGGAAGCTTTTTTTACCCCTATTTTTTCCCCCAAACAGGATAAATAGGTTAGGGTTCCTTCTCCAGGTACTAGTGGCCTCTAGATAGTCTAACACTGCTTGTCTGACATCCAGGGAGTGTAAAGATTGCTCTTTTGCATTGGAGACATTTTTGCAAAAGGAGGGTAAAATTATTTCTTGGGGGGCGTGGCGATGTAGTGGAGCAGGAAAGACGTGCCTGGCTGGAGCTCCGATTACCCTGAACCATAACCCGCAGCTATATTACCCAGGGAGATCTGGTACCGGTATTGCTGGGCTCCCCTGGGCACCTGGAGGCATCCGGCTTCTGAGGAGGTCGGTATCACGGCCGCAGCTGGATTTAATCCGGAGATACCCGGGTGGAGAGCAGTGTCTGCACGAGGCGGCAGCCATTTTCTAACAGTGCACCTGGAGGGAGGGGGACTCGGAGTGCTGGTGCTTGGCTCTGGACGGACGGACTAGCTGGAAATCCTGGAGGTACGAGAGAGGGAATGTGCAGTGTGTGCCCTGAGACACAGGACCCCGTGCTCCCTCATTAATTACATAAACACTGGCCGGCTCCCAGCGTCTGCATTATTGTCTGTGCTCCTCCCCTCTGCTCCCTCAGCCTGGACAGAGGATAAACCTGCTAGAGATTCAACTTATCACTCACCCTGCTGAGTTTCTGTTGTCTCCTATCGCTGGGGCTACTGTTGTCTCACATTACGCTGCAGAGAGGAAGGGAGTGCATTGAATAGAGATATACTGTATGTTGGACTCTTTTGGTTCTCAGCCTTGCTTCCCTGACCCTCCTCTCCCCTGGAGTCATAATTGCAACAATTTACTGACTTTACAGTGCACTGTTTTGCTGTGTCTGCAGGCTCCATAGCTGCATTGAGCTATACAAGTATACTCTGGCACGCTAGGCTAACTCTGTCTGCATTCCACTAAAGTGTCATATACAGTGGGATAAAGAGGGTGCCCTAGAAGACAGACGTTTAGTGACGCCTAGTGCTCAATCTAAGAACTGGTGATACATTCTATAATACACAAAAAATACTCAGCTGGTCACCAACCGTCTTCACTGATACAATAGCGACACCTAGTGTCCATGTTGAGCTCTAATTCCGTGCACATTATGAGGATTACTTAAAAAATCCTCCTCTCAGAGGCGCATGCGCGGTCTTCGGCGGTGACAGTCATGTCTTGCTGATCTCCGCTACCCGACCTACCTATTTAGGCCCTAATTAGCACCTGAACTACGCCAAACGCACCACAATTGGACTCACTACACTCTTAAGTGACCCTCTTCCTGGCGATGCCTAAGAAGGGAGGCACGGCACAACCACCGGGCCGTAACATCGCGGATCTTTTTCAGAGCGACGGCACCTTCAAGATGGCTACTACGACTTCTTCCCTCTCGGCCTCCGCAGGGAGCGCGGGAGATATTATAGACCAGGACGAGACCGGTCCCCACATGGAGACAACAATCTCCACAGCAGCTCTTACCAAGTCCTTACAAGAGACTTTCCGGTCAGAACTTACCTCAGCTATGCAGAAGATCTCCTCCCAGATACAGGACATTATGCAGCGTACGGTGGCCCTGGAGGAAAAGATGGATGCCACTGCAGACGCCTTAGAAGAAGATCGTGAAACCCTCAAACTACATGCAGAGTGTGTCGCAGAGCTAGAACTCCGATGCGAAGACTATGAAAACAGATCACGCCGAGGTAATCTGCGGATCAGGGGACTCCCCGAAAATATTGTAGCACTCAAAGACACTGCTACCGCTCTTTTCACTGCGCTACTCCCTGACACAGAACAGTCTATGCTGCATATCACCAGAATCCATAGAGCCCTGGGCAGGCCGCGCAATAATGATGTGCCCAGGGATGTGATCCTAAAACTACACTATGAGGAGGCACGAGATCTAATCCTGAATGCTGCACGAGATAATCCTGATCTGCCGGGACTGCCATCTTCAGTACATATCTATGCGGATATCGCGTCAACCACACTCGCCAGGAGGAGATCCCTCAAACCAGTAACAACAGCTTTGCAGACAGCACAGATTAAATACAGATGGAGCTTCCCCTTCGCCCTCATCTTTACATACAACTCTCAACTATACACCTGCCGTACACTAGAAGAAGGGAAACAGGCCATGATTAAAGCTGGGATCCCGATCTCCATAGAGACTTCAGCCATGCCACAGAGAAAATCAAGACCATCAAAAGAATGGCAGAACACCCCCAGAACGAGGAGCCAAAACGCACGGATCGTTTGATGTGTCTAACTTACAAGATCAAATGCCTTGTTTCCTGGGGGGCGAAGTGGGTTGTTATTGTTCACCCTGAATGCTCCTGGAGTTGGGGGGAAGGGGATGATAGTTCCTTGCCGTCTCTCCTTTCAACCCTCCAGAATTAGTAATTGTGTACTGATCGTTTACATAGATAAACTATTCTGGCTTTAACGCAAAAGGTCCATCAGATTCCTACATCTTTAATCAACCCTATTTCTTCCCTACCCTACCCCTCTCTGATTCCCCCCTGCTCTCCCTTCTCTCCCCAACAATTCCCATTCCGCAGTTCCCCCCTTCCCCCCCCTTTCCTCCTCCTTCCCCCCCTTCCCTTCTTCTCTCCTCTCCTCCCTCCTTCCCTATCCCTTCCCCCCTCTCCCTTCCTCCCCCCCTCCCCCACCTTTCCCCCCTCTCCCTTCCTCCCCCCATTCCCCCCTTCCTTCCCCCCCTTTTCCCCTCCCCCTTCCTTCCCCCTCCTCCCCCCCACTTTTTTTTTTTTTCCCCTCACTCTTTCTCTCTTTCCTCCCCTTTGCACCTATCTTTCTATCAAGGGCCTAAATGTCGGGTCTACAACATGCTGCCTAAACTTGGCGACACCTGGTACTCCACCTAATATGGTAAACCAGATCGCCATATTTTTCGGATTTGATATCCGTTTGTTAATATTAATTGCTATGTTTGCCTTTGTCTCCCCCCAGTCTGTTTCCTTCCTATTGTTTTCCCACAGAGATTATCACTGCACTTATCAGTCAACTCAACAACCGCTAATCGAGGACACAGATCTGGACCCCGCTCGGGCCTCCTCATTCTTCAGCGGTAAATATTCACTGAAAAATGTGTAATGTTATTTCTCATAATGTCCGAGGATTTAACTCGCCCATAAAACGTAAGAAAGCCTTTCTTGATTACTCGAAGCACGTACCGGACATTATCTGTCTCCAGGAGACCCATTTTTCCACCTCTTCCCACCCTAAACATTTTGATGCCAATTATTTACAACACTATATGTCGAGCTGGGATAAAAAAACGAGAGGTGTTGCCACTTTCATTAGAAATAACTTCCCATTTCAACTCATCAGCACACATTCGGACCTTGAGGGCAGATTTCTCATTACTCTTGGAACATCACGAAACCAGACAATTTGCATTGTTAATAGCTATTTACCCGCAGCTTCCCAGAGGTCGGTCTTTCAGCTAATTACATCAAAACTAGTCACTCTTACGTATGACCACCTTATCTGGTGCGGCGACTTTAACTTTACCATTAATCCTAAATTAGATAGCACTGCTCAGAAGCGCTCGGACATAACAAAGGCTGACAAAAAGAAAATCCAACATCTAATGAAAGAAAACTGCCTGGTCGATGTGTGGAGGGAATTAAATGGTCCTGTAAAGGGTTACACATACTTCTCACCTGTACATCAGTCCTATTCGCGAATAGACCTACACCTAACTACAGCAAGAACGATCCCATCGGTCCTATTCTCTCGTCATATTCCATCATCATGGTCTGATCACGATGTTGTCCTATCAACATTTAAATTCAACGTCACCACCTCTAAATTATTCAAATGGAGACTGAACGAATCCTTACTCACTGACCCCACTGCTCTCTCAAAAATTAAAGAAGAGTTGGGACTGTACTTCCAGACCAATTCCACTGATGACACTTCCCCTGGACTAGTGTGGATGGCACACAAAAAATTCATTACCGGCTCACTAATCAAAATTGCATCCAATAAAAAGAAACAAAGATCTGAATTACAAACACGCTTAGAGACCAAACTTATGAAACTTGAACTTGCTAACCAAGCCACCACTTCCCTCTTTTTGATTAAGCAAATCAGAGACACTAAGCTACAATTAGATACTATTCTTACAAATAAAACAGAGAGAGCGTTAACATGGACTAAGTCAACTTTTTATAAATACGCAAATAAACCATCTGGCATGTTGGCACGTAGGCTCAGATGCAAAGAATTCTTAAATAATGTCACCTCCATCAAAGATACCAAAGGCAGAATTTCTGCACACCCGGATATAGTATACGAAACATTCCGAGACTACTATCAGAAACTATATACCTCCCCACAGATATCCTCGCCACAATCTTTATCCTCTTTCCTAGATGAATTAAAAATACCTAAAATCCCCAACTCCACTGTAGATCAACTCCATACGCCAATATCTGAAGACGAAATCTCTGCAGTAATTAAAAACCTAAAGAAAAACAAAGCCCCCGGACCCGACGGTCTCACGGCACTATATTACAAGAAATTTACAAACATCCTCACACCACACATTAAAAATTACTGTAATGCTCTACTAAATGGCACCCAGATGCCCCCTGAATTCTATATTGCCCATGTGACGGTAATCCCAAAAACAAAGAAGGACCATCTCCTTCCCAAGAATTATAGACCTATATCGTTGTTAAATGTTGACCTCAAACTCTTTACATCCATCATTACTACTAGACTCAACAAATTATTACCTACCCTTATTCACCGTGACCAAGTGGGGTTCATACCTAATAGACAAGGCCCCGATAATATTAGGAGAAATCTAAATATTATACATTCAGCAAACTTCCACAAACAACCCCTGCTACTATTAGCTTTAGACATAGAGAAAGCTTTCGACTCGGTCTCATGGTCCTACCTATTTGAAGTCCTATCCAGATTTGGCATCCCTCGCACCCTTATTTCATGCCTCCAACTACTGTATGACAGCCCTACAGCTTATTTGAAACTCCCGTCAACTAGACCTACTCCTATCAACATACAAAGGGGGACGAGGCAGGGCTGCCCACTTTCTCCAGCCCTGTTTGCCATGGCCATGGAGCCACTAGCTGAGGCAATAAGGCTTAACCCGAACATACTTGGGCCTGTAGGACTTGGCGCACAATATAAGGCAAGCTTATTTGCGGATGATTTATTGCTGACTTTGTCCAGTCCACTTACCACTCTCCCAAATTTGTTTTCAGTCCTACGTAGATTTGAGTCAATCTCAGGGCTCAAAATTAATGTTGACAAATCCGAAGCTCTATTTCTTAACACCACTAAGGACATGCAAGCAAATATTATTTCCCAGTTTAAAATTACAAAAAATGAACATTATATAACTTACCTCGGAGTCAATCTCACCTCTCATAGGTCGACCTTATTCAAGTGGAACTATCTCCCGTTAATAAAAAAACCTCCGAACTGATTTAACTAGATGGTCTGCCATGAAGTTGACCTGGTTGGGCAGATTGCATGCAATTAAAATGGTCTCCCTGCCCAGATTTCTGTACTTATTCCGCTCTCTCCCCATTCCGTTACCCCATAAGACTTTACACGAGATTCACTCTATGATTTCAAAATTTATTTGGCAGGGAAAAAAACCCAGAATCCGTCAAAAAACAATGTTCATACACAGAAGGTTAGGGGGGCTTTCCATGCCCAACTTCACACTGTATTACAAGTCGGCTCAGTTGGCCCAATTGACTAATGCCTGCGCTGCCAACCATGCTCCGAGATGGGTTGGCCTGGAATCGTCCTTCTTACTTCCGTTTTCCTTGCCTGGCCTTATGTGGTCCACACAAAAACTACCAAGAGGCTTACACATTACAGCACCTTTCACAGCACATTCCCTGATCCTTTGGAGGAAGGAAAGGTTTAAATTTGATCTCCAATCTAAGTCCTCCCCACTGACCCCCCTCTTCTGTAACCCCATGTTCCCACCAGGACTTGACCCACGTTCTTTTGCTTGGTGGAAAGTTAATGGAATTACCACTCTAAAACACCTCTGCTCACCCTTTAATATAATTTTATCTAGACAAGAATACCTCCATAAATACAATCCATCCATTAACGAAACCTTTCGTATCTATCAGGTTTTCCATTTTGCGGAACAGTTTCTACAACATAAAATCCCTTTTCACGCGACTGGCTTTGAACAGAGGTGTATGGACGACCCACTGGGAAGGGGAACTATTTCTCTGCTATACAAATCTCTCAATGTGGCACATGGAGTCGAAAAATTACATTATATGAAACAGTGGGAGGAAGACCTGGGTATTCAATTAACTTTGGAAAATTGGAGGCGATGCTGTGACACAGTTTCCAGGGGTAGCCATCAAGCCTCCCTGGCAGAGACATCCATTAAAGTCCTACACAGAACATACCAAGTCCCAAGTAAACTCCACACTATATACCCCAACATTTCAGATAAATGCTTTAGAGGATGTGGCGCAGTGGGAGATATGAAGCATATTTGGTGGGAATGTCCGATAGCCTCGACTATGTGGCGGGAAGTAGGATTAATAATTGAAAAAATGTATGGCGGGGCAATACAACTTGATCCGGCCACATTCCTTTTGGGAGCCAAGTACCCAGGCTTTTCTAACAAATTCCACAGGTTGATAGGCCAGCTGCTTATGGCCGCTAAGCTACATATAGCTACCAACTGGAGGTCGCCATTTCTCTCTGTCCAATCAGTTAGAGATAAAATGAATACAATCCTCTTATATGAACGTATACATGCGACTAGGGAAGATTTGTGGGAGGCCTTCTACCAAATTTGGAAACCGTGGATGGATCTTAACATGAACTTGAATCTTGAACAAACCTTGACTTTATCTATTTGAGACTTCATTATCCTGTGAGAGATTCTGATGACACTGGGGTTGAGCCTACGTTGGGTGGGGTGCGGGGAGGTGGGAGGCGGAACTCATAAAACGGAGCAAAGTATAATCCTGACTTGTAAATGTACTGCAGCTTACCATAAAGTAAAGTGCAGAATCTCATTTCCTTCCCCATTTTCCCTCTTTTATGTCCCCCCATGTTCTTGTCTCGTCATATCTGTATTTTCGAATTTGAGTTAATATATGTATGGTTTTTCCTCTTTGTTTAGATTTAAACTTATTGAACTCCCTTGTAAGGGAATCTGTTGTTCAATTGCTATGTTTTTGAAAATAAAAAGTTATTGAAACTAAAATTATTTCTTGGTTCGTTTTGAACTGATGCAATTTTTGGGATGAACGATGGATCTAATTTTAAGATTATGTGATCATCTCGAATCTGAAGATAGGGATCCCTAATAGATAAAGCCTGAATCTCTCCCACTCATTTAGCTGTCGTAATTGCTACTAGAAAGGCTTTTTTCCATGTACGAATTGAGATAGGCATGTTTTCACTTAGGGCATAAGGTTCTTTACATAGAGCCCCGAGGACCAAGTTTAAGTCCCAAGAGGGGGTTAACTGCCTAAAGGTGGGACGCAATCTGTACCTTAAAGGGTACTAGGCGTAAGACCCATGTTGAACCCAGACTGAAGAAAATCCAGAACTCTGGGGACATCCGGGGTCTCTGGCAACACAGCTGACCTGTCACCCTCCATACAGTATTTCTTCCAGATCTTGTAGTAGATCGTCAAAGTTACTGGTTTCCTACTAGCTTTTCAGGATCCATGCAGACATGTAATCTTCCCGGGTTTTGGTGCAAGACCGGACCCTGATAGATTATGTCTTTCCATAGAGGAAGCTTGATTGGGTTCTCCGCAGTCATGGACCCCAGCAACGGGAACCAGCTTCTCTTTGGCCAGAATGGTACAATCAACAGCACTGTTGCCTGGTCTTCCTGGATTTTCCTGAGAACCACTGGAATGAGTGCCAATGGAGGAAACGCATAGGAGAGTGGTTTGTCCCAAGTCTGGCTTAAGACGTTGACTGCTTCTGGCATGTCTGAAGGATTGAGAAAATAGAATCTGGGTAACTTCGAATTTTTTC
Source organism: Ranitomeya imitator (assembly GCF_032444005.1). Classification (NCBI taxonomy): domain Eukaryota; kingdom Metazoa; phylum Chordata; class Amphibia; order Anura; family Dendrobatidae; genus Ranitomeya; species Ranitomeya imitator. Next base: position 335,102,975 of record NC_091283.1, on the reverse strand, counting down.
TTGTGGCAAATAAATCTATTCTAGGAGTTCCCTAACAGTGGCACAATATTTGGAAAATGTCTTGGTTTAGTTCCCACTCTGTTGAACAAACCTTTCTCCTGCTTAGGTAGTCATCCAGGATATTTTGCGACCCTTCTAAGTGCATTGCTGTAATTCAAAGAACTGTGTTCTCTGCCCAGAGAAATATCTTTTGAACTATATTTTGTAGTGCTTTGTGCTTGGGATCTCCTTGGTGTCAAGAATGACACTGCTGTCATGTTGTCCATTAAAATCTTCACATGCTTGTTCTTTAGCTGAGAACGGTTTCTTCTTAGGGTCTCCCAAACTGCATAAAGTTCTCTGAGGTTTGATGACTGGTGGCTGATGTCTTCGGGCCACCTGAACTGAAAAAAACCTTCCTTCTAGGTGTGCTTCCCATCCCCACTGACTGGCGTCCATGGTGATTACTACACAAGGGGTCGGGATCCATGGAACTCCTGTCCTTAGGTTGCCGGGTTGTATCCACCATCGTAATGTGAAAACACTGCTGTTGATAGATGTATTGGTCTGTCCAGAGATATCTGGCAACGATCCCATACCGAGAGAACTTGTCTTTGTAATAGTCTTGAGTGGGCTTGGCCCACCTGACACAGGTGATACAGGCTGTCATTATTCCTAAGATCTTCATGGCTGATCTTATGGTAACCCGATGTTTCAGGAATTCTGTGATCGTCTTTCTTATTGATTCCTGCTTTTCTCTTGGTAGAAAGGACTGTCTGCAGGTAGAGTCCAGAAGCACTCCAATGAATACTTTCCGAGATTCAGGCTTCAGGTGTGACTTTTTCGATTTACGACCCAGCCAAGGTGTCCCAACACCGCAATGGTTCAATCTCTGTGTAGGAGTAAAGCTCTTTCTGATCAGGCTACCAGTAGAAAATCGTCCAAATAAGGAATTATTGTAATTCCTTGGTTTCTTAGATATGCAACTACCTCTGCGATCAACTACGTAAATATTCTTGGAGCTGAGGCCAAGCCGAACGGGAGGCATTGAAATTGGAGGTGGCAGGTTTGGTCCAGCAGACTTACCGAGAACCTCAGAAGTTCCTGAGAGGTTGGATGGATTGGAACCTGATAATACACACTCTTCAGGTCGAGAGTGCACATTACTAAATTTTTGTCTATGAGGAGGATGGTTGATCTTATGGATTCCATCCTGAACCTTTTGTATTTGACCCAAAAGTTTAACGGTTTTAAATTTATGATTGTGCATGCTTCCCCTGACGGTTTTGGGATTGAGAATAGGGAAGAGTAGTGACCTCTGCCTATTTCTGATGAGGGGACCCGAACTATGACCTTGGAGCTGAAAAGTTCCTGAAGGTCTGAGAACATTGGAGAATCGGCTGCCACGGTTGTCGGTGAGATACACCTTTGGGGCGGGGTAGATATAAGCTCTATTCTGTAGCCCTCTGATATTATATTTAGTACATATTCGTTTTTTGTTATCTGACTCCAGTTGTTTAGAAAAAGACTGAGCCTGTCCCCTATACCTAAGGCGTCAATGTCTTCTAGATCTAGAGCTTGATCCGAAATGGGAATTTTTTCCCCCTCTGTTCTGAACCTTTATAAGTACCTCTGTTGGATCTCCACTGCTCTCTATAGTCAGGTTGTTTGCGAGGTGGTGGCCTTTTACGAAAGGGCTGAAATCTCTTAGTTTTATCCTCAGGAAACCCTTTTTTACTATCATACGGAAACTGTAAGATGTCATCTAACACCTGTCCAAACACCCTAGATCCTGCAAAGGGAATGGCACATAATTTATTTTTAGAGGCGTTATCACCCGACCAGGATTTAAGCCATATAGCTCTACGTTTTGCATTAGACAAGGAACTACTTCTAGCCGCAAATCTCACTGATTCGACTGAAGTATCAGCCAAGAATGCCGTGGCGGATTTTATAATGGGAAGGGAAGAAATTATTTCAGCCCGCGGGGTCTTATTAAAGGAGTTGTCCACTACTTTCAATTAACCCCCCAATGTATCCCCCGGGGACCCTTAATGAATTTTGAAAATACCTTCTGTTGCCGTTTTCGCCTGTGAGCGGCGCTATGCCAGCGGCTGAGTTCGGGTCACGTGACCCCCAGGCTGCAGCCGCTGCTAATTTCTGCCGACGTCACGTCAATTTCCAGACTCTGGAAATTGACGTGACGTCAGCAGCAGGCGTGACCCAGGCTCCACAGACAGCGGTCACTCATCAAAAGTGACTGGGCTGTGGGCGGCGCTGGGGGCGAGCGTGGCTAGGCAGGGATGTGCATGCTGTGCTGGGATGGGCGGGGCTGTGCGAGCGTGGGGGGGGGGGTCTGTGTAGCTGCGCCAGGATGTGCGGGCACCAGGATGTGCGGCTGCCCTGGGATGTGCTGGCGCCAGGCAGTGCAGCTGCGCTGGGCTGTGTGGTGGGTCCACTGGCTGTGCTGGGGTCTGCTTCAGGCAGGGGGGCGGGTCATTGGTGTGTGTGTCTCTGTGTGCAGGCATCGTCTGATGGGACTACAAGTCCCATCGGGCTCTGCCTGCTACAGTGAGTGACACATTAGCTAATGATGGGACAGTAGTAGTCTGTTGTGAATTCTGTGGCCAAGCTCCCTCCTGTGGTCGAGAGTGGTACTTCGGCTGGTTCTGTCTATGAGCTTCCTTTGGTGGATGAGAGTGGTACTGCGGCTTCTGAGTTTCCTTCCTCAGGTGATGAGGTTAAGTCGTTAGGTGCTGCTCTATTTAACTCCACCTGGTGCTTTGATCCTGGCCTCCAGTCAATGTTCTAGTATTGGTCTTGCTTCCTCCTGGATCGTTCCTGTGGCCTGTCTATCCTGCATAAGCTAAGTTTTGCTTGTGTTATTTTTGCTTGCTATTTTTTCTGTCCAGCTTGCTTTATTGGTTTTTCTTGCTTGCTGGAAGCTCTGAGACGCAGAGAGAGCACCTCCGTACCGTTAGTCGGTGCGGAGGGTCTTTTTGCCCCTCTGCGTGGTTGTTTGTAGGTTTTTGTGTTGACCGCAAAGCTATCTTTCCTATCCTCGGTCTATTCAGTAAGTCGGGCCTCACTTTGCTAAATCTATTTCATCTCTGTGTTTGTATTTTCATCTTACTCACAGTCATTATATGTGGGGGGCTGCCTTTTCCTTTGGGGAATTTCTCTGAGGCAAGGTAGGCTTATTTTTCTATCTTCAGGGCTAGTTAGTTTCTAAGGCTGTGCCGAGTTGCATAGGGAGCGTTAGGCGCAATCCACGGCTACCTCTAGTGTGGTGTGTTAGAATTAGGGATTGCGGTCAGCAGAGTTCCCACGTCTCAGAGCTCGTCCTTTGTTTTTGGTATTTGTCAGGTCACTTTGTGTGCTCTGAACTTCAATGTCCATTGTGGTTCTGAATTACCTGTTCATAACAGTACTGGAGGACCAAAGTACTAATGCTTCTCAATAGAGGGAAAAGAGAAGTTCTGAGACCATTTTTTTTTTCTTTGCACTGTGTTCTTTCTTTTCCCCTTTACATCAGGGTGATTCAGAACACAGGTGTGGACATGGACATTCAAGGTCTGTTCTCTTTGATGGATAATCTCGCTATAAATGTACAGAATATTCAAGATTTAGTGGTTCAGAATCCTATGTTAGAACCTAAGATTCCTATTCCTGAGTTATTTTCTGGAGATAGAGCAAAGTTTTTGAATTTTAAAAATAATTGTAAACTATTTCTGGCTTTGAAACCCCGCTCCTCTGGTGACCCAGTACAACAAGTTAAGATCATTATTTCTTTATTACGTGGCGACCCTCAAGACTGGGCATTTTCCCTTGCGCCAGGAGATCCTGCATTATGTAATATTGATGCGTTTTTTCTGGCGCTCGGATTGCTGTACGACGAACCTAATTCAGAGGATCAGGCAGAGAAAAATTTGCTGGCTCTGTCAGGGTCAGGATGAGATAGAGATTTATTGTCAGAAGTTTAGAAAGTGGTCCGTGCTCACTCAATGGAATGAATGTGCGCTGGCAGCTATTTTCAGAAAGGGTCTCTCTGAAGCCCATAAGGATGTCATGGTGGGATTTCCTATGCCTGCTGGTCTGAATGAGTCTATGGCCGGCGTCACACACAGCGTAAAACAATACGGTCCGTATATTACGGCCGTAATACGCTGAAAAGTCCCGAAAATAGTGGTCCGTAGCTCCTCCGTAGGCAGGGTGTGTCAGCGTTTTTTGCGCATGGCATCCTCCGTATGTAATCCGTATGGCATCCGTACTGCGTGGTTTTCTCGCAGGCTTGCAAAACCAACATACCGCTATAGAAGTGATCCATGTGTCCCAAAAAAAAAAAAAATAAATAAATAAAAAAAATTATATATATATATATATATATATATGTATATATATATATATATATCTCAGTAGACACATATATGTATATATATTAATATTTATTCCAGCGCTATACAGCTTGAAAGCTGGTAATTTAATTACCGGCTTTTTCTTTCTCCTTCCTAAACCCGACATGATTTGAGACATGGTTTACATACAGTAAACCATGTCTTCTCTCCATTTTTTTTGCAGATTCCACACTACTAATATCAGTAGTGTGTATCTGCAAAATTTGGCCGTTCTATCTACTAAATTAAAGGGTTAAATGGCGGAAAAAATTGGCGTGGGCTCCCGCGCAATTTTGTCCGCCAGAGTAGTAAAGCCAGTGACTGAGGGCAGATATTAATAGCCTGGAGAGGGTCCACGGTTATTGGCCCCCCCTGGCTAAAAACACCTGCCCCCAGCCACCCCAGAAAAGGCACATCTGGAAGATGCACCTATTCTGGCACTTGGCCACTCTCTTCCCATTCCCGTGTAGCGGTGGGATATGGGGTAATGAAGGGTTAATGCCACCTAGCTATTGTAAGGTGACATTAAGCCAAATTAATAATGGAGAGGCGTCAATTATGACACCTATCCATTATTAATCCAATTGTAGTAAAGGGTTAAATAAAACACAAACACATTATTTAAAATTATTTTAATGAAATAAAAACAATGGTTGTTGGAGTATTTTATTCTACGCCCAATCCAGTCACTGAAGACCCTCGATCTGTAACAAAAAAAACATAATAAACCAACAATATCCTTACCCTCCGCAGATCTGTAACGTCCAACGATGTAAATCCATCTGAAGGGGTTAAAATAATTTGCATCCACGAGCTTTGCTAAGCGCCAGAATAGGCGCATCTTCCAGATGTGCCTTTTCTGGGGTGGCTGGGGGCAGGTGTTTTTAGCCAGGGGGGGGGCCCAATAACCGTGGACCCTCTCCAGGCTATTAATATCTGCCCTCAGTCACTGGCTTTACTACTCTGGCGGAGAAAATTGCGCGGGAGCCCACGCCAATTTCTTCCGCCATTTAACCCTTTAATTTAGTAGATAGAACGGCCAAATTTTGCAGATACACACTACTGACATTAGTAGTGTGGAATCTGCAAAAAAAAAAATGGAGAGAAGACATGGTTTACTGTATGTAATCATGTCTCAAATCATGTCGGGTTTAGGAAGGAGAAAGAAAAAGCCGGTAATTGAATTACCGGCTTTCAAGCTGTATAGCGCTGGAATAAATATTAATATATATACGTATATGTGTCTCACTGACTAGGTATATATATATATATATATATATATATACCTATTCTATGTGTACACATTTATTCTACCTATTTTACTGTAAGCTGTCAGTGTGATTTTACTGTACACCGCACTGAATTACCGGCTTTTCTCTCTAACACCGCTGCGTATTTCTCGCAAGTCACACTGCTTGTCCGTGTGTAATCCGTATTTTTCACGCTTCCATAGACTTTCATTGGCGTATTTCTTGCGCAGTACGGTGACAAACGCAGCATGCTGCGATTTTGTACGGCCGTAGAAAGCCGTATAATACTGATCAGTTTAATACGGTAGATAGGAGCAGGGGCATAGAGAATAATTGTGCCGTATGTTTTGCGAGATTTACGGACGTAGTTTCTGCGCTCTTACGTCCGTAAAACTCGCAAGTGTGACGCCGGCCTATGTCTTTGGCCATTCAGATCGGTCGATGCTTGCGCGAGCGTAAATCTGTGCACCATTTGGCGGTATTATCTGAGCATGAACCTGAGCCTATGCAGTGCGATAGGACTTTGACCAGAGCTGAAAGGCAGGAACACAGACGTCAGAATGGGCTGTGTTTCTACTGTGGTGATTCCACTCATGCTATCTCCGATTGTCCTAAGCGCACTAAGCGGTTCGCTAGGTCTGCCACCATTGGTACGGTACAGTCGAAATTTCTTTTGTCCGTTACTTTGATCTGCTCTTTGTCTTCCTATTCTGTCATGGCATTTGTGGATTCAGGCGCTGCCCTGAATTTGATGGACTTGGAGTTTGCTAGGCGCTGTGGGTTTATCTTGGAGCCCTTGCAGTGTCCTATTCCATTGAGAGGAATTGATGCTACGCCTTTGGCCAAGAATAAGCCTCAGTATTGGACCCAGCTGACCATGTGCATGGCTCCTGCGCACCAGGAGGATATTAGCTTTCTGGTGTTGCATAATCTGCATGATGTGGTCGTGTTGGGGTTGCCATGGCTACAAGTCCATAACCCAGTATTAGATTGGAAATCAATGTCTGTGTCCAGCTGGGGTTGTCAGGGGGTACATGGTGATGTTCCATCTCTGTCTATTTCATCATCCACCCCTTCTGAGGTCCCAGAGTTCTTGTCTGATTACCGGGATGTATTCGATGAGCCCAAGTCCAATGCCCTACCTCCGCATAGGGATTGTGATTGTGCTATCGATTTGATTCCTGGTAGTAAGTTTCCTAAGGGTCGACTGTTTAATTTATCTGTACCTGAGCACGCCGCTATGCGGAGTTTCGTGAAGGAGTCTTTGGAGAAGGGTCATATTCGCCCGTCATCGTCGTCATTGGGAGCAGGGTTCTTTTTTGTGGCCAAGAAGGATGGTTCGCTGAGACCTTGTATTGATTACCGCCTTCTAAATAAAATTACGGTCAAATTTCAGTACCCCTTGCCGCTGCTGTCTGATTTGTTTGCTCGGATTAAGGGGGCTAGTTGGTTCACCAAGATAGATCTTCGTGGTGCGTATAATCTTGTGCGTATTAAACGGGGCGATGAATGGAAAACAGCATTTAATACGCCCGAAGGCCATTTTGAGTACCTGGTTATGCCATTCGGACTTTCTAATGCTCCATCAGTGTTTCAGTCCTTTATGCATGACATCTTCCGAGAGTACCTGGATAAATTCCTGATTGTATACTTGGATGATATTTTGGTCTTCTCGGATGATTGGGAGTCTCATGTGAAGCAGGTCAGAATGGTGTTCCAGGTCCTACGTGCTAATTCTTTGTTTGTGAAGGGGTCAAAGTGTCTCTTTGGTGTTCAGAAGATTTCATTTTTGGGGTTCATTTTTTCTCCTTCTACTATCGAGATGGACCCTGTTAAAGTTCAGGCCATTTATGATTGGACTCAGCCAACATCTCTGAAGAGTCTGCAGCAGTTCCTGGGCTTTGCTAATTTTTATCGTCGCTTCATCGCTAATTTTTCTAGCATTGCTAAACCGTTGACTGATTTAACCAAGAAGGGTGCTGATGTGGTCAATTGGTCTTCTGCTGCTATGGAAGCTTTTCAGGAGTTGAAGCGTCGTTTTTCTTCTGCCCCTGTGTTGTGCCAACCAGATGTTTCGCTTCCGTTCCAGGTCGAGGTTGATGCTTCCGAAATTGGAGCAGGGGCTGTTTTGTCTGAGCCGGCGGGTATTCTCGTGTTTCGAGACGGAAACTCCAGTATCTGGTTAAGTGGAAAGGTTATGGTCAGGAAGATAATTCCTGGGTCTTTGCCTCTGATGTCCATGCTGCCGATCTGGTTCGTGCCTTTCATGTGGCTCATCCTGGTCGGCCTGGGGGCTCTGGTGAGGGTTCGGTGACCCCTCCTCAAGGGGGGGTACTGTTGTGAATTCTGTGGCCAAGCTCCCTCCTGTGGTCGTGAGTGGTACTTCGGCTGGTTCTGTCTATGAGCTTCCTTTGGTGGATGAGAGTGGTACTGCGGCTTCTGAGTTTCCTTCCTCAGGTGATGAGGTTAAGTCGTTAGGTGTTGCTCTATTTAACTCCACCTGGTGCTTTGATCCTGGCCTCCAGTCAATGTTCTAGTATTGGTCTTGCTTCCTCCTGGATCGTTCCTGTGGCCTGTCTATCCTGCATAAGCTAAGTTTTACTTGTGTTATTTTTGCGTGCTATTTTTTCTGTCCAGCTTGCTTTATTGGTTTTTCTTGCTTGCTGGAAGCTCTGAGACGCATAGGGAGCACCTCCGTACCGTTAGTCGGTGCGGAGGGTCTTTTTGCCCCTCTGCGTGGTTGTTTGTAGGTTTTTGTGTTGACCGCAAAGCCATCTTTCCTATCCTCGGTCTATTCAGTAAGTCGGGCCTCACTTTGCTAAATCTATTTAATCTCTGTGTTTGTATTTTCATCTTACTCACAGTCATTATATGTGGGAGGCTGCCTTTTCCTTTGGGGAATTTCTCTGAGGCAAGGTAGGCTTATTTTTCTATCTTCAGGGCTAGTTAGTTTCTCAGGCTGTGCCGAGTTGCATAGGGAGCGTTAGGCGCAATCCATGGCTACCTCTAGTGTGGTGTGTTAGGATTAGGGATTGCGGTCAGCAGAGTTCCCACGTCTCAGAGCTCGTCCTTTGTTTTTGGTATTTGTCAGGTCACTTTGTGTGTTCTGAACTTCAATGTCCATTGTGGTTCTGAATTACCTGTTCATAACAGTAGTCCCATCATCCGGCTAATATGTTGAATGTAAAAAATAAAAAAAAGACACAAACACATATACAGACATACATTACACACATACAGTACATACAACATACATACAGACACACAACATACACCATGCGACACGCAACATGTGACATGCAGCATGCGACATGCAGTACATACAACATACATATAGACATAAAGTACATATAACAGAGTACATACTCACCATCACCTGTCACTTCGATCCCAGTGTCACCTGTAAAAAATATTAAAATAACAAACAAACACTATACTCCCTGATCCGCAGATATCCAATTAAAATGAGTGTCCCACGACGATCTCACGTGGAGAGCAGCAGCATCAGCTGATGTGACCGCTCTCCAGGGGCTCCAGGAATACAATGATGGAAGGTATCCTTCCACAATGTATTCCCCACAATGTATTCCTACTCCCCTGTGAGAAAATAGTCCCTAGTCTCACTTGTGTCACTGCAGTGTGAGAAAGTTTGCACGCAGCAATGGCACAAAGTGAGACCAGTGAACTAAGGTAACCTCTCAGTGATGCACTGCAGGAGCCATTGTTCTATAGGGGAGATCGTTGTGGGACACTCGTTATTAATTGGACTGCGGCAGAAAGTGAGTATACGGTTTATTATTTTTTATTTTTTGCAGGCGATCGAGTATGGTAAGCATGGTGAAATTAAGAATATTAAAATACTTTTTTTCTGGCTGTGTCTATTTTTTTTTTAACCGTTTCACTCCAGGATTAATAATGGATAGGCGTTTTATTGACGCCTCTCCATTAGAGTTGAGCGACCTTGACCTTTTTAGAGTCGAGCCGGGTTTCGCGAAACCCGACTATCTCAAAAGTCGGGTCGAGTGAAATCGGCCGATTATGACGTAAAGTCGGGATCGACCGAAACACGAAACCCAATGCAAGTCAATGGGGCAGCATAGTCGGCAGTGAGTGGGGGTCAGGAAAACACCTAGAGTGCCCACTTTAATGTCAAAACCATCCATTCTTCTTAATGAAGCTTGTCAAGCGTAATTTACCTTATAATAATTGGAAGGCATTTGAAATTGGGGGTCATTTGGCTAAAGTTGTGGTGGGTAGGGCTGGTTCAAGTAATTAGTGGGCCCAGGAAATCTGGACCACGTCACGGCAGTGGAGCAGGGAGAGGTAAGTATTTCAACTTTGCAAGTGCTGTGAACCTGAGCAAGCAGGGGGGGCCCACTCGTTGGCATTGGCACTGGCACAGGGCCCCTCAAAGTACAGCGGTGTGTTTGCACGGCGGGGGCGCCTCCCACCGGCAGCAACACTTTTGCGTACTATGAGAGGCCCTGTGCCAGTGACGTCGCCAACTAGTATTCCTCCCCCCACCTGATGAAGGAACCTGCACTTTCATCTGCACCTTCCTCTTTGTCCCCGTGTAAGGTGGTATGGTATGCGGGAAGAGCAACCTGACTTTCAGCAGGGTCACAATGTTGTTGTGTAGCGTGCACGGGGAATGTTGCGTTATGGGTCAATGTACCAGCAGACTCATCTATCACTGGCTGGGCAATGGGCAGGATGAGGAGGAAACACAGATATAGGCCCAAAGAATAAAGTTGGCTAAATGCAGTTCAAAATTGGTAACACAGGAATAACCAGGGGGCATTGCAGTGGAGGACAACTGGAATGAGAGGCAGACACCGATAGTAGGCCCCAACCCAACTAGTAGGCCAAATGCAGTCTAACATTAACAACTACTTAACGGGCGCCTGAAAACGGAATTTCAGGACAGGAAACCAGGAGAACAGCAAGGAGCGGCAGACACTGTTAGTAGTCCCCAAACCAACTAGTACGCCAAATGCAGTTGTTCCATTTAACCACAATTTAACGAGAGCCTGAAGATAGAAGCTCAGGAAAGGCAACCTGGAGAACACCTTGGAGTGGAACACACCATCTCTCTCCACCCCATACCCATTTTGTAGGCCTAATGCAGTGTAGTTTTCTACAACTACTAAACGAGAGTCGGAAGACCGAAGCAATGGCAAGGAAACCTGGGGAACACCTTGGAGTGTAACACACCATCTCTCTCCACCCGATACCCATTTTGTAGGCCTAATGCAGTGTAGTTTTCTACAACTACTAAACGAGAGTCGGAAGATCGAAGCAATGGCGAGGAAACCTGGAGAACACCTTGGAGTGTAACACACCATCTCTCTCCACCCCATAGCCAATTTGGAGGCCTAATGCAGCGTAGTTTCCAACAACTACTAAACGAGAGCATTAAGATCGAAGCTCTGGAAAGGCAACCTGGAGAACACCTTGGAGTATAACACACCATCTCTCTCCACCCGATACCCATTTTGTAGGCCTAATGCAGTGTAGTTTTCTACAACTACTGAGCGAGAGTCGGAAGACCGAAGCAATGGCAAGGAAACCTGGGGAACACCTTGGAGTGTAACACACCATCTCTCTCCACCCGATACCCATTTTGTAGGCCTAATGCAGTGTAGTTTTCTACAACTACTAAACGAGAGTCGGAAGACCGAAGCAATGGCAAGGAAACCTGGGGAACACCTTGGAGTGTAACACACCATCTCTCTCCACCCGATACCCAATTTGTAGGCCTAATGCAGTGTAGTTTTCTACAACTACTAAACGAGAGTCGGAAGACCGAAGCAATGGCAAGGAAACCTGGGGAACACCTTGGAGTGTAACACACCATCTCTCTCCACCCGATACCCAATTTGTAGGCCTAATGCAGTGTAGTTTTCTACAACTACTAAACGAGAGTCGGAAGACCGAAGCAATGGCAAGGAAACCTGGGGAACACCTTGGAGTGTAACACACCATCTCTCTCCACCCGATACCCATTTTGTAGGCCTAATGCAGTGTAGTTTTCTACAACTACTAAACGAGAGTCGGAAGACCGAAGCAATGGCAAGGAAACCTGGGGAACACCTTGGAGTGTAACACACCATCTCTCTCCACCCGATACCCAATTTGTAGGCCTAATGTAGTGTAGTTTTCTACAACTACTAAACGAGAGTCGGAAGACCGAAGCAATGGCAAGGAAACCTGGGGAACACCTTGGAGTGTAACACACCATCTCTCTACACCCCATACCCAATTTGTAGGCCTAATGCAGTGTAGTTTCCAACAACTACTAAACGAGAGCATTAAGATCGAAGCAATGGCGAGGTAACCTGGGGAACACCTTGGAGTGGAACACACCATCTCTCTACACCCCATACCCAATTTGTAGGCCTAATGCAGTGTAGTTTTCTACAACTACTAAACGAGAGCCGGAAGACCGAAGCAATGGCAAGGAAACCTGGGGAACACCTTGGAGTGTAACACACCATCTCTCTCCACCCCATACCCAATTTGTAGGCCTAATGCAGCCTACTTTCCGACAACTACTAAACGAGAGCATGAAGATCGAAGCTCAGGAAAGGCAACCTGGGGAACACCTTGGAGTGTAACACACCCTCTCTCTACACCACGGAAGGGCTGATTCTTAGGAAGGAAGGCTGTCGGAAAGAAGCAGGGCGCGTCCGAGGGTGATTATATTCTTATTAGGTATATACTCACCCTCGGACGCGCCCTGCTTCTTTATTTGTAATGAATGTTTATTTGCAATGCGGTTTTGACTTACTCTATTTTTTTGGTAAATAATGATTTTATTATTTTCATTGTTTTGCATCTTCTTGGCAATAATATAAAGAAGACGCGACAGGACAACACTCGGTGGATGCCATATCTGTGTTTTAAATTGAAAAAAACTTTCAGTTAACTACTAGCAGGAGAAAGTTATTGTAGCTGGTGGCCATTTTTAGTACTGTACCAGATTTTTGTTGTATGTGTTTGTTTTTAATGTTAAAATGTCTGCATTTGATATCTCTCCAGTATTTTCTTTTTTATAAGCAAAATACTTATTTTTATATTTTCTAATGTTGGTTCCAGGGGAACACGGGCAGCAGTGGCCTGGTCAGTGTAGTAGTAGTGGAAAGAACGGGCCGCAGACAGGCTTCGAAGGCCTAACATAACAAAAATTGGGATGTAGGCAATTTACAATTGGTTCCAGGGGAACACGGACAGCAGTAGACAGGTCAGTGGAGGCCTAGTGGAAGGAGGGACCGCAGACAGGCTTCGAAGCCCTAACATAATAAATTGGGCTGGCTGTAGGCAATTTAAAATTGGTTCCAGGGGAACCCGGGCAGCAGTAGACAGGTCAGTGGAGGCCTAGTGGAAGGAGGGACCGCAGACAGGCTTCGAAGCCCTAACATAATAAATTGGGCTGGCTGTAGGCAATTTAAAATTGGTTCCAGGGGAACACGGGCGGCAGTAGCCAGGTCAGTGTAGTAGTAGTGGAAAGAACGGGCCGCAGACAGGCTTTGAAGGCCTAACATAACAAAAATTGGGCTGTAGGCAATTTAAAATTGGTTCCAGGGGAACACGGGCGGCAGTAGACAGGTCAGTGGAGGCCTAGTGGAAGGAGGGACCGCAGACAGGCTTCGAAGCCCTAACATAATAAATTGGGCTGGATGTAGGCAATTTAAAATTGGTTCCAGGGGAACACGGGCAGCAGTAGACAGGTCAGTGGAGGCCTAGTGGAAGGAGGGACCGCAGACAGGCTTCGAAGCCCTAACATAATAAATTGGGCTGGCTGTAGGCAATTTAAAATTGGTTCCAGGGGAACACGGGCGGCAGTAGCCAGGTCAGTGTAGTAGTAGTGGAAAGAACGGGCCGCAGACAGGCTTCGAAGGCCTAACATAACAAAAATTGGGCTGTAGGCAATTTAAAATTGGTTCCAGGGGAACACGGGCGGCAGTAGACAGGTCAGTGGAGGCCTAGTGGAAGGAGGGACCGCAGACAGGCTTCGAAGCCCTAACATAATAAATTGGGCTGGCTGTAGGCAATTTAAAATTGGTTCCAGGGGAACACGGGCAGCAGTAGACAGGTCAGTGGAGGCCTAGTGGAAGGAGTGACCGCAGACAGGCTTCGAAGGCCTAACATAAGAAAAATGTCAATACAATGGTATTGACAGTGCCAGGCATTGAAGGATGTCAGCGCATAGACTAAACATTGGTGGAGCTGTGAGAGAAAATTTTGCAAGTGGTAGAGCACTGTTTGACCTGGGGGGGGGGGACTGTCTTGTGGCCGGCGGTACAGGCCCAGGGCCCCTCATATTACAACGGTGTGTCTGACGTTGGGTGCGCACCACCACCGCCAGACACTTTATTGTACTATGAGGGACCTAGTGGCAGTGCCGTCGACCAAAAGCGGGCACACCCACCTCTTCAGACAAACAGTACTCTCACGGGTGCTGGCGCCAAGTGGCGATACCACGGCCCCGTGTGGGGACTTTGGCCATTTAGGGAGGTGTTAACATGTCGGATGCTGGACAATCAGGTGCTGCAAATTACGAGATTGGAAAAGTCGTTCAGAATAGTCCACAGGCAAGACCTTTACATAGGAAAGCTAGGTGTCAGCCGGGCAAGGTGGGGCAAAAGATTTCGAAATCCAGTTGTGGTTCATTTTAATGAAGGTTAGATCATCTACATTTTGGGTAGCCAGACGAGTCCTTTTTTCTGTTAGTATTGAACCTGCAGCACTGAATACTCTTTCTGATAGGACACTAGCTGCCGGGCAAGCAAGCTCCTGCAATGCATATTCTGCCAATTCTGGCCAGGTGTCTAATTTGGATGCCCAGTAATCAAATGGGAATGACGGTTGAGGGAGAACATCGATAAGGGATGAAAAATAGTTAGTAACCATACTGGACAAATGTTGTCTCCTGTCACTTTGAATTGATGCTGCAGTACCTGTCCTGTCTGCGGTCATAGCAAAATCACTCCACAACCTGGTCAGAAAACCCCTCTGGCCAACGCCACTTCTGATTTCTGCCCCTCTAACTCCTCTGGTCTGCTGGCCCCTGCAGCTCGTGTTAGAACGATCACGGGCGCTGTGTGCAGGGAATGCCAGAAGCAAACGGTCAATAAGAGTTGATTGTTTGGTTGCTAATATTAGTTCCAAGTTCTCATGTGGCATTATATTTTGCAATTTGCCTTTATAGCGAGGATCAAGGAGGCAGGCCAACCAGTAATCGTCATCGTTCATCATTTTTGTTATGCGTGTGTCCCTTTTGAGGATACGTAAGGCATAATCCGCCATGTGGCCCAAAGTTCCAGTTCTCAAATCTGTGGTTGTGCTTGGTTGAGGGGCAGTTTCAGGCAAATCCACGTCACTTGTGTCCCTCCAAAAACCAGAACCCGGCCTTGCCGCGCCAACAATTTCCACTGGCCCCGGAAAAGCTTCCTCATTAAAAATATAATCATCCCCATCATCCTCCTCCTCCTGTTCGCCCGCTAACTCGTCCTGTACACTGCCCTGGCCAGACAATGGCTGACTGTCATCAAGGCTTTCCTCTTCCTCAGCTGCAGACGCCTGATCCTTTATGTGCGTCAAACTTTGCATCAGCAGACGCATTAGGGGGATGCTCATGCTTATTATGGCGTTGTCTGCACTAACCAGCCGTGTGCATTCCTCAAAACACTGAAGGACTTGACACATGTCTTGAATCTTCGACCACTGCACACCTGACAACTCCATGTCTGCCATCCTACTGCCTGCCCGTGTATGTGTATCCTCCCACAAAAACATAACAGCCCGCCTCTGTTCACACAGTCTCTGAAGCATGTGCAGTGTTGAGTTCCACCTTGTTGCAACGTCTATGATTAGGCAACAGGAACACATGAGCTTTTGTATTCTCTTTTGTGTCTATGATTAGGCGATGCTGGGGAAGGTTCAAAGAACGCTGATAGGTCTGCATACGGCTGGAGTGTACGGGCGAACGGCGGATATGTGAGCAAAGTCCACGCACTTTGAGGAGCAGGTCGGATAACCCCGGATAACTTTTCAGGAAGCACTGCACCACCAGGTTTAAGGTGTGAGCCAGGCAAGGAATGTGTTTCAGTTGGGAAAGGGAGATGGCAGCCATGAAATTCCTTCCGTTATCACTCACTACCTTGCCTGCCTCAAGATCTACAGTGCCCAGCCACGACTGCGTTTCTTTCTGCAAGAACTCGGACAGAACTTCAGCGGTGTGTCTGTTGTCGCCCAAACACTTCATAGCCAATACAGCCTGCTGACGTTTGCCAGTAGCTGCCCCATAATGGGAGACCTGGTGTGCAACAGTGGCAGCTGCGGATGGAGTGGTTGTGCGACTGCGGTCTGTGGACGAGGTCTCGCTTCTGCAGGAGGACGAGGAGGAGGAGGGGGTGCGAACGGCTACAGCCAACTGTTTCCTAGACCGTGGGCTAGGCAGAACTGTCCCAAACTTGCTGTCCCCTGTGGACCCTGCATCCACCACATTTACCCAGTGTGCCGTGATGGACACGTAACGTCCCTGGCCATGCCTACTGGTCCATGCATCTGTTGTCAGGTGCACCTTTGTGCTCACACATTGCCTGAGTGCATGGATGATGCGCTCTTTAACATGCTGGTGGAGGGCTGGGATGGCTTTTCTGGAAAAAGTGTCGACTGGGTAGCTCGTAGCGTGGTACAGCGTAGTCCATCAGGGCTTTGAAAGCTTCGCTTTCAACTAACCGGTAGGGCATCATCTCTAACGAGATTAGTCTAGCTATGTGGGCGTTCAAACCCTGTGTACGCGGATGCGAGGCTAAGTACTTCCTTTTTCTAACCATAGTCTCATGTAGGGTGAGCTGGACTGGAGAGCTGGAGATCGTGGAACTAGCGGGGGTGCCGGTGGACATGGCAGACTGAGAGATGGTGGGAGATGGTATTGTTGCCGCCGGTGCCCTAGATGCAGTGTTTCCTACTACGAAACTGGTGATTCCCTGACCCTGACTGCTTTGGCCTGGCAAAGAAACCTGCACAGATACTGCAGGTGGTGCAGAAAATGGTGGCCCTACACTGCCGGAAGGGATGTTGCGTTGATGACTAGCTTCATTGGCCGAGGGTGCTACAACCTTAAGGGACGTTTGGTAGTTAGTCCAAGCTTGCAAATGCATGGTGGTTAAATGTCTATGCATGCAACTTGTATTGAGACTTTTCAGATTCTGCCCTCTGCTTAAGGTAGTTGAACATTTTTGACAGATGACTTTGCGCTGATCAATTGGATGTTGTTTAAAAAAATGCCAGACTGCACTCTTTCTAGCATCGGATACCTTTTCAGGCATTGCAGACTGAGCTTTAACCGGATGGCCACGCTGTCCTCCAACAGGTTTTGACTTTGCCACGCGTTTTGGGCAAGATACGGGCCCGGCAGATGGAACCTGTTGCGATGTTGATGCCTGCTGCGGCCCCTCCTCCTCCGCTTCAGAACTGCTGCCGCCTGCACCCTGTTCCCCCAATGGCTGCCAATCGGGGTCAAGAACTGGGTCATCTATTACCTCTTCTTGTAGCTCGTGTGCAACTTCGTCTGTGTCACCGTGTCGGTCGGTGGTATAGCGTTCGTGATGGGGCAACATAGTCTCATCAGGGTCTGATTCTTGATCAGCACCCTGCGAGGGCAATGTTGTGGTCTGAGTCAAAGGACCAGCATAGTAGTCTGGCTGTGGCTGTGCATCAGTGCACTCCATGTCAGATTCAACTTGTAATGGGCATGGACTGTTAACTGCTTCACTTTCTAAGCCAGGGACGGTATGTGTAAAGAGCTCCATGGAGTAACCCGTTGTGTCGCCTGCTGCATTCTTCTCTGTTGTTGTTTTTGCTGAAGAGGACAAGGAAGCGACTTGTCCCTGACTGTGAACATCCACTAACGACGCGCTGCTTTTACTTTTACCAGTTTCACGAGAGGAGGCAAAAGAGCTAGAGGCTGAGTCAGCAAGATAAGCCAAAACTTGCTCTTGCTGCTCCGGCTTTAAAAGCGGTTTTCCTACTCCCAGAAAAGGGAGCGTTCGAGGCCTTGTGTAGCCAGACGACGAACCTGGCTCCACAGCTCCAGACTTAGGTGCAATATTTTTTTTCCCACGACCACCTGATGCTCCACCACTACCACTACCCTCATTACCAGCTGACAATGAACGCCCCCGGCCACGACCTCTTCCACCAGACTTCCTCATTGTTTTAAAAACGTTACCAAACGAACGGTATTTGTTGCTGTCACACAACTTACACGGTGAGCTATAACTTCAGTATGATTTAGCTACCCCTTTACAGGTGGGTGAGACCACAACGAAAATCAGGCACAATGTTACACACTCTATTGTTGGTGGCAACAAATGAGAGAGATGCCACACACGCAGGACTGTCACTGAAGCGCAAATGTAAATATTAATCTCCCACTGATTTGTTGTTTTTTTTTTTTAACAGGGAGACTTTAGAAAAAAAAAATAATAAAAAAAAATGATTTTTTAAGGAAGAATTTATAAACCAAATAAAATGAAATGATTGTTTCAGGGAGAATTTAGAAAACAAATTAAAAAAAAATAGGCTTTCTATGGCCCACTGAGTGAGAGAGGACGCACACAGGAGTCAGGAGTGGCACACAAGCCCAGAGGCCAATATTTATCCCCCACTGATTGATGTAGTGATTTTTTCAGGTAGATTTTGGAACCCAAATCAAGCAAAAAAATAAATAGGCTTTCTATGGCCCACAATTGGAGAGAGAGAGAGAGAGATGGCACACCCAGGAGTCAAGACTGGCACACAAGCAGAAAGGGCAATATTAATCTCCCACTGATTTGATTTTTATTTTTTTTTTCAGGGAGACTTTAGAACCCAAATCAACCCAAAAAATAAATAGGCTTTCTATGGCCCACTATTTGTGAGAGAGATGGCACGCTCAGGACTGGCACACAAGCCCAAAGGCCAATATTAATCTCCCACTGATTGATTTATTGATTTTTTCAGGTAGAATTTAGAACCCAAATCAAGCAAAAAAATTAATAGGCTTTCTATGGCCCACTGAGTGAGAGATGGCACACACAGGAGTCAGGAGTGGCACACAAGCCCTGAGGCCAATATTTTTCTCCCACTGATTGATGTAGTGATTTTTTCAGGTAGATTTTAGAACCCAAATCAAGCAAAAAAATAAATAGGCTTTCTATGGCCCACTGAGTGAGAGATGACACAGACAGGGATGGCACTGTAGCAGAAATGCCAATCTTAATCTCCCACAAAAAAAAAAAAAAAAAAAAAAAAAAAAAAGGAACTGTCCTTCAATTACTATCTCCCTGCAGTAATCTCAGCCAGGTATGGCAGGCAGCAATAAGGAGTGGACTGATGCACAAATTAAATAAAAAGTGTGGACAAACAAACAAGATAGCTGTGCAGAAAGGAAGGAACAAGAGGATTTGTGCTTTGAAAAAAGCAGTTGGTTTGCACAGCGGCGTACACACAGCAATGCAGCTATCAGGGAGCCTTCTAGGGCAGCCCAATGAGCTACAGCGCTGAGGGGGAAAAAAAAAATGTAGCTTCCACTATCCCTGCACACCGAAGGTGGTGTTGGGCAGTGGAAATCGCTACAGCACAAGCGGTTTGGTGGTTAATGGACCCTGCCTAACGCTATCCCTGCTTTTGACGAAGCGGCAGCAACCTCTCCCTAAGCTCAGATCAGCAGCAGTAACATGGCGGTCGGCGGGAACGCCCCTTTATAGCCCGTGACGCCGGACAGCAAGCCAATCACTGCAATGCCCTTCTCTAAGATGGTGGGGACCAGGACCTATGTCATCACGCTGCCCACACTCTGCGTTTACCTTCATTGGCTGAGAAATGGCGCTTTTCGCGTCATTGAAACGCGACTTTGGCGCGAAAGTCGCGTACCGCATGGCCGACCCCGCACAGGGGTCGGATCGGGTTTCATGAAACCCGACTTTGCCAAAAGTCGGCGACTTTTGAAAATGAACGACCCGTTTCGCTCAACCCTACTCTCCATTATTAACCCGGCTTAATGTCACCTTTAAAAACAATAGCAAGGTGACATTAACCCCTTATTACCCCATATCCCACCGCTACTAGGGAGTGGGAAGAGAGAGGCTAAGTGCTGGAATTGGCGAATCTTACAGATGGTGGCTGGTATTTGTAGCGGGGGGGGGGGGCAAAAACCATGGCCCTTCTCTGGGCTATGAATATCAGCCCGCAGCTGTCTGCGTAGCCTTTCTGGCTATAAAACATAGGGGGACTCCACATCATTTTTTTGGGGGTCCCCTTAGTTTACTAGCCAGTAAAGGCTACGCAGACAGCTGCGG
Source organism: Ranitomeya imitator (assembly GCF_032444005.1). Lineage (NCBI taxonomy): Eukaryota > Metazoa > Chordata > Amphibia > Anura > Dendrobatidae > Ranitomeya > Ranitomeya imitator. The sequence continues at coordinate 335,083,004 of NC_091283.1, read as the reverse complement.
GCTGATATTCATAGCCTAGAGAGGGGCCATGGGTATTAACCCCTTCCCAGGCTACATATATTGGCCCCGGCCGTCAGCTTTCCCCCTCTGGCGCAGAAAATTGCGCGAGAGCCCACGCCATTTTTTTTTATTTTTTTAACTGAAACATATTGTTCATTAACCCCTTTCTGCCAGCTGACGGAATAGTACGTCAGCTGGCAGTATCCCCCGCTTTGAGGTGGGCTCCGGCGGTGAGCCCACTTCAAAGCCGCAACATGTCAGATGTTTTCAATTAAAAAAAAAAAGATTAACCTGATCGCTAAACGGCGTAGCGAGAAAAAAAAAAAATCTAAAGCAAATATTATAGTTTTTTGTTGCCGCGGCAAAAGAACATATCTTCACAAAACTGGTATCATTAAAAAAAGTCAGCTCGGCACGCAAATAATTAGCCCTTACTTAACCCGATATCTCAGAAAATTTAGACGCTACGGGTATCAGAAAATGGCGCAATTATTTTATTATTTAGCAAAGTTTGGAATTTTTTTTCACAACTTAGATAAAAAATAACCTAGACATGTTTGGTGTCTATCAACTCGTAATCACCTGGAGAATCATAATGGCAGGTCAGTTTTAGGCTGTGTGCACACGTTGCAGATTTGGGTGCAGAATTTTCTGCACAAAATTTGCATCTCCTGGCAGAAAACGCAGCTGCATTTTTGCTCGTTTTTTGCACAGTTTTGATGCTTTTTTATGCAGTGTGTGCGATTTTGATGCGTTTGTTGGTGCTGTTTTGATGTAGTTTTTGGGGAGGTTTTGATTCAGTTTTGTGTTTTTTTATGCAGTTTTTATGCGGTTTTGATTTAGTTTTTGGTGCGGTTTTGAGGCGTTTTTGATTCAGCTTTTGGTGCAGTTTTGATTCCTTTTTGCGCAGCTTAGATTAGTTTTTTTGATAGTTTTTGGTGCGGTTTGTATGCAGTTTTTGGTGCGTTTTTTGGGCAGGTTTTGCGCGATTTTGAATCAGTTTTTGGTGCAGTTTTTTGGCGGTTTTGATGCGTTTTTGGTGCGGTTTTGATTCCATTTTTGGTGCAGTTTTTGTGCGCTTTTGATTCATTTTTTGGTGCAGTTTTTGCGAGGTTTTTATGCGTTTTGTGCGTTTTTAATGCGTTTTTGAAAGCTAAATAAAAATGTATTTTTGAACAAAAAAAAGATTTGTCATTATTGTCCAACATCCTCTTTTACATTTGTCCAACCCACACTTCATTACACACACAGATAGACAGATGGATGAGATGGATAGATAGATCTACATATAGATAGATCTATAGATGCATTCATCTATCTATTCATATATCTATCCATAGATATATCTGCATAGATATATCTATGGATAGATATACAGTGGGGCAAAAAAGTATTTAGTCAGTCAGCAATAGTGCAAGTTCCACCACTTAAAAAGATGAGAGGCGTCTGTAATTTACATCATAGGTAGACCTCAACTATGGGAGACAAACTGAGAAAAAAAAATCCAGAAAATCACATTGTCTGTTTTTTTAACATATTATGGTGGAAAATAAGTATTTGGTCAGAAACAAAATTTCATCTCAATACTTTGTAATATATCCTTTGTTGGCAATGACAGAGGTCAAACGTTTTCTGTAAGTCTTCACAAGGTTGCCACACACTGTTGTTGGTATGTTGGCCCATTCCTCCATGCAGATCTCCTCTAGAGCAGTGATGTTTTTGGCTTTTCGCTTGGCAACACGGACTTTCAACTGACTCCAAAGGTTTTCTATAGGGTTGAGATCTGGAGACTGGCTAGGCCACTCCAGGACCTTGAAATGCTTCTTACGAAGCCACTCCTTTATTGCCCTGGCGGTGTGCTTTGGATCATTGTCATGTTGAAAGACTCAGCCACGTTTCATCTTCAATGCCCTTGCTGATGGAAGGAGGTTTGCACTCAAAATCTCACGATACATGGCCCCATTCATTCTTTCATGTACCCGGATCAGTCGTCCTGGCCCCTTTGCAGAGAAACAGCCCCAAAGCATGATGTTTCTACCACCATGCTTTACAGTAGGTATGGTGTTTGATGGATGCAACTCAGTATTCTTTTTCCTCCAAACACGACAAGTTGTGTTTCTACCAAACAGTTCCAGTTTGGTTTCATCAGACCATAGGACATTCTCCCAAAACTCCTCTGGATCATCCAAATGCTCTCTAGCAAACTTCAGACGGGCCCAGACATGTACTGGCTTAAGCAGTGGGACACGTCTGGCACTGCAGGATCTGAGTCCATGGTGGGGTAGTGTGTTACTTATGGTAGGCCTTGTTACATTGGTCCCAGCTCTCTGCAGTTCATTCACTAGGTCCCCCCGCGTGGTTCTGGGATTTTTGCGCACCGTTCTTGTGATCATTCTGACCCCACGGGGTGGGATTTTGCGTGGAGCCCCAGATCGAGGGAGATTATCAGTGGTCTTGTATGTCTTCCATTTTCTAATTATTGCTCCCACTGTTGATTTCTTCACTCCAAGCTTGTTGGCTATTGCAGATTCAGTCTTCCCAGCCTGGTGCAGGGCTACAATTTTGTTTCTGGTGTCCTTTGACAGCTCTTTGGTCTTCACCATAGTGGAGTTTGGAGTCAGACTGTTTGAGGGTGTGCACAGGTGTCTTTTTATACTGATAACAAGTTTAAACAGGTGCCATTACTACAGGTAATGAGTGGAGGAAAGAGGAGACTCTTAAAGAAGAAGTTACAGGTCTGTGAGAGCCAGAAATCTTGATTGTTTGTTTCTGACCAAATACTTATTTTCCACCATAATATGCAAAAAAAATGATAAAAAAAAACAGACAATGTGATTTTTGTGGATTTTTTTTTTCTCAGTTTGTCTCCCATAGTTGAGGTCTACCTATGATGTAAATTACAGACGCCTCTCATCTTTTTAAGTGGTGGAACTTGCACTATTGCTGACTGACTAAATACTTTTTTGCCCCACTGTATCTATTGATAGATGTATGGATAGTGTAGGGTGCACGTCCACTGTCCGGATTAAAGCCGGATTAGCTGCAGATTGGATGCTGCGTAATTGTAGTCCCATCGGATGATGCCTGCACACACACACACACACCCCCACCCAAAGACCCCCCGAACAGTCCCGCACACACCCTGACAGCTCCGCATACACCTGAACAGTCCCAGACACACATACACACACAGTCACCGCACACACACTTCCCTCCTCCCGAACTGCAGCGTTTCTCGGACCCACATCTGCAGCAAAACTGCACATCTATTTTACATCTGCAGTTTTGCTGCGGATGTGTCCGACTCAATACAAGTCTCAGGCTGTGTGCACACGTTGCGTTTTTTTTGCGGTGTTTTCGCGTTTTTTCCCAATAAAAACACTATAAAACCGCAAAAAAACGCATACAATTAGCATCCCATCATTTAGAATGAATTCCGCATGTTTTGTGCACATGATGCGTTTTTTTCCGCGAAAAAAAACGCATCTCGGTAAAAAACGCAGCGTGTTCATTAATTTTGTGGGTTTTTTTTGGATTTCCCACTACAAAATGCATTGGGAAGTGTCCGGAAAAAAACGCGGCAAAAACGCGGCAAAACCGTGGCAAAACCGCGCCAAAAACGCATGCTTTTTTTGCGGATTTCTTGCAGAAAATGTCCGGTTTTTCTCAGGAATTGTCTGGGAGAAATCCTGAACGTGTGCACATAGCCTAAGGGTGCAGAAACGCTGCAGTTCTGCACAAAAGAAGTTAGTACAGAAGTCTCGCACTCAACTTAAATCTCGTTTCTTTATTTGGTGAAAGGTAGCACTGGAAACGTTTCAGCTCTTTATCGAGCTTTCATCAGTCACTACAATGTTTGAAAAAATATATACATACATCAAAAACAGTGTATAAACCAAAAAACAACCACAACCAAAAATATAATAAACAAAAGTATATACAGATTTTCGCAAAATTATATAATAGCCAGAGACATATTTCATAGATGCATTAGACGTATTTCGTGGTAGTAAGAACTCGCATATAAATTATCGCTCGATATAAATTATCGTGGATAAAAGAAACACACATACCGTGCTGTGCCTAAGAATGTGTGCCGATCATGTCATAAGTTGGGATACAGATAGTGCCTGTTGCCTAGTACAGCATGAGAGAAGGGTTAAATATCGGAATAGTGTGGACCAGGAACAGTAGAGTGCTAATACTAACGGACACATACTTACAGCCAAATGACTGCTAAGAGATAAGATGGTGGTCTTTTGAAGTATACAAAAACTACGGAGTAGAATGGCTGTGAACAAAGATGGGGGAGAAAAGAGAGGTACTTAATCCTGTATGATAAGGCTGCATGCAGTGCTAATAATCTAGTGAGTGCTTTTACCATATATATATATATATATATATATATATATATATATATATATATATATATATATATATATATATATATATATATATATATATATATATATATATATATATATATAGTATTGGTGGCAAGAGGCAATGACCTCAAGAGCGGCCAGCACAAGAGCAGGGGCTGCAGGGCATATAGTTTAAATTAGGGAAAGAGGAATAATAAGACCATATGTATACATTGAGAGGGGCTGTGTACTGTACCTTATAGATGTAGTATCGGCGATAGGAGGCAATGACCTCAAAGGCGGCCAGCAAAAGAGCAGGGGCTGCAAAGGGATGTAGTATACATTTAGGGAATGTGGAGTGGTAAACTCCTATCGGTCCACTAAGAGAGGCTGTGACTGGGAGCGAGATAACCTACCTGGAGGGAGAAGCCGCCTGTGTACGGATGACGTCTGCACAAAAGAAGTGACGTGCTGCGGAAAAAAAAGCTGCGTTTCAGTGCGGCTTTTTCCGCAGCATGTGCACAACAAGTCTGCGGCTCCCATAGACTTACATTGGTTGTGCACTACACTGCGGATTTGATGCAATTCCGTACGGCAAAAAAAGCTGCAGATCTGCAATCAAATCCGCAACGTGTGCACACAGCCTTAGCATTTAGTGAACTTAGCAAAAAGCCAAGCAAAAAACATGTGTAGGATTGCACTTTTTTGCAATTTCATCGCACTTTGAATTTTTTTCACATTTTCTGTTACACGATGTGGTAAAACCAATGATGTCGTTCCAAAGTAGAACTTGTCCCTCAAAAGATAAGCCCTCACATGGCCATATTGACGGAAACATTATGGCTCTGAAAAGAAGGGGAGCGATAAACGAAAAAAACTCCAGGAGTGAAGGGGTTTAGAAACATGGATATGGACATATCTATGTAAATAGACATAGATATATCTGTATGTACTGTATGTATCAACCTATCTATCTGTGTGTAATGGAGTGTTGGTTGGACAAATGTAAAAGAGGAGTTGGACAGAAATGACATCACAAATCATTTTGAAGATAGAGGAGGGAGATGAGGGAGGAGTTTGGGTGTGTTTTGGAGTGGGTGTGCTAGGTTCGGGCTTAAGGTACCGTCACACTAGACGATATCGCTAGCGATCCGTGATGTTGCAGCGTCCTCGCTAACGATATCGTCCAGTGTGACAGGCAGCAGCGATCAGGCCTCTGCTGTGCTGTCGCTGGTCGGGGAAGAAAGTCCAGAACTTTATTTCGTCGCTGGACTCCCCGCAGACATCGCTGAATCGGCGTGTGTGACACCGATTCAGCGATGTCTTCACTGGTAACCAGGGTAAACATCGGGTAACTAAGCGCAGGGCCGCGCTTAGTAACCTGATGTTTACCCTGGTTACCATCCTAAAAGTAAAAAAAAACAAACAGTACATACTTACCTACAGCCGTCTGTCCTCCAGCGCTGTGCTCTGCTCTCCTCCTGCACGGACTGTGAGCGTCGGTCAGCCGGAAAGCAGAGCGGTGACGTCACCGCTCTGCTTTCCGGCCGCTGTGCTCACACAGACAGTACAGGAGGAGTGCAGAGCACAGCGCTGGAGGACAGACGGCTGTAGGTAAGTATGTACTGTTTGTTTTTTTTACTTTTAGGATGGTAACCAGGGTAAGCATCGGGCTACTAAGAGCGGCCCTGCGCTTAGTTACCCGATGTTTACCCTGGTTACCGGCATCGTTGGTCGCTGGAGAGCGGTCTGTGTGACAGCTCTCCAGCGACCAAACAGCGACGCTGCAACGATCCGGATCGTTGTCGGTATCGCTGCAGCGTCGCTAAGTGTGACGGTACCTTTAGAGGCCTGTGCAAAGCATCATGGAACTTTAGTATTAGAGCACAATACATCAGGAGAAAGGAAGTTGGCAATTAACCCCATGAGAGCTGGATCCAGCACTAAAGATGTGCTGCTACAGCATGATAAAAGGTAATATTGCTAAAATAAACACAGTGGATGTTTCCAGTGGCACATAATAGCAAGATTTATGAAAAAAAAAAAAAGTTATAGTAGTGGACAACTTCTTTAACTAAATTTTCTTCTAATTGCCCCATCAATAAGAACATGGATCTGGCCACCGAAGTAGCTGCTATATTAGTCTGTATCAGGGCTGCTGACGTTTCCCAAGCTCAACGTAGGAGAATATCTGCCTTGCGATCCATTGCATCTCTGAGGCTTGAAGAGTCCTCAAAAGGAATGGATGTCTTTTTTGTAACTTTGGCCACAGGTACGTCGACTTTAGGAATTTCTTCCCATGTCTTGATATCATCTGGGTCAAATGGTAGACGACCCTTAAATTCCCGGGACATCACTAGTCTACGTTCTGCTTCTTTCCATTCTTGCAATATCATCAGCCGGATATGTTCGCTTACAGGGAACACTGTCTGTCTCTGAGATGTAAGACCTCCAAATATTAGATCCTGTCTGGACTTTGTACGTGGCTCCTCCTTTATCTGCATAGTATTTCTCACCGCCTGTACTAGATCTTCCGTATCTTCCACTGGGAAGAGATATTTCCTTCCTGGACCCTGGTCTTCTAGTGGGAGCTCTCCCTCTTCCTGGTCTGAACATTTAAGGTCTGATTCTTCATTTGAAGATATATCAGGATCTCTCTGTTCTGGGTCCCATCTGGGTCTCTTACGGCCCGGACCTGGACTGGAATGGTGCTGTTGTGATATGGTAGCCAAGGAGGCTTGCACTTCCTCCCGGATTAAACTCCTCGTCTCAGACAAGAATGTTGGTTGTTCTTCCCTTGCTCGGAGCAGAGTTGAGTGCTGTCTAGGCACTATACAGTGCTCTCCTGAGGGTATTACAGTCACAAGTCCCTTTTTCATATAAACACTTGTGGCAGAGGGATGCCAGGGTCTTCCATGTGCACATTATACCACAGGTAAATCATGCCCTATTGTAGTTACACTTAATTCCATTCATTTGCCAGTTTTAGTAGTCTCCTTACACAAAGATGGTATAGTTACTGTGTATTTCTAGGTTGTCTTCATATGATATATAGTTTTCTTAGCCATTCATTATATTGGCTCAAACCATAGTCACTGTTTATTTGTCTTTTCCAGTTCTTATACCTTATCGCAGGCAACTGACATCGATATTTGGTATTTTTCAAATCCCTTCTTTTTGTATTTGGAACTGTTAGTTATGGATTTATATAGGGCTGCTACTTTCTTAGAATAAGCTTGTGCTTTGCTGTGGTCTATGGCATTGTGCTCCCCCGTTTTATGACTCAGTATCTTTCATAATTATATATATATATATATATATATATAATTTTCTTTTGGTAACATTTTGTGAACCAAATTTAGTTTTTTTTAAGGGGTACTCTACCCAATCAAATACGAGTATAAATATTTGGACATTAATGTGTGACTTATATAAACACTTGTGTAATATTGCAGAAATGGTGTATATGGCAAGAGCAATGAAAGTATCACCTGACACCAGAATGTCTGAGGACAGGGAAAAGAGTCAGGTACCAGACACCATTTGGGCAAGGGGAAAATCTGATATGGGTCGGCTGCCCATTCCCCCTGTCAGGATAAATCAAGAGAAGTAATCACTCCTCTTTGGTTAAGGCAATACCCCTTAAGTCTAGTCAAATCAATGGCCCTGAGCAGGAATATTAACCCCTTAGTGACGGAGCCAAATTTTTGAAAACTGACCAGTGTCACTTTATGTGGTAATAACTCTGCAACGCTTCAACAAATACCAGTGATTTTGAGATTGTTTTTTCGTGACACATTATACTTTATGATAATGGTAAATTTAGGTTAATATGTTTTGTGTTTATTTATAAAAAAAATATCAAAAATTTGAGAAAAATGTTAAAAAATTAGCAGTTTTCAAAGTTTGAATGATTATCCCTTTAATCCAGATAGTCATACCACACCAAACCATTAATAAATAACATTTCCCTCGTCTGCTTTACATCAGCACCATTTGTAAAATGTTCTTTTTATTTGTTAGCATTTTAGGAGGTTTAAAAATGTAGCAGCAATTTTTCATTTTTTCAAGGAAATTTACAACATTTTTTTTTTTTAGGGAACTATCCATGTTTGAAGTGAATTTAGGGGTCTCATATTGGAAAACCCCCAAACGTGATACCATTTTAAAAACAGCACCCCCTGACATATTGAAAACTGCTGTCAGGTAGTTTATTAACCCTTCAGGTGCTTTACAGGAATTAATGCAAAGTGGTATGACAGAAATGAAAATGTGTCTTTTTACCACCTAAATGACGGTAACTTCTGAACAGTTTACAACAGCCGACAGACTTTAAGGCCGCTATTTGGTCGCGAATTGCCATCGCAAACATCAGGACCACAAAATCATGATCTGAGGGGACCAATTGGCATAAAGAGGAAGCCCCCACACTCTGTTAACCATTTATAATGATGTAGTCACTATTGACAGCAGCATCTAAGGGGTTAAACAGATATGTACGGTGCCAACACTGATCGTGGCTGATACAGCAAGTTGTCAGCTATAGTGTACAGCCGACAGCTGCTGGATTGTCACCTGTATGAGGATGCTATTCTGTTATATCTCAGGTCAGTTAAAAGACGTATTGGCGGTCACTAGGGGGTTAAAGAGTATGTTAAGGCAGGGGTTCTAGTGCAGAGATATTCCCCTTGCAACACCCCTTTGTATCCCATTAAGAAAAAAAACTAAATTTGGTTCACAAAATGTTACCAAAAGAAAATTATAATTACGAAAGATACTGAGTCATAAAACGGGGGAGCACAATGCCATAGGCCACAGCAAAGCACAAGCTTATTCTAAGAAAGTAGCAGCCCTATATAAATCCATAACTAACAGTTCCAAATACAAAAAGAAGGGATTTGAAAAATACCAAATATCGATGTCAGTTGCCTGCGATAAGGTATAAGAACTGGAAAAGACAAATAAACAGTGACTATGGTTTGAGCCAATATAATGAATGGCTAAGAAAACTATATATCATATGAAGACAACCTAGAAATACACAGTAACTATACCATCTTTGTGTAAGGAGACTACTAAAACTGGCAAATGAATGGAATTAAGTGTAACTACAATAGGGCATGATTTACCTGTGGTATAATGTGCACGTGGAAGACCCTGGAGTCCCTCTGCCCCAAGTGTTTATATGAAAGTGGACTTGTGACTGTAATACCGTCAGGAGAGTACTGTATAGTGGCCTAGACAGCACTCAACTCTGCTCCGAGCAAATTCATAGGGGTATTGTCACTAAAAAAAACACCATAAGAGGAAAAACCTCCACTATACTAAACAGCAAAAAAAACACCAGAATACAGGCAGAGATGCTTACCTGTTCAAGGCCTCCAACAATTGCACTAACCAAGGTGCACCAGGCCCAAGTAAAGATAGCAAATACACAGGTGCAAATAATACCACTAATGCAGCCAACCTACAATCAGGAATTGGCCGCTTGGAGCACCCGTGCAAAAAAATAGTCTGCATGTGGCGTATTCACACAGAAATGCAAAGTATATGGTGCAAAGCCTATTAATGACGCCATATGTATAGCGGGCTAACCATGATGCATCCTGTGTGAACAGAGGCCACAGTGTACAGAGCCATCTAGGGCCCAGCCGCACCCTGGAAAAATATACAGTGCACCAAAAACATAACAATATATGCAAGGTATTGGTTGATATTATGGCCACAATATTTAAGCTGCCAACCCACGTCAAGGGTCCTTGTATATTGGCAGTCCTAATCTAAAAAAAACACCATAAGAGGAAAAACCTCCACTATACTAAACAGCAAAAAAAACACCAGAATACAGGCAGAGATGCTTACCTGTTCAAGGCCTCCAACAATTGCACTAACCAAGGTGCACCAGGCCCAAGTAAAGATAGCAAATACACAGGTGCAAATAATACCACTAATGCAGCCAACCTACAATCAGGAATTGGCCGCTTGGAGCACCCGTGCAAAAAAATAGTCTGCATGTGGCGTATTCACACAGAAATGCAAAGTATATGGTGCAAAGCCTATTAATGACGCCATATGTATAGCGGGCTAACCATGATGCATCCTGTGTGAACAGAGGCCACAGTGTACAGAGCCATCTAGGGCCCAGCCGCACCCTGGAAAAATATACAGTGCACCAAAAACATAACAATATATGCAAGGTATTGGTTGATATTATGGCCACAATATTTAAGCTGCCAACCCACGTCAAGGGTCCTTGTATATTGGCAGTCCTAATCTAAAAAAAACACCATAAGAGGAAAAACCTCCACTATACTAAACAGCAAAAAAAACACCAGAATACAGGCAGAGATGCTTACCTGTTCAAGGCCTCCAACAATTGCACTAACCAAGGTGCACCAGGCCCAAGTAAAGATAGCAAATACACAGGTGCAAATAATACCACTAATGCAGCCAACCTACAATCAGGAATTGGCCGCTTGGAGCACCCGTGCAAAAAAATAGTCTGCATGTGGCGTATTCACACAGAAATGCAAAGTATATGGTGCAAAGCCTATTAATGACGCCATATGTATAGCGGGCTAACCATGATGCATCCTGTGTGAACAGAGGCCACAGTGTACAGAGCCATCTAGGGCCCAGCCGCACCCTGGAAAAATATACAGTGCACCAAAAACATAACAATATATGCAAGGTATTGGTTGATATTATGGCCACAATATTTAAGCTGCCAACCCACGTCAAGGGTCCTTGTATATTGGCAGTCCTAATCTAAAAAAACACCATAAGAGGAAAAACCTCCACTATACTAAACAGCAAAAAAAACACCAGAATACAGGCAGAGATGCTTACCTGTTCAAGGCCTCCAACAATTGCACTAACCAAGGTGCACCAGGCCCAAGTAAAGATAGCAAATACACAGGTGCAAATAATACCACTAATGCAGCCAACCTACAATCAGGAATTGGCCGCTTGGAGCACCCGTGCAAAAAAATAGTCTGCATGTGGCGTATTCACACAGAAATGCAAAGTATATGGTGCATTTATGTATACTTTGCATTTCTGTGTGAATACGCCACATGCAGACTATTTTTTTGCACGGGTGCTCCAAGCGGCCAATTCCTGATTGTAGGTTGGCTGCATTAGTGGTATTATTTGCACCTGTGTATTTGCTATCTTTACTTGGGCCTGGTGCACCTTGGTTAGTGCAATTGTTGGAGGCCTTGAACAGGTAAGCATCTCTGCCTGTATTCTGGTGTTTTTTTTGCTGTTTAGTATAGTGGAGGTTTTTCCTCTTATGGTGTTTTTTTTAGATTAGGACTGCCAATATACAAGGACCCTTGACGTGGGTTGGCAGCTTAAATATTGTGGCCATAATATCAACCAATACCTTGCATATATTGTTATGTTTTTGGTGCACTGTATATTTTTCCAGGGTGCGGCTGGGCCCTAGATGGCTCTGTACACTGTGGCCTCTGTTCACACAGGATGCATCATGGTTAGCCCGCTATACATATGGCGTCATTAATAGGCTTTGCACCATATACTTTGCATTTCTGTGTGAATACGCCACATGCAGACTATTTTTTTGCACGGGTGCTCCAAGCGGCCAATTCCTGATTGTAGGTTGGCTGCATTAGTGGTATTATTTGCACCTGTGTATTTGCTATCTTTACTTGGGCCTGGTGCACCTTGGTTAGTGCAATTGTTGGGGGTATTGTCACTAACAATAAGTTTGTAAGCACCTCTTGGCTGTCTCGTGACTCTAGTCTTTTCTTGTTTAGTCATAGGGGCTTCAGTCGCTTGTCCCCCTACCATTACGTATTCCACAGTCTCGTCAGTAATCATGTCTGGCAGTATCAAGTCTTTGTGTACTAGTCCCAGCTGCCCCAGTGTCGGTCAAGAATTCTGTCTATTTCCCTCCCAGCATTGGTATGGTGGTCATCAAGGCAGGACCAGGTCCGGAGGGGACAAGAACAGGGCACACATTTGTCACTGGGTTGTCAGTTTCCTAGTCTGAAGGTGAAGGAGGTGGAAGATTGGTCTGAGTGTCCATTTTCTCCACAATTCCAGCACTTCACTGTTTCTAAGTCCTTAGGTCCCTTACTACGTCTCTACTGTTTTCCTTGTGCTCCAGCATACATGACACGTCGTCTTATTGTCCTAGTTTCTTCAACTCCTTTAGCAACCTTTAGGAGGTCTTTGGATCTACATTTCTCCATTTTGGTCTGGCTGTCTGTACTGCGTCTCGTAAGCCTTTTGTCATACCGTCAATGAATGTATTTACAAATATTTTAACATCAAGTGGGTTTACTGGACTGTACCCCATGTCTGCCTTTTTCAGCTGTAACCGTCCAGAGTACATCTCTACACTCTCTCCTTTTGCCACATCTGTAAAAGTCTTAATTTGCGTCCTAGTACGTCACCTGCTTTTGTGCTCACCAACTCTCTAAGTCTGCTCAGGTGCACTTATACGTCCATCATATTGTCTTTGTCTGTAAAATGGAAAAGGTTTGTTCTCAGGGTCAGCCAATTGTTTTAGCGTAGCTAGCTAGTCAGAGGGCTTCCAGGGATAATACTCCTGTATCTGTCTTACACTACCTGATGTGGTTGGTTCTCTGGTGGTGGAGGTGACATGACATGCTGGTCTACAGCTCCTTCCCAAAAGGATTACTGTCAGCTTACTCCCAAAAGTTAATGTCCCCACTACCCATTAACCACAATCCTGTGTCAGCTTCTTATGTCACTATATGTGATCTTGTCTGGACAGGATTCAGTGTAATTCACTTAGGTTGGGTCACATCACAGATCATACAAGTATTTCTCCAGTCTGGGTTTGTCTGACCGCAATGTTTACAAGTCCATCTGTCTTGTCTTGGTCTCTGGTTATACAAAGGTATGACCGTAGCAGTAGTGTGTCGGTCATAGTCGGACTTTTGAGCATCAAAACATTCATAATACACCTTACTTCCGCCCTGCTGCACTCTCTCAGACGCCATTTATGCACATGCTATTTTCCTAATTTGTCTGTGCCTTTTTGAACATCCAAACATCCATCCACTCACTGGCATTTTTGCCTGTTTCAATATTGGTCTCACATCTTTCACTGCTTCCTTTTTCCAATCTGTACAGCGGTTTTTGGATCCCATTGGGGGCCCTGACTGCACACAGAATAAGTCGCCCATGGCTTCAACTTATCCGCTCAGACACTCACCTCTAAAAATGCCCTTTATTAGTGTGCCTTGCCTTAAACCAGGGTTGCAACACGTGACAAGTCAGAGTGAGTGTCAAGATTTAGCGGGAAAGGTTACACCACCTATTTCCCGGTAGACCTAAAGGATTCTAGCGAGCAGGTTAACCACCTACCACTCGGTAGATCAGCTGGCTAGCACAGCTCCATGGAACGGCAAGGTTACACCACCAATTTGCCGTAGGCTGACTGTAGCAGGTTACACCACCTATTACATCAGTCGTGCAGTTGGCTACCTCCTCTGTTGATCCTCAATTTGCTATATCAATCACTCAACTTGAAGCAGGTGAATCTTTTACCAATCTTTTCAATCACTTTCAAGTTTCCTCTAAAATAGGCACAATTCTTTCACTTTCAAATTCCAACTTTAACTTACGATATTTCTTTCTACTTCATTACATACAGTACTGTTGCTTTAAACACAAATCTCTCAGCGCGTACTGAACCAAGGACAGAATATGCACAGCTCCATATTCTTCAGCGCAGCTGCATGGACCCCCCTTTCTCTGGCCCGCAGCACAAGGAGGAGAAATCAAAAACAATTCGCGCAGGGGTTCGCCCCTCCCATCAGCTATAAACACAGATAAGAGCTTGTTGTCTTACACACACAGAAACAGAATGCAGCAGTTTTCAGACTTAATCTCTACAAAACATTCATTCTCTCGGAATTAAAAACAGTTTCTCTATACAGGCAGATCACTGCACAACTTGAATAAGCTGATTCTGACCGCGTCCGGCCAAAACACATATAGAAACCTATCCAATGTCAAACCACACATAACACGGGTTTCACTGAATCTCAGTTGTAAATTAAATGTACATTAAAAATATCAACAACTCATTCATCCTGGACAATTAACAACAGTTAGATAAGTAATGATACTTATGTGATCACTCATACATTCAGGGATTGTTGTTTATTCCTTATACTCATTTACTCACCTCTTATCTCATTCAGAGTTCTCATAGACATACAAGGTTACATACAGCCTGCCTATTTTGCACTTTGGAATTAACACAACTCTATATAACAAAAACTGCAGCAGTGTCCACTGACACTCTGAAAGCACTTTAAGGCCAGACAACAAAAACCACGGCCCTAATACAAAATACAGCTTCATATAATGTACTGGCAATCCAAAATGACCAAAATAACAACACTGCACAGAGTCTATCCCAGCTCTGTATTACTCACTACACAAATACACAACCAATTAGGATACTGTCAAATAATACAGATAATTATCATCTTATAACTCTATTATTCATACTCCCTACTCCCCAGCCATCTCACCTTCTCCTCAGAACTGTTCCTCCACATACAATCCTTTTTCTCCAGACACACACGGCCACATCATGTCCTATCCTGCTCCCACCTTCTAATGATCTGTCTGTTACTCCTCATTGCTGGTGACATATCCCCAAATCCCGGCCCTCCTCAATTTATCCCCACACTCGTTTCTAACCCCCTGCCACGATCCTCCGCATGTTTTCCCAACCACGACAACCTCATACCCATTCATCCAGCCCCCACTCCCCAGCTCCCCCTACTTGGAGCACTATGGAACGCACGCTCCATCTGCAACAAACTGACATTTATCCATGACCTCTTCATCACCAACAAACTCTCCTTCCTCGGCCTCACTGAAACCTGGCTCACCCCCTCTGACTCGGCCTCTCCAGCTGCGCTCTCCTATGGCGGATTCCACCTCTCTCACACCCCTCGCCCCAGCAACAAACGCGGTGGAGGAGTTGGCTTGCTCCTGTCCGACACCTGCTCCTTCACTCCAATCCCGCTACCACCCTCCGCTACTCTTCCCTCGTTTGAGGTGCACTCTGTCCGCATCTATTCCCCCTCCAACCTCCAGCTGGCTGTCATCTACCGCCCCCCAGAACTAGCCATCTCCACCTTTCTCGACCACTTCACCACCTGGCTACTTCATTTCCTCTCTGTTGACATCCCCACTATCATCATGGGTGATTTCAATGTCCCCATTGACACTTTCACCTCAGCTACCTCTAAACTTTTATCACTCACTGCCTCCTTTGGCCTCACTCAATGGTCCTCTGAGGCCACTCACAAAGATGGCCACACGCTGGACCTCATCTTCACCCGCCTCTGCTCCCTTACTAATCTCACTAACACACCCCTCCCCCTGTCCGACCACAACCTACTGACATTCTCGTCCCTCTCCTCTCCGTGTGCAACCCCCACTCCACAAACTCACTCACCCTCGCAGAAATCTCAAACATCTCAACTTACAATCACTCTCTGAGTCCCTTCTCCCTCTCACAGACATAGCTTCCCTTCATGACACAGATGCTGCTGCCACTTTTTATAACACCACAATAACAACAACACTCGATTCGGCCGCCCCACTCATGCATAGTAAAACTCGTACAATTAACAGGCAGCCCTGGCTGACCAGCCTGACCAAAGAATTGAGACGGGCTTCCAGGATTGCTGAGCGGAGATGGAAGCGATCCCACTCTGCCGACCACTTCACTGCATACAAGCAGTCCCTCGCCAGCTTCAAGTCTGCGCTCACTGCCGCAAAACAAACTTACTTCTCATCCCTCATATCCTCCCTGTCTCACAACCCTAAACAGCTTTTCAACACTTTCAATTCTCTACTCCGTCCCCCCGCACCTCCTCCCTCCCCCCTCATTTCTGCTGATGACTTCGCCTCTTTCTTTAAACAGAAGATCAATACGATCAGAGAAAGCTTTGGCTTACAGCGCCCACTGCCACTCTTAGCTGCTCAACCCTGCTCCTCCAAAACCAGCTTCTCCACCATGACAGAAGATCAGCTCTCCACCCTCCTGTCAAGATCACACCTCACCACCTGCACGCTTGACCCGCTCCCATCCCACCTCATCCCTAACCTTTCCACGGTCTTCACCCCAACCCTAACGCACCTCTTCAACCTCTCACTCACAACAGGTGTCTTTCCCTCATCCTTCAAGCATGCCAAGATCACACCCATCCTCAAAAAGCCCTCCCTCGACCCATCCTCTGTGTCTAGCTATCGCCCAATATCTCTTCTCCCTTATGCCTCCAAATTGCTGGAGCAACACGTCCATCTTGAACTGTCCTCCCACTTCTCCTCCTGCTCCCTCTTTGATCGGTTACAATCAGGCTTCCGTTCCCATCACTTAACTGAAACTGCCCTAACTAAAGTCACCAATGACCTACTAACTGCCAGGAGCAAGCAACACTACTCTGTCCTCCTTCTCCTGGACTTGTCTTCTGCCTTTGACACTGTTGACCACTCCCTTTTGCTACAAATCCTCTCATCCCTTGGCATCACAGACTTGGCCGTTTCCTGGATCTCGTCATATCTGACAGACCGAACATTCAGTGTCTCCCTCCCCCACACCACCTCCTCACTTCGCCCCTTGTCAGTCGGTGTTCCTCAAGGCTCTGTTCTAGGACCCCTACTCTTCTCCATCTACACTTTCGGCCTGGGACAGCTCATAGAATCCCACGGTATGCAGTACCATCTCTACGCCGACGACACGCAGATCTACCTCTCCGGACCTGACCTCTCCTCCTTGCTTACCAAAATCCCGCACTGTCTGTCTGCCATTTCAGCCTTCTTTTCTGCTCGCTTTCTACAACTGAACATGGACAAAACAGAATTCATCATCTTTCCCCCCATCTCACTCTACCCCTCCACCACATCTATCCATCAATGTCAATGGCTGCTCACTATCCCCAGTCCCACACGCCCGGTGCCTCGGGGTGATCCTCGACTCTGCCCTCTCTTTCAAGCCACATATCCAAGCCCTTGCCTCCTCCTGTCGTCTCAAACTCAAAAATATTTCCCGGATCCGTGCTTTCCTTGACCGCAACACTGCAAAAACGCTAGTGCATGCCCTTATCATCTCCCGCCTCGACTACTGCAACCTCCTACTCTCTGGACTCCCCTCTAGCACTCTGGCACCACTCCAATCCATCCTACACTCTGCTGCCCGACTAATCCACCTGTCCCCCCGCTATTCCCCAGCCTCTCCCCTGTGTCAAGCCCTTCACTGGCTTCCTATCGCCCAGAGACTCCAGTTCAAAACCCTCACACTGACATACAAAGCCATCCACAACCTGTCTCCTCCAAACATCTGTGACATGGTCTCCCGGTACCTACCTACACGCGACCTCCGATCCTCCCAAGACCTCCTTCTCTACTCCCCTCTCATCTCTTCTTCCCATAACCGCATCCAAGACTTCTCCCGTGCTTCCCCCATACTCTGGAACTCTCTACCCCAACACATCAGACTTGCGCCTACCATTGAAACCTTCAAAAAGAACCTGAAGACTCATCTCTTCCGACAAGCCTACAGCCTGCAGTGATCCTCAACCTACTGAACAGCCGCACAGCCAGCTCTCCCTCTCCTAGTGTATCCTCACCCACCCCCTGCAGACTGTGAGCCCTCGCGGGCAGGGTCCTCCCTCCTTATGTACTCGTGTGCCTTGTTATCTGCTCATGTTTAATGTAATTGTCTATATTTGCCCCGTATTCACATGTAAAGCGCCATGGAATAAATGGCGCTATAAAAATGTATAATAATAAATAATAATAATTATTCAACTCTCATACGGACATAAATAAACAAAACACAAAACTCACTGGTGATGTGGATTCTTTGAACCATGTTCGCAGCCTTTTACCCAGAGGTATGGAGAGATCCAGATGAGAGATTGCAAGTGCAAAACAGGTTTGTAAGAATAATATTTCTCACCTTGCTGCAGCTGGTGTTTTGCATGTCCAATTTCTCAGCAGAAACCTCCCCCATACGGATTCCGAATAGGCTGGATACACGGCCCCGGTCGGGCGCCAAAACTGTCGTAGCTGTTTTCATTCTGAGTAATGTCAGCTGACAGATCACCAGTGAGACCAAATTGTGGAGTTACGCCCGTCATTTTACAAGCGCGCTTGGAGACAAAAAGACACCTCACACATATCCTGTGAGCAAGTCACTTTTATCTGATGTAATGCAGCAAGAGGCAATATTTTATACCATTTACAACAAATGCATTTCAATGTAAGTCATGTAGCCCCCACCATCACCCAGGGTCATACTTTATTTACCATAACCCAGAACATGTTGTGACTGACTATTAAGAACATACATTGATAAGAAGTATGGTCTCCTTGAAAGGAGACCATCAGACTACTGCGTCAACAGATTCTAGTAATTTTAACAATTAAAGGCAAAAGGCACTTAAAGGCAAACTATTAACCCTTCTATATCACAACCTTGGAAATAAATGAGCTGCAGAGTGATTTTTTTGTACGCCTCTGGAAGCTTTAAGTGACATATGGAGCAACGGTTATTCTTTGCCAAGGCCTTGCCTGGCTTTTTAGCCGTTGGGAGGGGTGTCTGTGAAATATCCTTATCCTAATAATACAAGAATAGGTATAATAGGGCTGGGATTAATGTCTAAATGTGTGTGCAGGAGCCTCTGCGCTATGCGCACTTACCCCGGCATCCTCACTCCTGCATTCCATATCCTCTTTCGTCTTCGGCATTTAGACACTTGTTCCAATACACACACACTGTGCCAACCAGCGACGCTGAAAGTTAGACCGTGAGTCCTATTCACATGCGGACCCTCGGAAGCCTCAGCGCAAACATAATGAAATCTGCCGCTCGCTTTTTACCCCTTACTATGTCCGCATACCATGCTGTGGAACGCCAGACAGGATACGCCGCTGATGTCACTGGAAGTGACGCTCGGTTATTGTACGCCTACTTCCACGTTCCACGATGTGGAACGCAAGCTGGGCCCCACTGACATCACCGGAAATGACGCTCGGTCCTGGGACTGTCTGCTGACCGCCGACTCCTCCGTGTTCCTGTATGGAACACATAATTCCAGGCGCCTCTTCTCCTGCCTGGTGCCAGAGCCGAGAGCTCCCCAGCGGGAGGAAGCAGCTCTATCCAGGAGCCCGTCCGCTCGACTGGTCTCTGGGGCAGAGGGACTCCCCACCGGGAAGTTTCTGCCCTGGGCCACTTGACAGGGGGAAGGATATTGGACCAGCCACACGATCCCCTTGAACCCTCCAGTCTCCGGTAAGCCTTCGCACACTGCACAACTCTCGAGTGTCCCTCCATGCAGGGACAGGAAAAACTCTGAAGGAAAGGGGGCGGAGGGGGACCTTTTAACCTCTCGTATGTTTTTCCTGTCCCTGCAAGAAGGAGGAGGACGTCCTCCAGGGTGCTATCAGGGGGATGTCCTGGAAAATGGAGCCTCCAGCACCTACCTCCATCCACAGAGCCGCACTCCACATATAGAATAATGGAGCCTCCAGCACCGACCTCCACCCGCAGAGCTGCACTCCACATAGAGAATAATGGGGCCTCCAGCACCGACCTCCACCCGCAGAGCCACACTCCACATATAGAATAATGGAGCCTCCAGCACCGACCTCCACCCGCAGAGCCACACTCCACATAGAGAATAATGGAGCCTCCAGCACCGACCTCCACCCGCAGAGCCGCACTCCACATAGAAAATAATGGAGCCTCCAGCACCGATCTCCACCCGCAGAGCCGCACTCTACATAGAGAATAATGGAGCCTCCAGCACCGACCTCCACCCGCAGAGCCGCACTCCACATAAAGAATAATGTAGCCTTCAGCACCTACCTCCACCGCAGAGCCACACTCCACATAGAGAATAATGGAGCCTCCAGCACCGACCTTCACCCGCAGAGCCGCACTCCACATAGAGAATAATGGAGCCTTCAGCACCTACCTCCACCCGCAGAGCCGCACTCCACATAGAGAATAATGGAGCCTCCAGCACCGACCTCCACCCGCAGAGCCGCACTCCACATAGAGAATAATGGGGCCTCCAGCACCGACCTCCACCCGCAAAGCCGCACTCCCCATAGAGAATAATGGAGCCTCCAGCACCGACCTCCACCCGCAGAGCCGCACTCCCCATAGAGAATAATGGAGCCTCCAGCACCGACCTCCACCCGCAAAGCCGCACTCCCCATAGAGAATAATGGAGCCTCCAGCACCGACCTCCACCCGCAGAGCCGCACTCCCCATAGAGAATAATGGAGCCTCCAGCACCGACCTCCACCAGCAGAGCCGCACTCCACATAGAGAATGGAGCCTCCAGCACCGACCTCCACCCGCAGAGCCGCACTCCACATAGAGAATAATGGAGCTTCCAGCACCGACCTCCACCCGCAGAGCCACACTCCACATAGAGAATGGAGCCTCCAGCACCGACCTCCACCCGCAGAGCCGCACTCCACATAGAGAATAATGGAGCCTCCAGCACCGACCTCCACCCACAGAGCCGCACTCCACATAGAGAATGGAGCCTCCAGCACCGACCTCCACCCGCAGAGCCGCACTCCACATAGAGAATAATGGAGCCTCCAGCACCGACCTCCACCCACAGAGCCGCACTCCACATAGAGAATGGAGCCTCCAGCACCGACCTCCACCCGCAGGGCCGCACTCCCCATAGAGAATAATGGAGCCTCCAGCACCGACCTCCACCAGCAGAGCCACACTCCACATAGAGAATAATGGAGCCTCCAGCACCGACCTCCACCCACAGAGCCGCACTCCACATAGAGAATGGAGCCTCCAGCACCGACCTCCACCCGCAGAGCCGCACTCCACATAGAGAATAATGGAGCCTCCAGCACCGACCTCCACCCGCAGAGCCGCACTCCACATAGAGAATAATGGAGCTTCCAGCACCGACCTCCACCCGCAGAGCCGCACTCCCCATAGAGAATAATGGAGCCTCCAGCACCGACCTCCACCAGCAGAGCCACACTCCACATAGAGAATAATGGAGCCTCCAGCACCGACCTCCACCCACAGAGCCGCACTCCACATAGAGAATGGAGCCTCCAGCACCGACCTCCACCCGCAGAGCCGCACTCCACATAGAGAATAATGGAGCCTCCAGCACCGACCTCCACCCACAGAGCCGCACTCCACATAGAGAATGGAGCCTCCAGCACCGACCTCCACCCGCAGGGCCGCACTCCCCATAGAGAATAATGGAGCCTCCAGCACCGACCTCCACCAGCAGAGCCACACTCCACATAGAGAATAATGGAGCCTCCAGCACCGACCTCCACCCACAGAGCCGCACTCCACATAGAGAATGGAGCCTCCAGCACCGACCTCCACCCGCAGAGCCGCACTCCACATAGAGAATAATGGAGCCTCCAGCACCGACCTCCACCCGCAGAGCCGCACTCCACATAGAGAATAATGGAGCTTCCAGCACCGACCTCCACCCGCAGAGCCGCACTCCACATAGAGAATAATGGAGCCTCCAGCACTGACCTCCACCCGCAGAGCCACACTCCACATAGAGAATGGAGCCTCCAGCACTTACCTCCACCCGCAGAGCCGCACTCCATATAGAGAATGGAGCCTCCAGCACCGACCTCCACCTGCAGAGCCGCACTTCACATAGAGAATAATGGAGCCTCCAGCACCGACCTCCACCCACAGAGCCGCACTCCACATAGAGAATGGAGCCTCCAGCACCGACCTCCACCCGCAGAGCCGCACTCCACATAGAGAATGGAGCCTCCAGCACCGACCTCCACCCGCAGAGCCGCACTCCACATAGAGAATAATGGAGCCTCCAGCACCAACCTCCACCCGCAGAGCTGCACTCCACATAGAGAATAATGGAGCCTCCACCACCTACCTCCACCCACAGAGCCGCACTCCACATAGAGAATAATGGAGCCTCCAGCACCGACCTCCACCCGCAGAGCCGCACTCCACATAGAGAATAATGGAGCCTCCAGCACCGACCTCCACCAGCAGAGCCACACTCCACATAGAGAATAATGGAGCCTCCAGCACCGACCTCCACCCACAGAGCCGCACTCCACATAGAGAATGGAGCCTCCAGCACCGACCTCCACCCGCAGAGCCGCACTCCACATAGAGAATAATGGAGCTTCCAGCACTTACCTCCACCCGCAGAGCCGCACTCCATATAGAGAATGGAGCCTCCAGCACCGACCTCCACCTGCAGAGCCGCACTTCACATAGAGAATAATGGAGCCTCCAGCACCGACCTCCACCCACAGAGCCGCACTCCACATAGAGAATGGAGCCTCCAGCACCGACCTCCACCCGCAGAGCCGCACTCCACATAGAGAATGGAGCCTCCAGCACCGACCTCCACCCGCAGAGCCGCACTCCACATAGAGAATAATGGAGCTTCCAGCACCGACCTCCACCCGCAGAGCTGCACTCCACATAGAGAATAATGGAGCCTCCAGCACTTACCTCCACCCGCAGAGCCGCACTCCATATAGAGAATGGAGCCTCCAGCACCGACCTCCACCTGCAGAGCCGCACTCCACATAGAGAATAAGGCTTGGTTCCCATTAATGGGAACGCGCTAACGGACAGCGTTGCACGGCGAAATTAACGCCGTGCAACGCGTCCGTTAGCGCGCCCATTCACGGCAATGGGAACGCGCAGCACTAGCGCGTGCCATGTTCGGCACGCGCTAGCGACGCGCCGGTGTTTCCTGGCGCGCCGCGGACACTGCTTGCAGCGTCCGAGGTGCGCCCGCGGTCCGTTCCCCGCTCTCGCAGATCGGGGATCTGCGAGAGCGGGGACGTTACCGCGACCCCGGGACGCGGCCACATTAAAAACATTGCGTTTAGCGCTAAACGGGTTGCACTAACGCAATGTGACCCTAGCCTAATGGAGACTCCAGCACCGACCTCAACCTGCAGAGCCACACTCCAGATAGAGAATAATGGAGCCTCCAGCACCTACCTCCACCCGCAGAGCCGCACTCCACATATAGCGCTCTCGCTGCTCTGTGCGCACAGGACCTGTGATGAGGTCAGTTGAGGGGAGGAGTCAGGGGTCACATGATCAGGGGCCTCAGTGTATGCAGGACTCTGCTGTGCTGGTTGTCATGGTGCTGGATGAGGGGAAGTTTATGTGTGAGGTCAATAGGGGTTTACAGTGTAGATGTAGCAGAGCCATTTGCGTATGAGGTGTACGGAGCGGAGCCGTGTGTGTACAAGGTGAGCAGAGAGGAGCCATGTGTGTACGAGGTGAACAGAGCGGAGCCGTGTATATACCTGGTGTACAAAGTGGAGCTGTGAATATACAAGGTGTACAGAGCCGAGCTGCGTGTGTACGAGGTGTATGGAGCAGAGCCATGTGTGTATGAGTCGCCCGCCAGGGCTGTGGGGTACTCGGTACCGGGTCCAATATTTAAAGAGATGTGTCACGGCGGCGACCCGGTCCGTGGCTCTGGGCGCCCATATAAAAGGGATATTGATTAAAGGTAATGTTTGTGACGCCACCTGTGGTATTCGGTCAGTGGGGTCCTGGACCCGTGGAAGCGCACAAGCGCGAAACGGCCATAGTCCTCTTCACACTCCCCGCACCGTCGATCTCTCCCAGCCGCCTCTCCTTACTATGTCCATTGTCTTGCTACGATGAATAAAGGACTTTGATTCGCAATCTGCCTGGGTGAGTGCCGCATTTTCCTTCTCCTTTTCGGATATTAGTTTTATAGGGATGCGAGACTGCAAACACTGAGCAACTGAACAGATGCCACCTAGTGGCAAGAGAGTAGTCAGAAAAGCCAAATCAGGGCACAAGATAACATGTCAGTACAAAAAGGATATAAACAGAAAGGATAGTCAGGACGTAGCAAGGGATCAGTAAACCAGGGCGAGCAAAATACGGTACAATAGGGACAAATTAAGACCGAGTCAATAGCCAAGCCAGGAGGTCAGAATCAGAGAATCAAGCAGAACAGACAAACGCAGGGAAAGGGCAGACAGAGGAGGATAACAGACACAGGACAAGTCCAGGTTCACAGCAGGACAAACCAAGGGTTTCCAGAGTCAGGTTCACAAGCCAAAGACAGAACTATAGCTGACACTGCCAGCAAGATTCATAGGAGCTAAATAGCAAACCTGAACCCAGAATGAGGCAGAGCAAAGTTAACCCTTGACATGATCCGTCCAAAAAAGGGCAGACACTAATAAACCCTGGAACGGATCATGGCAAAGAGTAGTGAAAGTAACACCTGACACCAGACAGCTGTCTGAGGACAGGGAAAAGAGTCCAGACACTGTTTGGCCAAGGGGAAAATCTGATATGGGTCGGCTGCCCATTCCCCCTGTCATGATAAATTAAAAGAAGGAATCACTCCTCTTTGGTTAAAGCAATACCCCTTTGAGCCTAGTCAAATCAATGGCCCTGAGCAGGGATATTAACCCCTTCCCGACCTTTGACGCATACGCTGCGTCATGAAAGTCGGTGCCATTCCGACCCATGACGCAGCATATGCGTCATGGAAAGATCGCGTCCCTGCAGATCGGGTGAAAGGGTTAACTCCCATTTCACCCGATCTGCAGGGACAGGGGGAGTGGTAGTTTAGCCCAGGGGGGGTGGCTTCACCCCCTCGTGGCTACGATCGCTCTGATTGGCTGTTGAAAGTGAAACTGCCAATCAGAGCGATTTGTAATATTTCACCTAAAAAAATGGTGAAATATTACAATCCAGCCATGGCCGATGCTGCAATATCATCGGCCATGGCTGGACACACTAATGTGCACCCACCCCACCCCTCCGATCGCCCCCCCAGCCCCCCGATCTGTGGTCCGCTCCCCTCGGTCCTGTGCTCCGCTCCCCCGTCCTCCTGCTCGCTCCCCCCGTGCTCCAATCACACCCCCCGTGCTCCAATCACACCCCCTGTGTTACAATCAAACCCCCCCGCACTCCGATTCCCCCCCCCGCACAGCGATCCCCCCCCCCATGCTCCGATCCACCTGCCCGCACAGCGATCCCCCACTCTGTGCTCCAATCCACCCCCCCGTGTTCCGATCCACTCCCCCGTGCTCCGACGCCCCCCCCCCCCCCCCGTGCCCTGATCTCCCCCCTTATACGTACCTGGCCTCCCGGGGACCGTCCATCTTCTTTCCTGGGCGCCGCCATCTTCCAAAATGGCGGGCGCATGTGCAGTGCGCCCGCCGAATCTGCCGGCCGGCAGATTCATTCCAGAGTGAATTTTGATCACTGAGATAGGTTATATCTCAGTGATCAAAATAAAAAAAAGTAAATGACCCCCCCCCCTTTGTCACCCCCATAGGTAGGGACAATAAAAAATATATATATATATTTTTTTCCACTAAGGTTGGGGTAAGAACTAGGGTTAGGGTTAGGGGTAGGGTTAGGGTTAGGGGTAGGGTTAGGGGTAGGGTTAGGGTTAGGGTTTCGGTATGTGCACACGTATTCTGGTCCTCTGCGGATTTTTCCGCTGCGGATTTGATAAATCCGCAGTGCTAAACCGCTGCGGATTTATGGCGGATTTACCGCTTTTTTTCTGCGCATTTCAATGCGGTTTTACAACAGCGATTTTTTATTTGAGCAGTTGTAAAACCGCTGCGGAATCCGCAGAAAGAAGTGACATGCTACGGAATGTAAACCGCTGCGTTTCCGTGCAGTTTTTCTGCAGCATGTGTACAGCGATTTTTGTTTCCCATAGGTTTGCATTGAACTGTAAACTCATGTGAAACTGCTGCGGATCCGCAGCGTTTTCCGCAGCATGTGCACTTACCTTTAGAATTAGGCTATGTGCACACGGTGCGGATTGGCCGCTGCGGATCCGCAGCGGATTGGCCGCTGCGGATTCGCAGCAGTGTTCCATCAGGTTTACAGTACCATGTAAACATATGGAAAGCCAAATCCGCTGTGCCCATGGTGCGGAAAATACCGCGCGGGAACGCTGCGTTGTATTTTCCGCAGCATGTCAATTCTTTGTGCGGATTCCGCAGCGTTTTACACCTGTTCCTCAATAGGAATCCGCAGGTGAAATCCGGACAAAAAACACTGGAAATCCACGGTAAATCCGCAGGTAAAACGCAGTGCCTTTTACCCGTGGATTTTTCAAAAATGATGCTGAAAAATCTCATACGAATCCGGAACGTGGGCACATAGCCTTAGGGCTAGGGTTGGGTTGGAATTAGGGTTGTGGTTAGGGTTAGGGGTGTGTTGGGGTTACGGGTGTGTTGGGGTTAGGGTTGTGATTAGGGTTATGGCTACAGTTGGGATTAGAGTTAGGGGTGTGTTGGGGTTAGTGTTGGAGTTAGAATTGAGGGGTTTCCACTGTTTAGGCACATCATGGGGTCTCCAAACGCAACATGGCGCCACCATTGATTCCAGCCAATCTTGTATTCAAAAAGTCAAATGGTGCTCCCTCACTTCCGAGCCCCGACGTGTGCCCAAACAGTGGTTTACCCCCACATATGGGGTACCAGCATACTCAGGACAAACTGCGCAACAATTACTGGGGTCCAATTTCTCCTGTTACCCTTGAGAAAATAAAAAATTGCTTGCTAAAACATCATTTTTGAGGAAAGAAAAATGATTTTTTATTTTCACGGCTCTGCGTTGTAAACGTCTGTGAAGCACTTGGGGGTTCAAAGTGCTCACCACATATCTAGATAAGTTCCTTTGGGGGTCTAGTTTCCAAAATGGGGTCACTTGTGTGGGGTTTCTACTGTTTAGGCACACCAGGGGCTCTGCAAACGCAACGTGATGCCCGCAGACCATTCCATCAAAGTCTGCATTTCAAAAGTCACTACTTCCCTTCTGAGCCCCCACGTGTGCCCAAACAGTGGTTTACCCCCACACATGGGGTATCAGCGTACTCAGGAGAAACTGGACAACAACATTTGTGGTCCAATTTCTCCTGTAACCCTTGGGAAAATAAAAAATTCTGGGCTAAAAAATTATTTTTGAGGAAAGAAAACGTATTTATTATTTTCACTGCTCTGTGTTATGAACTTCTGTGAAGCACTTGGGGGTTCAAAGTGCTCACCTCACATCTAGATAAGTTCCTTTCGGGGTCTAGTTTCCAAAATGGGGTCACTTGTGGTGGGTTTCTACTGTTTAGCCACATCAGGGGCTCTGCAAACGCAACGTGACGCCCGCAGAGCATTCCATCAAAGTCTGCATTTCAAAACATCACTACTTCACTTCCGAGCCCCAGCATGTGCCTAAACAGTGGTTTACCCCCACATATTGGGTGTCAGCGTACTCAGGAGAAACTGGACAACAACTTTTGGGGTCAAATTTCTCCTGTTACCCTTGGGAAAATAAAAAATTGCGGGCTAAAAAATCATTTTTGAGTAAATAATTTTTTTTTTTATTTTCATGGCTCTGCGTCATAAACTTCTGTGAAGCACTTGAGGGTTCAAAGTGCTCACCACACATCTAGATTAGTTCCTTTGGGGGTCTAGTTTCCAAAATGGGGTCATTTGTGGGGGATCTCTAATGTTTAGGCACACAGGGGCTCTCCAAACGCGACATGGTGTCCGCTAATGATTGTAGCTAATTTTCCATTTAAAAAGCCAAATGGCGTGCCTTCCCTTCTGAGCCCTGCCGTGCGCCCAAACAGTGGTTTACCCCCACATATGGGGTATCTGCGTACTCAGGACACACTGGACAACAACATTTGTGGTCCAATTTCTCCTATTACCATTGGCAAAATAGGAAATTCCAGGCTAAAAAATCATTTTTGAGAAAAGAAAAATTATTTTTTATTTTCATGGCCATGCATTATAAACTTCTGTGAAGCACCTGGGGGTTTAAAGTGCTCAGTATGCATCTAGATAAGTTCCTTGGGGGGTCTAGTTTCCAAAATGGGGTCACTTGTGGGGGAGCTCCATTGCATAGGCACACAGGGGCTCTCCAAATGCGACATGGTGTCCGCTAACAAATGGAGCTAATTTTCCATTCAAAAAGTCAAAAGGCGCGCCTTCCCTTCTGAGCCCTGCCGTGTGCCCAAACAGTGGTTTACCCCCACATATGAGGTATCGGCGTACTCGGGAGAAATTGCTCAACAAATTTTATGATCCATTTTATCCTATTGCCCATGTGAAAATGAAAAAATTGAGGCGAAAAGAAATTTTTTGTGAAAAAAAAGTACTTTTTCATTTTTATGGATCAATTTGTGAAGCACCTGAGGGTTTAAAGTGCTCACTAGGCATCTAGATAAGTTCCTTGGGGGGTCCAGTTTCCAAAATGGGGTCACTTGTTGGGGAGCTCCAATGTTTAAGCACACAGGGTCTCTCCAAACGCGACATTGTGTCCGCTAACGATGGAGATAATTTTTCATTCAAAATGTCAAATGGCGCTCCTTCCCTTCCGAGCCTTACCATGTGCCCAAACAGTGGTTTACCCCCACATGTGAGGTATCGGTGTGCTCAGGAGAAATTGCCAAACAAATTTTAGGATCCATTTTATCCTGTTGTCCATGTGAAAATGAAAAAATTGAGGCTAAAAGAATTTTTTTTGTGAAAAAATAGTACTTTTTCATTTTTACGGATCAATTTGTGAAGCAGCTGGGGGTTTAAAGGGCTCACTATGCATCTAGATAAGGTCCTTGGGGGGTCTAGTTTCCAAAATGGGGTCACTTGTGGGGGAGCTCCAATTTTTAGGCACACGGGGGCTCTCCAAACTTGACATGGTGTCCGCTAAAGAGTGCAGCCAATTTTTCATTCAAAAAGTCAAATGGCGGGGGCGTGGCTATGTAAGCTAGGAGAGAAGACGCACCTTTTGGAGGCTCCCATAATCCTGATCTGAATCCGGCCATTAATCCCCCTGAACTGCAGCTTACACCGGCTGAGACGGTGCCCTGAGAGCTTGGGAGACCGGCGACCCCTCGGGCGGCGGCGGTGGAGCGCTAGAGAGCCGGTATCTGTGGCGGCCTGGAAGAGCGGCAAAGTCCCTGAGCTGCGGCGGCCATCTTTGAGCGCTGCTCCGGCGGGCAGGACGCAGCGCCGGCGGCGGCTGGAGCCGGGTGGATCCCCTGGGAGCGCGGCAGACATCTACATACAGCGGGGACGCTGTGGAACATCGGGGAACAAGAGACAGGTGCCGGGTCTAGAGCGGCGGGCGGGCCCTGGGGGACGGCAGCCATTACCACAGCGCACTCTCCAGCAGCAAGGAGAGAGGCGCTATATAGCAAGACTGCGGTGCATTCAGGAGGTGAGCTACCGACCTGAAATACTAAAGGGGGCAGAGCGGTGTGCGCCCTGAAAAATTGGGCCCTGCACCCCCCTTATCAAAAACCCCTGCTGGCACCATAACTTTGGAGGGATCGTCCCCCCTCCCTGCTGTTCTGCCTGGGGAGCTGTGGCTGCTCTGAGACCAGTGCCTGGGCAAATTCCTAAGTTGATACATTTGCAAATATCTGAGACTCTTTGCTTGGTTTGCTGCCTCTCTGGGGTGCATCCCGGTGTTTGGCCCTGTCCGGTCTGCTAGTGGAGAATAGACTGCCATAATAATAAATCCGGTCCTTTGGTGGCGATCTTCTGTCAATCACCATGCATCATTCTAAAGGAGTGGGGGCTGCTGACAAGTTGAGGAAATATGCCAGAGAAGATGCCCCAGATAATACACGTTCTCTCAGAAATAATCCCACGCAGAGTCAACGCAAAAATCGTCTTTCTGACAGCAATGAGGAGGGAGAACAAGACGAACTGACTCTTAAACAAGCATCTGAGCAGTTGATGCAGGCCATATCTCTCACCAGGTCCTCTCTCACTGAGAAAATAGAAGACGTGCATACTGAAGTGGGCCGTCTGCGACAAGATATACAAACTATGAGAGGGCGTATTTCAGAGGTTGAAACAAGGGTGTCTCAGATAGAGGACACCATTGCCCAATGGAGGCTAAGCTATCAAAGGCCACTGGCTCTGTGAATGCCTGGAAGCAAAAGGCAGATGACCTGGAAAACAGACTGCGTCGTAATAACATTCGAATTATTGGCCTACCAGAACGCTCGGAGGGTCAGCAACCTGAACAATTTCTAGAGGACTGGCTTAAAACCTCCCTGGGAGACGGATTCTCCTCAACATTTTCTGTGGAAAGGGCCCATAGGGTCCCAACGAGACCTCTTCCTCCCGGAACTCCGCCCCGACCCTTTCTGGCACGTCTCCTTAACTGCAGAGACAGGGATGCAATTCTTCGCTTGGCAAGGCAGAGGGCCCCTATTAAATTCAATAACGCCACCATATCAATCTTCCCGGATTTCTCTATGGAACTTCAAAAGCAGCGAGTTCGATTTATGGAAGTCAAAAAGCAGCTCAGGGATAAAAACATCATCTACTCCATGCTTTATCCAGCTCGACTCCGTATTGTTCATTAAGGCTCCTCCTTGTTCTTCACTGACCCGGCGGAGGCGGCTGAATGGTTGCGGTCATATAAGGGGCCTAGTACCCCGGACTCTTGAGTAGCTCTTTCTGTCTGATGGCAACACAATCTGGAGCTTTCTCTGTGGGTGCTGAGTTTATCAACTATACCGGACGCTGATTCCAGTGAGGGTATCCCCTTTTCTACCTGACTGTAGGAGTGTAGGATTATACTCCTCCACTGTTCAAATATTGTTTTGTTTGGTATTTTACACCAGTTCTGATTGTTTGTTATGTTTGTTAGTCGCCAGTGATAACCTTATGCTCTATATGATGTTCCTGATTCCCGCCCAGGCTGTGGTGTACATTATGCCTCTTCCCGAACGTAGATATGGGATCTGAGATTGTATGTATGACGTGGAACATACGGGGTATTAAGACTCCTCGAAAGAAAATTAAGGTATTTTCACAAATTAAAAGGTATCATCCACATATTGTAGCACTTGTGGAGACACATTTGACCAGAGACACAGCTAAGTGTACTCAAAAGCCGTGGGTGCAATGGTCCCTTCACGCATTTCACACCAGTTACTCCAGAGGGGTCTCCCTGTTGGTACATAGGAATGTCAGGTGGGAGGCTAGAGAGTCACGACGCGATCCCGAGGGCTTTGTTTTTGTTCATGCCTTTATTAATATGCGGGAATATGTGATATTATGTGTTTATAACCCACCCCCGGCTGGCATATCGGTTCTCCGCATGGCACTGGGTTTCTCCCTAAATTATCCTAATGCTAGTGTTATCTGTATGGGAGACTTTAATTTAGTCATGGATAATCTTAAAGACAGACTGAGACTAGATGGCGAGATGTCAAGGGGGCCCCTTTCTCAATCTCCCTCTCAATTGGCATCGTTTATGAACGGTAGCGGATGGTTAGACCTATGGAGAACACGTCACCCTGAGACAAAGGAATATACTTGTCATTCATCAACTAGACAGTCTCTATCCCGTATAGATTACATATTTGGATCTAGTGACCTAGCGCTATGGGTGAATAGTATCGAACATGGTAACAGGGGGATATCAGATCACAGTCCAGTTATTCTCAAACTTAAATACGGTCAGTCAAATAATAATATACCTTGGAAATTGAATCCCTTCTGGCTGAAACTGATAGATTCTAGTGATAGAACGGTTGATCAGTTAAACTGCTTTGTCTCAACTCACCCAGACCCCTCGAATCTCAATCTGTTTTGGGACACTCTAAAGGCATACTTAAGGGGATGTCTGTCCTCTACAATTTCCTATATAAAAAGGGTGACGGCGGGGGAGGATGACGAGATAGAGCGACGGCTGAAGGACTCGGAAGCCGCCTATGTGGCCAATCAAACTAACGGCAACAGAGTGGAGTGGCTCACTTCCCAAAGACTATATGCTCAAAATATAGACACTAAATCGAAACGTAAATTATTCTTTACCCGTCAATCTTATTTTGAATTGGGGAATCAGGCCAGTACACTCCTAGCTTTTCTAGTACGTCAGCATAACACCTCTAATACGGTACTACAGATTCGGACACTCGATGGTTCGTTGGTATCCTCCACTGAGGAAATTCTTCGAAGTTTTTGTAATTATTATAAGACACTGTACAAATCGGGTAGTGGTCTTGGGGTCCCTGAATGTGCAGACTATTTATCAGACATAACATTCCCCTCACTGAGCCCAACCCAACAAGCTTTTATGGAGGCTGAGTTTACTCTGGAGGAGGTGGAGCAGGCTATAATGGACATGGCCACCGGGAAGGCCCCTGGACCTGACGGGTTTCCCGTTGAGTTCTATAAAAAATATCGGGACCACCTGGCACCACTTTTATTGAAGGTGCTTCAGAACATATGGGAGGGAGAAATTATGCCTGAAACATTTTATGATGCAAATATCATTGTACTTAAAAAGGAGGGAAAGGACCCCTTGGAGTGTGGATCATACCGCCCCATATCATTGGTGAACGTAGATTATAAAATCTTCACTAAAATATTGGCTACTAGACTAAATACGATCATATTAGACCTTATACACCCAGATCAAACAGGCTTTATGCCCGGGAAAAGTACCTCCATTAATATTCGGCGGGTCCAATCAGTGATTCAATATAGCTCCCTAGAATTGGATAATAACTGGGCTCTGGCATCCCTAGACACAGCTAAAGCGTTTGACTCCCTCGAGTGGCCTTTTCTTTCCGCATGTCTACAGAAATACGGTTTTGGAGATAAATTTATTAGAGGGATAGATACACTATATAGGAATCCTAGGGCACGGGTAATTGTAAATAACTCTATCTCTGATTCCTTTACCTTACATAGGGGAACCCGTCAGGGATGTCCTTTGTCCCCGGCTCTCTTTGCCCTCGCGATAGAAGCCTTGGCAATACGCATAAGGTCCTCCACGGATATCAAAGGAATAAGTATTGCGGATTGTGTGGATACCATCGGTCTATATGCTGATGATATGATCATATTTATGGATAAAACAGAAGAAACACTACCACGAGTAATAACGACTATTGATAATTTTAGTAAATTCTCTGGTCTCTATATAAATTGGGATAAGTCTGCTCTGATGCCTCTGTCTCATGTGCCGGTGCCTTGTCTCAAAAATCTCTCGTCACTACCTGTAGTCTCCAGTTTCAAATATCTAGGAATTTATATGTCTCAATATAGTCAGCTGGACTTACAACTTAATATTTATCCACTACTGGACCTGGTCAAATCTAAATTTATAACCTGGAGCAAACTCCCTCTCTCCGTTGCAGGTCGCATTAATTTAGTTAAGATGATATTGCTCCCCAAACTTAATTATTGTCTCCAACATAGTGCTGTGCCAATACCCAAATCTTTCTTTGCAAACTTAAGCTCCCTGACCACGTCCTTTATATGGGGGAAGACCAGACCCAAACTCAAACTATCTACTCTACAGAGACCAAAAAAGGGGGGTGGGGCAGCCCTACCAGACTTTTATCTATACTATCTTGCCGGGCAGGCTAGGGCGATAAGCAAGTGGATGCCTAGCAACTCCCTACCTAATTCAGAAAGCCATTTAATCCATTCTGCCCGGATTGACTGTCCACTGGGTTTTTTGGAAATGGAGAAAGTCAGTGCTCCCCGTTTGCTGCCATTGCTTCGACAAGCGAGATTAATATGGAGACAAATTAAAAAAGTTATTAAATATACAGATATAATAGCCGAAATGCCACTGTGGTATAATAGTTATTTTCCAGAATTACTAAATCACCCATCTACTGAGTTCTGGATCTCATATGGTGTTCTCTCGGTGGGTAATTTATATAACCAGGAAGTTTTTGTATCCTTTGAACAATTACGGGATACCTACAATATCCCTAGATCTCAATTCTTCCGTTATTTACAGCTGAGGTCAGCCTTCCAGTCACATATGCGAAATATGGGTGCAAGTCGAGCAATTTCATCTCTACCCCTTATAGGCATTCTCAAATCACAGGGTCCTCAGGGACTCATTTCCTCTTTATACACATATCTATTATCCGTGGGAGATGGGCTCACTATTAACTCCTTAAAGAAGAAATGGGAGGGACTTCTTCCCGATACACTGGGAGAGGAGTGGGAAGATATTCTAGAATCTCCAACTAAAGTTTCTCCCTCAGTTAATAACAGGATGACCCAGCTATATATTATATATCAGACTTATTTGACCCCGACACGACTTTTTTAAAATGGGTCGCCTCCATACGTCAGACTGCCTACGATGTCACACACGTGATGCGGATTTTATCCACATGATATGGAGGTGCCCGGTAATTTTTCACTATTGGAAAGAGGTCACGACATTGTTAACATCTTTATTGTTAATCCCTGTCCCACTTGAACCATTGACTTGCCTATTTGGGGTGTGGGATACAGAGACCTGGGATCACCATACTGGGATCTTCCTTCGAGAAACGCTCTTCTTAGCACGAAAGGTACTGGTGTTAAGGTGGATGGGTAGCTCCTCCCCGACTCTCGGAGCTTGGATTGACCTGGTGAACTCGGTTATCCCATATGAGAGAACACTGTACCATAATAGAGGATGCCCAGGTAAATTTGAAAAAATTTGGGGTAGATTGAACTCATCTCATCATACTCTGTAGTCTGCGCTGATTAGATATATACACGAGAGGGAGGGCATGTGGTTTTGGGACATCGTTACGGAGCAAACTTAAATCCGTTTTTCTTTTGGCGACTTATTACTAATGGTTAGTTGTTTAAGTTGTATAGTAGGTATTTTATAGGCACTAATGACTCAACATGCACAGTCTATTACCTCTGTGAACTTTGGATATGATAATGTTCTGTAATCATTTGTATCTGATGATATATTTAATAATGATAAATGTAATATGTGCAATGTTTGTTTACTCTGGAATTAATAAACGAATTTAAAAAAAAAAAAAAAAAAAGTCAAATGGCGCTCCTTCCCTTCCAAGCCCTGCCGTGCGCCCAAACAGTGGTTTACCCCCACATATGAGGTATCAGCGTACTCAGGACAAATTGGACAACAACTTTCGTGGTTCAGTTTCTCCTTTTACCATTGGGAAAATACAAAAATTGTTGCTGAAAAATCATTTTTGTGACTAAAAAGTTAAATGTTCATTTTTTCCTTCCATGTTGCTTCTGCTGCTGTGAAGCACCTGAAGGGTTAATAAACTTCTGGAATGTGGTTTTGTGCACCTTGAGGACTGCAGTTTTTAGAATGGTGTCACTTTGGGGTATTTTCAGCCATATAGACCCCTCAAACTGACTTCAAATGTGAGGTGGTCCCTAAAAAAAATGGTTTTGTAAATTTCGTTGTAAAAATGAGAAATCGCTGGTCAAATTTTAACCCTTATAACTTCCTAGTAAAAAAAAATTTTGTTTCCAAAATTGTGCTGATGTAAAGTAGACGTGTGGGAAATGTTATTTATTAACTATTTTGTGTCACATACCTCTCTGGTTTAACAGAATAAAAATTCAAAATGTGAAAATTGCGAAATTTTCAAAATTTTCGCCAAATTTCCGTTTTTATCACAAATAAACACAGAATTTATTGACCTAAATTTACCACTAACATGAAGCCCAATATGTCACGAAAAAACAATCTCAGAACCGCTAGGATCCATTGAAGCGTTCCTGAGTTATTACCTCATAAAGGGACACTGGTCAGAATTGCAAAAAACGGCAAGGTCTTTAAGGTCAAAATAGGCTGGGTCATGAAGGGGTTAAAGAGTTTGTTAAGGCAGGGGTTCTAGTGCAGAGATCTTCCCCCTGCAACACCCCTTTGTATCCCATTAAGAAGGAAAAGGACCCAAGGGTTCCCCTGACACTTACAGAATAGTTCATGACTTACAGGCTATTAATGATGTTACAGTGAGTGTGACCTCAACTGTCCCTAATACACACACCGTACTGTCACAGATCCCAGCCACATCAAAATGTTTCACAATCACTGATTTGGCAAATGCATTCTTCACCTCATCCACAGATTGTACTATTACAGTACGTGGATTACCTCCTGCTCTGCTGCCCGGACCAGATGTCCTTGCTGTGGTTCTTGGCAGGAAAGGGTTGCAAAGTCTCACATGACAAACTACAGTATTGCAAACAAAAGGTGACATTTTTAGGCCACATTATTGCTAAAGGTATAAGACTCCTGATTAAAGAAAAAAAAAAACGCAGTGGTGACACAACAGCATAGAGGGAAACAGAGTCCGATAGCTTACTACTCAGCACAGTTAGACCCTGTGATTAGAGTGTCTCCTACTTGTGGCCGTGCTGTAAGAGCTGCTGTATTACTGCTAGGCATGTGAGCTCACACTGACTTTTTCCTTTGACAATTTGTTCTCCACATGACATTAATGCCATATTCACACAAGTTCAACCAAAACACCTGTCTATTGCTATCTTGTTAGATCAGACTTGAATGTGCTCTAATACTAATTCCTGAATACGTCACCCTCAAAAGATATAATGTTCTGAATCCAGCCACTCATCTGCCTGTGGATTCAGAAAAGGGGGAATGGGTGACAGTGTTGGTAGGTGAAAAAAAGTACTCTGGTATTTGACATGACGCACGAACATGACTGCATAGGAACTGATGAGTCAGGAGACTGGGTTTTACATATGTTCATGGAAAAAAACTGTTCCTAATGCATATTCTGAGGTTTTTATTTTTGTAGATGGCTCCAGATACCACCAGGATGGGCGGTTCTACACTGGATATGCAGTAGTATCCTCACATGAGGTAATCCGAGCTGAACCACTTCCTCCTCACATGTCGGTGCAGGAGGCAGAGTTGAAGGCACTCACTGAGGCGTGTAGAGCTGCTGCAGGTAAAGTTGCTAATATTTACACAGATTTGAATTATGCATGGGGAATATCCCATGATTATTGCCCTATCTGGAGAAGCAGAGCGTTTCTTACATCAGCCGGTAAGCCCATTAAAAATGCAGAGCTGGTGAAATAATGAATGGAGGCATTGATATTACCAGTCAAGGTTGGCATCGTCAAGGTAAAAGCAGGCACAAACAGTGACTCCATGGAGGTAGATGGCAAAAGAAGGGCGGACAAGGCTGCTAAAGAAGCAGCAGGGCGGCCTAGGGAGCAGTGGACGGTGGCGGGGAGTCAGCGTATTCCGGGCAGCACGGTGGCGCAGTGGTTAGCACAACAGCCTTGCAGCGCTGGAGTCCTGGGTTCAAACCCCACCAAGGACAACATCTGCAAAGAGTTTGTATGTTCTCTCCGTGTTTGCGTGGGTTTCCTCCGGGCACTCCGGTTTCCTCCCACATTCCCACGGTTTGACGGCCTGTTTTAAAGTCCAGCTGACCACATTCACCTCAGTGAAACTTGAGGGAAAGCCCACCTGGATCCATGCCAGTCACTGCAAAAAGATCTTTTCACCAGCAGAATGACTGTTCTAATCACCTTGCTGGCAGTGGTTGGATTTTTGCACCTTACAATAGACAGTGGATAAACTTTTAAATGTTGACAAGGACAACAAACTTATTCAACATCATGATTTTCTTATAAAAGAAGTGGAAGGACAAAAACTGCTGGACTGTTGGATCTGTACACACAGCCCAGTATCTGCAAGGACTATGCCGTACTTAGCCTTACCGTTGGAGCCAAGGAAGGTATTAACACCACACTGTATACACAATGAGACTTGGACTCAGATTTTCTTGGTTCCTTAAGGTTCTTAATAAGACTAATACAATATAGAGACTCCTATTTAAATCCAGCCAATTGGCTTAGCGGCCTAGCGGGATGGATTATTTTTGGTATTTTACAGACTTGCATGCAATTTTTATTGTTTTATTTTATTGCTTTATGTAGCTGAAAAAGCGCTAATATATGCATTACATAAGTTATTGAAGAGCTTATATGTTTAAGGAAGGAATTTAAGGCTGTGTCATCCATAGTTTATAATAGACCCCGGATAACCACTGCTGACTAGGAAAGTGAGTGTCCACACTGAGGGTGGATGGGCGAAGCAGGTAGAAGGCCCCCTTATGGGTACTTATGGAGACAGTATCTCTTTATGGAGACAGTATCTCCTTTGTGGACATCAGCTGACCCTGTGGCAGAGGTTATACCATTTACAAAAGGGGGA
This sequence comes from Ranitomeya imitator, assembly GCF_032444005.1. Lineage (NCBI taxonomy): Eukaryota > Metazoa > Chordata > Amphibia > Anura > Dendrobatidae > Ranitomeya > Ranitomeya imitator. The sequence continues at coordinate 335,044,553 of NC_091283.1, read as the reverse complement.
AATTGATATGGAAGGGTTAATGTTTTGCCTTTAATTGTCTTTTGCCTTTAATTGCTAGAATGTGTTTAGTCACGATGCAGTAGTCTGGTAGGCTCCTCTTCAAGGATTTTATACTTCTTATCATATATGTTCTCAATAGTCAGCCACAGCATGTTCTGGGTATGTGAGAAATAAAGGTCAGCATGACCCGGGGTAACAAGGGGAGGGCTACATGAATTACATTGAGTTACATTTGTTGTAAATGGTAAAAAATACTGCCTCTTGCTGCATTAGATCAGATAAAAGTGACTTTGCTCACAGAACATGTGCAATTTCCTTTTTTCTCCAAGCGCTTGTAAATGAAGGGAGTAACCTACTGATTTGGCCTCACTGGTGATCTGGCATATCTGACATTGGGTCAGAAAGCAAACAGCTACAACACAACCAACAACCGTTTTACACTGCTCTGGCTTCAATAGTGGTGTGCTGCGGTCCCCTAGAACATGGGAAAGGAAGGTCGAGCACGAAGATATGGGTCTTTCTTGTGGCCCACTTTCAGCTTGGCCATGGCCTCATCCTCTGCATGCACCATCAGCATCACATCCACTTCCCTGTTCCTTGCCTTGCCCATTTTAAATGGACTAATGAACTATTTGAAAAGCTCAATACAAATGGATTTATTTGGAGAAATATTATGTGATCAGTGTCACCACCTCGCAGTCCGGGGCGCCTTCTTTCTCTTCCCCGCCTGCTCTTACCTCTTCTGGTCCTGTCCTTAGCCAGCAGGGTCACGCTCCGGTCGTCCGCCTTCGCTCCAAGGTCCGTCCCTGCAGACATGATGCCCGGGTCCTTGCTCCCATGTCTGCTGCACTTCCTCCTTTCTCTCCCTCTCCTAGGGAGTGCATAGGGGGCGGGCAGGTGAGCTCTCTGGCTTCTTAAAGGGTCAGCCCCTCCCTACTCACTGCCCCGCCTCCCGGCCTATCACCTGGAGGCTGGAGGTATATAAGGATCTCAGTCACTCCTGGACGCCGCCTGGGCAACTTCTATTATCCTGAAGTTGCTGCTCCAGGTCTGATCCAGCTAGGCTTATCAGTCCATTTTGCCTGTCTTACGCTGTGTTCCTTTTTTCCCTAGGATCGAGTCTGGTCTCCACAGCATCCTGAGTCCAGTATCCTGTGTGGTTCCCTGCAGTCTTCTTCCTGCTTCCAAGTTCCACATTCAGCCCTGTTTTGTTTATTCTTTTCTTCCTACCTCCTAGGTCGGTTTAACACAGGTGTCTGCCTCATCGGACCCTCTATTGGTGGTCTATGGGAAATCCCTGTATAGGGGTCACTCCAAGCCTTGGTCTCCTTAGAGGCTTTCTGGTGTTGTGGCCCTGTGGCCTTCCTTTGGGGTGTCTCCCCTAGTGTTTTTATTACTGTACAATAAAGCGTTTGAACCTGCTTTCCTGGTCTGGTTCTCCCTTCCTGGTATCAGTAACCGCTGTATTTGCGGTCCAGTGAGTCCACCCGATAGACACGTCTGTAGGGCGTGACAGATTTTGCCCAGGCCATGGACCCCGCTGATGCCAGGTTCGATGCTCAGAGGGAGCTCGCTAGTCTCCGCCAGAGCCAGGAACAGGTAGTTGCGTTCATGTGTACCCTTGAGGCCCGTCTAGCTTCCCCTCAGGGGGTGGATGCATCTTTCTCCTCTCATCTTGCAGATCTCCATCAGGAGTTGGATCAACAAGGACGGATGCAGACCCAGATGCTGAGTTACATGACGTCTGTGGACGAGTGGCTTTCGAATCTGCAGCGATCTCCTTCTGCTCCGGTTGCCGCACCCGTGTTGGATCCCAGTGCTGTAGGAGGCGTCTACTCTTCTCCTCGCCTCTGCAAACCCACCAGGTACTCTGGGGATCCAAAGATGTGCAGGTGTTTCATCAACCAATGCCAGCTGCATTTCAGGCTTCTCCCTCATCAATACCCTATGGATGTGGCGAAAGTGGCCTTTCTGGCATCACACCTGGAGGGCGAGGCCTTGGCCTGGTTCAACCCACTACTGGAGAGAGAGGACCCCATTGTATCCGATTTGCGGGCCTTCTTGGACACCTTCCGGAAGATCTTTGATGAGCCAGGTCGGGTGGCTTCTGCCACGGAGGAGTTATTCAACTTACAGCAAGGTACTCTGTCGGTTGGCCAATACGCCATACAGTTTCGCACTTTGGCTTCTGAGCTTCGCTGGTCTGACGAGCCCCTGATTGGTGTCTTCCGGAGAGGGTTATCCAGTCGCCTGAAGGACGAGCTCGCCGTACGAGATCTTCCCGGTACCCTGGATGAATACATCTCCCTTGCCGTCCGGATACATCGCTTCCTACAAGAACGCACCAAGGAGAGAACCCAGGAGAAAAGACCACCTCGATTGGCACCCTCTTTTCAGAGGCCCCTGTTACCAGGTAACGCTTCTTCTGCTGAAGCACCCGAACCCATGGAGGTGGATCGTCTCCGGCTGAGTCCCCGGGAGCGTGATGAGAGAGTCGCCCGGAGGTTGTGTCTCTATTGTGGGGGCTCCAACCATTTCCACCAGCAATGTCCCAGAAGACCGGAAAACTCCTCCACCTAGGACAGGTAAAAGAGGCCATCCTAGGTGAGAGTGATACCTCTCTACCGTTAACTGTTTCCATACAGGTGAAAGTCGGTGACAGGCGATTCTCAGAGTTGGCGTATTTGGACTCGGGATCTGCAGGTAACTTTATTCAGCGACACATGGCTCTCCGCCTCGGCATTCCTATACACCCCCTGCAGCATCCCCGCATCATCACCAGTTCACCACCATAGACGGGAGACCCCTACAAGATTCCATTGAGGGCATTACCAGTGAGGTGGAGCTTCAGATCGGAGCTTTCCATGCTGAGAGGATTGCCTTTTACGTGCTACCCACTCTCTCTCCGCCTTTTATGCTCGGTCTGCCATGGCTGCGTACGCATGAGCCAGTCATAGACTGGCGAAGTGGGGAGGTCCTGCGTTGGGGTTCGGCCTGCCATAGCCGTTGCCTGCTGTCCATCCGGCCTATCCGTTTGCCTCCCTCACCTACGTCCTTGCCTGGACTTCCGGAGGCCTACTGGGCATTTGCGGATGTCTTCGATAAACGAGAAGCAGAGGTCTTGCCCCCGCACAGGCCTTATGATTGTCCCATCGATTTGGTTCCAGGTGCTTCTTTTCCTACACGACGAATCTACCCTCTGTCCCCTGCTGAGACTCAGGCGATGTCAGAATACGTCACAGACAGTTTAGCCCGGGGATTCATCCAGAGGTCCACATCCCCTGTGGGAGCCGGGTTCTTCTTTGTGAAAAAGGACGGGTCCTTGCGTCCTTGCATTGACTACCGCGGATTAAACGCTATCACGGTAAAGAATAAGTACCCACTGCCTCTTATCCCAGAACTCTTCGATCGGCTCCGGGGAGCCCGGATCTTCACCAAGCTGGACCTGCGAGGGGCTTACAACCTTGTCCGCATCCGGGCCGGTGACGAGTGGAAAACCGCCTTTAACACCCGTGATGGTCACTTCAAGTACCGGGTGATGCCCTTCGGACTGTGCAACGCACCAGCCGTTTTCCAGGAGTTCGTGAACGACGTCTTCCGTGACATGCTGTACGTATGTGTAGTGGTATACCTGGATGACATCTTTGTTTTCTCCCCAGACCTACCCACACACAGAAGAGACGTCCGACGAGTTCTCCTTCGATTACGGGAGAACCGCTTGTATGCCAAGTATGAGAAATGCCTCTTCGAGCGGTCTTCTCTGCCGTTCCTTGGATACATCGTCTCTGACTCTGGGCTGGAGATGAATCCTAACAAGGTGTCGGCCATCATGAACTGGCCTCGGCCGGTCGGGATCAAAGCCATCCAGCGGTTCGTAGGATTCGCCAACTACTACCGGCAGTTTATCCAGCACTTCTCGGATCTGGTCAAGCCTCTCACAGCACTCACACACAAGGGAATACCTGCTAATGGATGGACTCCAGAGGCCGAGTGTTCCTTCCAGGCACTCAAACGGGCCTTCTCCTCCGCACCAGCCCTGCACAGGCCCGTCGCTGAGAAGCAGTTCTTTCTGGAGGTGGACGCATCCTCCACAGGTGCCGGGGCCGTCCTCACGCAGAAAGCCGCCTCCGGACGCATGGTCTCTTGCGGCTTCTTTTCAAAGGCCTTCACCCCCTTTGAGCGGAATTACTCCATTGGTGACCGTGAGTTGCTTGCCATCAAGATGGCCTTGGAGGAGTGGCGTTACCTCCTAGAGGGAGCGGTGCACCCGGTGGTGATCTACACCGACCACAAGAACTTGGCCTATCTCCAGTCTGCCCAGAGTCTCAATCCTCATCAGGCCCGTTGGTCTTTATTCTTTGCTCGGTTTGACTACCGTCTTCATTTTCGTCCCGCAGATAAGAATATCAAGGCTGACGCCCTCTCCCGGTCTTTTCTTACCAACGATCAGGAGGAGGAACCTCGTCCCATCATCGATCCATCCAAGGTGATCATGGTTGCACCGCTTCGACTGTCGCAGGTACCTCCTGGTAAGACGCTGGTGCCCGAACTGAGTCGAGAACGCATCCTTCGCTGGGGACATTCCTCCTTACTAGCCGGCCACGCAGGTCTGACAAAGACTCTACAGTTGATCGGTCGGTACTACTGGTGGCCTGGGATGCGTCAAGAGGTGTCAGACTACGTCTCAGCCTGTTCTTCCTGTGCCCGCAACAAGACCCCCAAACGGCTTCCCACCGGACAACTCTTGCCCTTGCCTGTACCATCAAAACCATGGCAACACATTGCGATGGACTTCATCACGGATCTCACTGCATCCTCCGGGAATACTGTCATCTGGGTCGTGGTGGACAGATTTTCCAAGATGAGTCACTTCGTTTCTCTGCCTGGTCTTCCTTCGGCACCCAAGCTGGTCGAGTTGTTTGTTCAACATATCCTCCGGTTGCATGGGTTACCCTCCAACATTGTTTCCGATAGGGGAGTACAATTCGTGTCCCGATTCTGGCGGTCTCTCTGCAGGAAACTCGATATTGCCTTGGACTTCTCTTCGGCTTATCATCCACAGTCTAACGGACAGGTGGAACGGGTAAACCAGGTGTTGGCAGGTTTTCTACGACACTTTGTCAACGCACACCACGACAACTGGACGTCCCTACTGCCTTGGGCGGAGTTCTCGTACAATAATCATGTTGGTGAGTCCTCTCGTAACACTCCATTTTTTATTGTATATGGGCAACACCCGAGGATCCCGACTCCCTTGGACATCGCGACTCCCATTCCTGCAGCAGAGGCCGTGGCTCTCGACTTCGCCAACATCTGGAACAAGACTCGTGAGGCTCTTGTGAAAGCATCCCAGCACATGAAGGACCATGCCGACAAGAGAAGACTTGATGCCCAGATGTTTCAACCGGGAGACAAGGTATGGTTATCAGCCAAGTACGCACGGTGGCGCAGTGGTTAGCACTACAGCCTTGCAGCGCTGGGGTCCTGGGTTCTAATCCCACCCAGGACAACATCTGCAAAGAGTTTGTATGTTCTCTCCGTGTTTGCGTGGGTTTCCTCCGGGCACTCCGGTTTCCTCCCACATTCCAAAGACATACTGATAGGAATTCTAGATTGTGAGCCCAATCGGGGACAGTGATGATAATGTGTGCAAACTGTAAAGCGCTGCGGAATATGTTAGCGCTATATAAAAATAAAGATTATTATTATTATTAAGGTGCCCTCCTTCAAGCTCGGACCTCAGTACATCGGACCGTTCGAGGTGTCCCGGAGACTCAACGATGTGTGCTATCGGCTACTACTGCCTCCTTCTCTGCGAATACATAATTCTTTCCACCGTTCCCTCCTCAAACCTGTGATCCTCAACCGCTTCTCCCAGGATCCGGGAGAGCGTCCTCCTCTGATTTCGGACAATGACGAGTATGAGGTCAGTGCCATCCTGGACGTGAAGAAGAGAGGGCGTGCCACATGGTACCTGGTCAAATGGAAGGGGTTTGGTCCTGAGGAGAGGTCCTGGGAGCCGGAGGGCAACGTCCATGCTCGTCTCCTACGGCGGTTCTTTGCCAGTCGCCGCCCGGGGGGCCTGGAGGGGGGGTACTGTCACCACCTCGCAGTCCGGGGCGCCTTCTTTCTCTTCCCCGCCTGCTCTTACCTCTTCTGGTCCTGTCCTTAGCCAGCAGGGTCACGCTCCGGTCGTCCGCCGGCGCTCCGGGGTCCGTCCCTGCAGACATGCTGCCCGGGTCCTTGCTCCCATGTCTGCTGCACTTCCTCCTTTCTCTCCCTCTCCTAGGGAGTGCATAGGGGGCGGGCAGGCGAGCTCTCTGGCTTCTTAAAGGGTCAGCCCCTCCCTACTCACTGCCCCTCCTCCCGGCCTATCACCTGGAGGCATATAAGGATCTCAGTCACTCCTGGACGCCGCCTGGGCAACTTCTATTATCCTGAAGTTGCTGCTCCAGGTCTGATCTAGCTAGGCTTATCAGTCCATTTTGCCTGTCTTACGCTGTGTTCCTTTTTTCCCTAGGATCGAGTCTGGTCTCCACAGCATACTGAGTCCAGTATCCTGTGTGGTTCCCTGCAGTCTTCTTCCTGCTTCCAAGTTCCACATTCAGCCCTGTTTTGTTTATTCTTTTCTTCCTACCTCCTAGGTTTAACACAGGTGTCTGCCTCATCGGACCCTCTATTGGTGGTCTAGGGGAAATCCCTGTATAGGGGTCACTCCAAGCCTTGGTCTCCTTAGAGGCTTTCTGGTGTTGTGGCCCTGTGGCCTTCCTTTGGGGTGTCTCCCCTAGTGTTTTTATTACTGTACAATAAAGCGTTTGAACCTGCTTTCCTGGTCTGGTTCTCCCTTCCTGGTATCAGTAACCGCTGTATTTGCGGTCCAGTGAGTCCACCCGATAGACACGTCTGTAGGGCGTGACAATCAGTATACCTGAAAAGCAAGTATTTGGAGACCACAGATACACCGAGCATCTGACGGAGATAACAGACAGTTAATATATATATTTTTTTTAAACAAAAAATTATGACTAGCCCAAGGCTAGCAGACAAAAAAAATACAACGTATGCCTTCAAAACTAAGATTTTGACACCACAGATACACCAGGCGTTTGACAGAGATAAGACTGTATAAATTATTTTTAATTGGAATTTTTGAAAACACTAAATACTGAGTAGATCAAGGCTAGTAGACAGAACAATACAACGTATGCCTGTGAAGCGAAGATTTTGACACCACAGATACACCAGGCATCTGATGAAGATAACAGACTGTATACATTTTTCGTAATTTTTTTGTAATTTTTGAAAACACTACTGAGTAGACCAAGGCTAGCAGACAGAACAATGCAATGTACGCCTGCGAAGCGAAGATTTTGACACCATAGAAACACCAGGCGTCTGATGGAGATAACAGACTGTAAAAAATGTTTTATTTTTGAAAACACTAAATAGTGAGTAGACCAAGGCTAGCAGACAGAACAATGCAACGTATGCCTGCAAAGCAAGGATTTTGAAACCACAGATACACCAGGCGTCAGCCAGAGATAACAGACTGATCAAAATGTGGCCTTGATTTTTTTGGGCACACCAAAATTGTGGCAATAAGTTGGCTATGACACAAAAAAAATTTGGAGTACTAAAATTGTAAGATATTTAGTGCAATGATATGCGATGCGTGTGGCGTACAACTCACAGTGATAAATATAAGAACTAGCTAAATATTTTTGGGCCAGCTACTGATTTTTGGGGCAGCAAAGTGGTGTCCAAAAATGTTGTAAGACACTACAAAATATTAGAATATTAGCTAGTACCAAATAAAAGGACAGATATTTTGGCACACTCACATCTAATGCCTGGGACAAAAAATTTTTTTTAATTCTTAGATTTGCACGCTCTTGTATTGCAATGACCTGGCTGTTGTCTGCAGTGTGACCAAGCAAATAAATGTAGAAAAAATAGGGCTATGGATTGCTGCATAATAAAATGAGCAGGTATAAGCTGCAAAAAAAATAAAAAATTGCCATGGATAACTGCAGCTAGGTATATATAAAATAAGTAGCAGCAGACAGTAATGGAGCTTTTTGAGGTATGCAGTGAAATCTATGTACTCACATACAGTGCCTGCAGGCCTTACACTTATGTGGATATGTGCACATAGACTCCCCTGCCTATCTAGGACTGTTGGTTTATCAGGATTTGTGGACTGAACACTAGCAGACCTACAGTACAGACCAAAAGTTTGGACACACCTTCTCATTTAAAGATTTTTCTGTATTTTCATGACTATAAAAATTGTAAACTCTCATTGAAGGCATCAAAACTATGAATTAACACATGTGGAATTATATACTTAACAAAAAAGTGTGAAACAACTGAAAATGTCTTATATTCTAGGTTCTTCAAAGTAGCTACCTTTTGCTACTGTGCCCTGTCAGGTTTAAGAAGTGTGATTTCTTGCCTTATAAAAGGGGTTGGGACCATCTGTTGTGTTGTGCAGAAGTCTGGTGGATACAGCTGATAGTCCTGCTGAATAGACTGCTGGAGTTTGTATTATGGCAAGAAAAAAAAACAGCTAAGTAAAGAAAAAAAGTGGCCATCACTACTTTAAGAAATGAAGGTCAGTTAGTCCGAAAAATTGGGAAAACTTTCAAAAGTGTCCCAAAGTGCAGTTGCAAAAACCATCAAGCACTATAAAGAAACTGGCTCACATGAGGACCGCTCCAGGAAAGGAAGACCAAGAGTCACCTCTGCTTCTGAGGATAAGTTTATCTGAGTCATCAGCCTCAGAAATCACAGGTTAACAGCAGCTCAGATTAGAGACCAGGTCAATGCCACGCAGAGTTCTAGCAGCAGACACATCTTTACAACAACTGTTAAGAGGAGACTTTTTACAGCAGGCCTTCATGGTAAAATATAGCTGCTAGGAAACCACTGCTGAGGACAGGGAACAAGCAGAAGAGACTTATTTGGGCTAAATGACACAAGGAATGGACATTAGACCAGTGGAAAATCTGTGCTTTGGTCTCATGAGTCCAAATTTGAGATCTTTGGTTCCAACTACCGTGTCTTTCTGCGACGCAGAAATGGTGAACGAAAGGACTCTATATGCCTTGTTCCCACCATGAAGCATGGAGGAGGAGGTGAGACGGTGTGGGGGTGCTTTGCTAGTGACCCTGTTGGGGATTTATTAAAAATTGAAGGCATACTGAACCAGCATTGCTACCACAGCATCTTGCAGCGGCATGCTATTCCATCCGGTTTGCGTTTATTTGGACCATCATTTATTTTTGAACAGGACAATGACCCCAAACACATTTCCAGACTGTGTAAGGGCTATTTGACCAAGAAGAAGAGTGTTGGGGTGCTACGCCAGACCTGAACCCAATCGAGATGGTTTGGGGTGAGCTGGACCGCAGAGTGAAGGCAAAAGGGCCAACAAGTGCTAAGCATCTCTGGGAACTCCTTCAAGATTGTTGGAAGACCATTTCCGGTGACTACCTCTTAAAGCTCATCAAGAGAATGCCAAGAGTGTGCAAAGCAGTCATCAAAGCAAAAGGTGGCTACTTTGAAGAACCTAGAATATAAGACATATTTTCAGTTGTTTCACACTTTTTCTGTTAAGTATATAATTCCACATGTGTTAATTCATAGTTTTGATACCTTCAGTGTGAATTTACAATTTTCATAGTCATGAAAATACAGAAAAATCTTTAAATGGGAAGGTGTGTCCAAACTTTTGGTCTGTACTATATACTAACTATTAGGCCAGTTTCACACGTCAGTGGCTCCGGTACGTGTGGTGACAGTTTCCTCACATACCGGAGACACTGACACACATAGACACATTAAAATCAATGTGTCTCTGCAGATTTCAGTGCTTTTTTGCGGACCGTGAGTCCATGTGCAAAACACGGAGACATGTCAGTGTGGGGGCGCATGGATCACACGGACCCATTAAAGTCAATGGGTGCATGTCAACATGTACCGCACATGGATGCTGTCCGTGTGCGTTTTTCAAATTTTAGGGTTAACATTCGAAGCAATTGTATCAATACCAGACAGGTGTCTAGACATTGCTTGGGCCAAAGCTTACCATAAGTCTAGACATCATTTTAGGCTCTAAGGTGAAGTTGGCAAGTTATCAGAGTGCTGGCATCTCTCTGCTCTGCTGACTGGATAATATTATGTCCCCCCGTGTGGACACCGAGCGGCTAATAAGTTTGGTGGAACAACATCCTGAACTATGGGACACACGATGCGAAGGATACCATGACAGGCTGGCGATTGAACGTGGTTGGTTTGCTGTAGCTGAGCAGCTGTACCCCAGACGTGGTTGGTCCACATATTCACCAGCAAAGCAGGCAAAGTTTGGTAAGTTACCCCATAGGTGTTCCTTGTTTTATTTGACATGGAATTCATATAAACATATGACACTACTTCATATTGTGCATTATATATGTTATGGTCCATGTCTTACCATCATAAGCATTCGGCTTATGTGTTCTTAAGCTTTATATTTACATGGACCTCATCATATACACTTTACAATATTCTTAGTACTTTCCAGTATGTTCCCTGTCTTTTTTTTCATAATTACTCAAGAACCATGCTTGTTAGAAATTGCTTAAAATGCTGTGTGTGTTTGTGTCAGCATTTTATTTCTTGTGTGTATCTTTATATTTTTAATAGTGTTTTTTTCATGTTTGAAAACACTAATGAATACCTAGGTAACTCAAGGCCTTGTTGTCTGGCATGTGCCCAACCTGCATTTTTGGCCCACACTTCCCTGCCGTAACAAAACGTGTTACCGTATTTTTCGGAATAAAAGACGCACTTTTTCCCCCCCAAAAAAGGGGGGAAAATGGGGGGTGCGTCTAATAGTCGCAATGCAGTCTTACCGTGGCGGCAGAGGTGCGGTGGCAGAGGTCCGGTGGCAGAGGTGCGGTGGCGGGGGTGTTGCGGCAGAGGAGGCGCAGTAAGCGGGGTCCCTTTCCCCAGTATGGTGATGCAGCAGGCCCAGTATGCAGCAGAGCCGGATGAATCCTCTTGTTATCGGTGGTGGCGGCCATTTTCTGGAGGCCGCACGTGCGCAGATGGAGCGCTCTGCTTCCCGGGGCTTCAGGAAAATGGCCGCCGCGATCTCCATCTGCGCACGCGCAGCCTCCCGCGGCCATTTTCCTGAAGCCCCGGGAGCAGAGCGCTTCATCTGCACACGCGCGGCCTCAGGAAGATGGCCGCGCCCACCGATAACAAGAGGATTCACCCGGCTCTGCTGCATACCGGGCCTGCTGCATCACCGTACCGGGGAAAGGGACCCCGCTTACTGCGCCTCCTCTGCCGCCACACCCCCGCCACCGCACCTCTGCCACCGGACCTCTGCCACCGCACTTCTGCCACCAAGGTAAGCCTGCATGGTAAGCCAGGGACCCCTCTCACGCCATACCTCTCACTGCACCTCCTGATCCCAGCACCTCCTGATCTCAGCACCTCCTGATCCCAGCACCTCCTGATCCCAGCATCTCCTGATCCCAGCACCTCCTGATCCCAGCACCTCCTGATCCCAGCACCTCCTGATCCCAGCACCTTCTCATCCCAGCACCTCCTGATCCCAGCACCTTCTCATCCCAGCACCTCCTCATCCCAGCACCTTCTCATCCAAGCACCTCCTCATCCCAGCATCACCCCACCTCTGCCGACACCTTGCCTCCTGTGACCCTGCTCTGCCACCGCCATCCCTCAGGTAAGATACTGTAAATTCGGACAATAAGACGGACCCCCATCTTATAAAAAATCTTTTTTTCTGCAATTTTCACCCCAAATTTGGGGTGCGTCTTATGGTCCAGTGCGTCTTATAGTCCGAAAAATACGGTACCTCATATTTTGCACTGTGAACTGTATTCAATCATATCTCCATAGATGTCTAACATTATTTTCTCTTATGCGTAACAAGGTTTTTTTTTGTATATTTGTTAATTGACCGTTGTATTATATGCAAAAAGTATTGCCCTTAAAGTCTCTATTCCTTTTTTTGTAATTTAAATGTTAGAGAAAATATAATGTTAAACATGTAAGGATCAACATGTGCTGACTGCAATTTTTAAACCAACATACACACAAAATCAAACAAAGTAGCTCCTTGGAGTGTTTGATTTTAACATGTCTTGCTGGGCACACCACAGTTTGTGTGTGACTGATTGAAATCAAATGTTTATACTTAATTAATGCCATCATACACAATTATTCACACAAGGCAAGCCTTTACATATGGCTAATGGTCATTGCTAATTGTGGTAATGTTTATGTTGTTATACCCAGACACAGTCATGCAGGCTATGTTTTGGCCAACAGTTTCTAACAGTGCTCATACTAGTAAAATCTTAATAGTCAACATTACAACATGGTGCTAAACGGTCACACAATTCTTAGTCTCAATGGCAAGGTTTTTTTTTACAGTTTTTTATTTAATTTTTTTGGTGCCAGGCATGATGATCCAAAGCATAATACTTTTAAACTCTAACATAGCTGAACACATTGTGTTGTTTAATGAATATTTTGTTATTTGTGGGAATGTGACTTGTTCTGTCTCTACTTTTCCAACAGTTGATTTGGTTAAACAGTGATGGCGCTCAGCGAGGGACCAATTTAGGCGGGAATTTAATCCCCTACCCTCCACAGCAGGTGCTTCTAAAAAGCGCCAATATGTGTTCTACAGAAACTTAGCCTTTCTTCGGCCAATCCTGGAGCTAAATCAGTAAGTGTCGCTGTGTATGATTGTCCAAACATATTAAACTAACTACACTGTATTTTAATCCATTTACAAATCTTCAACATTTAAAAAAAGGCAGGAAAATCTTTTAACAATAGTTATATTTCCGAAGTACATTTGTGCTTTCAATAATCCCCATATTTATATGTTCAATTAACAAATACAAACATGTAAAAAATGTGACATTTGGTAAAACAAAAATGTGTTTTTTAATGTTATTTAGGATTAGTTTAGCATTGTGACCTAAACTGTTAATGTTATTTTATACTAGGACTGATGACAACCTTGAGGACTGATGAATCATCAACAGCAGCAAGATCACTGCCATGTACAGGTCCTTCTCAAAAAATTAGCATATAGTGTTAAATTTCATTATTTACCATAATGTAATGATTACAATTAAACTTTCATATATTATAGATTCATTATCCACCAACTGAAATTTGTCAGGTCTTTTATTGTTTTAATACTGATGATTTTGGCATACAACTCCTGATAACCCAAAAAACCTGTCTCAATAAATTAGCATATCAAGAAAAGGTTCTCTAAGCGACCTATTACCCTAATCTTCTGAATCAACTAATTAACTCTAAACACATGCAAAAGATACCTGAGGCTTTTATAAACTCCCTGCCTGGTTCATTACTCAAAACCCCCATCATGGGTAAGACTAGCGACCTGACAGATGTCAAGAAGGCCATCATTGACACCCTCAAGCAAGAGGGTAAGACCCAGAAAGAAATTTCTCAACAAATAGGCTGTTCCCAGAGTGCTGTATCAAGGCACCTCAATGGTAAGTCTGTTGGAAGGAAACAATGTGGCAGAAAACGCTGTACAACGAGAAGAGGAGACCGGACCCTGAGGAAGATTGTGGAGAAGGACCGATTCCAGACCTTGGGGAACCTGAGGAAGCAGTGGACTGAGTCTGGTGTGGAAACATCCAGAGCCACCGTGCACAGGCGTGTGCAGGAAATGGGCTACAGGTGCCGCATTCCCCAGGTAACGCCACTTTTGAGCTACAGAGAAGCAGCACTGGACTGTTGCTAAGTGGTCCCAAGTACTTTTTTCTGATGAAAGCAAATTTTGCATGTCATTCGGAAATCAAGGTGCCAGAGTCTGGAGGAAGACTGGGGAGAAGGAAATGCCAAAATGCCTGAAGTCCAGTGTCAAGTACCCACAGTCAGTGATGGTGTGGGGTGCCATGTCAGCTGCTGGTGTTGGTCCACTGTGTTTCATCAAGGGCAGGGTCAATGCAGCTAGCTATCAGGAGATTTTGGAGCACTTCATGCTTCCATCGGCTGAAATGCTTTATGGAGATGAAGATTTCATTTTTCAGCACGACCTGGCACCTGCTCACAGTGCCAAAACCACTGGTAAATGGTTTACTGACCATGGTATTACTGTGCTCAATTGGCCTGCCAACTCTCCTGACCTGAACCCCATAGAGAATCTGTGGGATATTGTGAAGAGAAAGTTGAGAGACGCAAGACCCAACACTCTGGATGAGCTTAAGGCCGCTATTGAAGCATCCTGGGCCTCCATAACATCTCAGCAGTGTCACAGGCTGATTGCCTCCATGCCACGCCGCATTGAAGCAGTCATTTCTGCCAAAGGATTCCCGACCAAGTATTGAGTGCATAACTGAACATTATTATTTGTTGTTTTTTTTGTTTGTTATTAAAAAACACTTTTATTTGATTGGATGGGTGAAATATGCTAATTTATTGAGACAGGTTTTTTGGGTTATCAGGAGTTGTATGCCAAAATCATCAGTATTAAAACAATAAAAGACCTGACAAATTTCAGTTGGTGGATAATGAATCTATAATATATGAAAGTTTAATTGTAATCATTACATTATGGTAAATAATGAAATTTAACACTATATGCTAATTTTTTGAGAAGGACCTGTACCTCGGCATCAGAGACCGAAGCCCCACCAGAACCCACACCAACAACACAGCCTGATGAGCAGGTGTCTGATGCTGCTGAAACCTCCACTGATGCTGGTCCTGGAAGCACACAAACAGCAGCCCTAAGCACTTCACAAACAGCAGCCCCAGTACCACAGGCAGCATCAACAGCCAATCTACCTCAGTATCTAACACACACTCTCCGAGATAGGCGAACCAGGCGACATGAACAGCCACGTATGCTGCCCGAGCTCATTGATGCTAGAGTTTTATCCATACTCAATTCCATGACACCAGAAAATTCTGTAGATAGGTTTTGTCGCTCCCTGTCTCCTTGCCTTGGCAAAGTTCCTGATGGACGGCAGGAACGAGTACGTGCTACAATCTTGACCCTCATTGCTGCAAGCCAAGGAGAGCAGGAACCAAACCAGGTGCTAGGACCCATGGAACAATGGCGATCTGCCCAGCATCAAATACAGATGCCGTCTGCTACCAATATACCAAATGCAGAAAATGTAGGTACACAACAATCTTAGGAAATGTCCATGCTTCCACCTCCTTCTGTAAGACATCGTTATCCCCAAATGTCTGCTCCTGTTTGGTTTCCTCCTGCCCATTGCTACACCCATGATTATGGGCAAATGTCTGATCCTACCTCTGTGCCTCATGCCCATGCCAGTAGCCAGCAATATGGGCAAATGTCTGATCCTACCTCTGTACCTCATGCCCGTGCCAGTAGCCAGCAATATGGGCAAATGTCTGATCCTACCTCTGTGCCTCATGCCCGTGCCAGTAGCCAGCAATATGGGCAAATGTCTGATACTACCTCTGTGCCTCATGCCCGTGCCAGTAGCCAGCAATATGGGCAAATGTCTGATCATACCTCTGTGCCTCATAGCCGTCCCACAACTCAGCAATATTGGCAATGGTCTGATCCAAGCCACACCTACAGCCAACATTCAGAATCAATGTCCTCCAGCATGTCTGTGGGTGATAGTAGTGGTGCTCATTTTGCTATTCCACAGCCCTACAATCTGCCATCAAGGCAACAGACACCTATGGTCACACAATTTGTTCCGCCCAACCGTATGGCAAGAGGTGAGACCTATAGTAGTTCCCAATCATATGTGAGCCAGATTGGTCATTCACAACCTACTTTACCTCACCCACAAAGTGTTTCTCAAACATTTTTGAATGAGTCTTACAAAACACAACCTTATACCCCATCTACATCAGTACCAGCATCAGTTTTGCACAATGAACCTCCTCAAACAACCACATGCCAGCTCACAGTGCCTACAGGACAAATGCCCACACCCTCAACCAGCCCCAAACGTGTCAGCGCTGAAAATACCACAGTTGAATCTTTCTCCAGTCATGGTGACTTTGTTGATTTATGAGTAACCTAACTATGTTACCTTTTTTTTTTTTTCTTCAAAGCTAGCTATATTTGTCCTACACAATTGGCTGACTAAATGTGTTGTCCGAAAAATTAAACACATTGTTAAAGTGTTAATCTGTCTTGTTTATTTGTGAATGTATATGTAATTTTACCACTACTTTATTGATATGAGCGTAATCATAATTTTTCAGACAGTTAAATACACCATACCTGTTCAGCGTTATGTCACACTAACTCATCAATATCTTGCCCATACACAATATAAAAAAAGGATGTTGGTAATCTTAATCCGTCAGGTATTCTAAATAATAGTAAAGGATGAGATGGTGGTGGTGCACGCAGCTACAGTGAGTAGCATTGAGGTTATTTAAGCTGCGCCCTCCCACAGCCTCAACTGCGTTGATCTATTGAGCATGGCCAAATAGCTGTGTAAATGTACTATTATATTTCTGTATATCTGAACAACATGATCTAACGGTCACCCACTCTTCTTCAAGAACACAGTCAATGAGTGAGGGTCTTAGGTAGTTTTGGTTAGTCTACAATTATCTTAGCAAATACATACTTTAATACATGGCATATTTAGGACACCCACAGTAAACACATTATAATGAGGTATTAGTAATTTGTTAGGGGTAGCAATGAGGGTTTGAAACACCCATGTATCAGTTAACCACATCAAATGTAAGCTCGCAACCCACGTCAAGGGTCCTCATTGCTTTGCAAGTCCCTAAACAATTTGTAATGAAATGAAAACAAAAAAGTGAACCTGGAAATTATAGGCCAGTAAGTCTAACCTCTATTGTTGGTAAAATATTTGAAGGGTTTCTGAGGGATGTTATTCTGGATTATCTCAATGAGAATAACTGTTTAACTCTATATCAGCATGGGTTTGAGAAATCGCTCCTGTGAAAACAATCTAATCAGTTTTTATGAAGAGGTAAGCTATAGGCTAGACCACGGTGAGTCATTGGACGTGGTATATCTCGATTTTTCCAAAGTGTTTGATACCGTGCCGCACAAGAGGTTGGTACACAAAATGAGAATGCTTGGTCTGGGGGAAAATGTGTGTAAATGGGTTAGTAAATGGCTTAGTGATAGAAAGCAGAGGGTGGTTATAAATGGTATAGTCTCTAACTGGGTCGCTGTGACCAGTGGGGTACCGCAGGGGTCGGTATTGGGACCTGTTCTCTTCAACATATTCATTAATGATCTGGTAGAAGGTTTACACAGTAAAATATCGATATTTGCAGATGATACAAAACTATGTAAAGCAGTTAATACAAGAGAAGATAGTATTCTGCTACAGATGGATCTGGATAAGATGGAAACTTGGGCTGAAAGGTGGCAGATGAGGTTTAACAATGATAAATGTAAGGTTATACACATGGGAAGAAGGAATCAATATCACTATTACACACTGAACGGGAAACCACTGGGTAAATCTGACAGGGAGAAGGACTTGGGGATCCTAGTTAATGATAAACTTACCTGGAGCAGCCAGTGCCAGGCAGCAACTGCCAAGGCAAACAGGATCATGGGGTGCATTAAAAGAGGTCTGGATACACATGATGAGAGCATTATACTGCTTCTGTACAAATCCCTAGTTAGACCGCACATGGAGTACTGTGTCCAGTTTTGGGCACTGGTGCTCAGGAAGGATATAATGGAACTAGAGAGAGTACAAAGGAGGGCAACAAAATTAATAAAGGGGATGGGAGAACTACAATACCCAGATAGATTAGTGAAATTAGGATTATTTAGTCTAGAAAAAAGACGACTGAGGGGCGATCTAATAACCATGTATAAGTATATAAGGGGACAATACAAATATCTCGCTGAGGATCTGTTTATACCAAGGAAGGTGACGGGCACAAGGGGGCATTCTTTGCATCTGGAGGAGAGAAGGTTTTTCCACCAACATAGAAGAGGATTCTTTACTGTTAGGGCAGTGAGAATCTGGAATTGCTTGCCTGAGGAGGTGGTGATGGCGAACTCAGTCGAGGGGTTCAAGAGAGGCCTGGATGTCTTCCTGGAGCAGAACAATATTGTAACATATAATTATTAGGTTCTGTAGAAGGACGTAGATCTGGGGATTTATTATGATGGAATATAGGCTGAACTGGATGGACAAATGTCTTTTTTCAGCCTTACTAACTATGTTACTATGTTACTAATCAAAAAACACTCTTGTACATAAGTCATTTTTAAGTGTACCATTAGTTGTGCTCCTCCATTTGCCATTGCACACTACCCTCTGGTGTTATAAAATAATCAGCAAAAATATTTCTCACTATAAGGGCAGAGTGAGATACTCAGGGAGCATGGTCTCTATCCTCTGATAATGCCACATTAACCTCTCTCCCATCATCAACATCATCCAAGGATGGTTCTTGTTGTCGGCAGAAATTATGCAAAAGAACAGTAGCCTTCATGACTGCCTGTACATTTTGGGGATGCATTTGGATTTGTGTTTCAATAATACGCCATCTTGAAGTCAAGATGCCAAAAACACACTCAACCAATCGACGGGCTTTCATCAGTTGAGTGTTAAAAATTCTTCTCCGGTTGTCCAAACCTCGACGTGGAAAGGGTCTCATAATGTGCTTTGAGAGCGCAAAACCCTCATCAACAACCATGATAAATGGTGCAGGTGGGCCTGATGCACCAGGAAGCACACATGGTTGTGGCAGATTTAAATTAGTCTCAGCAAGTCCCCGAGCTAATCTGGAAGCTCTAAAGATGTGAGCATCAGAGGCACTCCCATATGCCCCAATGTCAGACAAAACAGTAGTTGCTGTCAGCTACAGCCAGGAGCACAATGGAAAAATATTTTTTATAATTAAAATAACGAGAACCAGAGTTTGGCGGCTTTTCTACACGAATGTGTTTACCATCCAGGGCACCAACGCAGTTTGGGAAATCAGTGGCTTCCATGAAACCCTGGGCAATCTGCAACCAGTCTTGTGTGTTTGGCTGAGGCATGAGGCGGCTCTTTAGCTTGTCCCAAATCACATCACAGGTTGAGCGCACAATCCCGGATATGATTGATGTGTCCAGTAGCCAGGAATCTGTTAACAAAACCATAGTTTTGATGTGAAAGAATCGCCATCAATTGTTGATTATGTAGCTAATTAAAAAAAGATTGACATAGTGAATGTAATACACCACAGATAAACAACAAATACATGTTTGCTCAAATAAAACACACACCCATTAATGCACCACACAGGTGTGACTTCGAATGAACATTTCACAAAGTGTCCATGTTAAGAATTTGGTTGAGGGCCCTACTATTTGATTGATAGTAAGAATAGATAACCAAACTGTGTGTTTGGCTTCATTTGTATGTCAATGGTTAAACAATACATGTTTTGCATTAACGATTATGGTCATGTATAACCTAGTGACCTGGAACATTGCTCACTAGAGATATAAACACTTAACCCATTACAATGGTTTGCACGTTATTGGTGCCAATATTATGTGTTTGCTTAAAAAAATTACCTCAAGGTTACTAACAAACACTCCTCCGGAGAAATGCTGAGTCTCATGCAGGTGTCTTGTCTGAGAAGGTAAGGCCGCAAAACATGAAGTAGCTTGTCAAAAACGAGAATGGAAAGACGACAGAAAGCAACAAACTTCAATGGGTATCTGCGAAATTCATTATATAATTTCGAAAAATGACCATATGCCCCACGTAGCAAAAGTAGAGGGTGAACCCATAGCCTCTTTTGCAGCTGTGGTTCCTCTTCAAGCATATGGTTGCGAACACCAAAGCGACGTGAAACAAGCCATGCCAACCACAACAACGCCTCATTGTCAGTAGACATATTTGTGTCACCTAAGGAGTCCTAACACACACCCCTAAGATGATCTGTAATTGTCCAAACATTCATAGGAACTAATTTCAAACATCTGCACTAATGGATCACGCCTTTGCAAGTTCCAAGCCTTTAATTATGCCTTAACCCCTCATATGGACCTGAAAACCTTTGTGTGTGATACGTATACACACGGACAGCACACGGATAACAAAAACGGACACACGGACAGCACACGGATAGCCTACGTGAGCACACGGACATGGATAACTCCGATACCGTTTTCTCCAGTACCGGAATTATCTGGAAGTGTGAGACAGGCCTTAAAAAACAAATCTGACCCTATCTCAGCAGCAGCTCTCCCTACACTAGCTGACTCCGGAGCAGAATGCGGAGAGCAGGGCAGCGCCAGGGCTCTTATAGACCTGATGAAGCTGTGCGGCCAGCCAATCACTGCAAGACCACAACAAAGATGGCTGCAGTGTTACAGTGCCTGGCAGACAATCCCTGCATGGTCATTGGCGCTCTAAAGAGCACCAGAATTGCAGGGCAGAGATCCGAGCTTCCGCCGAATAAGCCCGGAAATACTTGGTGCTCGCCAAGTACACCGAGCATAGTGATACTTGGACGAGTAGTGGCGAGCACATTCGCTGATCACTATTTAGTAAGTGCCTAAATACACTTTTAAATGCTTCTTATATTTGGTATGTTGCCCTCCTGCACAACTCTGTAGCGCTATTGGAGGAACTCTTAACAGCGCAGGTGATAAACTATTGTTTTTTTTTCACTATCTGCCTCATATGCAGGGTGCTGCACAGACCCTGTTTCATCGTCAGCAGCTGTACTTGGTTCCCTTGCTACCTTCCCCCCACCTCTCCTATATTTTAGCTGAGCGCCAGTGTATACTGATTTATTTGATATTGAAAAACACAACCTACTGATGTCTCAATTAATTTTACTTTTATTGGCATCTATTTTTATTTTTGAAATTT
The DNA here is from genome assembly GCF_032444005.1 of Ranitomeya imitator. Lineage (NCBI taxonomy): Eukaryota > Metazoa > Chordata > Amphibia > Anura > Dendrobatidae > Ranitomeya > Ranitomeya imitator. Next base: position 335,023,659 of record NC_091283.1, on the reverse strand, counting down.
ACCAGTAGCTGCTGCATTTTCCACCCTAGGCTTATACTCGAGTCATTAAGTTTTCCCAGTTTTCTATGGCAAAATTACGGGGGGTCGGCTTATACTCGGGTTGGCTTATACTCGAGTATATACAGTAGTTTTCACTGCGGCAGCTGAATGACTTACAGCTACTAGCCTGCTTGATTACATGTGGGGATTCCCTAGCAACCAGGCAACCCCCACATGTACTCAGCCTGGCAAGTAGCTGTAAATCATTCAGCTGCCGAGATGAAAACTAAATCTCCGAGAAGTCCTAAATACTCGGAGGTCACCCGAGCGTGCTTGGAAAACTCGAGCAACGAGTACACTCGCTCATCACTAATTACGACCCTTAGTAATCACCTCACACTGCTCAGAGACCTAATATGTGAATCTATATATAAAGCAGTTAATGTGTGACTGCCTCAGAGTCAGACTGTTCTAGTTGTCCATAGCAACCAATCAGAGATCAGCTTTCATTTTATCTCAGTAGCTTCAATGCTGAAAGCTGCGCTCTGGTTGCTATAGGTGCTCAAGCACTGGCCAGCCCAGTCACCAGACATGAACATCATTGAGCATGTTTGGGGTAGGATGAAAGAGGAAGCTTGGAAGACAAAACCAAAGAATCTAGATGAACTCTGGGAGGCATGTAAGACTGCATTTTTGCTATTCCTGATTACTTCATTAATAAATTGTATGAATCATTGTTGAACCGCATGGATGCAGTCCTTCAATCTCATGGAAGTCACACAAAAAATTAAATACGACTCTAATTGCACCACAACTTGATTCACCAGTGTTATGCAACATATATTTGTATTTTAAGTTAACTATTTGTTTGAATATCACATTACTTTCTGTGGGCGACAAAACTTTTGTCTTGCCCTTCTGACCATTCTGTGTCCATTAACCCCTTCATGACCCAGCCTATTTTGACCTTAATGACCTGGCCGTTTTTTGCAATTCTGACCAGTGTCCCTTTATGAGGTAATAACTCAGGAACGCTTCAACGGATCCTAGCGATTCTGAGATTGTTTTTTCGTGACATATTGGGCTTCATGTTAGTGGTAAATTTAGGTCAATAAATTATGCGTTTATTTGTGATAAAAACGGAAATTTGGCGAAAATTTTGCAATTTTCACAATTTGAATTTTTATTCTGTTAAACCAGAGAGTTATGTGACACATAATAGTTAATAAATAACATTTCCCACATGTATACTTTACATAAGCACAATTTTGGAAACAAAATTTTTTTTTGCTAGGAAGTTATAAGGGTTAAAATTTGACCAGCGATTTCTCATTTTTACAACGAAATTTACAAAACCATTTTTTTTAGGGACCACCTCACATTTGAAGTCAGTTTACTGAGTCTATATGGCTGAAAATACCCAAAAGTGACACCATTCTAAAAACTTCACCCCTCAAGGTGCACAAAACCACATTCAAGAAGTTTATTAACCCTTCAGGTGCTTCACAGCAGCAGAAGTAACATGGAAGGAAAAAATGAACATTTAACTTTTTAGTCACAAAAATTATCTTTTAGCAACAATTTTTTTGATTTCACAATGGTAAAAGGAGAAACTGAACCACAAAAGTTGTTGTCCAATTTGTCCTGAGTACGCTGATACCTCATATGTGGGAGTAAACCACTGTTTGGGCACATGGTAAGGCTCGGAAGGGAAGGAGCGCCATTTGACTTATTGAATGAAAAATTATCTCCATCGTTAGCGGACACGTTTGGAGAGCCCCCGTGTGCCTAAAAATTGGAGCTCCCCCACAAGTGACCCCATTTTGGAAACTAGACCCCCAAAGGAACTTATCTAGATGCCTAGTGAGCACTTTAAACCCTCAGGTGCTTCACAAATTGATCTGTAAAAATGAAAAAGTACTTTTTTTCACAAAAAATTTCTTTTCGCCTCAATTTTTTCATTTTCACATGGGAAATAGGATAAAATGAATCCTAAAATTAACCACAACCCTAACCTCAACACACCCCTAACCCTAACCACAACCCTAATTCCAGCCCTAACCTTAAGGCTATGTGCCCACGTTGTGGATTCGTGTGAGATTTTTTAGCATTATTTTTGAAAAATCCGCGGGTCAAAGGCACTGCGTTTTACCTGCGGATTTACCATGGATTTCCAGTGTTTTTTGTGCGGATTTCACCTGCGGATTCCTATTGAGGAACAGGTGTAAAACGCTGCGGAATCCGCACAAAGAATTGACATGCTGCGTGGTATTTTCTGCACCATGGGCACAGCGGATTTGGTTTTCCATAGGTTTACATGGTACTGTAAACCTGATGGAACACTGCAGTGAATCCGCAGCGGCCAATCCGCTGCGGATCCGCAGCCAAATCCGCACAGTGTGCACATAGCCTAATTCTAAAGGTATGTGCACACACTGCGGAAAACACTGCGGATCCGCAGCTGTTTCCCATGAGTTTACAGTTCAATGCAAACCTATGGGAAACAAAATCGATGTACACATGCTGCAGAAAAACTGCACGGAAACGCAGCGGTTTACATTCCACAGCATGTCGCTTCTTTCTGCGGATTCCGCAGCGGTTTTACAACTGCTCCTATAGAAAATCGCAATTGTAAAACCGCAGCGAAATGCGCAGAAAAACCGCGGTAAATCTGCCATAAATCCGCAGCGGTTTAGCACTGCGGACTTATCAAATCCGCAGTGGAAAAATCCGCAGAGGACCAGAATACGTGTGCACATACCGAAACCCTAACCCTAACCCTAACCCTAGATCTTACACCAACCTTAGTGGAAGAAAAAAAAAAATCTTTATTTTTTTGTTATTGTCCCTACCTATGAGGGTGACAAAGGGGGGGGGGGGGGGATCTGTTGTGAATTCTGTTGTTGAACTCTCTCCTGTGGTCGTGAATGGTACTTCGGCGAGTTCTGTCCATGGACTCCCTCTGGTGGCTGTGACTGAAGCTGCTGCTTCTGAGGTTCTTTGCACAGGTGACGTGGTTTATCCTTTGGTTGGCTGCTCTATTTAACTCCACTCAAATCGTTACTCCATGCCAGCTGTCAATGTTCCTGTGCTGGTTCAGTTCTTGGATCTTTCTGGAGACCTGTCTCTTCCTGCAAGAAGCTAAGTCCCCGTTTGTTATTTTCTGTTCATGGTTTTCTAGTCCAGCTTGCTTTCTTGATTTTGTCTTGCTAGCTGGAAGCTCTGGGATGCAGGGTGGCGCCTCCGCACCGTGAGTCGGTGCGGGGGTCTTTTTGCACACTCTGCGTGGTCTTTTGTAGTTTTTGTGCTGACCGCAAAGATACCTTTCCTATCCTCTGTCTATTTAGTTAGTCTGGCCTCCCTTTGCTATACCTGTTTCATTTCTGTGTTTGTGACTTTCATCTTAACTCACAGTTAATATTTGTGGGGAAATTTCTCTGAGGCAAGGTAGGCTTTCTTTTCTATCTCTAGGGCTAGCTAGTTCTTAGGCTGTGCCGAGGCGTCTAGGCCTGTTAGGTACGCTCCACGGCTATTTCTAGTGTGTGTGATAGGATTAGGGATTGCGGTCAGCAAAGTTCCCACTTCCCAGAGCTTGTCCTGTGAGTTTAACCATCAGGTCATTCCTGGTGCTCCTAACCACCAGGTCATAACAGGGGTCATTCAGTTTTTGTTTTTTTTTGATCACTGTGATAGGTTTTATCGCAGTGATCAAAATGCACTTGAAACGAATCTGCCGGCCGGCAGATTCGGCGGGTGCACTGCGCATTCGCCCACCATTTTGGAAGATGGCGGCGCCCAGGAAAGAAGACGGACGGACCACGGGAGGCTCGGTAAGTATGATGGGGTGGGGGGAGCACGGGGGGGGGTGTGGATCGGAGCATGGGGGGGTAAATCGGAGCACGGGGGTGGATCGGAGCATGGGGGGTCGGATCGGAGCACGGGGGGGGGGTGGATTGGAGCACCGGGGGGTGGATCGGACTGCAGGGGGGGTAGTTGGAGCACGAAGGTGGGATTGGAGTACGGGGGTGAGTGGACAAGAGCACGGGGGGGAGCGGACAGGAGGACGGAGGGGAGCGGAGCAGTGTAAAGGACAGATCGGTGGCTTGGGGGGGCGATCGGTGGGGTGGGGTGGGGGCACATCAGTGTTTCCAGCCATGGCCGATGATATTGCAGCATCGGCCATGGCTGGATTGTAATATTTCACCAGTTATAATAGGTGAAATATTACAAATCGCTCTGATTGGCTGTTGAAAGTGAAACTGCCAATCAGAGCGATCGTAGCCACGGGGTGATGAAGCCACCCCCCATGGGCTAAACTACCACTCCCCCTGTCCCTGCAGATCGGGTGAAATGGGAGTTAACCCTTTCACCGGATCTGCAGGGACGCGATCATTCTGTGACACAGCATACGCGTCACAGGTCGGATTGGCACCGACTTTCATGACGCATACGCTGTGTCACGGGTCGGGAAGGGGTTAACCCCTTCCCGACCTTTGACGCATACGCTGCGTTATGAAAGTCGGTGCCATTCCGACCCATGACGCAGCATATGCGTCATGGAAAGATCGCATCCCTGCAGATCGGGTGAAAGGGTTAACTCCCATTTCACCCGATCTGCAGGGACAGGGGGAGTGGTAGTTTAGCCCAGGGGGGGTGGCTTCACCCCCTCGTGGCTACGATCGCTCTGATTGGCTGTTGAAAGTGAAACTGCCAATCAGAGCGATTTGTAATATTTCACCTAAAAAAATGGTGAAATATTACAATCCAGCCATGGCCGATGCTGCAATATCATCGGCCATGGCTGGACACACTAATGTGCACCCACCCCACCGATCGCCCCCCAGCCCCCCGATCTGTGGTCTGCTCCCCTCGGTCCTGTGCTCCGCTCCCCCGTCCTCCTGTCCGCTCCCCCCGTGCTCCAATCACACCCCCGTGCTCCAATCAAACCCCCCCGCACTCCGATCCCCCCCCCCCCGCACAGCGATTCCCCCCCCGTGCTCTGATCCACCCGCCCGCACAGCGATCCCCCACTCCGTGCTCCAATCCACCCCCCCGTGTTCCGATCCACCCCCCGTGCTCCGACGCCCCCCCGTGCCCTGATCTCCCCCCCTTATACTTACCTGGCCTCCCGGGGACCGTCCGTCTTCTTTCCTGGGCGCCGCCATCTTCCAAAATGGCGGGCGCATGTGCAGTGCGCCCGCCGAATCTGCCGCCCGGCAGATTCGTTCCAGAGTGAATTTTGATCACTGAGATATAACCTATCTCAGTGATCAAAATAAAAAAAAAAATTAAATGACCCCCCCCCTTGTCACCCCCATAGGTAGGGACAATAAAAAAATATTTTTTTTTTTTTCTTCCACTAAGGTTGGGGTAGGGTTAGGGTTAGGGGTAGGGTTAGGGGTAGGGTTAGGGTTTCGGTATGTGCACATGTATTCTGGTCCTCTGCGGATTTGTCTGCTGCGGATTTGATAAATCCGCAGTGCTAAACCGCTGCGGATTTATGGCGGATTTACCATGTTTTTTCTGCGCATTTCAATGCGGTTTTACAACAGCGATTTTCTATTTGAGCAGTTGTAAAACCGCTGCGGAATCCGCAGAAAGAAGTGACATGCTGCGGAATGTAAACCGCTGCGTTTCCGTGCAGTTTTTCTGCAGCATGTGTACAGCGATTTTTGTTTCCCATAGGTTTGCATTGAACTGTAAACTCATGGGAAACTGCTGCGGATCCGCAGCGTTTTCCGCAGCGTGTGCACATACCTTTAGAATTAGGCTATGTGCACACGGTGCGGATTGGCCGCTGCGGATCCGCAGCAGAGTTCCATCAGGTTTACAGTACCATGTAAACACATGGAAAGCCAAATCCGCTGTGCCCATGGTGCGGAAAATACCGCGCGGGAATGCTGCGTTGTATTTTCCGCAGCATGTCAATTCTTTGTGCGGATTCCGCAGCGTTTTACACCTGTTCCTCAATAGGAATCCGCAGGTGAAATCCGGACAAAAAACACTGGATATCCACGGTAAATCCGCAGGTAAAACGCAGTGCCTTTTACCCGCGGATTTTTCAAAAATGGTGCTGAAAAATCTCATATGAATCCGCAACGTTGACACATAGCCTTAGGGCTAGGGTTGGGTTGGAATTAGGGTTGTGGTTAGGGTTAGGGGTGTGTTGGGGTTACGGGTGTGTTGGGGTTAGGGTTGTGATTAGGGTTACGGCTACAGTTGGGATAAGGGTTAGGGGTGTGTTGGAGTTAGAATTGAGGGGTTTCCACTGTTTAGGCACATCAGGGGGTCTCCAAACGCAACATTGCGCCACCATTGATTCCAGCCAATCTTGTATTCAAAAAGTCAAATGGTGCTCCCTCACTTCCGAGCCCCGACGTGCACCCAAACAGTGGTTTACCCCCACATATGGGGTACCAGCATACTCAGGACAAACTGCGCAACAATTACTGGGGTCCAATTTCTCCTGTTACCCTTGAGAAAATAAAAAATTGCTTGCTAAAACATCATTTTTGAGGAAAGAAAAATGATTTTTTATTTTCACGGCTCTGCGTTGTAAACGTCTGTGAAGCACTTGGGGGTTCAAAGTGCTCACCACATATCTAGATAAGTTCCTTGGGGGGTCTAGTTTCCAAAATGGGGTCACTTGTGGGGGGTTTCTACTGTTTAGGCACACCAGGGGCTCTGCAAACGCAACATGACGTCCGCAGACCATTCCATCAAAGTCTGCATTTCAAAAGTCACTACTTCCCTTCTGAGCCCCGACGTGTGCCCAAACAGTGGTTTACCCCCACACATGGGGTATCATCGTACTCAGGAGAATCTGGACAACAACTTTTGGGGTCCAATTTCTCCTGTAACCCTTGGGAAAATAAAAAATTCTGGGCTAAAAAATTATTTTTGAGGAAAGAAAACGTATTTATTATTTTCACGGCTCTGTGTTATGAACTTCTGTGAAGCACTTGGGGGTTCAAAGTGCTCACCTCACATCTAGATAAGTTCCTTTCGGGGTCTAGTTTCCAAAATGGGGTCACTTGTGGGGGGTTTCTACTGTTTAGCCACATCAGGGGCTCTGCAAACGCAACGTGACGCCAGAAGAGCATTCCATCAAAGTCTGCATTTCAAAACGTCACTACTTCACTTCCGAGCCCCAGCATGTGCCTAAACAGTGGTTTACCCCCACATATTGGGTATCAGCGTACTCAGGAGAAACTGGACAACAACTTTTGGGGTCAAATTTCTCCTGTTACCCTTGGGAAAATAAAAAATTGCGGGCTAAAAAATCATTTTTGAGAAAAGAATTTTTTTTTTTTATTTTCATGGCTCTGCGTTATAAACTTCTGTGAAGTACTTGAGGGTTCAAAGTGCTCACCACACATCTAGATTAGTTACTTTGGGGGTCTAGTTTCCAAAATGGGGTCATTTGTGGGGGATCTCTAATGTTTAGGCACACAGGGGCTCTCCAAACGCGACATGGTGTCCGCTAATGATTTGAGCTAATTTTCCATTTAAAAAGCCAAATGGCGTGTCTTCCCTTCTGAGCCCTGCCGTGCGCCCAAACAGTGGTTTACCCCCACATATGGGGTATCAGCGTACTCAGGACAAACTGGACAACAACATTTGGGGTCCAATTTCTCCTATTACCATTGGCAAAATAGGAAATTCCAGGCTAAAAAATCATTTTTGAGAAAAGAAAAATTATTTTTTATTTTCATGGCCCTGCATTATAAACTTCTGTGAAGCACCTGGGGGTTTAAAGTGCTCAGTATGCATCTAGATAAGTTCCATGGGGGGTCTAGTTTCCAAAATGGGGTCACTTGTGGGGGAGCTCCATTGCATAGGCACACAGGGGCTCTCCAAATGCGACATGGTGTCCGCTAACAAATGGAGCTAATTTTCTATTCAAAAAGTCAAAAGGCGCGCCTTCCCTTCCGAGCCCTGCCGTGTGCCCAAACAGTGGTTTACCCCCACATATGAGGTATCGGCGTACTCGGGAGAAATTGCTCAACACATTTTAGGATCCATTTTATCCTATTGCCCATGTGAAAATGAAAAAATTGAGGCGAAAAGAAATTTTTTGTGAAAAAAAAGTACTTCAATTTGTGAAGCACCTGAGGGTTTAAAGTGCTCACTAGGCATCTAGATAAGTTCCTTGGGGGGTCCAGTTTCCAAAATGGGGTCACTTGTGGGGGAGCTCCAATGTTTAAGCACACAGGGTCTCTCCAAACGCGACATGGTGTCCGCTAACGATGGAGATAATTTTTCATTCAAAAAGTCAAATGGCGCTCCTTCCCTTCCGAGCCTTACCATGTGCCCAAACAGTGGTTTACCCCCACATGTGAGGTATCGGTGTGCTCAGGAGAAATTGCCAAACAAATTTTAGGATCCATTTTATCCTGTTGTCCATGTGAAAATGAAAAAATTGAGGCTAAAAGAATTTTTTTTGTGAAAAAATAGTACTTTTTCATTTTTACGGATCAATTTGTGAAGCAGCTGGGGGTTTAAAGGGCTCACTATGCATCTAGATAAGTTCCTTGGGGCGTCTAGTTTCCAAAATGGGGTCACTTGTGGGGGAGCTCCAATTTTTAGGCACACGGGGGCTCTCCAAACTTGACATGGTGTCCGCTAAAGAGTGCATCCAATTTTTCATTCAAAAAGTCAAATGGCGCTCCTTCCCTTCCAAGCCCTGCCGTGCGCCCAAACAGTGGTTTACCCCCACATATGAGGTATCAGCGTACTCAGGACAAATTGGACAACAACTTTCGTGGTTCAGTTTCTCCTTTTACCATTGGGAAAATACAAAAATTGTTGCTGAAAAATCATTTTTGTGACTAAAAAGTTAAATGTTCATTTTTTCCTTCCATGTTGCTTCTGCTGCTGTGAAGCACCTGAAGGGTTAATAAACTTCTGGAATGTGGTTTTGTGCACCTTGAGGACTGCAGTTTTTAGAATGGTGTCACTTTGGGGTATTTTCAGCCATATAGACCCCTCAAACTGACTTCAAATGTGAGGTGGTCCCTAAAAAAAATGGTTTTGTAAATTTCGTTGTAAAAATGAGAAATCGCTGGTCAAATTTTAACCCTTATAACTTCCTAGTAAAAAAAAATTTTGTTTCCAAAATTGTGCTGATGTAAAGTAGACGTGTGGGAAATGTTATTTATTAACTATTTTGTGTCACATACCTCTCTGGTTTAACAGAATAAAAATTCAAAATGTGAAAATTGCGAAATTTTCAAAATTTTCGCCAAATTTCCGTTTTTATCACAAATAAACACAGAATTTATTGACCTAAATTTACCACTAACATGAAGCCCAATATGTCACGAAAAAACAATCTCAGAACCGCTAGGATCCATTGAAGCGTTCCTGAGTTATTACCTCATAAAGGGACACTGGTCAGAATTGCAAAAAACGGCAAGGTCTTTAAGGTCAAAATAGGCTGGGTCATGAAGGGGTTAACAGATCAATATTTCTGCATTGATGCCAATTTAATTTCTTAACCTAACCCAAATTTCGAAGGGTTTCAGCTTTCAAAAGAATAATTTATACAACCAATGGATGAATTTAACATCAGGTTATAAGCTTTTATTTATGGTGAAAAATAAATATCCTATCCCATTGATCCCTGAGTTATTAGGCTGATTAAGGGGTGCCAGAATCTTCACCAAATTAGATTTAAGAGGTGCCTACAATCTAATCCGCATTCGCCGGGCAGACGAATGGAAGACGGCTTATAACACTAGGGACGGACATTATGAATACCAAGTGATTCCTTTCGGTCTCAGTAATGCATTGGCAGTTTTTAACCTCTTCACGACATGCCCCATACTAGTACGGCGCATGTCATGTCTCCCCCTTTGATGTGGGCTCCGGCGGTGAGCCCACATCAAAATCACAACATGTCAGCTGTTTTGTACAGCTGACATGTACACGCAATAGCGTCAGGTGGAATCGCGATCCACCTGCCGCTATTAACCAGTTAAATGCTGCTGTCAAACGCTGACAGCGGCATTTAACTACCGCTTCCGGCCACGCGGCTGGAAATGCACGCATCACCGACCCCTGTTACATGATCGGGGGTCAGCGATGCGTCGGCATAGTAACCAGAGGTCTCCTTGAGACCTCTGTGGTTACTGATGCCGGCTTGCTGTGAGCGCCACCCTGTGGTCGGCGCTCATAGCAAGCCTGCAATTCAGCTACATAGGAGCGATCTGAGGTGCGAAACCGGCTAAATAAGATTAAAATAGATAAATCTCCGGGTCCGGATGGCATACACCCACGAGTTCTAAGAGAACTAAGTAATGTAATAGATAAACCATTATTTCTTATTTTTAGTGACTCTATAGCGACAGGGTCTGTTCCGCAGGACTGGCGCATAGCAAATGTGGTGCCAATATTCAAAAAGGGCTCTAAAAGTGAACCTGGAAATTATAGGCCAGTAAGTCTAACCTCTATTGTTGGTAAAATATTTGAAGGGTTTCTGAGGGATGTTATTCTGGATTATCTCAATGAGAATAACTGTTTAACTCCATATCAGCATGGGTTTATGAGAAATCGTTCCTGTCAAACCAATCTAATCAGTTTTTATGAAGAGGTAAGCTATAGGCTGGACCACGGTGAGTCATTGGACGTGGTATATCTCGATTTTTCCAAAGCGTTTGATACCGTGCCGCACAAGAGGTTGGTACACAAAATGAGAATGCTTGGTCTGGGGGAAAATGTGTGTAAATGGGTTAGTAACTGGCTTAGTGATAGAAAGCAGAGGGTGGTTATAAATGGTATAGTCTCTAACTGGGTCGCTGTGACCAGTGGGGTACCGCAGGGGTCGGTATTGGGACCTGTTCTCTTCAACATATTCATTAATGATCTGGTAGAAGGTTTACACAGTAAAATATCGATATTTGCAGATGATACAAAACTATGTAAAGCAGTTAATACAAGAGAAGATAGTATTCTGCTACAGATGGATCTGGATAAGTTGGAAACTTGGGCTGAAAGGTGGCAGATGAGGTTTAACAATGATAAATGTAAGGTTATACACATGGGAAGAAGGAATCAATGTCACCATTACACACTGAATGGGAAACCACTGGGTAAATCTGACAGGGAGAAGGACTTGGGGATCCTAGTTAATGATAAACTTACCTGGAGCAGCCAGTGCCAGGCAGCAGCTGCCAAGGCAAACAGGATCATGGGGTGCATTAAAAGAGGTCTGGATACACATGATGAGAGCATTATACTGCCTCTGTACAAATCCCTAGTTAGACCGCACATGGAGTACTGTGTCCAGTTTTGGGCACCGGTGCTCAGGAAGGATATAATGGAACTAGAGAGAGTACAAAGGAGGGCAACAAAATTAATAAAGGGGATGGGAGAACTACAATACCCAGATAGATTAGCGAAATTAGGATTATTTAGTCTAGAAAAAAGACGACTGAGGGGCGATCTAATAACCATGTATAAGTATATAAGGGGACAATACAAATATCTCGCTGAGGATCTGTTTATACCAAGGAAGGTGACGGGCACAAGGGGGCATTCTTTGCGTCTGGAGGAGAGAAGGTTTTTCCACCAACATAGAAGAGGATTCTTTACTGTTAGGGCAGTGAGAATCTGGAATTGCTTGCCTGAGGAGGTGGTGATGGCGAACTCAGTCGAGGGGTTCAAGAGAGGCCTGGATGTCTTCCTGGAGCAGAACAATATTGTATCATACAATTATTAGGTTCTGTAGAAGGACGTAGATCTGGGTATTTATTATGATGGAATATAGGCTGAACTGGATGGACAAATGTCTTTTTTCGGCCTTACTAACTATGTTACTATGTTACTATGTATGTTACTATGATGATCGCTGCTATCTAACAGAGCTGATCAGGCTATGCTTGCTTCTAGCCTCCCATGGAGGCTATTGAAGCATGGTAAAAGTAAAAAAAAAATGTTTAAAAAAATATGAAAAAAATAAAAAAAAAATATAAAAGTTTAAATCACCACCCTTTCGCCCCATCCCAAATAAAACAATAAAAAAATCAAACATACACATATTTGGTATTGCCGTGTTCAGAATCGCCCAATCTATCAATAAAAAAAGCATTAACCCGATCGCTAAACAGCGTAGCGATAAAAAAATTCGAAACGCAAGAATAACATATTTTGGTCACTGCAACATTGAATTAAAATGCAATAACGGGCGATCAAAAGAATGTATCTGCACAAAAGTGGTATCATTAAAAACATCAGCTCGACATGCAAAAAATAAGCCCTCAACTGACCCGAGATCACGAAAAATGAAGATGCTACGGGTATCGGAAAATGGCGCAATTTTTCTTTTTTTTTTTTTTTTTTAGCAAAGTTTTGAATTTTTTTTCACCACTTAGATAAAACATAACCTAGAAATGTTTGGTGTCTTTGAACTCATAATGACCTGGAGAATCACAATGGCAGGTCAGTTTTAGAACTTAGTAAACCTACCAAAAAAGCCAAACAAAAAACAAGCGTAGGATTGCTCCTTTTTTGCAATTTCACCACACTTGGAATTTTTTTTTCCTGTTTTCTAGTACAAGGCATGGTAAAACCAATGGTGTCGTTAAAAAGTACAACTCGTACCGCAAAAAATAAGCCCTCACATGGCCATATTGACGGAAAAATAAAAAAAGTTATGACTCTGGGAAGGAGGGGAGCGAAAAACGGAAACGCAAAAACGAAAAGGGCTGCGTTTTGAAGGGGTTAAGAGTTTGTCAATTATATCTTCCGGGACCCGCTTTATTCCTGCGTTGTGGTGTACCCTGGATGATATTCTGGTATAATCCCAGGATCTAGCCTCCCACAGATGAGCAGTTTGGCAAGTTCTTCAGCGTCTGAGGGAGAATCGACTCTTCGCCAAGTATAAGAAATGCGTTTTGAACAGTCTTCCCTTCCCTTCCCTTCTTAGGTTACATTATCTCAGATATCGGACTCAGGATGGATCCTGAGAAAGTCTTCCATTCTTAAATAGCTGCTGCCCGTTGGAATCAAAGCAATCCAGAGATTCCTTGGCTTTGCTATTACCTTCAATTCATTCCTCACTTCTCCACTCTGACCGCTCCCATCTCTGCTATGACCTGAAAAGGAGCTGATCCTAAGAACTGGTCCTCTGAGGCTGAGGAGGCCTTCCGCTCTCTTAAATGGTCCTTTTCCACTGTTCCCGTTCTGCATCATCCGGATCTGAACAAACAGTTCATCCTAGAGGTGGACGCATCCTCGTTAGGGGCTGGAGCTGTGCTCACTCAGAAATCTTCCTCTGGCCACCGTGTTTCCTGTGGTTTTTTCTCTAAGGCCTTCTCTGCTCCAGAGCGTAACTACTCCATTGGTGATCAAGAGTTACTCGGCCTTAAGATGGCTTTAGACAAGTGGTGATACCTGCTGGAGGGCGCAGTCTACCCAGTGGTTGTCTACATGGACCATAAGAACCTGGGGTACCTCCAGTCCACCCAGAGACTTAATCCACGTCAAGCTGGATTATCTTTGTTTTTTGCCTACTTTAACTTTTTGCTGCATTTCAAATCCGGTGAGGAGAATGTCAGAGCTGATGCCCTCTCTCACTCTTTTCTTTCTGGGGACCAATAGGAGGATCCTCAATTTATCATCGAACCATTCAAGATGGTTACTGTTGCTCCAGTCAGCCTGTCGCAAATTCCACCAGGAAAAATCCATTGTGGCTGAATCCGAGAAGGAGCGAGTTTTGTCATGGAGCCATGCGTCCAAGGTGGCTGGTCATGCAGGACAAAGGAAGACTTTACCGTTGATTTCTCGCCACTACTTGTTGCAATCTATGAGGTGGGAGATCTATGCTTATGTGGCTGCTTGTCCGATTTGTGCCCACAATAAGGTCCCCAGACAACTTCCTGCCTTACCCATGCCAGCTGGTCCATGGCAGCACAAATCCATAGACTTCATTACCAATTTGCCAGTATCTGAGGGTTGCATCGTCATCTGGATAGTCGTGGATTGCTTCTCCAAAATGACGCATTTTACCCCATTGTCTGCTCCGGAACTGTCCGACAGCTTCATCAAACATATTTTCTGCTCTCATGGATTTCCTCATCACATTGTGTCCAATCGAGATTCACAGTTGACTTCCAGATTCTGGCAAGCTCTCTGTAAACATCTGGATATCGTCTTGGACTCCTCCTAATCCTATCACCCTCAGTCCAATGGACAAGTGGAACATGTCAACCAGGTCCTAGGCAACTATCCGCGACACTTCATCAATATCCACCACAAGGATTGGGTGAAATTACTTTCTTGGGCTGAGTTCTTGTATAACTATCATGTTGGTGAAGCCTCTGGAAAATCTCCTTTCTACGTTGTATTCAGTCGGCAATCCAAGGTTCCTCTTCCGGTGACGGTTCCATCTGATGTTCCTGCAGCAGACGTCCTCTCCAGGGATTTTGTAAAGTCGTGGGAGGATACCAAAGCTACTTTAAAAGCATCCTCCGTCCGTATGAAGAGACATGTAGACAAAAGGCGCTTGGCTCCTCTGTGCTTCCACCTTAGCAACAAGGTATGGCTCTCTTCCAGGTACGTCTGACTGAAGGTTTCATCTTACAAGTTGATCCTCATTTTATCAGACCTTTCAAGGTACTGAAGCGGATCAACGAGGTTTCCTATAAATTGAAGTTGCCTCCTACATTACGGATTCCAAAATCTTTTCATGTCTCTCTGCTGAAACCAGTTATCCTGAGCCCCTTATTCAAGGATCCCAGTACCCGCCTGTGCCAACTGCCTCTGATGACATTATTGAGGTGGAGTAAATCTTGACCACGAAGAGGATAAGAGGCAAGACCTTATTCCCTGAGGACTGGAAGTGGTTTGGTAAAAGGTTTTTGTTCTGCTTTGAAATGAAAATTCTAAGGAAAAATAAAAGATAAGGTTAAATATCAAATTCATACAGAAACAAAACAATTGCAATATCTTATACATATATGTATTGGCTTTAATGTAATTCTAAATATTATTACTGGAGTAAATTTTAATTATTTCACTATACATATAAAAATACAGTTATACAATTTCTACTTATACAAGTATACTATTTACTGTATAGTGTATAAATATACAGTACAGATCAAAAGTTTGGACACACCTCATTTAAAGATTTTTCTGTATTTTCATGACTATGAAAATTGTAAATTCACACTGAAGGCATCGAAACTATGAATTAACACATGTGGAATTATATACTTATCAAAAAAAGTGTGAAACAACTGAAAATATGTCTTATATTCTAGGTTCTTCAAAGTAGCCACCTTTTGCTTTGATGACTGCTTTGCACACTCTTGGCATTCTCTTGATGAGCTTTAAGAGGTAGTCACCGGAAATGGTCTTCCAACAATCTTGAAGGAGTTCCCAGAGATGCTTAGCACTTGTTGGCCCTTTTGCCTTCACTCTGCGGTCCAGCTCACCCCAAACCATCTCGATTGGGTTCAGGTCTGGCGTAGCACCCCAACACTCTTCTTCTTGGTCAAATAGCCCTTACACAGTCTGGAAATGTGTTTGGGGTCATTGTCCTGTTCAAAAATAAATGATGGTCCAACTAAACGCAAACAGGATGGAATAGCATGCCGCTGCAAGATGCTGTGGTAGCAATGCTGGTTCAGTATGCCTTCAATTTTTAATAAATCCCCAACAGGGTCACTAGCAAAGCACCCCCACACCGTCTCACCTCCTCCTCCATGCTTCATGGTGGGAAATGGGTTTCACTTCACAGGTGTGCCCTGTCAGGTTTAATAAGTGGGATTTCTTGCCTTATAAATGGGGTTGGGACCATCAGTTGTGTTGTGCAGAAGTCTGGTGAATACACAGCTGATAGTCCTACTGAATAGACTGTTAGAATTTGTATTATGGCAAGAAATAAGCAGCTAAGTAAAGAAAAATGAGTGGCCATCATTACTTTAAGAAATTAATGTCAGTCAGTCCGAAAAATTGGGAAAACTTTGAAAGTGTCGCCAAGTGCAGTTGCAAAAACCATCAAGCGCTACAAAGAAACTGGCTCACATGAGGACCGCCCCAGGAAAGGAAGACCAAGAGTCACCCCTGCTTCTGAGGATAAGATTATCCAAGTCACCAGCCTCAGAAATCGCAGGTTAACAGCAGCTCAGATAAGAGACCAGGTCAATGCCACACAGAGTTCTAGCAGCAGACACATCTCTACAACAACTGTTAAGAGGAGACTTTGTGCAGCAGGGCTTTATGGTAAAATAGCTGCTAGGAAACCACTGCTAAGGACAGGCAACAAGCAGAAGAGACTTGTTTGGGCTAAAGAAGACAAGGAATGGACATTAGACCAGTGGAAATCAATGCTTTGGTCTGATGAGTCCAAATTTAAGATCTTTGGTTCCAACCACCGTGTCTTTGTGCGGCGCAGAAAAGGTGAACTGATGGACTCTACATGCCTGGTTCCCACCGTGAAGCATGGAGGAGGAGGTGTGATGGTGTGGCGGTGTTTTGCTGGTGACACTGTTGGGGATTTATTCAAAATTGAAGGTATACTGAACCAGCATGGCTACCACAGCATCTTGCAGTGGCATGCTATTCCATCCGGTTTGCGTTTAGTTGGACCATCATTTATTTTTCAACAGGACAATGACCCCAAACACACCTCCAGGCTGTGTAAGCACACTCAACAGACCTGAACCCAATCGAGATGGTTTGGGGTGAGCTGGACCGCAGAGTGAAGGCAAAAGGGCCAACAAGTGCTAAGCATCTCTGGAAACTCCTTCAAGATTGTTGGAAGGCTATTTACGGTGACTACCTCTTAAAGCTCATAGGTGGCTACTTTAAAGAATCTAGAATATAAGACATATTTTCAGTTGTTTAACACTTTTTTGTTAAGTATATAATTCCACATGTGTTAATTCATAGTTTCGATGCCTTCAATGTAAATTTTCAATTTTCATAGTCATGAAATACAGAAAAATCTTTAAATGAGAAGGTGTGTCCAAACTTTTGGTCCGTACTGTATATATACAAAAACTATAGAACTACAGAATTACACTGTGTAAAATAATTACAAATAACTAAATAATACATTGTATAACACTTTTACCCAACACATAACATTTTTAGCCAATTCCTAAACCAAGTTTTATTTCTCTGTCGATAATGTCCTGAAAAGCTCTATTTAACATTGTCAGTTTTTAACTTAGAGATTCTTTCAAGAACTCCGATAACGGAGTCTTAAGTTTACCCATGATGTCACTCTCAGAAATCACCTGTTTCTGTCTATCAATTTCCGCCATTTGTCTTTTTACAGAGTGAATGTCAGAACCTTCAATTTTTAATTCTTTCTGTGCAACTTTTTCTGTGGACTTTTGGATCATCTGATAGGGCTTATAACAAATATGTAATTTTCTTCGTACTTCATAGATTTGATTACCGGGATATTTCAGTTTAGGAGATTTTGATTCTGGCTTTTGATAAGATTTTACTCTGTCTGATTTTACAAACTTAGCACAATTTATTTTCCTTTCACGATTCTCAGGTTTCCTAGCAAAATCAAGGAATTGCGCACATTCAAATAAAGAATCTTTTAGTGATGCAATAAGACGAGATACAGAATTTAGGAATCCAAATTTGTTTACAAAACATTTTATCATTGATTGTATTTTGACATTTTTAATGAGAGTTTTGTACAACCGTTCAAATATAGACAGAGTATAAGGTACATTCTTTCCGACCAATCCTTAATTTTTGAAGACTATCAATATCTGGATAATTTTCATTTAATCCACAGAAAATGAGAATTTTAAATCTGTCTGCGTGATTTACTCCTTCGCTTGAGTTTTTTTCACAAGACATTTTTTAATGTTAAGCGTCTAGAAAAAGTTACAGGAAGCCACAGTTTAAACAACTGATTTTGATTACCGTATATACTCGAGTATAAGCCGACCCGAGTATAAGCCGACCCCCCTAATTTTGCCACAAAAAACTGGGAAAACCTATTGACTCGAGTATAAGCCTAGGGTGGAAATGCAGCAGCTACCGGTGAATTTCAAAAATAAAAATAGATCATTATTTCCCCATAGCTGTGCCATATAGTGCTCTGCGCCGTTCATATCTCCCCATAGCTGTGCCCCATATAGTGCTCTGCACTGTTCATATTCCCCCTTGGCTGTGCCATATAGTGCTCTGCAGCGTTCATATCTCCCCATAGCTGTGCCCCATACAGTGCTCTGCAGCGTTCATATCTCCCCATAGCTGTGCCCCATATATGCTCTGCAGCGTTCATATCTCCCCATAGCTGTGCCCCATACAGTGCTCTGCAGCGTTCATATCTCCCCATATCTGTGCCCCATATATGCTCTGCAGTGTTCATATCTCCCCATAGCTGTGCCCCATATATGCTCTGCAGCGTTCATATCTCCCCATAGCTGTGCCCCATATATGCTCTGCAGCGTTCATATCTCCCCATAGCTGTGCCCCATACAGTGCTCTGCAGCGTTCATATCTCCCCATAGCTGTGCCCCATATAGTGCTCTGCAGCGTTCATATATCCCCATAGATGCTCCACATAAATCTGTGCCATGGCCGCTGCTGCTGCTGCAATAAAAAAAAAAAAAAAAAGCCATACTCACCTCTCTTGCTTGCAGCTCCCAGCGTCCGGTCCCGGCGCCTCCATCTTCCCGGCGTCTCTGCACTGACTGATCAGGCAGAGGACGCCGCGCACACTATATGCGTCATCGCGCCCTCTGACCTGAACAGTCAGAGCGCAGATAGACGCCGGGAAGATGGAGGCGCCGGGAAGATGGAGCGGCGCCCGGCGGCTGGAACGCGGACAGGTGAATATTACATACTTACCTGGTCCCGACGTCCGGCTCCCTCTGCCTGTCACAGCTGTCTTCGGTGCCGCAGCTTCTTTCTCTAATCAGCGGTCACCGTTACCGCTGATTAGAGAAATGAATAGGCGGCTCCACCCCTATGGGAGGTGGAGCCGCCTATTCATTTTTCTAATGAGCGGTCCCACGTGACCGCTGAAGAGGAGAAGAGCTGCAGCACAGAAGACCGTGGTACGGCAGGGGGAGCGTCAGGATCGCTGGGACTAGGTAAGTATGCCTCAGCGCCCTCACCCCCTCACCCGCCGACCCCACCGCTACCGTGACTCGAGTATAAGCCGAGAGGGGCACTTTCAGCCCAAATATTTGGGCTGAAAATCTCGGCTTATACTCAAGTATATACCGTAGTTAAATCAAAGTTATCGGCAAAACTCTCAAATATCTCTGAATTTCTGCACTCATGGATTTTTTTATCGTATGCAGGAATGATTTTTCATAATTTTAACAAATTTTCTCTAACTTTAATTTGGAGATGGGCCTCTGAGTCATCTTCTATTTTTAGTGGCCTTTGTACATCTGTCCCTCGTACGTTATCTACGTCAGTTCTCATGTCTCCTCCCACATTTTCTCCATCTTTTTTTTTACATCATCAGACACAATGTCACCTTCAGTAGCTGTTAGACACGTGTCTCACATTTTATTCAATCTCCACATTCCAGTCCGTCTTGGTAACATCACTTGTATCATTATACACTATTTCTACACTGTCATTTTTGGATTTCTCTGACACAAACTTGTGAAATATGTCAACCAACTGTAAAATAGTTTTCAATTTGTCTATTAAAGGAAACAAGCTTAGAATCTAACTTTAGAATTTCCATTTCACATTCTGCATATAAGGTGAACCAAAAAGCTTCTAAGTTAGACGCATCTAAAGACATAAATCTCAGTCTACTTTGCTTAGAAAAATAAGTAATTACATCCATTTTTCTTACCTTGAAATATCTGTTTGTATTTCCTTTGTTAGACTACGTTGAGCTCTGGTTATGAGCATGTCTACCTTCACACATCTGGCACTTGTAGTCCGTCTCGTACTTGTCAATCCATCTGACACCTCTTAGTCCTCACTCGGAGATTCTGTCTGATCCTTATGACTTGAAAAAGTGGAACTCCTGACACTTGGACAACAGACGTTTAGCAAAGCTCTTCTCTCATCGTGTACAAGTAGAAGGAAATCCACTCAAAATAGCACAAAAAAAATCAGAAATAGCTGGGTCACAAATGTTAAAGATACTTATTTTGTATATTTATTCAGGACTCTTTACCAGTTGCGATATTCTAAAGAAAATGTCACGATGTTTCTTATAAAAATGTAGTGGTTTATTGAATTGTCCACCGAAAAGCATAATTGCAGCAAAACTTAAAATTGGTGAAATGGTTATGAAGAGGTTGTCTATTTGTCCATACCAAAGTTTTTCCCCCATCTTTCCTGGGATCCTGAATAATCTGTCTGTGTCAATAGCATGGATATCAGCAGACCAGCGTTGTACAACCTCGTGTCTATCTGATGTCTGGTGTAAAATGCACCCCCTTCCTGTGGGTCACAGCATTATATATGTCCCACATAGCACATGTGCTCTCTATATGTCGTTAACCTCTACCCTGAGGTAAATACAGGAAATCAAATACTTATTTTCCCCATTATATATATAAGTAATAGAAAAAACTTTGCAGTACATTCACCACTGTGGTATGGAGTTGAGTAAGTTTCCGACTTGCAGACATATCCTGGGTGTGGGTGATCTCTTTGCAGACTTGCACTTTCATAGTTTGAGCAGGAAAGCAGAGATACTGAAAGATGAGAAAAGAAATACACCTGCTGTGACGTTTTGGGGGACCTTTCCCTTTCTCAAGCCTGATTACTAACCAGCCCGGCACCTGCACGCAGCTGAAAGCTTCTGGGAAAAAATTTACTTTATTCTCACTGGCAGCATTCAGCTTCAGTCAGAGGGGCACCGCTCTGAGTACACAGAGCAGTGGCTATAACCACTCCCTGACACTGGTCGCCTGCCCCAATGCAGAGCCAGTGTTAGTCAGGCCAGGGGGCACGGTCACAGCCTCAGAGTGGTGAATGAACCGTCCCTTTGACTAAAGGTACCGTCACACTGAACGATATCGCTAGTGATCCGTGACGTTGCAGCGTCCTGGATAGCGATATAGTTGAGTTTGACAGGCAGCAGCGATCAGGATCCTGCTGTGCCATCGTTGGTCGGAGCAGAAAGTCCAGAACTTTATTTCGGCGCTGAACTCCCGCAGACATCGCTGAATCGGCGTGTGTGACGCCGATTCAGCGATGTTTTCACTGGTAACCAGGGTAAACATCGGGTTACTAAGCGCAGGGCCGCGCTTAGTAACCCGATGTTTAACCTGGTTACCAGTGTAAACGTAAAAAAAACCAAACACTATATACTTACATACCGGTGTCTGTCCCCCGGCGCTGTGCTTCTCTGCAGCCGGAAAGCACAGAGGTGACGTCACCGCTGTGCTCTGCTTTCCGGCCGGCCGGCGCTCACAGTGCAGAGAAGCAGAACGCCGGGGGACAGACACCGGAATGTAAGTATGTAGTGTTTGCTTTTTTTTACGTTTACGCTGGTAACCAGGGTAAATATCGGGTTACTAAGCGCGGCCCTGCGCTTAGCAACCCGATGTTTACCCTGGTTACCAGGGGACTTCGCATAGTTGGTCGCTGGAGAGCTGTCTGTGTGACAGCTCTCCAGCGACCACACAGCGACGCTGCAGCGATCGGAATCGTTGTCTAGATCGCTGCAGCGTCGCTAAATGTGACGGTACCTTAAAACCGAAGGCTGCAAAGGAGAATAAAGTTCATTTTCTCCCAGCAGTGTTTGGCTATATGCAGGTGCTAATCAAGTTAGTAATACAATTAACCTGCAGATTATGCCCTTATCTGCAGGTTAATAGCTTTTTGCTGGTGGCAGGTTCCCTTTAAAGAGTTGATTTCCAAGTAAAACATTTTCCACATTAAGAACATGAAAAAGGTTTTTCCCCTGTGTGACTGCTCTGGTGACTAAGAAGAGATGATTTCTTCACAAAATATTTTCCACATTCTGAACAGAAAAAAGGCTTCTCCCCTGTATGAGTTCTCTGATGCTTAACAAAACTTGATCTCTGGTTAAAACAGTTCCCACATTCTGAACATGAGAATGGCTTCTCCCCTGTGTGGGTTATCTGGTGTCTATCAAGATGTGCTTTCCGGTCAAAATATTTTCCACATTCTGAACAGGAAAAAGGCTTCTCTCCTGTATGAATTCTCTGGTGCTTAACAAAATCTGATTTCTGGTTAAAACATTTCCCGCATTCTAAACATGCAAATGGCTTCTCCCCTGTGTGGGTTCTCTGGTGTCTGTCAAGATGCGCTTTCCGGTTAAAACATTTCCCACATTCTGAACATGAAAAAGGCTTCTCTCCTGTGTGGGTTCTCTGGTGGCCATCAAGATGCGCTTTCCGGTTAAAACATTTCCCACATTCTGAACATAAAAAAGGCTTCTCCCCTGTGTGGATTCTTTGGTGACTATCAAGAAGTGATTTCCAGTTAAAACATTTCCCACATTCTGAACATGAAAACCGCTTCTCCCCGGTGTGGGTTCTCTTGTGGCTATCAAGAAGCGCTTTTCGGTTAAAACATTTCTTACATTCTAAACATGAAAAAGGCTTCTCCCCGGTGTGGGTTCTTTGGTGTATAATGACATCTGATTTCCAGTTAAAACATTTCCCACATTCTGAACATGAAAAAGGCTTCTCCAATGTGTGGGTTCTCTGATGGCTATCAAGATTCACTTTCCGGTTAAAACTTTTCCCACATTCTAGACATGAAAAAGGCTTCTCCCCTGTGTGAGTTATTTGGTGTATAACAAGATTACATTTCTGTCTAAAATGTTTCCCACATTCTGAACAGGAAAAAGGCTTCTCCCCTGTGTGACTGCTCTGGTGACTAAGAAGAGATGATTTCTTCACAAAACATTTTCCACATTCAGAACATGAAAATGGCTTCTCCCCTGTGTGAGTTCTATGATGTGTAACAAGAGTTGCTTTATCTATGAAACATTTCCCACATTCTAAACATGAAAAAGGCTTCTCCCCTGTGTGGGTTCTCTGGTGGCTATCAAGATGCGCTTTCCGGCTAAAACATTTCAGACATTCTGAACATGCGTAAAGCTTCTCCCCTGTGTGAATTCTCTGATGTCTGTTAAAACCTGATTTCTCTGTAAAACATTTTCCACATTCTGAACATGAAAATGGCTTCTCCCCTGTGTGAGTTCTCTTGTGACTAACAAGATTTGATTTCTGGCTAAAACATTTCCTACAAAAGGTACAAGAAAATCTATTCTCTGCTGAGTGACGTTTTTGATGTTCAAGAAAACACTTTTTGAGGGGAAAACTTTTTCCATGTTCTGAACGTGAAAATTGGTTATTTGCTTTAGGAGAAGTTAGTTTTTTAATGCATATTTTGTGAGTTTGATTTTCTTTAGTAGTGGGTAATGAATCAGAAGACAGAACCTGTTTCAAAGGATCAGATGACAGATCTTTGCTGTGAATGGATGATGGTATATCTGTAGTAATGGCATTCTCTTCAATAGAATATTGTGTGATCTCAAAATCATCTGATTTAAAAATTGAAGATGTCTGCTGTTCCTCTGATCGTCTGGTACAGTCATCTGCCAAGAATAAAACCAATTATTATTTTTCAATAAAATATCATTGAATCTACTTAAACTGTCTGTAAAAATGGCAAGTTATGTAAAAAAAATTGAATTTACAAGACAATGGCAGTTCACAGTCTTTAAAAAAAAAAAAACCTCATAGCATGAACCAGTAGAACGTGGTGATCAACTGTTTGTTCATTCTGCCTCACAAATATGGAGAAAAAGCCACCAAACAATATTATGAAAGTGAAAAGAATACCAATAAAAACTTCTACTCATCTCTCAAAAAATAAGTCCCCACTGAGGTCCATCATTTGTCAATGGAAAAACAGAGGTTTCCACTGGCTGTTGAAAAGTAACATGGCTTCCATAACCCCATCCAGCAACATCCGTTCTCCCAAAGTCAAACCTTCCCCTCTCTTCTGAGCCTTGCAGTGTGCCCAAACCACATTTAACATCAATTTAAAATCCAGAAAGACAGGCAGTGTTTATAATCAACATACAAAATGGCAACAAAACAATACAATATATACAATTACATGAAATAAAAGGGAAAACAGAAGAAAATTACTAAACTTAATCACAGAAATGGCTCAGAGCTTAGCGAAAGGGAAGCACTTTGATTGGGAATTGGACAGAATCAGCACAACGAACTGACAATAATCCAGACCAAGATTTTGCTTCTTTATTAGCTCCTAAGTTACACCCACACATCTCACCTTGATTACCTCATTTGGAGCCGTTTATGAAATGTTTTCAGCTCTTCAGGATTTTAGGATATCCCCAACTTACAAGATATCTTAGCCTCTAAAGATCACAGGTGCCAGATATTGACAACATATTGTTATCATGATTTTACATGTACATAGAGATCAAATATGAGTTGATTCACACCATCTATCAGAACATCATTCAGTTTGATGAATTCTAATGGCCCCACTGCGATGTGAATTAATGCATCACACTATTCTCTTTGTTATGAAAATCTATATCTCATACATATCAGATTGATACCAAAGCCAATATTCCTATCTGTACCCCAGAGCAGGGCTGGCTACAATCTGTGCTGTGTAAATAGTAGTTCTGTGTCTGGGAGAGCACAATTCTCAAGTAAACACCTCTCCTTTTGGCATCTGTTTTCCCCCAGAAGACATTTCCTGTTTAATTACTTGTACAGTACAGGGGTCCTCTGCTTCAAAAGAAGTTAAAGCGTTCTCTCTCACCTTCCCATATGTTCCATTGTGGTGAGGTCTTACAAAAGGAGTTTAAATTGTCAGCTCTTCCTATGTCTTAATTAGTTTTGCTTACATCCTAGCTATATGTAATTCTCCTTCTTTACCATATGTTCATTTGTGAGGGGAGGAGGACATCTCACTGGAGATGTATTAGGAGTTTTAATTTTTCTATGAAATGTGGCTTTATTAATTCTGCAGGCGGCGCTGGTAACGGGGGAGACATTGGAAACGGGCTCTGTCCAGCCACTAAGATTAGGGTGCTTGGGACGAGTAGTACCATCCAGTCTGACAGTATGAGTGTGTGTGCTGTCCAGCTGAAGCAATCTGCTCCCTCCTTCAGCCATTTGTAAAGCACCACACCCTACTAAAGCTTGCAGCATATTGCCGGAAGCTGCCAGATACAGCCTTATTCTCCTCTGGTTCAGCCCTCTGTGCTCAGCTCCCGACTTGTGTATTTGTTTCCTGTTGTGTCCTTGGCCTGTTTACTGTCTGATCTTGCGTCTTATGATTTTGTATTTTCTCTGCCCTCCTGGTTCTGAACCCGGCTACCTGAGTATTCTTCTTGCCATCTCACACTACCAAATCTAATGTAATACTGGGGCCCAAGCCTAGGGGTCTCTGTGCTAGTCCAGAACCATGTGCAGGGGCAGGGTCATGAGCAAGGCAGTCCTTGGGATCTGGAAAATGGAGTAGAAAACATAAAACCTGTTTGTGGAAGCCATCTTTTGAGCTGCCAGATGACCATGAACAGTGCTTCCAATACAGTGTGCCTGCAAACTATTTTAGCAAGATCTGCATTCAAATAGCTAGATGTGCTCCTTCCTTTCTTAACCCTGCCATATGCCCAGACAGTAATGTACAACCGTATACAGGGTATTGTCAGATTCAAGAGAAGGTGGAATATAATTTGTAAGGTCCATCCTGTTTTCTATTACCCTTTGTGAAGATTTATTTTCAAAGATATCACCACATAAAGTGACACACATCTGATTAAATGGGATCTGAATAGATTAGATCAGAGGATTTTGGGACTGACAAATGTAGTCAAAAACTGTGACTATAAACAATACATCTACTGAAATGATCAAACTCAACAGTCTTCAGTAAAAAATGAGTAACTAGTGGAGAAACCTCTCTGGATTAATTAGAGTATAGGGCTCTTGGCAATCGAAACTATCGTAAGGGCCAATATTTTGCATCAGATGAGTTTCAAGAAGAAATATTAGTCATTTAAAGAGAACTTTTTATAATAGTGTAGAGCTGAGGTGTCTTAAATTTAGATCTCGGACATTTGGAAGAGGCAATGGAGATCTTTCTTTAAAGACTACCAAGGAGTTGTAGACTCACATAAGTGAGGCAGGCCGACCCACCACAATTAAATCAGACCTTCTGTCTCTTCCCCATTATCCCACAGAATGTAAGTCCGCAAGGACAGGGTCCTCTCCCCTCTGTACCAGTCTGTCATTGTAAATGTGTTTACTGTAAACGATATCTATAACTCTGTACGTAACCCGCTTTCTCGTGTACAGCACCATGGAATTAATGGTGCTATATAAATAAATAATAATAATTATACAGAATGAACCTGTTAAAAAAAAGACAGAATAAAAAAAACACGTTACATCCCAAACAACGATGTATATATGAGGGTAGAGCTCCAACACTAAACCAGAGTTGCACTCATTTATGGTGGACCATTGGAGCTACTATAAGTCGTGACCAGAAGAGTAGAAAAAGTATTAGCGCTCCACATTTCAGGAGAGATTGTGCAGCAATCTGAATTCCTTAGGATTGAAAACATAATGTAATTTATGATGTGGAGTGATTCCATGAAACCAGGGCTCGAGCCAACACATCTCCTGCAGGCGTGAATAAATGTATATTACAGCCATCAGCCACACACAGCTTAGAGATATATCATGGCACAGGTGTAATATTTTTTATGTAGTTTATCGCAATCCTGTTTTAAAAGAAAAGTCAGGATAAAGGGAAAATCTGTTGTTATTGTATAGAAATTCACACTTGGCCTCACTGCACATTTAATGTTGTCGAACATAAAAGACTGGACCTGGTCTTGTAGGGACCATATGAGCACATTCAGCAGCACAGAAGGGAGAGAAGGTAGATTCATCCAATATCAGGGATCTAAAAATGACCTAAGCGATAAATACAGTAGTAGGATGAAAAGCTATAGACATAATATTAGGAAATGTGTAATATGTCACAGTCTGTTTAGGCTTTTCGTGTTAGAACGTAAACGAGATCCTACCAGTTTACGACTCATTATATTAGAATAAATCAGAAAATGTGTCTTATAGGTTCCAAAGACTTGTGAGGGGGGGGGGCATCCTCTGCGTTTGGAGGAAAAAAGGTTTAAGCATAATAACAGACGCGGATTCTTTACTGTAAGAGCAGTGAGACTATGGAACTCTCTGCCGTATGATGTTGTAATGAGTGATTCATTACTTAAATTTAAGAGGGGACTGGATACCTTTCTGGAAAAGTATAATGTTACAGGGTATATACACTAGATTCCTTGATAGGGCGTTGATCCAGGGAACTAGTCTGATTGCCGTATGTGGAGTCGGGAAGGAATTTTTTTCCCCAATGTGGAGCTTACTCTTTGCCACATGGGTTTTTTTTTGCCTTCCTCTGGATCAACATGTTAGGGCATGTTAGGTTAGGCTATGGGTTGAACTAGATGGACATATAGTCTTCCTTCAACCTTAATAACTATGTAAATAGGGAATCCTATTGGTTTTTAAACTACTCATGCTTAAACCGGAGGGCCTGAATGCAAACATTGAAAATGCGACAAAATAAGGGTATTTTTTTAATTATCTTCGGGTATTTTGGTTGATGCCATGTACAGTTAGGTCCATATATATTTGGACAGAGACAACATTTTTCTAATTTTGGTTATATACATTACCACAATGAATTTTAAACAAAACAATTCAGATGCAGTTGAAGTTCAGACTTTCAGCTTTTATTTGAGGGTATCCACATTACAATTGGATGAAGGGTTTAGGAGTTTCAGCTCCTTGACATGTGCCACCCTGTTTTTAAAGGGACCAAAAGTAATTGGACAATTGACTCCAATGCTATTTCATGTACAGGTGTGGGCAATCCCTTCGTTATGTCATTCTCAATTAAGCAGATAAAAGGCCTGGAGTTGATTTGAGGTGTGGTGCTTGCATTTGGAAGGTTTTGCTGTGAAGTAAACATGCGGTCAAAGGAGCTCTCCACGCGGGTGAAACAAGCCATTCTTAAGCTGCGAAAACAGAAAATACCCATCCGAGAAATTGCTACAACATTAGGAGTGGCAAAATCTACAGTTTGGTACATCCTGAGAAAGAAAGAAAGCACTGGTGAACTTATCAATGCAAAAAGACCTGGGCGCCCACGGAAGACAACAGTGGTGGATGATCGCAGAATAATCTCCATGGTGAAGAGAAACCCCTTCACAACAGCCAACCAAATGAACAACACTCTCCAGGAGGTCGGCGTATCAATATCCAAATCTACCATAAAGAGAAGACTGCATGAAAGTAACTACAGAGGGTTCACTGCACGATGCAAGCCACTCATAAGCATCAAGAATAAAAAGGCTAGATTGGACTTTGCTAAAAACATCTAAAAAAGCCAGCACAGTTCTGGAAGAACATTCTTTGGACAGATGAAACCAAGATCAACCTCTACCAGAATGATGGAAAGAGAAAATTATGGTGAAGGCGTGGTCCAGCTCATGATCCAAAGCATACCACATAATCTGTAAAACACGGCGGAGGCAGTGTGATGGCTTGGGCATACATGGCTGCCAGTGGCACTGGGTCACTAGTGTTTATTGATGATGTGACACAGGACAGAAGCAGCCGAATGAATTCTGAGGTATTCAGAGCCATACTGTGTGCTCAGATCCAGCCAAATGCAGCCAAACTGATTGATCATCATTTCATACTACAGATGGACAATGACCCAAAACATAAAGCCAAAGCAACCCAGGAGTTTATTAAAGCAAAGGAGTGGAATATTCTTGAATGGCCAAGTCAGTCACCTGATCTCAACCCAATTGAGCAGCATTTCACTTGTTAAAGGCTAAACTTCAGACAGAAAGGCCCACAAACAAACAGCAACTGAAAACCACTGCAGTGAAGGCCTGACAGAGCATCAAAAAGGAGGAAACACAGCGTCTGGTGATGTCCATGAGTTCAAGACTTCAGGCCGTCATTGCCAACAAAGGGTTTTCAACCAAGTACTAGAAATGAACATTTTATTTAAAATTATTGAATCTGTCCAATTACTTTTGGTCCCTTTAAAAACAGGGTGGCACATGTTAAGGAGCTGAAACTCCTAAACCCTTCATCCTACTGTAATGTGGATACCCTCAAATGAAAGCTGAAAGTCTGAACTTCAACTGCATCTGAATTGTTTTTGTTTAAAATTCATTGTGGTAATGTTTATAACCAAAATTAGAAAAATGTTGTCTCTGTCCAAATATATATGGACTTAACTGTATGTATATTTTTCTTTATATGTATTTTATTGTGCATCCAATATGCATTTTACATCTACTTGTATTGTTTTGTATAAGAAGAAAGGTTTCTATACAAAAATCTGTGCTACATAAGCACGGTTTAATTAATGAGTTAAGCAATTGGAATTGCGACGACGTTTTGGAGGATATTTAACATACACAATGTATTATTTGTATATGCCTGAGGAAGGAGCTGGTTCACATTGGAAATGTGTAGCATTTTAAAATGAAAACAATATTTGTGTTCATTTGTTTTAATACCCAACTTTATGGCTGAGCACTTGGCAGCGCTTTTCGAAGCCCTGATTTTTTTCCTTCTTCCCATATCAGAGATCTTGGAAGCCAACAGCATCATTACCCTCTGCTTTCTCTGAGAGGCTCATCATAACATATTTCTAACTTGTCAGCACATTCTAAGTACTCTGTCATTTTACTTTGTAGTTTACAGATCTGGGCAGCTAACGGTCAACGTCTACTTACCCCAGGGGGTAGTTGGATCCTCCAGGTTGTAAGTTCTATAGAAAAGGGCTTTCAATGCGCAAAGTGATTAGATCAGTTTTGGGTGGAGGAGAATGTTGTGGTCTAGAGGCAAAACTGGTGATCACACAATTGTAATATGGTCGGACTACAACATTAATAAAGCAGCCATAGCCGGTGACTGAGAAGAATCTGTGACTTCTCTGCATTTAGTGGTTACTACTCACCTGGGTAGTCATATGTAGGAATCTCCTCTTTACACCACTCATCACCCCTCACATATGTCTCTGTAGTATTAATATGGGTCAGATCTTCACCCTGAAACAAATACTGTAAAAGTCACTGACAGATGGAGAAGTAATGATCAGCTCTAATCCTGCCATCTCCACCGTTCTCATTACACAAGTATAAAACATATAATACTGGTGGATAAAACAAGACTGAGCACAAGACCTTCACAGCCATCTACACATCAGAAGAAATCTCATGACAGCTTCTCTCCATCTACCTGATGATCATGAGGAACACTGGGATCTTCTTGTTTACAGTCCTGTGGAAGAAGAGGACATCTCTGTGATGTTGTCCTCTTACTGGATAGATCTGGAGGAAACACATACAAGGGCTGAATTCATTCTTTACATACAGATAATTATATGCTGTGTGTATTTAGTCCTGTCTATTACCTGATGATGTGAGGGGCTGGGGAACCTCCATCATGACGTCCTTGTACAGATCTCTGTGTCCTTCTAAATACTCCCACTCCTCCATGGAGAAATAGACAGCGACATCCTGACACCTTATAGGAGCCTGACACATACAATGATACCGTCATCTCCCCGATCCCTTCATAGCATTACTGTATAATGTCCCAGCATTCCCAGCAGTGTCACCTCTCCAGTCAGCAGCTCAATCATCTTGTAGGTGAGTTCTAGGATCTTCTGGTCATTGATGTCCTCATGTATCAGGGGATGAGGTGGAGGTCCCGTGATTGGGCTCAGGGGTCTTCCCAATTTTTCAGACACAGGGTCCTGACAGCGCTCACTAGAGGTATTCTTCACTACTGTGTAATCCTGGTTATGGAGAGACACATTAATAAATCTCACTACATACATTTCCAGAGTCTTCCCCTCTCCTGTTCAGTCCATTTGTTATTCCCATAGATAAGAATGATGTAATGTGACGTCATCAGAATCTCTCACCTCTCTAGTAAGCCAGAAGAGAATCTCTAAAGTGAGGTGTAATATCCTCTCCGCCATCTTGTCTCTGTCCATATCCATCTTTGATGGGTTTTTCTGAAAAATTCCCTTATACAGAAGATCTTAACTGAGAGGATCCGATATTGTAGAGACCTGAAAGAGAAGAAGATGAATCGATGTAACATCATAAAAATCCTGTGCAATTATACAATTACTGGAGATAATAAGGGAAACATATGAGATTTATTATTTTACAGTATTTACTTTTCTTCTTTACATCTACTAATAAAACCTACCGTATATACTCGAGTGTAAAGGTACCATTACACTAAACGATTTACCAACGATCACGACCAGTGATACGACCTGGCTGTGATCGTTGGTAAGTCGTTGTGTGGTCGCTGGAGAGCTGTCAAACAGTCATGACGTCACCGCTGTGCTCTGCTTTACGGCCGGCCGGCGCTGACACAGTCAGTGCAGGAAGGTGACGGCGGGGGACGTGACAGACACCGGAATGTGAGTATGTTGTGTTTTTTTTTTTACATTTACAATGGTACCCAGGGTAAACATCGGGTTACTAAGCGCAGCCCTGCACTTAGTAACCCGATGTTTACCCTGGTTACCAGTGAACACATCGCTGGATCGGCATCACACACGCCGATTCAGCGATGACAGCGGGTGATCCAGCGGCCAAAAAAGGTCCTGATCATTCCCAGCGACCAACGATCTCCCAGCAGGGCCTGATCGTTGGTCGCTGTCACGCTTAACGATTTCGTTAACGATATCGTTGCTACGTCACAAAAAGCAACGATATCGTTAACGAAATCGTTATGTGTGAAGGTACCTTTAGCTGTGATTTTCAGCCCATTTTTTAGGCTGAAAGTGCCCCTCCCGGCTTATACTCGAATCATTGTCCCAGAGTGTCTGCGGGGGAGGGGGAGCGGCAGGAGTCGGCGGCTGTCACATCATAATCGTGCCCCCTCCTGGCGCGGTCTCTGCACTTCCTTGCTTCTCAGATGGTCTCCGTCTGGCTGCTCTTCCTGTGTTCAGCGGTCACATGGTACCGCTCATTAAAGTAATGAATATGCATACGACTCCACTCCCATAGGCGTGGAGCGCATATTCATAAATTTAATGAGCGATACCATGTGATCGCTCAGCACTGGAAGGAGCTGCTGCCCCGGGACAATGGAGAAGCAGGGAAGGGCAGAGACCACGCCAAGAGGTTGATTATGATGGGGGAGGGTGAGCCAAGCGATATTCACCTGTTCCCGTTCAACCACTGGGCTGTGTCTTCCGCGTCCTCTGGCTGTGACGTTCAGGTCAGAGGGCGCGATGATGTGGTTAGTGCGCGCCCTCTGCCTGAACAGTCACAGCCAGAGGACCCGGAAGACACAGCAACAAGCGGCGGTGGAACGGGGACAGGTGAATATTGCAGCGGCAACACCGGCACCTGACCCCCATAACACGCCGGTGTCTCTGCCTGCTCAGGACATCGGCACCTGGCCCCCAGTGACGAGAGGTGAATATGTCATTTTTTTTTTTTATCGCAGCAACATATGGGGCATATTATTCTATGGAGCATCTTATGGGGCCATCAACCTTTATAGAGCATTATATGGGGCATATTATTCTATGGAGCATCTTATGAGACCATCAACTTTTATGGAGCATTATATGGGGCATATTCTATGGAGCATCTTATGGGGCCATCAATTTTTAAGGAGCATTATATGGGGCATATTATTCTATGGAGCATCTTATATGGGGCCATCATTAACCTTTTATGCAGCATTATATGGGGCATGTTTTAATATGGAGCATCTTATGTGGCCATTATTAACCTTTGTGCAGCATTATATGGGGCATATTTTTTGTATGGAGCATCTTATGAGGCCCATCATGAACTGTATGGAGCATTATATGGGGCTCCTGATTCAATATGGATAGTCAAAAACATTTAACCTACTGATGTCTCAATTAATTTTACTTTTATTGGTATCTATTTTTACTTTTGAAATTTACCAGTAGCTGCTGCATTTCCCACCCTAGGCTTATACTCGAGTCAGTTAGGCACCAGATGGGATATATTACGAATATTTCCCTGAATGGAGGAAAGTAAGATTTTCTAAAGACCAATATTTCTAATGATACCCGTGACCTGCTGGGGTAAGTGATGGAGTAAGCGACTTTGTGCTTCATCACAATTCTTAACAGTATGGGTGTCTTGAAAACACTGATTCTTTTAACAACATTGCAGACAAAGCAACCCATGGCCAGACAAGCCCTTCTGGCATTTGCCAGAATTGCCAAATGGCCAGTCCGGCCCTGTTTCCCAACTTCCCCGCACTGTAATCTTCTATCACATTAGATTTCATGTCTGATTCACACACAGAAGTTTGAGGCTTTTATAAAATCTCTTTTGTTACACAAACACCCTGGAAAGAAGTTATCTGATCCCAAAGTCTCCATGTCAGTTGATTTCAACAGCTGACTTGTGCCCCTAAAAGCCTCGTAAAGGAATCATGATCCACCCGCGGCTGTTAACCTGTTAAATGCTGCTGTCAATCTCTGACAGCAGCATTTAACATGATCGCACCGAAGCATGTCACTAACATGATTGTGGGTCACCGATAGTTTGGCATGACAACCTAGGGTCTGCAGGAGACCCCTGTGGTTGTCATTGCTGGATAGCTATGGGTGCCGGCAGCCATCAGCACTCACAGCAAGTGAACATTTCTGCTACACAGAGCAGGGTTGAAGCACTGCTCTTTGTAGCACAAGAGATCGGATGACTGCAGCTTCCATTCTCTCATGGAGATTTTTGAAGCAAGTGTAAAGTAAAATACAAAAATGTTTTTAAAAATATAAAAAATATAACGCTCTGGCTAAAATTAAGAGACCACCACATCAAAACCCTATCATGGGCCAGCCCAGTCTCCTGACCTGAACCCCTCTGGAATGCAATCAAGAGGATGATGGATAGTCACAAGCCATCAAACAAAGACGAACTGCTTAAATTTTTGCACCAGAAGCAGTGTGAAAGACTGGTGGAGCAATAAAAAGTTGGAAGGAAAGTAAAAGCGCAATAGGGTCTTATCTGGGTATTAAGAGATACCTCTAATCAGATTTTACTCACCAGATAGAGCCCAAACACAGGCTCATAGAAATATTAGCTGCTGCAGATCCACCGGTCTCCTCGTGACCAGCCAGAGTAAAAAAAAAATAGGGATAAAAAGAAGTCCAAATGGATATTCAGATGAAAAAGTGGTTTTATTCAACGTGTTTCGGAGTACTATGACTCCATCAGAAAACCACAAAGTTATATACGTTTGTGGTTTCCTGATGAAGGAGTCATAGTACTCCGAAACGCATTGAATAAAGCCACTTTTTCATCTGAATATCCAATTGGACTTCTATCTTTCAAGCAGCACGGAGTAAATCCACCTTTTTATCCCTTTTTTTTTTTTTTTTTTTTACAAAGACTGGTAGAAAGCATGCCAAGACGCATGAAAGCTGTGAGTAAAAATCACTTCCTGAGTTAAAACATTAATATTGTTGTTTCTAAATGAGTATGAACTTGTTTTCTTTGCATTATTAAAAAATACAAAATGCATTGCTTGGAAATTCGGAGACATGTTGTCAGAAGTTTATAGAATAAATGAACAATTTAAATTTTACTCAAAAATATACCTATGAAGAGAAAAATCTGACAAACTGACAATTTTGCAGTGGTCCTTTAATTTTGCCAGAGCTGTATATATATTTATATTTGGTGGAGTCATATCTACTACTGGAGTCGACTATGCAGATCGCATGCTGCAGTCGTACTTTGCAGGCCCGTCCCAGATGGTATGGAGATGAATGAGGGATAATAAAAGTTAAAAAAGAAACTTTCCTTTACTTAACAAGAACTTGATGAGAAGTATATACATCAGATAGCAGGCACATCACTCTATAAAATGCTTCTTCTGCATTATGCAGGGTCAGGAACTTTCCGCTTACACGTGGCTGTACATAACTTGCTATAAGCCAAATAGTTCAGCAAACCTGAGCTAAGAACCTCACCCTACCTTTTGTTTCTCTATTCTCTCTATCTGCAATCCAGATTCTCACTGCCATTATATCTTTGCTTTCCTTCAGAACGTACTATCTGATGTCTCCCTCCTGACACAAAACATCATATCAATTCAAGTCTGCAATTAGACCAAATGTCTGTATTTATCACTTTTTTATCCCTATCTCATCAAAAGGAATTTGTTCTCCTGTGTGCCCACGTAGCACAGACTGAGGTCTACCACACAGTATGGTGGCCCCCAGAGAACTCACACAGTATGACGGCCCACACAGCACCTCACACAGTATTATGGCTACGACAAACTGCTACAGAAAATAAGGACCTCCAGTAGGTATGGAGGCATTTACAGTCTACCACAACCTCTTACTCAGTATAATGGCCCTACCAGCCATATACTCAGTATGAGAGTCCAAACAGTTCTCTTAATATTAAGCCCCCAAAATTCCTGATATTTAAAAAACCCAGTTCCTGAGGTGTGCTGCTCCAGTCTGTGCAGTGTCGAGTATAGGTTCCATACTACAGGTGTGACGTAGTAACGTCATTGTGCCTGCATTGCACAGAGTCTCAGACTCACAAGCAAAGGCTAAATGGTGGATCAGAGGTTTCGACTGCCCGATTCACTATTCTATTTACCGTCATGGGAATGTGGATATCTCTGAAATTGTTATGATGGAAAGGAGAGGATGAACAATACCAAACCCCACGAGCCCTCTCAATTCATGAGCATCATAGTGACCGAGTGGGCTGCCGCTATGGAGCATACGAGCCTGCTTATCCGACTATCGAATGGTAAATATCTCATAGATCCTGGGTTCATTAGTATCTGCATCAAGAATGAGGCTAAATGAGTATTTCTTAATTAGCTTTGAGGTTGTCGCTGGGGTGGGTGGTACCATATTGTGCATGTAGGGGACTGTGTGAACATTAGAAAGTGGGGGGAACGCAGTACTGTTGGAAAATTATACTGTGTGTGAGGGGGATGCCTGTGGAAACATTATCCTGTGTGTATGGCAAGCTGCTATTGTCATAACATTATACTATGTAGGGGGATAGTGGTACTGTGGGAACATTACACTGTGTGTGGTGGGATGATGGTGCTATGGAAACGTTATACCATGTGGACAGAATGGCGGTAATGTGAGAAGATTATACTGTGTGTGGAGGTAACTTCGGTACCGTGTGAAAATTATACTATGTGTGGGGGGTATGGCGGTAGTGTGGAAATATCTTTTGTGTGGGAGATGCCAGTAATGTGGAAACTTTATACTGTGTGAGGGGCATCATATATACTGCATAAGGGGTGTAAAAAGATGTGTCATAAGAACAAATTCTCAGAGCTGTGCGGCATTTCTACAAAAAGACTGCCATATGCCGTCCAGAATGGGACTCTACGGAACCAATGGGAAGAGGGAAAGTTTCAGGAAGAAAAAGTCTAGATGGTACACCTGGGCAGGTGACCTTGATGATGCAGTTTACTGTTATTATAAAGGCCATAGCTCCAAAGCCAAAAACAGCTTTGGCACCAAGCAAAAAAAAGGGTGCCAGTGAAGAATCTGAGGTACCACGCCATGGTAAAGTGTCCGAGGCAGCTGGTTGTGGTGGCAGAACCCAGGCGGCACCAGATGAGTCCCAGAGTCCAGACTATGCCAGCCAAGGCCTGACAACCAGACCTGCCCAGGTCAAGACTCGGAGTCCAGATTATGCCTGTCAAGGCCCAAGAACCTGAATTGCGCCGGTCAAGACTAAGAGTCCAGACTACGCCAGGCAAGAGCAGAGTCACAGCTCTTATTTATTCTGGTACAAGAGACGGATGTGCCAATGATCTGGGAGGAGATTCCGCTCAGTACTATACGACTGCAGTAAAGAGAAGGAGGCACGAGTGAGCCGGGCCATTGCTTCCAGCACTAAAATCAGTACAGGGTAGTACAACAGACAAGGTGAACGCTGGTTGAAGTGAAGGCGGCCCAGCGAGCCGTGATACTTTTGTTAAAAGGACTTATGGCCTAATAGGAAGAGGAGGAGACCAGCTATGGCCGGTGTTCACAGAGTAGAGTGTTGTTTACCATATGTGTCAGGACAATCACTCTTTTCAGTAGCTAAAGTAACATGTGGTTAGAGGCCGCTATTACAGTGAGAGTGAGCCGGAGAATTCATTGTATATCTGATATTGTATATTTCACCTCGTCTTAGTGATCAAAATTCCCATTATCAGGAAATAAATAATTATATTGGTTACTTCTGCAATGCGTTTGTCAGTGTGTTGTATGCGGTCACCTGCTCACAGGGGCATTATGGAGGCATTATACTGTGTGTGGGGCATCATATATACAGCATAAGGGGCATATTGGGGGCATTACACTGTGTGGGGCCAAGAAAGGGGTCCTGTACTATGGGAACAATACATTTCCTCACTTCCTGTCTTCCATAGTTGGGTTGTATGTATCTATTACAGGAAACAGAAAAAATGCAATGATTCTTATAAAGTGACAACAAAAACCCCAAAAGAGTCTCAGTGCTGAAGGGGTTAATGTCCCCCACGCCCAGTAATGGGGAATCTCCAGCACCTACCTCCACCTGCAGAGCCGCACTCCGATATATATGGCTGTTCTGTGCGCACAGGACCTGTGATGATGTCACAGGAGGGGAGGAGTCAGGGGTCACATGATCAGGGGCCTCAGTGAATGATATTCGGAGTGCAGACGCTACATGGAAACTTTTCAGTCAGTGACATTTCCGCCATTATTTCCCCTCACTACTGGCACAATTACCCCATGTTAGGGTTGGTGGAATGCATGGAGTATGTATATACTGTATATATTAATAGGGTCCACCGTGCAGGAGAAGAACCTGCTGCTGGCAAATGACGGCGCTATATGGCAGTATAAGCGAACTCTGTTAACTCCACAGATTCGCTAGAAACAAGATGTTGTGCCCTGTTAACCTCACAGAGGTACACAGCTACCAAACAGAGCAAAACTGTGGTCATGCAGTCAGAGAAACAGGCAAACAACTCCTCACTGGAGGTGCCGGTATTCTAGCAGCTTATTTCAGCCAAGGCCCTGAATACACACATACAAACTCCTCACCGAAGGTGCCGTATTCTAGGGGCTTATTTCAGCCAAACCATAACCACATCCAGACATGACCACACTGGCGCTGAACTCATAGACTTTGGTTTGATACTAGCGCATGGCCGTGCGGCCATGTGAACCTTTTATAGCTGTAGCAGACAAGGACCTTCCAAGTGGACCAATATGAGCTGCTACAGAGCCTGAGCGTGTGACCCCTGACCTCCAATGAGAGGTCCTCCCGTGGGCATGCTCAGTGTGTGCAAAGCAGGACTTAGTCCCAGAAAAGCCTGCACACCGCTGACCAGTGCTGGCTACAAAAGCAGAACCTAGAAAGGCAGCAGTAACCCTTTGCACAGTATCAGGCTGAGCGAGACACTGGGACTGATGTCTCCACTGAGCAGGCTTCACTGTGGCTGAAGCAGAATGCGAGACCGCAGCAGACACAGCTCAAGATTCCCCCTGTGCAGTGGCGGGAACTCGACTCCTAACACCCCGCGCCGCCTTTTCTGCACAGTGTTATGATGTTATGTGTGGAATGTAACGTGTGATTTCTCTGCTTGGAGACAAATAGACCCCACACATGAGGGAATTATCACCAGTTACTGGATGTCTACTATATGGTGACGTATGATTGTGCTATCAACTCAGAGCTACCAGGAGCTAAAATGCCAAAATCTCATTTTTTTTAACCCCTTCCAGGGAGGGCTGCTTCCGAGACTATATTCAGAAGAGTCTGGCTAAGGGCTCCTTTTCACTTGCGAGACATACGTGCGAGTTTCGCATGTTAAAACCAAGCTATGGATTGCTTTGTAATAAAATTAGCAGGTATAAGGTGCAAAAAAAATCCTAGCCGCAGATACCTGCAGCAACGTATATACAGTGGGGCAAAAAAGTATTTAGTCAGTCAGCAATAGTGCAAGTTCCACCACTTAAAAAGATGAGAGGCGTCTGTAATTTACATCATAGGTAGACCTCAACTATGGGAGACAAACTGAGAAAAAAAAATCCAGAAAATCACATTGTCTGTTTTTTTAACATTTTATTTGCATATTATGGTGGAAAATAAGTATTTGGTCAGAAACAAAATTTCATCTCAATACTTTGTAATATATCCTTTGTTGGCAATGACAGAGGTCAAACGTTTTCTGTAAGTCTTCACAAGGTTGCCACACACTGTTGTTGGTATGTTGGCCCATTCCTCCATGCAGATCTCCTCTAGAGCAGTGATGTTTTTGGCTTTTCGCTTGGCAACACGGACTTTCAACTCCCTCCAAAGGTTTTCTATAGGGTTGAGATCTGGAGACTGGCTAGGCCACTCCAGGACCTTGAAATGCTTCTTACGAAGCCACTCCTTCGTTGCCCTGGCGGTGTGCTTTGGATCATTGTCATGTTGAAAGACCCAGCCACGTTTCATCTTCAATGCCCTTGCTGATGGAAGGAGGTTTGCACTCAAAATCTCACGATACATGGCCCCATTCATTCTTTCATGTACCCGGATCAGTCGTCCTGGCCCCTTTGCAGAGAAACAGCCCCAAAGCATGATGTTTCCACCACCATGCTTTACAGTAGGTATGGTGTTTGATGGATGCAACTCAGTATTCTTTTTCCTCCAAACACGACAAGTTGTGTTTCTACCAAACAGTTCCAGTTTGGTTTCATCAGACCATAGGACATTCTCCCAAAACTCCTCTGGATCATCCAAATGCTCTCTAGCAAACTTCAGATGGGCCCAGACATGTACTGGCTTAAGCAGTGGGACACGTCTGGCACTGCAGGATCTGAGTCCATGGTGGCGTAGTGTGTTACTTATGGTAGGCCTTGTTACATTGGTCCCAGCTCTCTGCAGTTCATTCACTAGGTCCCCCCGTGTGGTTCTGGGATTTTTGCTCACCGTTCTTGTGATCATTCTGACCCCACGGGGTGGGATTTTGCGTGGAGCCCCAGATCGAGGGAGATTATCAGTGGTCTTGTATGTCTTACATTTTCTAATTATTGGTCCCACTGTTGATTTCTTCACTCCAAGCTGGTTGGCTATTGCAGATTCAGTCTTCCCAGCCTGGTGCAGGGCTACAATTTTGTTTCTGGTGTCCTTTGACAGCTCTTTGGTCTTCACCATAGTGGAGTTTGGAGTCAGACTGTTTGAGGGTGTGCACAGGTGTCTTTTTATACTGATAACAAGTTTAAACAGGTGCCATTACTACAGGTAATGAGTGGAGGAAAGAGGAGACTCTTAAAGAAGAAGTTACAGGTCTGTGAGAGCCAGAAATCTTGATTGTTTGTTTCTGACCAAATACTTGTTTTCCACCATAATATGCAAATAAAATGTTAAAAAAACAGACAATGTGATTTTCTGGATTTTTTTTTCTCAGTTTGTCTCCCATAGTTGAGGTCTACCTATGATGTAAATTACAGACGCCTCTCATCTTTTTAAGTGGTGGAACTTGCACTATTGCTGACTGACTAAATACTTTTTTGCCCCACTGTATAAAATACACAGCAGCAGCAGACAGTAATGGACCCTTTTGATGCATGCAGTGAGATCTATATACTCACATACAGTGCCTGCATGCCCTGCACTGATGTGGATATGTGCACATAGACTCCCCTGCCTATCCAGCGCTGCAATCTATATACCCCCGAATTAGCCTTAAAAATCCTGTTGGTTTATCAGGATTTATGGATTGAACAGTAGTAGACCCACACTAACTAATAAAAGAATGAATCTGACCCTATCTCGGCAGCAGCTCTCCCTACATTAGCTGAGTCCGGAGTGGAATGTGCCAAGCAGGGTGGCGCCAGGGCTCTTATAGACCTGATGATGCTTTGCGGCCAGCCAATCACTGTAATACCACAACAAAGATGGCTGCGGTATTAGGCTATGTGCACAGGTTCAAAAAAGTTTGCAGAATTTTCCTGAGCAAATCCGGACTACTTTTGCAGGAAATCCGCTCGCGTTTTTTTGCGTGCTTTTTTCACGTTTGTTTGCGGGTTTTTTTGCGGATTTTTCTGGAGGTTACCAATGCAATAATAGAGTGGCAAATCCGCAAAAAAATGCAAAATTAATGAACATGCTGCGTTTTTTTCCGCAATGCGTTTTTTTCACGGAAAAAAATGCAACATGGGCACGAAAATTGCGGAATGCATTAAAATTCATGGGTTGCTTAATGTAAGTGTTTTTAAGCGTTTTCGCAGGAGAAAAACGCAAAAAAAAACACCGAAAAAACCACAAAAGAATCCAGAGCGTGTGCCGTAGCCTTACTGTGCATGTCAGACAATCCCTGCATGCTGATTGGTGCTCTAAAAAGCGCCAAAATTAAAAGGAGGAGACCCGAGCACCCGCTGAATAAGGCTAGGTTCACATTGCGTTAGGGCAATCCGTTTAGCGCATAGCGCTAGCGGATTGCGCTAACGCAATGTCTTTATAGGGGTCGCGTTTGTAGTTCCCGCTAGCACAGATCGGGGAACGGACCTCAGACGCACCTCGGACGCTGCAAGCAGCGTCCGTGGTCCATCACAAAATAACGGCACATCGCTAGAGCGTGCCGAAAATGGCATGCGCTAGCGATGCGCTACAGAGAAAAATCACATTGCTGTCAATGGGTGTGCTAACGGACCCGTTGCATGGCGTTAATTGCGACAATTTCGCCGTGCAACCCAGTCTGTTAGCGTTAACCCATTAACGCAGTGTGAACCTAGCTTAATCCTGGAAATGCTTGGTGCTTGCCGAATACACCAAGCACAGTGATACTCAGGCGAGTACCGAGTAGTGGCGAGCACGCTCGCTCATCACTAATTCTTATCCATT
The DNA here is from genome assembly GCF_032444005.1 of Ranitomeya imitator. Classification (NCBI taxonomy): domain Eukaryota; kingdom Metazoa; phylum Chordata; class Amphibia; order Anura; family Dendrobatidae; genus Ranitomeya; species Ranitomeya imitator. The sequence continues at coordinate 334,981,751 of NC_091283.1, read as the reverse complement.
AAAAGTCCATCAACCCCCTTTTTATCACCTACCCAAGATCCACAAAAACCTTAATAATCCCCCTGGGAGACCAATTATTTCAGGTGTTTGTTCCCTTACAAGCAATCTATCAGAATACACAGATACAATTATGCAAATCCATGTTCTTAACCTTGAAAGTCATCTCCGGGATTCCTCTGATTTAATACAAATATTGCAGGATATTGAATGGAAACCCACTTATATTTTTCTGACACTGGACGTGGCCTCACTGCACTCGAATACACAACATGATATTGGTATTATGTGTTTCAAGAAATATCTGAATATGGATTTAAGACTTTTCCCTTCACCATGACAGCACCGCACGCGAGAGATGGCATCCGCCCCCAGGAACAGGAAACCTGTAGCAGAAATATAAGAATGGGGCGGCCCCTCTCTCCTCAGTTTTGGTTTCCTGTTCCTGCAGGTGGATGCTTGTCGCAGAGCTCCTACCTCCGGAGGGATCTCCCTCTGATGATTCCAGTCCGGAGGCCGAGGTCCGCGGGGGGGGCCAGCCATACTCGGCGGCATCGCGTGCGGTGCTGTCGGGTGAAGAGGCTGCTAGGTCCGCGCCTTCCTTCCCCCTCGCTGGACTCCCCGGCGACCGCTCTGTGCAGGAGGCTGGTCCGGGGATAAGGGTGCGTGTCCTTCACTGACGCTGGCGCCGAAGTGAAGGATGACGGCTTCCGGTAGCACAGGAAGTGACGTCACACGCCGAAGGAGCCGTGTGCTGGACACTTCCGGGCGGAAGCTGTTCCAGAGGCGCGCACACCGCTCCTTCTATATAATAGAGCGGCAAGAGGAGTTGCTAGTCCTGCACTTCAAGCAATTGCCTGAAGATGACCGAACCAGCGATGGATTCAGAGACGCTGCTGATGCCTGCGCCCAGAATGTCTGAGGAGACTCAAGCTGAGGCAGTATCCGGGGTCCTGGAGGGGTGAGTGCCTTTGTAAGGCAAACTACACACACTGATACCCTGTACACTGTGTTTTTTAGGGAAGGAAAGCCACCTCCAAACAGAAAAATAGGGTCTGTCCACTAAAGAAACACTCCCTAGGCTATACAGCAAGATAATCTGCCAGCCCTGTATCGACAAAACGGTTGCGGAGGAATCTTCTTCCTTATTACAAAATATTAAAACAATTATACGGGAGGAAGTTAAATCTACAGTTAAGGAGCAGTACAGCAAAGGAAACCCCCCCTCCACCAACAAGTGAGCAAGGGTCGGACGTAGATTCAGGGGATGAGCTGGGAGCCTTAACCCCCTCTGATGCCTCAGATTTAGACTCCTCAGATGAGGAGTATGGCCACCCTTATTTTCAGTCGGAAGATATTGGAAAGCTGCTCAAACTCGTCAGAACGACTATGGGGGTAGAGACCCCTAAGGAACCGCGGACAATCCAAGACACCATGTTTAGTAATTTGGAGGAGAAAAAGCGAAAAAATTTTCCCTTCCATGATAATATAGTCAATTTAATAAAACGTGAGTGGAAAAAGCCTAATAAAAAGATGTCCATCCCTCAGGCTTTAAAACGCAAATACCCCTTTGATGAGGAGGTCTGTGAGAAGTGGGATAAGGCTCCTAAGTTAGATGCAGCCATCGCCAGCACCTCTAAAGGGGTTGCGTTACCATTTGAGGACATGGGAGCCCTAAAAGACCCCCTTGACAAGAAAGCAGAGGCTTTTCTAAAGTCGGCTTGGGAAGCAGCAACATGGTCATTTAAACCCGGGGTTGCTGCCACTTGTACGGCACGTGCTATGGTCAAGTGGTTAGAGGAGTTAAGTGACCAAATAAAAAACAAATGCCCGAGAGAGAGACTTCTGGAAGCATTGCCCTCTCTACAGGGCGCTGCGAGGTTCCTGGCGGATGCCTCAATAGATTCTGTTAAGAGTGCCGCACGTGCATGTGCTTTATCCAATTCGGGACGTAGAGCATTGTGGCTGAAAAATTGGACAGCTGACTTCCAATCGAAGGTCAAACTCTGTGGTGTACCCTGTGAAGGGCAATACCTTTTTGGCAAGGCTTTGGACGAGATCCTTGAGAAGGCATCGGACAAGAAAAAGTGGTTTCCACCTCCTTCCTTTCCCAGGCGCCGATGGGAAACCTCTCGTTCGTCCTTTCGTGGATCTGGATATAGAGGGGCCCGCGAGATGACAGGTCTAGTCGAGGCAGACCCTGGAGAGACCGAAAAGAAAAGGGATTTCTTTTCAACAAGCCTCCCCCCAAGTCTGATCCCAGACATCAATGACGCCAGCATTCCGGAGGGGGGAAGACTCCGGCGGTTTGTCCACCACTGGGCAGCACTGCCGGCTTCTCAATGGGTAACCAACTTATTGTCAGAGGGTCTAAGACTCAAGTTCTCCAGCCTCCCACCAAATCGTGTAAAAATGACCCAAGTGGCCGGAAAAAATCAGGCCACACTAGAGAGAGAAATTCATCTCCTCATGCAAAAGGAGGTATTAGTAAAAGTACCTCATCAAGAGATAGGAAAAGGATTCTTACAACACCTTATTTCTAACACCAAAACCAGATGGCTCGCTGAGAGTGATATTCAACCTAAAGGCCCTAAACCATTATATCCAAATAGACAAATTCAAAATGGAGACCTTAAAAACCGCAGTGAAAGTACTTGACCCAAACTGTTACATGCAGTGATCGATCTTACAGATGCTTACTACCATGTGCCAATCGCTGTCCAACACCAACAATACTTGAGATTAGTGGTAAACCTTGCAAAACCCCCCGTCCATCTACAGTATCAATGTCTTCCCTTTGGGGTACCCATAGCGCCCCGTATATTCACAAAAATTATTTCCAAAGTGGCATCTTTCATCAGGAAAGAAGACATAATGTTGGTACCTTATTTGGACGATTTTTTGGTAATAGCGAACAACAAAGAAAATTGTGAGAAAGCGGCCGCAAGAGTACTGGAGGTACTGACCAGAGTAGGATGGATGATAAACCTGAAAAAATCAAGCCTTATCCCAACACAGACTCAAGAATTCCTCGGAATCTTATTAGATTCAGTCAAGCAGGAGTGTGTCCTCCCACAGAGGAAAATTCAATCTATTCAACAGAAAATACAATTGTTCCAGCTACAACGGACTATCTCTCTAAGGAATGCAATGTCGCTCTTAGGAGTCCTAACAGCGACAATTCCAGCAACACGATGGGCACAAAGCCACACACGAGAGTTACAATGGCAGATACTAGCCGAACAAGAGAGGAATCCATACAATCTAAATCGGAAGATTCTTCTATCTCCAAGGGTTCAGAACTCACTAGAATGGTGGCTGAAAACAGAAAATTTAAGCAACGTAGTGCCATGGTCAGTACGGGATCCAGTAGTCGTTACTACCGATGCGAGTCCATGGGGATGGGGAGCACACTTAGAGGATCAGGTCCTACAGGGTCAATGGGGGGGCCCAATGACAACAGCGTCCTCCAATCTAAAGGAATTGTCTGCGGTAAGGCTAGCACTTCTTCATATAGGAGAAAGGATTCGAGGAAGACATGTTGTGGTGTTGTCCAACAACAACACAACGATAGCCTATATAAATCGCCAAGGGGGCACAAGATCACCATCCCTTATGGCAGAAGCCAAAGAACTTTTTACATGGGCCGAAAACAACCTTCTTTCACTAACCGGAACATACTTAAAAGGGTCAGAGAATCAGGTAGCTGACTTCTTAAGCCGTCACACGTTACATCAAGGGGAGTGGTCCCTGAACCAGCGAGTGTTTGGGAAAATATGTGCCAGCTGGGGCGTTCCAGAGATAGACTTGTTTGCCACAAAAGAAAATCGGAAGGTGAAGAAGTTCTATTCTCTGAACCCAAGAGAACACCCGGAGGGGGTAGACGCGTTTCTATATCGGTGGAACTTCCATCTAGCATACGCATTTCCCCCAATACCATTAATCCCGACAGTCCTCAGGAAAATTCGGGAAGACAAGGCACGAGTGATCCTCATAGCTCCCTTTTGGCCGAAAAGGGCATGGTTCACGTGGCTCAGACGCATGTCTATCTCGGACCCGTGGATCTTTCCGGATGCCCCGGATCTCCTACACCAGGGACCAGTTCAACATCCCCAAGTACACAGGCTACATCACACCGCCTGGAACTTGAGAGGGGACTTCTGTTAGCAAAAGGATTCTCAAACCCTTTGGTGACCACATTGCTCGCCAGCAGGAAAAAGGTCACCTCAGAGAAATACCAAAAAATCTGGCAAAAGTTCCTAGATTTCTCGGGGCGACAATTGTCCAAAACGAGTCAGCAAGTCCCGGTAAAAGAAATTCTTGAATTTCTCCAAAAAGGGTTGGAAAGGGGTCTGTCTACTAGCACCTTAAAAGTGCAAGTCTCCGCCCTGGAAAGCGCTGTTTGATCATAAACTTGCTGACCACCCTTGGGTCTATAGGTTCATCCGAGCCTCTTTTACATCCAGACCCTCAAAATTATTACCTTTGAGCCTCTTGATTCTATATCAATAAAATCTTTGACCCTAAAAACGGTCCTCCTGGTTGCCCTAACTTCAGCCCGTCGTACCTGTGAGCTGCAAGCTATGTCGGTGAACCCCCCTTACACTACCTTCCATGATGACAAAGTGGTTATCAAAACCGACCCTGCCTTTCTTCCGAAGGTCAACTCAAAATTTCATAGAGACCAGGAAATTATTCTGCCCTCTTTCTGTCCCCAACCAAAATCCCAGGGAGAGCAAACCTTCCATTGTCTCGATGTCAGACGCTGCCTGCTTCAATACATAGAATCCACAAAATCTTAGCGTCAGTCATCGGCCCTTTTTGTCACCTTCTAGGGGACAAACGGGAAAAAAGCCTCAAAGGCAACTATTGCACGGTGGTTGCGTACGGCTATTTCACTTTCATATTCCTCTTCGGGTCAAGTTCCCCCACAGGGTGTTACGGCCCACTCCACGCGTGCTATTGCCACATCCTGGGCAGAAAGGGCAAGCGCCTCGGTGGAACAGATTTGTAGAGCGGCAGTATGGTCCTCACCCTCTACCTTCTTTCGACACTATAGGCTAGACTTAGGTCTATCAAACTTGTCTTTTGGGAGAAAGGTGTTATCTGCTGTTGTCCCACCCTAGGAGTCTTCTATTTCTTCCTCTCACGTGCGGTGCTGTCATGGTGAAGGGAAAAAATGATAATTACTTACGGTTAATTTGATTTTCCAGAACCATGACAGCGCCGCATTAATTCCCGCCCTATCTTGGTGATGGTTGTGTGATTCACAAAAAACAAAACAAACTTGTTATATATAAGTAAATATATATGTAAGGAGATATGTGTATAGATAGAAACTAACAAAAGGTTATACAATGTAAATACGAGTACTCGTAACTGTGTACTAACAAAGCGGTCATCTTTCATACTCTGAAACAAACTGAGGAGAGAGGGGCTGCCCCATTCTTATATCTCAGCTACAGGTTTCCTGTTCCTGGGGGCGGATGCCATCTCTCACGTGCGGTGCTGTCATGGTTCTGGAAAATCAAATTACCCGTAAGTAATTATCATTTTTCAGAACATCAGAGAGACTTTTTATTTGAAAGCCTATCTTTTATTTTACATAATAATTTCTTTACATTCCAAGGAGAACTCTACCATCAGCGACCTGGGACCGCAATGGGTTTGAAGGTCGCACCGGCGTACGTAAATTTATTTATGGGGATTTTTTAAGAAATATTTATTTATAATAATTTTAGTATTTAAAAAAAAAACGCAAACAATTATTTATAAAAGGTTCATATATGACCTGTTTTCTATATGGGATAATTTTATTAAGGATATTCAATCCTTCATCCAAGACATTAATACCAATGATTGGGGACTATCCTTTGCTACTGAAAGCATTGACTTTTTGGACATTACAATTTTTATTTTGGATAATCACATCTTTACTCATACATTTTTTAAGAAAGTGGACACTAACATTTATACACACTATACGAGTGGACATTACACCAAGTGGTTAGACAATATTCCTCAGAATCAATCAATTTATGAGAATTAGGAAGAATTGTACATTAGATTCGGACTTCAATGTCCAGGCTAATGTCCTAAAAGAAAGATTCCAAAACCCAAAATATCCAACAAAATTATTAAAACGTGCTTTCATCAATGTCAAGTTGCGGGATCAGGAATCCTTACTGATAAACAAAAACAAGACGTCATGTGTCAAATATGAGACTAATTTCATCACCACATTCAATATACACCATAAATAAATATGGAAAATTATGCAGGAATATTGGTATATTCTCCTGAATGATCCCATCCTAGGGAAACATCTTCCCAGGAATCCAGGATTGACCTTCTGTAGAGCTCCAACTATTAAAAATATCTTGGCACCTTGTACTGTAGATTGAAAAATAATACAAACATGGAAATTGTTTATAACATTTCTCCTATGTCAGTCCAGTATTACCTTGTTTTTAACAGAAGAGAATATTTTTTTAGGAAATAATTCACAATAGATGTATGTGTATCTATGTGTATATGTATGTATATAAGTATATGTTTGTGTATTTGTGTTTGCGTATGTTTTTTATTAGTGGTTTATTTTAGAAGAATAGAAGGTTTTATATATGTATATACATATATTTTAAATTTTTAATGATAATATCAATTACTAAGCATATATTTTATAACTGTTTTTATAATGATCGTATTTTTGCGTGAATTTCATCTTTTTTTCTACTTTCCACACAATTTTTATATGTTAATGGTATATAACAGTGCCTGCTGTACGGTGTTCATTTTAGGACATGGTCACAAATCAAAGTCAAACATCAGAAATACTCTGTCTGATACCTGATTCTGATACTTGAGTCTGATACCTGACTCTGATACCTGACTCTGATACTTGACTCTGATACTTGACTCTGATACTTGACTCTGATACCTGACTCTGATACCTGACTCTGATACCTGACTCTGATACCTGACTCTGATACCTGACTCTGATACTTGACTCTGATACCTGACTCTGATACCTGACTCTGATACCTGACTGATACTTGACTCTGATACCTGAGTCTGATACTTGACTCTGATACATGAAATTAGTAAAATTAGCTAAAATTAGTACCTGGGATCACTTGAGCTTGTGGTGCAATGGTAAGGCCGACGGCTGTAGTCTCTAGACGCCGGATCCGTTTTTTTTCCACTGGATCCGTTTTTCTTCTGCCGGATCCATTTTTTTTACGCCGTCTCCGTTTTTCTTCTGCCGAATCCATTTTTTTTTACGTCGGATCCGTTTTTTTCTGCCGGATCCATTTTTTTTCGCCGGATCCATTTTTTTTACGCTGGATCCGTTTTTTTCTGCCGGATCCATTTTTTTCACTATATCCGTTTTCTTTCTGCCGGATCCTTTTTTTTTTACGCCGGATCCATATTTTTTTTTACGCTGATTGTTTTTTATGCCATATCCGTTTTTTTCTACCGGATCCATTTTTTTTCGCCGTATCCGTTTTTTTACGCCGTATCCGTTTTTTTTGCCAGATCCGTTTTTTTTCGCCATATCCGGTTTTTTTTACGCCAGATCCGTTTTTTTTACGCTGATTCCGTTTTTTTTCGCCATATCCGTTTTTTCTTTTGGATCCATTTTTTTTCGCCATATCCGTTTTTTTTACGCCGGATCTGTTTTTTTTTCCGCCAGATCCGTTTTTTCTGCCGAATACGTTTTTTTCGCCATATCCGTTTTTTTCTGCCGAATCCGTTTTTTTACGCCAGATCCGTTTTTTTACGCCAATTCCGTTTTTTTTACGCCAGATCCGTTTTTTTCCACAGAAGAAAAATGGATCTGGCGGAAAAAAACGGATCCGGTGAAAAAAAATGGATCCGGCGCAAAAAAAATCAATCCGGTGTAAAAAAAACGGATCCGGCAGAAAAAAAAGGATCCGGCGTAAAAAAAAAACGGATCTGGCATAAAAAAACGGATCCGGCAAAAAAACCCGAATCTGGCAGAAAAAAACGGATCCGGCGTAAAAAAAAACAGATCCGGCAGAAAAAAATCCGGATTCGGCGAAAAAAAAAACGGATATGGGGAAAAAAACGGATCCGGCCGAAAAAAAACGGATCCGGCGAAAAAAACCGGATCCGGCGTAAAAAAAACAGATGCGGCGTAAAAAAACCCGGATATGTTGAAAAAAATGGATCTGGCAAAAAAACCCGGATATGGCGAAAAAAACGGAATCGGCGTAAAAAAACGGATCTGGCGTAAAAAAACGGATCCGGCAGAAAAAAATCCGGATCCGGCGAAAAAAAAAATGGATATGGGGAAAAAAACGGATCCAACCGAAAAAAAACGGATCCGGCGAAAAAAAAACGGATCCAGCGTAAAAAAAAAACAGATCTGGCAAAAAAAAATCCGGATCCGGCGAAAAAAAAAACGGATATGGGGAAAAAAACGGATCTGACCGAAAAAAACGGATCCGGCGAAAAAAACGGATCCGGCGTAAAAAAAACCCCGGATATGGCAAAAAAAATGGATCTGGCAAAAAAAAACGAATATGGCGGAAAAAAAACGGAATCGGCGTAAAAAAAACGGATCTGGCGTAAAAAAAAAGATCCGGTGTAAAAAAACGGATCCGGCCTAAAAAAAACGGATCTGGCGTAAAAAAATGGATCCGGCGAAAAAAACGTATCTGGCAGAAAAAACGGATGCGGCGTAAAAAAAACAGATCCGGCAAAAAAAAAAAACGGATATGGGGAAAAAAACGGATCCGGCGAAAAAAAACGGATCCGGCGTAAAAAAAACAGATCCGGCGTAAAAAAAACCCCGGATATGTTGAAAAAAATGGATCTGGCAAAAAAAAACGGATATGGCGAAAAAAAACGGAATCGGCGTAAAAAACGGATCCGGCAGAAAAAAACGGATCCGGCGTAAAAAAAAAACGGATCCGGCAAAAAAAAATGGATTCGGCAAAAGAAAAACGGAGACGGCGTAAAAAAAATGGATCCGGCAGAAGAAAAACGGATCCGGTGGGAAAAAAACGGATCCGGCGTCTAGAGACTACATCTGTCAGCCTTTACCATTGCACCACAAGCTCAAGTGATCCCAGGTACTAATTTTAGCTAATTTTACTAATTTTACTAATTTCAGGTATCAGAGTCAAGTATCAGACTCAGGTATCAGAGTCAAGTATCAGAGTCAAGTATCAGACTCAAGTATCAGAGTCAGGTTTCAGAGTCAGGTATCAGAGTCAGGTATCAGAGTCAGGTATCAGAGTCAGGTATCAGAGTTAAGTATCAGAGTCAGGTATCAGAGTCAAGTATCAGAGTCAAGTATCAGAGTCAGGTATCAGAGTCAGGTATCAGAGTCAGGTATCAGAGTCAAGTATCAGAGTCAAGTATCAGACTCAGGTATCAGACTCAAGTCTCAGAATCAGGTATCAGAGTATTTCTGATGTTTGACTTTGATTTGTGACCATGTCCTAAAATGAACACCGTACTGCTGAATCTTTGTTATATTTCATCTGTTAGATTGTATCCAATACTCACTGCTGTATATTCATCATGAGGTCACTATAGTTGTTATCTGGTGAAAGGTGTTATAGCATATAGATGTAGCCAGGCCCAGTGTCTTTGATCATCTATCCACCCCTGGTGTGCTGGCCAGCTGCTAACTTATCCTAAACCAGCTCCCACAATCCCTCTCACCTGATCCCATACTCAGTCCTATAAATTTAGTAGCATTCTAAGGGGTGCATGCGTGTGGGGTCTAGCACGAGTCCCCCTGCAGCAAAGTATACGTACAGCTAAGTATCCAGAAGCTGCAGTTAATTCAATGGCAGTTAGTCAGGACCCCACACTATGTATCTGTCTCTTTTGGGTATGTCTGCTGAGTAACCACTACTTATTACTTGGACCTAGCTGTTTTACTAACTCATCTTACTAATTCACAAAGTTTACATATTGTGACGCTGTAAGAATCTGGCTGCACTCGGATGTCACCCGAGTGCAGTCCGATTAGAGCATGTATATTCAAACGGAGAGTGGACCCACTGGACCGTGATGACGAACCCCTCTCGGACGAGCTGACCAGGTGGACCGCCCCCTATACAGGGAGAGTTAGGGGCAGGCCCGTGAGGGACTATCGCCACGGAAGCTGGAGGGTCGACTGAGAACAGATGGGAACACAGCAGGCACAAAGGGAAAGAGGGAGCAGAAAGGAAATACTGAGACAAGGGAGAAGATGGGAACGCTACAGAGGCACGGAGACTGGCAGGACAATATGGAGAGACCGAGGCTGACGGGAGCAAGGAAAAGATATAGGAGCCGGGCAGGTACTGCAGAGGAAAAGGAACTGAAGGAACAAGACAGGAACACAGGAAACAGGCAGGCACTGCAGAGGGCGGAGGAGACCCAAAGTCAGAGAGCTAGGAACGCTCAGAGACCACAGGTGGCCAGAAGCACTTGTAAACACAAATGAACATCAGGCACAGAGAAGCAGCAGGAAGCAGTTTACATAGCAGCATGGGAGCTACTTCCGGGTTACAGTCCTCCAGGATGACAGAGAGGACAGGAAAGAGCGCCAACAGAGGAATCAGATGTGCGCACGCGCAGAGCTGAATGCGGCGCGCGCGTGCACCCGGCGAGCTGCAGTGGGAAGAGCCGGCGGCAGCAACGGCATGACAGTACCCCCACCTTTACGCCCCTCCTTTTTAAGAAAGAAACCGGGACAAAATACGAGGAGCCCGAATGTTCTCTCGAGGCTCCCAGGACCTCTCCTCAGGACCAAAACCCTTCCAGTCAACCAAAAACAAAGTTCTCCCTCTAAGTTTTTTCATGGCTAAGATGTCCCTAACCTCAAAGACATCATCCTCGGAAACAGGCGAAGGAGAACAAAGGTTAGAAGAATGAAACTGATTAAAAACTACAGGTTTAAGGAGAGACACATGAAAAGAATTAGAAATACGCAGAGAGGCAGGCAACTTAAGTTTGTAAGAAACGTCATTAATACGAGACAAAACTTCGAATGGACCGATATAGCGAGGACCCAGCTTATGTGAAGGGATTTTGAGACGGATAAATTTAGAAGAAACCCAAACCTTGTCCCCAGGATGGAATATAGGAGAATCAAGACGTCTTTTGTCCGCATGTCTCTTCATCCTAACTTGAGTCAACTCAAGGGCGGACTTGGTCTCCTGCCAGACCCTGGAGAACTCTCTAGACAGAAGATCAGCCGCTGGTACAGTAGAGACAGGAGGAACCGGAAGAGGAAGACCAGGATGTTGACCGTAGACGATAAAAAATGGAGATTTGTTAGTAGCTTCGCTGGGATGGTTATTGTAAGAAAACTCAGCCCATGGCAGTAAGTCAGACCAATCATTCTGATGAGAATTGGAGAAATGGCGGAGATAAGTTACCAAGGTCTGATTAGTACGTTCCACCTGGCCATTGGACTGTGGATGGTAGGCCGAAGAAAAATCAAGCGAAATGTTCATAGATCTGCAGAGGGATCTCCAGAAGCGGGCGGTGAATTGAACACCTCGGTCAGAAACAATATGTAAAGGAAGACCATGAAGACGAAAAATATGGTGAACAAAAATCTTTGCCAATTCGGGAGCAGAAGGTAAACCTGGGAGAGCGATGAAATGAGCCATCTTGGAGAAACGGTCCATGACCACGAAGATGACGGTGGAACCAGAAGAATGAGGCAGATCAGTGATGAAATCCATAGATAAATGTTGCCACGGAGAGGAAGGTACTGGCAAAGGATGTAGAAGCCCAGAAGGTAGTTGCCTGGGAATCTTATTCTTGGCACAGGAAGGACAAGAGGCGACAAAACTTTGGACATCCTTAGACAACGTTGGCCACCAGTAAAAACGAGAGATCAAACGAAAGGTTTTTTTGAAACCAACATGTCCAGCCAGTTTGGAGGCGTGACCCCAAAGTAAGACACGTCTCCTGTTCCCTTCAGCGACAAAGGTCTTACCCGGAGGCAACGAAGTAAGAGAGACTGGAGCAACTGTGATGACTCTGGCAGGATCAATGATGTGTGCAGGCTCGTCCTCCAAATCCACCACCTGGAATGACCTAGACAGAGCGTCGGCTTTGGAGTTTTTATTTCCTGGCAAAAAACGAAGTTCGAAGTCAAACCTGGCGAAAAACAAGGCCCACCTGGCCTGCCGAGGATTAAGTCTTTGCGCAGAACGAATATACACCAGATTCTTGTGATCGCTGTAGATTATAAAACGATGTAAAGCCCCTTCTAAGAGGTACCGCCACTCCTCTAATGCCAACTTGATTGCCAACAGTTCTTTATCACCGATGGAATAATTTTTTTCCGAGGAGGAGAAGATCTTTGAGAAAAAACCACAAGGCACAAGACGACCAGAAGAAGATTTCTGTGAGAGCACAGCTCCAGCTCCAATTGCAGAAGCATCTACTTCAAGGATGAAGGGTTTATTGGCCACTGGACGATGAAGAATAGGAGCTGAGGCAAAGGCTTGCTTGATGGACCGGAAAGCCTCTTCGGCCTCAGACGACCACAGATGAGGATTGGCACCCTTCCGAATCATGGAGGAGATTGGAGCTGAAAGAGAGGAAAAGTGAGGTATAAACTGCCGATAGTAGTTAGCAAATCCAAGAAATCGCTGAATTGCTTTCACTCCAAGAGGACGCGGCCAGTTGAGCACGGCAGAAACTTTTCCCGGATCCATACACAAACCAGCGTCGGAAATGATGAAACCCAAGAAGGGTAGAGATGACTGTTCGAAGACACATTTTTCCAGTTTTGCATACAGCCGCTTCTCTCTCAAACGCTGAAGTACTTGCCGTACATCTCTTCTGTGAGTAGACAGATCTGGAGAGAACACAAGGATATCGTCCAAGTACACTACAACACAGGTGTAAAGTAGATCCCGAAAAACATCATTTACGAACTCCTGGAAGACTGCGGGTGCATTGCATAAACCGAAGGGCATAACCAAATATTCATAATGACCATCTCTGGTATTAAACGCAGTCTTCCACTCGTCACCAGAACGGATACGGATCAAATTATAAGCTCCTCTGAGATCCAATTTGGTAAAGATTCGTGCTCCACGCAGACGATCAAAGAGTTCTGGTATGAGAGGAAGTGGGTACTTGTTTTTGATCGTGATGGTGTTGAGACCCCGGTAGTCTATACATGGGCGAAGAGAACCGTCCTTCTTTTTAACGAAGAAGAACCCAGCTCCTGCAGGTGAGGAAGACTTTCGAATGAAGCCTCTGGCCAGATTCTCTTGAATATATTCGGACATGGCTTGCGTCTCGGTAGGAGACAATGGGTAAATACGACCCCTAGGTGGAGTAGAACCAGGAACAAGGTCTATCGGGCAGTCATAAGAACGGTGCGGCGGCAAAATCTCCGCTTCCTTCTTGTTAAAGACGTCCGAGAAAGCGCAATAGGCAGGAGGAATTCCCATGGATTCCGAAGGAGACCAAGAGGAGGACGCAGGCTTGACGGGAAGCAGGCACCTGTTCAGACAAGACTGTCCCCACCGTAGAACATCTCCAGTACGCCAGTCCAGCGTGGGTTCGTGATCTCTCAACCAAGGAAGACCCAAAAGGAAAGAATGAGACAAAGAAGGTAAAACATAAAAGGCCAGTTTCTCACGATGAAGTGCTCCAATCTGAAGTTCGACTTCCTCCGTAACCAAGTTGACGGTCTCCCGCAAAGGCTGACCATCGACAGAAGCTATTTGTCTAGGAGTCTCCAAGGGTCTAACAGGTATCCCAAGCCTGTTAACAACCTCGAGCTGAACAAAGTTCCCAGCCGCTCCTGAATCAACATAAGCCTCCAGAGAAAAGTGATGGGAACCTAAATGAAGAATAACAGACAAAACCAGAGGCGGAGAGGAATCATAACCACCTAGGAAGGCCTCTCTTACCTGTCCTAGGCGGATGCGTTTCCCGACTTCTGAGGACACGCGCGTAAGAGATGAGAGGCACTGCCGCAGTAAAAACAAAGACCTTGTGCGAGTCTCTCTTTGCGGCGTTGCTCAGAAGACTTAAGGCGATCGACCTGCATGGGTTCAGGAGAAGATGAAGAAGCCACCGGGGCTGCTTGAGAAAAGGAAGTCCCTCGAGCAACAGTGGTCTGGCGAAGAGGTCTCCTCTCTCTGGCAAGCTCACGAGTGAGCTCCTGAAAGCGCAGATCAATGCGTATGGCCAAGGAGATAAGATCATCCAAAGAGGTGGGAGTGTCCTGTCCCGCCAACTCATCCTTAATCCGTGAAGACAAACCACGCCAAAACGCTCCAACCAAAGCCTCATTATTCCACCCAAGGTCTGAGGACAGAATCCGGAAACGGATGGCGTACTGGGCTACTGAGAGAGTACCCTGGTAAAGGTTAAAGAGGGACTCAGTGGTAGAGACCAGACGACCAGGTTAATCAAAAACCTTACGGAAGGTATCCAGGAACGGATTGAGTTGGGAGACCAAAGGATCATCACGCTCCCAGAGGGGATTAACCCATGCCAAAGCCTCACCCTCCAAATGGGATACTATAAAAGCAACCTTAGCTCGGTCGGTAGGATAAAGTAGCGGAGACAATTCAAAATGCAACTGGCATTGATTAAGAAAGCCACGGCACGCTTTAGAATCCCCACCATACCGAGGAGGTCTAGCAAGTCGGGGAGAGGGTTGTGGCGCAGAGACAGGAGTGGAACCAGAGGCCACATTCTGGAGGGAGCGAAGCCGATCATTAATGGAGGCCATAAAATTCAAAATATGGGACCGAGTGTCCCGTTGTTGATCTAGCTCCTGCTGAAGGGCAACCAACTGCGGAGCAATACCAGGATCAGAAGGCTGTAAAGCCGCTAGGCGAGACTCCATATTCTTTAAAAATGACATGATCCTAGTCTGGTTTTCACGCAAAAAGAGTAACTCCTTTTGAGTGGCAGAGACTCCAGCGGGATCCATGGCCTGATGTTACTGTGACGCTGTAAGAATCTGGCTGCACTCGGATGTCACCCGAGTGCAGTCCGATTAGAGCATGTATATTCAAACGGAGAGTGGACCCACTGGACCGTGATGAAGAACCCCTCTCGGACGAGCTGACCAGGTGGACCGCCCCCTATACAGGGAGAGTTAGGGGCAGGCCCGTGAGGGACTATCGCCACGGAAGCTGGAGGGTCGACTGAGAACAGATGGGAACACAGCAGGCACAAAGGGAAAGAGGGAACAGAAAGGAAATACTGAGACAAGGGAGAAGATGGGAACGCTACAGAGGCACGGAGACTGGCAGGACAATATGGAGAGACCGAGGCTGACGGGAGCAAGGAAAAGATATAGGAGCCGGGCAGGTACTGCAGAGGAAAAGGAACTGAAGGAACAAGACAGGAACACAGGAAACAGGCAGGCACTGCAGAGGGCGGAGGAGACCCAAAGTCAGAGAGCTAGGAACGCTCAGAGACCACAGGTGGCCAGAAGCACTTGTAAACACAAATGAACATCAGGCACAGAGAAGCAGCAGGAAGCAGTTTACATAGCAGCATGGGAGCTACTTCCGGGTTACAGTCCTCCAGGATGACAGAGAGGACAGGAAAGAGCGCCAACAGAGGAATCAGATGTGCGCACGCGCAGAGCTGAATGCGGCGCGCGCGCGCACCCGGCGAGCTGCAGTGGGAAGAGCCGGCGGCAGCAACGGCATGACACATATGCTCTTACAGTGTTTGCTCCACTTATCCTAACTCTCCTTCGCTATCCCCAAACCCCAGCACCCTATAACCAAATAATGATCTCCTCTTACCTCCCCTCCTGACCTCTTCTGCTGACCTGCTCCTCAACCTCAGATCTCACCTAATAAAACATAAAACAAGCCAGCCACTCTCTTTCACCCACCTGTTCTTCCTCTCTCTGCTTCTCCTCACTGCTGGTGACATATCTCCCAATTCTGGACTTCCACAGCCAATACTTCCCATTAATTCCCCCACCTACCGCTCCCTATCTAATATGAACCACCGCAATCTCTCCAACGAAAAACCCGTGCCCTTGACGCCCACCCCCCTGCTTCCTCTCTCTGGAGCACTCTGGAATGCCCGCTCCAGCTGCAATAAGCTTCATGTGATTCATGACCTTTTTTTCTCTCGCAATCTTGCCTTCCTCGGCCTCACAGAAACATGGCTGACACCTCCAGTTATTCAAAACTTTTAACTCCCTCCTCCACCCACCACTGCCCCCTCCAACCTTCCTTATCTCTGCTGAGGAGTTTGCCACATACTTCAAAGATAAGATCGACCGAGCAAGGCAAGTCTTTATTGTTCAACCCCCACAACCCTTTTGTATACCAGACCAATGCCCTTCCTCCATAACCTCCCTCTCCAACATCACTGAAGGGGAGCTTAATTGTCTCCTCTCCAAATCACACCTGACCACTTGTACACTAGACCCCATCCCATCACACCTCTTCCCCAACCTCATCACCACACTTATCCCATCCCTAACGCATCTCTTCAACCTATCACTAACTTCTGGTGCCTTCCCTTCTGCTTTCAAACATGCCACAATCACATCTATCCTTAAAAAGCCAACTCTTGACCCAACCGCTATGTCCAGCTATCGCCCAATATTTCTGCTCCCATTCACTTCCAAACTCCTGGAGCAGCACGTCCACACTGAACTTTCCTACCACCTCTCATCTAACTAGTTCTTTGACAATCTACAATCTGGTTTCTGTCCCCATCATTCCACTGAGACAGCCTTGACCAAAATTACTAACGACCTACTTACAGGTAAAGCTAACGGACAATACTTTTATACTCATCCTTCTAGACCTGTCCTCTGCTTTCGACACTGTTGACCACTGCCTCCTACTACAGACCCTCTCTTCCTTTGGTATCAAAGACCTCACCCTATCCTGGATCTCATCATACCTTTCCAACTGCATATTCAGCATCTCCCACTCCCATACTACCTCCTCATCCCACCCTCTCTCTGTTGGAGTCCCCCAAGGCTCTGTTCTAGGACAACTACTCTTCTCAATCTATACACTTGGCCTGGGAAAACTCATAAAGTCACATGGATTCCAGTACCACCTTTATGTCACCTCTCTGTCCAGAATCCCGGAGTGTCTATCAGCCATATTCTCCTTCTCCTCTTGCTTCCTCAAACTCAATGTGGACAAATCTGAACTCATCATCTTTCCTCCATATCACAGATCTTCCTTACCTGATCTATCACAATAAATGACATCACGCTTTCCCATGTACCGGAAGTTCGCTGCCTCGGAGTAACCCTTGACTCTGCCCTGTCCTTCAAACTGCACATCCAAGCTTTTTCCACCTCGCCTGTCACCTCCAGCTAAAAAATATTTAGAGAATACATTCTTTCCTCAACCCTCAATCTACCCAAATGCTTGTGCATGCCCTCATCATCTCACGCCTCGACTATTGCAACTTCATTTTCTGTGTCCTCCCTGCTAACACTCTCGCACCTCTCTAGTCCATCCTTACCTCTACTGCCCAACTAATTGATCTCTCTCCTCGCTACTCCTCTGCTTTTCCCTATGCAAATCTCTTCACTGGCTCCCATTCCCTCAGTGTATCCTGTTCAAATAACTAATACTGACCTACAAAGCCATCCATAACCTGTCTCCTCCTTATACAGTATCTCTGAACTAATCTCCCACTATATATTCCCTCATGTAACCTCCGGTCCTCCCAACAGCTCCTTCTCTCCTCCACACTTATTCGCTCCTCACCTAATCGCATCCAAGACATCTCCCGAATATCCCCCATCCTCTGGAATTCTGTGCCCCAACACATCCGACTATCAACCACATTCATATCCTTCAGACCCAACCTGAAAACCCACCTCTTCAAGAAAGCTTACAGCCTGCAATGACCCCGCTGCCTCCTCACCACTAGCGGAGCTACCACCTCACCAACATCGGAGCTGCTGCAACCCTTCAACCTTCTGTCTCCTTCCCCACCATCCTGTAGAATGTAAGCCCAAAAGGGCAGGGTCCTCTCCCCTCTGTATCAGTCTGTCATTGTTAGTTTGCTTACTGTAAGTGATATCTTTATATTGTATGTAACCCCTTCTCATGTACAGCACCATGGAATCAATGGTGCTATAAAATTAAATAATAATAATAATACATTTACCATATATTTCGCATTATAAGACGCACTTTTCCCCCCAAATTTGGGGGGAAAATGGGGGTGAATCTTATAATGCGTATATACCTTACCGATACCGTTGCTGCAGGCCGCAGGATGGCTGTGCGGTGGACTCCAGGAAAATGGCCATTGGGGGTGGCACATGCTCAGATGGAGATCTCAGAACCAATATCTCCGGAGATGAGATCTCAGCGCTAAGATCTCATCTCCCAAGATCTTGGCGCCGAGATCTCCATCTGCGCATGCACCGACCCCGGTGGCCATTTTCCTGGAGTCCACCTCACAGATAACCATGGAACTTTTGGGGCTCTGGCCTTTCACAAAATGCCGACAGAGGCCCGGCAGCATCAGAGACAGAGACCCCCGCAGCAGCACCGGGCAGCATCGGTGGACACTCCCATAGCATCGCCAGGCATCCGCAGCACCGGAAACACCTGCAGCAGCACCAGACACCCGCAGCGGCATGTTGTAAGTAGGGTTGAGCGAAACGGGTCGAACATTTTCAAAAGTCGCCGACTTTTGGCGAAGTCGAGTTTCATGAAACCCGATCCGACCCCTGTGCGTGGTCGGCCATGCGGTACGCGACTTTCGCGCCAAAGTCGCGTTTCAATGACGCAAAAAGCGCCATTTCTCAGCCAATGAAGGTAAACGCAGAGTGTGGGCAGCGTGATGACATAGGTCCTGGTCCCCACCATCTTAGAGAAGGGCATTGCAGTGATTGGCTTGCTGTCTGCGGCGTCACAGGGGCTATAAAGGGGAGTTCCCGCCGACCGCCATGTTACTGCTGCTGATCTGAGCTTAGGGAGAGGTTGCTGCCGCTTCGTCAGAAGCAGGGATAGCGTTAGGCAGGGTCCATTAACCACAAAACCGCTTGTGCTGTAGCGATTTCCACTGCCCAATACCACCTTCGGTGTGCAGGGACAGTGGAAGCTCCTTTTTTTTTTTTTTTCCTCAGCGCTGTAGCTCATTGGGCTGCCCTAGAAGGCTCCCTGATAGCTGCATTGCTGTGTGTACGCCGCTGTGCAAACCAACTGCTTTTTTCAAAGCACAAATCCTCTTGTTCCTTCCTTTCTGCACAGCTATCTTGTTTGTTTGTCCACACTTTTTATTTAATTTGTGCATCAGTCCACTCCTTATTGCTGCCTGCCATACCTGGCTGAGATTACTGCAGGGAGATAGTAATTGAAGGACAGTACCTTTTTTTTTTTTTTTTTTTTTGTGGGAGATTAAGATTGACATTTCTGCTAGAGTGCCATCTCTGTCTGTGTCATCTCTCACTCAGTGGGCCATAGAAAGCCTATTTATTTTTTTGCTTGATTTGGGTTCCAAAATCTACCAGAAAAAATCACAACATCAATCAGTGGGAGAAAAATATTGGCCTCAGGGCTTGTGTGCCACTCCTTACTCCTGTGTGTGCCATCTCTCACTCAGTGGACCATAGAAAGCCTATTAATTTTTTTGCTTGATTTGGGTTCTAAATTCTACCTGAAAAAATCAATAAATCAATCAGTGGGAGATTAATATTGGCCTTTGGGCTTGTGTGCCAGTCCTAAGCGTGCCATCTCTCTCTCTCTCAGATAGTGGGCCATAGAAAGCCTATTTTTTTATTATTTTATTGGGTTTATAAATTTTCCCTGGAAAAAAAAAAAAAGTGGGAGATTAATATTGGCCTCTGGGCTTGTGTGCCAGTCCTGAGCGTGCCATCTCTCTCACAAATAGTGGGCCATAGAAAGCCTATTTATTTTTTTGGTTGATTTGGGTTCATAATTCTACCTGAAAAAATCAATCAATCAATCAGTGGGAGAAAAATATTGGCCTCAGGGCTTGTGTGCCACTCCTTACTCCTGTGTGTGCCATCTCTCACTCAGTGGGCCATAGAAAGCCTATTTATTTTTTTGGTTGATTTGGGTTCATAATTCTACCTGAAAAAAATCAATCAATCAATCAATCAGTGGGAGATTAATATTGGGCTTTGGGCTTGTTTGCCAGTCCTAAGCGTGCCATCTCTCTCTCTCAGATAGTGGGCCATAGAAAGCCTATTTATTATTATTTTTTTTATTGGGTTTATAAATTTTCCCTGGAAAAAAAAAAATGGGAGATTAATATTGGCCTCTGGGCTTGTGTGCCAGTCCTGAGCGTGCCATCTCTCTCACAAATAGTGGGCCATAGAAAGCCTATTAATTTTTTTGCTTGATTTGGGTTCCAAAATCTACCAAAAAAAATCACTAAATCAATCAGTGGGAGATTAATATTGGCCTCTGGGCTTGTGTGCCACTCCTGACTCCTGTGAGCGTCATCTGTCACTCAGTGGGCCCTAGAAAGCCTATTTTTTGTTTTATTTGTTTTCTAAATTCTCCCTGAAACAATCATTTTATTTTCTTTGGTTTCTAAATTATTCCTGAAAAAAATCATTTTTTTTGTATTTTTTTTTCTCTCAAGTCTCCCTGAAAAAAAAAAAAAAAAAAATCTGTGGGAGATTCATATTGCCCCTTCTGCTTGTGTGCCAGTCTTGACTCCTGGGTGTGCCATCTCTCTCTCTCTCCCCAATTGTGGGCCATAGAAAGCCTATTAATTTTTTTGCTTGATTTGGGTTCCAAAATCTACCAAAAAAAATCACTAAATCAATCAGTGGGAGATTAATATTGGCCTCTGGGCTTGTGTGCCACTCCTGACTCCTGTGTGCGTCATCTGTCACTCAGTGGGCCCTAGAAAGCCTATTTTTTGTTTTATTTGTTTTCTAAATTCTCCCTGAAACAATCATTTTATTTTCTTTGGTTTCTAAATTATTCCTGAAAAAAATCATTCTTTTTGTATTTTTTTCTCTCTCAAGTCTCCCTGAAAAAAAAAAAAAAAATCTGTGGGAGATTCATATTGCCCCTTCTGCTTGTGTGCCAGTCTTGACTCCTGGGTGTGCCATCTCTCTCTCTCTCCCCAATTGTGGGCCATAGAAAGCCTATTAATTTTTTTGCTTGATTTGGGTTCCAAAATCTACCAAAAAAAATCACTAAATCAATCAGTGGGAGATTAATATTGGCCTCTGGGCTTGTGTGCCACTCCTGACTCCTGTGTGCGTCATCTGTCACTCAGTGGGCCCTAGAAAGCCTATTTTTTGTTTTATTTGTTTTCTAAATTCTCCCTGAAACAATCATTTTATTTTCTTTGGTTTCTAAATTATTCCTGAAAAAAATCATTTTTTTTGTATTTTTTTTTCTCTCAAGTCTCCCTGAAAAAAAAAAAAAAATCTGTGGGAGATTCATATTGCCCCTTCTGCTTGTGTGCCAGTCTTGACTCCTGGGTGTGCCATCTCTCTCTCTCTCTCCCCAATTGTGGGCCATAGAAAGCCTATTAATTTTTTTTGCTTGATTTGGGTTCCAAAATCTACCAAAAAAAATCACTAAATCAATCAGTGGGAGATTAATATTGGCCTCTGGCCTTGTGTGCCACTCCTGACTCCTGTGTGCGTCATCTGTCACTCAGTGGGCCCTAGAAAGCCTATTTTTTGTTTTATTTGTTTTCTAAATTCTCCCTGAAACAATCATTTTATTTTCTTTGGTTTCTAAATTATTCCTGAAAAAAAATCATTTTTTTTGTATTTTTTTTTCTCTCAAGTCTCCCTGAAAAAAAAAAAAAAAAAAATCTGTGGGAGATTCATATTGCCTCTTCTGCTTGTGTGCCAGTCTTGACTCCTGGGTGTGCCATCTCTCTCTCTCTCCCCAATTGTGGGCCATAGAAAGCCTATTAATTTTTTTGCTTGATTTGGGTTCCAAAATCTACCAAAAAAAATAACTAAATCAATCGGTGGGAGATTAATATTGGCCTCTGGGCTTGTGTGCCACTCCTGACTCCAGTGTGCGTCCTCTCTCACTCAGTGGGCCCTACAAAGCCTTTTTTTTTTTTTTCCTAAATTCTCCCTGAAACAATCATTTCATTTTATTTGTTTTATAAATTCTTCTGTAAAAAAGTAATTTTTTTTTTAATTTTTTTTTTTTTCTGAAGTCTCCCTTTTAAAAAAAACAAACACAAATCAGTGGGAGATAAATATTTACATTTGCGCTTCAGTGACAGTCCTGCGTGTGTGCCATCTCATTTGTTGCCAACAACAACAGAGTGTGTAACATTGTGGCTGATTTTCGTTGTGGTCTCACCCACCTGTAAAGGGGTAGCTAAATCATACTGAAGTTATAGCTCACCGTGTAAGTTGTGTGACAGCAACAAATACCGTTCGTTTGGTAACGTTTTTAAAACAATGAGGAAGTCTGGTGGAAGAGGTCGTGGCCGGGGGCGTTCATTGTCAGCTGGTAATGAGGGTAGTGGTAGTGGTGGAGCATCAGCTGGTCGTGGGAAAAAAAATATTGCACCTAAGTCTGGAGCTGTGGAGCCAGGTTCGTCGTCTGGCTACACAAGGCCTCGAACGCTCCCTTTTCTGGGAGTAGGAAAACCGCTTTTAAAGCCGGAGCAGCAAGAGCAAGTTTTGGCTTATCTTGCTGACTCAGCCTCTAGCTCTTTTGCCTCCTCTCGTGAAACTGGTAAATGTCAAAGCAGCGCGTCGTTAGTGGATGTTCACGGTCAGGGACAAGTCGCTTCCTTGTCCTCTTCAGCAAAAACAACAACAGAGAAGAATGCAGCAGGCGACACAACGGGTTACTCCATGGAGCAATTTACACATACCGTCCCTGGCTTAGAAAGTGAAGCAGTTAACAGTCCATGCCCATTACAAGTTGAATCTGACATGGAGTGCACTGATGCACAGCCACAGCCAGACTACTATCCTGGTCCTTTGACTCAGACCACAACATTGCCCTCGCAGGGTGCTGATCAAGAATCAGACCCTGATGAGACTATGTTGCCCCATCACGAACGCTATACCACTGACCGACACGGTGACACAGACGAAGTTGCACACGAGCTACAAGAAGAGGTAATAGATGACCCAGTTCTTGACCCCGATTGGCAGCCATTGGGGGAACAGGGTGCAGGCGGCAGCAGTTCTGAAGCGGAGGAGGAGGGGCCGCAGCAGGCATCAACATCGCAACAGGTTCCATCTGCCGGGCCCGTATCTTGCCCAAAACGCGTGGCAAAGCTAAAACCTGTTGGAGGACAGCGTGGCCATCCGGTTAAAGCTCAGTCTGCAATGCCTGAAAAGGTATCCGATGCTAGAAAGAGTGCAGTCTGGCATTTTTTTAAACAACATCCAATTGATCAGCGCAAAGTCATCTGTCAAAAATGTTCAACTACCTTAAGCAGAGGACAGAATCTGAAAAGTCTCAATACAAGTTGCATGCATAGACATTTAACCACCATGCATTTGCAAGCCTGGACTAACTACCAAACGTCCCTTAAGGTTGTAGCACCCTCGGCCAATGAAGCTAGTCAGCAACGCAACATCACTTCCGGCAGTGTAGGGCCACCATTTTCCGCACCACCTGCAGTATCTGTGCAGGTTTCTTTGCCAGGCCAAAGCCGTCAGGGTCAGGGAATCACCAGTTTCGTAGTAGGAAACACTGCATCTAGGGCACCGGTGGCAACAATACCATCTCCCACCGTCTCTCAGTCTGCCATGTCCACTGGCACCCCCGCTAGTTCCAGCTCTCCAGTCCAGCTCACCCTACATGAGACTATGGTTAGAAAAAGGAAGTACTTAGCCTCGCATCCGCGTACACAGGGTTTGAACGCACACATAGCTAGACTAATCTCGTTAGAGATGATGCCCTACCGGTTAGTTGAAAGCGAAGCTTTCAAAGCCCTGATGGACTACGCTGTACCACGCTACGAGCTACCCAGTCGACACTTTTTTTCCAGAAAAGCCATCCCAGCCCTCCACCAGCATGTTAAAGAGCGCATCGTCCATGCACTCAGGCAATCTGTGAGCACAAAGGTGCACCTGACAACAGATGCATGGACCAGTAGGCATGGCCAGGGACGTTACGTGTCCATCACGGCACACTGGGTAAATGTGGTGGATGCAGGGTCCACAGGGGACAGCAAGTTTGGGACAGTTCTGCCTAGCCCACGGTCTAGGAAACAATTGGCTGTAGCCGTTCGCACCCCCTCCTCCTCCTCTTCGTCCTCCTGCAGAAGCGAGAGCTCGTCCACAGACCGCAGTCGCACAACCACTCCATCCGCAGCTGCCACTGTTGCACACCAGGTCTCCCATTATGGGGCAGCTACTGGCAAACGTCAGCAGGCTGTATTGGCTATGAAGTGTTTGGGCGACAACAGACACACCGCGGAAGTTCTGTCCGAGTTCTTGCAGAAAGAAACGCAGTCGTGGCTGGGCACTGTAGATCTTGAGGCAGGCAAGGTAGTGAGTGATAACGGAAGGAATTTCATGGCTGCCATCTCCCTTTCCCAACTGAAACACATTCCTTGCCTGGCTCACACCTTAAACCTGGTGGTGCAGTGCTTCCTGAAAAGTTATCCAGGGTTATCCGACCTGCTCCTCAAAGTGCGTGGACTTTGCTCACATATCCGCCGTTCGCCCGTACACTCCAGCCGTATGCAGACCTATCAGCGTTCTTTGAACCTTCCCCAGCATCGCCTAATCATAGACGTTGCAACAAGGTGGAACTCAACACTGCACATGCTTCAGAGACTGTGTGAACAGAGGCGGGCTGTTATGTTTTTGTGGGAGGATACACATACACGGGCAGGCAGTAGGATGGCAGACATGGAGTTGTCAGGTGTGCAGTGGTCGAAGATTCAAGACATGTGTCAAGTCCTTCACTGTTTTGAGGAATGCACACGGCTGGTTAGTGCAGACAACGCCATAATAAGCATGAGCATCCCCCTAATGCGTCTGCTGATGCAAAGTTTGACGCACATAAAGGATCAGGCGTCTGCAGCTGAGGAAGAGGAAAGCCTTGATGACAGTCAGCCATTGTCTGGCCAGGGCAGTGTACAGGACGAGGTAGCGGGCGAAGAGGAGGAGGAGGACGAGGAGGATGATGGGGATGATTATATTTTTAATGAGGAAGCTTTTCCGGGGCCACTGGAAATTGGTGGCGCGGCAAGGCCGGGTTCTGGTTTTTTGAGGGACACAAGTGACGTTGATTTGCCTGAAACTGCCCCTCAACCAATCACAACCGCAGATTTGAGAACTGGAACTTTGGCCCACATGGCGGATTATGCCTTACGTATCCTCAAAAGGGACACACGCATAACTAAAATGATGAATGATGACGATTACTGGTTGGCCTGCCTCCTTGATCCTCGCTATAAAGGCAAATTGCAAAATATAATGCCACATGAGAACTTGGAACTAATATTAGCAACCAAACAATCAACTCTTGTTGACCGTTTGCTTCTGGCATTCCCTGCACACAGCGCCCGTGATCGTTCTCACACGAGCTGCAGGGGCCAGCAGACCAGAGGAGTTAGAGGGGCAGAAATCAGAAGTGGCATTGGCCAGAGGGGTTTTCTGACCAGGTTGTGGAGTGATTTTGCTATGACCGCAGACAGGACAGGTACTGCAGCATCAATTCAAAGTGACAGGAGACAACATTTGTCCAGTATGGTTACAAACTATTTTTCATCCCTTATCGATGTTCTCCCTCAACCGTCATTCCCATTTGATTACTGGGCATCAAAATTAGACACCTGGCCAGAATTGGCAGAATATGCATTGCAGGAGCTTGCTTGCCCGGTAGCTAGTGTCCTATCAGAAAGAGTATTCAGTGCTGCAGGTTCAATACTAACAGAAAAAAGGACTCGTCTGGCTACCCAAAATGTAGATGATCTAACCTTCATTAAAATGAACCACAACTGGATTTCGAAATCTTTTGCCCCACCTTGCCCGGCTGACACCTAGCTTTCCTATGAAAAGGTCTTGCCTGTGGACTATTCTGAATGCCTTTTCCAATCTCGTAATTTTCTGCACCTGATTGTCCAGCATACGACATGTTTACACCTCACTAAATGGCCAAACTCCCCACACGGGGCCGTGGTATCGACACTTGGCGACAGCACCCGTGAGAGTGCAGCTTGTCTGAAGAGGTGGGTGAGCCTGCTTTTGGTCGATGGCACTGCCACTGGGTCCCTCCTAGTACAATAAAGTGTCTCTGGCGGTGGTGGTGCGCACCCAACGTCAGACACACCGTTGTAATATGAGGGGCCCTGGGCCTGTACCGCCGGCCACAAGACAGTTTCCCCCCACCCCAGCTCAAACAGTGCTCTACCACTTGCAAAATTATCTCACAGCTCCACCAATGTTTAGTCTATGCGCTGACATCCTTCAATGCCTGCCACTGACAATACCATTGTATTGACATTTTTGTTATGTTAGGCCTTCGATGCCTGTCTGTGGTCACTCCTTCCACTAGGCCTCCACTGACCACACCACTGCTGCCCGTGTACCCCTGGAACCAATTTAAAATTGCCTACAGCCATGTGTTATTATTTTAGGCCTTCGATGCCTGTCTGCGGTCACTCCTTCCACTAGGCCTCTACTGACCACACCACTGCTGCCCGTGTACCCCTGGAACCAATTTAAAATTGCCTACAGCCAGCCCAATATTTTTATTTTAGGCCTTCAATGCCTGTCTGCGGTCCATTCTTTCAACTACTACTACACTGACCAGGGCACTGCTGCCCGTGTACCCCTGGAACCAATTTAAAATTGCCTACAGCCATGTGTTATTATTTTAGGCCTTCGATGCCTGTCTGCGGTGACTCCTTCCACTAGGCCTCCACTGACCACACCACTGCTGCCCGTGTACCCCTGGAACCAATTTAAAATTGCCTACAGCCATGTGTTATTATTTTAGGCCTTCGATGCCTGTCTGTGGTCACTCCTTCCACTAGGCCTCCACTGACCACACCACTGCTGCCCGTGTACCCCTGGAACCAATTTAAAATTGCCTACAGCCAGCCCAATTTTTTTATTTTAGGCCTTCGATGCCTGTCTGCGGTCCATTCTTTCAACTACTACTACACTGACCAGGGCACTGCTGCCCGTGTACCCCTGGAACCAATTTAAAATTGCCTACAGCCATGTCTTATTATTTTAGGCCTTCGATGCCTGTCTGCGGTCACTCCTTCCACTAGGCCTCTACTGACCACACCACTGCTGCCCGTGTACCCCTGGAACCAATTTAAAATTGCCTACAGCCAGCCCAATTTTTTTATTTTAGGCCTTCGATGCCTGTCTGCGGTCCATTCTTTCAACTACTACTACACTGACCAGGGCACTGCTGCCCGTGTACCCCTGGAACCAATTTAAAATTGCCTACAGCCATGTCTTATTATTTTAGGCCTTCGATGCCTGTCTGCGGTCACTCCTTCCACTAGGCCTCCACTGACCACACCACTGCTGCCCGTGTACCCCTGGAACCAATTTAAAATTGCCTACAGCCAGCCCAATTTTTTTATTTTAGGCCTTCGATGCCTGTCTGCGGTCCATTCTTTCAACTACTACTACACTGACCAGGGCACTGCTGCCCGTGTACCCCTGGAACCAATTTAAAATTGCCTACAGCCATGTGTTATTATTTTAGGCCTTCGATGCCTGTCTGTGGTCACTCCTTCCACTAGGCCTCCACTGACCACACCACTGCTGCCCGTGTACCCCTGGAACCAATTTAAAATTGCCTACAGCCAGCCCAATTTTTTTATTTTAGGCCTTCGATGCCTGTCTGCGGTCCATTCTTTCAACTACTACTACACTGACCAGGGCACTGCTGCCCGTGTACCCCTGGAACCAATTTAAAATTGCCTACAGCCATGTGTTATTATTTTAGGCCTTCGATGCCTGTCTGTGGTCACTCCTTCCACTAGGCCTCCACTGACCACACCACTGCTGCCCGTGTACCCCTGGAACCAATTTAAAATTGCCTACAGCCATGTGTTATTATTTTAGGCCTTCGATGCCTGTCTGTGGTCACTCCTTCCACTAGGCCTCCACTGACCACACCACTGCTGCCCGTGTACCCCTGGAACCAATTTAAAATTGCCTACAGCCAGCCCAATTTTTTTATTTTAGGCCTTCGATGCCTGTCTGCGGTCCATTCTTTCAACTACTACTACACTGACCAGGGCACTGCTGCCCGTGTACCCCTGGAACCAATTTAAAATTGCCTACAGCCATGTCTTATTATTTTAGGCCTTCGATGCCTGTCTGCGGTCACTCCTTCCACTAGGCCTCTACTGACCACACCACTGCTGCCCGTGTACCCCTGGAACCAATTTAAAATTGCCTACAGCCAGCCCAATTTTTTTATTTTAGGCCTTCGATGCCTGTCTGCGGTCCATTCTTTCAACTACTACTACACTGACCAGGGCACTGCTGCCCGTGTACCCCTGGAACCAATTTAAAATTGCCTACAGCCATGTCTTATTATTTTAGGCCTTCGATGCCTGTCTGCGGTCACTCCTTCCACTAGGCCTCCACTGACCACACCACTGCTGCCCGTGTACCCCTGGAACCAATTTAAAATTGCCTACAGCCAGCCCAATTTTTTTATTTTAGGCCTTCGATGCCTGTCTGCGGTCCATTCTTTCAACTACTACTACACTGACCAGGGCACTGCTGCCCGTGTACCCCTGGAACCAATTTAAAATTGCCTACAGCCATGTGTTATTATTTTAGGCCTTCGATGCCTGTCTGTGGTCACTCCTTCCACTAGGCCTCCACTGACCACACCACTGCTGCCCGTGTACCCCTGGAACCAATTTAAAATTGCCTACAGCCAGCCCAATTTTTTTATTTTAGGCCTTCGATGCCTGTCTGCGGTCCATTCTTTCAACTACTACTACACTGACCAGGGCACTGCTGCCCGTGTACCCCTGGAACCAATTTAAAATTGCCTACAGCCATGTGTTATTATTTTAGGCCTTCGATGCCTGTCTGTGGTCACTCCTTCCACTAGGCCTCCACTGACCACACCACTGCTGCCCGTGTACCCCTGGAACCAATTTAAAATTGCCTACAGCCATGTGTTATTATTTTAGGCCTTCGATGCCTGTCTGCGGTCACTCCTTCCACTAGGCCTCCACTGACCACACCACTGCTGCCCGTGTACCCCTGGAACCAACATCAGAAAATATAAAAATAAGTATTTTGCTTATAAAAAAGAAAATACTGGAGAGATATCAAATGCAGACATTTTAACATTAAAAACAAACACACAACTAAAATCTGGTACAGTACTAAAAATGGCCACCAGCTACAATTACTTTCTCCTGCAAGTAGTTAACTGAAAGGTTTTTTAAATTGAAAACACAGATATGGCATCCACCGAGTGTTGTCCTGTCGCGTCTTCTTTATATTATTGCCGAGAAGATGCAAAACAATGAAAATAATAAAATCATTAATTACCAAAATAATAGAGAAAGTCAACACCACATTGCAAATAAACATTCATTCCAAATACAGAAGCAGGGCGCGTCCGAGGGTGAGTATATACCTAATAAGAATATAATCACCCTCGGACGCGCAATGCTTATTTCCAACAGCCTTCCTTCCTAAGAATCAGCCCTTCCGTGGTGTAGAGAGACGTTGTGTTACACTCCAAGGTGTTCCCCAGGTTGCCTTTCCTGAGCTTCGATCTTCCGGCTCTCGTTTAGTAGTTGTTGGAAACTACGCTGCATTAGGCCTTCAAATTGGGTATGGGGTGTAGAGAGATGGTGTGTTCCACTCCAAGGTGTTCCCCAGGTTGCCTTTCCTGAGCTTCGATCTTCCGGCTCTCGTTTAGTAGTTCTTGGAAACTACACTGCATTAGGCCTTCAAATTGGGTATGGGGTGTAGAGAGAGGGTGTGTTACACTCCAAGGTGTTCCCCAGGTTGCCTTTCCTGAGCTTCGATCTTCCGGCTCTCGTTTAGTAGTTCTTGGAAACTACACTGCATTAGGCCTTCAAATTGGGTATGGGGTGTAGAGAGAGGGTGTGTTACACTCCAAGGTGTTCCCCAGGTTGCCTTTCCTGAGCTTCGATCTTCCGGCTCTCGTTTAGTAGTTGTTGGAAACTACACTGCATTAGGCCTACAAATTGGGTATGGGGTGGAGAGAGATGGTGTGTTACACTCCAAGGTGTTCCCCAGGTTTCCTTGCCATTGCTTCGGTCTTCCGACTCTCGTTTAGTAGTTGTAGAAAAGTACACTGCATTAGGCCTACAAAATGGGTATGGGGTGGAGAGAGATGGTGTGTTACACTCCAAGGTGTTCCCCAGGTTGCCTTTCCTGAGCTTCTATCTTCAGGCTCTCATTAAATTGTGGTTAAATGGAACAACTGCATTTGGCGTACTAGTTGGTTTGGGGCCTACTATCGGTGTCTGCCACTCCTTGCTGTTCTCCTGGTTTCCTGTCCTAAAATTCCATTTTCAGGCTCTCGTTAAGTAGTTGTTAATGTTAGACTGCATTTGGCCTACTAGTTGGGTTGGGGCCTACTATCGGTGTCTGCCACTCCTTGCTGTTCTCCTCCACTGAACAAAGCTGTGCCGCCTGTTTACTACGGTTGCCAATTTTGAACTGCATTTCGACTACTTACTGATTTGGCCCTACTCTCTGTGTCAGCCTCTCATTCCAGTTGTCCTCCACTGCAATGCCCCCTGGTTATTCCTGTGTTACCAATTTTGAACTGCATTTAGCCCACTTTATTCTTTGGGCCTATATCTGTGTTTCCACTTCATCGTGCCCATTGCCCAGCCAGTGATAGATGAGTCTGCTGGTACATTGACCCATAACGCAACATTCCCCGTGCATGCTACACAACAACATTGTGACCCTGCTGAAAGTCAGGTTGCTCTTCCCGCATACCATACCACCTTACACGGGGACAAAGAGGAAGGTGCAGATGAAAGTGCAGGTTCCTTCATCAGGTGGGGGGAGGAATACTAGTTGGCGACGTCACTGGCACAGGGCCTCTCATAGTACGCAAAAGTGTTGCTGCCGGTGGGAGGCGCCCCCGCCGTGCAAACACACCGCTGTACTTTGAGGGGCCCTGTGCCAGTGCCAATGCCAACAAGTGGGCCCCCCCTGCTTGCTCAGGATCACAGCACTTGCAAAGTTGAAATACTTACCTCTCCCTGCTCCACTGCCGTGACGTGGTCCAGATTTCCTGGGCCCACTAATTACTTGAACCAGCCCTACCCCACACAACTTTAGCCAAATGACCCCCAATTTCAAATGCCTTCCAATTATTATAAGGTAAATTACGCTTGACAAGCTTCATTAAGAAGAATGGATGGTTTTGACATTAAAATGGGCACTCTAGGTGTTTTCCTGGCCCCCACTCACTGCCGACTATGCTGCCCCATTGACTTGCATTGGGTTTCGTGTTTCGGTCGATCCCGACTTTACGTCATAATCGGCCGATTTCACTCGACCCGACTTTTGAGATAGTCGGGTTTCGCGAAACCCGGCTCGACTCTAAAAAGGTCAAGGTCGCTCAACTCTAGTTGTAAGGAGATTAACTGGACCGGGGGTGCCTCTCTTGTGCCAGTTCCGGGACTGTCACCAATGTTGCACGGGAGAGAGCTTTCAGACACAGAACGACCTTTGCACTGAACAGTAGGGGGCGTATCTCACATGAAAAGCGCTGTGCGCAGGAAAAGGAGAGGAGACCTGGAGGAAGACTGAGTACGCAGCAGGGTAAAGTGCAGGCTTTGTCAGCGGAGCATCGCTTGAGCGCAGACCCACCGTGCAGATCCCCTCTGTGTCCACTGTTCGTGTACTACAGACTGCAAAGCCTCCGTTGTCTCCTGTTCCTGGAGGTGACTCACACTCTAGACCCATGACTGCTGTGTGCGTGTGGTCCCGCCGAGAACAGGTGACTAGGCCAAAAGTGACTGAATCCTCACCCGCATACAGCGCGGAGTAGAGATATGTTCCGGCGGTATCACCCAATGAGGTGAGCCCTATACTAGGAAACTGTGGGAACAGGAGCCCACCTAGGACAATAAAGACTCCCCGCTTGCATTGAGAATCAGACCTCCGTCTACTCAGGACAACTCTGGAACTTCATGTGCCGCTGGTGTCGGCACCATCGTTGGAGACCGAGACGCTGCAGTCAAGAAACCAACAGGCTGATAAGTTTACTCTCTTGAACTTTTGCCTTACTCTTTTTCTCCCTATTCATTCCCTCCTTTGCCACATTGCACTATACCTTACCTGAACTGGGGCTGAAATTCAGTCCTGGCATTTGAAATCACACAAGCCCATGTTGTTCCTGTCCCCGAACCCCAGATGGGATATATTACTAATATTACCCTGGATAGAGGAAAGCAAGATTTACTACAAGACCAATATTTTTAATGATACCCGTGGCCTGTTGGGGTAAGTGAAGGAGTCAGCGACTTTGTGCTCTGTCAAAACTTTTAACAGTATGGGTGTCTTGAAAATATAGATTCTGTTAATAACGTAGCAGATGTAACACCCTAGGTTACCAGTTGTTACAGTGATGTTTCCTTCCTTTCGGGGAGGGTGATATCATGCTTGGAGGCTAGGAGGATTTCCTTTATCAGGTAAGCACCTACATAAAACACAGTCTGAATCCAGGCCAGAAGGGGGAGCTCTGAACCCGGATTCAGGGAAGCTTCCCCACCTTTAAGTATTCTGGTCTGGAGGAGGAGTTAGACAGTCGGTCCAGGGAGACCAGGAGAGAAGCAAATCGGGAGAGACAGTGGAAGAGTGAGGACAGAGACCAGACAGTGGGGTCATGCAGCCACGAGTAAGCTTCAGCTCCAGGAAGGACGAGAACCTGAAGGGTTGGATTGTAGTGAGCATCAGAGGAAAGAAGCACAGGAGAAGAAAAGGGCTTAGATGTGAACTGTGACTGGGCACCCTCTGGGCCGAAGCGCAGGAACCGGGCACCGGGAGCCCGAGGCTGTGTTGTATTCCAGGTCGCACGGCAGAACTGGAGGGCATAGGACTTTATTTAATTTGCCCGCACCCACACCTGAAGGTGCAGTAGTACACGAGGAGCCCGGCTCGTGATAGAGACCCTATAAAAAGGCTCACACTGCCCACCATACGGGTAACTGTCCTAGGACAGGATTTTGCCAGCAAGCTACAGGCAACAGGAACCTCGCATATGAGCGTGAGTAGGAAGGCTTACAAAGCTTCACCTGGGAGAGGGATCCACCCTTGCCTTCAAGCCGGCCGGACCATATTATCACCTGTTCCGGGTACCCTGGACTGTGGCCTGCTACCACCAGTAAACCACCTGTGGGAAGCGTCACCATCTTTGCTGCAGTAACATCACCCCAGAGGACTCCTTTAGGCAGCATTTGTCCCCTCTGACCTAGAACCACAGGTGGCGTCACGAAGACAAACTTTATTCCTATAATCCCTTTTAAGACTTTACCCTTAACTTGGGCGCCCAGGGCCACGGACCGGGTCGCAGCCACCGTGACATCCCCTTTAAGTACCGGACCCGATACTGAGTACCCCACGGCCCTGGCGGGCGACTCACAGACAAGGCAGCCCACAACCAGACAGACCCTTCTGGCATTTGCCAGAATTGCCAGATGGCCAGTCCGGCCCTGCCTCCCATACTCCCTCTCTCCTTGTGTGGAGTTTGTCTGTTAATAAATTTGCTAACTCTTGATCTGCCTCCTGTCTGTGACGACATCCTGGTTCCTGCATTTCTACATTTGGCGTAGACGTTCCACAGCACGGAGGCGGCAGAGCAAGCAGTTGGGGTGGGCTCTAGGTCTAGTATATCCCTGGGGGCAATGCTAAATATCCTTCCAAAGTTACTGGGAACATTACTATGCTATGGTGCTGGACTGAACCCCATGACCCCTGCATTAGAGGCGGAGGTTGCTATGATGGCTCTAGATCAGGGGTCTCAAACACGCGGGCCGCATGCGGCCCCTCCGGTTGCTTCATGCGGCCTGCAGGCACATAGACCCCGTATCGATCGAGCTTGCTCCAGCAGCCACCGACATCCGCACTGTAGTGCAGTGTATTGCCGCGCATAGACCGGCTCTCGGCACAGCAATACTGGTGCCAGCCGCCGGCCTATCAGGGGCCTACAACTGAGATCTGCGCATGGCAGTGACATCATACGCCACTGCGCCGGGACGCAGATGTCAGCTGCAGGCCTCTGATAGGCCAGCGGCTGACACTAGCATTGCTGTGCAGAGAGCCGGTCTCTGCGCGGCAATACACTGCAATATGTCTGCAATATGGGTACGTGGATGGGGGACATAACGACAAGAATGGGACCAGGATGGGGACGTTACTACGGTGTATAGAGAAACAAATGGTATCACTAAAAATGTCATTTTGCCATGCAAATAATGCAGCCCCCGAAACTAAATGTTTTTCCGTGTGCGGTCCATATATGCAGCCGAGTTTGAGACCCTTGCTTTAGATGGATAAGCAAGGGACTCTGTAATGTTTTGACCCTCCTGGCACGAGACACCTTTCACAAAGTATTACAGATACTAGAGGAGACGCATGGGGACCCCACGGACATAGGGGAGTTACATATGCAAAAATAGGGGGTTGAGTTCCAGCTCCTTAAAATAAACCGTTTATGATACACCTTGTACAATTGTTTTTTACAATTACAGGTCCTTCTCAAAAAATTAGCATATAGTGTTAAATTTCATTATTTACCATAATGTAATGATTACAATTAAACTTTCATATATTATAGATTCATTATCCACCAACTGAAATTTGTCAGGTCTTTTATTGTTTTAATACTGATGATTTTGGCATACAACTCCTGATAACCCAAAAAACCTGTCTCAATAAATTAGCATATCAAGAAAAGGTTCTCTAAACGACCTATTACCCTAATCTTCTGAATCAACTAATTAACTCTAAACACATGCAAAAGATACCTGAGGCTTTTATAAACTCCCTGCCTGGTTCATTACTCAAAACCCCCATCATGGGTAAGACTAGCGACCTGACAGATGTCAAGAAGGCCATCATTGACACCCTCAAGCAAGAGGGTAAGACCCAGAAAGAAATTTCTCAACAAATAGGCTGTTCCCAGAGTGCTGTATCAAGGCACCTCAATGGTAAGTCTGTTGGAAGGAAACAATGTGGCAGAAAACGCTGTACAACGAGAAGAGGATACCGGACCCTGAGGAAGATTGTGGAGAAGGACCGATTCCAGACCTTGGGGAACCTGAGGAAGCAGTGGACTGAGTCTGGTGTGGAAACATCCAGAGCCACCGTGCACAGGCGTGTTCAGGAAATGGGCTACAGGTGCCGCATTCCCCAGGTAAAGCCACTTTTGAACCATAAACAGCGGCAGAGGCGCCTGACCTGGGCTACAGAGAAGCAGCACTGGACTGTTGCTAAGTGGTCCCAAGTACTTTTTTCTGATGAAAGCAAATTTTGCATGTCATTCGGAAATCAAGGTGCCAGAGTCTGGAGGAAGACTGGGGAGAAGGAAATGCCAAAATGCCTGAAGTCCAGTGTCAAGTACCCACAGTCAGTGATGGTGTGGGGTGCCATGTCAGCTGCTGGTGTTGGTCCACTGTGTTTCATCAAGGGCAGGGTCAATGCAGCTAGCTATCAGGAGATTTTGGAGCACTTCATGCTTCCATCGGCTGAAATGCTTTATGGAGATGAAGATTTCATTTTTCAGCACGACCTGGCACCTGCTCACAGTGCCAAAACCACTGGTAAATGGTTTACTGACCATGGTATTACTGTGCTCAATTGGCCTGCCAACTCTCCTGACCTGAACCCCATAGAGAATCTGTGGGATATTGTGAAGAAAAAGTTGAGAGACGCAAGACCCAACACTCTGGATGAGCTTAAGGCCGCTATTGAAGCATCCTGGGCCTCCATAACATCTCAGCAGTGTCACAGGCTGATTGCCTCCATGCCACGCCGCATTGAAGCAGTCATTTCTGCCAAAGGATTCCCGACCAAGTATTGAGTGCATAACTGAACATTATTATTTGTTGTTTTTTTTGTTTGTTATTAAAAAACACTTTTATTTGATTGGATGGGTGAAATATGCTAATTTATTGAGACAGGTTTTTTGGGTTATCAGGAGTTGTATGCCAAAATCATCAGTATTAAAACAATAAAAGACCTGACAAATTTCAGTTGGTGGATAATGAATCTATAATATATGAAAGTTTAATTGTAATCATTACATTATGGTAAATAATGAAATTTAACACTATATGCTAATTTTTTGAGAAGGACCTGTATATGAATAAACGGTTTATTTTAAGGAGCTGGAACTCAACCCCCTTTTTTTCTTCTGATGAACAGTATGTCTGCCTGCAGCGGAGTTCCGAGCACCTGCGGTGGTTACTGGTGAGCTGGCGAACACTGGTTTCTTTTACTGGAGTTACATATGCACCAGTTTTGCCGGGTTCAAAGAGAGGGGGAGACGGTGACCCAGTACATAAATGCACTACAGGAGATCCATACTGCCATTACTAGAAAAAAAGGTGTAGGCACAGAATCTACTGACATAGTACTGCGGGACCAGTTGGTGACAGGCTTGCGAGACATGCTGTTAAAACAAGCTTTATGGGAGCGCTTGCGGGTAAACCCACGCATGACTTTTGAGAAGTAGGGAGCGAAGCACGCATGCGTGAACAAGAGCAGAGGGTGACGGTTCTGGTGGGGCAGGTCTGAAGCCGAGAGGTATCTGTGATAATGGCCACTGCACCCCAATGGGTGGAAG
The DNA here is from genome assembly GCF_032444005.1 of Ranitomeya imitator. Taxonomy (NCBI): domain Eukaryota; kingdom Metazoa; phylum Chordata; class Amphibia; order Anura; family Dendrobatidae; genus Ranitomeya; species Ranitomeya imitator. The sequence continues at coordinate 334,944,999 of NC_091283.1, read as the reverse complement.
AATTGTGAATGGAGATTCAGCATATACATAAAGAGTTGGTTGATTCAAAAAAGAAGCCCATAGTTATCTCTAGTTCGCCTGTGAGCAGAAGCGAGCCGGTTCGGAGAGAAGGGCCCCCCACATGTTACAACTGTGGAGAAACTGGACATATACTGTAGCTTGGGGCTTTGCACGTCGGTGTAGGTCTCTACAACGCCATCCATTAAACTATGAGGTTCTGAGCCTGGGGGACGCCGGCCTGAGCCTGAACAGTCAAGAAGGAGTACGAGAAGTCCCACAAATCTCTTTTCCATGTGTCCTCTCGTCTGGGCTGAGATGGATGGTCAGGCTGTATGCTGTCTGGTCGATACTGGCTCACAGGTAACCTCGATGCCTGAAGCATACTTCCAACGACATTTACCGAGGTGATGCGGCCTGAATGGGGCCCGGTGATTAAGTTATCGGCTGCCAATCACTTGCCCATCATGGTTGCAGGGGTGGTCTGGATGCAGATAACGGTCTGCTGTAAGGATCTAGGTTTGGAAGTGCATTTGAACAGCAAGGTGGATTGCTGTTAAGGGAACTAGAGAAAAAAAAAAAAAGTGTGAACGGCGGTAAGTGTGACTTGTGATTCAGTGACTTTGGATTCAGGGAGTTTCCAAGGGAGGAATTACTGAATTGCTGTCTGTTTTTTATTAATACTTTGTATTTATTTATTTTTTTTTTATTTAACTTTTCTGTCTGGTGCAATCCCCATTAGGAAATATGCTCCACTATTGTTAATGCCATCCAGTGCACATCTTGCCACATGTATGCAGTCCTTGAGCAGCCGGTCGAGGGTGCATACTGCTGTGCGAGATGTGAGCACGTTGTGCATTTGGAAACCCAGATTCTGAATCTAAATGTGCAGCTGGCAACACTGAGATCCATAGACAATATGGAGAGGAGTTTTCTGCTCACTGAGCAGACGCTCAATGGGATAGATGAGGTGGGGGATGGTAGGATGGAGCTGCAGGATGGTGAAGTAGCAAGCTGGGTGACAGGAAGCGGGGTAGAGGGAAGAGTGCCAGGGAGGCTAGTCCTGATCTGGAACACCCCAATAAGTTTGCTAAGTTGGCAGATGAGGGGGGTGCCAGTACAGGGATAGCACTGCTGCAGCTAGGCATGTCCTCTGAAAGCCAGAGGAGTGACTGCTCCAGTAAGGAGGGAAATAGGAGAGCAGGGCAGGCCAGACAGGTGCTGGTAGTGGGCAACTCAATTATTAGGGGAACAGATAGGGCAATCTGTCACAAAGACAGGGATCGAACAGTGTGCTGCCTACCTGGCGCTTGAGTCCGACACATCGCTGATCGGGTGGACAGATTACTGGGAGGGGCTGGGGAGGACCCAGCGGTCATGGTGCACATTGGCACAAATGACAAAGTTAGAGGTAGGTGGAAGGTCCTTAAAGATGATTTCAGGGAATTAGGCCGCAAGCTGAAAGCAAGGACCTCCAACGTGGTATTTTCCGAAATACTGCCTGTACCACGAGCCACGCCAGAGAGGCAACGGGAGATTAGGGAGGTTAATAAGTGGCTCAAGAATTGGTGTAGGAAGGAGGGGTTTGGGTTCCTGCAGAACTGGGCCGACTTCTCAGTTGGCTACAGGCTCTACGCTAGGGACGGGCTGCATTTCAATGGGGAAGGTGCAGCTGTGCTGGGGGAGAAAATGGCTAGAAGGCTGGAGGAGTGTTTAAACTAGGAATTGGGGGGGAGGGTATTCATTTTATAGAAGGGGAAGATAGTGCAGATAGAGACCTGGGCACAAATAAGGAAGTTGGGGGTGGCGGTGGCATGGGAGGTGGGGTTAGAACAGTTAATAATTTAAGAAATAGAGGTACAGAGAGGAACATCAAATGCATGTATACTAATGCCAGAAGCCTCGCCAACAAAATGGACGAATTAGAACTAATGTTGTTGGAGCATAATTATGACATGGTGGGGATATCTGAAACATGGCTGGATGAGAGCCATGACTGGGCTGTTAACTTGCAGGGCTATAGCCTGTTCAGAAATGACCGTACAGATAAGCGAGGGGGAGGGGTGTGTCTATATGTAAAATCATCCTTAAAACCCATCCTGCGTGATAATATAGGTGAATCTAATGAAAATGTAGAATCCCTGTGGGTGGAGATAAGGTGAGGGGGAAAAATAATAAATTACTGATAGGGGTTTGTTATAAATCTCCAAAAATAATGGAAGCAATGGAGAATATCCTCATAAAGCAAATAGATGAAGCTGCGACTCAAGGGGAAGTCATTATTATGGGGGACTTCAACTACCCTGAAATAGATTTGGGAACAGAAACCTGCAGTTCCAACAAAGGTAATCGGTTTTTGACAACTATGAGAGACAATTACCTTTCACAACTGGTTCAGGACACAACAAGAAGGGGGGCACTGCTAGACCTAATATTAACCAACAGGCCAGACCGCATAGCAAATATAAGGGTTGGGGGTCACTTGGGAAATAGCGATCACAAAATAATAAGTTTTCATGTATCCTTTAGATGTGTAATAGAGGGGTTACAAGGACACTAAACTTCAGGAGAGCAAAATTCCAACGGATGAGAGAGGATCTTGGTGCAATTAACTTGGACGATATCCTGAGACACAAAAATACACAAAGAAAATGGGAGACGTTTAGTAGCATCCTGGATAGGACCTGTGCACAGTATATACCGTATGGGAATAAACATACTAGAAATAGGAGGAAACCAATATGGCTAAATAGAGCTGTAAGGGGCGCAATTAGTGACAAAAAGAAAGCATTTAGAGAATTAAAGGAAGTAGGTAGTGAGGAGGCATTAAATAAATACAAAAATTTAAATAAATTCTGTAAAAAGCAAATCAAGGCAGCAAATATTGAGACAGAGAGACTCATTGCCAGAGAGAGTAAAAATAATCCTAAAATATTCTTTAACTACATAAATAGTAAGAAACTAAAAAATGATAGTGTTGGCCCCCTTAAAAATAGTCTGGGTGAAATGGTGGATGAGGATGAGGAAAAAGCCAATATGCTAAATGACTTTTTTTCATCAGTATTTACACAAGAAAATCCCATGGCAGACAAAATGACTAGTGATAAAAATTCTCAATTAAATGTCACCTGCTTAACCCAACAGGAAGTGCGGCGGCGTCTAAAAATCACTAAAATTGACAATTCTCAGGGCCCGGATGGCATACACCCTCGAGTACTGCAGGAATTAAGTACAGTCATTGATAGACCATTATTTTTAATCTTTAAAGACTCCATAATAACAGGGTCTGTACCATAGGACTGGCGTATAGCAAATGTGGTGCCAATATTCAAAAAGGGGACAAAAACTGAATTCGGAAATTATAGGCCAGTAAACTTAACCTCTACTGTGGGTAAAATACTGGAGGGCATTCTAAGGGATGCTATACTGGAGTATCTGAAGAGGAATAACCTCATGACCCAGAATCAGCACGGGTTTACTAGGGACCATTCATGTCAGACTAATTTGATCAGTTTCTATGAAGAGGTAAGTTCCGGATTGGACCAAGGGAGCCCAGTGGATGTAGTGTATATGGACTTTTTAAAAACTTTTAATACGGTGCCACACAAAAGGTTGATACATAAAATGAGAATAATGGGGATAGGGGAAAATATGTGTAAGTGGGTTGAGAGCTGGCTCAGGGATAGGAAACAAAGGGTGGTTATTAATGGAGCACACTCGGACAGGGTAGCGGTTAGCAGTGGGGTACCACAGGGGTCAGTATTGGGCCCTCTTCTTTTTAACATATTTATTAATGACCTTGTAGGGGGCATTCAGAGTAGAATTTCAATATTTGCAGATGACACTAAACTCTGCAGGGTAATCAATACAGAGGAGGACAATTTTATATTTCAGGATGATTTATGTAAATCAGAAGCTTGGGCTGATAAATGGCAAATGAGCTTTAATGGGGATAAATGTAAGGTCATGCACTTGGGTAGAAGTAATAAGATGTATAATTATGTGCTTAATTCTAAAACTCTGGGCAAAACCGTCAATGAAAAACACCTGGGTGTATGGGTGGATGACAAACTCATATTCAGTGGCCAGTGTCAGGCAGCTGCTACAAAGGCAAATAAAATAATGGGATTCATTAAAAGAGGCATAGATGCTCATGAGGAGAACATAATTTTACTTCCATACAAGTCACTAGTTTGACCACACTTAGAATACTGTGCACAGTTCTGGTCTCCGGTGTATAAGAAAGACATAGCTGAATTAGAGCGGGTGCAGAGAAGAGCGACCAAGGTTATTAGAGGACTGGGGGGTCTGCGATACCAAGATAGGTTATTACACTTGGGGCTATTTAGTTTGGAAAAACGAAGACTAAGGGGTGATCTTATTTTAATGTATAAATATATGAGGGGACAGTACAAAGACCTTTCTGATGATCTTTTTAATCATAGACCTGAAACAGGGACAAGGGGGCATCCTTTGTGTTTGGAGGAAAAAAGGTTTAAGCATAATAACAGATGCGGATTCTTTACTATTCCCATAGTCCTTATTGAAACACAAGGCTGTAAGTCACATCAAAAATTAAATAAGTCACATATTCAATTGTGGGATACCACAAAAGAAACAGAAGTGAGGAAGGAAAGAGTATATTTTTTAAAAAGTAATAAAATTTAGTGAAACAATATGTTTAAAATAACACAGAACATTTAATATGGGGAGGGAAAAAAAGAGAAAGGGAGGGGGTTAAACCACCAGACTGGAGAAATGAATCTGCACTATACCATAAAGGGTTTAAAGAAAAATAAATAAACCCAATGAAAATATGATGGTAATACTGGTACAAAAAAAGTGATCTAGTTACGCTAAGCAAAATAAATATCCACACAGGGCAAGGTATAATCCCCAACAACCTAAAGAGTATCCTATTGAAGGGTTAATAAACAAGCACAAAGTGAGTACATGTCTGTCCAGGAACACAAAGCAAGAGAAAAAAACCCGCTAATGTCCTGGTGAGTACATCCAAAGTAGTGTGCCAATGTAAACAAGGGGTTGCAGGGAGAAGGATATATTGCCAGGGAATGAATTACCTGTAGTGCCAAGCAAGTGCGGTGGTAACTAGCGCTGGTGGTAAGGTGCAGATGCGGTTCCCATGCGCCCGACAAGCGCTGTTTTGCCGTAGCTTCTTCAATGGGGCAGGGACAAGGTTAGGGAGGTGTGAAGGGCTTTTATAGTATATGGGGGTTGCACAGAATGAGCCGGAAAAAACCTAGGCAGCTTCAATTGCGCGCGCTTCCAACGGCCGTCCCACCAGACCAAAGGGACTTCCGAGCTTGCGCACCGTGACACGCAGTGGAACGCACTACGGTCACGTGATAGCGCCTCTCGGAAGTCAGGGGCGGGGTACGGACCCCGCGCATGCGCAGTGCGGCTAAGGAATATCCTGAAGGACGGAGGAGGAGTTATCCGAATGTGCCAAAGGGGTAATAGCTGCGCGCGCAAGCAAGGGCCGTCCCACCATGCCAAAGGGACTCCCGAGCGTGCGCACCGTGACACGCAGTGGAATGCACTGCGGTCACGTAGCTGGCGCCTCTCGGGAGTCAGAGGGGGAGCGCGGACCCCGCGCGTGCACAGTACCGCTTCCAGGCACATAGAAGAGAAGGGGAAAAGAGTCATTCTAACTGGACATGCATACTGTAATGAAAACATACAGAGGGACACAGGATAAGTATATCCATTAGCACTGAGCAAAACAGAGAATAAACTATAAGAAGGGGCATAATAAGTAAGCAAGTACAGCGTGGTACCGGGGGCAAAAATAAAATAAAATGTATATAGTGGGGAGGGGGGGAGGGAAAGGGGGGTGAAAGGGAGAAAAAAAAAAGGCCTACTTAAATAGATAATAATCATAAGTGGAACGGCACTGTGTAGTGGTGGGATTAAAGGACAAAGTGTGTGGATATACATTATATATATATACTAGCTGAAGAGCCCGGCATTGCCTGGGCATAGTAAATATCTGTGGTTAGTTATAGCACCTCACTTCTCTTATTTTCCCATCACGCCTCTCATTTTCCCCCTCACATCTCTCATTTTCTCCCTCACTCCTCTCATTCCCCCCTAACACTTGTCATTTCAACCTCACATCTGTCATTTTCTGATCACTCCACTATTTTTCCTCACTCCTCTCATTTTGCACTCACACCTTGTCATTTTCACCTCACACCTCTCATTTTCACCTCATTACCTCAGTATATACATGTTTGTCATCTCCCTTATATATAGTATACATCTGTATGTCATCTCCTGTATATAGTATATACCTGTATGTCATCTCCCCTGTATATAGTATATACCTGCTGTGTGTCATCTCCCCTATATATAGTATATACCTGAATGTCATCTCCTATATATAGTATATACCTGTATGTCATCTCCTCCTGTATATAGTATATACCTGTGTGTCATCTCCCCTGTATATAGTATATATCTGTGTGTCATCTCCTCCTGTATATAGTATATACCTGCATGTCATCTTCTATATATATAGCATATACCTGTATGTCATCTCCTCCTGTATATAGTATATACCTGTGTGTCATCTCCCCTGTATATAGTATATATCTGTGTGTCATCTCCTCCTGTATATAGTATATACCTGCATGTCATCTTCTATATATAGCATATACCTGTATGTCATCTCCTCCTGTATATAGTATATACCTGTATGTCATCTCCTCCTGTATATATATATGTACCTGTATGTCATCTCCTCCTCTATATAGTATATACCTGTGTGTCATCTCTCCTGTATATAGTATATATCTGTGTGTCATCTCCCCTGTATATAGTATATACCTGTGTGTCATCTCCTCCTGTATTAGACCTCGTTCACACGTTATTTGCTCAGTATTTTTACCTCAGTATTTGTAAGCTAAATTGGCAGCCTGATAAATCCCCAGCCAACAGGAAGCCCTCCCCCTGGCAGTATATATTAGCTCACACATACACATAATAGACAGGTCATGTGACTGACAGCTGCCGTATTTCCTATATGGTACATTTGTTGTAGTTTGTCTGCTTATTAATCAGATTTTTATTTTTGAAGGATAATACCAGACTTGTGTGTGTTTTAGGGCGAGTTTCGTTTGTCAAGTTGTGTGTGTTGAGTTGCGTGTGGCGACATGCATGTAGCGACTTTTGTGAGATGAGTTTTGTGTGGCAACATGCGTGTAGCAACTTTTTGTGTGTCGAGTTGCATGTGACAGGTTAGTGTAGCAAGTTGTGTGCAGCAAGTTTTGCGCATGGCGAGTTTTGCGCGTGGCGAGTTTTATGTGTGGTGCCTTTTGAGTATGTGCAAGTTTTGTGTGAGGCAACTTTTGCATGTGTTGCAACTTTTGTGCATGTGGCAATTTTTCCGCGTGTGCAAGTTTTGCGTGTGGCGAGTTTTCCATGAGGTGAGTTTTGCACTTGTGGCGAGTTTTGCAAGAGCCTAGTTTTTGCATGTGGCGAGTTCTGCGCGTGGCGAGTTTTGAGTGGCGACTTTTGTGTTTCAACTTTTATGTGGCGAGGTTGGTGTATTTGTGGTGAAATGTGTGCTGAGGGTAATATGTGTTCAAGCACATGGTAGTGTGTGGCGCATTTTGTGTGTGTTCATATCCCCGTGTGTGGTGAGTATCCCATGTCGGGGCCCCACCTTAGCAACTGTACGGTATATACTCTTTGGCGCCATCGCTCTCATTCTTTAAGTCCCCCTTGTTCACATCTGGCAGCTGGCAATTTGCCTCCTACATTTTTCCTTTCATTTTTTCCCATTATGTACATAGGGGCAAAATTGTTTGGTGAATTGGAAAGCGCGGGGTTAAAATTTCACCTCACAACATAGCCTATGACGCTCTCGGGGTCCAGACGTGTGACTGTGCAAAATTTTGTTACTGTAGCTTCGACGCCTCCAACACTTTTCCTTTCACTTTTTTCCCCATTATGTAGATAGGGGCAAAATTGTTTGATGAATTGGAACGCGCGGTGTTAAAATTTCGCCTTACAACATAGCCTATGACGCTCTCGGGGTCCAGACGTGTGACTGTGCAAAATTTTGTGGCTGTAGCTGCGACGGTGCAGATGCCAATCCCGGACATACACACACACACACACACACACACACACACACATTCAGCTTTATATATTAGATATATATATATATATAGCCAGAATATAAAAAGGCTGGTAGTGACGAATGTGGCAGGGACAAGGGGTGTGTGTGAAAAAAATATATCTAGTGAAGGGGGGATATATGACAAAAATAAATAAGGGTGTGTCAAGATAATGGTCACAGTGACTAATATACAAATGGCCAGTGTATGAGTATATAGGATATAACTGTATTATAGTGTATAGGATATAGCTGTAATACAAAAAGGCCAATTTTACGTGCAGGTACATGAATAAATGTATAAAACATAAATACATAAAAAGGGGAAAACTATCCCCAACACCAAATACAAGACTATATAAAATTTAAAAATAACATGGGAATAACAAAGATGTCTGCCCAGAGACCCAGATGGCAATATATATACTTAGGGTTAATGCCTACAAAAATATGGGCCATACTGAAAAAAAGTTGGTAGAAAAAATTAATAAATAATGAATATATATAGCTGAATGATTTTTTAGTCCATATGTTAGAGTGTAAACCACCCATTCTCTTTCAGGAAACGCAGGGAAACACCAGATGTCCAGATTCCGTCACAAAAAGCGTAGACGAGGGCCAATCCTTTAGAACAGGACGTCTGCCGTGATCCAGGATAGGATGCAAGGAGGGCCAAGATAAAGAGGCACAAGAATCAGGAGCAACGCCACATATATATACACAAGCCTAGGGTAAGAACAACATAATTAATACGATATACCAAAACTTATACTAATAGGTTAAAAATACCCCGCGAAGGGGTAAGAGAGGAAGGTTAAAAAGTACATCAACAAGAAAAATGAGTAAAAACACCTAAAAACCGGTCCCTTAGTATGTAGATAAGAGTGTAGTTACAGGAAAGAATTAAATCCAAAACTTTCGTTGAGGCCACGTGGGGTGATTGTACCAAGTCGATAAATCCACTTGCTTTCCAGTTGTGCTAAAGACTTGGCCAAATCACCACCACGTGTTCCCAAGTCGACCTGATCAATAGCCTTAAAAAGTAGTCCTTTGGGGTTACAGTCGTGTCTGGTTTTAAAATGACGTGGTATGGTCTTAAGAAGGGAAAGATCCTGGATGGTTTTGGCTTTTTGTATATCCCTGACATGTTCGCGTACCCGGAGTTTGATTTCCCAAGTAGTCATACCAATATATATTAAGCCGCAAGGGCATGTAGCATGGTATATGACACCTTGGGAGGAACATGTGAGGTGTTTGCGGATCTCCAGGGTCCTAGATCCCTCGGCATTGGTAAAAGAGAACACTCTTTTCATGTTGAGGCAAGCTTTGCAAATCCCACATGGGAAGAATCCCTGCTGTAGTGGCTTCTGCCTAAATTCGGGAATAGGGTCATAGTGACTGTGTACTAACAAATCACGTAAATTCCTGCTTCTTCTTGCTACCATAGATGAACCAGAAGGGAGGATTTTTTGAAGAATAGGGTCAGTCAAAAGAATATTCCAATGTTTCTTAAATATTAGTTTAAGATCATTCCAGCGATTATTGTATGTTGTGATGAATCTTACCTGGCTTCCGGTTTCTTTTGGCTTTTTTTGGGTGGAATATAACACACAAGAAAAGAGAAAAGACACTGCTATAGAAATGCACACCACCCAATATGTAGGCAAAATACAAAAACACTTTATTGGCAAAAACAATAAAAACAGTTAAAAACACTACACCACCACAGACCACCTGGATACAGAGTATACATTTCTATATATAGGCAATAAATACAGCCTGTCAGTATGCCCATAGGATATACAAAACGTATATAATAATACTGTCCTGCCTAACGGCTCATGGGGAATCTAAAGGTAACCATATAAAACAGTAACTCACAGCCTTAAAGAAAAAATATATATAATGAGGCTAAATGGCCACAAACCACCCATATATAATGGTGGAAAAGAGAGATTCCATACATGAGTCAAGGGGACATAATACCTATGGTAAAGTATAGACCGACCTATAAACCAGTAAGCCGAGGTGTCCAGGGGACTGTGCGCCGATGTTTTTGATATTCAGAATATAACAAACAGTCTCTGGGAGTATTTTGAGCCCTTCTGTAGCCTTTCCAAATATTTCTTTTACTATACCCCCGCTGTAGGAACCTATCCGTAAGATCTACTGCTTGTTTTTTAAAATCAGAGTTCTCGGAACAAATGCGTCTAGCTCTTAAGAACTGTCCTATTGGGATTCCTTTGATGATTGTGGGTAGGTGCGAAGAGCTGGCATGTAATAGAGAGTTAGTTGCCGTAGGTTTTCTGTATAGGTCAGTGCATACCATGCCATCGGACACTTTGATCTTTATATCCAGAAATTCTAAATCACGACCAGATTTATAGGTCAGGAATATATTGCTATTGTTACTGTTGAGTTTGGACATCAGATTTTGAAGGTCCAGGGGTGTTCCCTCCCAAATGAAGCACACATCATCGATGTATCTCATCCACCCGTGGACCCACTGTATCTCAGGGATGGTGTCCCCTTGGAAAATTTCCCTTTCCCAAGCCCCCAGAAAAAGATTGGCATATGAGGGGGCACATGAGGCCCCCATGGCGGTGCCTTGAGTCTGCAAGTAGGTGTGTCTATTGAAGGTAAAGATGTTGTGTGTTAAGACAAATTCCAGAAGGGTGAGAATAAGAGGAATAATGGGTCTATCCAAGTCACTGGTTTGTAAATACCATTCAACCGCCTTGAGGCCATCAGTATGCCTAATGGAGGTGTATAGGGCCTCCACGTCGGCAGTGACCATAATCATGTGGTCATCCAGAGACAGATTGTTAAGTCTCTGGAGAGCCGACGTGGTGTCCTGAATATAGGACGGTAGGGTGAATACCAGTGGTTTGAGGAAGAAGTCTATAAAATCCGAGATGATTTCACATAGGCCGCCATTACCGGAGATGATAAGCCTTCCTGGGGGATCAGATAAATAACACAGTATACCCAAAATTGGTGTGCATAAATTTCACCAATATACTATCACCCACAAAAGTGATATATATATAAATATATAAAATCAACCACCAGGGTGCGCTGTGGCCGATTGCAGTGAAACCACTGCTTTAGGAAAGTAAAAGCAAAGCAATATTACAGGGACCAAAAAAGAAGAAAAACATACACGGCAAAGAACTATTAAAAATATGGCTTTATTAAAGGAAATGCCAATGATTACACAAATATAAAAACACAGAAAAACCACATCCGCGAGGCACCAGGATTATGAAGCTGTATACATTAACAAGCAATATGGCCCCCACACTATCGGGACACCTTAAGGCTACTTTCACACTAGCGTTAACTGCAATATGTTAAAATGCGTTGTTTTGCCGAAAAAACGCATGCAGCAAAATATTTTGCTGCATGCGTTTTTTCCCCATAGACTTGTATTGGCGACGCATTGCGACGGATTTGCATTCGTCGGTATACGTCTTTCGACGGATGCGTCGAAAAGAGGCGACACGTTGTCTGGAAAAACGTAGATTGTAACGTTTTTTGGCTCCGACAATAAAACGTGTCTCGGCGCATCCGTCGGCATGCGTCTTTTGCTACAATGAAAGTCTATGAGCGACGGATGCGTCGAGACACGTCGTACGACGCAATGCAGCGCTTCAATACGTGTGAACAGGTGCTGAACCCAGAGTCGCCAACTCGTATATAGTTAAATAAATAGGGCAGCACACTGCAGCGCCAAAACATGCAAACTTGAAAAAACGAAATTTGAACTGCATTACTGCACTAGAAATATGAAAAATGAGAGCTTTTAGCGCACAAAAATGGCCAATTTTATGTGTACCTCGTAGCCACGTTAAGGCATCTCTCTTATACGAGGTCCTACGTTTGACCTACCTCACTGAGAATAAACGTCTCCATCTGAATGGGTACATGTGAAACCTCTTCTTGGACTCAAATTCTCTCTCTATGTGGAGGGGTATTGGACCTACTATAATTAAAACACCTGAAGCTAGGAGGCGGGGAGTGCACGATCAGAAGGCTAGAGAATACATTTCAAAAAACCTGATCTGCACATCCAAACATAGACTGAGTGTGAACAGGTGCTGAACCCAGAGTCGCCAACTCGTATATAGTTAAATAAATAGGGCAGCACACTGCAGCGCCAAAACATGCAAACACAGCCACCAGGTCCACAGCCACCAGGACCACAGCCACACAATGTCCTCTTCTGACAGCCCTCCTCCACAGCAACAGCGGGTATCGGTAAGTAAAATTTTTTTTTTTTTTTTTAAATTTACATCATTTTTATTCAATACATGCATTTATTATGTTTAAACAGGAATAAGAATCCGATGAGGAGCTGTCAGAAGGGACCGAGACGGGTGGAGACATGCAAGTGGAGGAGGAACCAAGTGTAAGTAGTGGTGAAACACTTGCTTCACACATCACACTGCACCATACACAAAACATAATTTCATATATAACATAACACAGAAAACATATACATACATTAAAGCTAATTTTTTTTATCCTTTATTTCAGTCTCCTGCTGCTGCTGAACTTCCAGCACAGCATGAAGGTTCTCCCAGGCGCTCCCAGAGTCGGCGGAATCGACGCCGCGGTCGGCCATCAGTGAGTTGGTTTTTTGGGGGGCTTCAATTGGTAATTATTTTGTTTCAGTCTACTAATTTTTATTTTTTTATTTTTTTTTCTCACAGGCTTCACAGTGTGCTCCCGCAGAAGATTCGGACATTGATATAGAAGCCCTAATCGAGGAGGTTCGCGAGCGGGAGCTGCTGTGGAACATGGCTGACCGCAGGCATGCTGATACCAGTGTCACCCGTCGGCTCTGGTTGGAAGTATGCCATAATATCTTTACAAGGTGGGAGGACCTTCTTCCACAGCAGCAGAGCAAACTATGTAAGTATTCAGTTTTCAGTGATGTTTAGAGCTGAATGTAATGTCTTGTATTTACCTTTTTTTTTTTTTCTTCATTCCTGTCTTCACAGGTTGCAAGGTTAGGAAGCAGTGGCGGTCACTGAGGGATCGTTTTAAGAGAGAATTTAACCAGGAGATGCAGGCCCCGAGTGGCTCAGCAGGAAGGAAGAAGAGGAGGTATAGATATGCCCCTAACCTCACCTTCCTAAGGGAAACCATGCTGAGTAGAGTGTAAGTATTCAACATCCCAGTAAGAACCTGTCTAATCACAAAACTTTTGTTTCAGTCTGGGCTTTTTCATATCAATATATTACATTTTTTTTTTCTTTCACAGCACCTTCTCCAGCCACCGTGCGCCTGCATCTACCTCTGCGCCCTCTGAAGCGATCCCTCCTGAGTCTGCCACCGGGGACCACGTCGGTAGGCCCCACACCTCTCACCCCTCTGTCCCCTCCACTTCATCCACCTCAACCATCTGATGGTCAACAGATAGCGTTCCCTTTACCCCACCCCTCTGACCCTGCCACCTCTACACCACCGTTAGGTTCGTGGCGGCAGCGTCAGAGGGGTCAGGAAAGGAGCTATTCTCCTGAGTTCTTGCATCTAAATGCAGGCTTCCAAAATTCTTTTAAAATTTTGGGAGAACAAGTGACTGCTGGTTTCAGCATGGTGCAATCACGCATGATTGAAAACCACCATGAAATCAGCAGTCGCTTGGATAGGCTGCATTTAGATGTAAGTCAAGCTCCAGCAAATCTTTTTTTTCAATCCATGCTCAGGAGCATGGAAAAGCTTTCTTTTGATCAGCAGATGCAGGTAATGAATAGCTGCCATAACGCTCTTCTCAATGTCATCAACGAACCACAATCTACCCCCACACATCCCAGTCCCAATTTCAACACCATGCCCCACAATATCACCGCCAGTCCCAATATCAACATCAGTCCCAATACCCAACCCGGCCCACAACCCAAATGTATTCCCCAGTGTTTTCTTCTTCCTTGCCCAGCTTTCCTTCCCCAGGAAGTTTTCCACCTACCCCAACACAACCCCCCTCTGGTCAGCCTCCTGCTTTTCACCCCCCTTCCACTGCAGACCAAACAAGTAGGGTTTCCCCAATCCCACCTACCGACGTGGTCCAACATTCCAGCCCCTCCTCCCATAGTTACTCCACCCGACACTACCAAGACCTGTAAACCTTTGTATTTGAAAATTAACATGTTATAACAAAATTATATTTTGAAAAGAAAAAAAAAGTTTTTTGAAAATTACAAAAAAAAAAGAAGGTTTTAAATAAAAATCTTTCTGGTTTAAAATCTACTGTGTGTGTGTTGATTCATTAAGGTAAATATTAAAGGTTAAGTGAAAAGAAACACCAGACGTTTTAAAGGTATAACAAAATGGTTTTATATTACCAAGCAAACCACACTTTGTGGATTTTTTTTTTTTTTTTGTTGCTACAAACACAATTTTGACAAACAACAAAAGCCATGAAAAACATGTCACACAATCATGTCTTGCCATGGAATCCGCCCAACAGGTGACAAAAAATAATCCGCAAACTGGTCCCTCATCATAGTAAGGGCTCATCTCCACTTGTGTGAGAAAAAAACGGTCCGATTTACGGACCGAAAAAACTGATGTAACGTGTGCGATTGTCATGCGAGTGTCATGCGATTTTTAATCGCATCATCCGTTTTTACATCCGTATGACATCCGTATGCAATCCGTTTTTTTTCTCTGCAAATATTTTTATACAGTCATTTACAGGACTATTTACAGTGTTCTGTGCCACAGAATGGTAAGGTATCCGTAAAAAAACGGATGGAATACGGATGGTCCGTATTCCATGCGTTTTTTTTCTCGCACCCATTGACTTGCATTGGCGAGTCTCGTCCGAGAATCTCAGCAATACGCAGCATGCTGCGATTTTTTTCTCAGCCGACACAGATTTTTCTCAGTCCAATTTCGGCTGGGAAAAAAATCGCAAATGGAATGTCACCTATTGAAAAACATTGGTCCGAGTGCAATCCGATTTTTTATCGGATTGCACTCGTCCGTTTTCCTCACAAGTGGAGATGAGCCCTAACAGAACTGGTGGAGCGAACAGAGGCACTGCGGTAATCCCACAAGGATGTCTCCAATTGTTCGTCATCCAAGGTAACGGGCTCCTTTGAAATAACAAAATTATGGAGCACCACACATGCCTTGACAACATCGTCTACAGTTTTTGTTTCCAGTTTTATTGCCGTCAGCAGAACTCTCCACTTTGCCGTCAATATACCGAAAGAGCATTCTACCACTCTTCTTGCTCTGGTAAGACGGTAATTAAATACCCGCTTGGTACGGTGTAATTCACAGCTGCTGTATGGTTTCAGTAGGTGCGGCGACAGTTGAAAGGCTTCATCACCTACACACACATATGGCATGGCTGGTTCACTTGTTCCTGGGAGCGGTCTTGCTGGTGGGAAATTGTATGTATCTCCATACAGGCAGCGACCCATTGGAGAGGTTTTAAACACTTGTGAGTCGTTGGACCGGCCATACGCTCCTATGTCCACAGCAAGGAATCGGCAGTTGGCGTCAGCAATAGCCATGAGTACAATGGAGAAGTATTTTTTATAGTTATAGTACTCTGATCCTGTTCCTGCCGGTTTAGCAATCCTAATGTGTTTGCCGTCCACGGCACCAACACAATTTGGGAAATTGCAAATTGTCTCAAATTGTTCGGAACTTCTCAACCAGATTTCCATTGTTGGTTGTGGGATATACTCCGGCTGTAAAGTGTCCCAAATCGCACGACATGTGTCCTTCACAATTCCGCCAATAGTGGAAATCCCCAGCCTGAATTGGAAATGGAGTGAAGTCAGAGACTCACCCGTAGCTAGGAAGCTGCAGGAAAAAAGAAAAAAAAATGTAAAAAAAAATTGCACAGACCATCAACCAAAAAAAACCAGTGGAATGGCCTCAAACAAACCAAAAAATTACATGCTGCAGAAAATGCTGCGCAATGTGTCAGCGCAGTTTTCTCTGCAGCATGTAATAACATTCAATATCAGCAATGACACAAGAAAAAAAAACCAGTGGAATGGCCTCAAACAACCCAAAAAATTACATGCTGCAGAAAATACTGCGCAATGTGTCAGCGCAGTTTTCTCTGCAGCATGTAATAACATTCAATATGAGCAATCACATAAAAAAAAGATGCTTACCGCAGTGTCACCAGGAGCCGCTCAGCCGGTGTGATGGCAAGCCTCATCGTTGTGTCCTGCCTTTGGATGACATCCTCTAGTTTTCCAACCAAATAATCGAAATGTTCCATTCTCATCCGTACATAATTAAAGAATTTCTGTGGGTTGCACCGCAACTCCAGATAGAGAGTGGACTGGACACCCCTGGTCAACCGCAGCTCATTGATTGGATGTATCCAGAATCGTCGCACTCTCCGTTGCATCCTCCGTCTTTCTGCTGCCGCCTCCTTCTCCCGCACTATGATATCCAGGCGATTCGTCTCAAATATAACTTCAGTAACCAAACTCGAAATCCTCCCAATTACACCATCCATCCTTGCCACTAAACTAAAACCCTCAAAGATGGGCTGTAAATACAGTCAGTATATAGATTTCCTTATTTTCCAGTAGCCAATCAAATTTTGGTGCCTCCCATTTTAACAACGGATCCGTCGTAAAAACGGATGCAACGGATGGTAAAAACGGATGCAACGCATCCAGCATTTCAACGCAACAGTTTATCGGATTTGCGACGGATCCGTCGAAATGCTGTATGCGTTGCATACGTTTTGCAGTTTTTTGACGCATCCATTTTTTCGGGAAAAAGACGTTTTTGTGACGGTTTGCAGCAGAGGCGTAGCTAGAGCTTTTGCCGCCCGGGGCTGTTCCCGAGTTTGGCGCCCACCCCCCCCTTCCCGGCTCAATACACACAAAGGTTACCAAAAATGGTTTTCCTGTTTTGTAGAACTTAAACTGGGCCTAATGGTGTCACCCCCACATGCCACACCTGTGACTTAATACCACCACACCATGACCAGGCCACATAGTGACCGAATAATACTACATACAAGGGACAAATACCACCGCACCATTTCCAGACCACATATTACCACCACATAGTGACTGAATACTACAATACTGATCAGTAATAAAAAAAAAACCCACAATACTATCACCATAAGTGCCAGTATTCACAGGAGATCTGTACTTAGTATGCAGTGTCTGTGTAGAGGTAATACAGAGATCACTGGTGACATTATACACAGGACCTCTATATAGTATACAGTGTATAGTGTCAGTGTATAGGTAACACTGACTCACCAGTGACGTCTCTAGGTGAAGTCCTTCATCTTTCATCCAGCACAGACCGCCATCATTCCTTCCAGCCAGGACTCGTTTCTGCAGGAAATAACACAGTTATCTCGAGCTCCGCTTGCAGAACACATTACTTAATTTTTCACAACTTCTACATTACATCACATGAAGAAAAAAAGGTGATATAGTGTCACTCTGCACAGTAACAGGACCGCCCCCCATTTAAAACAGTATACTCAAAAAAAAAAAAAAATACATCACTGCAGTAATAATATCCCTTAATTATCCCCTATGGTAACACTATTCCCCACCCTGGCCCCGTTTATCTCATTCCTGGCTCCAGCCATATGTTCTCGCATCCTGCCCTCATGAGTATCCATTCTACCCCATATGATCTCCCCATCCTGCCCCACCAGCCTCCATCGTATCCGTCCTGCCCCATGATCCAATCCTGCCCCGTGTCTCCAATCATGCCCCGTATCTACATTCTGCCCATGCCTCAAGTCCTGCCCCCAGTGTGTCCAGCATATTACCCCCATGTTGTCCAGCAATCTGCCCCAGTGTGTCCAGCATATTACCCCCATGTTGTCCAGCAATCTGCCCCAGTGTGTCCAGCATATTACCCCCAGTGTGTCCAGCAATCTGCCCCAGTATGTCCAGCACTGCCCCCAGTGTGTCCAGCAATCTGCCCGTGTCCAGCCTTTCCCCAGTGTGTCCAGCAGTCTGCCCCAGTGTGTCCAGCATATTACCCCCAGTGTCCAGCATTGCCCCAGTGTGTCCAGCATATTACCCCCAGTGTGTCCAGCAATCTGCCCCAGTGTCCAGCATTGCCCCAGTGTGTCCAGAAGTCTGCCCCAGGGTCTCCAGCATTGCCTCAATGTGTCCAGAAATGTGCCCCAGGGTCTCCAGTATTGCCCCAGTGTGTCCAGCAATCTGCCCCATGGTCTCCTGTATTGCCCCAGTGTGTCCAGCATTCTGCCCCATGGTCTCCAGTATTGCCCCGGTGTGTCCAGCAATCTGCCCCATGGTCTCCTGTATTGCCCCAGTGTGTCCAGCATTCTGCCCCATGGTCTCCAGTATTGCCCCAGTGTGTCCAGCAATCTGCCCCATGGTCTCCAGTATTGCCCCAGTATGTCCAGAAGTCTGCCCCAGGGTCTCCAGCATTGCCTCAATGTGTCCTGAAATCTGCCCCATGGTCTCCAGTATTCAGTGTGTCCAGCAATCTGCCCCATAGTCTCCTGTATTGCCCCAGTGTGTCCAGCATTCTGCCCCATGGTCTCCAGTATTGCCCCAGTGTGTCCAGCATTCTGCCCCATGGTCTCCAGTATTGCCCCAGTGTGTCCAGCATTCTGCCCCATGGTCTCCAGTATTGCCCCAGTGTGTCCAGCAATCTGCCCCATAGTCTCCTGTATTGCCCCAGTGTGTCCAGCAATCTGCCCCATGGTCTCCTGTATTGCCCCAGTGTGTCCAGCAATCTGCCCCATGGTCTCCTGTATTGCCCCAGTGTGTCCAGCAATCTGCCCCATGGTCTCCTGTATTGCCCCAGTGTGTCCAGCAATCTGCCCCATGGTCTCCAGTATTGCCCCAGTGTGTCCAGCATTGCCCCAGCCCCAGACAGTCAGACATAAAGAAAAAAAAAAAAAAGTAAAATCCTCACCTCTCCCGTTCCTAGCGTAGGTCCGGTGCAGTAGTCAGCGTCTCTCCGGCTCTGCGACGCTCAGGACAGAGAGGCAGAGCAGCGCGCACAGTAGTGACATCATCGCGCCCTCTGCCCTGAGACGTCGCAGAGTCAGAGGACGCTGAAGCCGCAGGAACCAGGAGAGGTGAGTATTAGAGCGGGGGGCGGGGTCCGGCGGTGGGGGGAGCTGGCCCTGGTCGTGGCGGCGGACCGCGCCGCCCGAAGATTTAAAGGGGCGTCTTTTTTTTTTTTTTTTTTCTTCTTCTCCTGCAGCGCCGGCCGCCCCCCGCATTGTGCCGCCCGGGGCGGACCGCCCCCCCCCGCAGCCCCTTACCTACGCCACTGGTTTGCAGTTAACGCTAGTGTGAAAGTAGCCTTACTCGTTGTGGTTATAGTATCAAACATTACATGTGCATCATAGTACTTAATTATTAAATAGAACGGACAAAAGGAAAATACTACACCAAAATAATATTCCATGAAATTATATATATCTGTCCCCCGAAAAATTAGGACAGGGAAATAAATGGATTCTATATGCAGCCGGTCATTGAAAAAATAATAAAATGAGGGGAAGGAAAGGGAAGGGGGGTTAAAGAAAAAGGGGAAAAACAAAAAAAGAGGGGAAAAAAAAAATTGGAAAAAGGGGGGAAAAAAGGAAGGGACGGGAAAAGAAAAAAATATAAAATTAAAATAAAATAAAAATTAAATAATAATTCAATAATAATAGAAATGGAAATATGCATAATAAGAAAAAAGAAAAAACAAAAAAAAAATAAATAAAAATAAAATAATAAATAATAAAATATAAAATATACAAAACAAAAGGATATGAACATCTGTGAAGAAAAGTCCCCAATTGGACATATATGCATGGTCAATTATTATCATCTATCATTGGTTATTATTTATTATTTATTATTTTTTTATTTTTTGTTTTTTGTTTTTTCTTATTATGCATATTTCCATTTCTATTATTATTGAATTATTATTAAATTTTTATTTTATTTTAATATTATATTTTTTTCTTTTCCCGTCCCCTCCTTTTTTCCCCCCTTTTTCCAATTTTTTTTTTCCCCCTCTTTTTTTGTTTTTCCCCTTTGGCCGGCTTCACACTTGCGAGTTTTACGGACGTAAGAGCGCAGAAACTACGTCCGTAAAACTCGCAAAAAATACGGCACAATTATTCTCTATGCCCCTGCTCCTATCTGCCGTATTTTACTGATCAGTATTATACGGCTTTCTACGGCCGTACAAAATCGCAGCATGCTGCGTTTGTCACCGTACTGCGCAAGAAATACGCCAATGAAAGTCTATGGAAGCGTGAAAAATACGGATTTCACACGGACAAGCAGTGTGACTTGCGAGAAATACGCAGCGCTGTTAGAGAGAAAAGCCGGTAATTCAGTGCGGTGTACAGTAAAATCACACTGACAGCTTACAGTCCAATAGGTAGAATAAATGTGTACACATAGAATAGGTATATATATATATATATGTCAGTGAGACACATATATGTATATATATTAATATTTATTCCAGCGCTATACAGCTTGAAAGCCGGTAATTCAATTACCGGATTTTCTCTTTCTCCTTCCTAAAAGCCGACATGATTTGAGACATGGTTTACATACAGTAAACCATGTCTTCTCTCCATTTTTTTTGCAGATTCCACACTACTAATGTCAGTAGAGTGTATCTGCAAAATTTGGCCGTTCTAGCTCTTAAAATAAAGGGTTAAATGGCGGAAAAAATTGGCGTGGGCTCCCGCGCAATTTTCTCCGCCAGAGTAGTAAAGCCAGTGACTGAGGGCAGATATTAATAGCCTGGAGAGGGTCCATGGTTATTGGCCCCCCCCTGGCTAAAAATATCTGCCCCCAGCCACCCCAGAAAAGGCACATCTGGAAGATGCGCCTATTCTGGCACTTGGCCACTCTCTTCTCATTCCCGTGTAGCGGTGGGATATGGGGTAATGAAGGGTTAATGCCACCTTGCTATTGTAAGGTGACATTAAGCCTAATTAATAATGGAGAGGCGTCAATTATGACACCTATCCATTATTAATCCAATTGAATGAAAGGGTTAAATAAAACACAAACACATTATTTAAAATTATTTTAATGAAATAAAAACAATGGTTGTTGGAGTATTTTATTCTACGCCCAATCCAATCACTGAAGACCCTCGTTCTGTGAAAGAAAAACATAATAAACCAACAATATACTTACCCTCCGCAGATCTGTAACGTCCAACGATGTAAATCCTTCTGAAGGGGTTAAAACATTTTGCAGCAAGGAGCTTTGCTAATGCAGGCTGCTCCTCGCTGCAAAACCCCGGGGAATGAGTCTAAATATAGATCAATGAGCTATATTTAGCTTCATTTGCGGTGAGGCGCCCTCTGCTGGATGTTCATAGATCGTGGGAAATTTCCTAGAAAGCTCCCAGGCTTTCTAGGCAAGTTCCCACGATCTATAAACAGCCAGCAGAGGGCGCCTCACCGCAAATGAAGCTAAATATAGCTCATTGATCTATATTTAGACTCATTCCCCGGGGTTTTGCAGCGAGGAGCAGCCTGCATTAGCAAAGCTCCTTGCTGCAAAATGTTTTAACCCCTTCAGAAGGATTTACATCGTTGGACGTTACAGATCTGCGGAGGGTAAGTATATTGTTGGTTTATTATGTTTTTTCTTTCACAGAACGAGGGTCTTCAGTGATTGGATTGGGCGTAGAATAAAATACTCCAACAACCATTGTTTTTATTTCATTAAAATAATTTTAAATAATGTGTTTGTGTTTTATTTAACCCTTTCATTCAATTGGATTAATAATGGATAGGTGTCATAATTGACGCCTCTCCATTATTAATTAGGCTTAATGTCACCTTACAATAGCAAGGTGGCATTAACCCTTCATTACCCCATATCCCACCGCTACACGGGAATGGGAAGAGAATGGCCAAGTGCCAGAATAGGCGCATCTACCAGATGTGCCTTTTCTGGGGTGGCTGGGGGCAGATATTTTTAGCCAGGGGGGGGGCAATAACCATGGACCCTCTCCAGGCTATTAACATCTGCCCTCAGTCACTGGCTTTACTACTCTGGCGGAGAAAATTGCGCGGGAGCCCACGCCAATTTTTTCCGCCATTTAACCCTTTATTTTAAGAGCTAGAACGGCCAAATTTTGCAGATACACTCTACTGACATTAGTAGTGTGGAATCTGCAAAAAAAATGGAGAGAAGACATGGTTTACTGTATGTAAACCATGTCTCAAATCATGTCGGCTTTTAGGAAGGAGAAAGAAAAAGCCGGTAATTGAATTACCGGCTTTCAAGCTGTATAGCGCTGGAATAAATATTAATATATATACATATATGTGTCTAATGACATATATATATATATATATATATATATATATATATATAGACAGTATATATATATATTTTTTTCTTTTTGGGACACATGGATCATTTCTATAGCGGTATGTTGGTTTTGCAAGCCTGCGAGAAAACCACGCAGTACGGATGCCATACGGATTACATACGGAGGATGCCATGCGCAAAAAACGCTGACACACCCTGCCTACGGAGGAGCTACGGACCACTATTTTCGGGACATTTCAGCGTATTACGGCCGTAATATACGGACCGTATTTTCATACGCTGAGTGTGAAGCCGGCCTTTTTCTTTAACCCCCCTTACCCCCCCCCCCCACCCCTTCCCTTTCCTTCTCCTCATTTTATTATTTTTTCAATGACCGGCTGCATATAGAATCCATTTATTTCCCTGTCCTAATTTTTCGGGGGACAGATATATATAATTTCATGGAATATTATTTTGGTGTAGTATTTTCCTTTTGTCCGTTCTATTTAATAATTAAGTACTATGATGCACATGTAATGTTTGATACTATAACCACAACGAGTAACTTATATAGAGAATGCTGAATATATCTTGTAATCACATATATAATTTTTCCGTAATGTCTCTCTATATACTGCATTGGGCTAGTGTAGGCACTGCTAGTAATCTTGGAGCTGACATTGCTATTTCAGCGCTAGTTCCTGCAATACTTATATGACGTGCTTGCTCCCACGCTGTACCCCTGGTTGTGCGCATGCGCGGTCTGCGCCCTGGAGTCCTGGTTCCCTGCGTACATGTAACCGTGGCAACGCTGGGTACTCCGTTCCCATGCGGCCGGTCATGTGACGCGGGGACCGGAACTCTGGAGCCTCCTGACCGCGCACGCGCCGGATCCACCTGGGCTGCAGCGTCGCAGATTAAGGATGCACATATAAACCCCCTTGCCACACATAACAAGCCACCCCCTGACGAAGGTTAAAGACCGAAACGCGCGTCGGGTACGCGCTGGCACAGGAGAGAGCCCCCACAGGTAGAGAGATCTTTTAATTTTGTTTGTACAGCCGCACTTTATATCACGCACATTCAGACAGACACTATCACTGTGTCTGTTTGATAGTGACCTGTAGGAGTGCACTTTAGCTATTTCTGAGTTGTGTGACAGCACATTACACTTTAATATTTTTTGCACCTTACCGGAGTTCTGGTGGTTATATTATTGGGTTTTATTAACCCCCTGCTTTATTAAACCCGTTTTCTTGTTTTACACAATTTTGTTTTTTCACTTGGTTTTTGTGCAATAGATATTTATGACACATTATAAATGTATGGGATTTTTGTAGTCAGGTGAAAAAATTATTTTCACTTTATTTTATCCTGCACACGATATATATATTTTTTATATAAACATATATTCTTTTACACACACATAAAGTATTTTTTATATATTTTTACACTGGGAGATTTTATAGCATTCTCTTTTTTCTGATTAACCTTACATGTTAAGGTGTCTGCTGTACAACTTGTTTTTTTATCCCGATAGTGTGGGGGCCATATTGCTTGTTAATGTATACAGCTTCATAATCCTGGTGCCTCGCGGATGTGGTTTTTCTGTGTTTTTATATTTGTGTAATCATTGGCATTTCCTTTAATAAAGCCATATTTTTAATAGTTCTTTGCCGTGTATGTTTTTCTTCTTTTTTGGTCCCTGTAATATTGCTTTGCTTTTACCTTCCTGGGGAATCCAAAGGATCCTTGTGGAGCTTGGGCATTAAATACAGAGTGGGTAACCTGGGGTGTAATTTTTGGATGGTCTCGACCATTTTTTTAGTGATGATCCCTTGTTCAAAAGCTTTTTCAATTATTAAAAGGAGGTCTGCATGATATTTGGAATGTGTTAATTTTTTGTAACACCCCGGTGCGTTCAGCAGTTTGTAGGCTTGCTTTTCGTACATGCCTATTGGCCATATTACTAGGTTGCCGCCTTTGTCTGCTGGTTTGAACACTACGTCATTTAGTGACTGTAAGTGAACCAAGGCTTGTTTTTCTTCTTTGTTCAAATTTGAATGCCAGGCCAGTTTTGCAGATAAGGATTCAATTTCAGCGGTAATAACCCTTGTGAACACATCAATGGCAGAGCATGTATTGATAGGGGGAAATTTCCGAGACTTATTAAATAGGTTGTGAGGGAAATTGCTTACCTGAGCTGTTGCGTTCTCCTGTAAAAGCTCCTCAAGATTTTTCAGCGTTTCCCTTTCTTCCACTGTAGAGAATGTATCATTGATGTCACTTTTAAAGTGGAATTTTTTAAGAATGAGTTTCCTGGAGAAAAAGTGTAGATCGCGAACAGCAGTGAAGGTATCCAAGCGACACGTAGGTGAAAAGGTTAAACCTCTCTCCAGGAGTCTCACTTCAGCCATAGATAATTCATATTTAGACAGATTAATTTTCTTAAAGGGAACCTGTCACCCCGTTTTTTGAGATTGAGCTATAAATACTGTTAAATAGGGCCTGCGCTGTGTGTTCCTATAGTGTATGTAGTGTACCCCGATTCCCCATGTATGCTGAGATATAACTTACCAAAGTCGCCGTTTTCGCCTGTCAATCAGGCTGGTCAGGTCGGGAGGGCGTGGTGACATCGCTGGTTCTTCCTCAGCTTTACGTTGGTGGCGTAGTGGCGTAGTGGTGAAGACACAGCGCGCGATCTGCGCTGTCATCCCTTTCGTCGGTGGGGGCGGCCATCTTCCTGGGGCCGCGCGTGCGCAGATCGAGTGCTCTGCTGCACGGGGCTTCAGGAAAATGGCCGCGGGATGCCGCGCGTGCGCATTAGAGATCGCGGCGGCCATTTTCCCAAAGCCGAGATGCAAACTCGGCTTTGGGAAAATGGCCGCCGCGATCTCTAATGCGCACGCGCGGCATCCCGCGGCCATTTTCCTGAAGCCCCGTGCAGCAGAGCACTCGATCTGCGCACGCGCGGCCCCAGGAAGATGGCCGCCCCCACCGACGAAAGGGATGACAGCGCAGATCGCGCGCTGTGTCTTCACCACTACGCCACTACGCCACCAACGTAAAGCTGAGGAAGAACCAGCGATGTCACCACGCCCTCCCGACCTGACCAGCCTGATTGACAGGCGAAAACGGCGACTTTGGTAAGTTATATCTCAGCATAGGTGGGGAATCGGGGTACACTACATACACTATAGGAACACACAGCGCAGGCCCTATTTAACAGTATTTATAGCTCAATCTCAAAAAACGGGGTGACAGGTTCCCTTTAAGTTGGTCCCCCTGGGTGCGCAGGGCTTTTGATCTTGTGAAGATGTCGGGTAATCTTTTATCGGTTTTTGATGCTTCTCCAGTAGTATTTTCCCCATCGCTTTGCGAGGTATTGGCATCCGAAGTTGATATTACCGAACTGGCAGAAGGGCTACGATGGTGATTGGTTTTATTTGTTTTTTTATCTCTCTGTTTATTCCTTCCAGGGTGGTTGGATTTTTTTATTTTGCCATCGGTATATTTTGTCTGTATCATAGTCATTGAGATCTCTTTGAAATTTCCTGATCTTATTCTGGCACACCTCCTTTTCCCATCTGTCTACGTCCTTGTTAATCTCAGTCATAATTTGATCAAAATTTTCTGTTGGGATGTCTTTCATAAGGTGTTGTTCACACCTTCAAGCCCTTCACACCTCCCTAACCTTGTCCCCGCCCCATTGAAGAAGCTACGGCGAAACAGCGCTTGTCGGGCGCATGGGAACCGCATCTGCACCTTACCACCAGCGCTAGTTACCACCGCACTTGCTTGGCACTACAGGTAATTCATTCCCTGGCAATATATCCTTCTCTCTGCAGCCCCTTGTTTATATTGGCACACTACTTTGGATGTACTCACCAGGACATTAGCAGTTTTTTTTCTCTTGCTTTGTATTCCTGGACAGACATGTACTCACTTTGTGCTTGTTTATTAACCCTTCAATAGGATATTCTTTAGGTTGTTGGGGATTATACCTTGCCCTGTGTGGATATTTATTTTGCTTAGCGTAACTAGATCACTTTTTTTGTACCAGTATTACCATCATATTTTCATTGGGTTTATTTATTTTTCTTTAAACCCTTTATGGTATAGTGCAGATTCGTTTCTCCAGTCTGGTGGTTTAACCCCCTCCCTTTCTCTTTTTTCCCTCCCCATATTAAATGTTCTGTGTTATTTTAAACATATTGTTTCAATAAATGTATTACTTTTTAAAAAATATCCTCTTTCCTTCCTCACTTCTGTTTCTTTTGTGGTATCCCACAATTGAATATGTGACTTAGCGGATTCTTTACTCTAAGAGCAGTGAGACTATGGAACTCTCTGCCGTATGATGTAGTAATGAGTGATTCATTACTTAAATTTAAGAGGGGACTGGATAACTTTCTGGAAAAGTATAATGTTACAGGGTATATACACTAGATTCCTTGATAGGGCGTTGATCCAGGGAACTAGTCTGATTGCTGTATGTGGAGTCGGGAAGGAATTTTTTTCCCCAATGTGGAGCTTACTCTTTGCCACATGGGTTTTTTTTTGCCTTCCTCTGAATCAACATGTTAGGGCATGTTAAGTTAGGCTATGGGTTGAACTAGATGGACTTATAGTCTTCCTTCAACCTTAATAACTATGTAACTATGAAAGGGGGTGGTGCTGACTGCTGGAGATGCGAGTAATGGACACACTGTCACGCTCGGCAATGTGGTAAAAGAATTCAGGAGCCTTCTCATCAATGAGTCTCCAGATCTGTTCCTGAAACAATGGAGCCCTCGCACCCCTCAAAGGAAGGTGTTCCAGCAGCTGATCCGGGCGGCCCAACCCCAAGAGACCTCTAGTGGTGGAAAGAGACTGAGAAAAGTAATTTCTCCAGCCTCTATTACTCAGGGTTTTGCCACCAGGAGAAACAGTGCTCACTCCGCCCAACAGGGCTTGTACCCCTCTTGTCGAGTCGAGTGTTGTGGATTCTGTTTTTGGGCTCCCTCTGGTGGTTACAGATGGTACTGGGTGACTTGTGTTTTCTGCGGTCTCTGGTGTCCACCTGTTCTATCAGGATATGGGAGTTTCCTATTTAACCTGGCTTTCTTGTCATTTCCTCGCCGGCTATCAATGTAATCAGTGTGTCTTGTTACCTCTGCTTCCCGCTTCTGTATTCTTCAGGACAAGCTAAGTTTTTGATTTTCCTGTTCCACGTTTTGCTTAATTTTTGTCTTAGTCCAGCTTGCAGATATGTGATTCCTTTTTGCTGGTTGCTCTAGTGGGCTGATATTACTCCTCATGTTCCATGAGTTGGAACATGAGTTCAAGTAATTTCAGGATGGTTTTTTGTAGGGTTTTTCGCTGACCGCGCAGTTCACTTTTGTATCCTCTGCTATCTAGCTTTAGCGGGCCTCATTTTGCTGAATCTGTTTTCATAACTACGTATGTGCTTTCCTCTCATTTCACCGTCATTACATGTGGGGGGCTGCTATTTCTGTGGGGTGTTTCTCTGGAGGCAAGAGAGGTCTGTGTTTCTTCTAATAGGGAAAGTTAGTTCTTCGGCTGGCGCGAGACGTCTAGAATCATCGTAGGCACGTTCCCCGGCTACAGCTAGTTGTGTGTTGAGGTTCAGGATCGCGGTCAGCTCAGTTTCCATCACCCTAGAGCTTGTTTTGTTTTTTGTGCTTGTCCTTTTGTGATCCCCTGCCATTGGGATCATGACAGTATAGCCGGACCAAAAAGTGGTAATCGTATTGGCTGAAGTAGGAGGAAAAGTAGTCTGAGGAAGTTTTTTTTTTTTTTTTTTTTTCCCCTCAGAGTTTGCTGCATAGCCTTAATTGCAGCCTGGCTGCGTCTTACCTCCTCTTAATCCTTGAATGGCTCTGACTTCAGCTGTTTATCATGGACGTCCAGAGTTTGGCTTCCAGCCTGAATAATCTTGCTGCTAAGGTTCAAAATATACAAGATTTTGTTGTACATGCTCCTATGTCTGAACCTAGAATTCCTATCCCAGAGTTTTTTTCTGGAGATAGATCTAGTTTTCTGAATTTTAGGAACAATTGCAAGTTGTTTCTTCCTTTGAAATCTCGCTCTTCTGGAGACCCTGCTCAGCAAGTCAAGATTGTTATATCTTTCCTGCGGGGTGACCCTCAGAATTGGGCATTTGCATTGGCACCAGGGGATCCTGCGTTGCTCAATGTGGATGCGTTTTTTCTGGCATTGGGTTTGCTCTATGAGGAACCTAACCTAGAGATTCAGGCTGAAAAAGCTTTATTGGCTCTCTCTCAGGGGCAAGATGAAGCAGAAATATATTGTCAGAAATTTCGGAAATGGTCGGTGCTTACTCAGTGGAATGAGTGCGCCCTGGCTGCAAGATTCAGAGATGGCCTTTCTGAGGCCATTAAAGATGTCATGTTGGGGTTCCCTGCGCCTACAGGTCTGAATGAGTCTATGACTATGGCTATTCAGATTGATCGACGTTTACGGGAGCGCAAACCTGTGCACCATTTGGCGGTGTCTTCTGAACAGGCACCTGAGACAATGCAATGTGATAGAATTCAGTCCAGAAGTGAACGGCAAAACTATAGGCGGAAAAATGGGTTGTGTTTTTATTGTGGTGATTCAGCTCATGTTATATCAGCATGCTCTAAACGCACAAAAAAGGTTGATAAGTCTGTTGCCATTAGTACTTTACAGTCTAAGTTCATTCTGTCTGTGACTCTGATTTGTTCATTATCAGCCATTTCCGTCGATGCCTATGTGGATTCAGGCGCTGCCCTGAGTCTTATGGATTGGTCATTTGCCAACCGCTGTGGGTTTAGTCTGGAGCCTCTGGAAGTCCCTATTCCTTTGAAAGGAATTGACTCTACACCTTTGGCTATGAATAAACCTCAGTACTGGACACAAGTGACCATGCGTATGACTCCCGTTCATCAGGAGGTGATTCGCTTCCTGGTACTGTATAATTTACATGATGTCTTAGTGCTTGGTCTGCCATGGTTACAAACTCATAACCCAGTCTTGGACTGGAAAACGATGTCTGTGTTAAGCTGGGGATGTCAGGGGGTTCATGATGATGCACCTCCGATTTCTATCGCTTCATCTACTCCTTCTGAGGTTCCGGTATTTTTGTCTGATTATCGGGATGTTTTTGAGGAGCCTAAGCTCAATTCGCTTCCTCCTCACAGGGATTGCGATTGTGCTATAGATTTGATTCCTGGCAGTAAATTTCCTAAAGGTCGTTTGTTCAATCTGTCAGTGCCAGAGCATACTGCTATGCGGGATTATGTTAAGGAGTCCTTGGAAAAGGGACATATCCGCCAATCTTCGTCCCCTTTGGGAGCAGGTTTTTTTTTTTGTGGCCAAAAAAGATGGTTCCTTGAGGCCTTGTATAGATTACCGTCTTTTGAATAAGATTACAGTTAAATATCAGTATCCTTTGCCATTGTTGACTGATTTGTTCGCTCGCATTAAGGGGGCTAAATGGTTCACTAAGATTGATCTTCGGGGTGCGTATAATCTTGTGCGGATAAAGCAGGGTGATGAGTGGAAAACCGCATTTAATACGCCTGAGGGCCATTTTGAGTATTTGGTGATGCCTTTTGGACTTTCTAATGCTCCTTCTGTCTTCCAGTCCTTTATGCACGATATTTTCCGTGAATATCTGGATAAATTTATGATTGTGTATTTGGATGATGTTTTGGTTTTTTCGGATGACTGGGAGTCCCATGTTCAGCAGGTCAGGAAGGTGTTTCAGGTCCTGCGGGCCAATTCTTTGTTTGTAAAAGGTTCAAAGTGTCTCTTTGGAGTCCAGAAGATTTCTTTTTTGGGGTATATTTTTTCCCCTTCTACTATTGAGATGGATCCCGTCAAGGTTCAGGCTATTTGTGACTGGATGCAGCCTACATCTCTTAAGAGTCTACAGAAGTTCTTGGGCTTTGCTAATTTTTATCGTCGTTTCATAACTAATTTTTCTAGTGTTGTTAAGCCTTTGACGGATTTGACTAAGAAGGGTGCTGATGTTGCTGATTGGTCTCCTGCGGCTGTGGAGGCCTTTCAGGAACTTAAGCGCCGGTTTTCTTCTGCTCCTGTGTTGCGTCAGCCAGATGTTTCGCTTCCTTTTCAGGTTGAGGTTGATGCTTCCGAGATTGGAGCGGGGGGCGGTTTTGTCACAGAGAAGCTCTGATTGCTCAGTGATGAAGCCATGTGCGTTCTTTTCTAGAAAGTTTTCGCCCACTGAGCGGAATTATGATGTGGGTAATCGGGAGCTTTTGGCCATGAAGTGGGCATTTGAGGAGTGGCGTCATTGGCTTGAGGGTGCTAGACATCGTGTGGTGGTCTTGACTGATCACAAAAATCTGATTTACCTTGAGTCTGGCAAGCGTCTGAATCCTAGACAGGCTCGTTGGTCACTGTTTTTCTCCCGTTTCGATTTTGTGGTTTCATACCTGCCAGGTTCAAAGAATGTGAAGGCGGATGCTCTTTCTAGGAGTTTTGTGCCTGACTCCCCTGGAAATTCTGAGCCCACTGGTATCCTTAGGGATGGGGTGATTTTGTCGGCTGTCTCCCCAGACTTGCGACGTGCTTTGCAGGAGTTTCAGGCGGATAAACCTGATCGTTGTCCGCCTGAAAGACTGTTTGTTCCGGATAATTGGACCAGTAGAGTCATCTCCGAGGTCCATTCTTCTGCGTTGGCAGGTCATCCTGGAATATTTGGTACTAGAGACTTGGTGGCCAGGTCTTTTTGGTGGCCTTCCTTGTCGAGGGATGTGCGTTCTTTTGTGCAGTCTTGTGAAGTTTGCGCTCGGGCTAAGCCTTGCTGTTCTCGGGCCAGTGGATTGTTGTCACCTTTGCCTATTCCGAAGAGGCCTTGGACGCACATTTCCATGGACTTTATTTCGGATCTCCCTGTCTCTCAAAAAATATCCGTCATCTGGGTTGTGTGTGACCGCTTTTCTAAGATGGTTCATCTGGTACCCTTGCCTAAGTTACCTTCCTCCTCTGAGTTGGTCCCTCTGTTTTTTCAGAACGTGGTTCGTTTGCATGGGATTCCGGAGAACATCGTTTCTGACAGGGGATCCCAGTTTGTGTCTAGATTTTGGCGGACGTTCTGTGCTAAGATGGGCATTGATTTGTCCTTTTCGTTTGCATTCCATCCTCAGACGAATGGCCAGACGGAACGAACTAATCAGACCTTGGAAACTTATTTAAGGTGTTTTGTTTCTGCTGATCAAGATGACTGGGTTACCTTTTTGCCGCTTGCCGAATTTGCCCTTAATAATCGGGCTAGTTCTGCTACCTTGGTTTCTCCTTTCTTTTGTAATTCGGGGTTTCATCCTCGTTTTTCCTCTGGTCAGGTGGAGCCTTCTGATTGTCCTGGAGTGGACATGGTGGTGGATAGGTTGCATCAGATTTGGAGTCATGTGGTGGACAATTTGAAGTTGTCCCAGGAGAGGGCTCAGCAGTTTGCTAATCGCCGTCGCCGCGTGGGTCCTCGACTTCGTGTTGGGGACTTGGTGTGGTTGTCTTCTCGTTTTGTTCCTATGAAGGTCTCTTCTTCTAAGTTCAAGCCTCGGTTCATCGGTCCCTATAGGATCTTGGAAATTCTTAACCCTGTGTCGTTTCGTTTGGATCTCCCGGCATCGTTTGCTATTCATAATGTGTTCCATCGGTCGTTGTTGCGGAAGTATGAGGTACCTGTTGTTCCTTCGCTTGAGCCTCCTGCTCCGGTGCTGGTGGAGGGAGAATTGGAGTATGTTGTGGAGAAGATCTTGGATTCTCGTGTTTCCAGACGGAAACTCCAATATTTGGTCAAGTGGAAGGGTTATGGTCAGGAGGATAATTCTTGGGTGGTTGCCTCTGATGTTCATGCTGCTGATTTGGTCCGTGCATTTCATAGGGCTCATCCTGGTCGCCCTGGTGGTTCTCGTGAGGGTTCGGTGACCCCTCCTCAAGGGGGGGGTACTGTTGTGGATTCTGTTTTTGGGCTCCCTCTGGTGGTTACAGATGGTACTGGGTGACTTGTGTTTTCTGCGTTCTCTGGTGTCCACCTGTTCTATCAGGATATGGGAGTTTCCTATTTAACCTGGCTTTCTTGTCATTTCCTCGCCGGCTATCAATGTAATCAGTGTGTCTTGTTACCTCTGCTTCCCGCTTCTGTATTCTTCAGGACAAGCTAAGTTTTTGATTTTCCTGTTCCACGTTTTGCTTAATTTTTGTCTTAGTCCAGCTTGCAGATATGTGATTCCTTTTTGCTGATTGCTCTAGTGGGCTGATATTACTCCTCATGTTCCATGAGTTGGAACATGAGTTCAAGTAATTTCAGGATGGTTTTTTGTAGGGTTTTTCGCTGACCGCGCAGTTCACTTTTGTATCCTCTGCTATCTAGCTTTAGCGGGCCTCATTTTGCTGAATCTGTTTTCATAACTACGTATGTGCTTTCCTCTCATTTCACCGTCATTACATGTGGGGGGCTGCTATTTCTGTGGGGTGTTTCTCTGGAGGCAAGAGAGGTCTGTGTTTCTTCTAATAGGGAAAGTTAGTTCTTCGGCTGGCGCGAGACGTCTAGAATCATCGTAGGCACGTTCCCCAGCTACAGCTAGTTGTGTGTTGAGGTTCAGGATCGCGGTCAGCTCAGTTTCCATCACCCTAGAGCTTGTTTTGTTTTTTGTGCTTGTCCTTTTGTGATCCCCTGCCATTGGGATCATGACAGTCGAGGTTCAGATAGAGCTAGCCAACATGGAACAATTACCTCTGGGACTCCTTGTGGTGCGAACGTTAGCTACTGTGCATGACAGGATGGTCCTTGTGCATTGTGTCAGTTTGGGGGAAAATGATGTCACGCTCCCACCCAGAAGTGAAGTGGCTCAAGTTTTGGGCATGCTGAAAGAATTGATATCACCACAGGCTATGCAATTGACAGTAAAACAGAGGGATCCATGGACGATACTACTCTGGTAACCGAGCCTCAACACCTGAGAAAGGGAACAAATGCAGGCAAAACTCAAACCCCAGCAGGTCCAGCAGGTGGAAGCTCTATTAGGGAGATACCAGGATGTGTTCGGGCATCATGAAGACGATTTTGGCTGCCCCACAGTGATCACGCATGAGATTCCAACTGGAAACACTGCACCCATAAGAGAACGGTACCATCAAATTCCACTGCAGATGTATCAGGAGGTGATAGGAACGCTGACTGTTGCAAAATGGTATAATCCGAGAGTCAGAGCCCCTGGGCTGTCCCTATCATTATGGTGCAGAAGAAAGATGGTAAGCTGCGTTTCTGTGTGGACTAAAATGAACTCAACACCTGCACTGTACGAAATTACTACCCGCTACCAAGGATTGAGGAGTCCTTGTTTGCCCTTGGAAGTGCCAAATACTTCTCCACGTTGGACCTAGCCAGCGGCTATTAGCAAGTACCAATGTCCGAGCAAGATCGAGCAATGACGACCTTCATACTCCCCATGGGATTATAGGAATTCAATCAGATGCCGTTTGGTCTGGCTAACGCACTGGGTACATTTCAATAGTTAATGGAGGGGTTTTTAGGTGATTTGAACTTCTAGGCCACCTTTATTTATTCAGACGATATCATTGTTTATGCTGCCTCGTTCGAGGAACATCTCAGTACACTAGAACTGGTGTTGAACCGTCTTCAACAGCATGGTTTAACCCTGCTGTTCTGTTGGTCAAAAATGACCGACTTTGAACTTCAATATTCTTTAAAATATTCAAGATGCGGCTCTGAAACCCATGGCCGACCGACCCATCCTCATTTAAGTCAATCAACCACAAGTTTCAGAACCGCATCTTGAACACCCCAAAAAATACCAAAGTTCAAAATAGGTCTCCCCAGACCGAACAGAACAGCAGGGTTAAAAGTAAAGCCCCAGAAATATCATCTGTTCAGCACCCAAATTAAGTACCTGGGACACGTCGTTTCTGCCGAAGGGGTCAGACCATCCCGTTAGAAAATTGCTGCATTACAGAATTGGCCTACTCCAAAGACCATGAAAGATATGCGGGCCTTCTTAGGGTTCACCAGATACTTTCGGTGATTTGTGAAGAACTTTACTCGCATAGTAAACCAGATGTTAGATCTGTTCAAGAGGGTACCGTCCAGTGCAAGGAACAGAACTGTCCAATGGGGAGAGCATCAGGAGAAAGATTTCGAGCTCTGCAATTGGCTTTGAATGAAGCACCGGTGCTAGCCTATGCTGATTTCCCCCAACTGTTTATCCTTGATACTGATGGAAGCCTGCATGGACAGCTGTGCTGTCTCAGATCCAGAATGGAAAAGAACAAGTAATCGCTTATGTAAGTTGGTCCCTCCATGACTCTGAGAGGAATCTGGATAACTACAGTTCCTTTAAATTAGAGCTGTTGGCACTGATGTGGGCCATGACGGAGAAGTTTGCTGAATATTTGTCTGGTTCCGAAGTTCTGGTACGCACAGATAACCCTTTAGTCCATCTGGAAAAAGCAAAGCTTGGGGCGTTGAAGCAAAGCTGGGTGGCTCGCATGGCAACGTTTCGATATAAGATCACTTACAAGAGGAGCCGAGAATACCCACGCTAACGCCTTATCCCAAGTGACCCAGGGGAAGCCAGCGCCCAACTGGGATGAAGAGCTTGAGGCTGAGGAAATTCGTGAGTTATTGGATTCTGCCAAGATGGTGGCAGCCATGCTGGAGCAGGTGCAGATGGAGCCCTGAGAGTATGTGCTTGGACAATCTTTTGACGAGTGAGTCCGGTTGCAACAAGAAGATGAAGAACTCGCTCAGATGAGACAGTGGGTAGCGACAAAGCGATTGCCCAGCCAGCAAGAAATAGAAACTCTGTCCCATGGAGCTCTGCAGATACTGTGGCAGTAGGAAAGACTCTAGCTGAGGAAAGGAATATTATATCGTAGAATCCAACTTCAGCAGGAGCTGGGCATTACCTGGCAGGCATTGATCCCTGAAGCGGTGTTTTACAAGGTCGCCACAGAAGCACATGAAAGAGGAGCTCACTTAGGTCCAGAGAAGACTCTTCAGTGGCTACAAAGATTAGTTTATCATCCTTGACTGAAGGCAGTAGTAGAGGAGACCTGTCGGCTATGTAGAAGCTGCGAATTGGCCAAACCGCTGGAATAGAGGGCTCCCACTCAGACCATAGTGACTACGGCCACTCTAGAGGTATTATTGATAGACTATGTGACAATTGGCCCAGCGCATCAGGGATATGAACATTGCTTGGTGATGAAGGATCACTTCACTAAGTTTGCTGTCGTGACTCCGACGTGAGACCAGACCGCCGAATCCACTGCATATGCCATCTGTAAGGCTGGTTTCACATTTGCGTTTAAAAACGCAGCGTTTTAAACGCAAATGCATTTGGTGAAAAAACGCGTTGAAACACGTTTAAACGCTACGTTTTTTAGGCGCATGCGTTTTTGCATGTTTTAACACAAACGCGGCGTTTTGACGCGTTTACATGCGTTTTTTTGTGCGTTTGCGTTTTTGAAACGCATGATGAGAAGTGTGTGACAGCTGCCAATCATCAAAATCAACTAGAAAACCCACTATAAACAGAAATACCTAGGGTTAGAGTTAGGATCCCTAGTAACCCTAGGGATCCTAACCCTAACCCAAACTGTAACCCTAACCCAAACTCTTACCCTAACCCTAACACAAACCCTAACCCAAACTCTAACCCTAACCCAAACTCTAACCCTAACCCAAACTCTAACCTTAACTCAAACCCTAATACAAACCCTAACCCAAACTCTAACCCAAACTCTAACCCTAACCCAAACTCTAACCCTAACCCAAACTCTAACCCTAACCCAAACTCTAACCCTAACACAAACCCTAACCCAAACTCTAACACTAACCCTAACCCAAACTCTAACCCTAACCCAAACTCTAACCCTAACCCAAACTCTAACCCTAACCCAAACTCTAACCCTAGCACAAACCCTAACCCAAACTCTAACCCAAACCCTAACACAAACCCTAACCCAAACTCTAACCCTAACCCAAACTCTAACCCTAACACAAACCCTAACACAAACTCTAACCCAAACTCTAACACTAACCCAAACTCTAACCCTAACACAAACCCTAACCCAAACTCTAACCCAAACCCTAACACTAACACAAACCCTAACCCAAACTCTAACCCTAACCAAAACTCTAACCCTAACACAAACCCTAACCCAAACCCTAACACAAACCCTAACCCTGGGGATCCTAACCCTAACCCAAACTCTAACCCAAACTCTAACCCTAACACAAACCCTAGCCCTAACCCTAGGAACCCTAACCCTAGGGATCCTAACCCTTAGGGTTAGGGTATGGATCCCTTAGGTAGGATCCCTTAGGGTTAGGGTTGGGGGGTGGCTTATCAGTGTGTATTCTTGTGTTTTTCTATAAAAACGCATGCAAACGCATGTGCTTAAAAACGCATGCGTTTACATAGACATCAATAAGTTTTTTTGCCGCAAAAAACGCATGCGTTTTTTTGCTGCAAAAAACGCAGCTAGAAATTACTACATGTTGCATTTCTGCAACACAATGCATGCAGAGAAAAAACACATGCGTTGTCAAAACGCGTCAAAACGCATGCAAAAAAAAGCATGCGTTTTTAATGTTAAGTATAGGGAAAAAAACGCATGCTTTTTTTTGCGCAAAAAATGCAAAAAAAAAACGCAAATGTGAAACCAGCCTAAGAACTTCATCCAGGTATACGGCTGCCCAAAGCAAATTCACTCCAATCACGGTGCCTGTTTTCTTGGGAAAGTGATGGAGGAGTTACACTGGTTGTATCAGATCCGGAAATCTCGGACGATGCCTTACCACCCTCAAGGAAATGGGGCCTGTGAACGGTTCAACCGCACTCTGATCCAGATGTTGCGGACATTGGAGGAAGATAGAAAGGCCTGGTGGCCTGAGTTCATAGCTGAGTTAGTGTGGGTGTACAATAACCGAAGACACAGCACCTCTTGCTACACGCCTTATACCCTACTGTTCGGCAAACCAGGAAGAGAGATTACTGAGCTGGAGCTGGGGTCTGAGGAGAACTACCCATGGACGGGGGTGTCCACCTGGGTCCGAGAACATCATCATCAGCTGCAGACCCAACATCGTCTGGTACAGACCAGATTTCAGGAACTGGAACATCCAGAAACAGCTCCTTGGTGTGGGACAGATCTTCAAGCTGGGGACCATGTATTGGTGTGAGAAAAACGTCCTCGAGATAAACTGGAGTCTCATTGGGAAAATAACCCATACTGGGTAAAGTGGAGAATCAACTCCTGACCAGGTTGAAGAGGTGCAAAGTGTTCAGGAAATAGTCCCGTCAGTCGTTGCTGATTGTGAAGAGGAAGAAGGCTCTGACCACCTTTGGTAGATTTAAGAGAGAGGCAATTGCCTGAAGTACGTGAAGCAGCCATCCCAACAGAAATGGGTGCATCTCCGTCTTCACCTGTACAGCCTGATTCAATTACTCAATTGGACTCAACTACTCCTTCTGATTTACGGCGCTTTGAACGAACAACAGCTGGCATACCCCCAATC
Organism: Ranitomeya imitator; assembly: GCF_032444005.1. Lineage (NCBI taxonomy): Eukaryota > Metazoa > Chordata > Amphibia > Anura > Dendrobatidae > Ranitomeya > Ranitomeya imitator. The sequence continues at coordinate 334,907,003 of NC_091283.1, read as the reverse complement.
AATACAATCAAGATCAATGTGTTTGGTGATAAATCATTCATGGAATAGAAGAGTGTCAACTTGAGATAAAGAAACTCTCGCCCTTGGAATGGTGAGCAAAAAGAGAGGGGGAAAGTAAGGAGATGAACTGGACCTCTCTTGCGCTGGTTCCAGAACTGTCAGGACTGTCACCAATGTTGCATGGGAGAGAGCTTTCAGACACGGAACGACCTTTGCACTGGACAGTAGGGGGCGAGTCTGACATTATAAGTGCTGTGCATGGGAAAAGGAAAGAAGACGCGGCAGGAAGACTGAGCGCTCAGCAGTGTAAAGTGCAGGCCTTGTCAGCGGAGCTTCGCGTGAGCGCAGGCCCACTTTGCAGATCCCCTGTGACAGTGTCCACTGTTTGTGAACTACAAACTGCAAAGCCTCCGTTGTCTCCCGTTCCTGGAGGTGACTCACACTCTAGACCCGTGACTGCTGCCTGCTTGTGGTCCCGGCGAGAACAGGTGACTAGGCCAAAAGTGACTGAGTCCTCAACTGCATACACCGCGGAGCAGAGATACGTTCCGGCGGTATCACCCATTGAGCTGAGCCCTATACTAGGAAACCGTGGGAACAGGAGCCCACCTAGAACAGTAAAGACTCCCTGCTTGCATCGAGAATCGGACCTCCATCTACTCAGGATATTTCCGGAATTTGGCGTACCGCTGGTGTCGGCGCAATCGTTGGAGACCGAGATGCTGCAATCAAGAAACCAATGACTGATAAGTTTACTCTCTCTTGAACTTTCGCCTTACTCTTGTTCTCCCTATTCATTCACTCCATTCCTTACTTCCCATACTCCCTCTCTCCCTGTCTGTAGTTTAACTATGTTAATAAATTTTTTAACTCTTGATCTGCCTCCTGTCCGTGACAACATCCCGTTTCCTGCATTTCTACAGTGCCACACATCGAAACACCCCCTCATCCCAGCCTGCAGCATCACCCCACTTCTGCCTCCTCCAGCAGCGACCCTGGGTCCCCGCTTCACCGCAGCCACCACCCCCAGTAAGCAATTAGATGCATGGATTATAAGAAGCACCACCATTTTATTTTTAAAAAAATCCTATTTTTCTCCTCAAAATTCGGGGTGCATCTTAAAATCAGAAAAATACGGTAATTAATTTAATTAAACATACTGTTAATATTACAGACTTCTAATAGATACTAAAGGACAACATCAATATACAACTCTCAAAGTAGGAGTTTTTTGGTTGTGCTATGTAATGTGCAACTGCTAATACACTTTGCCAATTTTAACCCCTTACCGACATGCGCGACAAATTAGTACTGCTCTGCAGGAGGTGCATTACCGCAAACAGCAGTACTAGTACAGAGCATTGAGTGCACGGCCTCACGCTGAGCGCTGCGGCGATCGGGTGCGGGTGTCAGCTGTATTTGAAAGCTGCTACAGGGTAGCAATGCCCACGATCGGTGTTAGCACTGATCGCGGGCATTTAACCCCTTTGATGCCGCTGGCAGTAGTGACAGCGTCATAGAGAAGCTTCGCACAGGGAATCAGACCCACGGCACCAAAATGAGAGCAGAACCTGAGAAGCCTCCTTCACTGACTGTCAGATTGCTGATCTGATTCTAAGCAGTGCAAAGTGTCAGATCAGAGATCTGACATTATATAGTGATGTCCCAGTATGGGAAAATGTAAAAAAATAAAAATAAAAAATATTATAATGTGTAAAAATATTTGTTTTAAATTCCTGAATAAAATATATATATATATATATATATATATATATATATATATATATATATATTTCCAATAAATTTACATTTTTTTATTTCCAACAACCGGCTGTATAAAGCTGTCCTACTACTTAACCCCTTCAATGAACACCGTAAAAAAATATACAAAAACGAGGCAAAAAACAATGCTTTATCATCATACCACCGAACAAAAATAAAACGCGATAAAAAAGACGAATGTAAATGATAATGGTACTGCTGAAAACGTCATCTTGTCCTGCAAAAAACATGCTGCTATACAGCTTCATCAGCAGAAAAATAAAAGTTATAGTTCTCAGAATAAAGTGATGTAAAAATAATTATTTTTTTCTATAAAATAGTTTTTGTTGTGTAAAAGCGGCAAAACATAACAAAAGATATAACTGAGGTATTGCTGTAATTGTACTGACCCGAAGAATGAAGCTGCCTTCCCAATTTTACCACATGCGGAACGTTATAAAAAAAAACAATTCCTGAATTGCTGGTTTTTGTTCATTCTGTCCCCCCGAAAATTGGAATTAGAAAGCGATCAAAAAAGTCATGTGCCTGAAAATGGTAGCAATAAAAAGTCAGCTTGTCCCGCAAAAATCAAGCCCTCACATGACTCATGTCACATGTCAGACAAAATCTGCAAAAATTATAGCTCTCAAAATATGGTGATGCAAAAACTAGTTTTCGCAACAAAAAGCGTCTTTTAGTGTGTGACAGCTGTCAATAATAAAAACCCGCTATAAATCTGGTATGGCTGCAATCGCACCGACCCGAAGAATAAAGTTGCCTAATCAATTATACCACACGAGGAACGGCGTAAAAAATAAATACTAATCCTTCACATGCTTTTGATTTTTTTCATTCTGCTTCCCAAATATCGCAGTAAGGCTCGGCATACATTTATCCTGCACTCTGCTCTGGGCACTTACACTGGGGATTCTGTGTAAATCTCTGAAATACGTGATTCAGACAGAACCCCTGGTAAAAGATTCCCTATAATGAGGCAGATGGAGGCACTGTGGACACCATAGCACCTGTGATCCGGTGGGGGCCGTCTTTTTAGAATTGCATAAAAGTGCCGTCAGCCACAGTTTGGTACACTTCTGAAAAGGACACCGCTGAACAGAGGCAAGATGCGGGTCCAGAGTAAATCTGCTGCCTCATTATAGTGAATGGATCCCTTGGGGGTTTCATCTGCCATGTCACTCAGAGATTTAGATGGAAATCTCAAAGTGCTCAGCGTAGAGAGTCAGATAAATGTGATCCCTAACGTTATATAAAATGTTTCCAATAAAAGCTTCAACTCAATCCACAAAAAAAGCAAGTCCTCACTCAGGTCTGTCATCTGTTAACGGAAATATAGGGGGCTTCCACTCTACTGGTAGAACAAGGGCTCTGGAAAGCAAAATGGCTTCGCGCTCCCCAAAAGAACTTCAGCAAATTTTGCACTCCCAAATCCAAATGCCCCCCTCCCTTCTGAGCCCCAGTGTGCCTAAACCACATTTAGCACCCACATGTTTGGCATTTCTGTAATGATGAGAGCCTGCCTAATTTACAGGTGCGAGTCTCCGGAAGCATGAACTGGGCATAATGTACTGGTCACTACAGCGTACTTGTCACTACAAAGGCAATTTGCAATTTTCACTCAGCAACATACATTGCTCCTTCCCTTCCAAGTGCAGTGCCCCAGAGTCCTGGTCGTTGCAGTAATGTCGCTCTGCCGCTAAGGGGAGTGATGTTATGTCTGATTGCACTAAAGGAGTTCACCTGACCAGGTATCACAAGCACACATTACACTTCACACTCCGGCCACTAGGGGGAGCAAAAGGTACTATGTATTAGGCCACTCCTCACACTGGTAAAACTAGGGGTCGGATAGGAAGTTAGGAGAGAACGCAGCCTGGGAGAGCTCCAGGGAGGACCTGTCAGGGGTGGGTTCCTGACAGGTGCCTAGCAGAACGAATAGAAAGCAACGGAACCGCGCCTGCACTACCTTGCGGCGGTATCCTAAGGACACGAGGAGAAGGATATTGTGCACAGTGAGAAATGAGATCAAAGCACATAGGAGAGCCAGTAGGAGTCGTGCCCCGAGAACGGCAACATCCTACTGAGGCGCGTAGCCGGTGACCGGAACACCGAGGAAGTAACTGACTCTATGCCTTACTTCAAATACCGCAGGACAGTTGATTATAGGTTGGCTGTCTACCATACATCACCTAAGCAGACATAGGGGGCAAGCGTGGAGAGGGGCGTCTCTAGGGTCCCATAATAGCTCCAAGCATTCCCGTCAAACGGGTGCGTCCTATCCAGATAAACTTGGGGGACGGAGAGAGCGAAAAATAAAGAACAAGAACAGAAGTTGTGAGGACTATCCCGAATGCTCAGCAGGGAAGAACCACAACACACAGGCGCTAGTGGTAGGCACTGATTTCCACCTGCAAAGGGAACTCTGGATGTGCCTTCTGACCGGCCGGTCTCAGACAGCCCAGTTAACAGTGCTCTGGATTGCGGATCCCGAAGTCTTCAGTAAAAGGTAAAGAGACTGCAACCCTGTGTCCTCGTTATTGACTGCGCCTCACACCATCGCCACCTACACTACTGGGAAGCCCTGGGGATATACTTCACCTGTGGGAAGGTAAACCATCTAGCTGCCATCACATCACCCCAGTGGACCCCAAGCAGCGTCGGTCGACCTGACCAAATACCACAGGTGGCGTCACAAAACTTTAGCCGACTTTCTTCACCCCTTTTATTGGACGCCCCTTAGCAGGGTCACGGACCGGGTCCAGCCACCGTGACAACCTAAGAACTGAGACAGAGGGGACCGGTACCGAGTAACCCAGGGCCCTGCGTCTGGGCGTACTCCACAAGCTCTGCCGTGCACCCAAACAGTAGAATTCCCCCACAAATGGGGTATCGACATGCTCAGGAGAAATTACACAATAAAATGTATGGTCCATTTTCTCCTGTTACCCTTGCAAAAGTAAAAAAAAAAAATTTTTCTGAAAGAAAAGTAAATGTTCATTTTTTTTCTTCCACATTCCAAAAATTCTTGTGAAGCACCTGAAGGGTTAATAAACTTCTTGAATGTGGTTTTCAGTACCTTGAAGTTTGCAGCTTTTAGAATGGTGTCATTTTTGGGTATTTTCTGTCATATAGGCCCCTCATAGTCATTTCAAATGTGAGGTGGTCCCTAAAAAAATGGTTTTGCAAAGTTTGTTGTAAAAATGAGAAAACACTGGTCAAATTTTATATTATTTTGTGTGACACCACTCTCTGATTTAAGGTCATATAAATTAAAAGTTTGAAAATTGCGAAATTTTCAGAATTTTCGCCAAATTTCCATTTTTTTTAACAAATAAACGCAAGTTATATCAAAGAAATGTTACCATTATGTCACAAGAAAAAAATCTCAGAATTGCCAAGATCTGTTGAAGTATTGTAGAATTATGACCTCACAAAGTGACAGTGGTCAGAATTGTAAAAATTGGCCTGGTCATGATGGTGAAAACAGGCTTCGGGGGTGAAGGTGTTAAACATATCGTTTCATGTTTTTTTTTTTATTTTAACTTTCTCTTTTAGCACATATCCCTAGAATATAATTATAACATATCAACAAAAAAGACTTCTGGATATCCTGTCTCCTCACTGCTCCTACAGGTCTTTAATGGGCGTTTCTCTGTTGATGCCCTTTGGTATATGAAGCAACTTCACTATGTCAAAGCCTTCTTTTTTTCTTTCCTTATGTTTTTTCTTCCTATCCACGTGATTTTTCATTTTTTATTTTTATTATATATTTTTCCACTCAGTTACATCAAGGGGATATTCCAGGGTAAGCCGTGATCAGTGGAGTTCAGCAGAAAGACTTTCCAGATGACAGATCACCTTGTTACTTCACTCTGATTAATTCAGAACCCTTTGTATTTATTAAATTATTACGGCACATATTCACACATATTTGTTTCACCACATAAAAATAGTCAATTAAAGAATGTACTGTATAATAATGGTTTTTGTTTTGTTTAGATTTTTCTTTTTTTTCACATGAGGCTATGATTTCTTCTTGTTACCTTTATTTAACGTGGAACTCAGTGCAACGTAAGATTAGAACGTTTTCATGTCCTAAATTCAACTCCATTTTATCTACACATAAATATATATTTTTACCTTTTAAATTCATATAAAATTTGTTTTTCTTTTTCTTCTTTGTGTTTTCTTGGGTTAGAAATAAATACAAATGAAAGTATAAGTCTATACTACCAACCTGTGAAGAATCCTTTTTTCTCTCTTTTTTTCCCCTTGATGAACTTTGATGAACTGTAACACATCAGGTGTCCAGCATGTGTCTATCAGGTGTCCATCATGCAGCGTCGGACTGGGGTGTCTGGGGCCCACCAGGGGAATGGACTCTAGGGGCCCACCCTACAGCTATATGCAAATATCTGTCATTATAGTGGAGCATCGGCTGTAAAACACCGGCGGCTGCTGCACATCTACCGTGTGCCCCAATAACTGGGATGTATAACTACGGTAGTTTACATTAATGGGGTTCTTGGTTAAAACAAGTTATCACCGATCCATGGGCTCCACAGGATAGGTGATCGCTTCGGTCCGACCATTAGAAACTGCACCGATCGGAAGAATGGGGAAGTTTTATCCCTGACAGGACACTTTTATCACTATTTTAAAATGCAGCGGTAGGTGGGATATCTGACCGCAGCTCCATTCATTCTCTTTGGGGCTTCCAGAAAAAAACAAGTGCAGCTACTAAGGGAATGAATGGGTCAGTGATCTAGTCGGACATGCCACTCCAGTCTAATGGGGATAAAAAGTTCCACATTTTGCTGAATGGGTCCAAGCAGTCAGACCCCCACCAATCAATACGTTATCACTTATCCTGTGGAGAGGTGATTACTTTTTTCCACAGGAAACCCCCTGTAAGTGCATCTCCGCCGCTGTGTACAAAGCATTAAAACTCTAATGGAAATAAAGAATCTTCTCCTAATTAATATCAGAGAGAACAAATGACCGCCATACACAACACACTCCATTATACCAAGACCAATATTACCACATACAGGAAGAAATACCACCACACCATGACCAGACCACATAGTGACCAAATAATACTACATACAATGGACAAATACCACCACATCGTGAACAGATCACATATTACAACCACACAGTGACCGAATATTATGACATATTAGGGCAGCACGGTTCAGAGGTTAGCACTGCAGCCTTGCAGCGCTGGAGTCCTGGGTTCAAATCCCACCAAGGACAACATCTGCAATGAGTTTGTATGTTCTCCCCGTGTTTACGTGAGCTTCCTCTGGAGTCTCTGGTTTCCTCCCACATTTACAAAGACATACTGCTAGGGAATCTAGATTGTGAGCCCCATCGTGGACAGTGGCAATAATATCTGTAAAGCGCTGTGAAATTAATAGCGCTATATAAATGAGTAAAAATAAATAAAAATAAATATTACCAGCATATAGGGACCAAATGATACCACATACAAGGAGAAATACTGCCACGCCGTGACCAGACCACAAATTACCAACACATAGTGCCCGAATACTACAATATTGATTATGAATACAAACCACAATACTAACAACACTGTTATTACCACCAGTGACAATGTACACAGTGCCTCTGTATATAGTGTCAGTGTACAGGTAATACAGTGATCACCAGTGACATTATACACAGGAGCTCTGTATATATTGTATAGCGTACGGGTAATACAGTGACCACCAGTGAGTGACATTACACACAGGAGCTCTGTATATAGTGTCAGTGTACACATAACACAGTGATCACCAGTGGCATTATACAAAGGAGCTCTGTACACAGTATATAGTGTAAGTGTACAAGCAACACACTGACTCACCGGTGACATCCGTAGTTGAGGTCTTTTTTCTTCATCCAGTGCAGACCACCATTACTTCTTCCAGCAAAGACTTGTCTCTACAGAAAATAACACAGTTAGCTATAGCTGATCGCTTCCAGAGCACATTCCCCACGATTTTCCCCGACTTCTATACTATGTCAGATGAAGAAAAAAAAGACATAGTGCCACCCTGCTCAGTAGCAGGACCCTTTTGTTCTCTCCATGGAAGACAGTAAGATCAAAAGTAAATTACAGCAGTAATAATGTCCCCTGATTGGCCCCTACAGCCATTATGTCCCCATTTGCCACCATAAACCAATAATGTATGTTCCTCCTCCTGACCTCAATATAGTAATTATGTCACCCATTTATTTAATAAGGTGCCAGATCCTTGGCCCCTTTATTTAATGTCTCCATATTGGACCCCAATGTCCACCTTAATAAGGTCCCTATCCTGGGCCCCTTCCAGTAATAATGTCCTCATCCTGGGCCCCTATGTCCATCCCTATGGCCACTACCTTGCCCAACTACAGGGGGGATTCTTCTCACCTTCTTGCGCTCCACAGCATCCTCTTTTGGCTTCATATTCGGCGTGGTTGTTACAATGGCCGACTGCCGACTGCAGCTGTTACAGGGTGCTCTGCTCTGTGACAGGCCGCGTGCTGACGTCACATAGCAGTAACATTGAAAGGCCGCCGGCCTATCAAAGGCTGCAGGAGTCATTTAACCCCTTTACCCCCAAGGGTGGTTTGCACGTTAATGACCGGGCCAATTTTTACAATTCTGACCACTGTCCCTTTATGAGGTTATAACTCTGGAACGCTTCAACAGATCCCAGTGATTCTGACATTGTTTTCTCGAGACATATTGTACTTCATGATAGTGGTAAAATTTCTTTGATATTACCTGCGTTTATTTGTGAAAAAAACGGAACTTTGGCGAAAAGTTTGAAAATTTTGCAATTTCCCAACTTTGAATTTTTATGCAATTAAATCTCAGAGATATGTCACACAAAATACTTAATAAGTAACATTTCCCACACGTCTACTTTACATCAGCACAATTTTGGAACCAAAACTTTTTTTTGTTAGGGAGTTATAAGGGTTAAAAGTTGACCAGCAATTTCTCATTTTTCCAACACCATTTTTTTTTTAGGGACCACATCTCATTTGAAGTCATTTTGAGGGGTCTATATGATAGAAAATACCCAAGTGTGACACCATTCTAAAAACTGCACCCCTCAAGGTGCTCAAAACCATATCCAAGAAGTTTATTAACCCTTCTGGTGCTTCACAGGAATTTTTGGAATGTTTAAATAAAAATGAACATTTAACTTTTTTTCACAAAAAATTTACTTCAGCTCCAATTTGTTTTATTTTACCAAGGGTAACAAGAGAAAATGGAACCCAAAAGTTGTTGTACAATTTGTCCTGAGTACACCGATACCTCATGTGTGGGGGTAAACCACTGTTTGGGCGCATGACAGAGCTCGGAAGCGAAGGAGCGCCATCTGACTTTTCAATGCAAAATTGACTGGAATCGAGATGGGACACCATGTTGCATTTGGAGAGCCCCTGATGTGCCTAAACATTGAACTTATCTAGAGGTGTGGTGAGCACTTTGACCCACCAAGTGCTTTACAGAAGTTTATAATGAAGACCGTAAAAATAAAAAATCATATTTTTTCACAAAAATTATCTTTTCTGTTGTGAATTCTGCTCTTGGGCTCCCTCCGGTGGTTATGAGTGGTAGTGCTGCTGTCTTTGGATCGCAGCATTTATCAGGTGTATCCACTTTTTGCAGTTTGGGCTGGGCTATTTAGTCCTGCTTTATCCTTTAGTCAGTGCCAGTTGTCCATTGTTTTTGGAGGATTCCCATCCATTCCTGGTCTCTCCTGTTTGCTGTTCATTTCTACAAAGATAAGTTCTGGCTTTGTTTTTGCTGTCCACCTGCTGTGGACCTTATATGTCTGTGCATTTTCTTGTTTTGTCTTGTCCAGCTTTGTCTGTGAAGGATTTTTTGCAGCCAAGCTGTGTCTCTGGAGATGCAGATATACCCTCCATGTCTTTAGTCAGATGTGGAGATTTGTATTTTCTGTGGTGGATATTTTCTAGAGTTTTAACCCCTTTACCCCCAAGGGTGGTTTGCACGTCAATGACCAGGCCAATTTTTACAATTCTGACCACTGTCCCTTTATGAGGATATAACTCTGGAACGCTTCAACGGATCCTGGTGACTCTGACATTGTTTTCTCGTGACATATTGTACTTCATGATAGTGGTAAAATTTCTTTGATAGTACCTGCGTTTATTTGTGAAAAAAACGGAAATTTGGCGAAGATTTTGAAAATTTCGCAATTTTCAAACTTTGAATTTTTATGCAATTAAATCACAGAGATATGTCACACAAAATACTTAATAAGTAACATTTCCCACATGTCTCCTTTACATCAGCATAATTTTTGAACCAAATTTTTTTTTTGTTAGGGAGTTATAAGGGTTAAAAGTTGACCAGCAATTTCTAATTTTTCCAACACCATTTTTTTTTTAGGGACCACATCTCATTTGAAGTCATTTTGAGGGGTCTATATGATAGAAAATACCCAAGTGTGACACCATTCTAAAAACTGCACCCCTCAAGGTGCTCAAAACCACATTCAAGAAGTTTATTAACCATTCAGGTGTTTAATAGGAATTTTTTGAATGTTTAAATAAAAATGAACATTTAACTTTTTTACACAAAAAATTTACTTCAGCTCCAATTTGTTTTATTTTACCAAGGGTAACAGGAGAAAATGGACCCCAAAAGTTGTTGTCCAATTTGTCCTGAGTACGCTGATACCCCATATGTGGCAGTAAACCACTGTTTGGGCGCATGGGAGAGCTCGGAAGGGAAGGAGCGCCGTTTGACTTTTCAATGCAAAATTGACAGGAATTGAGATGGGACGCCATGTTGCGTTTGGAGAATCACTGATGTGCCTAAACATTGAAACCCCCCACAAGTGACACCATTTTGGAAAGTAGACCCCCTAAGGAACTTATCTGGATGTGTGGTGAGCACTTTGACCCACCAAGTGCTTCACAGAAGTTTATAATGCAGAACCGTAAAAATAAAAAATCATATTTTTTCACAAAAATTATATTTTTGCCCCCAATTTTTTATTTTTCCAAGGGTAAGAGAAGAAATTGGACCTCAAAAGTTGTTGTCCAATTTGTCCTGAGTACGCTGATACCCCATATGTGGCAGTAAACCACTGTTTGGGCGCATGGGAGAGCTCGGAAGGGAAGGAGCGCCGTTTGACTTTTCAATGCAAAATTGACAGGAATTGAGATGGGACGCCATGTTGCGTTTGGAGAGCCACTGATGTGCCTAAACATTGAAACCCCCCACAAGTGACACCATTTTGGAAAGTAGACCCCCTAAGGAACTTATCTGGATGTGTGGTGAGCACTTTGACCCTCCAAGGGCTTCACAGAAGTTTATAATGCAGAGCCATAAAAATAAAACAAAAACTTTTTCCCACAAAAATTATTTTTTAGCCCCCAGTTTTGTATTTTCCCTAGGGTAACAGGAGAAATTGGACCCCACAAGTTGTTGTCCAATTTGTCCTGAGTACGCTGATACCCCATATGTGGGGGGGGAACCACCGTTTGGGCGCATGGGAGGGCTCGGAAGGGAAGGAGCGCCATTTGGAATGCAGACTTAGATGGAATGGTCTGCAGGCGTCACATTGCGTTTGCAGAGCCCCTAATATACCTAAACAGTAGAAACCCCCCACAAGTGACACCATTTTGGAAAGTAGACCCCCTAAGGAACTCCTCTTGATGTGTTGTGAGAGCTTTGAACCCCCAAGTATTTCACTACAGTTTATAACGCAGAGCCGTGCAAATAAAAAATATTTTTTTTTCCACAAAAATTATATTTTAGCCCCCAGTTTTGTATTTTTCCAAGGTTAGCAGGAGAAATTGGACCCTAAATGTTGTTGTCCAATTTGTCCTGAGTACGCTGATACCCGATATGTGGGGGGGGAACCACCGTTTGGGCGCATGGGAGGGCTCGGAAGGGAAGGAGCATCATTTGGAATGCAGACTTAGATGGATTGGTCTGCAGGCGTCACATTGCGTTTGCAGAGCCCCTAATGTACCTAAACAGTAGAAACCCCCCACAAGTGACCCCATATTGGAAACTAGACCCCTCAATGAACTTATCTAGATTTGTTGTGAGAACTTTGAACCCCCAAGTGTTTCACTACAGTTTATAACGCAGAGCCGTGAAAATAAAAAATCTTTTTGTTTTCCCACAAAAATTATTTTTTAGCCCCCAGTTTTGTATTTTTCCAAGGGTAACAGGAGAAATTGGTCCACAAAAGTTGTTGTCCAATTTGTCCTGAGTACGCTGATACCCCATATGTGAGGGTAAACCCCTGTTTGGGCACACAGGAGAGCTCGGAAGGGAAGGAGCACTGTTTTACTTTTTCAACGCAGAATTGGCTGGAATTGAGATCGGACGCCATGTCGTGTTTGGAGAGCCCCTGATGTGCCAAAACAGTGGAAACCCCCCAATTATAACTGAAACCCTAATCTAAACACACCCCTAACCCTAATCCCAACAGTAACCCTAACCACACCCCTAACCCTGACACACCCCTAATCCCAACCCTATTCCCAACTGTAAATGTAATCTAAACCCTAACCCTAACTTTAGCCCCAACCCTAACTGTAGCCCCAACCCTAACCCTAGCCCTAACCCTAGCCCTAACCCTAGCCCTAATCCTAGCCCTAACTCTAGCCCTAACCCTAACCCTAGCCCTAACCCTAGCCCTAACCCTAGCCCTAATCCTAACCCTAGCCCTAACCCTAGCCCTAATGGGAAAATGGAAATAAATACATTTTTTTTTATTTTTCCCTAACTAAGGGGGTGATGAAGGGGGGTTTGATTTATTTTTATAGCGAGTTTTTTAGCGGATTTTTATGATTGGCAGCCGTCACACACTGAAAGACGCTTTTTATTGCAAAAAATATTTTTTGCAATACCACATTTTGAGAGCTATAATTTTTCAATATTTTGGTCCACAGAGTCATATGAGGTCTTGTTTTTTGCGGGACGAGTTGACGTTTTTACTGAAAACATTTTCGGGCACGTGACATTTTTTGATCGCTTTTTATTCCGATTTTTGTGAGGAGGAATGACCAAAAACCATCTATTCATGAATTTCTATTGGGGGAGGCGTTTATACCGTTCCGCGTTTGGTAAAATTGATAAAGCAGTTTTATTCTTCGGGTCAGTACAATTACAGCGACATCTCATTTATATCATTTTTTTATGGTTTGGCGCTTTTATACGATAAAAACTATTTTACAGAAAAAATAATTATTTTTGCATCGCTTTATTCTCAGGACTATAATTTTTTTATTTTTTTGCTAATGATGCTGTTTGGCGGCTCGTTTTTTGCGGGACAATATGACGTTTTCAGCGGTACCATGGTTATTTATATCTGTCCTTTTGATCGCGTGTTATTCCACTTTTTGTTCGGCGGTATGATAATAAAGCGTTTTTTGCCTCGTTTTTTTTTTTTTTCTTACGGTGTTTACTGAAGGGGTTAACTAGTGGGACAGTTTTATAGGTCGGGTCGTTACAGACGTGGCGATACTAAATATGTGTACTTTTATTGGTTTTTTTTTTGTTTAGATGAAGAAATGTATTTATGGGAATAATATATATATATTTTTTTCATTATTTTGGAATATTTTTTTATATTTTTTTTACACATTTTGAAAATTTTTTTTTTACTTTTTTACTTTGTCCCAGGGGGGGACATGTTATGGCTGGCAATCAGGCAACACAGCGTGCAGTAATCAGCGCACATACAGAGATCTGACAATAACCAAAAACAATAGGACGAGCTCTGAGACGTGGAATCTCTGTAGACTGCAGTACCTGATCTATCCTCACACAACTATAAGCAGCAGTGGATTGCGCCTATCACTACCTATGCAACTCGGCACTGCCTGAGGAGCTGACTAGCCTGAAGATAGAAATACAAGCCTGACTTACCTCAGAGAAATACCCCAAAGGAATAGGCAGCCCCCCACATATAATGACTGTTAGCAAGATGAAAAGACAAACGTAGGAATGAAATAGATTCAGCAAAGTGAGGCCCGATATTCTAGACAGAGCGAGGATAGCAAAGAGAACTATGCAGTCTACAAAAAACCCTAAAACGAAAACCACGCAAAGGGGCAAAAAGACCCACCGTGCCGAACTAACAGCACGGCGGTGCACCCCTTTGCTTCTCAGAGCTTCCAGCAAAAGTTAATAGCAAGCTGGACAGAAAAAACAGAAAACAAACTAGAAGCACTTATCTAGCAGAGCAGCAGGCCAAAGGAAAGATGCAGTAGCTCAGATCCAACACTGGAACATTGACAAGGAGCAAGGAAGACAGACTCAGGTGGAGCTAAATAGCAAGGCAGCCAACGAGCTCACCAAAACATCTGAGGGAGGAAGCCCAGAGACTGCAATACCACTTGTGAATTTTGTGGCTGAATTCACTTCTGTGGTCACAACAGGGACATCACAGATCAGTGATCTGACAGTTTGCACAGCACTCTGTCAGATCACTGATCTGTCTCAGAGTGCTGCAGCCTTCACAGTGCCTGCTCTGAGCAGGCTCTGTGAAGCCACCTCCCTCCCTGCAGGACCCGGATCCACGGCCATCTTGGATCCGGGGCTCGAGCAGGGAGGGAGGGAGGTAAGACCCCCGCAGCAACGCGATCACATCGCGTTGCTGCGGGGGGCTCAGGGAAGCCCGCAGGGGGCCCCCTCCCTGCGCGGTGCTTCCCTGCACCGCCGGCACATCGCGATCATGTTTGATCGCGGTGTGCCAGGGGTTAATGTGCTGGGGGTAGTCCGTGACCGCTCCTGGCACATAGTGCCGGATGTCAGCTGCGATAAGCAGCTGACACCCGGCCGCGATCGGCGGCGCTCCCCCCGTGAGCGCTGCCGATCGCTATGACGTACTATCCCGTCCAGGGTCAGATAAGCCCAGGGCACCTCGACGGGATAGTACGTCTAAGGTCACAGAGGGGTTAATACTGACCGCATAGTACTCTGTCCTATCCTTTCTGTTTAGCTAGAATGGCCTCCTATGCTAAATTCTGATTTCAAGTCTGCGTATGTTATTTCCCTCTCCTCTCACAGTCAATATTTGTGGGGGGCTGTCTATCCTTTGGGGATTTTCTCTGAGGCAAGATAGTTTTCCCGTTTCTGTCTTTAGGGGAAGTTAGTCCTCCGGCTGTGTCGAGTGGTCTAGGGAATGTTAGGTACTCCCCACGGCTACTTCTAGTTCGGTGCTAAGTTCAGGGTTTGCGGTCAGTACAGGTACCACCTTCTCCAGAGTACGTCTCATGCTGCTCCTAGGCCACCAGATCATAACACTTTTCGCCCCCAATTTTTTATTTTCCCAAGGGAAAGAGAAGACATTGGACCCCAAAAGTTGTTGTACAATTTGTCCTGAGTACGCTGATACCCCATATGTGGGGGTAAACCACTGTTTGGGCGCATGGGAGAGCTTGGAAGGGAAGGAGCGCCGTTTGACTTTTCAATGCAAAATTGACAGGAATTGAGATGGGACGCCATGTTGCGTTTGGAGAGCCACTGATGTGCCTAAACATTGAAACCCCCCACAAGTGACACCATTTTGTAAAGTAGACCCCCTAAGGAACTTAACTGGAGGTGTGGTGAGCACTTTGACCCACCAAGTGCTTCACAGAAGTTTATAACGCAGAACCGTAAAAATAAAAAATCATATTTTTTCACAAAAATTATCTTTTCGCCCCCAATTTTTTATTTTCCCAAGTGTAAGAGGTAAACCACTGTTTGGGCGCATGGGAGAGCTCGGAAGGGAAGGGAAGGAGCGCCGTTTGACAATTCAATGCAAAATTGACAGGAATTGAGATGGGATGCCATGTTGCGTTTGGAGAGCCACTGATGTGCCTAAACATTGAAACTCCCCACAAGTGACACCATTTTGGAAAGTAGACCCCCTAAGGAACTTATCTAGAGGTGTGGTGAGCACTTTGACCCACCAAGTGCTTTACAGAAGTTTATAATGCAGAACCGTAAAAATAAAAAATCATATTTTTTCACAAAAATTATCTTTTCGCCCCCAATTTTTTATTTTCCCAAGGCTAAGAGAAGAAATTGGACCCCAAAGTAGTTGTACAATTTGTCCTGAGTACGCTGATACCCCAAATGTGGGGGTAAACCACTGTTTGGGCGCATAGGAGAGCTTGGAAGGGAAGGAGCGCCGTTTGACTTTTCAATGCAAAATT
This sequence comes from Ranitomeya imitator, assembly GCF_032444005.1. Lineage (NCBI taxonomy): Eukaryota > Metazoa > Chordata > Amphibia > Anura > Dendrobatidae > Ranitomeya > Ranitomeya imitator. The sequence goes on along the minus strand of NC_091283.1, from coordinate 334,891,022 downwards.
GACAGGAATTGAGATGGGACGCCATGTTGCGTTTGGAGAGCCACTAATGTGCCTAAACATTGAAACCCCCCAAAAGTGACACCATTTTGGAAAGTAGACCCCCTAAGGAACTTATCTAGAGGTGTGGTGAGCACTTTGACCCACCAAGTGCTTCACAGAAGTTTATAATGCAGAACCGGAAAAAAAAAATTAAATTTTTTCACAAAAATTATCTTTTTGCCCCCAATTTTTTATTTTCCCAAGTGTAAGAGAAGAAATTGGACACCAAAAGTTGTTGTACAATTTGTCCTGAGTATGCTGATACCCCATATGTGGGGGTAAACCACTGTTTGGGTGCATGGGAGAGCTCGGAAGGGAAGGAGCGCCGTTTGACAATTCAATGCAAAATTGACTGGAATTGACATGGGACGCCGTGTTGCGTTTGGAGAGCTACTGATGTGCCTAAACATTGAAACCCCCCACAAGTGACACCATTTTGGAAAGTAGACCCCCTAAGGAACTTATCTAGATGTGTGGTGAGCGCTTTGACCCCCCGAGGGCTTCACAGAAGTTTATAATGCAGAGCCGTAAAAATAAAACAAAAATGTTTTCCCACAAAAATTATTTTTTAGCCCCCAGTTTTGTATTTTCCCGAGGGTAACAGGAGAAATTGGACCCCAAAATTTGTTGTCCAATTTGTCGTGAGTGCGCTGATACCACATATGTGTGGGGGAACCACTGTTTGGGCACATGGGAGGGCTCGGAAGGGAAGGAGCGCCATTTGGAATGCAGACTTAGATGGAATGGTCTGCAGGCGTCACATTGCGTTTGCAGAGCCCCTAATGTACCTAAACAGTAGAAACCCCCCACAAGTGACACCATTTTGGAAAGTAGACCCCCTAAGGAACTCATCTAGATGTGTTGTGAGAGCTTCGAACCCCCAAGTGTTTCACTACGGTTTATAACGCAGAGCCGTGAAAATAAAAAAAATAAACTTTCCCCTAAAAATTATTTTTAGCCCCCAGTTTTGTATTTTCCTGAGGGTAACAGGAGAAATTCGACCCCAAAAGTTGTTGTCCAATTTGTCGTGAGTGCGCTGATACCAAATATGTGTGGGGGAACCACTGTTTGGGCACATGGGAGGGCTTGGAAGGGAAGGAGCGCCATTTGGAATGCAGACTTAGATGGAATGGTCTGCAGGCGTCACATTGCGTTTGCAGAGCCCCTAATGTACCTAAACAGTAGAAACCCCCCACAAGTGACACCATTTTGGAAAGTAGACCCCCTAAGGAACTCATCTAGATGTGTTGTGAGAGCTTCGAACCCCCAAGTGTTTCACTACGGTTTATAACGCAGAGCCGTGAAAATAAAAAAAATAAACTTTCCCCTAAAAATTATTTTTAGCCCCCAGTTTTGTATTTTCCCGAGGGTAACAGGAGAAATTCAACCCCAAAAGTTGTTGTCCAATTTGTCCTGAGTACGCTGATAGCCCATATGTGGGGGGAACCACCGTTTGGGCACATGGGAGGGCTCGGAAGGGAAGGAGCGTCATTTGGAATGCAGATTTAGATGGAATGGTCTGCAGGCGTCACATTGCGTTTGCAGAGCCCCTAATGTACCTAAACAGTAGAAACCCCCCAAAAGTGACCCCATATTGGAAACTAGACCCCCAAGGAACTTATCTAGATGTGTTGTGAGAACTTTGAGCCCCCAAGTGTTTCACTACAGTTTATAATGCAGAGCCAAGAAAATAAAAAATCTTTTTTTTTCCCACAAAAATTATTTTTTAGCCCCCAGTTTTGTATTTTCCCAAGGGTAACAGGAGAAATTGGACCCCAAAAGTTGTTGTCCTATTTGTCCTGAGTACGTTGATACCCCATATGTTGGGGTAAACCCCTGTTTGGGCATAAGGGAGAGCTCGGAAGGGAAGGAGCACATAACTTTAGCCCCAACCCTAACTGTAGCCTTAACCCTAGCCCCAACCCTAGCCCTAACCCTAGCCCTAACTCTAACCCTAGCCCTAACCCTAGCCCTAACCCTAGCCCTAACCCCAGCCCTAACCTTAGCCCTAACCCTAGCCCTAACCCTAGCCCTAACCCTAACCTTAACCCTAGCCCTAACCCTAGCCCTAATGGGAAAATGGAAATAAATACATTTTTTTAATTTTTCCCTAACTAAGGGGGTGATGAAGGGGGGTTTGATTTACTTTTATAGCGGGTTTTTTAGCGGATTTTTATGATTGGCAGCCGTCACACACTGAAAGACGCTTTTTATTGCAAAAAATATTTTTTGCGTTACCACATTTTGAGAGCTATAAATTTTCCATATTTTGGTCCACAGAGTCATATGAGGTCTTGTTTTTTTGCGGGACGAGCTTACGTTTTTATTGGTAACATTTTCGAGCACGTGACATTTTTTGATCGCTTTTTATTCCGATTTTTGTGAGGCAGAATGACCAAAAACCAGCTATTCATGAATTTCTTTTGGGGGAAGGCGTTTATACCGTTCCGCGTTTGGTAAAATTGATGAAGCAGTTTTATTCTTCGGGTCAGTACGATTACAGCGATGCCTCATTTATATCATTTTTTTATGTTTTCGCGCTTTTGTATGATAAAAACTATTTTATAGAAAAAATAATTATTTTTGCATCGCTTTATTCTGAGGACTATAACTTTTTTTATTTTTTTTGCTGATGATGCTGTATGGCGGCTCGTTTTTTGCGGGGTAAGATGACATTTTCAGCGGTACCATTGTTATTTATATCTGTCTTTTTGATCGCGTGTTATTCCACTTTTTGTTCGGCGGTATGTTTTTGTTTTGTTTTTTGCCTCGTTTTTTTTATTACGGTGTTTACTGAAGGGGTTAACTAGTGTGCCAGTTTTATAGGTCGGGTTGTTACGGACGCGGCGATACTAGATATGTGTACTTTTATTGTTTTTTTTTTAATTATTTAGATAAAGAAATGTATTTATGGGAATAATATATATATATTTTTTCATAATTTAGGAATTTTTTTTTTTACACATTTGGAATTTTTTTTAAATTACTTTTTTACTTTGTCCCAGGGGGGGACATCACAGATCGGTGATCTGACAGTTTGCACAGCACTCTGTCAGATCACCGATCTGACTTGCAGCAGTGCAGGCTTATCAAGCGCCTGCTCTGAGCAGGCACTTGGTAAGCCACCTCCCTCCCTGCAGGACCCGGATGCCTCGGCCATATTGGATCCGGGCCTGCTGCAGGGAGGGAGGTAGGAGACCCTCGCAGCAACGCGATCACATCGCGTTGCTGCGTGGGTCTCAGGGAAGCCCGCAGGGAGCGCCCTCCCTGCGCGATGCTTCCCTGCACTGCCGGCACACCACGATCATGTTTGATTGCGGTGTGCCGGGGGTTAATGTGCCGGGGCGGTCCGTGACCGCTCCTGGCACATAGTGCCGGATGTCATCTGCGGTAGGCAGCTGACACCCGGCCGCGATCGGCCGTGCTCCCCCTGTGAGCGCGGCCGATCGTGTATGACGTACTATCCTGTCGGTGGGCATACGGGCCCACCCCACCTCGACGGGATAGTACGTCATATGGCAGAAAGGGGTTAACATGACTGCCATGTGACTTCAACACATGGCCTGTCACAGAGCAGAGCGCCCTGTCACAGTAGCAGCCGGTATTCATCTTGATGTGCGTTGTTGCCAGGGTTGGCTCCAGGTTTTCATGAGCCCCTTTAACACATGCCACGATTCCTGATGCACAGATAAAAAAACAGATATAGTACAAAATATAGGCACCACACAGTGCGCCATACAGTATTACGGGCACCTCATAGTCCTCCATACGGTATTATAGTCAATCAGATAGTCCTCCATCATCCGTGTAGTACAATTCACTTCACATAGTATAATGCACCCATAGTTCTTCATATAGTATAATGTATTCCCCCTAGTCCTCGATACAGTATAATGCAGCCCACATATAGTATAATCATGCCACGCCAGAGTATAATGCAGCCACCCCACAGAATATATTGCAGCCCCGAGTATAATGTAACCCCCCAGAGAATATAATGCAGCCCCCTCATATAGTATAAGGCAGCCCCTGCATATATAATATATGGTAGCCCCCTGATAGAGCATAATGCAGCCTCCATAGAATATAATGTAGCCCCTCCATAGAATATAATACAGCCCCCCCATAGAATGTAATACAGCCACAGATAGAATGTAATGCAGCCCTCCCACATAGAATGTAATACAGCCCTCCCCCATAGAATGTAATACAGCCCTCCCCAATAGAATGTAATACAGCCCCCCCATAGAATGTAATGCAGGCAGCCCCCATAGAATGTAATGCAGCACAGCCCCCATAGAATGTAATGCAGCACAGCCCCCATAGAATGTAATGCAGCACAGCCCCCATAGAATGTAATACAGCACAGCTCCCATAGAATGTAATACAGCACAGCTCCCATAGAATGTAATACAGCCTGACCCCATAGAATGTAATGTAGCACAGCCCCCATAGAATGTAATACAGCACAGCCCCCATAGAATGTAATGCAGCACAGCCCCCATAGAATGTAATGCAGCCAGCCCCATAGAATGTAATACAGCACAGCCCCCATAGAATGTAATACAGCACAGCCCCCATAGAATAGACATAAAGAAAAAAACAATCCTCACCTCTCCCGTTCCCAGCGCAGGTCCGGTGCACTCAGCGACTCTCCGGCTCTGCAACGCTCAGGACAGAGAGGCTGAGCGCACAGTGATGACGTCATCGCGCCCTCTGCCCTGAGACGTCAGAGGGCGCTGAAGACGCTGCAGCTGCCGCAGGAACCAGGAGAGGTGAGTATTAGAACGGGGGCTCGATGCCAGCGCTGGCACCGGGGGGGGACCCTGGTCGTGGCGGCAGTCGGCGCAGCCCGAAGATTTAAAGGGCCCGCGTCTTTTTTTTTTTTTCTTCCTCCTCCTCCTCTCTGGGTCGGGGCCCACCGGGCATTTCACCAGTATCCCGGTGGGCCAGTCCGACCCTGCCATCATGTGTCTATTTGGCTCCAAGATTTGCACTTTCATCGCTATAAATGTAACAGCATTGTAGTGTGAGCTCGGCTTTTCTTGTCCTGATGAAGACGTCTGTAGTAGTAAGAAACGCATAGACTAAATAAAGAATAACTGCTTGTACTTTCTGTCTGGATTTATTATATGGGATACCAGCAGCGCAGATTATCCGCAAACCCTCCTTATCTGTGTTTTCTCGGTCTGAAGACCCTATGAACCTGCAGCAACTGGATGTACAAGTGATTGAAATGTTGTGTATACACAACTAAGCCTAAGTTCACATTTGCGTTCGGGGGCTTTGCGGAGGGCTGCATACATCCTCCATTAAGCCCCGCCTACTTCTGAATACTTCTGCATGTGGGCTTTGTGCCTATCTTTAACATTGGGTATGCAGAACATGTGGATGTATACGGATGTATGCGGATGCGTTGTTTTGACGCGCCTGCAGACTGCACGGGAATGCAACAAGTTGCGTTTTGTGCGGACGGCGGGCACGTCAAAACGACCCATTTGCATACATCTGCATACATCCGCATGTCCTGCGTACCCAATGTTAAAGATAGGTACGCAGGACTCATGCAGAAATATGTGGAAGTAGGCGGAGCGTAGGTGGGGCTTAACAGGGGATGTACACAGCCCTCCGCAAAGCCCCTGAACGCAAATGTAAAGCCTAAATCATGTTAGTATAACCTTATTTAAACAGTTTTATCTCCCCTGAATAGAACCCTATTGTGCTGTATTTTTCATCCTAGTTTTTTCTAAGTTTGAGCCATGGCTGTCTCCACTGAACCTGGACCACCTGGTGCAAACCTGGTGGCGGCCCTACATCAGGGCAACTTCACACACGTGCCTGGCATGGCTCGCATCCTCAACCTCATGGTACAGTAATTCCTCCACCAATGTCCCAGCCTGAATGCGCTATTGCAGAAACCACTGTCGTTGAGTGCTGACTTTCAACATTCCACTTATGTTGGTATAAAGATCTTTAACCAGTTGATATGCGATGTGATGACTCCATGGAATTCAACTGTGCACATGTTGCAGCAACATTTTGCACAGCCTGGCCTAATGCAGTATGGACGTGGTGCAATTCACACTTGCGGAGTGGACACAGATGAAGGACCTCTGCACCCTTCTGCACGTTTTGGAAATGGCTACTAAGATGGTTAGTGCTGACGATGCCATCATCAGCATCACTATTACTGTCATCTACATGCTGTAGCACACTTTGAATAGTCTTCAGGAGCAGGTGGTGGTGGTCCTGGGGAAAGAGGAGGAAGCAAAGGACGATGCTGAAGGGTTAACAATATTTCTGCCATGAGGAGGAACAAATGAAGGATGAGGAGGAAGACGTGATGGACACGCAACAATTAGGTGATGAAAAGGATAATGATTCCCTCTCTGTTGTCCGTCGTGTCGGCTTATACTCAAGTATATAAAGATAAAATGTATCCTGCTTTATGTAGCACGGTAGTAACAGAAAAAATTAGATTTTTTACTGTGGATGAGCCTTGGATACAGCAGAATCTCAGCATAAAAGAATTACAATGTCAGATATGGCCAACTTTTTGGAACACGGTAGTAACAGAACAAATTAGTATTTTATCATGTGTACCCCTGTATGGAGAACAATATCTGCACCAAAGAATGAAAAGATAAAATGTAGCTTGCTTTAGAATAATGAGAAAACCAATATCAATTTTATCATGTGTACCCCCTGTATGGGGAACAATATCAGCACCCATAAATTTCAAACTGACATCTGGCCTGCTGTATGACATTACTAACAGAAGAAAGTATTTTTTTACTCTGCAACAGATCTGCACACAGATTAAGTTCTGCGGCACTAAATGACAAGGTGACATATGCCTTGCTGAATCACGTTTAGCAACTTAAAAAATAAATTTTGGAAGGTCTACTCCTGCATGGAGCACAATATAAGCAGTGCACAATACACTTCTATGAAATGTGCCCTGCTGTCTTTGTGGACCTCACTAATGGCACAAGAAAAAAAGAATGTGCTGGAAGGTCGATTTCACGGCACACAAGACACTAGATATCTAAACTATCTGACTTAGAAACAACTGCCTTGCTAATTAGTTAAAATCTATCGGCAAACAGTCCCAGCATCAGGAGCAGCCCCTCTGTGCTGTTACAGTGACAAAATGGAGCTAAAACAAGATGTTCGCTCTTTATATAGAGAGGGACATGTGATTTCAGCAGCCAATGACACAAGCCGTTGTGTCATAGTAACATAGTAACTTAGTTGGCAAGGCCGAAAAAATACATTTGTCCATCCAGTTCAGCCTATATTCCTTCAGAATAAATCCCCAGATCTATGTTCTTCCAAAGAACCTAATAACTGTAATATACAATATTGTTACCCTCCAGGAAGACATCCAGGCCTCTCTTGAACCCCTCGACTGAGTTTGCCATCACCACCAGCTCAGGCAATAAATTCCAGATTCTCACTGCCCTAACAATAAAGAATCCTCTTCTATGTTGGTGGAAAAACCTTCTCTCCTCCAGATGCAAAGAATGCCCCCTTGTGACCATCACCATCCTTGGTATAAACAGATCCACTGAGAGATATTTGTATTGTCTCCTTATATACTTATACATGGTTATTAGATCGCCCCTCAAACATCTTTTTTCTAGACTAAATAATCCTAATTTTTCTAATCTCTTTGGGTATTGTGGTTCCCTCATCCCCTTTATTAATTTTGTTGGCCTCCTTTGTTTGCTCTAGTTCTATTATATCCTTCCTGAGAATTGGTGCCCAAAACTGTACACAGTACTCTATGTGCGGTCTAACCAGGGATTTGTACAGAGGCAGTATAATGCTCTCATCATGTGTATCCAGACCTCTTTTAATGCACCCCATGATCCTGTTTATCGTTAACTAGGATCCCCAAGTCCTTCTCCATGTCAGATTTACCCAGTGGTTTCCCATTCAGTGTGTAATGGTGATATTGATTCCTTCTTCCCATGTGTATAACCTTACATATTTCATTGTTAAACCTCATCTGCCACCTTTCGGCATAAGTTTCAAACTTATCCAGATCCATCTGTAGCAGAATACTATCTTCTCTTGTATTAACTGCTTTACATAGTTTTGTATCATCTGCAAATATCGATATTTTGCTGTGTAAACCTTCTACCAGATTGTTAATTAGTGTGTTTAAGACAATTGGTCCCAACATGGACCCCTGTGGTACCCTACTGGCCACAGCGACCAAGTTACAGAATATACCATTTATAACCATCCTCTGCTTTCTATCACTAAGCCAGTTACTTACCCATTTACAATAGCATACCAGAACTGATATAGTAGCGTGACTATATTAAGAGGAAAACTCTGCCAGAGCTATAGGAAAAACATAAAGAACCAAGAGTCTTTAAATCCCAAAACATAATCCAAACATAAGAAAAAATTGACTAGTGTAAGGCCATAAAATATAGGAAATATAGCTTTATTAATATATAAATATATAGGCCAAACACACAAATACGTTACATAAAAACAAGAGAACAAAACAAACTGGACAGGTCTATAGGAAGATGATGCAAACTAGCAGGGGCCGGCAATCCATAACAAAAAAGGGCGCTCACAAGTATATAACAAACACACATACCTGATACATAATAAATCGCCGACCAAGTGTCATATAACATAGTATGTATGAGTAACAGAGCAGCCAGATAAAAGTACACTGAGATAAATAAGGACAAGATATACCACGTGTCACAAAGAGTAACAGGCAAACAATGTAACATATAACAAGCTAGCCATGTTCCCAAAAGACTGGCAATGCAGTGTCAAATATACATACATATAAAATAATAGGTATATCTCACCTATGGACACCGTGACCCGCTGCGCAGATACCCCAACGCACGTTTCGCTGCTGCTTTTTCAAGGGGCAGTGTGACATTGTGCCAAAAGCGAGGCTATATATAGTCCCATGTGCGATTCACAAGCAAACACCTGTGTGGAGCCGGAGAGGCCCCCGCCGCATCTGACGAGCGCATGTGGGCGGAGCCTGAACCGCCCAATCATCCAGGCTGACGGCAAGAAGCGGAGAGTGCTGGGAAAAGTTCCCATGGTAACTAGACACTCATCGCATCAAGCAGACACCACCGTGGATGAGAGGGGAGGATGCACCAGCGCGCATGCGTTACCCGCGGCGGATAGAATGCGCGAGAATAGTGACGGAGGATTCCCAATATCACTATCGCGATGTGAGCCGCAGCGTACAACAGGGAAAAGGTGAACAAAAGATAGGGGGACAAATGTGAATGGGGACCATATACCTGGGAGGCCGCAGCAAATAGTATCAATACAATGTAAACAATGCACAAGTATAGGTCCCAAAAATGGGAACCATAAGGTACAAAATATATGGCGACAAATGATGCATATATATCAATAGTACATAATACAAATGTTATCCACACATCATGAGGAGTAGGTAACAATAGTCCGGTATTCAGGGTGCGTTGCTGACTCAAATGTTATGTCACCAATGGGGAAGGATCCAGGCCACCAGGTACATCCATCACATATAAGACAGCACATGGCATATAAAGCCTCAGGCATCCAGTATGATAGACACTAAAGGAATAAGTGAAAAAAAAACACAAAACCACACAAAATTAAAATCAAATTAAAACACGGACTCCAAGGGCAAATGACCAAAACTGCCAAGAAGGGAATTCCAAAAAGACGCATAAGCTATAAAAATGACGAGAAACTAATGTTCTCATTCAACCCCGAAGGGGCCATAGTGTCCAGGGTAATGATCCATCGACATTCAAGCTGCGCCAGCCTGCGCTTTAGATCACCACCCCTGACTCCACCGTGTATGCGATCAATGCCCCAGATTCGGAGCAGATCAGGGTTGCAGGCATGGCACAGCCTGAAGTGGCGGGGAATCATTTTAAGGGACGCTACATCAACAGCAGATACAGCAGCCCTGATGTCCCTCACATGCTCCCTAGTTCTTATACGTAGTTCCCTAGACGTGAGGCCTACGTATATTAGGCCACATGGGCACGTGGCATGTGTATAACCACGTGCCCATGTTATAACCTTTAACATATTTCATTGTTAAACCGCATCTGCCACCTTTCGGCATAAGTTTCAAACTTATCCAGATCCATCTGTAGCAGAATACTATCTTCTCTTGTATTGACTGCTTTACATAGTTTTGTATCATCTGCAAATATCGATATTTTACTGTGTAAACCTTCTACCAGATTGTTAATAAATGTGTTTAAGACAATTGGTCCCAACATGGACCCCTGCGGTACCCTACTGGCCACAGCGACCAAGTTGCAGAATATACCATTTATAACCACCCTCTGCTTTCTATCACTAAGCCAGTTACTTACCCATTTACGCACATTTTCCCCTGACCCAGTATTCTCATTTTGTGTACCAACCTCTTGTGTGGCACAGTATCAAAGGCTTTGGAAAAATCAAGATATACCACGTCCAATGACACACCTTGGTCCAGTCTATAGCTTAACTCTTCATAAAAACTGATTCGATTGGTTTGACAGGAGCGATTCCTCATAAACCCATGCTGATATGGAGTTAAACAGTTCTTCTCATTGAGATAATCCAGAATAACATCCCTCAGAAACCCTTCAACTATTTTACCAACAATAGAGATTAGACTTACTGGCCTATAGTTTCCAGGTTCACTTTTAGAGCCCTTTTTGAATATTGGTACCACATTTGCTATGCGCCAGTCCTGTGGAACAGACCCCGTCACTAGAGTCCCTAAATATAAGAAATAATGGCTGGTCTATTACACTACTTATTTCTCCTAGTACTCGTTGGTGTATGCCATCCGGACCCGGAGCGCTTTACAGTTTGCACACATTATCATTGCTGTCCCCGATGGGGCTCACAATCTAAATTCCCTATCAGTATGTCTTTGTAATGTGGGAGAAAACTGGAGTACCCAGAGGAAACCCACGCAAACACGGAAAGAACATACAATCTCCTTGCAGATGTTGTCCTTGTTGGGATTTGAACCCAGGAATACAGCGCTGCAAGGCTATCCACTGAGCCACCATAGTTCTTGGGTTAGATTGGTGACCCTTAATATAGGGCATTTCACCTAGCATTTAATTTTCCACCGTGAATACCGTGGAGAAGAAGGTGTTTAATATGGTAGCTTTTTCCTCGTCATCTACAACCATTCTTTCCTCACTATTTTTTAAGGGGCCTACACTTTCAGTTATAATTCTTTTACTATTGATATAGTTGAAGAACAGTTTGGGGTTTAGTTTTTCTCTTCTTAGCAATGTGCTTCTCTGTTTCTTTTTTGGCAGCTTTAATTAGTTTTTTAGATAAAGTATTTTTCTCCCTATAGTTGTTTAGAGCTTCAATGGTGCCATCCTGCTTTAGTAGTTTAAATGCTTTCTTTTTCCTGATAATTGCCCCTCTTCTTTGTTTAGCCACATTGGGTTTTTCCTATTTCTAGTCCCTTTTATTCCCACAAGGTATAAACCACTTACAGTGCCTATTTAGGATGTTCTTAAACATTTCCCATTTATTATCTGTATTCTTATTTCTGAGGACAATGTCCCAGTCTACCAGATTAAGGGCATCTCTAAGCTGGTCAAACTTTGCCTTCCTATTTGCCTTCCTAAAGTTCAGTGTTTTCGTGACTCCCTGACAAGACCCCTAGCAAAAGACAAGTGAAACTGTACAATATTGTGGTCGCTATTTCCTAGATGCCCGATGACCTGCAGATTTGCTATTCTGTCATGTCTATTAGATAGTATTAGGTCTAAAAGTGCTGCTCCTCTGGTTGGATTCTGCACCAATTGTGAAAGATAATTTTTCTTGGTTATTAGCAGAAACCTGTTGCCTGTATGGATTTCGCAGGTCTCTGTTTCCCAGTTAATATCCGGGTAGTTAAAGTCCCCCATAACCAGGACCTCATTATGGGTTGCAGCTTCAAGCTTCATCTATCTACCTTAGTAGTAGACTTTCCATGATTTCTGTTATATTTGGGGGTTTATAACAGACCCCAATGAGAATTTTGTTACTATTTTTCCCTCCATGTATTTCGACCCATATGGACTCGACATCCTCATTCCCTTCTCTAATATCATCACTTAACAAGGCACAGTACGTGGCCCAGGCATATTCACCTTCAGAAGTAACCCGGGAAACGGGGCAAGCTAAGGTTACCTTTAGGCCATGTTCACACGATCCTTTTTTTCATGCGGAATTGCCGCGATTTTCCCGCTGCGGGTCTGCAGCTGTTTTCCATGCAGGGTACATTACATTGTACCCTATGGAAAACAGGAACTGCTGTGCCCACAATGCGGAAAATAAAAAAAAAAGCCGCGCTGAATAGCTGCGGGAAAAAAGAAGTACCATGTCACTTCTTTTTTCGGAGCCGCAGCGGTTCTGCACCCATTGACCTCCATTGTGAGGTCAAACCCGCAGTAAAACCCGCAGATGAAAAAAATATCTGCGGGTTTTACTGCGGTTTGTGGTGCAGAACCGCTGCAGCAGGAAGTGCGGGGAAGCGGGCGGAAGTGCGTGGGCGGAGTGTGGCTGCCCCCCCCCGTACTCCGATCCCGCCCCCCCGTGCTCCAATCCCACCGCCCCGTGCTCCGATGTCCCCCCCAGTGCTCCGATGCCCCCCCCGTGCCCTAATCTCCCCCCCTTATATTTACCCGGCGTCCCGGTGTCCGTCCGGCCATCTTCTCCCTGGGCGCCGCCTGGGCGGCCGGCAGATTCGTTCCAAAGTGCATTTTGATCACTGAGATATAATCTATCTCAGTGATCAAAATAAAAAAAAATAGTAAATGACACCCCCCCCCCCCTTTGTCACCCCCATAGGTAGGGACAATAAAAAAAAATTAAGAATTTTTTTTTTCCAATAGGGTTAGGGGTAGGGTTAGGGGTAGGGTTAGGGTTAGGGGTAGGGTTAGGGTATTTTCAGCCATTTTAACCCTAAAAAACTTCCTAGAAAACACACAGACTCTGCATAGAAAACTGCATAAAAAAAAGGATCAAAAAAAGGATCAAAAAACGCATCAAAAAAGGACAAAAAAAGGACCTGCGTTTTCTGCCAAGAGCTGCAGTTTTTTAAAAAACAGTCCTGAAAAAAAAAGGATGGAAATCAGGAACGTGTGAACATACCCTTAGCGTTAGGGACAGGGAAGAAGCCCCTGTCCCGGGTCACCTGACATCGAGTTGTGACACTGGTGTTTCCGATCAGGAACCCGAATGTGCCATATTCATCCCGAATTTATGTTTGGCAATCATTTTCTGAACATATTCGCTCATCTCTACTACCTACCCATAAATTCAGGCTTTAAAAAGAGGTATTCACATCTAGTCTTTCTGACTTCAGCCTAAAGGTACCTTCACACTGAACGATATCACTAGCGATCCGTGACGTTGCAGCGTCCTGGCTAGCGATATCGTTCAGTTTGACACGCAGCAGCGATCAGGATCCTGCTGTGATGTCGTTGGTCACTGCAGAAAGTCCAGAACTTTATTTCGTCGCTGGACTCCCTGCAGACATCGCTGAATCGGTGTGTGTGATGCCGATTCAGTGATGTCTTCACTGGTAACCAGGGTAAACATCGGGTTACTAAGCGCAGGGCTGCGCTTAGTAACCCGATGTTTACCCTGGTTACCATCGTAAAAGTAAAAAAAACAAACACTACATACTTACCTTCAGCTGTCTGTCCCCGGCGCTCTGCTTCTCTGCACTCCTCCTGCATCCTGTGTCAGCGCCGGCCAGCCGGAAAGTACAGTGGTGACGTCACCGCTCTGCTTTCCGGCCGCTGTGCTCACAGTCAGTGCAGGAAAGCAGAGCGCCGGAGACAGACAGCTGAAGGTAAGTATGTAGTGTTTGTTTTTTTTACTTTTACGATGGTAACCAGGGTAAACATCGGGTTACTAAGCGGGGCCCTGTGCTTAGTAACACGATGTTTACCCTGGTTACCCGCATCGTTGGTCGCTGGAGAGCTGTCTGTGTGACAGCTCGCCAGCGACCAAACAGTGACGCTGCAGCGATCGACATCGTTGTCGGTATCGCTGCAGCGTCGCTTAGTGTGAAGGTACCTTAAGAGAGGTATTCACACTAGACACGTAGGTTCCCAACAGTTTTGTGACCGCTTTATCATTGGCCGCTGGGCATGAATATATTTGCCAAATTACAGTATGTACTAAGCATCTTAATGTTTTCAATTTGATGGGAGTAGTAGTCCCATCACCCTATGCCAGTGACTGGAAGTAAACATTTTACTTAATGTCACAGTCGCAGCTCTCTGACCAGCTAATCAGAGGCAGTGTTTGCCACGCTGTCATGTACATGACAGTGTGGCAAATACCGAATGTTCAGCCCCCTATTCAAGTGAAAGGGTTCCATGTTCGGGTACTGCTTTTAACTGTTCGGTCGAACCCCAAATATCCAGGGGTTCGCCCATCATAACTCAGGAGAAATTGCAAAACCAATTTTAAGGTTAATTTTCTCATGTTAACCTTATAAAAAAAAAATTGGGGGTCAAAAAGATTATTTTGATTGGAAAATGCGATTTTTTTTTTGTCGTTGCTCAAGGTTATGAATTTTTATGAAGCACCTGGGGGTTTAAAGTGCTCACTACACATCTAGATAAGTTCCTTGAGAGGACTAGTTTCCAAAATGGGGTCACTTGAGGGAATTTCCACTCTACAGGGGCTCTCCAAATGCGACACAGTGTTTGGTAATGATTCCAGCAAATTTTTTGGATTCAAAAAGTAAAATAGTGCTCCTTTCCTTCCGAGGCCTGCCGTGCGCCCAAACAGTAGTTTTCCTCAACATATGGGCTATCGGGGTGCTCAGGAAAAAATGCACAACAAATTTTGCAGTTCGTTTTCCCCCTTGTGAAAATATAAAAAATGGTGTCTAATGGTGCCCACTTATTCCTGAAAACCTGAAGGGTTAATAAACTTGTTGAATGAGGTTTTGAGAAACCTGAATGGTGCAGTTTTTAGAATGGTGTCACTTTATTTTCTGTCAGATAGGCCCCTCAAAGTTATTTCAAATGTGAGGTGGTCCCTAAAAAAAATGGTTTTGTTAATTTTTTTTAGTAAAAATAATAAAAGTTTCTGCTCAAGATTTAACCCTTTTAACTTCCTAACAAAAAAATTATGTTTCAAAAATTGTGCTGATGTAAAGTAGACATGTGGGAAATGTTATTTATTAACTATTTTGTGTGACATATCTCTCTGTTTTAATGGCATGAAAATTAAAAGTTTGATAACTGCGAAATTTTCAAAATTGTCACTAAATTTCTGATTTTTTTTCAAGATATATGCCACCATGTAGTCTATGTCCGGTTACCCTTGTGAAAATTAAAAAACTGGGGCTAACGTGTGGGGTCTATTTGTCTCCAAGCAGAGAAATCACACGTTACATTCCACACATAACACTGTGTAGAAAAGGCGGCGCGGGGTAATTGTGCCAGTAGTGAGGGGAAATAATGGCGGAAATGTCACTGACTGAGAAGTTTCCATGTAGGGTCTACACTGCGGATATCATTCACTGAGGCCCCTGATCATGTGACCCCTGACTCCTCCCCTCCTGTGACCTCATCACAGGTCCTGTGCGCACAGATTTACCATATATGTGGTGTGCGGCTCTGCAGGTGGAGGTAGGTGCTGGAGATTCCCCATTACTGGGTGCGAGGGACATTAACCCCTTCAACACTGAGACTCTTTTGGGGGTTTTGTTGCCACTTTAAAAGAATCATAACGTTTTTGTTCTGTTTCCTGTAATAGATACATACGACCCAACTATGGAAGACAGGAAGTGAGGAAACGTATTGTTCTCATAGTACAGGGCCCCTTTCTTGGCAACACAGTGTAATGCTCCCATAATGCTCCTTATGCAATATGTATGGTGCCCTCCACACAGTATAATGTTCCCACTGTACCGCCATCACCCCACACAGTATAATGATCCCACATTATCGCCATCCTCCCCCACACAATATAATGTTCCCACAGTACCGTCATCCCCCCCCCACACAGTGTAATATTCCCACAGTACTGCCATCCCCTACACACAGTGTAATGTTCCCACAGACCGCATCCCCCCCACACAGTGTAATGCCCCCATTATGTCCCTGTATTGAGTGACCTGATACAACACACAAGCACAAGGCAGAAGTAACCAATATCATTATTTAGTTCCCTGACGTGACAGAATTGTGATCACTATGGCAACAGTGAATAATGCAAAACAGGGTGATTACGAGGTGAAATATACAATATCATAAATACAATAAATTCTCCGGCTCACTATCACTGTAACAGAAGCCTCTAACCATATGCTACCTTAGCTACTGACAAAGGTGATGGTCCCAAAACATATAGGCATCAATACTGCTTTTCTGCAACACAGGTCATAGTTGAGATCTCTGATTCTCCTGACAAAGTCTATTAAGGCTCGCTGAACTGCCTTCAGTTCAACCTGCACCTGTCCTGACTGTTGTACTATCTCAGACCAACCCCTTTACTGTACGTCAGTGCTGGAAGCAGCGGTCCAGATTACTCGCGCCTCTTGCTCTTCACTGCAGGCGTAGACTCTTGAGCAGAATCTCCTCTCAGATCTTCAGTGTTTGACTAATGGCGGACATCTCTCGTACCTGAAGTAGTGAGGGCTTTGACTCAGCTGTTGCCTGGGGTGGTCTGGACTCCGGGTCTTGACTGGCGCATGTCTGGTTCTCATGACTTGGCTGGCGTAGCCTGGATTCTGGGACTCATCTGGTGCTGCCTGGGTTCAGCTTCTTTGCATGCCACAACCCGCTTCCTCGGGCACTTTACCACGGCCTGGTACCTCGGCCTCAGTTTCTTCCCTGACACACGTCCTGCTCATTCTTTGCTTGCCGTCAAATTTGCTTCTTTTTTGTACTGGCATTTTATATCAAGAAACTGCATCATCAAGGTGTCATCTAGAATCTTCCTTGGCGAAACTCTCCCTCTACCCATTGATTCCTCAGGGTCAAGCCCGGAGGGCAAATTGTCGTCTTTTTGTACAAATGCCGCACATTTCTGAGAATTCCCGCTTCCTATGGCACGCCTTTTTAAAATCCCTTATGCAGTATGTATGACATCATTCACACAGTATAATGTTCAAACAGTGCTGACATCTCACAGAAAAGATATTTCCATGGTCCCGCCACCCACTCTCACAGTATGATGTTCTCATAGTATGACAAATCAACCACACACAGTATAATCTTCTTACAGTACCACCATTCCCTCCACATAGTATAATATTTCCACAGTACCATCATCCCACCACACACAGTATAATGTTCCCATGGCAATGCCATTCCCCCACACACAGTATAATGTTTCCTCAGTACCATCATCACCACACACAGTATAATGTCCTCATAGTACCACAAATCCACGACACACCGTAAAATCTTCTTACAGTACCACCATTCCCTCCACACAGTATAATATTCCCACAATACCACCATTCCACCATGCATAGTATAATGCTCCCACAGTCATTTTTCAAGAAAAGGAAAAAGATATACAGATATATATATGTTGGAGTCATATCTCTAGACTAAGAAGGCATATTGCCTTTGTCAATTTAAGTCTGCAAATAGTTAGACCAAAAGTCTGCATTTTTCACTTACTAATCCCTATCTGACTCATCACCAGAAAATGTTCCCCCTAGTGACCCAGGTAACTCAGAATGAGGTCTCCCACACAGTATGATGGACCCCACAGAACCCAAACAATATGATGGTCCAAACAGCACCTCACAGTATTATGGTCACTACAGCCTGCTACACAATTTAAGGAGCGACACTCAGTATGGAGGGGATTGCAGTACAGTGGGAACATTATACTGTGTATGGGGGGATGATGGTACTTTGGTAGCATTGTACTCTGTGTAGGGGGATAACAGTACTATGGGAACAGTATACTGTGTTGAGGAAAGACGGATATTACTTACTGGTAATGTGTTTTTTCGTAACCCATGACAGCACAACGAGAGAGGGGATCTGCCCTTCAAGGACAGGATACCTTCAAGATAAGAAGGGCTGCTCCTCTCTCCACAACAGTTGGTTTCCTGCCCTTGATGGGAAACCCGCAGTAAGATCGACGGTGAAGATAGAAGATGCCTGTGACAGTCGGGGATTGGTCTGCTGCGGCCATCACCAGGTTTTGGTAGTGCCTCGGAGGTCCTGGTGGGGTGCCCTCCCTGAGTGGGTATGTGTTGGGCAATGGTGCACGGTGCCTCCATGCTATGCTGTCTGGACGCATCAGCGTTCTGGGTGAAGAATAGCAGGCAGGCAGCGCTGCAGCCTCACCTGTAGGGGCTGCAGGACTTCCTCCATCTGCGGTCCCATGTATGAAGGGGGACCGCCGGCAGGCAGATGGTGGCGTCAGGATGGAAGCTCAGCGATAGCCTGAGCAGCTACAGCCACCATGTCAGCTAGAGCAACAGGAGTTACCCCAGCAGCTAGAGAAAAGTCACCCGTCACGTCCTCATGAGGGAAGGAAGCAAGCGCCCCAGCAGACTCGCTGGGCCCGGAGCTGGTCAAGTACCCAGATGTGAGGCTGGCTGGGAATCCCTGGTCCCATTGACATCCTCCCCGGTGAACAAGCATGTACAGTATCTCATTAAAAGAGAGTGGAAAACACCTGATACTAAGGGACAAGGTTTGGCCTCCCTTAAAAGGAAGAACCCCTTTGAAGAGGAAGCATCCTCCCCGTGGGATAAAGCCCCAAAGTTGGACTTGCCAGTATCCAAGATTTCTAGGAGATATTCCCTACCATTTGAGAACTTGGGATCATTAAAAGAGCCATTGGACAGGAAGACTGCCAGCTTCTTTAAGGCGGACTGGAAGTCCTCAGCAGGGACCCTGAGACCGGCCATCGCAGCCACATGCATAACTAGGTCCTTGAAGGTTTGGCTGGACAAATTGGAGAACCAGTTGGAGCAGCAAATACCGAGGGAGACCAACCTGGCGTCAGTCCCAACCATCCCGGCAGACTCGGTGAGATTAGCAGCTAGATCGGCCGTGCTGTCCAATGCAGTAAATGTACAAAAGGAAGAAAAAAGGTACAAAAATGGTGCACTCAACCGGTAGCAATGTAGAAAATAGCTTTATTGGTAACAAAAGAAAGTGCACATACATAACAAGACCATTTAAAAACACTTAAAACAAACACAAGGATTCAAATTACCATATGGCAGCCAAAATATGGCCTATCAAGATAGAAATGTTAACTGATAATGCTCTATAATTAAATAATGGATGAAGGCATATTATACCATGATTAAACCACCCATAAGCTGTTAATATGTAGCTATGACTATTGTTCAGGAATAAAGCATAGACTAAAATTAGTGCAAGTCAGCGGGGTCATAGGCTACTTACAAAATGATTATGAACTCTGAATCCTGATCATTACATGCAATGCCTGTATAACAAGTGTCACCCAGAGGTTGTGGTGATATTGTTAGAGAAATAAGAGGATAATATAAACTCACCAAATATTCAATGTAAGACAGCATGAATGATCCCCCACCATTTGGGGGTAAAGCTTTAATTGGGGATAAAGCTATTTTCTACATTGCTACCGGTTGAGTGCACTATTTTTGTACCTTCTTTTTCTTCCTTTTGTACATTTACTGCTTTTGGGTACAACTGTCGCACCCTGGTGATATTACATTAATTTAATTTAGCGGTGCCCGCTGTCTTTCTTTTCTGAATGCTGTCCAATGCAGGTCACAGAGCGGTCTGCCTAAAATGATGGCGAGGAGACATTCAGGCAAAGATTAAGCTTTGTTTTCTTACCTGTGAAGGAAAATTTCTATTTGGTCCAGCCCTCGACGAGATCCTCGAGAAAGCAGGGTATAGTAAAAAATGTTTCCCTAGAGCACCTTTCCATCCTTTCAGCGGTCCTTTCAAAAGGGTCACTATTCCCACAAGAAACCACTCAGGGACCAGGACAGACCAGAGAGACGGCCTAAAGGAGAAGTTTCTTTTTCCGAAAGCCCTTCTCGGAGACCAAAAAGACATCCCAATGACTCGGTTTCCCTGGTGGAGGGAAGGCTTTCTCTCTTCCTCCTGGCCTGGGAGAAAATTTCTTCCAGTGCCTGCATCCTTCACATCGTAGGATCAGGCCTGAATTTAAAATTAGAAAACAAGCACACGACAAGAATATGCATAGCAAAATAATATAATCAAAAAGATATTAATGAAAATGCCATGCCATAGGGACTAATATCTATATATATATTAAAGGGTAAATCGCTACCAACTACAGACCAACCAAAATATGGATCAACAGAGACCCCAAAAACGATCAGAAACCCAATATAACTATATAAATATCAACTTTATTGTATAAAAGAAAAAATGTATACATATAAACAACAGAACAGATGTGGCTCAGCACCACAGGGTGCACAGGGACACCACTGAAAAGAGCATAAACAGAGCGCACGGAGCCGGGGTCAAAGTCCACTCATAACCAATACCAGGTGGATTGAGAAATCATTACCACTATGTTATAAAATATAAGTACATATTGATATTTAGTATCAACGTACATGGATACTAAAAAGAGCCCAATATTGTAAGTATCATGATTATACCTTACCTAAAGAACAGGGCAAAAGAGTGGACCAGATCCAGGGTCCGTGCGCCCTCCCCAACGCACGTTTCGGCGATAAACCTTGTCCCCCTGAGGAAGGTTGGTCTGAATTTAAAATTCTACACTCCACCCTATGAGAGATATTTGGAGACTCCTGAACAACCATCTTCGCACAAACAACTAGAGCTGGTAATAGAGGTCCTGTCTCTCAGCGAGAAGAATATACTGGAAGAAATTCACCTAGGGGAAAGAAAGAAGGGGTTCTACCCCCTATTTCTGATTAAAAGAACAGATGCATCTCTGAGGACCATTATAAATTTAAAGGCATTAAACAAGTTCTTAGTAGTCCCATCATTCAAGATGATGATGTTGGTGAGAATAGCAGTGAAGGTCCTGTTTCCAGGCTGTTACATGGCAGTTCTGGACCACAAGGATGCCTATTATCATGTACCTATTTACAAACAACATCGCAGATTCCTCAGAGTGGCAGAACAGATTCAGTCACAAATCAGACACTTCCAGTACAGGGCTCTTTCCTTTGGGCTCGTCCCCCATATACACTGCTCCAAAAAATAAAGAGAACACTAAAATCCCACATCTTAGATATTGCTGAATGAAATATTCCGGTTGTAAATCTTTACTACATAGTGGAATGTGTTGAGAACAATAAAACCTAAAAATGATCAACGCAAATCACAACTAATATCCCACGGAGGTCTGGAGTTGGAATGATAATCAAAATAAAAGTGGAAAATGAAGTTACAGGGTGATCCAACTTCAGTGGAAATGCCTCAAGACAAGGAAATGATGCTCAGTAGTGTGTGTGTGGCCTCCACATGCCTGTATGATCTCTTTACAACGCCTGGGCATGCTCTTGATGAGGCAGGGATGGTCTCCTGAGGGATCTCCTCCCAGACCTGGACTAAAGCATCCGCCAACTCCTGGACAGTCTGTGGTGCAACTTGGCGCTGGTGGTTGGTGCGAGACTTGATGTCCCAGATGTATTCACTCAGATTCAGGTCTGGGGAATGGGTGGGCCAGTCCATAGTTTCAATGGCCATGGGTGGGCCAGTCCAATAGTTTCCACATGAAGTCTGGCATTGTCCGGCATTAGGAGGAACCCAGGGCCAACCGCACCAACATATGGTCTCACAAGGGGTCTGAGGATCTCATCTCGGTACCTAATGGCAGTCAGGCTAGAACATGGAGGGCTGTACGGCCCTCCAAAGAAATGCCACCCCACACCATTACTGACCCACAGCCAAACCAGTCATGCTGAAGGATGTTGCAGGCAGCAGATCACTCTCCACGGCATCTCCAGACTCTGTGACATCTGTCACATGTGCTCAGTGTGAATCTGCTTTTATCTGTGAAGAACAAAGGGTGCCAGTGGCGAATTTGCCAATCCTGGTGTTCTGTGGCAAATGCTAAGTGTCCTGCACGGTGTTGGGCTGTGAGCACAACCCCATCTGTGGACATCGGGCACTCAGACCATCCTCATGGAGTCGGTTTCTAACCGTTTGTGCAGACACATGCACATTTGTGGCCTGCTGGAGGTCATTTTGCAGGGCTCTGGCAGTGCTCCTCCTGTTCCTCCTTGCACAAAGACTGAGGTAGTGGTTATACTGCTGCTGGGTTGTTGCCCACCTATGGCCCCCTCCAGGTCTCTTGGTGTACTGGCCTGTCTCCTGGCAGCACCTCCAGCCTCTGGACACTACGCTGACAGATACAGCAACCCTTCTTGCCACAGCTCGCATTGATATGCCATCCTGGATGAGCTGCTCTACCTGAGCCACTTGTGTGGGTTGTAGAGTCCATCTCATGCTACCACGAGTGTGAAAGCACAACCAACATTCAAAAGTGACCAAAATATCAGCCAAAAAGCGTTGGTACTGAGATGTGGTCTGTGGTCCCCACCTGCAGAGTCACTCTTTTATTGAGTGTGTCTTGATAATTGCCAATAATTTCCATCTGTTGTCTGTTCCATTTGCACAAGAGCATGTGAAATTGATTGTCAAACAGTGTTGCTTCCTAAGTGGACAGATTGACTTCACATAAGTTTGATTTACTTGGAGTTATATTCTGTTGTTTAAGTGTTCCCTTTATTTTTTTGACCAGTGTATTTACGAAACTAATTTTGGAACTGAAATGGAAAGAAACCTCAAAAGCCTTATCTCATCAGCTGTAGCAGGTTCAAGAATGTCTTTCAGAAGAGCAACGTCATTGTTGGGATCTCTAACCGCTTGTATATTGGCTGTCAAATGGGCCCAGTACCACACGCGAAGTCTTCAGTGGTGTGTCTTGGAGAATGAGACAGTCTTGCGGGGGGGTTGAAAGACAAGCCAAACCTTCTAGTGATTCCCTCCCTCCGCTGGTGGCTAGAGATCGAGTCAACACCCAGGGGAGTTTTCTGGGTGAACGAGATATCCAGAGTAGTCTCGACGGGTTTCAGTCACTGGGGAGCCCACCTAGATGTCCACTGGCTACAAGAGGCCTGGTCGCAGGAGGAGAGGTTACTCTTATCGAACAACTGGGAGCTTCTCACAGTGGAAAAGGCATTAAAGGACTGTTACCTTTTCTGCAGGGCCACCATGTGAGAATGCTCTCCGACAACCGGACTACAGTAGCCTATATAAATCACCAGGGGGGCACTTGTTCCTGGTTGTTAATGTCAGTTGCAGAGTTGGTGTTTCTACTGGCAGAAAAACATCTCTCATTATCGGCCCCTCATATCAGAGGTTCAGAGAATGTCAAGGCCGACCTCCTAAGCCAAGGTCAGCTAAGTCAGGGAGAATAGTCCCAGAAGGATACAGTGTTCAATCAGATGTAGACATGTGGGGTCTGCCCCAGATAGATCTTTTCACCTCACAGGACAACAGGAAGGTCTGGAAGTTCTGTTCTCTGAGTCCAGCAGACAACACTTACATAATAGATGCCTTCAGGATGGAATGGACGTCCAGTCTACTCTATGCCTTCCCCCGGTGTGCCTCATCCCGGCAGTCTTGAGGAAAATCGGAAAAGACAGCCAGAATTATCCTGATAGCCCCGTTTTGGCCACAGAGAGACCTTGGTTTTAATGGCTATAGATGTCAGTTTTGGATTCATCGGTCCTTCCGGAGGACCAGGATCTTCTATTCCAGGGGCCGTTTCTACATCCTCAGATGTCTGGGCTGCATTTAACAGCGTGTAATTTGAGAGGTCAGTTTTAGAAAGAAAAGGGTTCTTGGCTAGGTTAGTTCCTACCCTGCTTTATAGCAGGAAGCCGGTGAACACTAAGATCTACAAGAGGACCTGGAGAAAGTTCCTATCCTTTTTGGGGGTGCAACGAGAAGGAGAAGTCCCGTTCTGGAGGTCCTCCAGAAGGGGCTAGAGCTTGGCCTTTCTGTTAGCACCCTTAAATTGCAGGTCTCGGTCCTAGGGGCTATTTATAATTCTGACCTAACGGGTAATAGATGAGTTTCCCGATTTAATAAGGCCTGTGGTAGAGCCAGGTCGGTTCCGTCCTGTAGAACCCCTCCATGGGATCTGAATTTAGTATTAATCGCATTAACGGAGAGCCCCTTTGAGCCATAGTCTCTATCTCAAAGAAAGTAATCTGTTTAAAAACAACTCTTCTGATGACACTTACATTAGCCCGCACAATAAGTTACATACAATTTTTGTCAGCAGACCCTCCTTACACTCAGGTCATGGAAGATAGGGTGGTTTTAAGGTTAGACCCAGCTCACTTCAATAAGGTGGTTACAAAATTCCACAGGGATCATAGAATCATGGAATGGTAGAGTTGAAAGGGACTTCCTGGGTCATCTGGTCCAACCCCCTGCTCAAAGCAGGATTCACTAAATCATCCCAGACAGATGTCTGTCCAGCCTCTATTTGAAGACTTCCATTGAAAGAGAACTCACCACCTCTCGTGTCAGCCTGTTCAACTCATTGATCACCCTAACTGTCAAAAGTTTTTTTCTAGTATCTAATCTGTCTCTCCTCCCATTCAGTTTCATCACATTGCTTTTAGTCTTTCCTTGTGCAAATGAGAATAAAGATAATCCTTCTACAATGTGACAGCCCTTGAGAGATTTGTAGATAGCTTTGAAGTCTCCTCTGTGTTCTTTTTGCCAAACTAAACATTCTCAAATCCTGTAAACATTCCTCATAGGACATGGTTTGCAGACCAGTCACCATTCTGGTCACTCTCCTCTGAACTTGCTCCAGTTTGTTGATGTCTTTTTTAAAATGTGGTGCCCAAAACTGGACACAGTATTCAAGATGAGGTATGACCAAAGAGGAGTAGAGGGCAATAATGACTTCAGGTGATCCAGACTGTATGCTTCTGTTAATACATCCCAGAATTGTATTTGCCTTTTTGGATGCTGCATCACACTGGTGACTCATGTTCAGTCTGTGATCTATTAGTGTACCCAAGTCTTTTTCACATGTGCTGTTGCTTAGCCCTATTCCTCCCATTCTGTATATGCTTTTTTCATTTTTATTGCCCAGATGTAGTACTTTGCATTTTTCTCTATTAAAAACCATTCTGTTAATTGCTGTCCACTGCTCCAGTTTATTTATGTCTTTTTGAATTTTCTGTCTCCTCTAGTATTAGCTATCCCTCCTAGCTTTGTGTCATCAGCAAATTTAATCTATTTACCCTCAATTCCTTCATCTAAATCATTGATACAGATGTTGAACAATACAGGGCCCAGGACAAAGCCATGTGGTACCCCACTTGAAACATTCTTCCAACTGGATGTGCAGCCATTTACGACCACTTTTTGGGTCCGATTACTAAGGCTGGTTTCACATTTGCGTTCAGGAGGGCTGCGGATGGCTGTGTACTTCCTCCCTTCTTCCTTCCTGAAGCTCCGCCTACTTCTGTATGCGTCCTGCGTTTCCCTGTGTACCTATCTTTAACATTGGGTACGCAGGGATATGCGTTGTATGCGGATGCGTTAATATGTGGCGATTTGACGTGTGCGGCGAGCGCCCGGAAATGCAAAATTTAGCATTTTTGGCCAGTCGCCACACACGTGAAAGCACAGCATTCGGACGCATCCGCATACAACGCATGTCGCTGCGTATCCAATGTTAAAGATAGGTATACAGGATGCATAAAGAAGTAGGTGGAGCATAAGCAGAGCTTCAGGGAGGAAGAAGGGAGGAAGTACGCAGCCATCCGCAGCCCTCCTGAACGCAAATGTGAACCTAGCCTAAGCCACTTATGAATCCACCTAACAGTTGCCTTGTCCATTCCATACTTAGTCATTTTTCAATAAGGATTGTGTGAGATACTTTTTCAAATGCTTTGCTGAAGTCAAGATATACTATATCTACAGCATTTCCCTGATCCACCCAGTCAGTAATTCTGTCATAGAAGGAAATTAAGTTAGTCTGACATGACTTATTAGTTACAAACCCATGCTGACTCCGTTTAATCACTTCATTCTTATCCAAGTACTTGCATACATGTTGTTTAATAATTTGTTCAAAGATCTTTCCTAGTATAGACGTCAGACTCACCGGCCTATAGTTCCCTGGGTCCACCTTCTTCCCCTTTTTGAACATAGGAACAACATTTGCTCTTCTCCAGTCTTCTGTTCGCCAAGAATTTTCAAAGATTATGGAGAGTGGTTCAAAAATTTATTCTGCTATCTCCTTCTGTACTCTGGGGTATAATTCATCTGGACCTGAAGACTTAGATTCAATTATGCTAGCTAAGTGTTTCCTCACTATCTTTCTGTTTGTAAATATCCTGGATTCTTCTATTCCTTTAAAAGGACAGTGAAGATCAGTTATTGTTACATTTTCTTTCTGAGAGAAAACAGATGCAAAATAGGAATTTAAAAGTTCAGTCTTCTCAACATCCTTTCTTACAATTTCATTATTTTCATCCTGTAAAAATCCTATAGCATCTTTGACTTTTACTTTTGTCATATCCCAAAAATACTTTTTTATTGCTTTTGACGGCTCTTGCAAGCCTTAATTCATTGTCAACTTTAGAGAATATGATTCGTGCCCTGCAGGTTCTGCAGGCAGTATTATATTCTTCTTTAGATATGCCTCCCTCTTTCCATATTTCCTCTTAGGAAATAGTATTGCCATCTTTTTGTTCTAATCCCAGCACCCATTCCTGAAGGTCTGAAATCCCTTTCTACAAGAGCCGTGGCGACATCCTAGGAGGAGAAAGCAGATGTCTCCCTCGACCAGATTTGTAAGGCGGCCACTTGGTCCTCTCCATCCACGTTCTTTAAACACTATAGGCTGGATCTGTCTGCCTCCTCTGACTTCACATTCAGGAGAAGGGTTTTTACAGGCTGTGGTCCCTCCCTAAGAATATAAGTCTCTGAAATTCTCTTGTGGTGATGTCAAGGGTGACTGAAAAACACGGATATTACTTAACGGTAATGGTTTTTTTCATAACCCATGATGGCTCCCTTATATTCACTCCCTTTCTAATCACTCTTTTAGGTTTAATGGATATTTGTTTTGGTTCATGCACTCATTTGGGTGTTGGTAGTCAAGAATGAATAGGATTACGAGTATATGATTTATGTGTACACTAACCTGGGAGTTTCCTCTTATGCTCTGTAAACCAACTGATGCGGAGAGAGGAGCCACCCTTTTTATCTTGACGGTTTCCTGTCCTTGAAGGGCGGATCCCCTCTCTCATTGAGCAGTCATGGGTTACGAAAAAACACATTACCAGTAAGAAATATCTGTCTTTCTTCCACACAGTATACTGTCCCCATAGTACCGTTATCCCCCTACACAGAGTACAATGCCACCAAAGTACCATCATCCCCCCCATACACAGTATAATGTTCCCATAATACCGCAATCCACTTCATCCTGAGTGGTGGTCCTTAAATTGTGTAGCAGGCTGTGGTGACCATAATACTGTGTGAGGTGCTGTTTGGACCATCGTATTGTGTGGGTTCTGTGGGGTCCATCATACTGTGTGGGAGACCTCATTCTGAGTTACTTGGGTCACTAGGGGGAATATTTTCTGATGATGAGTCAGATAGGGATTAGTAAGTGAGAAATGCAGACTTTTGGTCTATTTGCAGACTTAAAATGACAAAGGCAATATGCCTTCTGAGCCTAGAAATATGACTCTGACAAATATATCTGATACTAGATTGTAGCCCGATTCTAACGCATCGGGTATTCTAGAATATGCATGTCCCTGTAATATATGGACAATGATGATTCCAGAATTCGCGGCAGACTGTGTCCGTCGCTGATTGATCGAGGCAACCTTTATGACATCTACGTCGATACTGTGCCCGTCGCTGAATCAGAAAC
Organism: Ranitomeya imitator; assembly: GCF_032444005.1. Classification (NCBI taxonomy): domain Eukaryota; kingdom Metazoa; phylum Chordata; class Amphibia; order Anura; family Dendrobatidae; genus Ranitomeya; species Ranitomeya imitator. The sequence continues at coordinate 334,863,032 of NC_091283.1, read as the reverse complement.
GTGAGATGTCTACGTCCTTTATGACATCATCGTCGCTGTGCCCGTTGCTGATTGGTCGAGGCAACCTTTATGACATCATCGCCGCCATGGCAACCATTATGACATCATCCTCGCTGTGCCTGTTGCTGATTGGTCGAGGCAACCTTTATGACATCATTGCCGCCATGGCAACCATTATGACATCATCGTCACTGTGCCCGTTGCTGATTGGTCGAGGCCTGGCGGCCTCGACCAATCAGACGCGGGATTTCTACGTCCTTTATGACATCATCGTCGCTGTGCCCGTTGCTGATTGGTCGAGGCCTAGCGGCCTCGACCAATCAGAGACGCAAGATTTCTACGTTGATGCTGTGCCGGTCTCTGATTGGTCGAGGCCTGGCGGCCTCGACCAATCAGAGAGCTAGGATTTCCAGGACAGACAGACAGACAGACAGACAAACAGACGGAAAAACCCTTAGACAATTATATATATAGATATCTTTTTCCTTTAAGTTCGGGGGCCCAATTATAGCTATTGCTGTGATTTCTATCTACTCCACTGTGTATAGGATAGTAGAGTATAATAAAGTTGTTATGGACGAGACTTAACTAACATTGTACAGTGACTCTGTTTTCCCTATAGTTACGGATATTTCTTTTTGCCAAAACTGTGATTTTTTTTTTTCACTTTAAACCTTTTTTAATCTTTTTTTAAACAACTCTGATTAGTGTGATCATACAACATACAAGCCTCTGATGGCTCGGGTGATGCACTGTACTACTGTAGAGCCGTGTACCATCACTGCCTGTCAGTGTAATACTAATGGCCCCATACACATGAGATAAGTGTTGGCTGAATGGTTATTTGGCAGATGGCTATCTCTCCTGACTCCCCCATACACACAAATATTCCAGCTTTCCTGTGGTCTGTATGAGAGAGTTGCCCCCAGACTCCTCTAGCGGAGGATTGTCTACAAGAAGAACAAACAGCCTAGCCTCTGAAATTCAGGATGCCAGATCCTTCTCTGCCATGACATCATCTGTCGGGAGGCACCCAAATACATTATATAGTCGCCCAAACCCCCCAAAATCAGTGCTTTCATGTATTTTACTCTAATGTGTATGGGGGCAATAGAAGGTAACTTATTAGATGCTGCCTCTGGCCCGGCCTAATAGACCTTCGTACATTGCAGGCCCAGACACCATTATTAGGCATATAAGTATCGTAACTGGGCTGCCCCATACTATTGAGTACTTGGGGTAGGAGGGGCATTTAGCCGAACTCTGTAACACCTTCTTAATTGCCATGTTTGCTTTTGACAACAGGGAGTGGTTTAAATATTCAGTTTGTCTGATTATTCTCTTTATAAGTATACTAGCTGAAGAGCCCGGCGTTGCCTGGGCATAGTAAATATCTGTGGTTAGTTATAGCACCTCACTTCTCTTATTTTCCCATCACGCCTCTCATTTTCCCAATCACATCTTTAATTTTCCACCTCACATCTCTCATTTTCTCCCTCACACCTCTCATTTTCTCCCTCACTCCTCTCATTCCCCCGTAACACTTGTCATTTCGACCTCACATCTGTCATTTTCCGATCACTCCACTATTTTCCCTCACTCCTCTCATTTTGCACTCACACCTTTTCATTTTCACCTCACACCTCTCATTTTCACCTCAGTATATACATGTTTGTCATCTCCCTTATATATAGTATACACCTGTATGTCATCTCCTGTATATAGTATATACCTGTATGTCATCTCCCCTGTATATAGTATATACCTGCTGTGTGTCATCTCCCCTGTATATTGTATATACCTGTATGTCATCTCCTCCTATATATAGTATATACCTGTATGTCATCTCCTCCTATATATAGTATATACCTGTATGTCATCTCCTCCTATATATAGTATATACCTGTATGTCATCTCCTTCTATATATAGTATATACCTGTATGTCATCTCCTCCTGTATATAGTATATACCTGTGTGTCATCTCCCCTGTATATAGTATATATCTGTGTGTCATCTCCTCCTGTATATAGTATATACCTGTATGTCATCTTCTATATATAGCATATACCTGTGTGTCATCTCCTCCTGTATATAGTATATACCTGTAGGTAATCTGCTCCTGTATATAGTATATACCTGTATGTCATCTCCTCCTATATATAGTATATACCTGTATGTCATCTCCTCCTATATATAGTATATACCTGTATGTCATCTCCTTCTATATATAGTATATACCTGTATGTCATCTCCTCCTGTATATAGTATATACCTGTGTGTCATCTCCCCTGTATATAGTATATATCTGTGTGTCATCTCCTCCTGTATATAGTATATACCTGTATGTCATCTTCTATATATAGCATATACCTGTGTGTCATCTCCTCCTGTATATAGTATATACCTGTAGGTAATCTGCTCCTGTATATAGTATATACCTGTGTGTCATCTCCTCCTGTATATAGTATATACCTGTATGTCATCTCCTCCTGTATATAGTATGTACCTGTATGTCATCTCCTCCTCTATATAGTATATACCTGTGTGTCATCTCTCCTGTATATAGTATATATCTGTGTGTCATCTCCCCTGTATATAGTATATACCTGTGTGATCTCCTGTATTAGACCTCGTTCACACGTTATTTGCTCAGTATTTTTACCTCAGTATTTGTAAGATAAATTGGCAGCCTGATAAATCCCCAGCCAACAGGAAGCCCTCCCCCTGGCAGTATATATTAGCTCACACATACACATAATAGGCAGGTCATGTGACTGACAGCTGCCGTATTTCCTATATGGTACATTTGTTGCTCTTGTAGTTTGTCTGCTTATTAATCAGATTTTTATTTTTGAAGGATAATACCAGACTTGTGTGTGTTTTAGGGCGAGTTTCATGTGTCAAGTTGTGTGTGTTGAGTTGCATGTGGCTACATGCATGTAGTGACTTTTGTGAGAGGAGTTTTGTGTGGCGACATGCGTGTAGCAACTTTTTGTGTGTCGAGTTGCATGTGACAGGTTGTGTGCAGCAAGTTTTGCGCATGGCGAGTTTTGCGCGTGGCGAGTTTTATGTGTGGTGCCTTTTGAGTATGTGCAAGTTTTGTGGGAGGCAACTTTTGCATGTGTTGCAAATTTTGTGCATGTGGCAATTTTTCCGCGTGTGCAAGTTTTGCATGTGGCGAGTTTTCCATGAGGTGAGTTTTGCACTTGTGGCGAGTTTTGCGTGAGCCTAATTTTTGCATGTGGCGAGTTTTGCGCGTGGCGAGTTTTGAGCGGCGACTTTTGTGTTTCGACTTTTATGTGGCGAGGTTGGTGTATGTGTGGTGAAATGTGTGCTGAGGGTGGTATATGTGTTCAAGCACGTGGTAGTGTGTGGCGCATTTTGTGTGTGTGTTCATATCCCCGTGTGTGGTGAGTATCCCATTCCGGGGCCCCACCTTAGCAACTGTACGGTATATACTCTTTGGCGCCATCGCTCTCATTCTTTAAGTCCCCCTTGTTCACATCTGGCAGCTGTCAATTTGCCTCCAACACTTTTCCTTTCACTTTTCCCCATTATGTAGATAGGGGAAAAATAGTTTGGTGAATTGGAAAGCGCGGAGTTAAAATTTCACCTCACAACATAGCCTATGACGCTCTCAGGGTCCAGACGTGTGACTGTGCAAAATTTTGTGGCTGTAGCTGCGACGCCTCCAACACTTTTCATTTCACTTTTTCCCCATTATGTAGATAGGGGCAAAATTGTTTGGTGAATTGGAAAGCTCGGGGTTAAAATTTCACCTCACAACGTAGCCTATGACGCTCTCAGGGTCCAGACGTGTGACTGTGCAAAATTTTGTTGCTGTAGCTGTGACGCCTCCAATACTTTTCCTTTCACTTTTTTCCCCATTATGTAGATAGGGGCAAAATTGTTTGGCGAATTGGAACGCGCGGGGTTAAAATTTCGCCTCACAATATAGCCTATGACGCTCTCGGGGTCCAGACGTGTGACTGTGCAAAATTTTGTGGCTGTAGCTGCGACGGTGCAGATGCCAATCCTGGACATACATATACACACACACACATTCAGCTTTATATAGTAGATTTTTGAGTAAAATGTAAATTGTTCTTTTATTCTATAAACTACTGATAACATGTCTCCGAAGTTCCAAGCAACAAATTTTGCATTTATTTTCTGAAAATGAGAAATGATTAAAATAACAAAAAAATGCATTGCAATTTACATTTTACTCAAAAATATACCCATAAAAAGAAAAATCAGACAAACTGAAACTTTTGAAGTGGTCTGTAAATTTTTCCCAGAGCTGTATGTTCTGATGCCCAAAAGAGTTTTAAAAAAATGTAAGACAAATGTTAAACTTTTTTTTATATTATTCCCTTTTTCTATTTTAATATCTACTTTTTTCTGGTGTTTTTCCTGTAATATAGAAAAGCCTAAGGCCAGAAATAAACCCCATAAAACACTGTACATGGAGACTTTGGGATCAGATCATTTCTGTCCACGGTGTTTCTGCAAATAAAAAAACTTTTATAAAAGCCTCAAACTTCTGTGTGTGAATCAGACCTGAGATCTCATGTGATAGAAGATTACAGTGCGGGGAAGACGGGAAACCTTCATATAGACGGCCGGTGGTGATGGAGTCAGTGACGGACTCTGGCCAAATATGTTCCTAGAGCCATAGTAGAAGATGAAGATGTCGTCCTCATCATGAAGTAGTTATTTCTCCTGTCACGTGTAATGAATATCTCCTGCAGTATTGCTAATGTCGGTAAATGAGACGAGAATTAGCATTATGGAAGACGAGTCTACGAGAAACGTATTAAGCTGCCGACTCCGAGGAAGAAACTGCTTGTCTGTGGCTTAAAATATAAAGGTTTTATTAGTAGATGTAAAGAAGAAAACTAAATACTGTAAAATAATAAACCTCATATGTTTCCCTTATTATCTCCAGTAATTGTATAATTACACAGGATTTTTATGATATTACATCGGCTCATCTTCTTCTCATTCAGGTCTCTACAATATCGGATCCTCTCAGTGAAGATCTTTTATATAAGATAATTTTCCTGTTTTATCCATCAAAGATGGATATGGACAGGGACAAGATGGCGGCGAGGATAATACACCTCACCCTAGAGATCCTCTTCCGGCTTACTGGAGAGGTGAGAGATTCTGATGACGTCACATTACATCATTCTTATCTATGGGAATAACAGATGGACAGAACGGGAGAGGTGAGGACTCTGGAAATGTCTGTAGTGAGATTTATTAATGTGTCTCTCCATAACTAGGATTACACAGTAGTGAAGAAGACCTCTAGTGAGCGCTGTCAGGACCCTGTGTCTGAGGGATGGGGAAGACCCCAGAGCCCAATCACTGGGCCTCCATCTCAACCCCTGATACATGAGGACATGAATGACCAGAAGATCCTAGAACTCACCTACAAGATGATTGAGCTGCTGACTGGCGAGGTGACACTGCTGGGAATGCTGGGACATTATACAATAATGCTATAAAGGGATGGAGGGATGATGGTATCATTGTATGTGTCAGGTTCCTATAAGGTGTCAGGATGTCGCTGTCTATTTCTCCATGGAGGAGTGGGATTATTTAGAAGGACACAAAGATCTGTACAAGGACGTCATGATAAAGGTTTCCCAGCCCCTCACATCACCAGGTAATAGACAGGACTAAATGCACACGGAATATAATTATCTACATAAATTTAGTACCTGTATGTGTTTCCTCCAGTTCTATCCACTAAGAGGACAACACCAGAGAGATGTCCCCATCCTCTTCTTCCACAGGACTGTAAACAAGAAGATCACAATGTTCCTCAGGATCATCAGGTAGATGGAGAGAAGGTGTCATGAGATCTCCCCTATAATGTGTAGATGGCTGTGAAGGTCTTGTGTCCAGTCTTGTTTTATCCACCAGTATTATATTTATTATACTTAGAATCATAGTTTCCATTGCTCCGCGGGTTTCCATGTGTAAATTAGAAAAAGGATGATCCCTCTACACTGTGACATCCATTCAAATATTTGTAGGCAGTTTTTAAGTCTCCTTTTAGCCTTCTTTTTTGCAAGATAAACATTCCCAAATCCTTTAGCCGTTCCTTTTGCAGTACGCTCACCATCCTGGTAGCTCTTCTCTGAACTTGATCCCACTTTTCAATGTTTCAATGTTTTTTTTTTAATGTGGTGTCCAGAACTGGACACAGTATTCCAGAAAAGATCTGACCAAGCAGGAGTAGACGAGAATAATTACTTGACGTGATCTAGACTCTATGCTTCTCTTAACACATCCTAGAACTTGTGTAATGAGAACGGTGGAAATGGCAGGATTAGAGCTGATCATAGATGTGACTTCTCCATCTATCTGTGACTTTTACAATATTTCTTTTAGGGTGAAGATCTGACCTATATTAATACTACAGAGACATATGTGAGGGGTGATGAGCGGTGTAAAGAAGAGATTCTTACATATGACTACCCAGGTGAGTAGTGATCAATAAATGCAGAGAAGTCACAGATTCTTCTCAGTCACCTGCTGTGAGTGCTTTATCGGTCATGTAGTCCGGCCGTGTCAGAATAGTACGGTCACCAGTTTTCCTCTAGACCACAACATTCTCCTCCGCCAAACTATTCAAATGAGTTTGGACATTGAAAGCCCTTTTATATAGAACTTACAACCTGGGAGATCCACCTACTTCAATTAGAAGATACAGACCTGTAAACTACAAAGCCAAATGACAGCGTATGTTGAATGTGCTGACAAGTTAGAAAATCACTTGAAGAAAAATATTATGATGGGCCTGTAAGAAAACGGAGGGTAATGATGCTGTTGGCTACCTAGAACCCTGATATCTTTTTGGATGAATCTACCTTCTCTCCCTTCTGTGCTGCTGAATGTGCTCATATGGTCCCTACAAGACCAGGTCCAGTCTTTCTGGTCAAACTTCACTTTTTTGATCAACAACATTAAATGAGCAGTGAGGGCCAAGTGTGAATTTCTGTACAATAACAGCAGATTTCCTTTTATCTTGACTTTTCAATTTCTTTTAAAACCAACGAACTTCAAACAGGATTGTGATAAACTACATAAAATATTACACCTGTGCCATAATATATCTCTTAGCTGTGCGTGGCTGATGGCTGTAATATACATTTTTCACACCTGAAGGAGATGTGTTGGCATGGCTCGAGCCTTGGGTTCATGGAATCAGCCAACGTCATAAATTGCATTATGTTTTCGATCCTAAGGATTTGAGATTACTGCACAATCTCTCCTGATACGGGGAGCAATAAATAATTTCAGAAATCAGTAGCTCCAATGGTCCATCATAAATTAGTGCAACTCTGGTTTAGTGATGGAGCTTTCCTACAGACATATGTTGTTGTTGGGGATATAACATTTTTTTTATTCTATGTCTTTTTTTACAGGTACATTTTGTATTGTAGTTTTATGATGGTGGGAACGGCCTGCCTCACTTATGTGAGTCTGCAACTACCTAGTAGCCTTTAAAAGAAGGTCTCCATTACCGCTTCCAAATGCCTGAGATCTAAGTTTTAGACACCTCAGCTCTGTTCTATTATAAAAAGTTCTCTATGAATGTCTAATATTTCTTGTGGAAACTCATCTGACAGAAAAAATTGGCCCTTATGATTGTTTAGATTGCCAATAGCAACCAAGCTTCATACTCTAATTAGCCAAAGAGTTTTCACCAAGATAATAGGAAACCAATGGACCTAACAATTTTTTTTCCGACATCTCTTGAATCCGACAATACCCTATATATGGTTGTACACTACTTTCTGGGCACATGGCAGGGTTAAGAAAGGAAGGAGCGCCATTTAGCTATTTGAACACAGATCTTGCTGGAATAATTTGCAGACACAATGTATTAGGAGTACTGTTAGTGATCACCTGGCAGATCAAAATATGGCCACTACAAGAAGGCTTGGCTCTATCTACTCCATTTTCCAGATCCCTTGCTCATCATCCTTTAAGCCCTCTACATAGATCTGGACTTACACAGGGACCCCTAGGCTTGGGCCATCGTGTTACCTGCTATTCTTTGGTGTCAGATGGTAAGAGTAATAGTCAAATAGATGGGTCAGAACCAGGAGGGCAGAAAAAGTACAAAATGAGAAGACGCAGTAAGCGGTCTGAGATCACAACAGGAAACAAATACAAAATCCGGGAGCTGAGCAGAGGACTGAACCAGAGGAAAACAAGGCTGTATCTGGCAGTTTCTGGCAATATATTTCAAGCTTTAGTAGAGTTTGGTGCTTTCCAGTTGGCTTAAGCAGGTAGTAGATTGCTCCAGCTGGACAGCACACAAACCCATACTGCCAGACTGGATGGTACTACTGGTCTCAGACACCCTAATCTTGGTGGCTGGATAGAGTCAGCGCCACCCAGAGCTTCTGGTTTCGATGTCTCCTCTACTACCAGCAATGCGTGCACAATAAATAAGGCGCTGACTGGTGATGGAAGCAGACACCGCAGGAGCAGATTCCAGTGGAGATGGGACACACAAAAGAGAGTGGAAATTTGACTTTGGGAGAGCGGATATTGCTGGATTGGTTTATGGAAACCATGTTGTTTTTCCATTGACAGATGATGGACCTTAGTAGTGTCTTATATTTCAAGAAAGCCCTGGATGTCTTCCTGGAGCAGAACAATATTGTATCATACAATTATTAGGTTCTGTAGAAGGACGTAGATCTGGGGATTTATTATGATGGAATATAGGCTGAACTGGATGGACAAATGTCTTTTTTCGGCCTTACTAACTATGTTACTATGTTACTATGTTTCTTGAGACGAGTAGAAGTTTTATTGGTATAATTTTCACCTACATAACATTGTTTGGTGGCTTTTTATTCCATGTTTGGGAGGCAGAATGAACAAACAGTTGAACACCACGCTCCACTGGTTCATGCTGTGAGGCTTTCAATTAGACTGTCATTGTCTTGGTGAACAATTCAATATTTTTATGTGGTTAAATATATTTTTATTAAAGAGAAGAGAATTTTACAAGAAAAACAGTAGTTGAAAACTACGTCAATGATCAAAGTACTTTTTCTTATAATATACAATTCGAGAAGAGTAACACAAAAAACACTCGTTCACAAACCTTGCATAAATCTTACATAAAAGAGAGAAAGAATAAAAAAAAAAAAATTAGAGGGAGTAAACCCTCTAGAATGACTACGGTATCTTTAACATATAAGCAATAACTCCTTTCCTCCGCAACAGGCGAGGACTTTCCTTACCGTGAATAAAATAAAGCATACCTAAAATCAGTTCGCCCATGTCCCCTAGAGCGAGACATGCACGCAAATAGTATCATTATAAAAGTAACTGATAAATCATGGTATAGACCTATCACACCGAGCTGGTGGAAGGTGAACAGCTCACCCAGGGGGGAGATTGAAAGAAGAGGAAATAGAGGGGGAGCCCGAGTAGGTGGGGCTCAAGAAAAGAAATATAAAATGAGAACACGAAAAGAAAGGAAGAGTAGCATAGTAATCGACTGTAGAATAGACAGGTGTATTCAGGTAAACAGGTCAGGGAAACGAGCAGAATCTTTAAATAGAATCCAAAAGTCCAGATACCTAAAAAGGAGACCCTTGTCTGTGAAAGGTCTGCATCAATTTCCTCCATCCTAAAGATGGTTTCAAATTCTGAAAACCACTCCACAATATCGGGGGGGACCGGGTCTCGCCATCGGCGGGGGATCACCGTTCTAGCAGCCGCTAGACAAAATTTGAGGATGTCCTTTTTTTGGGATCTCACCGAACTGGGAATCATGGAGAGCAATGCCATCTCCGGAGTACCGGTGATGTGCTTGCCTGTGATCAAACCATAATTTCTGAACACTTGGTCCCAGAATGTTCTAATCAAGGGGCAGCCCCACCAGATATGCAAAAGGGAGCCAATGCCATTTCCACACCTCCAACAGCAGTTTGAAATTGTGGAAGAAAATTTGTGTAATCTGTCAGGAGTGAGGTACCACCTATATTGCAGTTGATACCCCTTCTCCGAGGCCTCACTGGAACTCGGGAGTTTATGGTTCATCAGGAAGCATCGCTCCCATTCCTCATCCGACAGAATTCGCCCTAAATCCTTCTCCCAAGCAGACTGGAAATAGAGCCTTGCGTCAGAGTCAGGTGTTGAAAAAATTGAGTAGAGGGAAGAGATTCCCCTGCTCGGGGCGTCACCACCGGCAAACAACAGTTCCAAGGGAGAGAGTCTACAGTTCGAACCCCTTGGCAAATTCAAAGAGGCCAGGAAGGACCGGACCTGCAAGTACTCCCACCATAGAAGTTTAGTGGAGGGAGATTGGGTTTGCAGGGAACAGAAGGTGGGAATCTCGCCACGCTGAAAGATATCACCAACCCGTATGTCATCCTCGTATTTCCATCCCATGAAGGCTTTCCTGTGAATGCCCGGAGGAAATGCCGGGTTGCAAAAAATAGGTGTAAGAAGGCTCGCCCCAGCAGGAGCGGACCCCTTCACACCACTGCAGTGCCATGCCCTCATAGCCTCTGAGGTTAGGAAGGAAAATCTCCCCCATTGAAGAGCATATTGCTTTGGGATCCACTGAAGATAATGAAGAGGCAAATCGGACCATTCTTGTTCCAACTCTACCCATTTTTTAAATTTAATTTTATATTTCCAGTCCAAGAGGCGAACTAATATAGCCGCCCTGCAATAGTCTCGGAGGTTGGGTAGACCAACCCCACCAAACTGGCGTGGCCTAGATAAAACCTTGTAACTCACTCGGTGTTTTCCCCTTCCAGATAAAACGGGAAATCAAGGACTGTATTTTAATAAAAAACGATTTATGTGGCCAAATGGGAATCGCCTGAAAGATATAAAGAAATCTCGGCAGGATATCCATCTTAACCACCTGAATCCTACCGAGCCACGACAGCCTCAATGGGCCGTAAGACTCCAGAAGGGATCCCACCCTGTTCAAAATGACCTGATGGTTCAAAGAAAATAATTGAAGAGGATCCGAGGTGAGGTTCACCCCGAGATATGAAATCTGATCCTGTTGCCATCTGAAGGGGAAGGTCTGCTTCAAGGAAGCCACCACGGAAGAAGATAGAGAAATGTTTAGGACCTCAGTTTTGGAGTAATTAATCTTGAAGTTACTTAAATCCCCGAAGGATTCGAACTCCTTCATAAGCACTGGAAAAGAGAAAAAGAGACGACTGGGTTAGAGACGAAGAGGAGGATGTCGTCGGCAAATAGGGCCGTTTTATGGTTAGAGTTTCCAACCTGAATCCCTAAGATACTGTCATTAACTCGGATAGCCTTAGCCAAATGCTCAATAACTAAAACATATAAAAGGGGCGACAACGGGCAGCCTTGTCTAGTACCGTTCTGGATATAAAAACGATCGGACAAAGATCCATTGACTCTAACACGACCTGAGGGTTTTGAATATAATGACATAATTTTCCCCAGGAAATTGGGTTGTAAGCCAATATGGGTCAGGGTCTCCCGTAAAAAATCCCAATAGACTCTATCAAAGGCCTTTTCTGCGTCAATCGACAGAAGACAAAGAGGGGACTTTTGCATCTTGGACCTCTCGATAAGGAGAAGAGACCTGATAATGCTGTCCCGCGCCTCCCGGCCTCTGACAAAGCCCACCTGATCAAGGTCAATAATAGATGGGAGAAGTCCCGACAATCTGTCAGCCAATACCTTAGCAAATAATTTTACATCGACGTTGATCAGGGAGATTGGCCTATAACTCCCGGCCAGCAGGGGATCTTTATTAGGCTTTGGCAGAACAGAAATATGAGCCTCTAGGGACTGGGGGGTAAAACTATTCTCCTCAGAAATCGCATTAAAGGTGAGGACCATTTGGGGAAGCAAGTCAGATAGAAGGGATTTATAGAATAAGGGAGTGAACCCATCCGGCCCAGGACATTTAGAGGTGGACGTGGATTTAACAGCTTCTGCCAGCTCCTCAGGGGTTACATCCTTTTCCAGGACCGCCAAATCCGCCTCAAGAAGGGACCGGACCTTGATCCTATTCATATAAGATGTAATTTTATTTTTCAACGTGGTGGGATCCAAATCAGCGAACCTGCCCCTAATGTTGTATAGGGATTTATAGAACTTTTGAAAGACCTCTAGGATCTCCTCATTACTATGGACCAGTTGGCCCTTATCATTTTTGAGTGATGAGATAAGGGTGGGACCCGATCTGGGATGAAGCAGTCGTGCTAGAGGGCGCCCACAAACATTAGCTCTTTTGTAGAAAAACCCTTTAGTTCTTTCCTTGTCACCCATAAACCGTCTATCCAGCAGGCCTTTAAGTTCAAGCCTTTTTGTAGTAAGCTCGACCAAAGTCTCAGAGGACCTCGAATGCCTGCTTTCCAGGGTCTGAATTTGTGACAGCAAAGCGTCTATTTCCTCAGTCTGGAGTTTTTTGATTCTAGCCCCATGTTTGATTAAGGTGCCTCTCATGACGCACTTCAATGCTTCCCATTTAATTGCCTGAGGTGTGGGATCTGTCGCATGAGTATGGGCAAACGCTGCAATGTCAGATTTCAAATCACTCAAACAGGTAGTGTCTCGTAAAAGGTTGCCATTCAATTTCCATGAGAATTTTTTCATAGCCAGCCTGGGTATCTCCAAGGACAGAAAAATAGGGCAATGATCCGACTGAACCATATTACCAATTTTGGCATCAGGCCTCCAAGATAAGACTCCCCTGCTGACCAGAAAAAGGTCAATTCTGCTGTAGGAGTTATGTGGAGTAGAATAGAAAGTATAATCCTTACCTCTAGGATTGAGGATTCTCCAGATATCTATCAGATGTAGTTTAAGTAAGAATTTTTGTAGGGCTCTCACCTTTCTCGATGGGACCGCCCCCCGACCAGAGGAGGTATCTAGTTTGGGATCAAAGACAAAGTTAAAATTTCCACCTATCACAACCTGGCCCTCCGCAAATGAAGACAGTTTCAACAATAGAGACTTGCGGACCTTAGGCTGTTCCCGGTTCGGGAGATACCAGTTAACTAGGGTCAGGATCCGTTCAGCAACTTTAACTTTCATAAAAATATAGCGTCCCCCTTCATCTATGACCGTGTCTATCAATGTGATATTTAAATTCTTACAAAAGGCTATTGAGACACCTTTTGTCCTCGAATCGGGGTTGGAACTATGGGACCATCTATCATAAAGTCTACCCCCGACAACTGGTATCCGGTCAGTTCTAAAATGAGTTTCTTGAAGAAAAAGTATCTGAACCCCTAGCTTGTGCATTTCTGAAAGTACGTGACTTCGTTTTTGGGGAGTATTGAATCCCCGTACATTTAGGGAACCAAATTTTAAGGAACCCATTGTCATGATATGTACTTTTGCCCTGTCCTGTATTTGAATAATATGCCATTTAATGTATGTAACTGTTCTCTGGTTTCTATTAGCTGTAATTTATGTATTTTCTTGGCTGGGAGTTCACCTGTAACAATGTCTCCTTCCCCCAATACTTGCAGCCCTAAGCTCTAATGTAATTAAGCTTTGTCAACATCACTAGTGGAGGAATAGCCATTCTTCCTCACAGCAGGTGGCTAGTCAAATGTACATATTACATAGACTGCCTGGAGCCCACCAGTCTTGAATCTTCTGGTGGACCCAACCATTGAATAGAAGGTGTAACCCCTACCCCTTCATGGGCGGATCCCAGGAGCTCAGACAATCCATTCTTATTTTGAGATCAGATGTGAGTTGATCCTTGAAGGAGAAGGAGTGGGGATTCTTAGCTGAGGCAAGACCCCATGTCCATCTGGGACTGCGGAAGCGAACGGGGCGAGACTTGAGCTGAGGACATATCTCGTTGTTCGTGAGATTGTTTTGGGATCCCTTGGACTAATTGTGGACTATTGCTTTGTTACCTGGCACAAGGATTATCGGCAGGTGCCCCTGAACCTGTTCCACTGGACTAATTGTGGACTCTGTAGATCTACCTGCATGTGTTGTTCCAGCGTTCTTGATAATAAATCTGTTGAATCATCCCTCGGCCTGTTGTCCCTTCTTGCTCTGCCGTACACCCCGTCACACCCATTTTTCAATAGAACGTCGAGTACCCAACTGTTAGGCCCCAAAAAGGGGTTATCCTGCCACCTGAGAGATGAGAGCAGAAAACAAGACGCAGCAAATTAGAAGAAAAAGAAAAGAAAAAGAGTAGGCAAATATAGAAGAAAAAAGGAATGTAGCAGTAAATTGTACCCCTGGGGGAGCTGAAAATTAAAAACTCTTACTTAAGATATGGGGTATAGTCGTTTCACGAATATCACGGTTTGGACCAACCGTATAACCCCTTAACGGGTCGTGTCCTTTCCACTGAAGAAAGGAAGAAAGTCAAAACAATATATAACAAAATAAATCGTATACCGACGGATTCGATAAACAATATATCTGTATAACACACTATGTTCCCCGGCGAACTTCCCTGAGACAAAGAAAATACACAAAATTACCCAGTACAACCGAACCACCAGAGGGGGAGGGAAAGGGAGAAGAAAAAAGGGGGAGGAAGGGGTAATCAAAGGAGAGGAGAGGGAGGGGGAAGAATATGAAGGGGAAAGGAAGAGAATGGAATAGTGGAAAGGGAAGGGAAAATGATCAAGGGAAAAGAGCAAAGCATATATCAACACGGCCATTACTGCCTAAAGCTAGACCAAAGACCTAAGGGTCCACAACCGACTGAACCAAAAATACTGGACGCTTGCATATCAGCCGTCTTCAGATACATCATTACAGTTCTGTCCTCTACCACGAGATCTAGTGCGGCCTCTTCCACGGTTGCGACGCGCCCTCTTTCGGCGCTGTGGCATAGGGCCCATATCCTGACCAACGGGATAAGGCCAGTCAGGGAATTGTAGGCCCGGATCCTCGAGGTTCAGAAGGGAGAGAAATGAACGATGCTCCCTGGGGTGAGATAAGGAAACCATCTGGGTTCCCCGCCGAACCTGAAGGCGGAACGGATATCCCCAAGAATAGGGGATCTGGCTCTGGCGAAGGAGGTTAAGTAGAGGTCGCAGAGCTCTCCTCTTTTGGAGGGTTCTCCGTGACAGATCCGAAAGGAACTGTAATTGGTAATCTTGGAATCGGATCTCCTGGGTCTTTCTGGAACAGTTCAGGATTTCTTCCTTCACTTGGTACCTATGAAAACGACAAATCACGTCTCTAGGCAGACCTCCATCCTCAAGGGGAGGATCCAGCGACCTATGAGCTCTGTCAAATTCAATACCCAACTCTGGGGCAGTATTCCTAACGGAATTGAACAAAGCTTGAAGAGTCGCAGTTAGGTCACTGGCTTGGACTGATTCCGGTAGACCCCTCACTCTCAGATTTTGCCTTCTCTCCCGATTCTCCAAGTCCTCCATATGGTCTAGAAAGCTCTCAAAGGTGGACATCTGGGCTGACAGTTTATCCTCAATGGCTAGGATCTTGCTGGAGAGATTTTCCACAGTAGTGTCAGTAAGTGTGACTCTGCCCGCCAGAGCTGAGACATCCCCTCTCAGGGCCATTGTTTCAACTTTAAAGGAGTTCTCCACCCTGGAGATAAAGCCCGCAAGTTCCTCTTTAGTTGGAACGTTGCTAATACGGGCCTTAAAAGCTTCCCACAAGTCTGGGTCAGGGCTATCTTGTGGCCGCATATTTGGTAGAATAGGGGAACCACTGGGGCCTCCACTGATGGTCAGCTCCACTCGTCGCTCACCCCCTGTGGCTTCTGTGGGGTGGTTTAGTAGAGGGGGGAGATAACCTGCTCCACAGCCCGGTTTCTGAATAGAGAGTTGTTGAAGCATCCCCTCTGTAGGTGTAAGTGGCCAAGGTGACAGGCTAGGAGGCAGCTGAATCTCCTGCAGCACAGGCCACTCAGTTTGGGAGGGATAGAGCTCAGCTCTCTGTGTCTAAGACTTCACAGCTTCTCCCTCTGTTTGTACAGTCTCATGATCCGAGCCCCCACCATCCTCCCTCTCCCCTCCAGTACCTTCATCTGAGACCCCCTGCAGGGGGGCCTCTCCTGAGTAAACAGTCTGGTGAGACACTCTGGAAACCTCCGTGCAGGCCTGTGGTGTCTCCTTCTCTCTGTTTGTTTTTTGCCTCATGTGTAGTGCTGCAGGGCTTGGGGGCGGGATCAGCCATCTTAGGATCAGTGCAGCTCCAAGGCCCCTTCCCAGATCTTCTTAAAAAGCAAGATATACTCCCAGGGAACTCCACAGGGGGTCCAGAAGGGGTGGTGGGGCGTGCAGACTTCCGTTTAGCAGGCATAGGCTCCGGTAAAGTCAGTTTCTGGGCTGTTGCAGGGCTTTATTCGTCCGTGGAAGCAGGAGCTCAGGGATTAGCAGCCTTCCTCCATCATGGCCAGGACACGCCCCCCCACAATTCAATATTTTTACATAACTTTTAATTTTTATGGACAGCTTAAGTAGAAATTTTTATAAGTATAAAATCTGAGGATATTTTATTCAAAATTAATAATTGGTTTTATTTTTAGCAGATGACTGCACCAGGAGATTGGAGGGACAGCTGACATCTTCAGTTTTTAAATCAGTTGATCTTGAGATCCCACGGGATACAAATGAAGTGAATGCCATTACTCCAGATATACCATCATTCCTTCACAGCAAAGATCTGCCATCTGATCCTTTGAAACAGGTTCTGTCTTCTGGTTCATTACCGTCTACTAAAGAAAATCAAAGTAACAATATAAGCATTAAAAAACAAATTGATTCTAAAAGAAAGAAGCCATTTTCATATTCAGAATATGGAAATAGTTTTCTCAAAAAGACTTTTCTTAAACATGAAAAAAATCACACAGCAGAGAATAGATTTTCATGTTCAGAATGTGGGAAATGTTTTATCCAGAAATCAGATTTGGTTAAGCACCAGAGAACTCACACAGGGGAGAAGCCTTTTTCCTGTTCAGAATGTGGTAAATGTTTTAACCAGAAATGTAATCTTGTTATACATCAAAGAAATCATGCAGGGGAGAAGCGTTTTTCCTGTTCAGAATGTGGGAAATGTTTTAACCATAAATCAAATTTTGTTAAGCACCAGAAAACTCACACAGGGGAGAAGCCTTTTTGCTGTTCAGAATGTGGGAAATGTTTTAACCAGAAATGTAATCTTGTTGTGCATCAAAGAAATCACACAGGAGAGAAGCCTTTTTCATGTTCAGAATGTGGTAAATGTTTTATCCAGAAATCAGATATGGTTAAGCACCAAAGAACTCACACAGGGGACAAGCCTTTTTCCTGTTCAGAATGTGGTAAATGTTTTAACCAGCAATCAAATATTGTTAAGCACCAAAGAACTCACACAGGGGACAAGCCTTTTTCCTGTTTAGAATGTGGGAAATGTTTTAACCATCAATCAAATTTTGTTAGACACCAGAGAACTCACACAGGAGAGAAGCCTTTTTCATGTTCGGAATGTGGAAAATGTTTTGTGAAGAAATCATCTCTTCTTAGTCACCAAAGAACTCACTCAGGGGACAAGCCTTTTTCCTGCTTAGAATGTGGGAAATGTTTTAACCATCAATCAAATTTTGTTAGACACCAGAGAACTCACACAGGAGAGAAGCCTTTTTCATGTTCGGAATGTGGAAAATGTTTTGTGAAGAAATCATCTCTTCTTAGTCACCAAAGGACTCACACAGGGGAGAAGCCTTTTTCATGTTCTTAATGTGGGAAGTCCTTTCCACCGAAATCAACTCTTAATAAACATCAGGGAAGTCACACAGTGGGTAGAAGTCTTTTTCATGTTCAAAATGTTGGAAATATTTTAACTGAAATTTACATCTTTTTAAAGGGGTTGACCACTACTAGGACATCCCCTTGTCATTCCTCTTGTTTGGCCACGTTAAAATAAAAACACTTATTGTTTGAGAATTATCAGTACTAAATATGTTGAACAGCCATGTTGGACTGAGCTGCCATCTTGGAAAATCTTTTGTTAACTAACTTTTCAGCTAATGAGATGCCGTTATGGGATCTCTAGCCAGAATGGAGACCTAAAATGACATCAGAGCCATTTGCAGGTATAGTTGGCATACACAAAGGTTAATATGAGTAGATGCAGGCGATTCTGAGAGTCAATAAGTGGTGTCATATGGTAGTAAGTAGTGTCTCTGACAAGGATAATACAGTTATCAATATGTGAAGAGTTATGGGAGTAACAACATTAGTTAAAAGGAACATGGGGATTTATGGATTGTAATGGAGTTTGGTGAAATACTCCTAAATATTGTCATGTTGTATTATCACTTTCTTTGTTGTTCTAAAATACATGTCTTTCCTTGCAGTATGAGGATATCATGTATACGCCTTTTGTCGCAGTATGTAGTTGCTTTGTCTGACCATATATATATATAAAAAGCCCAAATGAGGTCCTCTATATATTCAGGAGTAGAAATCAACAACATAGCCTACAAACATTACTCCCATAAACACAATTTCAGCGTGATATACAATATTTTTATTTCAACAAAACATAAAAACATGTAAAAAGAAAATATTATGCAGAGAAAAATCATCGGGAAAGTATATAAAACATATTAAATCTGTTTCATAGTATAGATTAGTAAAATCCTTTACATATATATGTTATTATTTATTGTTATAGCGCCATTTATTCCATGGCGCTTTTCATGTAAGAAGGGTTATACATAATAAAAACAAGTACAATAATCTTGAACAATACAAGTCATATTTGGTACAGGAGGAGAGAGGACCCTGCCCGCGAAGGCTCACAATCTACAAGGGATGGGTGATAATACAGTAGGAGAGGGTAGAGCTGGTCATGCAGCGGTTTGGTCGATCGGTGGTTACTGCAGGTTATAGGCTTGTCGGAAGAGGTGGGTCTTCAGGCTCTTTTTGAAGGTTTCGATGGTAGGTGAGAGTCTGATATGTTGTGGTAGAGAGTTCCAGAGTAGGTGTGATGTGCAAGAGAAATATTGTATGCGATTGTGGGAAGAGGAGATAAGAGAAGGAGATCTTGTGAGGATCGGAGGTTGCGTGCAGGAAAGTACCGGGAGACGAGGTCACAGATGTATGGAGGAGACAGGTTGTGGATGGCTTTGTATGTCATGGTTAGGGTTTTGTACTGGAGTCTCTGGGCAATGGGGAGCCAGTGAAAAGATTGACAGAGGGGAGAAGCTAAGGAATAGTTGGGGGACAGGTGGATTAGTCGGGCAGCAGAGTTTAGAATATATTGAAGGGGTGCAAGAGTGTTCGAGGGGAGGCCACAGAGCAGGAGGTTGCAGTAGTCAAGGCGAGAGATGATGAGGGCATGGACTAGGGTTTTTTCAGACTCTTGGTTGAGGAATGAACAGATTCATGAAATATTTTTGAGTTGAAGACGGCAGGAAGTGGAAAGGGCTTGAATATGTGGTTTGAAGGAGAGATCAGCGTCAAGGATTACCCCAAGGCAGTGAGCTTGTGGGACTGGGGAGAGTGGGCAGCCATTTACTATAATGGATAGGTTCGTTGGGGGGGTCACGTGAAATGGGGAAAGATGATGAATTCTGTTTTGTCCATGTTAAGTTTCAGAAATCTATCGGAGAAGAAGGATGAAATAGTGGATACTTTGAGGGATTCTGGTTAGTAGGGAGGTGATATCTGGTCCAGAGATGTAGATCTGTGTGTCATCAGCATAGAGATGATACTGAAAGCCATGAGATTCTATGAGCTGTCCCAGGCCAAAGGTGTAAATGGAGAAGAGCTGGGGCCCTAGGACTGAACCTTGTGGGACTCTGACAGATAGGGGGCGAGGTGAGGAGGTGGTGTGTGAGTGGGAGACGCTGAATGTCCGGTCTGTTAGGTATGATGAGATCCAGGATAGGGCCAAGTCTGTGATGCCAAGGGATGAGAGGGTCTGTAATTATAGGGAATGGTCCACTGTGTCAAAGGCAGCCGACAGGTCCAGGAGGAGGACAGAGTAGTCAGAGTCGGAACCTGATAACATCCAGGAGTCGGAGTCGCAACTGTGGCTTACCGACTCCACAGCCCTGCTGGCTAGTCTGAATCAGGGGGAGGAGGCCTGTGAGAGACCTCCGGAGAGGATGGCCTGACAACTGTGAGAGACACGGACTGGGGGTCAGGGAGAAGTGGATATAGGATGCCTCTGGTTATACAATAGAGCCGAATGTGTACCGGACAGTGTACTGGCTGCTGCATGCTACCAAGTTCCTAAGGATTGGTTTATGCTGTACTCTAATAAACCAAATGGACTTTTTAACCCTAAGAGTACTGGTATCTACCTCAACGGCAAGCCAAGTGAGTACTCCCTGTCCAGTCATAGTGTGGAACCATCACATTAGTTTTTAACAGGACTTTGGGGGCCCATATGCCCTGGAACCCATGTTTCTCTCTGTGATTCTGGTGCACTGTGATTCTGGTCTCCTGTCCATACTGCTATTTGTGAGCAGAACAGATTCCCGTGCTATTGATATCCATTCACCTCACTTTCTGACCTCAGCGGGAGCGGATTACCAGCTCTGACGCAGCGTTCGGCTCATTCTGGTGATTTACTGCTCTCTGTTCCTGCTCCTCACGCAGTGAAGTTTGAGCTTAAAATTTAGTTTTATTCAAATAAGTGATTTTACTGAATTTTATTAAATGTGAAATAAATAAAATGAACATGATTTAAATATTTATATATCCACTAAAACACATATCAGAACACGATTTATTTAGAATCTGACGCATTTCAACGTATGTTTATTATCTACACATGGTAGAAAACACGTTATTGCATATCTTCAGATGGCCCATTATTAGACATTTGACTGTAATAAGACATGTGACTGTAATGGGCATGTGACTGTATACACCGCTCGCTCTTCCTTGGTGCCGTTTAATTTAAAGCGTTTTATATTTATACCTTGTATGTTGATTATCTCATTGTTATGTATGGTCGTCCTGAGGAAGGAGTTGGTGGACTCTGAAACACATAGACAAATAAACCTCCATTTTTCTCCTTAATAGACCCTACAAAAACTCACCTAGTCATTGTCCTGAATATTATAATAAAAAATATCACAAAGTTTGTTATAATATAGATTTACACTACATCGCAACAAATCACATATATAGTCAAAGACAGCAATAACAGACCAGGCACAATGAAGGCTTGTGTATAAAGGACACAAAAAACTGTACTAATCACAGGATGGGCACACCAACAGGAATCAAGACCCTGTACCTCAAAAAAACCCTTTTGCAATCAGTATATACAAAAAAGTGCATAAAGTGCAGTAGGTTTATAAGTAGGTCAAGATGCAGGTAAAATAGCATAGTCTTAAATTCAAGTGAATATTATTTTCCACCTGCCATTGACCTTGGGGAACAAAAAAATATATTAAGAGATATCTTTCTTAACCATATTGACCTGACAGTGTGTGTCCGGTGTAACCCCGACGTGCGTTTTGCGTGGGCTTCCTCGGGGGGGCTGTAAATGTGTGTGTCCCCTGGGTGTTCATAGCCAAATGCAACAGGTGTTCAGTGTAGTCAGCGCCGTATGCAGCGCATGCACTCTGTGTCACAGTTCACATGTAGAAGCAACTCACACGGCCTCCTGTATGGTGGGGCGGGTAAGAAGGAAATCCCTCATGACGTTAAAGACCAGCCACATCACTTCCGAACACCGCGAAAGATGCATCATGGATACTGCTACAGCGGGCATGCGCACTCGCCAAAGACACCATATTGGAGATGGGCAAACAGATGGGCAATATAGATGCAGAGATACACACCAGGTATCACAACGGCTTATATCTAAGAATAGTGTATCTACAACCCAAAAAAGGGGGTGGCGAATGTGAATGATGGTCTCAATATTGGCCCACTTTGCTAAAAAATATAATAAAAATTAAGAAAAAATAAAAATAACGTGAGAAATTATATTATACATTGCATGACATACATGGAATGAATAGAATAGAAAAAATTAAGATAACAAATAAACAAAATAAATAAACATCAATTAAGTGCATCAAATATGTCAGCTAAAACAGTGCATCAATAGAGCCACATTCAGAAAGAGGCTGTTGCTTCTGTCATCAGAACATGGCAAAAACTTTTCCAGATGGTGTTACATCAATTTTCCAAATATTCACACACAAGAAGACAAGACAGAAGGTTGGACACGGACCGAGATCCACATGTAAAAGTCTTGTCGGACAATATCACAGCAGTTTCCTTCTGGCAACGCGAGAGAGGTCCAAGAGACCAACTCCTGCAGTACTTAGCCAAAAATATTTTTCATTGGGCGGAAAGAAACATCCGGTCCATCTCCGCCATGCACTTGAAAGGTTCCAAGAACATAATGTCAGATTATCTCAGCAGGGAGAAACTTTGGTCCTCAGAGTGGGAACTGAACACAGAGGTATTCCACCTGCTGACCCAGAGATGGGGAACACCACGTATAGACCTGTTTGCAACCCAGAAGAACGCGAAGATGGCAACATTCTTCTCCATAAATCCAGCCGACAGCCCAAAAGGCATAGCTGCCCTATCTCAGAGGTGAGAAGAAGGTCTTCTGTACGCATTCCCTCCTTTTCAACTGATACCGAGAATACTGAGGAAAATCAAAGAAGATCAGTCCATAGTTATATTGGTAGCTCCCTTCTGGCCGAAGAGGAGTTGGTTTCCAATGTTGCACCGCATGACTCTGGAAGATCCAGTTCCACTTCCAGACAGACCCAATCTGCTGTCTCAAGGTCCCCTCTGGCACAACACCCTCGTCTTCTGCACCTGACGGCCTGGATCCTGAGCAGAAGATCCTAAGTTCCAGGGGATTGTCAGACAGGGTGATAACTATTATGCAGGTGAGTAGGAAACCAATAACATCGGCAATATATTCCAAGATATGGAAGAGGTTCTGTTCTTACATGGGTGAATCTACTTCGAGCATAGCCCTCCCAGACATTCCCAGAATATTGGACTTGCTCCAGGGATTTGAGATGGACCTAAAGCCTAGCAAACTGAAAGTGCAGATCTCTTAGTGCCTTCATGGACTTTCCTTTAGCGGACTACCCTTGGGTAGCAAGGTTCTCTCAAGCCATTACCAGATTAAGACCCACAGTCAGAGAAACTGTGCCTCCTTGGGACCTAAACCTTGTGTTAAATACACTGTGCAGATCCCCCTATGCGCCCCAAGAAGAATCTAGCATCAACTTCCTCTCTGAAGACAGCATTCCTGGTGGCAATTACCTCGGTGAAACGTTTTGGTGAATTACAGGCACTATCAGTCAGGGATCCCTACTTACAGATCCTAGAGGATCAGTTAATATTTAGGCTTGCCCCATCCTTTTTACCGAAGGTAGTGTCAGAGTCAAATTTGAGCCAAGACATCATTCTTCCATCTTTTTGTCATCTTCCAAAAAACGAGAAGGAAAGGCTATGTTGCACACTAGACGTGAGAAGAGCAGTGATGCATTATGTAGAGGTCACAGCTTCTTGGAGGTAGGATTCGAATTTCTTCTTACAATATGCTTGGAAAAATAAGGGTAAAAAAGCCTCTAAATTAACTTTGTCTAGGTGGCTTATGTCTACTATAGCACTAGCATATTGTCACGAAGTGACTGTCCTAGCGTGATCTGACCCGACGAGTGGTCGGTCACAAAACAGCAGAACACAAAAGGGTACACCGGGGACACTTTAACAACGGTGGGCCCTGCGATAGGGAACGGGGAAATGGACACCTCCTGCACTCTCCTAAGGATGTGCCCTAATTTTCCTGATGTCCCTATACAGGATCTTTCAACCTGTCACCCAGCTAGATACCTTAGCCCTCACTCACCCTGCACCTATCCCTGGGTAGGGAATTGGCAGGTGAGAGCACTGGTCCCACCACTGCACTAATACAATACAGGGAAAATTACACAACAAAGGGACAAAGAAACAATAACACCATACTTAGCTTTCTCTGCTGCAATGCACAGTACAGCAGAGTAATGCACCAGGTATGAGAATTCAGCTGAAGAACAACTGCACTCAGCAAGCTCCTTTTCCAGCAAGGTTGGTATCCAAAGGACCTGTATAACCAAGAGTCAGCTGATGCATCAGGTGACCTTATGAAGGACGGTGGGAGTGGTCACCAACATCAGCTGACCCAGCAGCAATGCAATGCACCAGCGGCCACAGGCGGGAAAACTGCATTAACCCCAAATGACCAAAAAGGAAAAAAGGTTTTAACCAGATCTGCCACAGATTCAAACCTGGATCGTGACACATACGAGTCAGAGAAAAAAGATCCCCTGCTTAAAATTAAAGCCCACTCAACAAGAGCAATTTCTGTTTCCTGGGCCGAAAGAACAGGGTCTTCCGTAAACCAGATTTGCAGGGCAGCAACTTGGTCCAATATAACAACCTTCTGTAGACATTATAAGTTAGATGTGATGTCAGGTCAGCAACTATCCTACGGACAAAAGGTCCTAAAGGCAGTGGTCCCACCCTAGAATGCCATTTATTTGGTATTTTTCCTGTTGTACTGTCATGAGTGACGTCCTGAGAAAATACAAATTGGACCTACCGGTAATTATATTTCCAGGAGTCCATCATGACAGCACCATTACATTCCCTCCCCTGAACTTTGAAACTAATGT
This sequence comes from Ranitomeya imitator, assembly GCF_032444005.1. Taxonomy (NCBI): domain Eukaryota; kingdom Metazoa; phylum Chordata; class Amphibia; order Anura; family Dendrobatidae; genus Ranitomeya; species Ranitomeya imitator. Next base: position 334,838,382 of record NC_091283.1, on the reverse strand, counting down.
GAGTTAACATTTGTGTGTAAGAGTTAAATAAAATGGTTGCATCCATCCTGGCGCAGTGATTGGTAAAAGACACTGGGGTTGAGGTGGAAAGGTTTTTTTTTAACCTCTTGTGTGTTCCCTCTCCATAGAGGATATACGGGACTACCTCCTGTCGTGCTGTCATGATGGACTCCTGGAAATATAATTACTGGTAGGTCTAATTTGTATTTTTTTGAGGTACAGGGTCTTGATTCCTGTTGGTGTGCCCATCCTGTAAACAGTACAGTGTTTGTTGTGCCCTTCACACACAAGCCTTCAATGTGCCTGGTCTGTTCTGCTGTCCTTGACTATACAGCTCTGGCAAAAATTAAGAGACCACCACATCAAAACCTTGTCATGGGCAGCCCAATCTCCAGACCTGAACCCCATTGAAAACCTCTGGAATGTGGAAGATGGAATGAGGAAGATGGATAGTCATAAGCCCTCAACAAAGAAGAACTGCTTACATTTATGTGCCAGAAGCAGAAAGATTGTTGGAAAGCATGCCAAGACGCATAAAAGCTGTGAATAAAAATCATGGTTGTTCCACAAAATATTGATTTCTGAACTCTTCCTGAGTTAAAACATTAGTATTGTTGTTTCTAAATGATTATGAACTTGTTTTCTTTGCATTATGTGAGGTCTGAAAGCACTGTTTATTTTTTATTTTGACCATTTTTTATTTTCAGATTTTCAGAAAAAAAATACAAACTTTATTGCTTGGAAATTCAGAGACATGTTGTCAGAAGTTTATGGACTAAAGGAACAATTTACATTTTACTCAAAAATGTACCTCCGGAGCAGAGCGTGCGGCTGCATGTGTTGCTATGCGGCCGCACGCTCCGCTCCACAGTGCCGGCGCCAGAGCTTCGTTTCCACATGCGAGACACGGACGTGTTCCTCGCAAGTGAAAACAAGCCCTAAAGAGAAAAATCTGTCAAACTGAACATTTTGCAGTGGTCTCTTAATTTTTGCCCGAGCTGTATATGTGATTTGTTGTGATTTAGTGTAACTCTATATTATAATAAACTTTGTGAGATTTATTATAATCTTCTGGGCAATGACTCCGTGAGTTTTTTGTAGGATCTACGAGTTTGGAGTGTCCTTAACCTTCGTCCGGCTGAGTAGGTACAATTGTAACTGTTCTGCCCATCTTAATGAGCAGAAAGTTAATTATCTTGTTATTCAAGTTGTGGCCACTGGAGGTCATCACTTACTTTTCATGTTGTTTACCAACCTTTCCCTCCTAGAGCAATGTCTTATGGGTTAGTTCCGCCCACATTCTTCTTGTGAAGACAAGCTTCAGTAGCCATTTTTCCTCAGATCTGAACAGAGGCACACGTGCTCCTGTCTCGCTTACTTCCTTACCCCTGTCCTAACGGATCTCGGTACGTTTATAAAGGTTTAATGCATTTTATGTTTTGTGTTAGTATTTAAGCCTTATCCAGCTCCTATAGTCAGATATAGTTAGGCAGTTGTGCTTTGCAGCTTGCAGTTAGGTTCAGGTGTACTCTGCATGTAGATAGATGCATTCTTGTATAGAATAGGGCAGTGCTGTTAGAATTACTGTGTAATGCACTCTGTATAATTCTTGCTGTAATGTCCCAGTTATTTATGTGATTGCACCCTGTATGTGCATAGCCCTGACCAACCTTTGTGTGAAACGACCGTATGCTCCTGTGCCATCCACAGAGGTCAAAACGCAAAGACTTTGTATTTTCTGTGATGCATCAGTCAAAGTGATTGCAGCAGTAGCATACCTCAAATCCACAGACGTAGGCGGACAATGCCATATCGGGTTCGTTATGAGCCGGACGAAATTGGCGCCACTTCGTGAACACACCATACCCAGACTGGAACTCTGTGCTGCTGTCCTCGCAGTTGAGTTGGCCGAACTGATCTCGGATGTGATGAGCCTGAAGATCAAGGATGCAGAGTTCTACACCGATAGCAAGGTGGTACTGGGGTACATCTGTAACGAGACACGACGCTTCTACATCTACGTCAGCAACCGGGTACTTCGGGTAAGAAGATCCACCGACCCTAATCAGTGGCACTACGTACCTACTCACCACAATCCTGCGGACCACGCAACTAGATCCGTTGCACCCACTCATCTGAAGGACACTTCATGGTTCACAGGTCCTACCTCTTTGTACTGTTCGATGTCCCACATCAGCAGGCCTGAAACTTTCGAACTAGTGGGTCCAGACACAGACGAAGAGATCCGACCTCAAGTGTCTGCTCTACATACAGAGATTTCAAGCTGCCACCTCGAATTTCACCGATTTAGCAGGTTCTCCACCTGGAAGTCACTCGTTCGAGCTATAGCTTGTCTATTTCATGTAACCCAGTCCTACAAGACAGCACTTTCTAGTGATTCTGGAGATCCATCCATCCTTACTCCTGCAATGTTACTCACACAGAAAACCTGTGTCCCGAAAGCTCCACTCGGAGAATTCAATGACAAAGACCTCTACAGACGACAATGGAGGCAAGTACAAAGCGTGTCCAACGTCTTCTGGAATAGATGGAGGAAACAGTATCTCTCCACTCTGCAAACCAGGACAAAGTGACAGAAAGACCGCCCAAACATTCAATCTGGCGATGTTATACTCGTCAAAGACAGTCAGTCACATCGGAACGAGTGGCCACTCGGCCTAGTCATTAAGACCCTTCCCAGTAAAGATGGGAAAGTACGGAAAGTAGAGGTCAGAGTGTGCAAGCTTGGAGAAAACAAACTGTTCCTCAGGCCCGTTACCGAGCTTGTATTATTATTTTCCCCAAAAGAACCTAATTGTGGCATCTGTTGACGCCAAGCGGGGAGTGTTCTGCCCATCTTAATGTGCAGAAAGTTAATTATCTTGTTATTCAAGTTGTGGCCACTGGAGGTCATCAGTTACCTACTTTTCATGTTGTTTACCAACCTTTCCCTCCTAGAGCAATGTCTTATGGGTTAGTTCCGCCCACATTCTTCTTGTGAAGACAAGCTTCAGTAGCCATTTTTCCTCAGATCTGAACAGAGGCACACGTGCTCCTGTCGCGCTTACTTCCTTACTCCTGTCCTAACGGATCTCGGTACGTTTATAAAGGTTTAATGCATCTTATGTTTTGTGTTAGTATTTAAGCCTTATGCAGCTCCTATAATCAGATATAGTTAGGCAGTTGTGCTTTGCAGCTTGCAGTTAGGTTCAGGTGTACTCTGCATGTAGATAGATGCATTCTTGTATAGAATAGGGCAGTGCTGTTAGAATTACTGTGTAATGCACTCTGTATAATTCTTGCTGTAATGTCCCAGTTATTTATGTGATTGCACCCTGTATGTGCATATACTGAAATCCTGTTATTCTTTACAGTTTTTCACCAGTCATCCACTATGATCAGTCATCCACTATGATTATTCACTGAACATCCACCTTGTACATCAACATCATTCACTATTCGATCATCTGCTATGAATACTGTCCACCATTGTTGTTCAACGTTATAGTTTTGGTTATCATCACCCTAATAAATAAGACTTAAGCATCAACACAGTCTGTTTACTGGGATGTGGATGAAGGTTTAGCCGTATGTTGGAATCCACACAGCATCCTACGTGGAGGAAGACAGAACAGTGAAAAACGAGACCGCCAGTCGCAGACGGTGATTGTAAAGTAAGAACAGATTAGCTGCCTTCGGTGAAACTGATAGCCGTAGCAGGCTGTAGTTGATCAGACTGTACGGAACCGCTAACACCCACACTGCTCCGCATTCGGGTATCACAGCAGCCGCCATACAGCCGCAGGACTATACTGCAGCCCGCCAAGAGGAGCTACATCATTCCCGCCACGCGGAAGCTCACCGCACATAGACTCAGTTTCCCGCCAAAACAGCAGTACGCAGCTAAGCGCACAATGTCTCGAAACAGCACATCCTCACTCAAGACGAGGTCACGAGCAAGCTCTAGCAGGTCATCATTAGCAGAGCTGACTGCTGTCGCTCGTGCTGAAGCTGAAGCAGCCAAAGCGAGGTCTTCCTTCGCCGAGAAAGAAATGCATCTAAAGCTGAGACAAGCAGAGCATGAATCAGAAAATGCACGTTTGCGGGCAGAGCATGAATCAGAAATTTCACGTTTGCAGGCTGAAACCGCACGTTTGCGGGCAGAGCAAGAAGCAGAAGGTGCGCGCCTGCAAGTGTCTCTAGAAAGACTTATGGTAGACAAAGAGGCAGCAGCTGCAATAGCTAAGGCAGAGTACTTGGAAGCCATGAAGGATCCTGATTATGAGGGACGCAGCAACGTTCTTGGAACAGATCTAGTGCAGCAAGATCCAGCTCAGCGCGTCGCAGAGTACGTTCATCGACACTCCAGCATGGACAACACCCTAGATAGACAACGATCAGCCTACGCCGATTATCATCGATCCAACCCCGAACTTCACTACTACAAACAAGAAGACGTCCAACAAAGAGGAGTCGACCACAGCTACCATTCCACTGAGAAGAAGGTACAGCTCCCACCTCACCTTAAAGAGACATCTTCTTCACCAGAAAGGTACTATGCAGACTGTACGAAGCCAAGAGCGTCTCACAGGTATGGTGATGCACCACACACTAGACATGGCTATAACATACCGGCTCGTACCAACACTGATCAAGCCACCATAGACTTGGCAAAGTTCTTTGCCCGCCGAGAACTGGTAACAAAAGGACTTGTAAAGTTCACTGACAAAGCCGAAAACTACAGGTCGTGGCGAGCTTCGTTCCAGAACGCCATTCAGGGACTGGACCTTTCTAGTAGTGAGGAGTTAGATCTCCTGGTAAAGTGGCTTGGAACTGAATCGGTCGAGCATGCTAAAAGACTAAGAGACATTAACATAGAATACACACACATAGGTTTACGTCAAGTGTGGGAAAGACTTGACGAATGCTATGGGTCCGTAGAAGTAATAGAGAATGCTTTATTCAAAAGAATTGATGATTTCCCTAAGATAGGGCCCAAGGGTTATCAAAGACTTAGAGAATTGAGTGATTTATTGATAGAGTTACAGGTCGCCCAGAAGGAAGGTCACTTGGCTGGATTGGCATTCTTAGACACTGCTAGAGGTCTCAATCCAATAGTACAAAAACTTCCTTACAATCTTCAAGAAAGGTGGATTATACATGGTTCACGGTATAAACAAATTCATAACGTACCATTCCCTCCTTTTACTGTATTTGTTCAGTTTGTCACCCAGCAAGCCAAGATCAGAAATGACCCTAGTTTTGATTTCACTCTGTCATGTTCCACTACCCCTGGTGTCAAACCCAGTAAGACACCCGTGGCAGTCCATAAAACTGATATTGATTCCACAGGTCCTCCACACAAGACAAGTAAGCCCCCTACGGAAGAGAGCAAACCTCAGGATGTCAGTAAGCAGTGTCCTCTACACAGGAAACCACATCCTCTACTAAAGTGCAGAGCCTTCAGGGAGAAGACTTTAGAGGATCGCAAAGGTTTCCTCAAGGAAAACAACATCTGCTTCAAATGCTGTGCTACAACCTCTCACTTCGCCAGGAACTGTGGAGCTAGCGTGAAATGTGCAGAATGCAGCAGCACGGATCACAATACAGCCTTGCATCCTGGACCACCTCCAGGAGTGTTGTCACAAGCAGAGGAGCACGATGAGAAACAGAAGAACACCGACGAAGACACCCCTGCGGTCACCTCTCAATGTACGAAGATCTGTAAGTGACTCAAGGGAGGAAGATCCTGCTCAAAAATCTGCCTTGTCCGAGTCTATCCAACAGGCCACAGAGACAAAGCGCTCAAGATATATGCAATCCTAGATGACCAAAGTAATAGGTCTTTAGCCAGGACCATCTTCTTTGACAACTTCAACATTGTAGGCACCGGTTCTCCCTACTCCCTTAGGACATGTTCAGGTACCGTCGAGACGGCGGGGAGGAAAGCAACCGGATACAAAGTGGAGTCCATGGATTGCCAGACCTGTCTGTCACTACCGACCATCCTGGAGTGCAACCAGATTCCTGACAACAGGTCTGAGATACCTTCACCAGAGGTGGCAACGTATCACCCCCACCTGAAGCGTATAGCCCACCTGATACCTGAGTTGGAACCAGAAGCGCCAATAGCTTTACTTCTAGGAAGAGATATACTACGAGTCCAAAAGACTAGAGAATATATCAACGGCTCGCGGAATGCTCCATACGCGCACAGGCAATACCTTGGATGGGTCATTGTAGGAGAGGCCTGTCTAGGAGGAGCACACAATCCGGTCTCAGTCAACAGTATGCTTACCAGCACACTAGAAAATGGACGTCCATCTCTCTTCCAGCCGTGTCACAATAGTGTGCTGGTAAAGGAACTACTGAGCAGCACTCCCCTACCTTGCCCTTTCTCAGTTCCTATCAACGAAGACCACGCCTGTGAAGGTGAACAAGACCACATAGGATGTACAGTCTTCCACAGGACGAAGGAAGACAACAAGGTAGCGATGTCTATAGAAGATAAGATATTCCTGGACATCATGGACGAACAAATAGTCAAGGATACGTCGAATAGTTGGGTCGCACCTCTACCATTTCGACCTCAGAGGAGACGCCTACCCAACAACAAGGAATTGGTCTACAGCAGATTCCTCTCCCTAAGACACAAGCTTCAGAAGTCACCTGAGAAGAAGGAACATTTCTTTACCTTCATGGGAAAGATATTCCAGAACAACCACGCAGAGATTGCACCTGCACTTCGACACGGAGAGGAGTGTTGGTACCTGCCCATCTTCGGAGTGTACCATCCTAAGAAGCCAGGTCAAATTAGAGTGGTATTCGACTCAAGTGCCAAATGCGAAGACGTGTCATTGAATGATGTCTTACTGTCGGGCCCAGACCTCAACAACAGACTTCTGGAAGTATTACTCTGTTTCCGTAGAGATTCAGTGGCATTTATGGCTGACATACAACAGATGTTCCACTGTTTTCTTGTCAAAGAGGAACACAGAAACTACTTGAGGTTCTTCTGGTACTGTGACAACGACCCGGACGAAGACATCGCAGAGTACCGGATGCGGGTACACATCTTTGGGAACAGTCCTTCCCCAGCGGTCGCAATCTACGGCCTCCGACATTCTGCCAAAAAGGGTGAAGAAGAGTATGGCTCGGACGTCAGGTCCTTTGTGGAAACGGATTTTTACGTGGATGACTGTTTGAAGTCCACACCGACAAGTGAGGCCGCAATCAGTCTACTAAAGAGGACTCGTGACATGCTCGCTCAGTCTAACCTAAGGTTACACAAAATTTCCTCCAACAGCCGAGAGTTGATGGAAGCCTTTCCCTCTGAAGACTATTCCAGTGATCTAAAGGATTTAGACCTCAGCATCAACCCCCTTCCCATGCAGCGGAGCCTTGGATTGCTGTGGGACCTGAAGACAGATACCTTCACCTTTCAGATCAGCAAGGATGAGAAACCCTTCACGCGCAGAGGAGTTCTTTCCTTCGTGAATAGTTTATACGACCCCTTGGGGTTCGTAGCTCCAGTAACCATCCAAGGAAAGCTGATGCTCAGGGACTTCACCCAAGACACTACTGATTGGGATGATCCACTTCCAGTGGAAAGGCTGACCTGTGGGCAGAGTGGAGGAAGTCTCTTGAAGCCCTGACCAACCTTTGTGTGAAACGACCGTATGCTCCTGTGCCATCCACAGAGGTCAAAACGCAAAGACTTTGTATTTTCTGTGATGCATCAGTCAAAGTGATTGCAGCAGTAGCATACCTCAAATCCACAGACGTAGGCGGACAATGCCATATCGGGTTCGTTATGAGCCGGACGAAATTGGCGCCACTTCGTGAACACACCATACCCAGACTGGAACTCTGTGCTGCTGTCCTCGCAGTTGAGTTGGCCGAACTGATCTCGGATGTGATGAGCCTGAAGATCAAGGATGCAGAGTTCTACACCGATAGCAAGGTGGTACTGGGGTACATCTGTAACGAGACACGACGCTTCTACATCTACGTCAGCAACCGGGTACTTCGGGTAAGAAGATCCACCGACCCTAATCAGTGGCACTACGTACCTACTCACCACAATCCTGCGGACCACGCAACTAGATCCGTTGCACCCACTCATCTGAAGGACACTTCATGGTTCACAGGTCCTACCTCTTTGTACTGTTCGATGTCCCACATCAGCAGGCCTGAAACTTTCGAACTAGTGGGTCCAGACACAGACGAAGAGATCCGACCTCAAGTGTCTGCTCTACATACAGAGATTTCAAGCTGCCACCTCGAATTTCACCGATTTAGCAGGTTCTCCACCTGGAAGTCACTCGTTCGAGCTATAGCTTGTCTATTTCATGTAACCCAGTCCTACAAGACAGCACTTTCTAGTGATTCTGGAGATCCATCCATCCTTACTCCTGCAATGTTACTCACACAGAAAACCTGTGTCCCGAAAGCTCCACTCGGAGAATTCAATGACAAAGACCTCTACAGACAACAATGGAGGCAAGTACAAAGCGTGTCCAACGTCTTCTGGAATAGATGGAGGAAACCGTATCTCTCCACTCTGCAAACCAGGACAAAGTGACAGAAAGACCGCCCAAACATTCAATCTGGCGATGTTATACTCGTCAAAGACAGTCAGTCACATCGGAACGAGTGGCCACTCGGCCTAGTCATTAAGACCCTTCCCAGTAAAGATGGGAAAGTACGGAAAGTAGAGGTCAGAGTGTGCAAGCTTGGAGAAAACAAACTGTTCCTCAGGCCCGTTACCGAGCTTGTATTATTATTTTCCCCAAAAGAACCTAATTGTGGCATCTGTTGACGCCAAGCGGGGAGTGTTCTGCCCATCTTAATGTGCAGAAAGTTAATTATCTTGTTATTCAAGTTGTGGCCACTGGAGGTCATCAGTTACCTACTTTTCATGTTGTTTACCAACCTTTCCCTCCTAGAGCAATGTCTTATGGGTTAGTTCCGCCCACATTCTTCTTGTGAAGACAAGCTTCAGTAGCCATTTTTCCTCAGATCTGAACAGAGGCACACGTGCTCCTGTCGCGCTTACTTCCTTACTCCTGTCCTAACGGATCTCGGTACGTTTATAAAGGTTTAATGCATCTTATGTTTTGTGTTAGTATTTAAGCCTTATGCAGCTCCTATAATCAGATATAGTTAGGCAGTTGTGCTTTGCAGCTTGCAGTTAGGTTCAGGTGTACTCTGCATGTAGATAGATGCATTCTTGTATAGAATAGGGCAGTGCTGTTAGAATTACTGTGTAATGCACTCTGTATAATTCTTGCTGTAATGTCCCAGTTATTTATGTGATTGCACCCTGTATGTGCATATACTGAAATCCTGTTATTCTTTACAGTTTTTCACCAGTCATCCACTATGATCAGTCATCCACTATGATTATTCACTGAACATCCACCTTGTACATCAACATCATTCACTATTCGATCATCTGCTATGAATACTGTCCACCATTGTTGTTCAACGTTATAGTTTTGGTTATCATCACCCTAATAAATAAGACTTAAGCATCAACACAGTCTGTTTACTGGGATGTGGATGAAGGTTTAGCCGTATGTTGGAATCCACACAGCATCCTACGTGGAGGAAGACAGAACAGTAACTATTCCGTTTTAAAATTGCAATAACTTGTTTTTTTGAAAAGCCGTAGAGGGCTGAAATTTCGTGACATCTCTGCAGTTTTGGTCCAGAATATATTGGCCAAATTTCTGTTCAAATAATTTTTATTATAACTTTGAAATTTAATATTAGCATGTGGAGTCAGCTCACAAGGGAATAGGGGAAGGAGAGGGAAGGAGGTAGGGGGGGTGGTTTTGGGGAAAGGTATGAACAACATTGTGGACACGCTGTCCATTTTAAACAAAATTTGATAGTGGTTAACAATTTTTAACAGATTAACATATAGTAACATATAATAGCATATAATAATAGCAAAGAGCATATAATAAATTGTAATAACCTCACAGGTATGTAGAAGCCATCATCTTTCCTTTAGTGCGATAGATTGGAGTTTACCTCAACCCATTTCTTCCATTTCCTATCATGTTTCGTATAGTAATTATTTACTATTGCGAAGTTTTCTTCGTATGTCTTGTGTAAGTTAATTTGGTCTATAATTTCAGTAAAAGCTGGTAAATTCGGATTCTTCCAATGGAAAGCTATGATTTGTTTGACCACAAGGCAGATATGGATGATAAGAGATCTCACATTTGTGTCTATTTTTTCCCAGTTCAGGGACAACAAGGCCATTGCAGGGGTAACTATAATATTACCTGTTAATAATTTGTTAATTAATTTTATGGCTTGCCTCCATAAGGGTTTTACCCGGGGGCATGACCAAAACACATGTAGCAAACTTCCACGCTCTCCACATTCTCTCCAGCATAATGGAGATCCTCCTGACGGCAGATGAGAAAGGCGAGCCGGAGTATAGTACCATCTTGTTATTATTTTATAATAGGCCTCTTTCAGTGTCATGCAGATGTTTGATGCATAAGTAAAGTGGATTGCATTTTCCCACTGTTCTGGAGTGAAAGTTACATTCAGATCCCCTTCCCATTTTATCATATGAGCTAACTTATTGAATTGTGTGTCATTGTTAAACCACCGATATATTTGCTTGTTATTCCAAAATAAATTGTGTGTGGGATTTTTTAGTAAATTAATAGTTGCTTCAGATATTTTTGGTTTGTTTGTGATGAATTTTTGAACTTGGTCCTTTAGTACCATGTAAGGGAAAAAGGCTGAGGAGGGTATTTTAAATTTTTGTTTAATAGAGCTGAAGGTGAGAAATTTAACCCCATCATGGATATCATTTAATTTTTGAATCCCATTGTCTCTCCATATGGGGGAGGGGTTAATATTTTGGGTAAGCATGATAATCTCTATAGGGGTATTTTGGAGGAGGATTTTCCTGTTGGAGCCTCTCTTTCGTTTGGACAATTTATTCCAGGCATATATAATGGCAGAAAAGATAGGGTGATGGGCGTAGGCCTTATAAGGTCTGTTGAGAATATGGTCAAAAAACAATTCTTTGGGAGATTTCCTATGGTTAAGTTCAATTTCAAGGTCAAGCCAATTCGGAGGATCTTCTTTCATGAACCAATACTGGCTTTGTTTTATTAAATTCGATAGATATAAAGCTGTAATGTTTGGTAAGCCTATGCCCCCAAATTCCTTGCATTTATATAGAATGTTTGTGGAAATGCGGGCCCTTTTTTTTATTCCAAATAAACGAATTTATTGTTGATTGGAAGCTAGTCAGGTAGGAAGTGTTGATTTTTAGGGGAAGTGTTCTCAGTATATAAGAGTTTTTTGGGACAATAAAAATTTTAGTTGCCAATACTCTGCCCCACCATGAGAGGTCTTTTGTACCGAGAAAACCCAGGTCTTTGTTTATATTTTCCAAGAGTTTGTTCAAGTTTTTCTTCATTAATGTGTCTAAGTTTTTTGAAATGATTATACCTAGATAGTCTAGGTCTCCTTCCGACCAACTGAATGAAACTATATCTTTTATTTTCTTTGTTTCTAATTCCGTCAAGTAAAATGGCAATATTTTGGATTTATTTTCGTTTATCTTAAAAAGGGTAATAGTTGAAAAAAATTTAAGGTTTTTTTGTAGCTCCGAAACTGATTCATAGGGGTCCATCAGGGTAAACATCATGTCGTCGGCAAAGAGCCCTATCTTATAATGGCGTGTTCGCGTTTGTAGACCTTTTATGGAATTATTTTGCCTAATTGATTGCGCCAGTGGTTCCATTGATAAAATAAAAAGCAGCGGAGATAAAGGGCACCCTTGTCTTGTACCATTTGAAATGTTAAATGGTGTAGAGGAGTAGTTGTTTGCATAAATTTTGGCTGTTGGTTTTGAATAGAGTGCCATAACGCTGTTGATATATTTTTCATTAAACCCAAATTTTTGAAGTACTGATGTTAAATAAAGCCAATTTAATCGGTCAAAAGCCTTTTCGGCGTCTAGAGTAATAATTACAGATGGCACTTTAGAGGAATGAATCAATTTAATTGAGTTGATAAGTCTTCTAGTACCATCTGGCGCTTGACGACCTGTTATAAAACCCATTTGGTCCCCATGAACCAATAACGGCAAATAGGATGTGAGCCTATTTGCAATTAGCTTGGAGTAAATTTTCAGATCTGTATTGATTAAGGAAATTGGCCTGTAATTATTAACAAGGGTTAAGTCCGAATTGTGTTTGGGAATTAAAATAATTGTCGATTCTAACATTTCTGCTGGGAATTTACCTGAGGAACTAGCTATATTAAAAAGGTTTTGTAGATGTGGAGAGAGTAATTTGGTGAAGGTTTTATAATATTCGTTTCCGAAACCATCTGGGCCTGGCGATTTAAAGTCCTTGAGTTGAAGAATGGTTCTTTCTATTTCTTCTAGGGAAAAAGGGGAGGTTAGGTTTTCTAAATCATCAAGGGTCAATTTTGGAAGGCTAATTGAGGTCAAGAATTTTTCAATGTCAGAAACATTGGGAAGTGGGGTGGAGGGTTGGGAATGTAAATTATACAATTTGCTGTAATAATCTGCGAAGGAGTTGGCTATATCTTGGGGATGAGATACCGTTGTACCATTTTTTGTTTGTATTTTGGTGATCCTGTTTGCTTGTCTTATTTTTTTCATTCTATTAATCATGTAACGCGTTGGCTTATTAATTGAGGAATATTGCTTCATTTTGGAAATTTTGACCATGGTGTGAAATGATGAAAATATGATTTTTTTAAGCTCCTGCCTGAGGTTCAGTAGCTCTATTTTAATTTGAGTAGACGGGGGTTGAAACTTAGTTGTTCGCTTTTGAGTCCAGTCAAAAAACCAGGTATGACCGCAACGCCAGGACTCGGGAATTTATGGAAGAACAAGTGTTCATAATTATTGCAACCCCTGCCACTGTACAAGGAACTATAAACTGTGGAGCAATGTGGACTAAAGTAAGCAGGCCAGAGGTCTGTGTAGACCTCATGGTGTGCTCACTTAATAAGAGGGGGGAGGTTGTGACGGTGGTATATGGTATGTGATCATTTTGTTTGTATTAATAGCTTACTGATTTTCATGGTGTTCTCTTGTAGGATGAGTTGTTATTTGCTAATTGATGAATGGATGTTGTTGCTATCTGAGATCAGCCCTCCACAATAGTGTACTGTTGCCTTTCCACAGAGTCTGAATAATGCTCTGTTGTGCTAATATGCTAATGACATATTGAACTAGCTTGTTGAAACAATGAGCCTTCCCCATGACCTGTGAATGAGGAGGGGGACTTAAAATATCAGGGAGGTGAGACACCAGATCAGATCCTGTGTGGAATGATGATGTGATCACAACACCTCAGAGAGAAGAAAAAAAAGTACAGTTAGGTCCATATATATTTGGACAGAGACAACGTTTTTCTAATTTTGGTTATAGACAATACCACAATGAATTTTAAGCAAAACAAATAAATGATAGAATACACTGGCGCTATGTAAAACACTAAATAAATAAATAAAAGCTACACAGGTGCTGCCGGTATATCAGACAGATACTGTACCTAATCTGTCAATAAAATAAAACACTTAAACAATGGAGAAATACCGCACTACAAGTGGCTAAAATGGAACCCAAAAACCAACCGCAAAGGTAAATATAAATAGAACCGGAATAAAGCTTCCTTATATATTAAAGGTTAGGCAAAGCTCCTGCCTGTTATCCCCCTAAGCAATGTGCACAATGAAACAAGACTCTGTCCTCCCTGCAGTATACATGTGCTAATCAAATGACTGCCGAGACATCGCGACATTTCAGATGCAGTTGAAGTTCAGACTTTCAGCTTTCATTTGAGGGTATCCACATTAACATTGGATGAAGGGTTTAGGAGTTTCAGCTCCTTAACATGTGCCACCCTGTTTTTAAAGGGACCAAAAGTAATTGGACAATTGACTCCAAGGCTATTTCATGGACAGGTGTGGGCAATCCCTTCGTTATGTCATTCTCAATTAAGCAGATAAAAGGCCTGGAGTTGATTTGAGGTGTGGTGCTTGCATTTGGAAGGTTTTGCTGTGAAGTAAACATGCGGTCAAAGGAGCTTTCCATGCAGGTGAAACAAGCCATCCTTAAGCTGCGAAAACAGAAAAAAACCCATCCGAGAAATTTCTACAATATTAGGAGTGGCAAAATCTACAGTTTGGTACATCCTGAGAAAGAAAGAAATCACTGGTGAACTCATCAATGCAAAAAGACCTGGGCACCCACGGAAGACAACAGTGGTGGATGATCGCAGAATAATCTCCATGTTGAAGAGAAACCCCTTCACAACAGCCAACCAAGTGAACAACACTCTCCAGGAGGTCGGCGTATCAATATCCAAATCTACCATAAAGAGAAGACTGCATGAAAGTAAATACAGAGGGTTCACTGCACTATGCAAGCCACTCATAAGCATCAAGAATAAAAAGGCTAGACTGGACTTTGCTAAAAACATCTAAAAAAGACAGCACAGTTCTGGAAGAACATTCTTACGACAGATGAAACCAAGATCAACCTCTACCAGCATGATGGAAAGAGAAAAGTATTGCGAAGGTGTGGTACAGCTCATGATCCAAAGCATAGCACATCATCTGTAAAACCCGGCGGAGGCAGTGTGATGGCTTGGGCATGCATGGCTGCCAGTGGCACTGGGTCACTAGTGTTTATTGATGATGTGACACAGGACAGAAGCAGCCGAATGAATTCTGAGGTATTCAGAGCCATATTGTGTGCTCAGATCCAGCCAAATGCAGCCAAACTGATTGGTCGTCATTTCATACTGCAGATGGACAATGACCCAAAACATAATGCCAAAGCAACCCAGGAGTTTATTAAAGCAAAGAAGTGGAATATTCTGGAATGGTCAAGTCAGTCAACTGATCTCAACCCAATTGAGCATGCATTTCACTTGTTAAAGACTAAACTTCAGACAGAAAGGCCCACAAACAAACAGCAACTTAAAACCACCGCAGTGAAGGTCTGGCAGAGCATCCAAAAGGAGTAAACACAGCGTGTGGTGATGTCCATGAGTTCAAGACTTCAGGCAGTCATTGCCAACAAAAAGTTTTCAACCAAGTACTAAAAATGAACATTTTATTTAAAATTATTTAATCTGTCCAATTATTTTTGGTCTCTTTAAAAACAGGGTGGCACATGTTGAGGAGCTGAAACTCCTAAACCCTTCATCCAATTTTAATGTGGATACCCTCAAATGAAAGCTGAAAGTCTGAACTTCAACTGCATCCTAATTGTTTTGTTTAAAATTCATTGTGGTAATGTCTATAACCAAAATTAGAAAAATGTCTCTGTCCAAATATATATGGACCTAACTGTATATGGACTATGTTATCCTCTGTCTGCTGGATTGTTGGACTCATTTCCCAGGGCTTTTATCCTGTTACTGAACTTCATTCGGGTTCTGGACTATCTTATCCTTTGTGTGGTGGATTATATATGGGCTTTCGTATTTCTGCTTAAATAAAGGTCTTGGGATTGTTCACTCTTCTCTTGCTCTGTTGATTGTGTGATACCGAAGAAGAATGCCGTGACACTTACCTTCCTGCAAAGTGGGACAGAAACCTAGGTGAAGTGGATTGGTGCGGTTCTTGTGGTTCAGTAACAGGCATAGTCGCATCAGCCCCACGTCCTCGTTGTCTACGTGCACCATCATTAGCACCTCCAATTTCCCATCCCTTACCGCATGCATTACGAATTTTCTAATTGCTATGTCTCTGGAAGCCAAGTTGATTTTTTATTAAACAAAAAAAAAATGGTCACCTGCACCAGTCAAAGCATTTTTTGGGAGTTTAATATCACCATAATATAACACAAAGCACATAAAAGTGTATGGAAGACAAATTCAATCCAGAAAAAAATTCTCAACACTTATTTGGATTGTTATATTCCATGGAAATGCACCACAAAGCGCGTAATACTCTATGGATAACACTATAGTCTATTTTTACCCACGAAAAAAAGAATGTGGTCAACTGCTGCTGCTATATATTTAGCAATGGACTGCAAAGCGCTAAGCCCTGCCTAGAGACTGTATTCAGCTAATCCCCCTGCTCATGCAAATGTCCCTCACTAGGCTAAATGCAGAATGTATCTGATACAAACAACAAAGCACAAGATTAGCCCTTACAAGGACTGTTAATATGATGCTTCAGCACCAGTATCAACACTACAGGACTCTGATCCGTTATACTGTGCGCACATAGGCCTGTACAACCACTCTCTTCCTCCAATAAGAACTGTCTCTGAGCTATGCACTGGCGTCAGTGTGCCGAGCGTAGCGGCACCTGTTCTTTTATAACCCCTGATTATATATTACAGCCCTCCAATCACATTAATGCCACTACCGAGATGGCTATGGCATTACAGTGACTGGCAGGGAGTCCCCTGCATGTTTATTGGCCGTGTAACAGACACCAAACATGTGGAGTGGGGATTCAAACTTCAAATCCGAGCAACAGCTAATGCTCACCGAATATTTCCAAGCACCCAAATATTCAAGTGATATCAGAGTATCACTGAGCACGTTCGCTCATTCCTAGTAATTACCCTTCTCATTTAATTACATGACTTATGTTTTTGTACAATTTTTCAATAACATATATAGTTTCTCCCCTTCTGAGTTATTTTTGATGGTCAACAAACTACGATTTTCAAGCTCATACAATATGACCACAGTAGGCAATGAACTGAGTTAAGTTGATAAACTCCAATGTTCGTGCCTAGTAAATAAAGTAGATGTCCTGCAGGTGGTGTCTGCAAATGATCTAGTTTGATAAATATACAGTAAATGTACAGCCAAGGGTTTCGAGATCTTAAATAGAATAGGGCATACTGGTCTCTTACTGTTTAGGAAGGTACACAGTCCTGTCAGTGGAAAATCCAGGGTGTCCTTTAAGGATGGCGAGGTGAAGTAGGCAAAGAGTTCTGTGGAGCGATATCGGGGTGAATGACGTGGTGCCAGCGTGACTGGAGTTAGATACGAATTGTGATTCGTATCTAGCTTCAGTCACGTGGGCATCACATGATTCACCGCGTCACACAGGTCCTTCAGACCAGCTGCACATACCGTTCTCCTACCACACGGCGTCTGGATACCAGGACCCGGAATCCCGCTGTTTACTGGAGACACTTCATGGAGTAGGTGCCACCGGCTGGGGTAGCTCTCTGATATCGCTCTCTGATATCGCTCCACAGAGCTTTCTGCCTATGTCACCTCGCCATCCTTAAAGGACACCCTGGATTTTTCACTGACAGGACTGTGTACCTTCCTAAATGGTAAGAGACCAGTATGCCCTATTCTATTTAAGATCTCAAAACCCTTGGCTGTATGTTTACTGTATATTTATCAAACTAGATCATTTGCAGGCATCACTTGCAGGACCTATCTACTTTATTTACTAGGCACGAACATTGGAGTTTATCAACTTAACTCAGTTCATTGCCTACTGTGGTCATATTGTATGAGCTTGAGCATTTATTTCAGCTTCCCATTCTATGTCTTTTTCCAACGTCAATATACTTTTTTCTTTTTTAACCCCTTCATGACCTTGGGATTTTTCGTTTTTCCGTGTTCGTTTTTTACTCCCCTCCTTCCCAGAGCCATAACTTTTTTATTTTTCCGTCAATTTGGCCATGTGAGGGCTTATTTTTTGTGGGACAAGTTGTACTTTTGAACGACATCATTGGTTTTGGCATGTCGTGTACTAGAAAATGGGAAAAAAATTCCAAGTGCGGTGAAATTGCAAAAAAAGTGCAATCCCACACTGGTTTTTTGTTTGGCTTTTTTGCTAGGTTCACTAAATGCTAACACTGACCTGACATTATGATTCTCCAGGTGATTACGAGTTCATAGACACCTAACATGACTAGGTTATTTTTTACCTAAGTGGTGAAAAAAAATTCCAAACTTTGCTAAAAAAAAAAAATTGCGCCATTTTCCGATACTTGTAGCGTCTCCATTTTTCATGATCTGGGGTCGGTTGAGCAAAAGAACGAGAAGAGAAATGAACCAAAAAAGGTCTGCACAACCACAATATGTACAAAGTATAGAGTATATAACACGGCATTTTATTAGACACCACATAAATAACATAAAAACACTTAAAATACACGATGTGTAACACACCCCTATATATATCCAGGTGAACCTGCAGCAATGTAGTAAGAAAAACACTAAAGACTGTAAATATACATATCCTGTACTATCGAGTAAATAAACGTCCTAAATACTAGGCAATAAACAAAATATATAGTATATACAAACAACACAAGGACCCCTGAAGGAAATACCCCTAATACCTAGATAGATCATAAATAGATGGTCCATGAGCAAATCTAACGTAGCACAAGATGGTACACATATATGCCTGAAGATAATGACACACAGGTCACAGAACTCAGCTAGCAGGCTGCACTAATCATGGCGTGTAGCCAGAAGAAAAAAGGAGGAATCAGGGTACCCTTATAGGACAGTGAGGACGGTATAGTCCCGTAAAGATACTCAACTAGATCCACAATATCGTAGAGGAGGGCCCGTAGAACAAAGAGGGCTGAAGTGCTGCAGGTACATATGTCATAAATGACCGGCAATAGTCCTGGAAGGGGTGTAGGGAAAAAGCCTTTTTCCCTACACCCCTTCCAGGACTATTGCCGGTCATTTATGACATATGTACCTGCTGCACTTCAGCCCTCTTTGTTCTACGGGCCCTCCTCTACGATATTGTGGATCTAGTTGAGTATCTTTACGGGACTATACCGTCCTCACGGTCTTATAGGGGTACCCTGATTCCTCCTTTTTTCTTCTGGCTACACGCCATGATTAGTGCAGCCTGCTAGCTGAGTTCTGTGACCTGTGTGTCATTATCTTCAGGCATATATGTGTACCATCTTGTGCTACGTTAGATTTGCTCATGGACCATCTATTTATGATCTATCTAGGTATTAGGGGTATTTCCTTCAGGGGTCCTTGTGTTGTTTGTATATACTATATATTTTGTTTATTGCCTAGTATTTAGGACGTTTATTTACTCGATAGTACAGGATATGTATATTTACAGTCTTTAGTGTTTTTCTTACTACATTGCTGCAGGTTCACCTGGATATATATAGGGGTGTGTTACACATCGTGTATTTTAAGTGTTTTTATGTTATTTATGTGGTGTCTAATAAAATGCCGTGTTATATACTCTATACTTTGTACATATTGTGGTTGTGCAGACCTTTTTTGGTTCATTTCTCTTCTCGTTCTTTTGGTCATATATACTAGTGAACTAGGTTATGCACCCACCCTAGATTGAGATACAGTTAGAGTGCACCCTTTATCTATATATTGTGTGCTGGGGTCGGTTGAGGGCTTATTTTTTGCGTGCCGAGATTACGTTTTTAATGATAGCATTTTGGTGCAGATACGTTCTTTTGATCGCCCGTTATTGCATTTTAATGCAATGTCGCGGCGACCAAAAAAACATAATTCTGGCGTTTTTAATTTTTTTCTCGCTATGCTGTTTAGCGATCAGGTTAATGATTTTTTTTAATTGATAGATCGGGCGATTCTGAGCGCAACGATACCAAATATGTGTAGATTTGATTTTTTTTATTTATTTATTTTGATTGGGGCGAAAGGGGGGTGATTTAAACTTTTATATTTTTTTTATTTTTTTCACATTTTTTAACTTTTTTTTTTAACTTTTGCCATGCTTCAATAGCCTCCATGGGAGGCTAGAAGCAGACACAGCACGATCGCTTCTGCTACATAGCAGCGATCTGATGTTCGCTATGTAGCAGAAAATCAGGTGTGCTGTGAGCGCCGACCACAGGGTGGCGCTCACAGCTACCGGCGATCAGTAACCATAGAGGTCTCAAGGACCTCTATGGTTACAATGGAGAAGCATCGCCGACCTCCGATCATGTGACGGGAGTCATCGATGCTGTCATTTCCGGCCGCCCGGCCGGATGCGGTAGTTAAATGCAGCTGTCTGCGTTTGACAGCGGCATTTAACTAGTTAATAGGCGCGGGCAGATCGCGATTCTGCTCGCGCCTATTATGGGCACATGTCAGCTGTTCAAAACAGCTGACATGTCCCGGCTTTGGTGCAGACTCACCGCCAGAGCCCGCATCAAAGCAGGGGATCTGACCTCAGACGTACTATCCCGTCCGAGGTCAGAAAGGGGTTAATATTCCCCTGTGACAATCTCTGTGGTGGCTGTTTTTTTTTTTTTAAACTTAAATATAATTTTCCATTAATTTATTTTTCACACTCTACGTATGATAATGGTTTCCTTCTGTGTGGCATTTTTGATGTTTTACAGTGATGTCCACTTCTTGGACAACCCCATCTCACTAGAAAGGAGATCTATCCAGCTTCTACTCCACAATTCCAAGTCATGTTTAAAATTATGAATTCTTTATTTTTTCAAAGTTAAAATATAGCCATTTGAAAAAGTATTTTTTCTTTCTTGGTTGAAACATGTAGGAAAAATGCATTTTTTCCATTTTCGACATTGGGCGTACATTTACGCAGATGTCGGACACCCTCCCCTTGATGTGGGCTCTGGCGGTGAGCCCACAATTTTCCCGGCACATGTCAGCTGTTTTGAACAGCTGAGAAGTGCCCGTAATAGCCAAGGGTGGAATCACGATCCACCCGCGGTTAATAACCCGTTAGTTTGACAATGGTATTTGACAGCAGCATTTAACGCACGCTTCCGGCAATCGTGCCGGAAATCCGCCCACCATTGACCTCCGTCACGTGATCACAGGTCACCGGTGGTTTGGCATGGAGACTATTGAAGCATACCAAAAGTGGAAAAAAAAGTTTAAATCGCCCCCCTTTCTCCCCATTCAAAATAAAACAATAAAGAAAAAAAAATCAAACATATACATATTTGGTATCGCCGTGTTCAGTATTGCCCGATCCATCAATAAAAAAAGGATTAACCCCTTTCTGACATCGGACGTACTGTCCCGTCGAGGTGGGGTGGGCCCGTATGACCATCGACGGGGTAGTACGTCCAGCGCGATCGGCGGCGCTCACGGGGGGAGCGCGGCCGATCGCGGCCGGGTGTCAGCTGCCTATCGCAGCTGACATCCGGCACTATGTGCCAGGAGCGGTCACGGACCGCCCCCGGCACATTAACCCCTGGCACACCGCGATCAAAGATGATCGCGATGTGCCGGCGGTGCAGGAAAGCATCGCGCAGGGAGGGGGCCTCCCTGCGGGCTTCCCTGAGCCCCCCGCAGCAACGCGATGTGATCGCGTTGCTGCGAGGGTCTTACCTCCCTCCCTGCCTGCTCCAGACCCGGATCCAAGATGGTCGCGGATCCGGGTCCTGCAGGGAGGGAGGTGGCTTCACAGAGCCTGCTCAGAGCAGGCACTGTGAAGGCTGTACTGCTCTAAGTGAGATCAGTGATCTGACAGAGTGCTGTGCACACTGTCAGATCACCGATCTGTGATGTCCCCCCGGGACAAAGTAAAAAAGTAAAAAAAATTTTTTCCAAATGTGTAAAAAAAAAATTAAAAAAAATATTCCTAAATAATGAAAAATAAAAAAAAATATTCCCATAAATGCATTTCTTTATCTAAATAAAAAAAAAAACAATAAAAGTACATATATTTAGTATCGCCGCGTCCGTAACGGCCCGACCTATAAAACTGGCCAACTAGTTAACCCCTTCAGTAAACACCGTAAGAAAAAAAAGAGGCAAAAAACAACGCTTTATTATCATACCGCCGAACAAAAAGTGGAATAACACGCGATCAAAAAGACAGATATAAATAACCATGGTACCGCTGAAAGTGTCATCTTGTCCCGCAAAAAACGAGCCGCCATACAGCATCATCAGCAAAAAAATAAAAAAGTTATAGTCCTGAGAATAAAGCGATGCAAAAATAATTATTTTTTCTATAAAATAGTTTTTATCGTATAAAAGCGCCAAAACATAAAAAAATTATATAAATGAGGTGTTGCTGTAATCGTACTGACCCGAAGAATAAAACTGCTTTATCAATTTTACCAAACGCGGAACGGTATAAACGCCTCCCCCAAAAGAAATTCATGAATAGCTGGTTTTTGGTCATTCTGCCTCACAAAAATCAGAATAAAAAGCGATCAAAAAATGTCACGTGCCCGAAAATGTTACCAATAAAAACATAAACTCGTCCCGCAAAAAACAAGACCTCACATGACTATGTGGACCAAAATATGGAAAAATTATAGCTCTCAAAATGTGGTAACGCAAAAAATATTTTTTGCAATAAAAAGCGTCTTTCAGTGTGTGACGGCTGCCAATCATAAAAATCCGCTAAAAAACCCGCTATAAAAGTAAATCAAACCCCCCTTCATCACCCCCTTAGTAAGGGAAAAATTAAAAAAATGTATTTATTTCCATTTTCCGATTAGGGCTTGGGCTAGGGTTAAGGCTAGGGTTAGGGCTAGGGTTAGGGTTAGGGCTAGGGCTACAGTTTCGGTTGGGGCTAAAGTTAGGGTTAGGGTAGGGGCTAAAGTTACAGTTAGGGTTTAGATTACATTTACAGTTGGGAATAGGGTTGGGATTAGGGTTAGGGATGTGTCAGGGTTAGAGGTGTGGTTAGGGTTACCGTTGGAATTAGGGTTAGGGGTGTGTTTGGATTAGGGTTTCAGTTATAATTGGGGGGTTTCCACTGTTTAGGCACATCAGGGGCTCTCCAAACGCGACATGGCATCCGATCTCAATTCCAGCCAATTCTGCGTTGAAAAAGTAAAACAGTGCTTCTTCCCTTCCGAGCTCTCCCGTGTGCCCAAACAGGGGTTTACCCCAACATATGGGGTATCAGCGTACTCAGGACAAATAGGACAACAACTTTTGGGGTCCAATTTCTCCTGTTACCCTTGGGAAAATACAAAACTGGGGGCTAAAAAATAATTTTTGTGGGAAAAAAAATGATTTTTTATTTTTACGGCTCTGCATTATAAACTGTAGTGAAACACTTGGGGGTCCAAAGCTCTCACAACACATCTAGATGAGTTCCTTAGGGTGTCTAGTTTCCAAAATGGTGTCACTTGTGGGGGGTTTCTACTGTTTAGGTACATTAGGGGCTCTGCAAATGCAATGTGACACCTGCAGACCATTCCATCTAAGTCTGCATTCCAAATGGAGCTCCTTCCCTTCCGAGCCCTTCCATGCGCCCAAACAGTGGTTCCCCCCACATATGGGGTATCAGCGCACTCAGGACAAATTGGACAACAAATTTTGGGGTCCAATTTCTCCTGTTACCCTCGGGAAAATACAAAACTGGGGGCTAAAAAATAATTTTTGTGGGAAAAAATTTTTGTTTTATTTTTACGGCTCTCCATTATAAACTTCTGTGAAGCCCTTGGTGGGTCAAAGCGCTCACCACACATCCAGATAAGTTCCTTAGGGGGTCTACTTTCCAAAATGGTGTCACTTGTGGGGGGTTTCAATGTTTAGGTACATTAGGGGCTTTGCAAACGCAATGTGACACCTGCAGACCATTCCATCTAAGTCTGCATTCAAATGGCACTCCTTCCCTTCCGAGCCCTCCCATGCGCCCAAACAATGGTTCAACCCACATATGGTGTATCATCACACTCAGGACAAATTGGGCAACGAATTTTGGGGTCCAATTTCTCCTGTTACCCTCGGGAAAATACAAAACTGGGGGCTAAAAAAATAATTTTTGTGGGAAAAAATTTTTGTTTTATTTTTACGGCTCTGCATTATAAACTTCTGTGAAGCACTTGGTGGGTCAAAGTACTCACCACACCTCTAGATAAGTTCCTTCGGGGGTCTACTTTCCAAAATGGTGTCACTTGTGGGGGGTTTCAATGTTTAGGCACATCAGTGGCTCTCCAAACGCAACATGTCGTCCCATCTCAATTCCTCTCAATTTTGCATTGAAAAGTCAAACGGCGCTTCTTCCCTTCCGAGCTCTCCCATCCGCCCAAACAGTGGTTTACCCCCACATATGGGGTATCAGCGTACTCAGGACAAATTGTACAACAACTTTTGGGGTCCAATTTCTTCTCTTACCCTTGGAAAAATAAAAAATTGGGGGCAAAAAGATAATTTTTGTGAAAAAATATGATTTTTTATTTTTACGGTTCTACATTATAAACTTCTGTGAAGCACTTGGTGGGTCCAAGTGCTCACCACACCTCTAGATAAGTTCCTTAGGGGGTCTACTTTCCAAAATGGTGTCACTTGTGGGGGGTTTCAATGTTTAGGCACATCAGGGGCTCTCCAAACGAAACATGGCGTCCCATCTCAATTCCAGTCAATTTTGCATTGAAAAGTCAAATGGCGCTCCTTCGCTTCCGAGCTGTGCCATGCGCCCAAACAGTGGTTTACCCCCACATGTGGGGTATTGGCGTACTCAGGACAAATTGTACAACAATGTTTGGGGTCCATTTTCTCCTGTTACCCTTGGTAAAATAAAACAAATTGGAGCTGAATTACATTTTTTGTGAAAAAAAGTTAAATGTTCATTTTTATTTAAACATTCAAAAAATTCCTGTGAAGCACCAGAAGGGTTAATAAACTTCTTGAATATGGTTTTGAGCACCTTGAGGGGTGTAGTTTTTAGAATGGTGTCACACTTGGGTATTTTCTATCATATAGACCCCTCAAAATGACTTCAAATGAGATGTAGTCCCTAAAAAAAAATGGTGTTGTAGAAATGAGAAATTGCTGGTCAACTTTTCACCCTTATAACTCCCTAACAAAACAAAATTTTGGTTCCAAAATTGTGCTGATGTAAAGTAGACATTAGGGTTAGGGGTGTGTCTGGGTTAGAGGTGTGGTTAGGGTTACCATTGGGATTAGGGTTAGGGGTGTTTTTTCATTAGGGTTTCAGTTATAATTGGGGGGTTTCCACTGTATAGGCATATCAGGGGCTCTCCAAACGCGACATGGTGTCCCATCTCAATTCCAGCCAATTCTGCGTTGAAAATGTAAAACAGTGCTCCTTCCCTTCCGAGCTCTCCCGTGTGCCCAAACAGGGGTTTACCCCAACATATGGGGTATCAAAAATAGGAGAACCGAGAGTCAAAACTGGCCACAAAATTTCACAGAAGGTAATATTTATTAAATAAATCAAACAAACATACAAGTACATAATGATCACAGATATAAAGTGCATAGCAACTATATCCTAGGGTACATCCGTGTCACCCAGGTACACAAGACAGGACCCAAATGAGTATGGGAAAAACAGTACATTTAATGATAAATGTCAAACTTATGGTGCTGCTCACGCAAGGGCTATACTACTTCAGACATGTGGTGATCTTAATGAAAAAATCTACTCCCAGTGGCCACATTACAAAGATCACCACATCCACTAAGTATGCTAATAATCACATAAAAAAGAAATCAGATGGTTAAATTACCCATGTGTGCTAAAGGAGTCCTGTCAGGGTCCTGGGTCACGTTCCCCAACGCGCGTTTCGCGTTCTATCGTTACCGCTTCTTCAGGGGGCGTGGTTTAATACGGATCTCTATCCGGTTTAAATAGTGTGTTTATTAGATCACATGATCGGACAATAAAAAAGTGCGCAGGCGTGAAATGCCGGACTTTCCCCGCACTGCGCTCCAAGCCTCAATCCCGGCCGGCAAGCCCAAGTCACGTGAGCGGGCAGGCGCCACGCCCACACCACGCGACCCGGGACAGCCTCCAGGGAGAAGCCGGAACGGAGTCAGTTCCAAGTACCAGCGTACGTATATATAAAGTGACAGTGCCTATAAGGTGCATGAGTGAACGTATAATACTAATAACGCATTGATGTGCATATGTGCATAGTTTCAGAGACTACTCTATACATTTCTCTGAGTCCTCAGTCCCCATTAGTGCATCGGTGAGTCTGCTCACCACCAATGCTGAACAGACCTAAGGGGCTTAGAGTGAAATAAAGTGAAAAATAACAGCAAACAGATTGCTGATGAGCATTTATTGTTAAATAAATGCAAATAGAATTGCAAGTGACCCGTGCATATAAACAAGCCAGATGAGCCACAATATCCCCAGTATAGGTAGCTGAATAAAAAGTTATAAATGCACATAAACAGAAACTAGAAAAAATAGGCAAAAGAAAAAAACTAATGAAACTAAAATGTAAAAACATACACGCACAATGAGCCGCTGACATGGGGGACATATATATATGTATGGAAAATATACACTCCATCATTCACTGATATTTGATAAATCACATACACCATCTAATATATCCAACATATTGTCATCTAGTGTCCTTAATACAGAATGGTGTATCATTTCAGGTCTTTGATTTTTCTCCAAGACGACTGTATAAGTTCTTCAATCTCTGGATTTCTCCAATTGGTAATCACCAACGTCAGCAGTCATATGAGCATAGATGTAAGTATAAACACACTACGAATAAAAATAAAAAGAAACCATATTAAAAATGATGGTGCATGAAAGAGAACAAAAAGAAGACCCAACTAGGGGGTATTATCCCCACAGGTGACTACTCTACAGGAAAGAGGAAAACCCATGGGTTTCATTAAGGCCCATGGGTGCCATGGTACCCAATATACTAATCCAACGGCATTCTCTTTGGGCTAAAATTCACCCAATGTCGCCCCCTCTAATACCACATTGTATGTGGTCAATACCCCGTGCCATGAAGGACTTGGGGTCACAACCATGATGTTGTTTATAATGCCGTGGAATGGTTTTGAGTTTCATCATGTCCGTCTCATCTCTCGCGGCCACTATATTACGTACATGTTCACGTGTGCGTGTGCCCAAACGTCGAGATGTTAATCCTACATAAATTTTGGGACAACTGCACACAGCGTAATACACAACTTGCGTGGTGTTACATGTTATGTGGTAGTTGATGGAGAAAGTTTTTTTCCCATCAGCTGAATCAAAAGTGGCCGTGCGAGAGATGTTTGGACATGAGACACAATCACCACAGGGGAAACATCCCCTGGGTGGTCCACCAGATCCAAAGTTGTATCTACTAAGTCTAGGAACATAGTGGCTTGACACCAGTAGATCTTTAAGATTTTTACTCTTTTTTGCGGTCATTGCAGGATAATCATTAAGGCATTTAGAGAGCACTGGGTCACTTTTGAGAATGTCCCAATATTTCTGGAGACATCTCCTCATAGTGGCCCATTCCCCATTATAGGTAGAGATAAATCGTACTACGTCCTGTTGTTTAGATGTCTCCCTACATTTACGATTGCTGTTATTACTACTTGGACACAGTAATTCATCTCGTGATGTATATTTGGCTCTCAGATAACCTCTCTTGATGTTCCTATTACTATATCCTCTTGTTTAGAACCTAGTTCTAAGATCTACCACCTGGGCCTCAAATTTAGTAGTAGAAGAGCAGATCCGCTTCATCCTGAGGTGCTGACCAACTGGGATGGCTTTGATGGTACTATATGGGTGGCCCGAATCAGCATGCAAAAGAGCATTGACCGATGTGGATTTCCTGTAGACATCCGTCTGTAGATACCGATCGTTGTCAACCTCAATCTTAATATCAAGGAAATCCACATCGGTCTTGCTTGTCTGATATGTTAATTTGATATTATATGAATTCTCATTAAGTTGTTTCATAAATTCATGCAAAGCATCATCGGGCCCTTGCCATATAATGAGCAGGTCATCGATGTATCGCAGCCAGCACTGCACATGGTCAATGGCCTGCGGCCCCCCTCCACCAAAAATCTCCCTCTCCCAGTAACCCAGGAAGAGGTTGGCGAAGGAGGGCGCACAGGCCGCGCCCATGGCAGCGCCGCGCTGCTGTAAGTAAAATACATCCTTGAACACAAAAAAGTTTTTTGTTAGTATGAACGTCAAGAGTTCGATGACGAGGTCACAAATAGCGCCATCCCAGTTGCTGGCACCCAGGAAGAAGTGGACCGCCTCCAGGCCATCCTCATGTCCAATAAAAGTATATAAGGATTGTATATCCGCAGTGACAAGACACATGTTTTCCTCCAATAGATGACGCCACTTTTAAACAAAAGTGGGAGGAACTGGCGACAGGGTGCTCGAGGGGTTTCATGGAACTCCTGGTCCAGAACAATCAGAGTCACTTGGAGGTTTTGGATAGAGACATTGAAGAGTTGCAGATCAAATTCAAGCAAGATCTGCCCAGTGAAACCCTGACCCAGTTTAATGTGGAATTGGAGAATGAATTCACTAAGTGGGAGAAGGGTATTTGTGAGAACAAATCCAGGAAATTCCAGCGTGATATGAGTGACCAACAGTCCAATACCGTGTATAGGTGGAATAGGAGGGGAAATCGGTCGAGGGGATCCTCCCGTGACAGATCTGCCTCTACAGTATCGATAGCATCCAGCGAAGAATCGAATAAGACACAACCTAGATTTTATGAATTACGAAATTCTGGCTTCAATAGAGAGAGAAATGCTGGGAAACGTAAAAACCTCCTTATCAATCCATCCAATAACCAACCTAACAAAAAGGATAAAAAGGGTTTGGAGGTAATTAATCTTTCCCACCATGTTCTCTCTGATGATCAATTGGATGTTTTACAAAGGGGTCTTACTTTCTCCCCCACTAACAAATTTGATCTTTTCACAGCCACCAAGGATTTACACCTCTTCTCAAGGAAATTAATCCTTAAGAAATTATTTGAGAAGGGTGGCAATGAGTCAACTAGTGGTGACTTTGAGAGGGAGGCATTGATGGCACTGGAGGATCTCCTGGACAAGCAAACCTCTCACACGGTGAGTACTTTCCCATGTGACTGTAAACCTAGGTCCACCACATTTCCCCCCTTGTCTCTGTGTCCAGCAGTAGAGATTTTTACTAGGATGGTCATACAAGAATTTCAGAATATATCTACTAGACGTAGACATGACAACTTAACATCCAAACAAAGAGTGGCCCTTGAACAACTTAGAAGTCTCGAGGATGTAGTGATCAAACCAGCAGACAAGGGGGGAAATATGGTTCTTTGGCCCAGTACCCTCTATGAGAAGGAGGCGTTGAAGCACCTTAGAGATAGGGATACATACAGGAAATTGGATCACAATCCTACTAATCGTTTTTCTCGTGAACTTGAGGGAATTCTGGTAGATGCACATGAAAGGGGCATCATTCCCAAATCAATATTGGATGGTTTGCTTACCAGATCCCCTAAGGTCCCTACACTGTATTTCGTCCCTAAGATCCACAAAAATCCCATTGATCCGCCGGGTCGTCCGATAGTCTCTGGAGTGGGGGGGTTGAGCGACCCCGTATGTAAATTTGTTGATTTTTATCTTAAACCTTTGGTTGAGTCGCTCCCCTCCTATGCTAGAGACACGTCTGATGTCCTTCGGCGGATCAATGGGATTCAATTGGAGGAAAACATGTGTCTTGTCACTGCGGATATACAATCCTTATATACTTGTATTGGACATGAGGATGGCCTGGAGGCGGTCCGCTTCTTCCTGGGTGCCAGCAACTGTGATGGCGCTATTTGTGACCTCGTCATCGAACTCTTGACGTTCATACTAACAAAAAACTTTTTTGTGTTCAAGGATGTATTTTACTTACAGCAGCGCGGCACTGCCATGGGTGCGGCCTGTGCGCCCTCCTTTGCCAACCTCTTCCTGGGTTACTGGGAGAGGGAGATTTTTGGTGGAGGGGGGCCGCAGGCCATTGACCATGTGCAGTGCTGGCTGCGATACCTCGATGACCTGCTCATTATATGGCAAGGGCCCGATGATGCTTTGCATGAATTTATGAAACAACTTAATGAGAATTCATATAATATCAAATTAACATATCAGACAAGCAAGACCGATGTGGATTTCCTTGATATTAAGATTGAGGTTGACAACGATCGGTATCTACAGACGGATGTCTACAGGAAATCCACATCGGTCAATGCTCTTTTGCATGCTGATTCGGGCCACCCATATAGTACCATCAAAGCCATCCCAGTTGGTCAGCACCTCAGGATGAAGCGGATCTGCTCTTCTACTACTAAATTTGAGGCCCAGGCGGTAGATCTTAGAACTAGGTTCCAAACAAGAGGATATAGTAATAGGAACATCAAGAGAGGTTATCTGAGAGCCAAATATACATCACGGGATGAATTACTGTGTCCAAGTAGTAATAACAGCAATCGTAAATGTAGGGAGACATCTAAACAACAGGACGTAGTACGATTTATCTCTACCTATAATGGGGAATGGGCCACTATGAGGAGATGTCTCCAGAAATATTGGGACATTCTCAAAAGTGACCCAGTGCTCTCTAAATGCCTTAATGATTATCCTGCAATGACCGCAAAAAAGAGTAAAAATCTTAAAGATCTACTGGTGTCAAGCCACTATGTTCCTAGACTTAGTAGATACAACTTTGGATCTGGTGGACCACCCAGGGGATGTTTCCCCTGTGGTGATTGTGTCTCATGTCCGAACATCTCTCGCACGGCCACTTTTGATTCAGCTGATGGGAAAAAAACTTTCTCCATCAACTACCACATAACATGTAACACCACGCAAGTTGTGTATTACGCTGTGTGCAGTTGTCCCAAAATTTATGTAGGATTAACATCTCGACGTTTGGGCACACGCACACGTGAACATGTACGTAATATAGTGGCCGCGAGAGATGAGACGGACATGATGAAACTCAAAACCATACCACGGCATTATAAACAACATCATGGTTGTGACCCCAAGTCCTTCATGGCACGGGGTATTGACCATATACAATGTGGTATTAGAGGGGGCGACATTGGGTGAATTTTAGCCCAAAGAGAATGCCGCTGGATTAGTATATTGGGTACCATGGCACCCATGGGCCTTAGTGAAACCCATGGGTTTTCCTCTTTCCTGTAGAGTAGTCACCTGTGGGGATAATACCCTATAGT
Source organism: Ranitomeya imitator (assembly GCF_032444005.1). Lineage (NCBI taxonomy): Eukaryota > Metazoa > Chordata > Amphibia > Anura > Dendrobatidae > Ranitomeya > Ranitomeya imitator. Next base: position 334,807,439 of record NC_091283.1, on the reverse strand, counting down.
TGGGTCTTCCTTTTGTTCTCTTTCATGCACCATCATTTTTAATATGGTTTCTTTTTATTTTTATTCGTAGTGTGTTTATACTTACATCTATGCTCATATGACTGCTGACGTTGGTGATTACCAATTGGAGAAATCCAGGGATTGAAGAACTTATACAGTCGTCTTGGAGAAAAATCAAAGACCTGAAATGATACACCATTCTGTATTAAGGACACTAGATGACAATATGTTGGATATATTAGATGGTGTATGTGATTTATCAAATATCAGTGAATGATGGAGTGTATATTTTCCATACATATATATATGTCCCCCATGTCAGCGGCTCATTGTGCGTGTATGTTTTTACATTTTAGTTTCATTAGTTTTTTTCTTTTGCCTATTTTTTCTAGTTTCTGTTTATGTGCATTTATAACTTTTTATTCAGCTACCTATACTGGGGATATTGTGGCTCATCTGGCTTGTTTATATGCACGGGTCACTTGCAATTCTATTTGCATTTATTTAACAATAAATGCTCATCAGCAATCTGTTTGCTGTTATTTTTCACTTTATTTCACTCTAAGCCCCTTAGGTCTGTTCAGCATTGGTGGTGAGCAGACTCACCGATGCACTAATGGGGACTGAGGACTCAGAGAAATGTATAGAGTAGTCTCTGAAACTATGCACATATGCACATCAATGCGTTATTAGTATTATACGTTCACTCATGCACCTTATAGGCACTGTCACTTTATATATATGTACGCTGGTACTTGGAACTGACTCCGTTCCGGCTTCTCCCTGGAGGCTGTCCCGGGTCGCGTGGTGTGGGCGTGGCGCCTGCCCGCTCACGTGACTTGGGCTTGCCGGCCGGGATTGAGGCTTGGAGCGCAGTGCGGGGAAAGTCCGGCGTTTCACGCCTGCGCACTTTTTTATTGTCCAATCATGTGATCGGATAAACACACTATTTAAACCGGATAGAGATCCATATTAAACCACGCCCCTGAAGAAGCGGTAACGATAGAACGCGAAACGCGCGTTGGGGAACGTGACCCAGGACCCTGACAGGACTCCATTAGCACACATGGGTAATTTAACCATCTGATTTCTTGTTTATGTGATTATTAGCATACTTAGTGGTTGTGGTGATCTTTGTAATGTGGCCACTGGGAGTAGATTTTTTCATTAAGATCACCACATGTCTGAAGTAGTATAGCCCTTGTGTGAGCAGCACCTTAAGTTTGACATTTATCATTAAATGTACTGTTTTTCCCATACTCATTTGGGTCCTGTCTTGTGTACCTGGGTGACACGGATGTAACCTAGGATATAGTTGCTATGCACTTTATATCTGTGATCATTATTTACTTGTATGTTTGTTTGATTTATTTAATAAATATTACCTTCTGTGAAATTTTGTGGCCAGTTTTGACTCTCGGTTCTCCTATTTTTGATTATTTGATTTAGAGTCGCCATATATGTGCACACTGTGTTTTTTACTGACGCCTTTTTTGCCTATATGGGGTATCAGCGTACTCCGGACAAATTGGACAACAACTTTTGGGGTCCAATTTCTTCTGTTACCCTTGGGAAAATACAAAACTGGGGGCTAAAAAATTATTTTTGTGGGAAAAAAAGATTTTTTATTTTCACGGCTCTGCGTTATAAACTGTAGTGAAACACTTGGGGGTTCAAAGTTCTCACAACACATCTAGATAAGTTCCTTGAGGGGTCTAGTTTCCAATATGGGGTCACGTGTGGGGGGTTTCTACTGTTTAGGTACATTAGGGGCTCTGCAAACGCAATGTGACGCATGCAGACTAATCCATCTAAGTCTGCATTCCAAATGATGCTCCTTCTCTTCCGAGCTCTGCCATGCGCTCAAACGGTGGTTCCCCCCACATATGGGGTATCCACGTACTCAGGACAAATTGGACAACATTTAGGGTCCAATTTACTCAGGACAAATTGGACAACAACATTTAGGGTCCAATTTCTCCTGTTACCCTTGGGAAAATACAAAACTGGGGGCTAAAAAATAATTTTTGTGGGAAAAAAATGTTTTATTTTTATGGCTCTGCATTATAAACTTCTGTGAAGCCCTTGGTGTGTCAAAGTGCTCACCACACATCCAGATAAGTTCCTTCGGGGGTCTACTTTCCAAAATGGTGTCACTTGTGGGGGGTTTCAATGTTTAGGCACATCAGTGGCTCTCCAAACGCAACATGGCGTCTCATCTCAATTCCTGTCAATTTTGCATTGATAAGTCAAACGGCGCTCCTTCCCTTCCGAGCTCTCCCATGCGCCAAAACAGTGGTTTACCCCCACATATGGGGTATCAGCGTACTCAGGACAAATTGTACAACAACTTTTGGTGTCCAATTTCTTCTCTTACCCTTGGTAAAATAAAACAAATTGGAGCTGAAGTAAATTTTTTGTGAAAAAAAGTTAAATATTAAATAATCTGGGGGAAATGGTGGATGAGGATGAGGAAAAAGCCAATATGCTAAATGACTTTTTTTCATCAGTATTTACACAAGAAAATCCCATGGCAGACAAAATGACTAGTGATAAAAATTCCCCATTAAATGTCACCTGCTTAACCCAGCAGGAAGTGCGGCGGCGTCTAAAAATCACTAAAATTGACAAATCTCCGGGCCCGGATGGGATACATCCTCAAGTACTAAAGGAAATAAGTACAGTCATTGATAGACCATTATTTTTAATCTTTAAAGACTCCATAATAACAGGGTCTGTACCACAGGACTGGCGTATAGCAAATGTGGTGCCAATATTAAAAAAGGGGACAAAAACTGAACTCGGAAACTATAGGCCAGTAAGCTTAACCTCTACTGTGGGTAAAATCCTGGAGGGCATTCTAAGGGATGCTATACTGGAGTATCTGAAGAGGAATAACCTCATGACCCAGTATCAGCACGGGTTTACTAGGGACCGTTCATGTCAGACTAATTTGATCAGTTTCTATGAAGAGGTAAGTTCCGGACTGGACCAAAGGAACCCAGTAGATGTAGTGTATATGGACTTTTCAAAAGCTTTTGATACGGTGCCACACAAAAGGTTGATACATAAAATGAGAATAATGGGGATAGGGGAAAATATGTGTAAGTGGGTTGAGAGCTGGCTCAGGGATAGGAAACAAAGGGTGGTTATTAATGGAACACACTCGGACTGGGTAGCGGTTAGCAGTGGGGTACCACAGGGGTCAGTATTGGGCCCTCTTCTTTTTAACATATTTATTAATGATCTTGTATGGGGGCATTCAGAGTAGAATTTCAATATTTGCAGATGACACTAAACTCTACAGGGTAATCAATACAGAGGAGGACAATTTTATATTACAGGATGATTTATGTAAACTAGAAGCTTGGGCTGATAAATGGCAAATGAGCTTTAATGGGGATAAATGTAAGGTCATGCACTTGGGTAGAAGTAATAAGATGTATAATTATGTGCTTAATTCTAAAACTCTGGGCAAAACCGTCAATGAAAAAGACCTGGGTGTATGGGTGGATGACAAACTCATATTCAGTGGCCAGTGTCAGGCAGCTGCTACAAAGGCAAATAAAATAATGGGATGCATTAAAAGAGGCATAGATGCTCATGAGGAGAACATAATTTTACCTCTATACAAGTCACTAGTTCGACCACACTTAGAATACTGTGCACAGTTCTGGTCTCCGGTGTATAAGAAAGACATAGCTGAACTGGAGCGGGTGCAGAGAAGAGCGACCAAGGTTATTAGAGGACTGGGGGGTCTGCAATACCAAGATAGGTTATTACACTTGGGGCTATTTAGTTTGGAAAAACGAAAACTAAGGGGTGATCTTATGTTAATGTATAAATATATGAGGGGACAGTACAAAGACCTTTCTGATGATCTTTTTAATCATAGACCTGAAACAGGGACAAGGGGGCATCCTCTACGTTTGGAGGAAAAAAGGTTTAAGCATAATAACAGACGCGGATTCTTTACTGTAAGAGCAGTGAGACTATGGAACTCTCTGCCGTATGATGTTGTAATGAGTGATTCATTACTTAAATTTAAGAGGGGACTGGATACATTTCTGGAAAAGTATAATGTTACAGGGTATATACACTAGATTCCTTGATAGGGCGTTGATCCAGGGAACTAGTCTGATTGCCGTATGTGGAGTCGGGAAGGAATTTTTTTCCCCAAGGTGGAGCTTACTCTTTGCCACATGGGTTTTTTTTGCCTTCCTCTGGATCAACATGTTAGGGAAAGTTAGGTTAGGCTATTTGTTGAACTAGATGGACTTAAAGTCTTCCTTCAACCTTAATAACTATGTAACTATGTAAATGTTCATTTTTATTTAAACATTCCAAAAATTCCTGTGAAACACCTGAAGGGTTAATAAACTTCTTGAATGTGGTTTTGAGCACCTTGAGGGGTGCAGTTTTTAGAATGGTGTCACACTTGGGTATTTTCTATCATATAGACCCCTCAAAATGACTTCAAATTAGATGTGATCCATAAAAAAAAATGGTGTTGTAAAAATGAGAAATTGCTGGTCAACTTTTAACCCTCATAACTCCCTAACAAAAAAAAAAATGGTTCCAAAATTGTGCTGATGTAAAGTAGACATGTGGGAAATTTTACTTATTAAGTATTTTGTGTGACATATCTCTGTGATTTAATTGCATAAAAATTCAAAGTTTGGAAAATTGCGAAATTTTCAAAATTTTCGCCAAATTTCCGTTTTTTTTTTCACAAATAAACGCAGGTAATATCAAAGAAATTTTACCACTATCATGAAGTACAATATGTCACGACGAGAAAACAATGTCAGAATCACTGGGATCCGTTGAAGCGTTCCAGAGTTATAACCTCATAAAGGGACAGTGGTCAGAATTGTAAAAATTGGCCTGGTCATTGACGTGCAAACCACCCTTGGGGGTAAAGGGGTTAAAACAAAGTTTGGAATTTTTTTTCACCCCTTAGATAAAAAGGAACCTAGACATGTTTGATTTAGTGAACCTAGTAAAAAAGCAAAACAAAAAAAACAAGTGTGGGTTTGCACTTTTTTTGCAATTTCACTGCACTTGAAATTTTTTCCCATTTTCTAGTACATGACATGGTAAAACCAATAGTGTCATTCAAAAATACAACTCTTCCTACAAAAAACAAGTCCTCACATGGCATAACAAAAAGTTATGGCTCTAGGAAGAAGGGGAGTGAAAAAAGATAACACAAAAACGAAAATACCTCTGGTGGTTAAGGATCATAGGGAACATAAGGAAAGGACTAATAGAATACCAAATGCATTTTGAAAGCAGGTGCGTTCTTAAACTTTTTTCACTGTCTCCACTTTTGGACATATCAAACAATAAGAGTGAGACTGGAGTCACACTAGCTTATTGCATCTGATGTGAAAGCATCGGATGCGATATGCTAATGACCCTCGGCTCCTGCTCTGCCGAGTGTCATGCGTCTGTGCCCTAAGCCTCTCGCACAGAGCGGATCGGAGCACAGCTGCGGAGGAGGTGGAGAAATGAATTTCTCCATCTTCTCCATTGCCGGGGTCAGCGTATATCGCACATGACTCGGATGATATCTGAGTGATGTGCGTTGTTTCACTTGCACCCACAGGCCTATATGGGTGAGAGTGAGCCTAGACTTGGCCGAGTGTCGGTGACAATCGCACCCTGCTGTGATTTTACTCGCACCTACAATACGGCCGAGGAAGAAAATGGTGAAGTGAGCTGCCCCATAGATGAATACTGATCCGAGTGCTATGCGATGTTTTATCGCATAGCACTCGTCCGTATTCCTCTCTAGTGTGACTCCGGCCCAAGTCAGAGCGAAGCCCCAGCAAGAGCTTCCTGTTGATGTTCAATACATCCAAAGGCAGGAAGAGTGAAGCCAGTGCTGATTGGGTGAAGGGCTCATGTCAAGACCATTGGAACGGCACTGGCATGGAAAGTGAGCACGAGTGTTTTTATCTGAAATAGGCCAGACATGAGGAATGACAAAGGGTTGTCCTAGTAATGGACAACCCCTTTAAGAAATAGAATTTTTGGTTAAAACATTTCCAACATTATAAACATGAAAAAGGCTTCTTCCCTGTGTGGGTTCTCTGGTGCCTAACCAAATCTGAATTCCGGTTAAAACATGTCCCACATTCTGAACAGGAAAAAGGCTTCTCCCCTGTGTGGATTCTCTGGTGCCTAACCAAATCTGATTTCTGATTAAAACATTTACAACATTCTGAACAAGAAAAAGGCTTCTCCCCTGAGTGGATTCTCTGGTGCCTAACCATATCTGGTTTCTGTTTAAAACATTTCCCACATTCTGGACAGGAAAAAGGCTTCTCCCCTGTGTGAATTCTCTGGTGTGTAACAAGATGTGTTCTTTGGTTAAAACATTTCCCACAGACTGAACAGGAAAAAGGCTTCTCCCCTGTGTGGGTTCTCTGGTGGCTATCAAGATACGCTTTTTGGTTAAAACATTTTCCACATTCTGAACATGAAAAAGGCTTCTCACCTGTGTGGGTTCTATAGTGCTTAACCAAATCTGTTTTATGGCTATAATATTTCCCACATTCTGAACATGAAAAAGGCTTCTCCCCTGTGTGACTTCTTTGGTGTCTAACAAGATTTGATTTGAGCTTAAAACATTTCCCACACTTGGCACAGGAAAATCTTTTCTCCACTGTGTGAATTTTTGAGTGGTTAAGAAAAGACTTTTCAATGTTTTCGATGGGAAACCAATTTCTATATTCTGAACATGAAAATGGCTTCTTTGATTTAGGACTATTTCTGTTTTTAATGCTTATTTTGTGACTTTGATTTTCCTTAGCAGTCGGTAATGAATCAGAAGACAGGACCTGTTTCAAAGGATCAGATGAAAGATCTTTGCTGTGAAGGGATGATGGTATATCTGGAGTATTGGCATTCAATTCAATTATATCCTGTGGGGTCCCAAGATCATCGGATTTAAAAATTGACAATGTTAGCTGTCCCTCTGACCTCCTGGTACAGTCATCTGCTAGGAATAAAACAAATTATTTTTGAATAAAATATCTTTGAATGTCATTTAACATTTCTACTTAAACTGTCTGTAAAAATGGCAAGTTATGTAAAAATATTGAATTATCCACCAAGACAAGGACAGTTCACAGTCTAAGGCCGGGATCACACTAGCGTTGAATACAGACGAGTGCTATGCGAGAAAACCTCGCATTGCACTCGGACCACTGTTAATCTATGGGGCAGCTCACATCACATTTTTTTTCTCGTCCATATTCCGCATGCGTGTAAAATTGCAGCATGCTGTGATTGTAGACGTATATCGCCTGAGACTAGCCAATGCAAGCCTATGGGTGGTAGAAAAAAAAAATCGGACACCACAAGGACCATCAGTGTGTCTTGCGAGAAATACGCACACATTTTCCTCATTTCAGCCCATTGAGACATTAAATTCAATGGGGAAAAGCAATGAGAAATATAAAGCCATACGCATGTCATACGGATGCCATATGGTTACATGGGTGCGAGAAAATCGCACCATCGCATTGCAAACTCATTACACACGGATGACCATACGGAGAACATTTGTGCGACTCTCGGCAGGGAGACTCTGACAAATTTTTCATATGTTAAGGCTATGTGCCCACGTTGCATTTTTTATGCGTTTCTACCTCGTTTTTTGCCGCAGCGGAAATGCTTAAAAACGCTTAAAAAACGCATTCCCATGCAATCCTATTGGATTCCGCAGTTGCTGTGCCCATTATGCGGGGTTTCCTGCTGCAGAATTGCATAGCAGTAAAATCCGCAGCATGTTCATTATTTCTGCGGAATCACGGCAATTCCGTAGCCATAGGTTTGCATTGAAATGCTCACTTTACGCATGTGGTTATGTCCACCATGCGTTAAGTGAGCGCTTCATGTGCGGATGGTACCCAGGATCTGGAGGAGAGGAGACTCTCATCCAGGCCCTGGGATCCATATTTACCTTATGTAAAAAAAAGAATTAAAATAAAAAATAGGGACATACTTACCTTCTGATGGCTCCCAGAGTCCTCCCGCCTCTCAGTGGTGCATGCGGCGGCTTCCGTTCCCAGGGATGCATTGCGCGAATCACCTGGGATGACGTCACGGTCACGCAACCGCGACGTCACAAAGGTCCTTTGCGCAAAGCATCCCTGGGAACCGAGCGTACCGGGAGCGCCGCTGAGGAAATCGGGGGCCGTCGGAAGGTGAGAATAGCAATATTTTTTATATATAGGCAGCATCAATAGTAAAAAGTTAGTCACACTTGTCAAGCACTATGCTTGACAAGTGTGACCAACCTGTCAATGACTTTTCCAAGTGATGCTTCAAATCGCTTGGAAAACACAAGCATTCTGCAAGCTAAAAACGCTTGCAAAACGCTTATGTTTTGCAGGAAAAGGCATGCGAATTCTGCATGCGTTTTACCTGCGGCAGGGAGTAGCGGAAATGCTGTGGACATTTCCGCAGCATTTCTGCAACATGGGCACATAGCCTAAGTGTGACCCCAGCCTAATAGAGAACCTCATAAGATAAATACAGACCACAAAAGGAACCATTAGTGCAAATCTGTCATGCACGTTCCACCACATGTGGGGAAACAGTGCAGCAAGCATTAACAAAACGACACTTCACATCTAAATATGTTGAAAACAAGAGGAAAAAATATGGAGATGAAGTCCAAATACTAAAAGGTATCAGGATTGCCCCCTGACAAAGTCAACACGAAACGCGCATTGGGGCTGCATGGCGTGGGTCCCTATATATCACATGATGGGTAAGGAACCATAGGATAGGAGATGGTCTGATATATATTGGGCACTTTGTAGCTAGGCACTGATTATTATGGTTGCTACTTACCATCTAATCATCTTGTTTTTTTTCCCTGATATGATGGAACAGCACTAAGCACTTTATTAAACTAATGATGTGGTACTATTTGGTCTACACGCTGATATCTACCTGATCTCTCTGCTGATCATGTCTCTTGTATTTAAATGAATGTTACTAATTGATTCTATCGAATAAATTTATACCTTTTTAGTATTTTGGACTTCAGCTCCATATTTTTTCCTTTTGTTTTAAACTAATAGAAAATCTCATAGGATGATCCAGTGGAGCCTGGTGTTCAACTGTTTACTCATTCTGCCTCCCAAATATGGAATACAAAGCCACAAACGTTATGTTGATGAACATAATACCTATAAAAACTTCTACTCATCTCATGAAAAACAAGTTCCCACTCAGGTCCATCATCTGTCAGTGAAAAAGCAGAAGTTTCCACATTATTAGTGGCTCAAAGGCTCTTCAAAAGCAACATGGCTTCCATAAACCTATCCAGCAATATCCGTTCTCAGAAAGTCAAATCTCTTCCTCGCTTCTGAGCCTTGCAGTGTGCACAAACCACAATTAGCAAGAAAAAAAAAAAACCTTCTGCAGGCAGGTGCCAGCGGCAGCACCTGCACAGCACCATAATCACATATGTATTTTGTAATTAATTATATATACATTTCTTTGCTGTTTTCCTGAACTTCCTAACAAAAAACTGTTGGGAAATCAAGTTGGTAGCGCTTGCACAGTAGCAGCTATCGGTGATCCGATAGCTGCTATTGTGCATGCGTGCCATCTTGCTAAACAAAAAAAATTCCTCCTGCAAGATAACGCTGCTTGCGCCTTCGCAATAGCAGCTATTATCGATCAACGATAGCTGCTACTGCGAAGGCAACGCCATCTTGGAGGATGATTTTTTTTCTCTACCAAGATGGTGCAGCCGGCGCCTGCACAATAGCAGCTATCAGACCACCGATAGCTGCTATTGTGCAGGCACGATCGGCGCTATTTTCAAATGGATTTTTTTTCAAAGATATTTATAATATTCATTATGTCAACTATGGAGCAGGTCAGTGAGTGATCAGTGACCTGTCAGGAGCCATACAGATGAATACCTAATCAGAGCACCACATGAAGGACCCCCCCCCCCCCCCACAGGACACACCAGAGCACAGAAATATGATTAAATGAAAACTGAAAATAAGGATTAAACAACCACAAGACGGAATTCATTAACCGAGGTGTCATTGTAATTAGTATAACGGCGCCGACCTGACAGTGTTTGTAGGTTACTATGCACAATCCTGCTGACAGGTTCCCTTTTAAAGGGTGATGAGCAAGACAATCACTGGGATTAGGAAAATGGAGTAGATAGCGCCAAACCTGTTCGTGGTGGCCATCTTTTGAGCTGTCAGGTGACCCTGAACAGTGACCCCATTACATTGTTTCTGCAAACTATTCCAGTAGGATCTTGATTCAAATTGTTAAATGGCGCTACTTCCCTTCTCAACCCTGCCGTGTGCCCAGACAGTAATGTACAACCGTGTATAGGGTATTATGTGATTCAAGAGACGTTGGAAAATATTTTGTGAGGTCCATGTGTTTGCTATTCCCATTTGTGAAAGTGAAAAAAATGGGGTTTATATTTTGTAAAGAATTCTAAAATTCTCACCACAGAAAGTGACACACGTCAGATTTGAAAAATGGGCCCTGATTATGAACACAAAACTGGCGGCAGGAACTGGTTATCAGAGTATTTTGGTAACTATCTACTGTAGTCAAAAACTGTGACTATAGACAATAACACATCTACTGAATCAAATTCAACAGTCTTCATCAGAAATAAATGAGTAACTAGTGGTGAAACCTCTCTGGGGTAATTACTGTATGTAGCTTGATGGCTCTTGGCAATCTAAACTAACATAAGGGCCAATATTTTCTGTCAGGTGAGCTTCAAGAAGAAATATTAGATCATCAAAGATAAGAGTAAAGAAAGTATTAGCGCCCCCATTTCAGGAGAGATTGTGCTGTAATCTGAATTCCTTAGGATTGAAAACATAATGGAATTTATGATGTGGAGTGAACCCATGAAACCCGGGCTCGAACCATGCCAACACATCTGCAGGCGTGAATAAATGTATATTACAGCCATCAGCCACGTACAGCTTAGAGATATACCATGGCACAGGTGTAATCTTTTTTATGTAGTATATCACAATCCTCCGTAAAGCTAGTCGGTTTTAAAAGAAATTGAGAAGTCAGGATAAAGGGAAACTATGGTGTTATTGTACAGAAATTCACACTTGGCCATTTAATGTTGTCGATCATAAATGCAAAGTTTGGCCAGAAAAACTGGAGCTGTTCTTGTAGGGACCATATGAGCACATTCAGCAGCACAGAAGGGAGAGAAGGGAGATTCATCCAATAAGACATCAGGGATCTAGGAAGCCAACAGCATCATTACCCTCCGCTTTCTCTTAGAGGCTGATCATAATATTTTTCTAACTTGTCAGCACAATCTACGTATGCTGTAATTTGGCTTTGCAGTTTACAGATCTGGGCAGGTAACAGTCAGCATCTTCTAATCCCAGGGGGTAGGTGGATATTCCAGGTTGTAAGCTCTATTGAAAGTAATTTCAACATTTCCAAACGGAGCAGAATGTTGTGGTTTAGAGGCAAAATGGTGATCACAAGATTGTGATACGACCGGTCTACACCATTGATAAAGCAGTCACAGCCGGTGACTGAGAAAAATCTGTGACTTGTCTGCATTTAGTGGTTACTACTCACCTGGGTAGTCATATGTAAGAATCTCCTCTTTACACCACTCATATGTCCCTGTAGTATTAATATAGGTCAGATCTTCACCCTAAAACAAATATTGTAAAAGTTACAGACAGACGGAGAAGTCACATCTATGATCAGCTCTAATCCTGCCATCTCCACCTTTCTCATTACACAAATATAATTCATATAATACTGGTGGATAAAACAAGACTGAGCACAAGACCTTCACAGCCATCTACACATCATAGGGGAGATCTCATGATACCTTCTCTCCATCTACCTGATGATCCTGAGGAACATTTTGATCTTCTTGTTTACAGTCCCCTGGAAATAGAGGAAGGCGACATCTCTCTGGTGTTGTTCTCTTATTGGATAGATCTGGAGGAAACACATACAGGGACTGAATTCATTCTTTACATACAGATAATTATAGGCCGTGTGTATTTAGTCCTGTCTATTACCTGGTGATGTGAGGGGCTGGGGAACCTCCATTATGACGTCCTTGTACAGATCTTTGTGTCCTTCTAAATACTCCCGCTCCTCCATGGAGAAATAGACAGCGACATCCTGACACCTTATAGAAACCTGACACATACCATGATACCGTCATCCCCCCAATCCCTTCATAGCGTTACTGTATAATGTCCCAGCATTCCCAGCAGTGTCACCTCTCCAGTCAGCAGCTCAATCATCTTGTAGGTGAGTTCTAGGATCTTCTGGTCATTCATGTCCTCATGTATCAGGGGGTGAGGTGGAGACCACATGATTGGGCTCAGGGGTCTTCCCCATCCCTCAGACACAGGGTCCTGACAGCGTTCACTAGAGGTCTTCTTCGCTACCTTGTAATCCTGGTTATGGAGAGACACATTAATAAGTCTCACTACAGACATTTCCAGAGTCATCACCTCTCCAGTCCTGTCAATCTGTATTCCCATAGATAAGAATGAAGGATTGTGACGACATCAAAATTTCTCACCTCTCCAGTAAGCCGGAAGAGGATCTCTAGGGTGAGGTGTATTATCTTCTCCGCCATCTTGTCTCTGTCCATATCCAGCCTTGATGGGTAAATCAGGAAAATTCTCTTCTATAGAAGATCTTCACTGAGAGGATCCGATATTGTAGAGACCTGAATGAGAAGAAGATGAGTCAATGTAACATCATAAAAATCCTGTGTAATAATACTATTAATGGAGATAATAAGGGAAACATATGAGGAGATTTATAATTTTGCAGTATTTAGTTTTCTTCTTCACATCTACTAATAAAACCTATATATTTTAGGCCACAGACAACAAGCAGTTTCTCCCTCGGAGTCAGCAGCTGAATACGTTTCTCATAGACTCATCTTCCATAACGCTAATTCTCCTCTCATCTACCGACACTGGAATCGGCATTAGCAATACTGCAGGAGATATTCATTACACGTGACAGGAGAAATAACTACTTCATGATGAGTACGACATCTTTATCTTCTACTTCGGCTCTAGAAACAGATTTGTCCAGAGTCTGTCACTGACTCCATCACCACCGGCCGTCTATATGAAGATTTCCCGTCTTCCCCGCACTGTAATCTTCTATCACGTTAGATCTCAGGTCTGATTCACACACAGAAGTTTGAGGCTTTTATAAAATATTTTTTTGTAAGAACCAAGACAGGAGATATTTGATAACAATGTCTCCATATACAGTGTTTTATTTTCTCTTTATATTGTCTTTTTTTAGCATTTTGAGTTGCCCGTCAGGGCCGTGGGGTACTCGGTACCGGGTCCAGTACTTAAAGGGGATGTCATGGTGGCTGCGACCCAGTCTGTGGCCCTGGGCGCCCAAATAATAGGGAAAGGTCTTTAATGGGAGTGGTAAATAAAGTTTTGTTTGTGACGCCACCTGTAGTATTCGGTCAGTGGGGACAGACGTTGCTTGAAGAGGTCCTCTGGGGTGATGTTATGGCAGCTAGTTGGTAATACTTCCCACAGGTGAAGTTGGGTCCCCAGGGCTCTCGATGTGTAGCTGGTGATGGTGGGTAGTGTACAAAGAAACAGTGGACACAGGTTTGCAGTCTCTTTACCTGGTTTACAGAGGGGCTTCAGGCAACCGCAGTACAGGGCACCAGATCACAGGTACAGGTAGGGTCCGGCCGGCTTGGAAGCATGTTCAGAGTCCCCTTTACCAGGTGGAGATGAAAGCCTTCTTACTAGCGCGGTGGTGTAGTCCCTTACTGCCTGTGGCTAAGGTCAGGGTCCTCACTGTTCTTTCGGCCCCCCTTAAAGGTAGGACACTAATCCATATGACAGGTGGCCTGAGCCTTTTTACAGGGTCTCTATCACGACCCGGGCTCTATGTGCCACTGTGTCTCCTGGGTGTTAGGGCGGACAGGTGACGTGAAGTACAGCTGTCCTGCCGCTTTCTGCTGTAAGTTTTGGAGTCCCTCACAACCTTGGTCTTCTGGCTACTGAAATCTGCGTTTTGCATGGAGGTAGCCCAATTGTAGCTGTCCTCCCCGGTTAATATAGATAAACTGACTGAACAGTAATCTAGTCTGAACTGGTGCATAACCAAAAAAGAATTATATAGCAAATAGATCAATGGCTGCACTCAACTGTACTAAAGCAAGGAAATGTGCCATACATGAAATGTGACTAGCATAATGGCTTGTGAAATCTATGAAAGAAACACATGAGATGCTTAGCACAAGATTTGGCCAAAAAATGTGAGCCCATCCACCAAACGTCAAGGTAATCTCAGATTGGATGGGTCCCTGACCTGTCTGCCTAGTGTGAACACTTACCTCTGGCTAATAACATGGTAAAGCCTGCATTTATAGGAAGGTCGGAACCAACTATGTTTGGATGTAATTAAAATCCCAGTATAGTGAAGGGTGGGGCGTTCAAGTCAGAAAAAATAGTAGAAGGTTCCGACCTTCCTATAAATTTCTCGCAAGTGTGATCCCGGCCTAACGCAGATTTTGTGTGTGTGTGTGTGTGTCTTTATTTAACTGTTTATGTACCAATTTATTATGTTTACCACTAAACATTCAATTCTGACCACTGTCACATTATGAGGTCATAACTCTGAAACGCTTCAACGGATCCTGGTGATTCTAAGAAAGTTTTCTCATGACATATTGTATTTTATGTTAGTGGTAAAATTTCTTCAATTTGGCTTGCGTTTATTTGTGAAAAAATAGGAAATTTGGCGAAAATTTAGAAAATTTTGCAATTTTAAACTTTTAGTTGTTTTGCCCCTAAATTATAGAGTCATATCATACAAAATAGTTAATAAATAGCATTACCAACATGTCTGCTTTACATTACCACAATTTTGGAAACATAATTTTTTTTTGTTAGGAAGTTATAAGGGTTAAAAATTGACCAGCTATTTCTCATTTTTACAACACATTTTGCAAAACCATTTTTTTAGGGACCACCTCACACTTGAAGTGACTTTGAGGGGTCTATATGACAGAAAATGCCCAAAAGTGACACCATTCTAAAAACTGCACCCCTCAAGGTACTCAAAACCACATTCAAAAAGTTTATTAACCCTTCAGGTGCTTCACAGGAATTTTTGGAATATTTAAAAAAAAATTGAACATTTAACTTTTTTCACAAAATTTTTACTTCAGATCCAATTTGTTTTATTTTACCAAGGGTAACAGGAGAAATTGGACCACAAAAGTCATTGTACAATTTGTCCTGAATACACCGATACCCCATATGTTGGGGTAAACCATTGTTTGGGCACATGGCAGAGCTCGGAAGGGAAGGAGCGCCATTTGACTTGTCAATGCAAAATTTGCTGGAATTGAGATCGAACACCATGTTGCGTTTGGAGAGCCCCTGATGTGCCTAAACAGTGGAAACCCCCCACAAGTGACCCCATTTTGGAACAAAGACCCCCTAAGGAACTTATCTAGATGTGTGGTGAGCACTTTTAACCCCAATTGTTTCACTAAAGTTTAGAATGTAGCCGTGAAAATTAAAAAAAAATCATTTTTTCTTTCCACAAAATGATCTTTTAGCCTGCAATTTTTTTCCCATGGGTAACAGGAGAAATTGGACCACTAAAGTTGTTGTCCAATTTCGCCTGAGTACGCTGATACCCCATATGTGGGGGGAACCACTGTTTGGGCGCACGGCAGAGCTCGGAAGGGAAGGAGCACCATTTGGAATGCAGACTTAGATGGAATGGTCTGCAGGCATCACGTTGCATTTGCAGAGCCCCTGATGTACTTAAACAGTAGAAACCCCCACAAGTGACCCCATATTGGAAAGTAGACCCCCCAAGGAACTTATCTAGATGTGTTGTGAGAACTTTGAACCCCCAAGTGTTTCGCTAAAGTTTATAACGCAGAGCCGTGAAAATAAAAAATATTTTTTTTTCCACGAAAATGATATTTTAGCCCCCAAATTTTTATTTTCCCAAGGGTAACAGGACAAATTGGACCCCGAAAGTGTTGTCCAATTTGTCCTGAGTACGCTGATACTCCATATGTGGACTTTTTACTCCAATTTTGTCATATGTTTTATACTCCATATGTGAGTGGGAACCATTGTTTGGGTGCACGGCAGAGCTCGGAAGGGAAGGAGCGCCATTTGGAATGCTGACTTAGATGCATTGGTCTGCAGGTGTCTCGTTGAATTTGCAGAGCCCCTGATGGACCTAAACAGTAGAAACCCCCCACAAGTGACCCCATATTGGAAAATAGACCCCTCAAGGAACTAATCTAGCTGGATGTGTTGTGAGATCTTTGATCCCCCAAGTGTTTCACTACAGTTTATAATGCAGAGCCGTGAAAATAAAAAATCTTTACAATTTTTTTTTAGCCCCTAGTTTTATATTTTCCCAAGGGTAGCAGGAGAAATTGGACCACAAAATGTGTTGTCCAATTTGTCCTGAGTATGCTGATACTCCATATGTGGGAGTAAACCCCTGTTTGGGCACACAGGAGAGCTCAGAAGGGAAGGAGCACTGTTTTAGTTTTTCAACGCAGAATTGGCTGGAAATTAGATTGGACCCCATGTCGCATTTGGAGAGCCCCTGATGTGCCTAAACAGTGGAAACCCCCAATTCTAACTCGCCAGGAGCCCCGGGAGCAGGTGAGTATTTAATATTTACCTTTCAGCAGGCTCGGACTGGCCCACCGGAGAACCGGAGGATTCTCCGGTGGGCCCAGGCACTGACACATGCTGGCATACTTGCCAGCAGCTGCCTAGGGCCCCCAATGCTTCAAGGGCCCCCACTGCTCCCGGGGCCCCAGCCACTGGCTATGGGGCCCCTGAGTCAAGGGGGCCCGCTCTGTGCCAGCCTAGCAGCAGCTGGAGACAGAATCCTTTCCCCGCTGCTAAAGCCAAATGAATATTCACGCTTCCCCACGCCCCCATGGGCGTGGAGAAGCGTGAATACCATTTCTCTTTAATAGCGGGCAGCGTTAGCCGCAGGGTGAGGCTAACGCTGCCCGCATGTAAAGCCCCACCACCGCACCACTGCACCACATACACACAGCACCGCAAAAGCACCGTCCGCACCACATACACAGGCACAGCTGCACACAGAGTCAGACACACAGCAGTTCACCTCCTGGCAGCAGCAGTACATTCCGGCGTCCTGCTTCCCTGTGTGAGAGCCCAGCTGGATGATGTCATCCAGCGTGTTGTCTCACACAGAAAGCTGCCGGCAAAGAACAGGCTGCAGGGAGGTGAGCTGTGCTGTGTGAGTGTGCCTGCGTGTCTGTCTGTGTGTGAGTGTGCCTGCGTGTCTGTCTGTGTGTGAGTATGCCTGCGTGTCTGTCTGTGTGTGAGTGTGCCTGCGTGTCTGTCTGTATGTGAGTGTGCCTGCGTGTCTGTCTGTGTGTGAGTGTGCCTGCGTGTCTGTGCCTGCGTGTCTGTGTGTATGTGCCTGCGTGTTTGTGTGTGAGTGTGTCTGTGTGTGAGTGTGCCTGCGTGTTTGTATGTGAGTGTGTCTGTGTGTGTGTGCCTGCGTGTCTGTGTGAGTGTGCCTGCGTGTCTGTGTGTGAGTGTCTCTCACTCTGTGTGAGTGTTTGTGTGTGTGTGCCTGTGTGTTTGTATGTGAGTGTGTCTGTGTGTGAGTGTGTCTGTGTGTGTGTGTCTGTGTGTGAGTGTGCCTGCGTGTTTGTGTGTGAGTGTGTCTGTGTGTGAGTGTGTTTGTGTGCCTGCGTGTTTGTGTGTGAGTGTGTCTGTGTGTGAGTGTTTGTGTGCCTGCGTGTTTGTGTGTGAGTGTGTCTGTGTGTGAGTGTGTGTGAGTGTGCCTGCGTGTTTGTGTGTGAGTGTGTCTGTGTGTGAGTGTGCCTGCGTGTTTGTGTGTGAGTGTGTCTGTGTGTGAGTGTGCCTGCATGTCTGCGTGTGAGTTTGTCTGTGTGTGTGTGTGCCTGCGTGTCTGTGTGTGAGTGTGCCTGTGTGGCCAGGACATGGTTAAAGGTACAGATGACCAGATTGCTGCTATGATCAGAACTTCAGAAGCAAATTAAGGTTTTTTTCCAAGGCTACAATATTGATGACCCACCTGTCAGCTTTTACCAGGTCCCTGCGGAGCTGGAACAACACAGGTCCGTACACGTAGTGGCCATTCTCGAGTATTGTAGCTCAGCTCTTATTAAAGTGATTGGGAGCAGAGCTACAATAGCTGGGAAAGGTGAATACACAGTATACAAAGCATGTACAGGAGTACTTCCGGTGGTAGTGGGGGCTGCTAACAGCTGATCAGTGGGGGTCCCCAGCCAGTTGGATATTGATCACCTATCCGTAAAGGGGCTGAGCACTACTTGGACAACTCTTCCATAAATACTATATTGTCTACTGTAAAATAAATATATATTCACCTCCAGCACTGGCAGCGTTCCAGTGATGTTGGGGCTGGATCTCATTGTTATGAGCATTGATGGGCGGCTTTGGTCTTGGGCAATCCCTTTCAACTGAGTGATACATAATTGTGATTATACTGCGTTTTACATGTTTGGAAAGGTTGTACTGTCAGAAGCTGTGTGCCTCAATGACTCCCCTTGTAATGTCACTCACCCGAAATATTACAGCATCTCCCCTGACCACAATGGGCTGTGATATCACAACAGCTCCATAACTGATGCCAACCTCATAAAACGACATATGTGATGAGTTATCTGCCGTGATGACCAGGTAGTGCCAGTCATAGATCCCTATGACATTTCTTGCATCTGTAACAATATAGGTATTTGGATATAGCTGTAGAATGGGCCCCTAGGGTCAATTCCTCCTGTGGGCCCCAGACACCCCAGCTGCCTTTCAGCGTTCCACCGCCGCCTCGTCTTCCGCGTCCTCTGCACTGACTGTTCAGGTCAGAAGGTGAGATGAAGTATTAGTGTGCGCGCAGCCCTCTGCCTGAACAGTCAGTGCGGAGAGACGGGACGCTGAGGAGCAGCAGGCAGCGACGAGAGGTGAGTATGTCATTTTTGTTTTTAGTGCAGCAGCATTACATGTGGCACAATGTTATATGGAGCATCTATGGGGCCATAAAGAAATGCATAGAGCATTATAAGGGACATCTATGGGGCCATAAAGAACTGTATGGAGCATTATATGGGGCATCTATGGGGCCATAAAGAACTGCATGGAGCATTATAAGGGGCATCTATGGGGCCATAAAGAACTGTATGGAGCATTATATGGGGCATCTATGGGGCCATAAAGAACTGTATGGAGCATTATATGGGGCATCTATATGGTCAAAAGGAACTGCATGGAGCATCTATGGGGCCATAAAGAACTGTATGGAGCATTTTATGGGGCATCTATGGGGCCATAAAGAACTGCATGGAGCATTATATAGGGCATCTATGGGGCCATAAAGAACTGCATGGAGCATTATATGGGGCATCTATGGGGCCATAAAGAACTGCATGGAGCATTATATGGGGCATTTATGTGGTCATAAAGAACTGTATGGAGCATTATATGGGGCATCTATGGGGCCATAAAGAACTGTATGGAGCATTATATGGGGCATATTTGTATATGGAGCATCTTATGGGGCCATAAAGAACTGTATGGAACATTATAAGGGGCATCTATGGGGCCATAAAGAACTGCATGGAGCATTATATGGAGCATCTATGGGGCCATAAAGAACTGCATGGAGCATTATATGGGGCATATTTGTATATGGAGCATCTTATGGGGCATCTATGGGGCCATAAATAACTGCATGGAGCATTATAGGGGGCATCTATGGGGCCATAAAGAACTGCATGGAGCATCTATGGGGCATCTATGGGGTCATAAAGAACTGTATGAAGCATTATATGGGGCATATTTGCATATGGAGCATCTTATGGGGCCATAAAGAACTGTATGGAGCATTATATGGGGCATCTATGGGGCCATAAAGAACTACATGGAGCATTATATGGGGCATCTATGGGGTCATAAAGAACTGCATGGAGCATCTATGGGACCATAAAGAACTGTATGGAGCATTATATGGGGCATCTATGGGGCCATAAAGTACTGCATGGAGCATTATATGGGGCATCTATGGGGCCATAAAGAACTACATGGAGCATTATATGGGGCATCTATGGGGTCATAAAGAACTGCATGGAGCATCTATGGGGCCATAAAGAACTGTATGGAGCATTATATGGGGCATCTATGGGGCCATAAAGTACTGCATGGAGCATTATATGGGGCATCTATGGGGTCATAAAGAACTGTATGGAGCATTATATGGGGCATATTTGTATATGGAGCATCTTATGGGGCCATAAAGAACTGTATGGAGCATTATAAGGGGCATCTATGGGGCCATAAAGAACTGCATGGAGCATTATATGGGGCATCTATGATGCCATAAAGAACTGCATGGAGCATTATATGGGGCATATTTGTATATGGAGCATCTTATGGGGCCATAATGAAC
The DNA here is from genome assembly GCF_032444005.1 of Ranitomeya imitator. Classification (NCBI taxonomy): domain Eukaryota; kingdom Metazoa; phylum Chordata; class Amphibia; order Anura; family Dendrobatidae; genus Ranitomeya; species Ranitomeya imitator. The sequence goes on along the minus strand of NC_091283.1, from coordinate 334,786,904 downwards.
TGTATGGAGCATTATATGGGGCTCCTGATTCAATATGGATATTCAAAAACACTTAACCTACTGATGTCTCAAAAAATATAAGCAAAAATATATACATCTGCACTGCTAGATGAGTTGGACCCTGGTGCTTTCCTTACGCTGTGAACATATACCGCATAGAACCTAAAGGAGCCAGATTCTACCACCCGGGGTGCCGCTGTTGCCACAGTTCAATGAAAGTCCAAATAATAGAAAAAAGAAAAAAAGAACAGCGCACTCACCGGTGATGCTTTGGTAGCTTTATTCAGACATCATAACAAACGTTGCAGGGAGGGTAGTGAAACACACACAGACGACGGCCGTTTCGTGCTAATAGCACTTCAACAGGTCCTGTGACGGAAGGAAGCAGGGCGGGCATATATACACAGAGAAATCTCATAACCCCTCCTACCTCCTGAAGCGTCACCATGGCTACATGGCCACGATCGAAAAAACATGTGAAATACAAAAAACAATGTGCAATAAAAACAGAAATTTAAAAACAATTACAAAGCCACAAAATACCTAACTAGTTTGTACAAAGGAGCAATGTCATAAATTGTTACAGAAAGACCGACATATCAATTTTCTCATTGAAACCAATTGGTCCCGAGGCACCAGCGCGCAGAATCCATCTAGCCTCATGTCTAAGCAAAAGACGATCAAGGTTCCCCCCTTGTTGAGGTAAGAAAACTCTCTCCAAACCAGCAAAGCGTAAAACCTGCGCATTACCCGCATGTACTTCTCTCAGATGTTGAATTAAACGGGGCACCCCTTTCCCCGTACGCATGGAATTAAAGTGCTCTCTAACACGAACAAACAAAGGACGCACTGTCTTGCCAATATAGAAGAACCCACACGGGCAAAACAACACATAGACAACGTTTTTAGTCCTACAGGAGATGAAGTGCCGAACTGTATGAGAAATTGGGCCCACTCTAATGGAATTCCCTGTTAAGTGGTAAATACAGAAGTTGCAATGACCACACTTGTGATTGCCTTTAGGTACCCCTGTCTGTAACCAATTGCCTGATGGAGACACGATCCTATTACGGACCAAACAATCCCTGATGTTCCTGCTACGCCGACAGGCGAATAGTGGTCCTCTCTCAATGATATCTTTTAAGTCGGGGTCTTGGGCTAATATTTGCCAATTTTTTCTGACCGCAGACCTAATCGTAGTGTCCATTGGACCATACTTGAAACTGAATATAAATTTTTTTCCTTTTTTCTCTTTGTTCGCTTTATATGGGACCGTGTTAGTTGCTCTTTCAAGAGCTGTATTTAATACAGACCGGGGGTAACCTCTCCTTTCAAATCTGCTGTATAAATCCTGTGATTGCTCAAGGAAACCAGTAGCACTATTATTTATTCTTCTAACCCTCAAAAACTGGCTGTATGGTAAAGCCAATTTGGTATATGGGGGATGGGCACTATTAAAGTGAAGGAGGGAATTGGACGCGGATGGCTTACGGTATACTTCTGTTATCAATTCACCAGCGTTAACCCTTAAGCTCACATCCAAAAAAACTAATTTAGATTCTCCAAAACAAGAAGTAAATTTCATGTTCATGGTGTTGGACAGCCCCAGGTGCCCCACAAACTTTGTGAAAGACTCCCGGTCCCCGTCCCACACCATGAACATATCATCAACGAACCTAACATAGAACTTGATGTGCTTTAAAAAGGGGTTGTTAGAGGAGTAGATATACCGATCCTCAAATACAGACAGATAGAGGTTAGCCAGGGTACATGCGACCGGAGTACCCATGGCTGTACCCTCTATCTGTCTGTACCACATATTATCAAATTTAAATGTATTGTTTTTTAAAATAAATGACAAACCCTCACATATGAAAGAAATGGTATTCACGTCTGTAGGAGTATTACTAAGTACCTCTTTAATTGATTCTGTGCCTAAATCCTGTGGTATCCTGGTATACAGGCTTTCAATGTCGATCGAAGCCAAGGAGAAGTTCTCCTGCCAATCAAATCCCCTTAGAGCCTTTAAGAAATCCTTCGTATCTTTTATATAAGAAGGTACATCACGCAGAAGGGGCCGTAACAGCCAGTCTAAATATGCTGACAAGGGTTCTGTGATAGAGCCAACCCCGGACACAATAGGGCGTCCCGGGGGCTCTACCAGGGATTTATGTATTTTTGGTATGTGATACCAATGAGGTTTTCTGGGAAATTCTGGATACAATTTTTCCGCTTGTTTTGAAGACAATGTACCTCTTTCAACATAGCCCCTTAAAAAGGAGCGTAACGAGGTCTGAATCTTAAATGTGGGATCTTCTGTTAACATTTCATACGTACTGGTGTCTAATAATTGTCTCTTAGCCTCTTGTATATAATAATCCCTGGTGAGTAACACTATATTTCCACCCTTGTCAGCCCCACGCACTATTATGTCTGAGCGTGCCTGTAACTCTTTCAAAGCTATAAACTCGACCGGTTTCAAATTACTCAAGGGTTTTTTGTATGTTAAGGCTTCTACATCTTTTATGACTTGAGCCTCAAAGATGTCTACGAGGTTGCCTGGGGACACAGGGGGGACATATGTAGATTTTACACCTCTCATAAAGGGTGCAGAGGGGGCAGTATTCTCAACGTTAATAGACAAGGGAGTATCTGTAAGACTCAACAACAATTCTACATCCTTCTGTATGTCATCCGAAGGATCTTTTGACAAGGTAAAGCCCAAAGGGCCAATTTTACATGGTTTTTCTCCTGGATAATCTACCAACCTGTCTTCTTGCGTTTTATTTAAACGTGCAGATACCGCAAATGATTTACACAGATGGATCTTCCTGACTGCCTTATACAAATCCACCTTGAAATCGACAATGTTAAATTCCTCAGGCAAACAATAATTGAGGCCCTTAGATAAAACAGATAAATGCACCTCATTTAGAACAAAGTCAGTTAAATTAACCACCGTATTGCACGTATCGTCTATTGTAATGGTCTCCAAGAGACCTGTTTCCTTTTTCGACTGTTGTAGCCTGCCGTTTCTCCTACCCCCTCGACGCGTCCTGCGTCTAAAGGGGATGCTGCATTGTCTGAATGGTGATTAGAAGTCATAGATCCAGATGGTCCTCCCAAATCTTCTGTGGCACTGGAGTCGGAATCCGTTGTCAAATAATCTTTTTTGTTGTAATACCGGTTTTTCTTCCATGTGGGTCCTCTTTTGAAATTCTTTCTTTTTGGATATTGCTGTGTGTTCTGTGATTGAGCATATTTGTTCCAAGTGAACGCTCTGCCGGTTTCAAAATCACATTTATCCCGGATAAACTTATCCCGTTTTCTTTGTTTTATATCATTTTGTAATGACACCAATCTTAGATTTAGTCTTTTATTAACTGATGTCCATTGTGATTCGGATAATCTCGTTTTCAATTCATCTTTAGTTTTGCTGAGCTCCAATGTAGTAGATTCATAATTGATAATGTTTTGTTTCAAAACTAACTGTAACAAATCCTGTGAACATTTTAAAAGGATCTTTTCCCATTCTTTAATGAATGGTTCATTGTCTTTGAACTGGGACATTTGTTTTATAACTCTTAAGCCACGTGGGACTCTCCCACATTCCATATAAGACTTTAAAGAGTTATTCGTCCAAAAGAGGTTCACTTCTCTTTCTGCGACATTAAACAGTTTGTACTCCAGGGTTTTTGTGCTTAATGAAAAAACATCTTCCTGTAATTCACATTCCGAAAAAAATGTGTTCACATTTTCCCTCCCTGCTAGGAGTCCGTCTGGCAAGGCTGCGGTATCAGACTCCATAATGGGAGTAAACCGTACCATACAGCCAGTTTTTGAGGGTTAGAAGAATAAATAATAGTGCTACTGGTTTCCTTGAGCAATCACAGGATTTATACAGCAGATTTGAAAGGAGAGGTTACCCCCGGTCTGTATTAAATACAGCTCTTGAAAGAGCAACTAACACGGTCCCATATAAAGCGAACAAAGAGAAAAAAGGAAAAAAATGTATATTCAGTTTCAAGTATGGTCCAATGGACACTACGATTAGGTCTGCGGTCAGAAAAAATTGGCAAATATTAGCCCAAGACCCCGACTTAAAAGATATCATTGAGAGAGGACCACTATTCGCCTGTCGGCGTAGCAGGAACATCAGGGATTGTTTGGTCCGTAATAGGATCGTGTCTCCATCAGGCAATTGGTTACAGACAGGGGTACCTAAAGGCAATCACAAGTGTGGTCATTGCAACTTCTGTATTTACCACTTAACAGGGAATTCCATTAGAGTGGGCCCAATTTCTCATACAGTTCGGCACTTCATCTCCTGTAGGACTAAAAACGTTGTCTATGTGTTGTTTTGCCCGTGTGGGTTCTTCTATATTGGCAAGACAGTGCGTCCTTTGTTTGTTCGTGTTAGAGAGCACTTTAATTCCATGCGTACGGGGAAAGGGGTGCCCCGTTTAACCCTGCTGTTCTGTTGGTCAAAAATGACCGACTTTGAACTTCAATATTCTTTAAAATATTCAAGATGCGGCTCTGAAACCCGTGGCCGACCGACCCATCCTCATTTAAGTCAATCAACCACAAGTTTCAGAACCGCATCTTGAACACCCCAAAAAATACCAAAGTTCAAAATAGGTCTCCCCAGACCGAACAGAACAGCAGGGTTAATTCAACATCTGAGAGAAGTACATGCGGGTAATGCGCAGGTTTTACGCTTTGCTGGTTTGGAGAGAGTTTTCTTACCTCAACAAGGGGGGAACCTTGATCGTCTTTTGCTTAGACATGAGGCTAGATGGATTCTGCGCGCTGGTGCCTCGGGACCAATTGGTTTCAATGAGAAAATTGATATGTCGGTCTTTCTGTAACAATTTATGACATTGCTCCTTTGTACAAACTAGTTAGGTATTTTGTGGCTTTGTAATTGTTTTTAAATTTCTGTTTTTATTGCACATTGTTTTTTGTATTTCACATGTTTTTTCGATCGTGGCCATGTAGCCATGGTGACGCTTCAGGAGGTAGGAGGGGTTATGAGATTTCTCTGTGTATATATGCCCGCCCTGCATCCTTCCGTCACAGGACCTGTTGAAGTGCTATTAGCACGAAACGGCCATCGTCTGTGTGTGTTTCACTACCCTCCCTGCAACGTTTGTTATGATGTCTGAATAAAGCTACCAAAGCATCACCGGTGAGTGCGCTGTTCTTTTTTTCTTTTTTCTATTATTTGGACTTTCATTGAACTGTGGCAACAGCGGCACCCCGGGTGGTAGAATCTGGCTCCTTTAGGTTCTATGCGGTATATGTTCACAGCGTAAGGAAAGCACCAGGGTCCAACTCATCTAGCAGTGCAGATGTATATATTTTTGCTTATATTTTTTGCATAAGTTGTCTGGACTTTATTTCACACATCTAGCACGCTTTGTTGAGACTCCTTTTATGTGCTCCATCAGCTGATTTCGCTAATTAACTATTGCCGGTTTACTCCCATTATGGAGTCTGATACCGCAGCCTTGCCAGACGGACTCCTAGCAGGGAGGGAAAATGTGAACACATTTTTTTCGGAATGTGAATTACAGGAAGATGTTTTTTCATTAAGCACAAAAACCCTGGAGTACAAACTGTTTAATGTCGCAGAAAGAGAAGTGAACCTCTTTTGGACGAATAACTCTTTAAAGTCTTATATGGAATGTGGGAGAGTCCCACGTGGCTTAAGAGTTATAAAACAAATGTCCCAGTTCAAAGACAATGAACCATTCATTAAAGAATGGGAAAAGATCCTTTTAAAATGTTCACAGGATTTGTTACAGTTAGTTTTGAAACAAAACATTATCAATTATGAATCTACTACATTGGAGCTCAGCAAAACTAAAGATGAATTGAAAACGAGATTATCCGAATCACAATGGACATCAGTTAATAAAAGACTAAATCTAAGATTGGTGTCATTACAAAATGATATAAAACAAAGAAAACGGGATAAGTTTATCCGGGATAAATGTGATTTTGAAACCGGCAGAGCGTTCACTTGGAACAAATATGCTCAATCACAGAACACACAGCAATATCCAAAAAGAAAGAATTTCAAAAGAGGACCCACATGGAAGAAAAACCGGTATTACAACAAAAAAGATTATTTGACAACGGATTCCGACTCCAGTGCCACAGAAGATTTGGGAGGACCATCTGGATCTATGACTTCTAATCACCATTCAGACAATGCAGCATCCCCTTTAGACGCAGGACGCGTCGAGGGGGTAGGAGAAACGGCAGGCTACAACAGTCGAAAAAGGAAACAGGTCTCTTGGAGACCATTACAATAGACGATACGTGCAATACGGTGGTTAATTTAACTGACTTTGTTCTAAATGAGGTGCATTTATCTGTTTTATCTAAGGGCCTCAATTATTGTTTGCCTGAGGAATTTAACATTGTCGATTTCAAGGTGGATTTGTATAAGGCAGTCAGGAAGATCCATCTGTGTAAATCATTTGCGGTATCTGCACGTTTAAATAAAACGCAAGAAGACAGGTTGGTAGATTATCCAGGAGAAAAACCATGTAAAATTGGCCCTTTGGGCTTTACCTTGTCAAAAGATCCTTCGGATGACATACAGAAGGATGTAGAATTGTTGTTGAGTCTTACAGATACTCCCTTGTCTATTAACGTTGAGAATACTGCCCCCTCTGCACCCTTTATGAGAGGTGTAAAATCTACATATGTCCCCCCTGTGTCCCCAGGCAACCTCGTAGACATCTTTGAGGCTCAAGTCATAAAAGATGTAGAAGCCTTAATATACAAAAAACCCTTGAGTAATTTGAAACCGGTCGAGTTTATAGCTTTGAAAGAGTTACAGGCACGCTCAGACATAATAGTGCGTGGGGCTGACAAGGGTGGAAATATAGTGTTACTCACCAGGGATTATTATATACAAGAGGCTAAGAGACAATTATTAGACACCAGTACGTATGAAATGTTAACAGAAGATCCCACATTTAAGATTCAGACCTCGTTACGCTCCTTTTTAAGGGGCTATGTTGAAAGAGGTACATTGTCTTCAAAACAAGCGGAAAAATTGTATCCAGAATTTCCCAGAAAACCTCATTGGTATCACATACCAAAAATACATAAATCCCTGGTAGAGCCCCCGGGACGCCCTATTGTGTCCGGGGTTGGCTCTATCACAGAACCCTTGTCAGCATATTTAGACTGGCTGTTACGGCCCCTTCTGCGTGATGTACCTTCTTATATAAAAGATACGAAGGATTTCTTAAAGGCTCTAAGGGGATTTGATTGGCAGGAGAACTTCTCCTTGGCTTCGATCGACATTGAAAGCCTGTATACCAGGATACCACAGGATTTAGGCACAGAATCAATTAAAGAGGTACTTAGTAATACTCCTACAGACGTGAATACCATTTCTTTCATATGTGAGGGTTTGTCATTTATTTTAAAAAACAATACATTTAAATTTGATAATATGTGGTACAGACAGATAGAGGGTACAGCCATGGGTACTCCGGTCGCATGTACCCTGGCTAACCTCTATCTGTCTGTATTTGAGGATCGGTATATCTACTCCTCTAACAACCCCTTTTTAAAGCACATCAAGTTCTATGTTAGGTTCGTTGATGATATGTTCATGGTGTGGGACGGGGACCGGGAGTCTTTCACAAAGTTTGTGGGGCACCTGGGGCTGTCCAACACCATGAACATGAAATTTACTTCTTGTTTTGGAGAATCTAAATTAGTTTTTTTGGATGTGAGCTTAAGGGTTAACGCTGGTGAATTGATAACAGAAGTATACCGTAAGCCATCCGCGTCCAATTCCCTCCTTCACTTTAATAGTGCCCATCCCCCATATACCAAATTGGCTTTACCATACAGCCAGTTTTTGAGGGTTAGAAGAATAAATAATAGTGCTACTGGTTTCCTTGAGCAATCACAGGATTTATACAGCAGATTTGAAAGGAGAGGTTACCCCCGGTCTGTATTAAATACAGCTCTTGAAAGAGCAACTAACACGGTTCCATATAAAGCGAACAAAGAGAAAAAAGGAAAAAAATTTATATTCAGTTTCAAGTATGGTCCAATGGACACTACGATTAGGTCTGCGGTCAGAAAAAATTGGCAAATATTAGCCCAAGACCCCGACTTAAAAGATATCATTGAGAGAGGACCACTATTCGCCTGTCGGCGTAGCAGGAACATCAGGGATTGTTTGGTCCGTAATAGGATCGTGTCTCCATCAGGCAATTGGTTACAGACAGGGGTACCTAAAGGCAATCACAAGTGTGGTCATTGCAACTTCTGTATTTACCACTTAACAGGGAATTCCATTAGAGTGGGCCCAATTTCTCATACAGTTCGGCACTTCATCTCCTGTAGGACTAAAAACGTTGTCTATGTGTTGTTTTGCCCGTGTGGGTTCTTCTATATTGGCAAGACAGTGCGTCCTTTGTTTGTTCGTGTTAGAGAGCACTTTAATTCCATGCGTACGGGGAAAGGGGTGCCCCGTTTAATTCAACATCTGAGAGAAGTACATGCGGGTAATGCGCAGGTTTTACGCTTTGCTGGTTTGGAGAGAGTTTTCTTACCTCAACAAGGGGGGAACCTTGATCGTCTTTTGCTTAGACATGAGGCTAGATGGATTCTGCGCGCTGGTGCCTCGGGACCAATTGGTTTCAATGAGAAAATTGATATGTCGGTCTTTCTGTAACAATTTATGACATTGCTCCTTTGTACAAACTAGTTAGGTATTTTGTGGCTTTGTAATTGTTTTTAAATTTCTGTTTTTATTGCACATTGTTTTTTGTATTTCACATGTTTTTTCGATCGTGGCCATGTAGCCATGGTGACACTTCAGGAGGTAGGAGGGGTTATGAGATTTCTCTGTGTATATATGCCCGCCCTGCTTCCTTCCGTCACAGGACCTGTTGAAGTGCTATTAGCACGAAACGGCCGTCGTCTGTGTGTGTTTCACTACCCTCCCTGCAACGTTTGTTATGATGTCTGAATAAAGCTACCAAAGCATCACCGGTGAGTGCGCTGTTCTTTTTTTCTTTTTTCTATTATTTGGACTTTCATTGAACTGTGGCAACAGCGGCACCCCGGGTGGTAGAATCTGGCTCCTTTAGGTTCTATGCGGTATATGTTCACAGCGTAAGGAAAGCACCAGGGTCCAACTCATCTAGCAGTGCAGATGTATATATTTTTGCTTATATTTTTTGCATAAGTTGTCTGGACTTTATTTCACACATCTAGCACGCTTTGTTGAGACTCCTTTTATGTGCTCCATCAGCTGATTTCGCTAATTAACTATTGCCGGTTTACTCCCATTATGGAGTCTGATACCGCAGCCTTGCCAGACGGACTCCTAGCAGGGAGGGAAAATGTGAACACATTTTTTTCGGAATGTGAATTACAGGAAGATGTTTTTTCATTAAGCACAAAAACCCTGGAGTACAAACTGTTTAATGTCGCAGAAAGAGAAGTGAACCTCTTTTGGACGAATAACTCTTTAAAGTCTTATATGGAATGTGGGAGAGTCCCACGTGGCTTAAGAGTTATAAAACAAATGTCCCAGTTCAAAGACAATGAACCATTCATTAAAGAATGGGAAAAGATCCTTTTAAAATGTTCACAGGATTTGTTACAGTTAGTTTTGAAACAAAACATTATCAATTATGAATCTACTACATTGGAGCTCAGCAAAACTAAAGATGAATTGAAAACGAGATTATCCGAATCACAATGGACATCAGTTAATAAAAGACTAAATCTAAGATTGGTGTCATTACAAAATGATATAAAACAAAGAAAACGGGATAAGTTTATCCGGGATAAATGTGATTTTGAAACCGGCAGAGCGTTCACTTGGAACAAATATGCTCAATCACAGAACACACAGCAATATCCAAAAAGAAAGAATTTCAAAAGAGGACCCACATGGAAGAAAAACCGGTATTACAACAAAAAAGATTATTTGACAACGGATTCCGACTCCAGTGCCACAGAAGATTTGGGAGGACCATCTGGATCTATGACTTCTAATCACCATTCAGACAATGCAGCATCCCCTTTAGACGCAGGACGCGTCGAGGGGGTAGGAGAAACGGCAGGCTACAACAGTCGAAAAAGGAAACAGGTCTCTTGGAGACCATTACAATAGACGATACGTGCAATACGGTGGTTAATTTAACTGACTTTGTTCTAAATGAGGTGCATTTATCTGTTTTATCTAAGGGCCTCAATTATTGTTTGCCTGAGGAATTTAACATTGTCGATTTCAAGGTGGATTTGTATAAGGCAGTCAGGAAGATCCATCTGTGTAAATCATTTGCGGTATCTGCACGTTTAAATAAAACGCAAGAAGACAGGTTGGTAGATTATCCAGGAGAAAAACCATGTAAAATTGGCCCTTTGGGCTTTACCTTGTCAAAAGATCCTTCGGATGACATACAGAAGGATGTAGAATTGTTGTTGAGTCTTACAGATACTCCCTTGTCTATTAACGTTGAGAATACTGCCCCCTCTGCACCCTTTATGAGAGGTGTAAAATCTACATATGTCCCCCCTGTGTCCCCAGGCAACCTCGTAGACATCTTTGAGGCTCAAGTCATAAAAGATGTAGAAGCCTTAATATACAAAAAACCCTTGAGTAATTTGAAACCGGTCGAGTTTATAGCTTTGAAAGAGTTACAGGCACGCTCAGACATAATAGTGCGTGGGGCTGACAAGGGTGGAAATATAGTGTTACTCACCAGGGATTATTATATACAAGAGGCTAAGAGACAATTATTAGACACCAGTACGTATGAAATGTTAACAGAAGATCCCACATTTAAGATTCAGACCTCGTTACGCTCCTTTTTAAGGGGCTATGTTGAAAGAGGTACATTGTCTTCAAAACAAGCGGAAAAATTGTATCCAGAATTTCCCAGAAAACCTCATTGGTATCACATACCAAAAATACATAAATCCCTGGTAGAGCCCCCGGGACGCCCTATTGTGTCCGGGGTTGGCTCTATCACAGAACCCTTGTCGGCATATTTAGACTGGCTGTTACGGCCCCTTCTGCGTGATGTACCTTCTTATATAAAAGATACGAAGGATTTCTTAAAGGCTCTAAGGGGATTTGATTGGCAGGAGAACTTCTCCTTGGCTTCGATCGACATTGAAAGCCTGTATACCAGGATACCACAGGATTTAGGCACAGAATCAATTAAAGAGGTACTTAGTAATACTCCTACAGACGTGAATACCATTTCTTTCATATGTGAGGGTTTGTCATTTATTTTAAAAAACAATACATTTAAATTTGATAATATGTGGTACAGACAGATAGAGGGTACAGCCATGGGTACTCCGGTCGCATGTACCCTGGCTAACCTCTATCTGTCTGTATTTGAGGATCGGTATATCTACTCCTCTAACAACCCCTTTTTAAAGCACATCAAGTTCTATGTTAGGTTCGTTGATGATATGTTCATGGTGTGGGACGGGGACCGGGAGTCTTTCACAAAGTTTGTGGGGCACCTGGGGCTGTCCAACACCATGAACATGAAATTTACTTCTTGTTTTGGAGAATCTAAATTAGTTTTTTTGGATGTGAGCTTAAGGGTTAACGCTGGTGAATTGATAACAGAAGTATACCGTAAGCCATCCGCGTCCAATTCCCTCCTTCACTTTAATAGTGCCCATCCCCCATATACCAAATTGGCTTTACCATACAGCCAGTTTTTGAGGGTTAGAAGAATAAATAATAGTGCTACTGGTTTCCTTGAGCAATCACAGGATTTATACAGCAGATTTGAAAGGAGAGGTTACCCCCGGTCTGTATTAAATACAGCTCTTGAAAGAGCAACTAACACGGTCCCATATGAAGCGAACAAAGAGAAAAAAGGAAAAAAATTTATATTCAGTTTCAAGTATGGTCCAATGGACACTACGATTAGGTCTGCGGTCAGAAAAAATTGGCAAATATTAGCCCAAGACCCCGACTTAAAAGATATCATTGAGAGAGGACCACTATTCGCCTGTCGGCGTAGCAGGAACATCAGGGATTGTTTGGTCCGTAATAGGATCGTGTCTCCATCAGGCAATTGGTTACAGACAGGGGTACCTAAAGGCAATCACAAGTGTGGTCATTGCAACTTCTGTATTTACCACTTAACAGGGAATTCCATTAGAGTGGGCCCAATTTCTCATACAGTTCGGCACTTCATCTCCTGTAGGACTAAAAACGTTGTCTATGTGTTGTTTTGCCCGTGTGGGTTCTTCTATATTGGCAAGACAGTGCGTCCTTTGTTTGTTCGTGTTAGAGAGCACTTTAATTCCATGTGTACGGGGAAAGGGGTGCCCCGTTTAATTCAACATCTGAGAGAAGTACATGCGGGTAATGCGCAGGTTTTACGCTTTGCTGGTTTGGAGAGAGTTTTCTTACCTCAACAAGGGGGGAACCTTGATCGTCTTTTGCTTAGACATGAGGCTAGATGGATTCTGCGCGCTGGTGCCTCGGGACCAATTGGTTTCAATGAGAAAATTGATATGTCGGTCTTTCTGTAACAATTTATGACATTGCTCCTTTGTACAAACTAGTTAGGTATTTTGTGGCTTTGTAATTGTTTTTAAATTTCTGTTTTTATTGCACATTGTTTTTTGTATTTCACATGTTTTTTCGATCGTGGCCATGTAGCCATGGTGACGCTTCAGGAGGTAGGAGGGGTTATGAGATTTCTCTGTGTATATATGCCCGCCCTGCTTCCTTCCGTCACAGGACCTGTTGAAGTGCTATTAGCACGAAACGGCCGTCGTCTGTGTGTGTTTCACTACCCTCCCTGCAACGTTTGTTATGATGTCTGAATAAAGCTACCAAAGCATCACCGGTGAGTGCGCTGTTCTTTTTTTCTTTTTTCTATTATTTGGACTACTGATGTCTCAATTAATTTTACTTTTATTGGTATCTATTTTGATTTTTGACATTTACCGGTAGCTGCTGCATTTTCCAACCTAGGTATATACTCGAGTCAATAAGTTTTCCCAGTTTTTTGTTGCAAAATTAGGGGGGTCGGCTTATATTCGGGTTGGCTTATACTCGAGTATATACGATAAATAGCATCCTATACACAAGCTCCACACATTACATGTATAAAGCACCACTTACACACATTCCCAGGGTTTTGAAAGAAAAAATAAAAATGGCCCATTCGTCAAGACGCTATTCACCAGAGGAGGCATATGCTTTCCTTGCCTCTAATACAGATTCAACCAGTGAGGAAGATCCCACATTCCTTTAGTCTTCCTCCCTATCTAGTTAGGAAGGACCCCCAGCAAGGCACCCTAGGACCCAGGCAATCCCTCCAACAATCGATTCCACATAGATTGCACCCTCTGAAAATTATCAGCCGGTCATTCTGGATTTCAGCAGCAGCTAAGGAATCCAGTTTGACACCACTGGCCCCACTGAAATTGACTTCTTCAAATTGTTTTTCAGTGAAGAAATAATAAATCTTATGTTGGCCCAGACAAACTTGTATGCCCATCTATTTTTCACCCAAAATCCCACGTCATCATACGCCAGATGGACCCCTGTAAATGCAGCAGAGATGATGAAATTTTGGGGAATTGTGCTGCATATGGGCATAATCTGAAAATTAGAGCTTCGGTGATACTGGAATACTGATATTTTCTACAGTACCGGTATTCTGTATGGCCATGACAAGGACACGATTTGAAGAGATACAAAAATGATTGCATTATAATGATAATGCGCAGTGTCCTCCCTGAGACGATACAAACTTTGATCGTTTATATAAAATTAGGCCGGTAGTTGAACACTTCAGCAGAAAATTTGCTGAAGCGTACAACCTCCAAAGGGACATCACTATATATGAATCTCTGGTTCATTTCAAAGGGAGGCTAAAATTTCACCAATACCTGCCCAGTAAGAGGTCCAGGTATGGAATTAAACTGTACACCCACAGATTTAGGGTCTACAAGGGAAAGGACACCAAGATTAACCCCCCTGAATGCCACCCTGTCCTGGGGGCGAGTGTGAAAATTGTGTGGGAATTGCTGCACCCACTGCTGGATAAGGGTTATCACCTCTACACTGATAACTTTCACACCTGCATCCCCCTCTTCAACGACCTCTCTGTCAGAAGTACAGCTGCCTGCGGCACCATGTGAAAAAATTAGAAACGCCTGTCTAACCAATTAATTGGGAAACCTCACTGAGAAAAGGCGAAAGCCGAGCCCAATGCAAAAACAACATGCTGGTGGCCAAGTACAGGGTGGAGTGCGGTAATTTGCTGATTTGGGAATGAAATAAAAAAATTATGATCATTAGAAAAATTTATTTTATATTTTAATTATACTGAACAGTAATGGAATTTTTAAATTACATGGTTTTAAATAGTGTATCTGGCAAATGTCGACCTTCGCTATCCACACACTGCTGCATACGTTTTCTGAAGTTTTCATGAACTCTAACAAGCATGTCCACTGGTATTCTGCCAATTTCAGCTTCAATATTGTTCCTTAGGTCTTCCAAGGTGTTGGGACGGTTGATATACACCTTAGACTTCAGGTAACCCCAAAGGAAAAAATCGCATGGGGCTAAATCTGGTGAGCGTGCTGGCCAGTTCACATCTCCCCTCAAAGAGATAAGCCGTCCAGGAAACATTTGCCTCAAACAATTCATGGTAACCCTCGCTGTGTGTGCAGTGGCACCATCCTGTTGGAACCATGTATCCTCTAGTTCCATTGCCTCAAGAGCCGGCTGAAAATAATCCTGTATCATAGACAAGTACCGTTCGGAGTTCACAGTTATGGCACGACCATTATCCTGAAAAAAGTAAGGACCAATGATGCCTACTCGTGATATGGCGCACCACACAGTGAAAATGAGGTGAACATGTGCCTCATCAGAAAAAAACACAATTGCGTCACGGGGTATTGTTGCTAACATGTCTTCACAAGAGGTCCGCCGTGTCAAATAGTCCCATACTGACAAATGTTGGACCACGCACATTTTATACGGGTGAAAATTCAGTTCATCATGAAGAATCCGGTGGAGAGAACGTCTTGAAATGCCAAGAGCAAATGATTGCTTCCGAGCAGAGCGTTTCGGAGATTGCAATACTGCTGCTCTAACTCTCTCGATGTTTTGTGGTGTTGTAATCCTTCTCTCAGGTCCCCTTCGTACACATGACACATTCCCTGCTGTTCTGAATGCATTCACCCAATTTACAATTGATTGCCGTCCAGGAACACGTCCGCGTGGAGGAACAGCGAATTGTAAACGAAAAGCACGCTGCACTGCAATGATCGAGTGGGCATTTGAAAAATTCGCTTCAACACAAAATGACCTCTCCTCACGTGTCCACTGCATGATGGCAACTGAAAGGCAGAGGAATACAAATCTCCCATCAGCCACTGTAAGCCACACCCACTCTCCCCTCTCTTCGACCGACAGTGCCGCCACAGCATGCAGTGCAAAAAAGCAAATTACCGCGCTCCACCCTGTATAAGGACAAAAGGGATGTCCTAATCTTCACCACCATACACCGTGACAACAGCTCCCTTGGCACTGTTCGTGGAACCACAACACAAATCCCAAAGCCAGATTGTATCCTGGATTACAATCGGTACATGGGGTGTAGATCTCTCAGATCAGATCCTCCAACCGTACAGCGCCATGCGAGAAGCTAAAGTATGGTACAAAAAATTGGCTGTGCACATTGTATAGATGGCACCGTACAATGTTTTTGTGCTGTTCTGATCTGCAGGCAATACGGGGACCTTCCTTCAGTTTCAGGAGGTAGTCATCAAAGGTCTTAATGTTTGGCACTCAGGTAGGTGAGGGTTCCGGTTCTTCTGAAACTTAGAGTGCCTGTATTGTCCCAGGTCAACATTTTCCAGGACCGGTTCCCCAAACTGTGAAGAAAGGAAGATCACAAAAGCGGTGCAGAGTATACTCCAAGAGGGGAATCCAAAAGGACACAACTTACCATTGTGAAACCTGCCCTAAGAAACGTGGTCTTTGAATTAAGGATTGCTTCAAAGCATACCACATGTCCACAAATTAATAAAATTTGATTTTACCCTGTTGACACAACACACTTTTACAATCTGATGTACTCCACACATCTTACACATAACACCACATTATAAATTCATACACTAGTAAAACTAAAAACATTATAATCATTACTATAAAACTATGCCTCTAGATAAATTCTTTGAGGGATGTACTGTAGTTTCCAAAATGGGGTCACTTATGGAGTATCCAAGCAAAAAAAGAGAAGTGTATCTAGGGAGCGTAGAAGGAACAGTGATAGATCTTCCATTGGGTGAATCATCTCACCAATTGGATGATTATTGATTACATAACAGGCATGACAAGAGGAAGCTTGTAAAATACTATTATCTCCGAGAATTTTTTTTATACGGTATAACAGATAATATTTAATCTGCATGGCCAGATAAACTAATATCTAGTAAGTTCACAGTCTCGATATGATGTTGCTAAGTGAATTTCAGATTAAAACAGCTATTATTCAAATAATCAATATCACTTAATTCAAAAAATATATTTATTTATTTTAATATTGCTTGCAGTTTTGTCCTGATAATGGTTTTATTAGTAGTATACAGCTCTGGCAAAAATTAAGAGATCACTGCAACATTTTCAGTTTGTCTGATTTTTCTCTTTATAGGTATATTTTTGAGTAAAATGTAAATTGTTCTTTTACTCTATAAACTACTGACAACATGTATCCGAAGTTATAAGCAATAAATTTTGCATTTATTTTCTGAAAATGAGAAATTGTCAAAATAACAAAAAATACACTGGTTGCATACCTTAAATAATGCAAAAAAGACAAGTTAATAATCATTTAGACACAACAATACTCTTGTTTTAAGTCAGGAAGAGTTCAGAAATCAATATTTTGTGGAATAACCATGATTTTTTATCACAGCTTTTATACGTCTTGGCATGCTTTCCACCAGTCTTTCACACTGCTTTTGGGTGACCTGGTACAAAAATTTAAGCAGTTCTTATTTGTTTGATGGCTTGTGACTATCCATCTTCCTCTTGATTAAATTCCAGAGGTTTTCAATGGGGTTCAGGTCTGGAGGTTGGGTTGGCCATGACAGGGATTTGATGTGGTAGTCCTTCATCCACACCTTGATTGACCTAGCTGTGTGGCATGGCGCATTTTTCTGCTGGAAAAAACAGTCCTCAGAGTAGGTGGAACATTGCTTGAGCAGAAGGAGTAAACTGTTTTTTTCAGGATAACCTTGTATGCGGCTTGATTCATACATCCTTTGCAAAGATTAACCTTCTTAATTCCAGCCTTGCTGAAGCATCCCCAGATCATCACCGATCCTCAACCAAATTTCACAGTAGGTGCCAGACACTGTGGCTTGTACGCCTCTCCAGGTCTCCGTCTAACCATTTGACGACCAGGTATTGGGCAAAGCTGAAAATTAGACTTATCAGAGAAGATTACCTTACTCCAGTCCTCTATGGTCCAATACTTATGGGTTTTTTCAAACTTCAGCCTGGCTCTCCTTTGCTTCTCATTGATGAAAGGCTTTTTTCTAGCTTTACGTGAGTCCTGCCTCTGGGAGCCTGTTACAAACTATTCTTGCTGTGCACTTCACCCCAGCTGCCATTTGCCATTCCTTTTGTAGGTCACTTGATGTCATCCTGCGGTTGCTGAGTGACATTCGAATAAGATGGCAGTCTTCCCGGTCAGTGGAGAGTTGTTTTCGCCATCTGCTGGTCTGTAGCTTTGTTGTCCCCAATTTCTGCTGCTTGACCTTGTTGTAATGGACAGCCGTCTTAGAAATTTTAAGGATGGATGCAACATGACGCACACTGTATCCCTCTGCAAGTAAAGCCAGAACTGAGCCCTTCTTTTCCTGACTCTAGACTTTTCTTTACAACTCCTTTGGATGGTTAAAAGTTATTTTTTCATTCCTATTACTTTTGGGATATTACTCTTGTTTTTCCATCCAGCTTGTCCTATTGCAAGAGGATTGTAAACATCACAGCAGTGTTTTTTATACTTTTTTTCGTTAAATAAGATTTGGTTCAGGTGATCACCTAATCAGAAGCACATTAAGTAGAATTAGGTGTACTCTGGTTGGAATTCAACTGACACTGGAATGGAATGGCTGTCAGACATGTAGAGAAGCTTATTTTTATAAAACTGTGCAGTGGTCTCTTAATTTTTGCCAGAGCTGTAGTTTCCAAAATGGGGTCACTTATGTTTTTTTTTCACTGTTTAGGCACATCAAGGGCTTTTCAAATGTGATATGACGTCCGCTCTCAATTCCATCCAGTTTTGTGTTCTAAAAGTCAATTTTGTGTTCCTTTCTTTCCGAGCCCTGCCATGCATCCAAACAGTGGTTTTCCCCCACATATGGGGTATCAACCTACTCAGGAAAAATTGCACAACAACTTTTGTTGTACATTTTCTCCTGTTACGCTTGTGAAAATAAAAAAAAATGGTGCTAAAAGATCATGTTTGTGACTACAGTTAAATGTTCTTTCCACGTTGCTTCAGTTCCTGTGAAGCACCTGAAGGGTTAATAAACTTCTTTAATGTGGTTTTGAGCATCTTGAGGGGTGCAGTTTTTACAATGGTGTCAATTTTGGGTATTTTCTGTCAGATAGGCCCCTCAAAGTCACTTCAAATGTGATGTGGTCCTTACAAAAATTGTTTTGTAAATTTGTTGTAAAAATAAGAAATTGCTGGTCAACTTTTAACCCTTATAACGTCCTAACAAAAAAAATTATGTTTTCACCATTGTGCTGATGTAAAGTATACATGTGAGAGATGTTATTTATTAACTATTTTGTGTGATATATCTCTGTGATTTAAGGGCACAATGATTCAAAGTGCTGGACCAAAGCCTGCGACACTCCTTGGACCGGACCGCCATGCAGGTGAGTATAATAAAAGTTCTTTTTCTTCTCTTACAGGTCTGGTTGGGGGCAGATATACAGCATTATAGAATGCTGTATATCAGCCCTGAAAGGTGATGGCCGTAACTTATATAGGCCAAAACTGGTTACAGGTTCCCTTTAAGGGCTGCATTATACTATAGAGGCTGCCTATTGGGTGTGGATTATAATAGGGGCTGCATTATGCTATAGAGTCTGCCTAGGGGGGTGCATTATATTAAGGCTGCATTATGCTATAGAGGCTGCCTAGGGGGGGCTGCAGTATACTATATAGAGTCTGCTGCCTAATGGGGGGCTGCATTATACTATAGAATCTTCCTATGGGGGAGTGCATTATACTATTTGGAGGCCTATGGGGAGTGCATTATACTATATTGAGGGCTATATTGAGGATTGTCCAGTGCATTATTCTTTATGGGGGCTATCATACATTGTGGAGATTACAGTGTTGGAGCTATCAAACAGTTTTGGGGATACTATGGGGTCAGTATACTGTGTGGGTACTATATAGTGAGGGGGCATTAGACTGTGTATAAGAGAGAATCATACTGTGTATAGGGGAGCTGTACAGGGGGAGACTCAGGACATTATTAAATGTAAAGTGGGCACTTATTGTTATAGGGGAATTAAGGTTACTGTGACTGTCAAAGGGGCACACAGGGCAATATTACTTTCTAGGGGGCACAATGTGGGCACTGTTTTCTAGGGCACTTGCACCCGGCATTAGTATATTCTAGAGAGTTGTTTAGAATTTAGAGGGTGCAGAGAACCATAGAGCAGGTGCAGTAATAGGGACACATACGGCAGCAGCGGCTCAGTATTGGGGTATCAGGTGCAGTAATGGGGACACATACGGCAGCATCGGCTCAGTATTGGGATATCAGGTGCAGTAATATGGACACATACGGCAGCAGCGGCTCAGTATTGGGATATCAGGGGCAGTAATAGGGACACATACGGCAGCAGCGGCTAAGTATTGGGTTATCAGGGGCAGTAATAGGGACACATACGGCAGCAGCGGCTCAGTATTGGGGTATCAGGTGCAGTAATGGGGACACATACGGCAGCAGCGGCTCAGTATTGGGGTATCAGGTGCTGTAATAGGGACACATACGGCAGCAGCGGCTCAGTATTGGGGTATCAGGTGCAGTAATAAGGACACATACGGCAGCAGCGGCACAGTATTGGGATATCAGGTGCAGTAATAGCGACACATACGGCAGCAGAGGCTCAGTATTGGGGTATCAGGTGCAGTAATAAGGACACATGGCAGCAGCGGCTCAGTATTGGGATATCAGGGGCAGTAATAGGGACACATATGGCAGCAGCGGCTCAGTATTGGGGTATCAGGTGCAGTAATGGGGACACATACGGCAGCAGCAGCTCAGTATTGGGGTATCAGGTGCAGTAATGGGGACACATACGGCAGCAGTGGCTCAGTATTGGGGTATCAGGTGCAGTAATGGGGACACATACGGCAGCAGCGGCTCAGTATTGGGGTATCAGGTGCAGTAATGGGGACACATACGGCAGCAGCGGCTCAGTATTGGGGTATCAGGGGCAGTAATAGGGAGACATACGGCAGCAGCTCAGTATTGGGGTATCAGGGGCAGTAATAGGGACACATACGGCAGCAGCTCAGTATTGGGGTATCAGGGGCAGTAATAGGGACACATATGGCAGTGGCTCAGTATTGGGGTATCAGGGGCAGTAATAGGGACACATACGGCAGCGGCTCAGTATTGGGGTATCAGGGGCTGTAATAGGGACACATACAGCAGCAGCGGCTCAGTATTGGGGTATCAGGGGCAGTAATAGGGTCACATACGGCAGCAGCGGCTCAGTATTAGGGTATCAGGGGCAGTAATAGGGTCACATACGGCAGCAGCGGCTCAGTATTGGGGTATCAGGGGCAGTAATAGGGACACATACGGCAGCAGCGGCTCAGTATTGGGGTATCAGGGGCAGTAATAGGGACACATATGGCAGCGGCTCAGTATTGGGGTATCAGGGGCAGTAATAGGGACACATATGGCAGCAGCGGCTCAGTATTGAGGTATCAGCAGGATGAGGAGTTTGTGCAGGTTGGGAATAGATGGTGATGGGGCTGGATTATGAGAAGTGAAATGTGTCTTTGTTGTATTCTGAATCTTCGCCCCCGCAACAAATCCCTAGCTACACCTATATGTTACGTCACTGTTCACACCACACAGAGACCCCCAAAGAGCCTCAGTGCTGAAGGGGTTAATGTCCCCCGCACCCAGTAATGGGGAATCTCCAGCACCTACCTTCACCCGCAGAGCCGCACTTCACATATATAGCTTTTCTGTGGCCACAGGACCTGTGATGAGGTCACAGGGGGAGGAGCAAGGGGACACATGATCAGAGGCCTCAGTGTATGCTGGACTCTGCTGTGCTGACAAGTCTTCAGCTTGTCTGCTGGTGCTGCTCCTTTAAGAACAGGTAACATTGCAAAAAGAACAATTCCCCCACTAAGTGATTGGATCCCCCCAGATCTTTCATAGATGTTAGTGATATTGGAGTGCCCCCAGACGCAGGGCCGCGGGTTACTCGGTATCGGTCCGCTCGGGCTCAGTTCTGGGGATGTCACGGTGGCAGGACCCGGTCCGTGACCCTGCTAAGGGGCGTCCCATAAAAGGGATGATGAAAGTCGTCTAAGGTTTCGTGATGCCACCTGTGGTATTCGGTCAGGGTGACTGACGCTGCTTGGGGTCCACTGGGGTGATGTGATGGCAGCTAGATGGTATACCTTCCCACAGGTGAAGTATATCCCCAGGGCTTCCCAGTAGAGTAGGTGGCGATGGTGTGAGGTGCAGTCAATAACGAGGACACAAGGTTGCAGTCTCTACCTTTTACTGAAGACTTCAGGATCCTCAATCCAGAGCACTGTTAACAGGGCTGTCTGAGACTGGCCGGTCCGAAGGCACATCCAGAGTTCCCTTTGCAGGTGGAAATCGTTGCCTACCACTAACGCCTGTGTGTTGTAGTGCTTCCCTGCTGAGCATTCGGGATAGTCCTCACAACTTCTGTTCTCGTTCTTTCTAGTTCTTTCTCGTTCTTTCTATTCTCCGTCCCCCAAGTTTGTTATGGCTAGGACGCACCCGTTTAACGGGGAGGCTCTGAGCTCTTCCGGGACCCTAGAGATGCCCCTCTCCACGGTTGCCCCCTATGTCTGCTTAGGTGATGTAAGGTAGACAGCCAACCTATAATTAACTGTCCTGCGGTATTTGAAGTAAGGCATAGAGTCAGTTACTTCCTCGGTATTCCGGTCACCGGCTACGCGCCTCAGTAGGATGTTGTCGTTCTCCAGGCACGACTCCTACTGGCTCTCCTTTGTGCTTGATCTCGTTTCTCACTGTCGACAATATCCTTCGCTTCGTGTCCTTTCTTTAGATGCCGCCGCAAGGTAGTGCAGGTGCGGCTCCGTAACGTTCTGCCTTGTCGCTAGGTACCTGCCAGGTTCCCACGCATGACAGGGACCCCCCTGAATCTTCCCCGCAACACCCCCTGCCACGGGATGTTGCCTGGACAGAACCCAGTCAGCTTCTCTCTAACTTCCTATCCAACACCTAGTTTTACCAGTGTGAGGAGTGGCCTAATAAATAGAACCTTTTGCTCCCCCTGGTGGCTGGAGTGTGAAGTATAATGTGTGCTGGTGATACCTGGTCAGATGAACTCCTTTAGTGCCATTAGACGAACCATCACTCCCCTTAGTGGCAGAGCGACATTACTGCAACGACCAGGTCTCTGGGGCGCTGCACTCCCCCCCCGGTTAAATCCAGTACTCCTGGACTGGGAAGAAGAACAACAATACATGTTAGCAAAAGACATGCAAATTTTTGAAATGCAAGGAAAATATAACAATGCTTCCCTTTATGGGAGGTGAGGACACTTGAATGTTACAAACGAAAACAAGGTTAAATATTTTAAATAACACTCTGACTATACATAACTTCTGGTACCCTGCCGGGTATTCTACTAAGTGCAAATTCTGAACAATAATTTCACTTCTCCTTTAAGGGCGTATAGGCTGAACCCACTAAAGGCTTACTATAAAGTACTTTAATGCAAACTCAACTTTTTCTTTATTTTCTAACTTCACAAATGCAGGACCGCCTAGCTCCTTGGCTGGGCCTACTGTCATTGTTGCAATCAACCATCTTTCTATGGTTCTCAGGAGGACTGTCTAACCCCTACGGGTTCACTATGTTGGAATTCGACTTTCAACTTTTCCTGTCCTCAATCTCTAGTAACATTATTAACAGTTCCTAAATCTCAACATTATTACAATTTTAACTTTCTTAAGGCAACATTATACTTAAGTGCAACATGTGAACATTCCCTTTAAGAGGGAACCAAGTCTCTTTGAGGTAGTGCAGATTCTCTATATCTGCAAGTCCATTAGAAAGCAAGAACTTCTGCGCTGTATTCAAAAACAGTCTCTTCACAAAGCCTTCTTTCTTTGTAACACCAGTAGAGGGCACCTTTAAGAAGGTGCAAACTATTTACAACACAGTTTGTGAATCATTCACCATCCATGATTCGGCAGTCTTTTAAAACACTGATGGCAAACAAACAAGCCAAAAACAATAGGGTCCCGGATAAACGAAGGGACCCCTTTTAGAACAACCCTGGACGGGTCCAAGTAGCAAAAGAGCAGGAAACAGTTAACTATGTACATTTGTCAGGTCTTTGAGGTTTATTTCTATAGCAGGTGACAGGACATCAGCCGGTAGTGACCACTTCCTGACCGGGGAAGGTCTGGCTCCGTGCTCTCATCCAATGCTGTCCTGACGTCTGTGGGTTGTTTCTCAGGCATACTAGTCATTAGTGGTCTGAGTACGAACGGCGGTGCCGGTGGCAGACCCCGCAAGCAGGACACTACACGCCGGAGTAGCAGTGCTGGGTCCTCCGGGGTCGGGGGTCGGCGGAGTACTGTTACCAGTTTCAGTCGTGATCGTAGATGGCGCGACCACAAGCGCACATCTTTGACTCTCTTGGCATACCATCCTCGCTCACTCCAGTGGCGAGTATAAGTCACATGGTCCCCTCTGTACAAGTTTCGGGTAGGAGGTACACTGTGGGACTGGGGTTCTACATTACAGCTAGTCACGAAGACTTCAGTCAGCAGTCCTGGCTCCAGTATAAATCCACAACCCCTTCCCAGGTGGAAGGCCAGCACTATCCACTGTTTCACCAAACTCTCAGGGCAGCAGTTGACGAAGGGCGTCCGTGCCTCTGGTCAGGCAGCCTGTTCTGTTTGTCCTTGGTCTTTCCATTGTGAAATCAAGCTTCGTCTATACTGCTCCCAGGTGAGCCTGATGACATAAGAGCCCTCCTATCGGGACCTGTTGTGAATTCTGTGGCAGAGCTCCCTCCTGTGGTCACAAGTGGTACTTCGGCTGATTCTCTCTGTAAGCTTCCGTTGGTGGAGGGAAGTGGTACTGCGGCTTCTGAGTTTCCTCCCTCAGGTGATGTGGTGAGGTCGTTAGGTGCTGCTCTACTTAACTCCACGTAGTGCTTTGATCCTGGCTTCCTGGCAATGTTCCAGTATTGGACTTGTTTTCCTCCTGGATCGTTCCTGTGGCCTGCTGCTCTGCATAGCTAAGTTTTCCTTTGCTATTTTGTTTACTTTTCTTCTGTCCAGCTTATCTATTTGTTTGCTGGAAGCTCTGGGACGCAGAGGGTGTACCTCCGTGCCGTTAGTTCGGTACAGAGGGTCTTTTTGCCCCCTTTGCGTGGTTTTTAGGATTTTGTGTTGACCGCAAAGTTACCTTTCCTATCCTCGCTCTGTTCAGAAAGTCGGGCCTCACTTTGCTAAATCTATTTCATTTCTACGTTTGTCTTTTCATCTTACTCACAGTCATTATATGTGGGGGGCTGCCTTTTCCTTTGGGGTATTTCTCTGAGGCAAGGTAGGCTTATTTTCCATCTTCAGGCTAGCTAGTTTCTCAGGCTGTGCCGAGTTGCATAGGTAGCGTTAGGCGCAATCCACGGCTGCCTCTAGTGTTGTTGGATAGGATTAGGGATTGCGGTCAACAGAGTTCCCACGTCTCAGAGCTCGTTCTATGTTTTTGGATTATTGTGAGATCACTGTATGTGCTCTGACCTCTATGTTCACTGTGGTACTGAATTGCCTAATCATAACAGTACAGGAAGCCAAGTACTAATGATTCTCAATAGAGGGAAAAAAGAAGTTCTGAGACCATTTTGTTTTCTCTGCACTGTGTTTTGCCTTTTTTTCCCCTAGACATTTGGGTGGTTCAGGACACAGGTGTAGCAATGGACATTAGAAGTCTGTCTTCATGTGTGGATCAGCTCTCGGCAAGAGTACAAAATATTCAAGACACTATTGATCAGAAATCTATGTTAGAACCAAGAATTCCTATTCCTGATTTGTTTTTTGGTGATAGAACTAAGTTTCTGAGTTTCAAAAATAATTGTAACCTATTTCTGGCCTTGAAACCTCGCTCCTCTGGTGATCCAGTTCAACAGGTTTTGATCATTATTTCTTTTTTGCGTGGCGACCCTCAGGACTGGGCATTTTCTCTTGCGCCAGGAGATCCTGCATTAAGTAATATCGATGCGTTTTTCCTGGCGCTCGGATTGCTGTACGATGAGCCTAATTCTGTGGATCAGGCAGAAAAAAATTTGCTGGCTCTTTGTCAGGGTCAGGATGAGATAGAGTTATATTGTCAGAAATTTAGAAAGTGGTCTGTGCTCACTCAATGGAATGAATCTGCGCTGGCAGCTATGTTCAGAAAGGGTCTCTCTGAAGCCCTTAAGCATGTCATGGTGGGATTTCCTATGCCTGCTGGTTTGAATGAGTCTATGTCTTTGGCCATTCAGATTGGTCGACGCTTGCGTGAGCGTAAATCTGTGCACCATTTGGCGGTATTACCTGAGCTTAAACCTGAGCCTATGCAGTGCGATAGGACTTTGACCAGAGTTGAACGGCAAGAACACAGACGTCTGAATGGGCTGTGTTTCTACTGTGGTGATTCCACTCATGCTATCTCTGATTGTCCTAAGCGCACTAAGCTGTTCACTAGGTTTGCCACCATTGGTACAGTACAGTCAAAATTTCTTCTGTCCGTTACCTTGATCTGCTCTTTGTCATCGTATTCTGTCATGGCATTTGTGGATTCAGGCGCTGCCCTGAATTTTATGGACTTGGAGTATGCTAAGCATTGTGGGTTTTTCTTGGAGCCCTTGCAGTGTCCTATTCCATTGAGAGGAATTGATGCTACGCCTTTGGCCAAGAATAAGCCTCAGTACTGGACCCAGCTGACCATGTGCATGGCTCCTTCACATCAGGAGGTTATTCGATTTCTGGTGTTGCATAATCTGCATGATGTGGTCGTGTTGGGGTTGCCATGGCTACAAGTCCATAATCCAGTATTAGATTGGAAATCTATGTCGGTGTCCAGCTGGGGTTGTCAGGGGGTACATGGTGATGTTCCATTTCTGTCAATTTCGTCATCCACCCCTTCTGAGGTTCCAGAGTTCTTGTCTGATTACCGGGATGTATTTGATGAGCCCAAGTCCGATGCCCTACCTCCGCATAGGGATTGTGATTGTGCTATCAATTTGATTCCTGGTAGTAAGTTCCCAAAAGGCCGATTGTTTAATTTATCTGTGCCTGAGCACGCCGCTATGCGCAGTTATGTGAAGGAGTCCCTGGAGAAAGGGCATATTCGCCCGTCATCGTCGCCATTAGGAGCAGGGTTCTTTTTTGTAGCCAAAAATGATGGTTCGCTGAGACCTTGTATAGATTACCGCCTTCTAAATAAGATCACGGTTAAATTTCAGTACCCCTTGCAGTTGTTATCTGATTTGTTTGCTCGGATTAAGGGGGCTAGTTGGTTCACCAAGATAGATCTTCGTGGTGCGTATAATCTTGTGCGAATTAAGCGAGGCGATGAATGGAAAACTGCATTTAATACGCCCGAGGGTCATTTTGAGTATCTAGTAATGCCATTCGGACTTGCCAATGCTCCATCAGTGTTTCAGTCCTTTATGCATGACATCTTCCGAGAGTACCTGGATAAATTCCTGATTGTGTACTTGGATGACATTTTGATCTTCTCGGATGATTGGGAGTCTCATGTGAAGTAGGTCAGAACGGTTTTTCAGGTCCTGCGTGCTAATTCTTTGTTTGTGAAGGGATCAAAGTGTCTCTTTGGTGTGCAGAAGGTTTCATTTTTGGGGTTCATCTTTTCCCCTTCTTCTATCGAGATGGATCCTGTTAAGGTCCAAGCCATCCATGATTGGACTCAGCCGACATCTCTGAAAAGTCTGCAAAAGTTCCTGGGCTTTGCTAATTTTTATCGTCGCTTCATCTGAAATTTTTCTAGTATTGCTAAACCATTGACCGATTTGACCAAGAAGGGTGCTGATGTGGTCAATTGGTCTTCTGCTGCTGTGGAAGCTTTTCAAGAGTTGAAGCGTTGTTTTTCTTCTGCCCCTGTGTTGTGTCAACCAGATGTTTCGCTTCCGTTCCAGGTCGAGGTTGATGCTTCTGAGATTGGAGCAGGGGCTGTTTTGTCGCAGAGAGGTTCTGATTGCTCAGTGATGAAACCGTGCGCCTTCTTTTCCAGGAAGTTTTCGCCTGCTGAGCGAAATTATGATGTGGGCAACCGAGAGTTGCTGGCCATGAAGTGGGCATTCGAGGAGTGGCGTCATTGGCTTGAAGGAGCTAAGCATCGCGTGGTGGTCTTGACTGATCATAAGAACTTGACTTATCTCGAGTCCGCCAAGAGGTTGAATCCTAGACAAGCTCGTTGGTCGTTGTTTTTTGCCCATTTTGACTTTGTGATTTCTTACCTTTCGGGCTCTAAAAATGTGAAGGCCGATGCTCTGTCTAGGAGTTTTGTGCCCGACTCTCCGGGTGTATCTGAGCCGGCGGGTATCCTCAAAGAGGGAGCAATTGTGTCTGCCATCTCCCCTGATTTGCGGCGAGTGCTGCAAAAATTTCAGGCTAATAAACCTGATCGTTGTCCAGCGGAGAAACTGTTTGTCCCTGATAGGTGGACGAATAAAGTTATCTCTGAGGTTCATTGTTCAGTCTTGGCTGGTCATCCTGGAATCTTTGGTACCAGAGAGTTAGTGGCTAGATCCTTTTGGTGGCCATCTCTGTCGCGGGATGTGCGTACTTTTGTGCAGTCCTGTGGGATTTGTGCTCGAGCTAAGCCCTGCTGTTCTCGTGCCAGTGGGTTGCTTTTGCCCTTGCCAGTCCCGAAGAGGCCTTGGACACATATTTCTATGGATTTTATTTCAGATCTTCCCGTTTCTCAAAAGATATCAGTCATTTGGGTGGTCTGTGATCGCTTTTCTAAGATGGTCCATTTGGTATCCTTGTCTAAATTGCCTTCCTCCTCTGATTTGGTGCCATTGTTCTTCCAGCATGTGGTTCGTTTACATGGCATTCCAGAGAATATCGTTTCTGACAGAGGTTCCCAGTTTGTTTCGAGGTTTTGGCGAGCTTTTTGTGGTAGGATGGGCATTGACTTGTCTTTTTCCTCGGCTTTCCATCCTCAGACTAATGGCCAGACCGAACGAACCAATCAGACCTTGGAAACATATCTGAGATGTTTTGTTTCTGCTGATCAGGATGACTGGGTGTCCTTTTTGCCTTTGGCTGAGTTCGCCCTTAATAATCGGGCTAGCTCGGCTACCTTGGTTTCGCCATTTTTCTGCAACTCTGGGTTCCATCCTCGTTTCTCGTCAGGACAGGTTGAGTCTTCGGACTGTCCTGGTGTGGATACTGTGGTGGACAGGTTGCAGCAGATTTGGACTCAGGTAGTGGACAATTTGACCTTGTCCCAGGAGAAGGCTCAACGTTTTGCTAATCGCAGACGCTGTGTGGGTCCCTGACTTCGTGTTGGGGATCTGGTTTGGTTATCTTCTCGTCATATTCCTATGAAGGTTTCCTCTCCTAAGTTTAAACCTCGTTTCATTGGTCCATATAGGATTTCTGAGGTTCTTAATCCTGTGTCTTTTCATCTGACCCTTCCAGATTCTTTTTCCATACATAACGTATTCCATAGGTCATTGTTGCTGAGATACGTGGCACCTATGGTTCCTTCTGTTGACCCTCCTGCCCCGGTTTTGGTGGAGGGGGAGTTGGAGTATATTGTGGAGAAGATTTTGGATTCTCGTGTTTCAAGACGGAAACTCCAGTATCTGGTTAAGTGGAAGGGTTATGCTCAGGAAGATAATTCCTGGGTCTTTGCCTCTGATGTCCATGCTCCCGATCTTGTTCGTGCCTTTCATGTGGCTCATCCTGGTCGGCCTGGGGGCTCTGGTGAGGGTTCGGTGACCCCTCCTCAAGGGGGGGGTACTGTTGTGAATTCTGTGGCAGAGCTCCCTCCTGTGGTCACAAGTGGTACTTCGGCTGATTCTCTCTGTAAGCTTCCGTTGGTGGAGGGAAGTGGTACTGCGGCTTCTGAGTTTCCTCCCTCAGGTGATGTGGTGAGGTCGTTAGGTGCTGCTCTACTTAACTCCACCTAGTGCTTTGATCCTGGCTTCCTGGCAATATTCCAGTATTGGACTTGTTTTCCTCCTGGATCGTTCCTGTGGCCTGCTGCTCTGTATAGCTAAGTTTTCCTTTGCTATTTTGTTTGCTTTTCTTCTGTCCAGCTTATCTATTTGTTTGCTGGAAGCTCTGGGACGCAGAGGGTGTACCTCCGTGCCGTTAGTTCGGTACGGAGGGTCTTTTTGCCCCCTTTGCGTGGTTTTTAGGGTTTTGTGTTGACCGCAAAGTTACCTTTCCTATCCTCACTCTGTTCAGAAAGTCGGGCCTCACTTTGCTAAATCTATTTCATTTCTACGTTTGTCTTTTCATCTTACTCACAGTCATTATATGTGGGGGGCTGCCTTTTCCTTTGGGGTATTTCTCTGAGGCAAGGTAGGCTTATTTTCCATCTTCAGGCTAGCTAGTTTCTCAGGCTGTGCCGAGTTGCATAGGTAGCGTTAGGCGCAATCCACGGCTGCCTCTAGTGTTGTTGGATAGGATTAGGGATTGCGGTCAACAGAGTTCCCACGTCTCAGAGCTCGTTCTATGTTTCTGGATTATTGTCAGATCACTGTATGTGCTCTGACCTCTATGTTCACTGTGGTACTGAATTGCCTAATCATAACAGGGACCCGTCTGGTTGGAACCGGAGAGCATCCCATTCAAAGACCACCTTTCGGGACTCAAGTCTATCGGGAGTGTGAGGAGTGGCCTAATAAATAGAACCTTTTGCTCCCCCTGGTGGCCGGAGTGTGAAGTATAATGTGTGCTGGTGATACCTGGTCAGATGAACTCCTTTAGTGCCATTAGACGAACCATCACTCCCCTTAGTGGCAGAGCGACATTATTGCAACGACCAGGTCTCTGGGGCGCTGCACTCCCCCCTGGTTAAATCCAGTACTCCTGGACTGGGAAGAAGAACAACAATACATGTTAGCAAAAGACATGCAAATTTTTGAAATGCAAGGAAAATATAACAATGCTTCCCTTTATGGGAGGTGAGGACACTTGAATGTTACAAACGAAAACAAGGTTAAATATTTTAAATAACACTCTGACTATACATAACTTCTGGTACCCTGCCGGGTATTCTACTAAGTGCAAATTCTGAACAATAATTTCACTTCTCCTTTAAGGGCGTATAGGCTGAACCCACTAAAGGCTTACTATAAAGTACTTTAATGCAAACTCAACTTTTTCTTTATTTTCTAACTTCACAAATGCAGGACCGCCTAGCTCCTTGGCTGGGCCTACTGTCATTGTCGCAATCAACCATCTTTCTATGGTTCTCAGGAGGACTGTCTAACCCCTACGGGTTCACTATGTTGGAATTCGACTTTCAACTTTTCCTGTCCTCAATCTCTAGTAACATTATTAACAGTTCCTAAATCTCAACATTATTACAATTTTAACTTTCTTAAGGCAACATTATACTTAAGTGCAACATGTGAACATTCCCTTTAAGAGGGAACCAAGTCTCTTTGAGGTAGTGCAGATTCTCTATATCTGCAAGTCCATTAGAAAGCAAGAACTTCTGCGCTGTATTCAAAAACAGTCTCTTCACAAAGCCTTCTTTCTTTGTAACACCAGTAGAGGGCACCTTTAAGAAGGTGCAAACTATTTACAACACAGTTTGTGAATCATTCACCATCCATGATTCGGCAGTCTTTTAAAACACTGATGGCAAACAAACAAGCCAAAAACAATAGGGTCCCGGATAAACGAAGGGACCCCTTTTAGAACAACCCTGGACGGGTCCAAGTAGCAAAAGAGCAGGAAACAGTTAACTATGTACATTTGTCAGGTCTTTGAGGTTTATTTCTATAGCAGGTGACAGGACATCAGCCGGTAGTGACCACTTCCTGACCGGGGAAGGTCTGGCTCCGTGCTCTCATCCAATGCTGTCCTGACGTCTGTGGGTTGTTTCTCAGGCATACTAGTCATTAGTGGTCTGAGTACGAACGGCGGTGCCGGTGGCAGACCCCGCAAGCAGGACACTACACGCCGGAGTAGCAGTGCTGGGTCCTCCGGGGTCGGGGGTCGGCGGAGTACTGTTACCAGTTTCAGTCGTGATCGTAGATGGCGCGACCACAAGCGCACATCTTTGACTCTCTTGGCATACCATCCTCGCTCACTCCAGTGGCGAGTATAAGTCACATGGTCCCCTCTGTACAAGTTTCGGGTAGGAGGTACACTGTGGGACTGGGGTTCTACATTACAGCTAGTCACGAAGACTTCAGTCAGCAGTCCTGGCTCCAGTATAAATCCACAACCCCTTCCCAGGTGGAAGGCCAGCACTATCCACTGTTTCACCAAACTCTCAGGGCAGCAGTTGACGAAGGGCGTCCGTGCCTCTGGTCAGGCAGCCTGTTCTGTTTGTCCTTGGTCTTTCCATTGTGAAATCAAGCTTCGTCTATACTGCTCCCAGGTGAGCCTGATGACATAAGAGCCCTCCTATCGGGACCTGTTGTGAATTCTGTGGCAGAGCTCCCTCCTGTGGTCACAAGTGGTACTTCGGCTGATTCTCTCTGTAAGCTTCCGTTGGTGGAGGGAAGTGGTACTGCGGCTTCTGAGTTTCCTCCCTCAGGTGATGTGGTGAGGTCGTTAGGTGCTGCTCTACTTAACTCCACGTAGTGCTTTGATCCTGGCTTCCTGGCAATGTTCCAGTATTGGACTTGTTTTCCTCCTGGATCGTTCCTGTGGCCTGCTGCTCTGCATAGCTAAGTTTTCCTTTGCTATTTTGTTTACTTTTCTTCTGTCCAGCTTATCTATTTGTTTGCTGGAAGCTCTGGGACGCAGAGGGTGTACCTCCGTGCCGTTAGTTCGGTACAGAGGGTCTTTTTGCCCCCTTTGCGTGGTTTTTAGGATTTTGTGTTGACCGCAAAGTTACCTTTCCTATCCTCGCTCTGTTCAGAAAGTCGGGCCTCACTTTGCTAAATCTATTTCATTTCTACGTTTGTCTTTTCATCTTACTCACAGTCATTATATGTGGGGGGCTGCCTTTTCCTTTGGGGTATTTCTCTGAGGCAAGGTAGGCTTATTTTCCATCTTCAGGCTAGCTAGTTTCTCAGGCTGTGCCGAGTTGCATAGGTAGCGTTAGGCGCAATCCACGGCTGCCTCTAGTGTTGTTGGATAGGATTAGGGATTGCGGTCAACAGAGTTCCCACGTCTCAGAGCTCGTTCTATGTTTTTGGATTATTGTGAGATCACTGTATGTGCTCTGACCTCTATGTTCACTGTGGTACTGAATTGCCTAATCATAACAGTACAGGAAGCCAAGTACTAATGATTCTCAATAGAGGGAAAAAAGAAGTTCTGAGACCATTTTGTTTTCTCTGCACTGTGTTTTGCCTTTTTTTCCCCTAGACATTTGGGTGGTTCAGGACACAGGTGTAGCAATGGACATTAGAAGTCTGTCTTCATGTGTGGATCAGCTCTCGGCAAGAGTACAAAATATTCAAGACACTATTGATCAGAAATCTATGTTAGAACCAAGAATTCCTATTCCTGATTTGTTTTTTGGTGATAGAACTAAGTTTCTGAGTTTCAAAAATAATTGTAACCTATTTCTGGCCTTGAAACCTCGCTCCTCTGGTGATCCAGTTCAACAGGTTTTGATCATTATTTCTTTTTTGCGTGGCGACCCTCAGGACTGGGCATTTTCTCTTGCGCCAGGAGATCCTGCATTAAGTAATATCGATGCGTTTTTCCTGGCGCTCGGATTGCTGTACGATGAGCCTAATTCTGTGGATCAGGCAGAAAAAAATTTGCTGGCTCTTTGTCAGGGTCAGGATGAGATAGAGTTATATTGTCAGAAATTTAGAAAGTGGTCTGTGCTCACTCAATGGAATGAATCTGCGCTGGCAGCTATGTTCAGAAAGGGTCTCTCTGAAGCCCTTAAGCATGTCATGGTGGGATTTCCTATGCCTGCTGGTTTGAATGAGTCTATGTCTTTGGCCATTCAGATTGGTCGACGCTTGCGTGAGCGTAAATCTGTGCACCATTTGGCGGTATTACCTGAGCTTAAACCTGAGCCTATGCAGTGCGATAGGACTTTGACCAGAGTTGAACGGCAAGAACACAGACGTCTGAATGGGCTGTGTTTCTACTGTGGTGATTCCACTCATGCTATCTCTGATTGTCCTAAGCGCACTAAGCTGTTCACTAGGTTTGCCACCATTGGTACAGTACAGTCAAAATTTCTTCTGTCCGTTACCTTGATCTGCTCTTTGTCATCGTATTCTGTCATGGCATTTGTGGATTCAGGCGCTGCCCTGAATTTTATGGACTTGGAGTATGCTAAGCATTGTGGGTTTTTCTTGGAGCCCTTGCAGTGTCCTATTCCATTGAGAGGAATTGATGCTACGCCTTTGGCCAAGAATAAGCCTCAGTACTGGACCCAGCTGACCATGTGCATGGCTCCTTCACATCAGGAGGTTATTCGATTTCTGGTGTTGCATAATCTGCATGATGTGGTCGTGTTGGGGTTGCCATGGCTACAAGTCCATAATCCAGTATTAGATTGGAAATCTATGTCGGTGTCCAGCTGGGGTTGTCAGGGGGTACATGGTGATGTTCCATTTCTGTCAATTTCGTCATCCACCCCTTCTGAGGTTCCAGAGTTCTTGTCTGATTACCGGGATGTATTTGATGAGCCCAAGTCCGATGCCCTACCTCCGCATAGGGATTGTGATTGTGCTATCAATTTGATTCCTGGTAGTAAGTTCCCAAAAGGCCGATTGTTTAATTTATCTGTGCCTGAGCACGCCGCTATGCGCAGTTATGTGAAGGAGTCCCTGGAGAAAGGGCATATTCGCCCGTCATCGTCGCCATTAGGAGCAGGGTTCTTTTTTGTAGCCAAAAATGATGGTTCGCTGAGACCTTGTATAGATTACCGCCTTCTAAATAAGATCACGGTTAAATTTCAGTACCCCTTGCAGTTGTTATCTGATTTGTTTGCTCGGATTAAGGGGGCTAGTTGGTTCACCAAGATAGATCTTCGTGGTGCGTATAATCTTGTGCGAATTAAGCGAGGCGATGAATGGAAAACTGCATTTAATACGCCCGAGGGTCATTTTGAGTATCTAGTAATGCCATTCGGACTTGCCAATGCTCCATCAGTGTTTCAGTCCTTTATGCATGACATCTTCCGAGAGTACCTGGATAAATTCCTGATTGTGTACTTGGATGACATTTTGATCTTCTCGGATGATTGGGAGTCTCATGTGAAGTAGGTCAGAACGGTTTTTCAGGTCCTGCGTGCTAATTCTTTGTTTGTGAAGGGATCAAAGTGTCTCTTTGGTGTGCAGAAGGTTTCATTTTTGGGGTTCATCTTTTCCCCTTCTTCTATCGAGATGGATCCTGTTAAGGTCCAAGCCATCCATGATTGGACTCAGCCGACATCTCTGAAAAGTCTGCAAAAGTTCCTGGGCTTTGCTAATTTTTATCGTCGCTTCATCTGAAATTTTTCTAGTATTGCTAAACCATTGACCGATTTGACCAAGAAGGGTGCTGATGTGGTCAATTGGTCTTCTGCTGCTGTGGAAGCTTTTCAAGAGTTGA
Source organism: Ranitomeya imitator (assembly GCF_032444005.1). Classification (NCBI taxonomy): domain Eukaryota; kingdom Metazoa; phylum Chordata; class Amphibia; order Anura; family Dendrobatidae; genus Ranitomeya; species Ranitomeya imitator. Next base: position 334,751,823 of record NC_091283.1, on the reverse strand, counting down.
AGCGTTGTTTTTCTTCTGCCCCTGTGTTGTGTCAACCAGATGTTTCGCTTCCGTTCCAGGTCGAGGTTGATGCTTCTGAGATTGGAGCAGGGGCTGTTTTGTCGCAGAGAGGTTCTGATTGCTCAGTGATGAAACCGTGCGCCTTCTTTTCCAGGAAGTTTTCGCCTGCTGAGCGAAATTATGATGTGGGCAACCGAGAGTTGCTGGCCATGAAGTGGGCATTCGAGGAGTGGCGTCATTGGCTTGAAGGAGCTAAGCATCGCGTGGTGGTCTTGACTGATCATAAGAACTTGACTTATCTCGAGTCCGCCAAGAGGTTGAATCCTAGACAAGCTCGTTGGTCGTTGTTTTTTGCCCATTTTGACTTTGTGATTTCTTACCTTTCGGGCTCTAAAAATGTGAAGGCCGATGCTCTGTCTAGGAGTTTTGTGCCCGACTCTCCGGGTGTATCTGAGCCGGCGGGTATCCTCAAAGAGGGAGCAATTGTGTCTGCCATCTCCCCTGATTTGCGGCGAGTGCTGCAAAAATTTCAGGCTAATAAACCTGATCGTTGTCCAGCGGAGAAACTGTTTGTCCCTGATAGGTGGACGAATAAAGTTATCTCTGAGGTTCATTGTTCAGTCTTGGCTGGTCATCCTGGAATCTTTGGTACCAGAGAGTTAGTGGCTAGATCCTTTTGGTGGCCATCTCTGTCGCGGGATGTGCGTACTTTTGTGCAGTCCTGTGGGATTTGTGCTCGAGCTAAGCCCTGCTGTTCTCGTGCCAGTGGGTTGCTTTTGCCCTTGCCAGTCCCGAAGAGGCCTTGGACACATATTTCTATGGATTTTATTTCAGATCTTCCCGTTTCTCAAAAGATATCAGTCATTTGGGTGGTCTGTGATCGCTTTTCTAAGATGGTCCATTTGGTATCCTTGTCTAAATTGCCTTCCTCCTCTGATTTGGTGCCATTGTTCTTCCAGCATGTGGTTCGTTTACATGGCATTCCAGAGAATATCGTTTCTGACAGAGGTTCCCAGTTTGTTTCGAGGTTTTGGCGAGCTTTTTGTGGTAGGATGGGCATTGACTTGTCTTTTTCCTCGGCTTTCCATCCTCAGACTAATGGCCAGACCGAACGAACCAATCAGACCTTGGAAACATATCTGAGATGTTTTGTTTCTGCTGATCAGGATGACTGGGTGTCCTTTTTGCCTTTGGCTGAGTTCGCCCTTAATAATCGGGCTAGCTCGGCTACCTTGGTTTCGCCATTTTTCTGCAACTCTGGGTTCCATCCTCGTTTCTCGTCAGGACAGGTTGAGTCTTCGGACTGTCCTGGTGTGGATACTGTGGTGGACAGGTTGCAGCAGATTTGGACTCAGGTAGTGGACAATTTGACCTTGTCCCAGGAGAAGGCTCAACGTTTTGCTAATCGCAGACGCTGTGTGGGTCCCTGACTTCGTGTTGGGGATCTGGTTTGGTTATCTTCTCGTCATATTCCTATGAAGGTTTCCTCTCCTAAGTTTAAACCTCGTTTCATTGGTCCATATAGGATTTCTGAGGTTCTTAATCCTGTGTCTTTTCATCTGACCCTTCCAGATTCTTTTTCCATACATAACGTATTCCATAGGTCATTGTTGCTGAGATACGTGGCACCTATGGTTCCTTCTGTTGACCCTCCTGCCCCGGTTTTGGTGGAGGGGGAGTTGGAGTATATTGTGGAGAAGATTTTGGATTCTCGTGTTTCAAGACGGAAACTCCAGTATCTGGTTAAGTGGAAGGGTTATGCTCAGGAAGATAATTCCTGGGTCTTTGCCTCTGATGTCCATGCTCCCGATCTTGTTCGTGCCTTTCATGTGGCTCATCCTGGTCGGCCTGGGGGCTCTGGTGAGGGTTCGGTGACCCCTCCTCAAGGGGGGGGTACTGTTGTGAATTCTGTGGCAGAGCTCCCTCCTGTGGTCACAAGTGGTACTTCGGCTGATTCTCTCTGTAAGCTTCCGTTGGTGGAGGGAAGTGGTACTGCGGCTTCTGAGTTTCCTCCCTCAGGTGATGTGGTGAGGTCGTTAGGTGCTGCTCTACTTAACTCCACCTAGTGCTTTGATCCTGGCTTCCTGGCAATATTCCAGTATTGGACTTGTTTTCCTCCTGGATCGTTCCTGTGGCCTGCTGCTCTGTATAGCTAAGTTTTCCTTTGCTATTTTGTTTGCTTTTCTTCTGTCCAGCTTATCTATTTGTTTGCTGGAAGCTCTGGGACGCAGAGGGTGTACCTCCGTGCCGTTAGTTCGGTACGGAGGGTCTTTTTGCCCCCTTTGCGTGGTTTTTAGGGTTTTGTGTTGACCGCAAAGTTACCTTTCCTATCCTCACTCTGTTCAGAAAGTCGGGCCTCACTTTGCTAAATCTATTTCATTTCTACGTTTGTCTTTTCATCTTACTCACAGTCATTATATGTGGGGGGCTGCCTTTTCCTTTGGGGTATTTCTCTGAGGCAAGGTAGGCTTATTTTCCATCTTCAGGCTAGCTAGTTTCTCAGGCTGTGCCGAGTTGCATAGGTAGCGTTAGGCGCAATCCACGGCTGCCTCTAGTGTTGTTGGATAGGATTAGGGATTGCGGTCAACAGAGTTCCCACGTCTCAGAGCTCGTTCTATGTTTCTGGATTATTGTCAGATCACTGTATGTGCTCTGACCTCTATGTTCACTGTGGTACTGAATTGCCTAATCATAACAGGGACCCGTCTGGTTGGAACCGGAGAGCATCCCATTCAAAGACCACCTTTCGGGACTCAAGTCTATCGGGAGTGTGAGGAGTGGCCTAATAAATAGAACCTTTTGCTCCCCCTGGTGGCCGGAGTGTGAAGTATAATGTGTGCTGGTGATACCTGGTCAGATGAACTCCTTTAGTGCCATTAGACGAACCATCACTCCCCTTAGTGGCAGAGCGACATTATTGCAACGACCAGGTCTCTGGGGCGCTGCACTCCCCCCTGGTTAAATCCAGTACTCCTGGACTGGGAAGAAGAACAACAATACATGTTAGCAAAAGACATGCAAATTTTTGAAATGCAAGGAAAATATAACAATGCTTCCCTTTATGGGAGGTGAGGACACTTGAATGTTACAAACGAAAACAAGGTTAAATATTTTAAATAACACTCTGACTATACATAACTTCTGGTACCCTGCCGGGTATTCTACTAAGTGCAAATTCTGAACAATAATTTCACTTCTCCTTTAAGGGCGTATAGGCTGAACCCACTAAAGGCTTACTATAAAGTACTTTAATGCAAACTCAACTTTTTCTTTATTTTCTAACTTCACAAATGCAGGACCGCCTAGCTCCTTGGCTGGGCCTACTGTCATTGTCGCAATCAACCATCTTTCTATGGTTCTCAGGAGGACTGTCTAACCCCTACGGGTTCACTATGTTGGAATTCGACTTTCAACTTTTCCTGTCCTCAATCTCTAGTAACATTATTAACAGTTCCTAAATCTCAACATTATTACAATTTTAACTTTCTTAAGGCAACATTATACTTAAGTGCAACATGTGAACATTCCCTTTAAGAGGGAACCAAGTCTCTTTGAGGTAGTGCAGATTCTCTATATCTGCAAGTCCGTTAGAAAGCAAGAACTTCTGCGCTGTATTCAAAAACAGTCTCTTCACAAAGCCTTCTTTCTTTGTAACACCAGTAGAGGGCACTTTTAAGAAGGTGCGAACTATTTACAACACAGTTTGTGAATCATTCACCATCCATGATTCGGCAGTCTTTTAAAACACTGATGGCAAACAAACAAGCCAAAAACAATAGGGTCCCGGATAAACGAAGGGACCCCTTTTAGAACAACCCTGGATGGGTCCAAGTAGCAAAAGAGCAGGAAACAGTTAACTATGTACATTTGTCAGGTCTTTGAGGTTTATTTCTATAGCAGGTGACAGGACATCAGCCGGTAGTGACCACTTCCTGACCGGGGAAGGTCTGGCTCCGTGCTCTCATCCAATGCTGTCCTGACGTCTGTGGGTTGTTTCTCAGGCATACTAGTCATTAGTGGTCTGAGTACGAACGGCGGTGCCGGTGGCAGACCCCGCAAGCAGGACACCACACGCCGGAGTAGCAGTGCTGGGTCCTCCGGGGTCGGCGGAGTACTGTTACCAGTTTCAGTCGTGATCGTAGATGGCGCGACCACAAGCGCACATCTTTGACTCTCTTGGCATACCATCCTCGCTCACTCCAGTGGCGAGTATAAGTCACATGGTCCCCTCTGTACAAGTTTCGGGTAGGAGGTACACTGTGGGACTGGGGTTCTACATTACAGCTAGTCACGAAGACTTCAGTCAGCAGTCCTGGCTCCAGTATAAAGCCACAACCCCTTCCCAGGTGGAAGGCCAGCACTATCCCCTGTTTCACCAAACTCTCAGGGCAGCAGTTGACGAGGGGCGTCCGTGCCTCTGGTCAGGCAGCCTGTTCTGTTTGTCCTTGGTCTTTCCATTGTGAAATCAAGCTTCGTCTATACTGCTCCCAGGTGAGCCTGATGACATAAGAGCCCTCCTGTCGGGACCCGTCTGGTTGGAACCGGAGAGCATCCCATTCAAAGACCACCTTTCGGGACTCAAGTCTATCGGGTCACCCAAAGGTGTCGGTAGCAGGGGCAGTATCCCCTTCATGGCGTAAAGGGCCGCCACCACAAGTTCAGCAGCGGGAGACCAGTCATAGATAGGACGGGGAGCGGTCACTGGAGCTGGATTGGTCGGTGGGGCAGTGTCGCTTTTGGTACCTGCGTCTGATGTAGTTCCACCGATGTCGGTCGGCTCCGCTGACGAGGACACTGGAGTCTGCTGCGGCTCTGACCACGGCTCTCCCTGTGCGATCTTCTGGCACAGCTCCGACTTCCATTTCTTCGCCGTCGCCGACCCCACATCTGGAGTCGGGTGGTTCGATGCCTCCTCCGGCAGCTCCAGGAAGTCCGGATCCCCCTTTGGCGGCAAGCCTCCGCTGGGTTGCAGTGATCCTGGGTCACTTCGTCGTCGTTCAGTTACCCGCTGGTCGTCAGCTCTGCTCCTTGATCTGCGGTGGCACACATACGAGGCTCCGCCATTTCCTGGGGTTTGAGCTCCTCCATTCCTGAGCTCGTCATCCTGCAGCCGCAGTCGGAGGGCGCGGTTGCTACTTTTGGCGCCGCTTTCGTGATCTCCTCCTATGGCACGCCCTCCTTCTCCTCCTGCGCTCCTCGTGGCGCGGCAATGGCGGCGGTTTTGGCGGGAATCTTGGCGGCAATTAGCAATACACAGTTTTTGCAATAAATCACGGTTCAAGCACAATTCAATCACAGTTCCAAGGCACACATGACCTGCTTCTCAGGCTTAAGTAGATCCTGTTCGTGACGCCAAGTTGGAGCGACCCCAGATGCAGGGCCGCGGGTTACTCGGTATCGGTCCGCTCGGGCTGAGTTCTGGGGATGTCACGGTGGCTGGACCCGGTCCGTGACCCTGCTAAGGGGCGTCCAATAAAAGGGATGATGAAAGTCATCTAAGGTTTCGTGACGCCACCTGTGGTATTCGGTCAGGGTGACCGACGCTGCTTGGGGTCCACTGGGGTGATGTGATGGCAGCTAGATGGTATACCTTCCCACAGGTGAAGTATATCCCCAGGGCTTCCCAGTAGTGTAGGTGGCGATGGTGTGAGGTGCAGTCAATAACGAGGACACAGGGTTGCAGTCTCTTTACCTCTTTACTGGTGACTTCAGGATCCTCAATCCAGAGCACTGTTAACAGGGCTGTCTGAGACTGGCCGGTCCGAAGGCACATCCAGAGTTCCCTTTGCAGGTGGAAATCGTTGCCTACCACTAACGCCTGTGTGTTGTAGTGCTTCCCTGCTGAGCATTCGGGATAGTCCTCACAACTTCTGTTCTCGTTCTTTCTAGTTCTTTCTCGTTCTTTCTATTCTCCGTCCCCCAAGTCTGTTATGGCTAGGACGCACCCGTTTAACGGGGAGGCTTGGAGCTCTTCCGGGACCCTAGAGATGCCCCTCTCCACGGTTGCCCCCTATGTCTGCTTAGGTGATGTAAGGTAGACAGCCAACCTATAATTAACTGTCCTGCGGTATTTGAAGTAAGGCATAGAGTCAGTTACTTCCTCGGTGTTCCGGTCACCGGCTACGCGCCTCAGTAGGATGTTGTCGTTCTCCAGGCACGACTCCTACTGGCTCTCCTTTGTGCTTGATCTCGTTTCTCACTGTCCACAATATCCTTCGCTTCGTGTCCTTTCTTTAGATGCCGCCGCAAGGTAGTGCAGGCGCGGCTCCGTAACGTTCTGCCTTGTCGCTAGGTACCTGCCAGGTTCCCACGCATGACAGGGACCCCCCTGAATCTCCCCCTGAACTCCTTTAGTGCCATCAGACGTACCATCACTCCCCTTAGTGGCAGAGCGACATTACTGCAACGACCAGGTCTCTGGGGCGCTGCAATATTACAGATGGGAGATTCCAAGAGCGCTAGATTCAGGGGTAATCCTAGTGCTGACTGAGCCCTGCAACTCCATCTAAGAGAGTGGCCACAACCCCAGACGATGCAGCGGCCGGAGCAATGTTATTGATTGAGGGAATTTCTGAGAGCAGCAAATTAATAAGAATGTTTTACCGGAACCTCCTGGGGCATCAAGGAAAACAGTCTCCTATTCCCACCTAGAATCTGAGCCATAATTGCCAAATACCCCGATCTGTGGTCATCAACCAGAAGAGGCTTATTTACTGGGACAAATCCTCTCATCTTTCCCAAATCCTGGCTTTTCTCCCAGAATATCTCTGCCCATAACACAAAGGCTGGTGGAGCTGGTGCCGGTAACCTAATGCCATTAGAGGGTCACTACTGATACATTGGCTCCGTTCTTCTAGAGTCAGGAGGACTTTGGTGAATCTGTCGGCAGTGACATTTATGTTTAAGTCCGGATTACCTCTTCTGTGCTCTCTATGAAGATCTTCTCTAGGATATTCTGTGTATTTGTCCCACAGAGCCCGGGGATTGGAAGGTGCACAGGTTGTAGTTATTATAGGGAGCAGGTTAGAAGATGATGTGGAAAGCGAGTGAGGGACGCCTCCTGCAATGTCAGGTCCCAGTGTGGACCATCCTCCATCAGACCACGCTTTTGGCATGGCCTCCCTGTAAGTGTTTGTTGGTTCAGTTGTATGTACAGAAGACGCTCGCTTTCCACCTTGGCATACAGATCTACGATACATTGATGAGAAAGTTGCCTCCATTGTCTGATCATTATTTGGTAGGTGTAGACGTCCATAGCTGATATTTTATTGCTTGGTTTATTGGTCGGCCTCGTAGTGTTGGGATCAGTCTGCGTTAGATTATAGTGATCGCCATCTTGGCCATTCCACAATATTATAGGATATTGCAGAGCATCATATGATCTATGTGTTTCTGTAATATGTTGAACATGTTCTCTCCGTCACTGAATAATAATATCTCGGCTTAGAAAGTCCCGTCCAACCATTACAATAGTTACTTCATTAACACTGGGGGAAGTAAATCTCCTTTTGTGCCACCAATCGGTGTCTTGTCGGCTCTTATTACAACCTGATATTCCGTATTTGGCATTCTTTATAAGGCTGTATTACAAAGGTTTAAAGATTGTGTTGATGGAAAAATCTGTGCAGATTCAGCAAAATTCAAAACAATGTCTTTTTGTCTCAGGTATAACTTCATAACACCGATCAGCTTGTATCTGTTCATCTCCCAAACAGTAAATTCTAAAAATGTTGGGTTTTGATTTGCTACAAGAAGCATCAGACCTATTTCGTGATGTGTTTGTCACAGTCAGACTGTTCTAGCTGTCCATAGCAACCAATCAGAGCTCAGCTTTCACTTTACGTCAGTAGCTTCAATGCTGAAAACTGCGCTCTGGTTGCTATAGGTAACCAGAATGATCTTACTGTGAGGTAATTCTCATAAATGAGGCCCCAGTTACTTCTGCAACAGCCGATGCTATAATTACAGATTTTAGAGCGACTTATCAGGTTGCCTTAGCGACAATATGGTTGCTGCCCCTTTAAGGCTACTTTCACACTTCCGTCGGTTGGGCTACGTCGCAATGCGTCGTTTTGGAGAAAAAACGCATCCTGCAAAGTTGCCCGCAGGATGTGTCTTTTTCTCCACAGACTTGCATTAGCGACGTATGGCCACACGTCGCATCCATCGTGCCACGGATGTGTCGTGTTTTGGCAGATTGTCGGCACAAAAAAGTTCAATGTAACTTTTTGGGGGGCGACGATTTTTCCCCAATTTTCGACCGCGCATGCGCTGCCAAAACTCCGCCCCCTCCTCCCCGCTCATCACAATGGGCAGCGGATGCGTTGTAAAACTGCATCTGCTGCCCACGTTGTGTTAAATTTAGCGACGGAAGTGTGAAAGTAGCCTAAGAGTGACTCTTTGGGCCCTCTCCCTCTAAATCTTTAGGACCTTTTGGGCAACAACTGTCAAAAATGTGGTTTTGTATTCCACGGGCTACTACACACAGATTTTCTGCTTTATAAATACAGATTTAAAGAAAACTAAATACTGTAAAATGATAAATCTCCTCATATGTTTCCCTTATTATCTCCAGTAATTGTATTATTACACAGGATTTTTATGATGTTACATCGGCTCATCTTCTTCTCATTCAGGTCTCTACAATATCGGGTCCTCTCAGTGAAGATCTTCTATAGAAGAGAATTTTTCTGATTTACCCATCAAGGATGGATATGGACAGAGACAAGATGGCGGAGAGGATATTACACCTCACCCTAGAGATCCTCTTCCGGCTTACTGGAGAGGTGAGAGATTCTGATAACGTCACATTACATCATTTTTATCTATGGGAATAACAGATGGACAGAACTGGAGAGGTGAGGACTCTGGAAATGTCTGTAGTGAGAATTATTAATGTGTCTCTCCATAACCAGGATTACACAGTAGTGAAGAAGACCTCTAGTGAGCGCTGTCAGGACCCTGTGTCTGAGGGATGGGGAAGACCCCTGAGCCCAATGACGTGGCCTCCACCTCACCCCCTGATACATGAGGATATCAATGACCAGAAGATCCTAGAACTCGCCTACAAGATGATTGAGCTGCTGACTGGAGAGGTAACACTGCTGGGAATTCTGGGACAATATACAATAACGCTATGAAGGGATCAGGGGGATGACGGTATCATTGTATGTGAAAAAGATCCAAAAAGGAAAAGCAGTCATATAGTCAAAGTAAATAAATGGGCAAAAAACTTTTAATTAATAACAGATAAAAGAGCACAGCAGGTAAGGGAATTCTTTGTGCCAAAAATCAACATACACAACGGGACAGGTGGAAACATATGTGGGCCATGTAGTTCATACTACCACTACCAGTACAGATTGTAAATGGTCAATAGTTATATGAAAGTATGGGTGCAGTGAACTAGCCACATAAACACTCCTGGTATGATATTCAAAGGCAAATGCAACAAGTGTACATACCAAAAATAAGATGTTAGACCACACGTGCAGCCCCTGTCCACCCCAACGTGCGTTTCGGATAGTTCCATCCTCAGGGGGCGTGTCCACAAATGGTGGACAATTATATAATACTAAGGCCGGAAATGGCAGCGCATCACTCACGACAGAACACCTGCTCACCCGGCAGACAGCGTGGAAACACATGGGGCACCATGTCATCCAACGCCGTCCACGCGGCGATAACAGGAACCGGAAGTGACGCGACTGAGCATACGCAGAATGTCCATAGCGGCCATTTTTGTAAAAGGCACATGGCGTTGGATGACATGGTGCCCCATGTGTTTCCACGCTGTCTGCCGGGTGAGCAGGTGTCCTGTCGTGAGTGATGTGCTTCCATTTCCGGCCTTAATATTATATAATTGTCGTCCACCATTTGTGGACACGCCCCCTGAGGATGGAACTATCCGAAATGCTCGGTGAGGTGGACAGGGTTGAGGTTGATTTCCTTATAGACTGGCTATGTGTTCCATCTATTGTTTGTGGTATGATTGTATGTGTCAGGTTCCTATAAGGTGTCAAGATGTCGCCGTCTATTTCTCCATGGAGGAGTGGGAGTATTTAGAAGGACACAGAGATCTGTACAAGGATGTCATGATGGAGGTTCCCCAGCCCCTCACATCACCAGGTAATAGACAGGACTAAATACACACGGCCTATAATTATCTGTATCTAAAGAATGAATTCAGTCCCTGTATGTGTTTCCTCCAGATCTATCCAGTAAGATGACAACACCAGAGAGATGTCCCCGTCCTCTTCTTCCACAGGACTGTAAACAGGAAGATCCCAATGTTCCTCAGGATCATCAGGTAGATGGAGAGACGGTGTCATGAGATCTCTTCTATGATGTGTAGATGGCTGTGAAGGTCTTGTGCTTCAGTCTTGTTTTATCTCCCAGTATTATATGTTTTATACTTGTGTAATGAGAACGGTGGAGATGGCAGGATTAGAGCTGATCATAGATGTGATTTTTCCATCTGTCTGTGACTTTTACAATATTTGTTTCAGGGTGAAGATCTGACCCATATTAGTACTACAGAGACATATGTGAGGGGCGATGAGCGGTGTAAAGAGGAGATTCCTACATATGACTACCCAGGTGAGTAGTGACCACTAAATGCAGAGAAGTCACAGATTCTTCTCAGTCATCGGCTGTGGCTGCTTTATCGGTGGTGTAGTCTGTCTGTATCACAGACCCCCGGTAGCCGAGACCCCAGAGAATTTTCGATGCTGGGGGCACTATACACTTGTTTCTCAGCACCTTTAAAAAGAGGCGCTGAGGAATAAGTATCCTTAACTGCCACTGTTAAAAGGCATATTGACGGTCGTTAATGGGCTAAAACTGACTAACTTCAAACAGGATTGTGATGAACAATGCAAAAAACATTACCCCTGTGCCATGATATATCTCTAAGCTGTGCTGTGCTGTAATATACATTTATTCACACCTACAGAAGATATTGGTATGGCTCGAGTCCTGGTTTCATGGATTCACTCCACATCATAAATTACATTATGTTTTCAATCCTAAAGAATTCAGATTACTGCACAATCTCTCCTGAAGTGGGGGCGCTAATACTTTACTAATAGCCTATTGCTTTGGAGATAAATGGATCTACTTATAAAAACAGATAATATATTTCCGATCCATTAGAACATGTGTTGGCTGTCCATTAGACCTTCTCTGAAGCGTTTCTGATTCTCACTTTGCAGGTTACCATTGTGCATTTCTATGTAGTGTTTGCGACCCCTGAATACGTGTTATTCTTTTTATTGGTGTTTTATACAGTGAGTACAGAAAGCATTCAGACCCCTTTAAATTTTTAACTCTTTGTTTCATTGCAGCCATTTGGTAAATTCATTTTTTTTTCTCATTAATGTACACACTTCACTCCATCTTGACTGAAAAAACAAACAAACAGAAATTTAGACATTTTTGCAAATGTATTAAAAAAGAAAAACTGAAATATCACATGGTCAAAAGTATTCAAACCCTTTGCTCAGTATTGAGTAGAAGAACCCTTTTGAGCTTGTACAGCCATTAGATTTCTTGAGAATGATGCAACAAGTTTTTCACACCTGGATTTGGGGATCCCCGGCCATTCTTCCTTGCAGATCCTCTCCAGTTCCATCAGGTTGGAAGGTGAACGTTGGTGGACAGCCATTTTCATGTTTCTCCAGAGATGCTCAATTGGGTTTAGGTCAGGGCTCTGGCTGGGCCAGTCAAGAATGGTCACAGAGTTGTTCTGAAGCCACTCCTTTGTTATTTTAGCTGTGTGTTTAGGGTTATTGTCTTGTTGGAAGGTGAACCTTTGGCCAAGTCTGAGGTCCAGAACAATCTGGAAGAGGTTTTCATCCAGGATAACTCTGTACTTGGCCACATTCATGTTTCCTTCAATGACAACCAGTCGTCCTGTCCCTGCAGCTGAAAAACACCTCCATAGCATGATGCTGCCACCACCATGCTTCACTGTTGGGATTGTATTGGGCAGTGATGAGCAGTGCCTGGTTTTCTCCACACATACCACTTAGAATTATTTGCAAAAAGGTCTATCTTCGTCTCATCAGATCAGAGAATCTTATTTCTCATAGTCTGGGAGTCCTTCATGTGTTTTTTTTTTTTAGCAAACTCTAATCTAGCCTGACTGGTGGAGGGCTGCAGTGATAGTTGACTTTGTGGAACTTTTTCCCATCTCCCTACTGCATCTCTGGTGCTCGGCCACAGTGATCTTGGGGTTTTTCTTTACGTCGCTCACCAAAGCTCTTCTCCCATGTTTGCTCAGTTTGGCTGGACGGCCAGGTCTAGGAAGACTTCTGGTGGTCCCAAACTTCTTACATTTAATTATGGAGGCCACTGTGCTCTTACGAACCTTGAGTACTGCAGAAATTCTGTTGTAACCTTGGCCAGATCTGTACCTTGCCGCAATTCTGTCTCTGAGCTCGTTGGCCAGTTCCTCTGACCTCATTATTCTCATTTGGTCTGACATGCACTTTGAGCTGTGAGGTCTTATATAGATAACTTTGTGCCTTTCCAAATCAAGGCCTATCAGATTAATTACACACAGCTGCACTCCAATGAAGGAGTAGAACCATCTCAATGAGGTTTTCAAGGAAATGGACAGCATGTGACTTAATATGAGAGTCTGAGCAAAGGATCTGAATACGTATGACCATGTGATATTTCAGTTTTTCTTTTTTATTAAATTTTCAAAAATTTCTTCATTGGTTTTTTTTCAGTCAAGATGGGGTGCAGAGTGTACATTAATGTGAAAAAAATGAACTTTTTTGAATTTACCAAATGGCTGCAATGAAACAAAGAGTGAAAAATTTAAAGGGGTCTGGATACTTTCCGCACCCACTGTACATGTTCCGATATAGTTTTTTGGGTTTTTTTTCATCTTCCTTGTGGTACAACCAATATATCATATGATGCAAGTTGAAGTTTATAAAGGTTTTTATACAATATCCTTTCCGTTTGTCATATCAATTCCTTTCCTTTTTTACCGTATATTCATAAATTACAATTATTTCCACTTTTAAAAAACCTTTTTCAGATAAACCCTTTTTTTGTTTATTTTTCTTACACATTCGAGGAGTTGGTAGATTACTTAACGCGTTACCTCTTTTTAACTACAATTCTATATCTATTCCTATCCAATAGGGATATTGACATTCAAAAGAGATTAAATCTATTTATCAAATCCCATTCTTAAAATGTTGCTTAAACAGGAATAAAGACGAGACCAAGAAACACAGGGATCGGGAGGAAAGGAGCAGATGGTGAACCACGGTTATCCCAGATATCTGGCCAATATCGCCACCTGCTACCATAGACTTTAAGAGTCTCTCTGGACACAATATATACCGCTCAAAAAAAATAAAGGGGACACTTAAACAACGCAATGTAACTCAGTCAATCACACTTTTGTGAATCTATTTTGCCTGCTGTTGTTCAAATAGAACCGACAACAGGTAGAAATGATAGTCAAAGAAACCCCCTATAAAAGATTGGTTCTGCAGGGGGTGGCCACAGGCAATTTCTCTGTTCTCATCTTTTTTGCCAGTTGTTTTGGTCACTTTTGCATTTTGCCATTGCTCTCAGCCCTAGAAGTACAGTCGCATGAGAAGGTGTCTAGAGTGAAACCCACAGTAGTTGCTCAGGTGTTGCAACTCATCCAGGATGTCACATCAATGCAAGCTGTGGCAAGAAAGGTATGCTGTGTCTGTCATCACAGTGTCCAGAGCATGGAGCAGATACCAGGAGACAGGCCAGTACATCAGGCCATAGGAGGGCAACAACTCAGCAGCAGGACCACTACCTCCTCCTTTGCGCAAGGAGGAGCAGTGCCTGAGCCCTGCAAGATGACCTCCAGTAGGCCAAAAACATTCATGTGTCTGCACAAACTGACAGAAACAGACCCCATGTGGGTGGCATGAGGGCCCAATGCCCACAAGTGCGTGTCGTACTTACAGCCCAACACCGTGCAGGGTGATTGGCATTTGCCAGAGAACGCAGAGATTGACAGATTTGACATTGGTGCCCTGTGCTCTTCATGGCTGAGCACATGTGACAGAGTCTGGAGACAACATGCAGAGCGTTTTGCTGCCGCTACATCCTCCAACATGACCGGTTTGCCAGTGGGTCAGTAATGGTGTGGAGAAGTATTTACTTGGAGGGCCGCACAGCCCTCCATGTGGTCGCCAGAGGTACCTTGGCTGCCATTAGGTACCAGGATGAGATCCTTAGACCCATTTTGAGACCATATGCAGGTGCACTTGCCACTGGGTTCCATCCAATGCATGTGTATTGCCCAGAGCGGGGTACTCAGGTCGCCGGGCAGCGTTGGATTGTGGGGGTCATGGGGATGGCGGCCATGCCCCACTATGCTCCAGGGACTTTGAAATAGGGATCAAAAATAAAAAGGAAAGCATAAATTAGAAAGAAGAGTTCATGATGCCAGTTGGAGTGTTCGGCTCTAAGATGGCCGGCACTGCAGATCATCACTGAGGGTAGGTGATCATGGCAGTGCAGGTGTTTAACCTCCTTCAACTAGGGCTGGCCACCAGGGATACTCATGGAAGTAGATGGTGCAGAGTAATAAGGCAGGGGACATGGAAAGTCATTTTACCATTTACTGAGGTCCAGATGCAGTTTGAGGATGGAATACAACTCTCACCAGGTATATAGTCTGCTCTGCTCTGGATGGTGTTAGGTTGTTCTCAAGTAGACCATAAAGTATATTGGATGGATGTCAAATTATCAGGATGCTCGAGCAGATGGATTCACACAGAGCCAGGTTGTGTCTGTACAAGAAGCCATAACATTTATTGAACAGATGCTCCTGTTACATACCCTTTAGAATGGGCGAACACATTCTTACTGCGTGCATGCCATCTGTCATCGAAACTCTTTATTACAAGTGAAAACATCATTATCCATCATGTGGCATTCCATTCTAGGTAAAAGCAAACAGGCGTTGATCATGTGAACTTCAAATGTCCATGCAATTAATCTTGTCTTAATGAGGCTTTATTAGTATTATCTGATTATTTCCAGCACCACCCATGTTATTTACTCTTGGTGAAACTCTGAAACATTCTCTTGCGTTCTGCCACTTTCATTGCCATCTGACACACTCTAGTCTGCCCTTCTTTCAACCTTCCCTGTGCCTCCGGGGACTGATCATTGATTATTGCTTCCTCTGCTTCCTCCAATTCTCTAATCAACATCTGATCCTTTCTGCCAGTTTCTGCTTTTACCCGGGATATCTCCTTAATGCAGAGCCCTCAAAAATAAGCCTTCATAGCTTCCCAAACCATCAAAACCGATGCTGTCCCAGCATTAATTCTAAAGTACTTTCTAATATCACCCCCTATATGTCCGTCCAGGTCAATAAGTTGTAACCAGAATGGGTTCAGCCTCCATATGCACCCTCTAACAGGTACAGATCCCACTCCCTCAAGTGTCACACTAGGGGGAATGATCCGATATCGTTCTAGCCATGTATGTTACTTCCCCAATGAGGCCCAACATCTGAGTATTGCCTAATGCCAGGTCAATCCTCGACAAAGATGCAAAGGAGGACGAGAAACAGAAATACTTATACACACCAGGATGCGAAATCCTCCATAAATCATGCAGAGCAGTTTCCTTCAGGACTGCTCGAAATGGTATGCCCTGCATTCTTTCATCCAAGTACAGCTGAAAACATAACAACAGTGATCAGAGTGACGTGCATTATATAAATGTCTTCCACATGACTTGAAGATTGCAGCCAAGTAAGTCACCAGAGTTTCCAATTCTTCCAAAAAAGACTCAACCAACAGAGATCCATAAACACGATCCCAAAAACCGGAAAATAAAAGTATCAATACCAAGGAGGAAAAAAGCCATCGGAACACTCCGAAAAATACAGCAGTAGGAAAGGTGAGCGACCCAGTCAACCTGCTGAGTCTGTTGATTTTGCCTGGCGCAGGTGTTGCCCGTTGCTGTCCAGCCATCTGTGTGCCTCCTTATCCTCCATAAAAACTGTACTGCCCCCTCGGCGACCACTCTCAATTTGGCCGGGTACAACATCGAGTAGGTAGCACCCAGCTCCCTCAGCCTCCTCTTAATATTCACAAATTTGGCCCTTTGTTTCTGCACTTCTATGGAAAAGTCAGGAAATATAGAGATCCTGGAGCCATGTATCTTGAGATCCGGATGCTCTCTGGCATGTCTAAGAATTGAGTCTCTGTTACGGTAGTGCAGGACCTTAACCAGCACTTGTCTGGGTGTCCAGGGGGGAGGTGATGTGTAGGAACACGATGGGCCCTTTCATTTGCATACATGCGGGACAACTTGTCAGAGCCAATAATGTTTATTAGCCATATTTCAAAAAACTCTGTCAGCGCCACTCCTTCCATCTTTTCTGGCACTCCAATCAGCCGCACGTTATTGCGCCTAGACCTGTTCTCAAGGTCGTACATTTTCGCTTGTATGGCAGAAATCGCAGCACTCATGCATTTATCGGCTTTTGCTATATAGTGCTCAGCATTGCTGATGCGCTTTTCAGCCTCTCCCATTCTTTCTTTAGTTACATGCATTGAATGCTGCAGTTTAGACATGTCCGCCTGCAGGACCCCTAGTTGTGCAGCCACATTGGTAATAGTAGTGTTACTGTGAAGGACCACCTTAAACTCATCTTTCAAAGTGGGCTCCTCAGGAATCTGAAGCCCACCTATGCCCAGAAGCGAGGGGAAAATTTGACTTTGGGAGAGCAGATATTACTGAATTGGTTTATTGAAGCCATGTGGCTTTTCAAGAGCTTTTGAGGCACAAATGATGTGGAAACCTCTGTTTTCCATTGACAGGTGATGGGCCAGAGTGGGGACTTGTTTTTTTGTGAGATGAGTCAAACTTTTTATTAGTATTATTTTCACCTACGTATATTCTTTGGTTGCTTTTTATTCCATAGTTTTTGGTATTATTTTCACCTGACATTGGTGGCTTTTCATTCAATATTTGGGAGGCAGAATGAACAAACAGTTGAAAACCATGATCCACTGATTCAGCCTATGAGGTTTTCTCTACTCTCTACTGTCATCTTGGTGAATAATTCAAATTTTTAACATAACTTGCCATTTTTACTGACAGTTTAAAATGAACTTGTTTGCAAGATTTTGCTAAGTAAACTACAGACATTGTCATGTTGCCGCTGTTATGCTGGTTAAAATGATACCTGGGGGTGTGGAAATCCATCTTGCGGTAGAGTTTTGTCTTCCTGCTCTAAGCCAGTTAAACCAAAGAAAGACCTGCCCATAGGCCGCCCCGAAGCACAAAAATGTTCCTCGTGATAAAGACAGAAACACACAGACTTGTTTGTGCTTTGGAGAAGCCTGTGGGCAGGTCTTCCTTGGTTTCTGTAGCTTAGGGCAGGAAAATAAGACTCTGCCTACAGTCCCGCCATGGAGCACGAGCATCTCATTAACTGAATATTTCTTACACTGATTACACAAGAACCACAAGATGTATTTCTTCATCCCAGGTATCATTTAAATCAGTATAACGGGGGAACATAACAATGCCTGTAATTTACTTAGCAAAACCTGCTGACAGTAGAAATTTTGAACTATTCATTTTTTATAATATATTCTTAAAATTTATATAATTGTTTTATTCTTAGCAGATGACTGTACCAAGAGATCAGGGGGACAGCTGACATCTTCAATTTTTAAATCAGATGATCTTGAGATCCCACGGGATACAACTGAAGTGAATGCCATTACTCCAGATATACCATCATCCCTTCAGAGCAAAGATCTGTCATCCGATCCGTTGAAACCGTTCCTGTCTTCAGATTCATTGCCAAATAATAAGGAAAATCAAAGTCACAAAATAAGTATTAAACAACAAACTGCTTCTAAAGCAAAGAAGTCATTTTCCTGTTCAGAATGTGGGAAATATTTTACACTGAAATCAAATTTTGTTGTACATTGGAGAATTCACACAGGGGAGAAGCCTTTTACCTGTTCAGAATGTGGGAAACATTTTACACAGAAATCAAATTTTATTAAGCACCAGATAACTCACACAGGGAAGAAGCCTTTTTCATGTTCAGAATGTGGGAAATATTTTAACCAGAAATGGAATCTTGTTATACACCAACGAACTCACACAGGGGAGAAGCCTTTTTCATGTTCAGAATGTGGGAAACAGTTTAACCAGAAATCAGATTTGGTTAACCACCAGAGAACTCACACAGGGGAGAAGCCCTTTTCATGTTCAGAATGTGGGAAATGTTTTAATCTGAAAGCGCATCTTGATAGACATCAGAGAACCCACACTGGGGAGAAGCCTTTTTCATGTTCAGAATGTGGGAAACGTTTTAACCAGAAATCAGATTTGGTTAGGCACCAGAGAATTCACACAGGGAAGAAGCCATTTTCATATACATAATGTGGGAAATATTTTAATTGTAAAGCGCAACTTAAAAGCCAACAGGGATCCCACACAGGAGATGAGCCTTTTTCCTGCTGAGAATGTGGAAAATCTTTTGTGAAGAAATCATCTCTTAGTCATCAAAGACTCCACACAGGAGAGAAACCTTTTTCATATTCTTAATGTGGGAAATGTTTTACACGGAAATCAACACTTAATAAACATCAGAGAAGTCACATATGGGAGAAACCTTTTTCTTGTTTGGAATATTAAATACTGTTACAGCGGTGTAGGGACCCAGGGCTCACGTGAGAATTTTACATCACACTAGCCCTGGGCCCAATGTGCAAAGCATGTTCTTGTTGTTATTGACAAATTGTACAAAACCTTATAAAAAGTCATATAATTAAATTGAAATGGGAAATTACTGTAGAGCTACCCGTATTTTGGACTATAAGACACACTTTCAGCAAGAAAAACTCTTGCTAATAATTAAGTACATCTTATAGATTGAAGGCAGCTTCCTATGGCAGAGGAGAACGCTGAGACAGTGTCCTTCCTAATCACTGAGAAAACTGCTCTCTCTTCCAGCCCCAGATTTATTTAACTGATTGGTGGAGAGGAAGGTACCAGGCCCTGCACAGCGGCTGCATGTCCTGAGTGATCAGTAAAAGAACCTTACAGTCAACTAGTTCAAGAACCTTTCCAATCATGTAATCAATTGCATGACCTGGAAGGAACTGCAAAATGGGGTAATTGATATACAGTGTACATGTATGCAAATGTGCATATGTAACAGAGCTGCGTGTGTATGTAAATATGCATATATATCAGAGCTGTGTGTAATATGATGTCACGGGAAAACCACAACAGAGAAGGGCCAGAAGATCGCAGTGTTTGGTCACACTGATTAGAACTGCTTCACCATCCTAGCACGTTTGCCTTGCTCTGTCAGCTCTCATCTTGAATTGCCTCGGCTGTTCTGGGTTAGCCACTCTCCTCTGGTATATATTCTCGCCACTGGCACTTGAGAATTGCCAGTGAAAGTTCTTTCTTCATGGTTAGGTGTTGGAGGAGAAATTCAATGATTGGAGTAGGCAGTTGGAGAGTTGTTCAGTAGAGATGAGCGAGCGCTTAAATGCTCGGGTGCTCGTCTGTCGAACCGAACAATTACTAATACTCGATTGCTTGTTTCGAGTAACGAGTATAATGGGAGTCAAAGGGAAATCTGAGTTTTTTTCTGGCAAGCCCCACAAAGACATCTGGGGGCAGTGAAAATGTTGAAATAAATGAAACAAATGGTGAATGGAATGAAAAAAACATGTGGAAGACCTCTGGAAGCATTTATGACTCCCAGATCACTGCTGAGAACAGTAGTTTCACACTTTTACTCCACTTTTTTGACTGACAATAAAACACTCCAAACCCACCAGAAATTGCATGTTACAGGAAAAAAATGTTAGGAAACATTTTGTCCTGTATAATGACTTGTATATATGGCAACATTTTAAAAATATTTTATAAAATTATAATTTAAATAATCAAAATTTATTTTTTAATAAAAAAAATTTAAAATTTCAGTTTAACACCTTAATGACTGACGAAATGCATTAAAACAGTAGTCGATAAGGTATTTATTCCCTCATTGCCGGTTTTAAAAAAAAGGAACCCTAATATGACTCATTTGGCAAATCAATTAAAAAGTTACAGCTTTCAGAATATGATGTTGCAAAAACAAATTCATTTTTGTAAGCTATTGTTTTTAGTCTGTAAAAACAGCAAAATGTAAAAAAAAATGTTTAAATCTGGTATTGCTGTAATCATACCGACCTGATGAACAAATTAGGCTTATCAGTCTTACTGCAAGGCGAAAACACAAAAAAGCACAGTAAAACCAAAAAATACTCTGTTGCAAAAAAAAATCACAGTAAACAGCACGTGCTATTAAAAAGATGGAAAAACACAGGGTATTTGGTTGATACGTTTTTTGCAAAAAATGTATATTAAGCCGCTCTACAAAACATCAAGGTATATCCGTATTAGAGCAGTCCTATCTAATGTATGTAATCCCTATCTGATGTATTTAAAAACCTGGTCATATGTATAATACCTGTATGAGCAGGATTCAAAAAGGAAATGTCCAATTTTTTAATAGCACTTGCTATTTACTGTGATTTTTTTGCAACAGAGTATTTTTTAGTTTTACTGTGCTTTTTTTGTGTTTTCAGTCTCTGGGTGGTGTGGCTTGTTCACTGTGTGCATATCTCATGTGTTCTTGCTTTAAATTACTGCAAAGTGAACAGCACAATACAACCCAATAACTTAATTACTGGTTTATGTTAATTTTATGTCTGAAAAATCTGAATAAAAAGCGATAAAAAAATATTATGTACCTCAAATTGGTACCAAAATAATCTGCAACTCATCCCGCTAAAAATAAGCCCTCATACAGCTCTGCTCATCCAAAAATAAAAAAGTTATAGCTCTCAGAATATGGCGACAAAAAACTTTTGATAGAAAGGCATTTTTACTGTGTGACAGCAGCAAAACCTAAAAAAAAACCTATATAAATCTGGTATTGCTGTAATCGCACCAACCCGAAGAATAAATCTGCCTTTGTCACTTATACTGCACTTATAGCTCTCAGAATATGGCGACAAAAATACTTTTTACTAAAAAGCATTTTTACTGTGTGATAGTATAGGAAGGTCGACCAAACCACGGGTACCTGCAGGCCGGGTCCGGAACTAAAAAGGCTACTTCCCCTGTTCCCGGGGGAGAAGGGGGGGGGGGTGGGAAGCTTTAAGGGGGCGGACCTTCCCCTGCTGCCTAAGGGAAACCTGAGTTAGCCTGACCTTCCTCCTGGTGAAGGGGTTGGCGAGAGCCTGAATAGGGAGCACAGCATCAGAGGCATAAGAGGAGAAATCGCTCAAAGCAAGGGAGTCTGGTGCCGCCGGAGAGCAGTTTGGAGGGCAGCACAGAGAGCAGCAGCACGCAGAGCAGTGAGCAGCGCGCTCTGCTTCCCCCACCAGAGTACCGGTGCGGTGATGGGCCGTATAGAAGGAGCCCCCGTCGCCTGCAGAGCAGAGCCGGGCACACAGAGCAGAGCCATGCAGAGCCAGATAGTGCACAGCAGGGACCAGTGAATGCTGCGGCCCTGGATCATCCATACAGAGCAAGCCCGTGCTCAAGCACCAACACCACCGCCGCTTACAGAGACTGTGAGGAGAAACGTGCAGGCTGCCCGTTGGTTACCCGGGCGAGTGAGTACCACACTGCTCACTGATAGATTCCATGTATAGATCATTATAACCCGCCGATTCCTTCTCTCTTTCCTCGTGGAAAGAACCTCCCTCCTTTTTTCCTCCCCCTCTCTCATTTTTATGACTATATTTCATACTGTTAAAGGTGGTCAGTTGACCTATTACTGTTACAGCATTCTATCAACAATAGCTATACAATGACTTGTGGTTATTGGTAGAATACCATATCTTTGTTAGATAATTATGATTGACTATTGGTTTTGATATTTGATGTACCTCTATAACAATGTTATTAAATTTCTAAAGAATGCCTGCTCAGCACTCTTTAACTTCTTCTACACCACCATCTGTTATTTCTTTGTTCTCAGTATGTGTAAAATCAATAAAAAGATGTTTAAAACAAATAAATAGGATTGCACTGGCCGTAACTATCAAGACATCCGTGGCACAAGGTTCTTCATCTTCTTCACCCATCCTTATTACCAAGAATATCCAAACGTCACAGCCAAAAACTATGGGTTCCGGTGTAACGAACACTGTTAAAGGAATGCCAATAAAGTTAGTTAACCATGAACCTGGGAAACAACATATTTCTTTTTTACAAGATATGGACGATGTTGGCATTGATGTCGACTTGGAACTTTATTACATCCCCACCAAGAAGATGAAGATCACAGCTACCAGCAATGTGCCAAAAAGGCCGTGAATGTCTGTAAATTCATTTTCTCTTGGGCAAACTTTTCCTCTTACTAATGTGGTACCGAATGATGCATACACAGCTCTCATGTCTACTCAGCGTGAGATGGTTAAAAGATGATGTATTCCGCTTTGTCCATGTTCACTTTTTGAAAGCGAGCATAAAAGAAGTATGAAATAGCAGGCAGACGTGTGATTTTGATCAGTAAGGAGGTAATGTGAGGTACAGATAGGTAGCTCTGCGTGTCATTGGCGTACTGATGATATTGCAAACCGTACCATTACATGAGCTGTCCCAGGCCGTAGGTGTAGATGGAGAAGAGTAGGGGTCCTAGAACTGAGCCTTGGGGAACACCGAAAGACAGGGGTCGAGGTGAGGAGGTGGTGAGGGAGAGGGAGACACTGAATGTCGGCATAACAGTCTTGTTATTTTTAAAAAACTGCGGATAACCCCAAAAAGGCCATATGCACTACCGGCCATGCCCGCATCAGCAGGGGTAGCAAAACTACCATCCTTACCACCACCAGCATGATCAGGCACATGGCAGCAAAGCACAATACTTTGTGGGCCGAACAACAGGTTCCAGGAACAGTGTCTGCTGGTGATACCACTGCTTCTTCCGCTGTTGTGCATGCAAGCCATTCCCCTGTCCATGGTGCATGTTAAGATGCCTCCTGCCCTGCATCTGTAGTTGCACACAAACTCAACTAACGTCATCAAGAAGCACTTCCATGTTCTTGTCCTAGTGTAGCGTTCAGTTGTCCATACCACAATCCTTTGAACACAAGTGGAAATATGCAGCCAATGCACCACAGGACACACTACAAAATTCACACATTTCTTGTCTGCTGGCACTCCAAATGTTGCCTTTTAGGCTCGGGGAGGCATAAGCTTTCTGCAACATGATTTCGGCGGCTATCACAAGGTACTCTGTCCCCGGCCACCACTATTTCTCCAGGTGTGCTTTCCCGGCATTACACAAGCACATGTTCCAATACATTATCCAGGCCCCCAACCATGATGTTTTTGGGAAAGTCCGCCTAACCACAAACACGTGGACAAGTGATTGTGGGCATGAACGGTACATCTCGCTGACGGCACACTGGGTTAACATAATGGAAGCCGGGACCCAGTGGACCTTGAGATGGAACACGTCCTCCCGACGACTAGGATTGCGGGCCCTACATCAATGAGGCTTGCCCACAGTCTACAGCTCCTGCATCTCCTCCTCTTCAGCCTCCATGTCCGAAAGGACGTATACAAGAAACACCGTTTGCACAGCTAAGGGGTGGTGCTAAGGTTAGGTTCCCAAACCGTCAATATAGTAGAAGTAAACCTAGCACTCAACTTAAATGCATGAGAATAAGTTTATTGTAGCACATGAGTTAAATATTTCGGTCCACGTGGACCTTCGTCATTAATGTAATGTGCTGGGCAAATATATAGTGTGATTCCCAGAGAAGAATCTAGTAGTATATGTAAACTGAGAGGGAGAAAGGACAGGTGCATCTACCGCAAGACACTTAATGATACATTAGAGCTGAGAGAGGGCGGATTGTTATGAACAGGTAATTCAGAACCACAATGGACCTTGACGTTCAGAGCACACAAAGTGACCTGACAATTACCAAAAACATAGGACGAGCTCTGAGACGTGGGAACTCTGCTGACCGCAATCCCTAATCCTATCCAACCACACTAAAGGTAGCCGTGGAGCGCTCCTGACCAGTCCTATGCACCTCGAGCACAGCCTGAGAAACTAGCTAGCCCTAAGAAAGAAAAATAAGCCTACCTTGCCTCAGAGAAATACCCCAAAGGAAAAGGAAGCCCCCCACATATAATGACTGTGAGTTGAGATGAAAATACAAACGCATAGATGAAATAGATTTAGCAAAGTGAGGCCCAACTTACTGAACAGACCGAAGATAGGAAAGATTGCTTTGCGGTCAACACAAAA
Source organism: Ranitomeya imitator (assembly GCF_032444005.1). Taxonomy (NCBI): domain Eukaryota; kingdom Metazoa; phylum Chordata; class Amphibia; order Anura; family Dendrobatidae; genus Ranitomeya; species Ranitomeya imitator. Next base: position 334,727,486 of record NC_091283.1, on the reverse strand, counting down.
CCCTACAAACAACCACGCAGAGGGGGCAAAAAGACCCTCCGCACCGACTAACGGTACGGAGGTGCTCCCTCTGCGTCCCAGAGCTTCCAGCAAGCAAGAAAAACCAATATAGCAAGCTGGACAGAAAAAATAGCGAACAAAAATAACACAAGCAAAACTTAGCTTATGCAGGATAGACAGGCCACAGGAACGATCCAGGAGAAAGCAAGACCAATACTAGAACATTGACTGGAGGCCAGGATCAAAGCACTAGGTGGAGTTAAATAGAGCAGCACCTAACGACTTCACCACATACCTGAGGAAGGAAACTCAGAAGCCGCAGTACCACTCTCATCCACCAAAGGAAGCTCATAGACAGAACCAGCCGAAGTACCACTCACGACCACAGGAGGGAGCTTGGCCACAGAATTCACAACAGCGGATACATCTGCCGCCAGACACGGAGTCCACCGACATGCTGTGTCTAAGTCATGTGTCTGGTGGCAGATGCACCTGCCCTTTCTCCCTCTCTCAGTTTACATATACTACTAGGTGCAGTCTCCTTCTAAGGTACTTTGCACATATAGATTCCTCTCTGGGAACCACGCTATATATTTGCCCAGCACATTACGTTACTGACGAAGGTCCATGTGGACAGAAACGTTTATCTCATGTGCTACAATAAATTTATTCTCACATTTTTAAGTTGAGTACTAGGTTTACTTCCATGTCCGAAATGAACACAGCAGTCACAAGCTGGAAGCACTGCAGCACTGCCTCGGCCACGCGGCAACAGGCTATGCTGAAGGTAATAAGCTTAGGTGACAAACCGCACAATATTGGAGAGCTGAGTACAGCTCTGAAAGAGCAGGCAGATCTGTGGCCGACACCAGTGAACTAACAGCCAGGCATGGTTGTGTGTGACAATGGCAGGAACCTGGTGGCTGCTCTGAGGCGATGCAAACTCATAAACGTACCATGCGTGGCCCATGTGCTTAACCTCATTGTTCAACATTTTCTGAAAAGTGACCCGGAGCTGCTGGATCTGCTTCGGAAAGTATGATGCCCTGCGTGCCCATTTTAGAAAGTCAGCTAAAGCTTTATCCGCCCTTGCCGTGCTTTAGCAGTGTTTGCAGCTTCTGGCTCACTGACTGGTGTGTGATGTCCCCACACATTGGAACTCTACACTGCATATGTTGTAAAGTCTTTGTGAGCAGAAGAGGGCAGTTGGTGACTACCAGCATCAACAAGGCCATCGATAATAAGGTGGGGGAGATACAAACTACAGGGGTGTATTTACAATTATGTACACTGCTCAAAAAAAGGGAACACTTAAAAAAGAATATAACTCCAAGTAAATCAAACTTCTGTGAAATCAAACTGTCCACTTAGGAAACAACACTGTTTGACAATCAATTTCACATGCTGTTGTGCAAATGGAATAGACAACAGATGGAAATTATTGGCAATTATCAAGACACACTCAATAGGAGTGGTTCTGCAGGTGAGGACTACAGACAACATCTCAGTACCAATGCTTTCTGGCTGATGTTTTGGTCACTTTTGAATGTTGGTTGTGCTTTCACACTCGTGGAAGCATGAGATGGACTCTTCAACCCACTCAGGTAGTGCAGCTCATCCAGGATAGCACTTAAATACGAGCTGTGGCAAGAAGGTTTGCTGTGTCTGTCAGCGTAGTGTCCAGAGGCTGGAGGCACTACCAGGAGACAGGCCAGTACACCAGGAGACGTGGAGGGGGCCGTAGGAGGGCAGCAACCCAGCAGCAGAACCACTACCTCAGCCTTTGTGCAAGGTAGAACAGGAGGAGCACTGTCATAGCCCTGCAAAATGACCTCCAGAAGGCCACAAATGTGCTTATGTCTGCACAAATGGTTAGAAACCGACTCCATGAGGATGGTCTGGGTGCCCGACGTCCACAGATTGGGGTTGTGCTCACAGCCCAACACAGAACACCAGGATTGGCAAATTTGCCACTGGCACCCTGTGCTCTTCACAGATGAAAGCAGGTTCACACTGAGCACAAGTGACAGAGTCTGGAGATGCCAAGGAGAGCGATCTGCTGCCTGCAACATTCTTCAGCATGACCGGTTTGTCATTGGGTGGTGGTGTGTGGTGGCATTTCTTTGGAGGATCGCTCAGCCCTCCATTTGCTCGCCATAGGTAGCCTGACTGCCATTAGGCACCGAGATGAGATCCTCAGACCCCTTGTGAGACCATATGCTGGTGCGGTTGGCCCTGGGTTCCTCCTAATGCAGGACAATGCCAGACCTCACGTGGCTGGAGTGTGTCAGCAGTTCCTACAAGATGAAGGCATTGAAGCTATGGACTGGCCTGCCTGTTCCCCAAACCTGAATCCTATTGAACACATCTGGGACATCATGTCTCACACCATCCACCAACATCATGTTGCACCACAGACTGTCCAGGAGTTGGCTGATGCTTTAGTCCAGGTCTGGGAGGAGATCCCTCAGGAGACAATCCATCGCCTCATCAGGAGCATGCCCAGGCATTGTACGGAGGTCATACAGGCACATGGAGGCAACACACACACACACACAACTGAATATCATTTCATTGTCTTGAGGCATTTCCACTGAGGTTGGATCAGCCTGTAATTTGATTTTCCACTTTGATTTTGAGCATCATTCCACATCCGGACCTCCATGGGATATTCAGTTTGATTTACATTGATCATTTTTGTTTTATTGTTCTCAACACATTCCACTATGTAATGAATAAAGATTTGCAACTGAAATATTTCATTCAATGGTGTCTAGGATGTGGTATTTTAGTGTTCCCTTTATTTTTTGAGCAGTGTATTTACAATGATAGTACAGAGGTTAGTCAAAAGTCATGGAGGCCTGAAGACTAGGAGAAGGAGGAGTACATCATGGTCAATCTTCCTCTTGATGATGACACGGAAGTTTTGCCTGTTAGCAGTCTGGGACGCATTTGGCTGACTTTATGTTACGCTGCATTTCCCATGACCCTCGCGTTCTCAAAATTTTGGATGACAGACAGGCAATACTGATTGGTGACATTTCTAGACCTACAGTAATCGGACAACTTTATATCTCTTAGTCCAGAGGCAGACAGGTGTACTAAAATGTTACAGTACCAGAGGGCCCCTTCTAGCGGAATTATTTAAAAAATTCCTATCTCAAAATAATGGCGGCAGAGGTCACAGTTCATTGACCAACAAAGGAGTACAGGTGAGAGAGACAACTCCAATCCAGTAAAGGCAGTGGAACACTGGCAAAGTTCTGGGAGAGTTTTCTTAGACCCTCCCATCGCCCTGGACCTGAAGTGCGGGGTACTCTCACAAGGAGTGCAAAATTTGGGAAGATGCTGAGGGAGTGCCTTGCTGACCACGTTAGGTCTCTTATAGACCTGATGACGCTGTGCGGCCAGCCAATCACTGTAATACATAAAAGAATGAATGACATGCACTCTGTTGAAAAATCAGGTGCTGGCTGAACCTGGACTCAGTCCAGAAATCATGACAATGATAGAGAAACAGCCACACTCAAAATAAGTCTCGTTTGGTCTTGCAGATAGTGCTAAAATTTATTCAAAATTCACCACAGGGTAATAAAAATAGAGTGAAAATAAGGTACGAGGTTAATGAGGTACGAGGTAATGTTTCGACCCTGTTCGGGTCTTTATCAAACCTCACTTAAATAGTATGAAAAAAGGACCAATTGGTTGTATAAAGAAGGCTAAAGTCACAGCTGGGGGCTTAAGGTTCTGTAGCGATGGCGCCTGTTGTGGTGAGTTTGTATTACTCTGTGGTGAATTTTGAATAAACTTTAGCACTATCTGCAAGACCAAATGAGACTTATTTTGAGTGCGGCTGTTTCTCTATCATAATCACTGTAATACCACAACAAAGATGGCTGCGGCATTACAGTGCATGGCAGACAATCCCTGCATGTTGATTGGCGTTCTAAAGACCTCCAAAAATGCAGAGCGGAGACCAGAGCTTCTGTAGAATAATCCCGGAAATGCTTGGTGCTCACCGAGTACACTGAGTAGTGGCGAGCACGTTCACTCATCACTAGTTGGCATGACAACCAGAGGTTTCCAGCAGACCTCTATGGTTATCACTGCTGGATCCTATGAGAGCTGCCCGGTGGTCGATGCTCATAGCAAGTGAGCAACTCTGCTACATACAGGCGATCTGATCATTGCCTGTATGTAGAAGAACCGATCGGGCTATGGTAGCTTCTAGTCTCCCATGGAGACTATTGAAGCATGCCTGTGGAGACATGGGGGGTCAGTGGACACCCCGGTCCACTAGCCAAAACCGCATGGACCAGGGATCGTCCTGCTGAACTCCCGCTCTCCTTTTAATGTGGGCAAAATGCTACTAAGACAACACAGGGTGAGGGTGAAAACAGTGTGGCAATGCTTTATTGAAACATAAAATAGGCAGATAACACATAGAACAGTCCCAGCAAAATACTCAAGATGATGCACACCCTTCCGCTGATTTTCCGGGATAATAGCAGCTGTTACTTCAGAGCACCCAGGGTCAATACCCCACCAGCGGCATGCACAGAGATAAGGTAACAACAAGGTACAAGGCCATTTGATCTGAGGATCACAACTTTCTCCAAACGTATCCATGGTTCAGCGATGGTCAATGAGAAGATCTGTATTCTTCCAACTGCGGCTGAAAACCCCTATGTTGTTTACTATAGAATGATAGATCCATGTCCCTCGTGATGGAGCCATGATAGAAAATGGCTGCTGTCCTGTCTCTGGTCCTTTGGACGTATGGATGTCTTGGCAGAATCTCTCTGGCTGTTTCTCTCTCAGTCTCTTTATACAAAGGCATGTAACCCATTTTTAGACTTAACAAGTGTCTATCAATTACTTGATTATTTAAGCTATTTGCATAGTTTTTCCCTCTCTGCTTTCAAAGTCAACAAACTGGTTCCATAATAAGGTACCGTCACACATAACGATATCATTAACGATATCATTGCTTTTTGTGATGTAGCAACGATATCGTTAACTAAATCGTTATGTGTGACAGCGACCAACGATCAGGCCCCTTCTGGGAGATCGTTGGTCGCTGGGGAAAGTCCAGGACTTTATTTAGTCGCTGGATCTCCCGCCGACATCGCTGAATCGGCGTGTGTGATGCCGATTCAGCGATGTCTTCACTGGTAACCAGGGTAAACATCGGGTTACTAAGCGCAGGGCCGCGCTTAGTAACCCGATGTTTACCCTGGTTACCATTGTAAAAGTAAAAAAAAAAAACACTACATACTTACATTCCTGTCACGTTCCTCAGCGTCCGCTTCCCTGCGTCCCCCAGTGTCAGCGCCGGCCGGCCGTAAAGCAAAGTACAGCGGTGACGTCACCGCTCTGCTTTCCGGCAAGCGCGCTTACACAGAGCAGGGAAGCTGAGGCCGGGGACACGACAGGAATGTAAGTATGTAGTGTTTTTTTTTTCACTTTTACAATGGTAACCAGGGTAAACATTGGGTTACTAAGCGCGGCCCTGCGCTTAGTAACCCGATGTTTACCCTGGTTACCCGGGGACTTCGGGATCGTTGGTCGCTGGAGAGCTGTCGGTGTGACAGCTCTCCAGCGACCACACAGCGACGCTGCAGCGATCGGCATCATTGTCTAGATCGCTGCAGCGTCGCTTAATGTGACGGTACCTATACAATGCATAATCAGCATATCAGCAAACATCACTAGTGATCAAGAATAAGCGCACAGTGAAAGTCAATATTAGCAGTTTACACAAACAAAAGTCTGTTTTCTTGACCAACCAGAAATCAATGCTTAAATTTGAAAGCCAACATACAGATAACAGTCTATTATTATTTGTTTGCTAAAAATAGTCATCTGGCTAATTAAGATGCAATGCTGTATGTCTTCACAATGCCAAAAGTAAAAATAAAATGTTCTTAAAAAAATCTAAAAGCTCAAATAACCCCCTTTCACCCTTTTCAAAATAAAACAATAATTAAAAAAAATCAAACATACATATTTGGTATCTGCGCTTTCAGAATCGCCCGATCTATCAATATAAAAAAGAACTAACCCGATTGCTAAACAGTGTAATGAGGGAAAAAGTAAAAACGCCAGAAGTACGTTTTTTTGGTCGCCGCTACATTGTATTAAAATGCAGTAACGGGCGATCAAAAGATCTTATCTGCACCAAAATGGTATTCATTAAAAAAGTCAACTAGGCACACAAAAATTAAGCCCGCACCCAACCCGAGATCATGAAAAATGGAGATGCGACGGGTATCGGAAAATGGTGCAATTCTTTTATAGTTTACCTAATAAAGAGGAGTTATTTTTACTGATAAATGTTTGTTTTGGGTACTTTATTTTCTGATGGTATTTGGTTTATCCTATAAAACACCCATATAATATTCTCACCTTGAATTTACTATATAAAATTACCATATAATATTCCATCCTTGAACGCTTGCCGCGTGCATCATGTCTTTGTACAATTTGTCAATAATATATATAGGTTCTCCCCGTCTGATGGTTAACAAAATATGATTTTCCTGTAATTCATTTCTCACTCTAGGTATGATAATGACTTTTCTCTGTGTGGGATTTTTGATGTTTAAAAAGGTAGTTGGACAACCCCTTCTCATTCCTCATGTTTGGTCTTATTAAAATAAAAACACTTATACAAACCTCCCATGCTGGCACCGTCTCAGCAGTGTCGGCATTTGTGTTCTTGGGTCTCTTTTGATGTATTTATGTCATGTGAGCACTGTGCCCAATCAGCGTTGGTGTCACTGTCCCCACTTTCGGACAAATCGAGCATCATAAGGCAGTCAGAGAGCAGCCGCGGCCCTGGCTTCCTGTTGATGTTCAATAAGTCTGAAGGTGGGAACAGTAAAGCTGGAGCTGATTTGGCGCAGGGCTCGTGTGATGTGACAAACTCACATAAGCCCCGGGACACAGTCTCGACACCACTGAAGCAGAGGCTGTAAGCCAGCGGAGTATGAGTGTTTTTATTTTAATGAGGCCAAACATAAGGAATGCGTTGACCGAGAAAAAAAAAATAAAAAATTATATATATATATATATATATATATATATATATATATATATATATATATATATATACATACATACATACATACATACAGTACAGACCAAAAGTTTGGACACACCTCATTTAAAGATTTTTCTGTATTTTCAAGACACATGTGGAATTATATACTTAACAAAAAGTGTGAAACAACTGAAATTATGTCTTATATTCTAGGTTCTTCAAAGTAGCCACCTTTTGCTTTGATGACTGCTTTTGCACACTCTTGGCATTCTCTTGATGAGCTTCAAGAGGTGGTCACTGGGAATGGTCTTCCAACAATCTTGAAGGAGTTCCCAGAGATGCTTAGCACTTGTTGTCCCTAGTCTCACTTTTGGCATTGCTGTGTGAGAAATTTCCCACGCAGCAAATGCCATAAAGTGAGACTCTGAACTATAGTAACCTCTCAGTGATGAACTGCAGGAGCCATTGTCTCCTGTCAGTGTGTCACTGAAGGTCCTATAGAGCAGTGACATCATCCAAACACATGTGAAATTATATGCTTAGCAAAAAAGTAGCCACCTTTTGCTTTGATGACTGCTTTTGCACACTCTTGGCATTCTCTTGATGAGCTTCAAGAGGTAGTCACTGGGAATGGTCTTCCAACAATCTTGAAGGAGTTCCCAGAGATGCTTAGCACTTGTTGGCCCTTTTGCACTCTGATGTCCAGCTCACCCCAAACCATCTTGATTGGGTTCAGGTCTGGTGACTGTGGAGGCCAGGTCATCTGGCATAGCACCCCATCACTCTCCTTCTTGGTCAAATAGCCCTTACACAGCCTGGAGGTGTGTTTAGGGTCACTGTCCTGTTGAAAAATAAATGATGGTCCAACTAAATGCAAACCGGATGAAATAGCATGACGCTGCAAGATGCTGTGGTAGCCATGCTGGTTCAGTATGCCTTCAATTTTCAATAAATCCCCAACAGTGTCACCAGCAAAGCACCCCCACACCATCACACCTCCATGCTTCACGGTGGGAACCAGGCATGCAGAGTCCATCCGTTCACTATATATATATATATATATATATATATATATATATATATATATATATATATATATATATACATACATACATACATACACACACACAGTATATATGTATATATATGTAAAATTATCCCTTGATTACAAGGTTCACTGGCAAAAGGATAAAACTAAACTTTATTAATTTCAAATGTAATTCACTGTTGTGAATTCTGTGGCAGAGTTCCCTCCTGTGGTCACAAGTGGTACTTCGGCTGATTCTCTCTGTGAGCTTCCGTTGGTGGAGGAAAGTGGTACTGCGGCTTCTGAGTTTCCTTCCTCAGGTGATGTGGTGAAGTCGTTAGGTGCTGCTCTATTTAACTCCACCTAGTGCTTTGATCCTGGCCTCCAGTCAATGTTCTAGTATTGGACCTGTTTCCTCCTGGATCGTTCCTGTGGCCTGCTGCTCTGCATAGCTAAGTTCCGCTTTGCTATTTTGTTTGCTGTTTTTTTCTGTCCAGCTTGTCTATTTGTTTTTTCCTGCTTGCTGGAAGCTCTGGGACGCAGAGGGTGTACCTCCGTGCCGTTAGTTCGGTACGGAGGGTCTTTTTGCCCCCTTTGCGTGGTTTTTGTAGGGTTTTGTGTTGACCGCAAAGTTACCTTTCCTATCCTCGCTCTGTTCAGAAAGTCGGGCCTCACTTTGCTAAATCTATTTCATCTCTACGTTTGTCTTTTCATCTTAACTCAGTCATTATATGTGGGGGCTGCCTTTTCCTTTGGGGTATTTCTCTGAGGCAAGGTAGGCTTATTTTCTATCTTCAGGCTAGCTAGTTTCTCAGGCTGTGCCGAGTTGCATAGGGAGCGTTAGGCGCAATCCACGGCTGCCTCTAGTGTGGTTGGAGAGGATTAGGGATTGCGGTCAGCAGAGTTCCCACGTCTCAGAGCTCGTTCTATGTTTTTGGGTTTTTGTCAGGTCACTGTATGTGCTCTGGCCTCTATGTCCATTGTGGTACTGAATTACCTTATCATAACAATTCATAACAATTCACCCCCTGAAGGTTAGTCAGATGGTGACTAATAGAAAAAACATATACCCCACGTCTCAGTATATAGGGTGAGGTGATATATACACACTCGCTCTCCAAGCCTCTCATTTCTACTGGTTTCGTCTGCCTCACCAAAGGCGACTCATCAAGAGACTATTTAATATTGACCTATATTCAAGCGAGAGTAGACAAAGAAAACCCTAAAATCATGTATCAGGTTATCCGAAACAGTCAGAAAACTAGCCACATATTGGCAGACCCCAAACTTCAAACTATATGCTTCTGAAGTTTATAAGCCACTCCAGTGTCAAGAATAGATAGTATGTGAAATACCGCTCAGGGAACACTTAACTGCTTCAGATATCATTTCCATATTCATACTAAATAATTGCACAGATCTCCCAGACATTATGGTTGCACATATCCTTAGTCTTTATAATGATTTTGTACTCATTCCCAGACAGAGACTGCAGCATGACCATTAGTTAGAAGCTGCTAATGATCTTTGGAGCAGGTAAGTTTTCCCTGAGTGGTATATAGTGCGCCATCTGAAAACTGAGATTAGTCTAGGACAATTTGTCTGCACTACTAATAGACAGCTGTTACAATACCAAACTATGGCAGTCCTGACTGACCGCCACAGAAGTGACTTATAAACATACGAAGTATATACCGTATTTTTCTGACTATAACTTTTTTTCCTCCAAATTTGGGAGGAAAGTGTGGGTGCGTCTTATGGTAGGGATGTAACCCTGGGGAGGAGCAGCAGCGAGTGGGATTGCACTGGGAGGCAGAAAAATGTCCCTGCCGTCTTCAGGAATCAGAGCTGGGGAAACCACATGGTCCCGATCATTAAAGTGCAGTGAATATTCATTAGCTGCTTCCCCGCCCACCTGTCAGCTGAGTCAGTGGTGAGCTGGGAGCAGCACATGAATACTCCTTCACAGGGACACACATGGTTTCCCCAGCGCTGGATTCCTGCAGCAGCTGGGGAGATCTGTGTGTCTGGTGGAGGAGGCAGCAGCAGGGGCCAGAGGGGACAAGGTCGCTGCATACCTGCCTGCCGGGGCTGTGCTGGGTGCTGAGTGCTCCAGCACAAGGACCTGTGTGATGTCATGAAGAGGGCGGGCTGGAGCATCACATGGCAGCACAGAGCCCTCCCTCTTCTGATGTCATCACAGGTCCTGCAGACACCACACTACAATCTGCAAGCTTACTCCTGTGCTGTAGAGAGGCAACAAGAGGGAGCGCTCTGTGGTGTCATGGGATGGGATGCTCCAGCATTTTATCTCACCACAGTGTGGCTGGCTGCCACAATTAAAAGGTTAGTCACTACAACACACAATAAAGCACTCTGCCACTTCTGTGGTGAACTATAACTCGTCAGCATGCCATAGGATCTGCAGGACATGCTAGGAGTTATAGTTCTCCCAATGGGATCTCAAAGCATCACTCCAGTGTTATTTTTCAGTGCTGGAGTGGAGCTTTAAATATAAGCCCTGTGCCCCCATTCTTATACTCATCCTCCAGCGTCTTCATATAGTACTTTATAGACACCACACTGGTCCCGCAGCACCATCTTCTACCCGCAGCTTCCAACATAATAACATACTATTATATATAAAATAACACATATAATAGTATGTTTATGTTATTAAATATTTTACCACCTTTTTTGCTTCAAATATTTTTTCCCTATTTTCCACCTCTAAAACCTGGGTGCATCTTATAGTCCGGTGCGTCTTATAGTCCGAAAAATACGGGTAGCTTAAAGTCTGGGATCTGCCTATATGTGGCTAGTTTTCTGACTGTTTTGGATAACATTATACATGATTTTATTTTTTTTTTTGTCTAGTCTCGCTTGAATATAGTTCAATAATAAATAGTCTCCTGATGAGTCGTCTTTGGTGAGGATGATGAAACCCTTTGAAATGAGAAGCTTGGAGAGTGAGTGTGTATACGTCATCTCACCCTATATACTGAGACGTGGGGTATATGTTTTTTCTATTAGTCACCTTCTGACTAACCTTCAGAGGGTGAATTATGGGTATAGTTTTACATTTGAAATTAATAAAGTTTAGTTTTATCCTTTTGTCAGCAAAAATGAGGAATAACAAGAGATAACCCATTTAAGAAGATCCAATTTTGGCTAAAACTATTCTAACATTATGAACGTAAAAATTTCTTCTTCCTTATGTGACATCTCTGATGTTAATTAACAGTTGGCATCCAAGTAAAATATTTCCCACATTAAGAAAATGAAAAAAGCTTCTCCCTTGTGTGACTTCTCTGATGTCTAACAAGATGCGCTTTCCGGTTAAAACATTTCCCACATTCTGAACAGAAAAAAGGCTTCTCCCCTGTGTGGGTTCTCTGGTGGCTATCAAGATGTGCTTTCCGGTAAAAACATTTCCCACATTCTGAACATGAAAAAGGCTTCTCCCCTGTGTGACTGCTCTGATGTCTAACAAGACGCTCTTTCCGGTTAAAACATTTCCCACATTCTGAACATGAAAAAGGCTTCTCCCCTGTGTGAGATTTCTGGTGACTAACAAGATTTGATTTCTGGTTAAAACATTTCCCACATTCTGAACAGGAAAAAGCCTTCTCCCCTGTGTGAGTTTTCTGGTGACTAACAAGATGTGGTTTCTGGTTAAAACATTTTCCACATTCGGCACAGCAAAAAGGCTTCTCCCCCGTGTGACTGCTCTGATGTCTAACAAGAACCGATTTCCGGTTAAAATATTTCCCACATTCTGAACAGGAAAAAGGCTTCTCCCCCGTGTGAGTGCTCTGATGTCTAACAAGAACCGATTTCCAGTTAAAAGATTTCCCACATTCTGGACAGGAAAAAGGCTTCTCCCCTGTGTGACTTCTCTGGTGACTAACAAGAGCATTTTTCCAGTTAAAATATTTCCCACATTCTGAACATGAAAATGACTTCTTTGCTTTAGGAGAAGTTTGTTTTTTAATGCCTCTTTTGTGAGTTTGATTTTCCTTAGTAGTCGTTAAGGAGTCAGAAGATGGGACCTGTTTCAAAGGATCAGATGACAGATCTTTTCTGTGAATGGATGATGTTATATCTGGAGTAACAGCAATCTCTTCAGTTGCATCTTGTAGGACCTCAAGATCATCAGATTTAAAAACTGAAGATGTCAGCTGTCCCTCTGATCTCCTGGTACAGTCATCAGCTAAGATTAAAAAAAACAATTATTATTTTTTAATAAAATATCCTTGAGTTTTATATTTTTGAACATTTCTACCTAAACTGTCCATACAAATGGCAAGCTATGTAAAAAACTTTAATTATTTACCAAGACAATGACAGTTCACAGTCTAATAGAAAACCTTATTGGATGAACCAGTAGTGCGTGGTGTTCAACTGCTTGTTCATTCTGCCTTTCAAATATCGAATAAAAAGAAACCAATCAATGTTATGTAGGCGAAAATAATACCAATTCTCATCTCACAAAAAACAAGTCCATCATCTGTCAATGGAAAAACAGAGGTTCCCACACTATTAGTGGCTCAAAGGCTGTTGAAAAGCAACAGGGTTTCAATAAACCAATCCAGCAAAATCCACTCTCACTTCTGAGACTTGCAATGTGCTCAAACAACATTTTGTATCCTTGTATTTAGCAATATTATAATGAGAAGAATCCACTTAATTTGCTGTGTGTGTGTCTCCACAATCTGGTCACTATATGTTGGATAATAAAATGGCAAATGTGTAATTTTCACTCACCAACATCTACTGCATATTAATTTCCAGAAAGTGTCTGTGGAGTCAAAATATTCACTCCTCCTACACACGTGGTCAAAATTGTTGGTACCCCTTGTTTAATGACAGAAAATCCCACAATGGTCATAGAAATAACTTGAATCTGACAAAAGTAATAATAAATAAAAAAAATCGATGAAAATGAACAAATGAAAGTCAGACATTGCCTTTCAACCATGCTTCCACAGAATTAAAAAAATAAAGCTCATGAAATAGGCCTGGACAGAAATAATGGTACCCTTAACTTAATATTTTGTTGCACAACCTTTTGAGGCAATTACTGCAAACAAACGATTTCTGTAACTGTCAATGAGACTTCTGCACCTCTCAACAGGTATTTTGTCCCACTCCTCAACAGCAAACTGCTCCAGTTGTCTCATGTTTTAATGTTGCCTATTCCAGACGGCATGTTTCAGCTCTTTCCAAAGATACTCAATAGGATTTAAGTCAGGGCTCAAAGAAGGGCTCTTCAGAATAGTCCAATAGTCTTAGCCATTCTTGGGTGTTTTTAGCTGTGTGTTTTAGGTCATTATCCTGTTGCAATGCCCATGACCTGCGACTGTGACCAAGCTTTCTGACACTGGGCAGCACTTTTCTCTCTAGAATCCCTTGATAGTCTTGAGATTTCATTGTACCTTGCACAGATTGTAGACACCATGTGCCAGATGCAGCAAAGCAGTCCCAAAATATAACAGAGCCTCCTCCATGTTTCACAGTAGGGACTGTGTTCTTTTCTTGGTATGCTTCATTTTTCCATGTGAACATAGAGCTGATGTACCTTCCCAAAAAGTACCATTCTTGTCGCATCAGCCCGTAGGACATTCTCCCAAGCTTTGTCTCTTGTCAGCATATAGTTTGGCAAATTCCAGTCTGGCTTTTTATGATTTATTTTCAAAAATGGTGTCCTCCTTGTTCGTCTCTCATGAAGTCCACTTTGAAGCAGTATACTATAAGAAGTGTGGATTAAATCCGTGCTGCCGCAACAATAATGAGGTTCCAGTTGCTAGTAGAATTTAAACAGTGGTTTATTCAATGCGCTTCAGGACTCTTATTGTTAGGGCTAGCGGAATGCACCGAGTAAATATACATGTTTTATTCTAATTGATGCGTTCGCAGCCCGGGGTCCACCGTGCAGGAGAACCTGCTGCTAGCAAACGGCGGTACTATATGGCGGTATGAACTAGCTCTGTTATTTCACAGAGTAGCCGTGAAAGCAAAGCACTGCGCCCTGTTATACTTCACAGAGGCACAGGCTAACTACACAAATGAGAGCAGTCAGTGGTCATGCATGCACACAAAACTCCTCGCCGGAGGTGCCAGCATTCTAGGGGCTTATTTCAGCCAGGTCCCTGAATACATACAAACACAATCTCCTCGCTGGAGGTGCCAGCATTCTAGGGGCTTATTTCAGCTGGGTCCCTGAACACAATCTTACATGACCACACAGGCGCAAAGCACATAGCTTAGAAAGATACTAGCGCATGGCCGTGCGGCCATGCGAGCCTTAAATAGTTGCAGCAGGTACAGGACCTTCCTAGAAGGACCAATGAAAAGCTGCTACAGAGCCTGAGCACCTACAGGACCTTCCTGGAGGACCAATGGATTTAGCTGCAGTATCTGAACATCTGACCCTCGATCTCCACTGAGAGATCTTACTCTGGGCATGCTCAGAATGAGAAAAGCAGGACTTAGTCTTAGAAGCGTCTGCTCGCCGCTGCCCAGCACTGACTTCAATGGCAGAAGCAGGAAAAGCAGCAGTAACTCTTTGTACAGAGTCAGAACTAGCGAGATGCTGGGACCGACGTCTCTGCTGAGCAGCCTCCACTGTGGCAGGAGAAGAATGGGAGACCGCAGTGGAGATGGCCCAAGTTTCCCCCTGTGCAGAGGCAGGAACTAGACCCCTAACACTTATGGCCCCTTCTTCAGGAATTACCACATACAACATACACGGACAGTGTGCTTACAATGTTTAAGTATATGTCAAATTCAAAAAACGGCGCCAAACAATCAAATGACGTCAAAGTTCATGGAAACAGACGATTAACAAATCTTTATACCAGGGAAATTCTCATATAATCAGTCATATATATTAAAGATTACTCTGTTAGTTACGAATCTATTCTTCGTTTGCAGGGCTAAAAGAAAAAATATGAAAATGAACAAAAAAAAACACATGAAACAACTTGAGCTGAAAGGATTTAGTCAAGAACCTGTGAAGTAGAGTGTTCAAACACCAGAGTCGGCTGCGAAGAGCACAGGCTACTGAGTCTAACCATAAATGTTCAGGGATTTATTAGGTGATTAGTGTTTCCTTGTTAAGTTGAATTACCACTGTAAACTATAATTAAAATATCCTTTTTTTATTTGTCTTAAAAAAGTGTTATTAAAATATTATTATGATTAAATTGTGTGCATTGTTTAATTATTAACAATGCACGCAATTTAATCATAATAATATTTTATATTATATATATAAATATATATCCACATTGTGGCTCAGCGGCAGCCAAAATCTTCACATGCCTGCTTTCAGCTTTACCAGGTGAGAGATTTTCTTGGTGATTCCTCCATTCTTTTTGTGAGATAAGACCCTATTTGCGCTTTGTGTCTCCCTTTTCCCTTCAAATATTATTGGTCCACTTCGGCTCATAGAATGACTGATGGTGCGATCTGACACTGATGTTCCCTGAGCTTGAAGTTCACCTTTAATCTCTTTAGAATTTTTTCTGGGCTCTTTTTTACCATTCGTATTATCTGTCTCTTTGATTTGTCATCAATTTTCCTCCAACGGCCACGTCCAGGGAGGTTGGCTACAGTCCCCTGGATCTTACATTTCTGAATAATATGTGCAATTGTAATCTCATTAACATAAAGCTGCTTGGAGATGGTCTTATAACTTTTACCTTTAACATGTTTGTCTATAATTTTTTTTCTAATCTCCTGAGACCACTCTTTCTTTCGCTTCCTCTGGTCCATGTTGAGTGTGATACACACCATGTCACCAAACAGCACAGTGAGTATCTCTAGCCCTATATACAGGCCCACTTACTGATTACAGGATTGTAGACACCTGTTATGCTAATTAGTGGACAAACCTTGAGATGCGAACTCGGCTTCAGGAAAATGGCCACCGCGATCTCCATCTGCGCACACGCGGCATCCCGCGGCCATTTTCCTGAAGCCCCGGGAAGCCGAGCAGTACCATCTGCGCACGCGCGGCCTCACAAAGATGGCCGCGCCCACCGATAAACGGCTGAATAGTGTAGATTGCGCTCTTTTTCTTCAGCTGCGCAGTGGATTCGCCTGTTGGGCATGCGCAAACCACTACGCCACCAACGGAAAGATATGCAAGATCTGGGGGAAGAAACAGCGATGTCACCACGCCCATCTGACCAGACCAGCCTGATTGACAGGCGAAAACGTCGACTTTGGAAAGATATTTCAGCAGCATAGGTGGGGAATCAGGGTACACAAAATACACTATTGTAACGCGCAGCTCAGGCCCTATTTAACAGTATTTTTATCTCATACTGAAAAAACGGGGTGACAAGTTCCCTTTAAATGAGGGGTACCAACAATTTTGACCAGGTGTATATAGATTATAACCCTCAGTGAATTAATTTATAAAATGGAATCACTTTATGGGGAGTTCGACTGTTCTGGTTTTTGGTCATTTAGTTATATCAGGGCTTCTGCATATGGTGTGTCCAATCATTTCTGGGATCTGTTCCTGCTGTCCAGCTGGAGAAATCTGCTCCCTACTTCAGCCAATTGGAAAGTACCACACCCTACTAAAACTGAAAGCACATTGCCAGGATCTGCCAGATACAGCGTTGTTCTCCTCTGGTTGAGTCCTCTGTGCTCAGTTTGAGGCTTGTGTATTTGTTTACTGTTGTGATTATGGCCCGTTTACTGACTACTCTTCTGTCTCCTGATTCTGTATTCTGTCCTTCTCACATAAGTGAGGCAGGACAATCCCACCACAATCAAACTATCATACAGAATTTACAGGTAAAAAAAAAGACAAAGAATAAAAAAATATGCTACATCCCAACAACAATGTTTGTATGAAGGGAGAACTCCAACAGTAAACTGGAGTTCCATTCATTTATGGTGGACCACAGGAGCTACTAGGAGTCCTGACCAGAAGAGTAGAGAAAATAATATTGCTCCCCATTTCAGGAAAGATTGTGCAGTAATCTGAATTTCTTAGGATAGAAAACAATATAATTTATGACGTGGAGTGAATCCGTGAAACCAGGGCTCGAGCCAACACATCTCCTGCAGGTGTGAATAAATGTATAGTACAGTTATTAGCTACGCACAGCTTAGAGATATATCATGGCACTGGTGTAATGTTTTTCCTATAGTTTATCACAATCCTCCTTGAAATTAGTTTTAATACAAATTGAAAAGTCAGCATAAAGGGAAACTGTGTTGTTATTGTACAGAAATTCACACTTGGCCCTCACTGCAAATTTAATGTTGTAAATCATAAACACAAAGTTTGGCCAGAAAGACTGGAGCTGGTCTTGTAGGGACCATATGAGCACATTCAGCAGCACAGAAGTGAGAGAAGGGAGATTCATCCAATAAGATATCAGGGTTCTAGGAAGCCAACAGCATCATTACGCTCCGATTTCTGATCTTATCAGCACATTCTACGTACGCTGTTGTTTGACTTTGTAGTTTACAGATCTGAGTAACGGTCAGAGTCTTCAAATCCCAGGGGATAGGTGCATCCTCCAGCTTGTAAGTTCTATAGAAAAGGGCTGTGGTCTCAAGGCAAAATGGTGATCATGGCAATACGGCCGGACTACACCACCAATAAAGCAACCACAGCCGATGACTGAGAAGAATCTGTGACTTCTCTACATTTAGTGGTTACTACTCACCTGGGTAGTCATATGTAGGAATCTCCTCTTTACACCACTCATCACCCCTCACATATGTCTCTGTAGTATTAACATGGGTCAGATCTTCACCCTGAAACAAATATTGTAAAAGTCACAGACAGATGGAGAAGTCACATCTATGATCAACTCTAATCCTGCCATCTCCACCGTTCGCATTACACAAGTATAAAACATAGAATACTGGTGGATAAAACAAGACTGAGCACAAGACCTTCACAGCCATCTACACATCATAGGGGAGATATTATGACTAGTGTTGAGCGATACCTTCCGATATCGGGAAATATCAGATCGGATTGGATCGGATCGATACCCAAAAAATATTGGGTATCGCCGATACTGGAAACCAATGCAAGTCAATGGGACACAAATAACGGAATGAAAATAAGCCCTTTCTTTCCTTTGAACATCCAGTTCCGGAGGGGGAAAGAGTGTGGGTGGTGCGTGGGCGGAGACTGTGCATGTCTGTGTGTGCGGGCAGGGTCTGTGCGGGCCTGCCAGGGGTCTGTACGGGCCTCTCGGGGGTCTGTGCGGCCTGCCAGGGGTCTGTACGGGCCTCTCGGGGGTCTGTGTGGGCTGCCGAGGGTCTGTACGGGCCTGCGGGGGGTCTGTATGGGCCTCTCGGGGGTCTCTGTGTCTGTATGCAGGCATCATCCGATGGGACTACAAGTCCCATCGGGCTATGCCTGCTACAATGACAGTGATTGACACATTAGCCAATGACACACCCTCTCATTTAAAGATTTTTCTGTATTTTCACGACTATGAAAATTGTACATTCACAGTGAAGGCATCAAAACTATGAATTAACACATGTGGAATTACATACTTAACAAAAGAGTGTGAATCAACTGAAATTATGTCTTATATTCTAGGTTCTTCAAAGTAGCCATCTTTTGCTTTGATGACTGCTTTACACACTCTTGGCATTTTCTTGATGAGCTTCAAGAGGTACTCACCGGGAATGGTTGTCACTTCACAGGTGTGCCCTGTCAGGTTTAATAAGTGGGATTTCTTGCCTTATAAATGGGGTTGGGACCATCAGGTGTGTTGTGCAGAAGTCTGGTGGATACACAGCTGATAGTCCTACTGAATAGACTGTTAGAATTTGTATTATGGCAAGAAAAAAGCAGCTAAGTAAAGAAAAATGAGTGGCTATCATTACTTTAAGAAATGAAGGTTAGTCAGTCCGAAAAATTGGGAAAACTTTGAAAGTGTCCCCAAGTGCAGTGGCAAAAACCATCAAGCGCTACAAAGAAACTGGCTCACATGAGGACCGCCTCAGGAAGGGAAGACCAAGAGTCACTTTTGATTCTGAGGATAAGTTTATCCGAGTCAACAGCCTCAGAAATCGCAGATTAACAGCAGCTCAGATTAGAGACCAGGTCAATGCCACACAGAGTTCTAGCAGCAGACACATCTCTACAACAACTGTTAAGAGGAGACTTTGTGCAGCAGGCCTTCATGGTAAAATAGCTGCTAGGAAACGACTGCTAAGGACAGGCAACAAGCAGAAGAGACTTGTTTGGGCTAAAGAACACAAGGAATGGACATTAGACCAGTGGAAATCTGTGCTGGTCTGATGAGTCCAAATTTGAGATCTTTGGTTCCAACCAACATGTCTTTGTGCGACGCAGAAAAGGTGAACGGATGGACTCTACATGCCTGGTTCCCACCGTGAAGCATGGAGGAGGAGGAGGTGTGATGGTGTGGGGGTGCTTTGCTGGTGACACTGTTGGGTATTTATTCAAAATTGAAGGCATACTGAACCAGCATGGCTACCACAGCATCTTGCAGCGGCATGCTATTCCATCCGGTTTGCGCTTAGTTGGACCATCATTTATTTTTCAACAGCAGGACAATGACGCCAAACACACCTTCAGGCTGTATAAGGGCTATTTGACCAAGAAGGAGAGTGATGGGGTGCAACGCCAGATGACCTGGCCTCTACAGATGGTTGGGGTGAGCTGGACCGCAGAGTGAAAGCAAAAGGGCCAACAAGGGCTAAGCATCTCTGAGAACTCCTTCAAGATTGTTGGAAGACCATTCCCGGTGACTACCTCTTGAAGCTAATCAAGAGAATGCCAAGAGTGTGCAAAGCAGTCATCAAAGCAAAAGGTGGCTACTTTGAAGAACATAGAATATAAAAGACATAATTTCAGTTGTTTCACACTTTTTTGCTAAGC
Source organism: Ranitomeya imitator (assembly GCF_032444005.1). NCBI lineage: Eukaryota > Metazoa > Chordata > Amphibia > Anura > Dendrobatidae > Ranitomeya > Ranitomeya imitator. The sequence goes on along the minus strand of NC_091283.1, from coordinate 334,707,509 downwards.
ATATAATTTCACATGTGTTTGGGTGATGTCACTGCTCTATAGGACCTTCAGTGACACACTGACAGGAGACAATGGCTCCTGCAGTTCATCACTGAGAGGTTACTATAGTTCAGAGTCTCACTTTATGGCATTTGCTGCGTGGGAAATTTCTCACACAGCAATGCCAAAAGTGAGACTAGGGACTATTTTTTTACAGCGGAGGAGGAATACGGTGCGGAAGGATACCTTCCTCCCATCATTGTATTCCTGGAGCCCCTAGAGAGCGGTCGCATCAGCTTATGCTGCCGTTCTCCACGGGAGATCGTCGTGGGACTCGTGCGGATTTCTGCGGATCAGGGAGTATATTGTATGTTTGTTATTTTCATATTTTTTACGGATGACACTGGCTTCAGAGAACAAAGTGACAAGTAATGGTGAGTATGTACTCTATGTTATATGTACTGTATAACTATATGTATGTGTTGTATGTAATGTATGAATGTATTGTATGTAGTATGTATGTAGTATGTTGTATGTATTTAGTATGCATGTATGTATGTTGTGTGTAGTATGTATGTTGTATGTACGTAGTATGTACGTAGTATGTTGCATGTATGTTGCATGTATGTAGTATGCATGTGGAGCGCCCCCAGATGCAGGGCCGTGGGTTACTCGGTACCGGTCCTGTCTCGGTTCTAGGGTTGTTACGGTGGCTGGACCCGGTCCGTGACCCTGCTAAGGGGCGTCCAATAAAAGAGATGATAAAAATCAGCTAAGGCTTCGTGACGCCACCTGTGGTAATCGGTCAGGGTGACCGACGCTGCTTGGGGTCCACTGGGGTGATGTGATGGCAGCTAGATGGTATACCTTCCCACAGTTGAAGTATGTCCCCAGAGCATCTCAGTAGTGTAGGTGGCGATGGTGTGAGGCGCAGTCAATAACGAGGACACAGGGTTGCAGTCTCTTTACCTTTTACTGAAGGCTTCAGGATCCTCAATCCAGAGCACTGTCAACAGGGCTGTCTGAGACCGGCCGGTCCGAAGGCACATCCAGAGTTCCCTTTGCAGGTGGAAATCAGTGCCTACCACTTGTGCCTGTGTGTTGTAGTTCTTCCCTGCTGAGCATTCGGGATAGTCCTCACAACTTCTGTTCTCGTGCTTTCTATTCTCTGTCCCCCAAGTTTGTTATGGCTAGGATGCAACCGTTTGACGGGAAGGCTCGGAGCTATTCTGGGACCCTAGAGACGCCCCTCTCCACGGTTGCCCCCTATGTCTGCTTAGGTGATGTAAGGTAGACAGCCAACCTATAATTAACTGTCCTGCGGTATTTGAAGTAAGGCATAGAGTCAGTTACTTCCTCGGTGTTCCGGTCACCGGCTACGCGCCTCAGTAGGATGTTGCCGTTCTCGGGGCACGACTCCTACTGGTTCTCATTTGTGCTTGATCTCGTTTCTCACTGTCCACAATATCCTTCGCTTCGTGTCCTTTCTTTAGATGCCGCCGCAAGGTAGTGCAGGCGCGGCTCTGTAACGATCTGTCCTTGTTGCTAAGTCTCTGCCAGGTTCCCACGCCTGACAGGGACTCCCCTGAAGTCTCCCCCCCGCAACACCCCCTGCCACGGGATGTTGCCTGGGCAAAACCCAGTCAGCTTCTGTCTAACTTCCTATCCAACCCCTAGTTTTACCAGTGTGAGGAGTGGCCTAATAAATAAAACCTTTTGCTCCCCCTAGTGGCCGGAGTGTGAAGTGTAATGTGTGCTGGTGATACCTGGTCAGATGAACTCCTTTAGTGCCATCAGACGTACCATCACTCCCCTTAGTGGCAGAGCGACATTACTGCAACGACCAGGTCTCTGGGGCGCTGCACATGTAGTATGTATGTAGTATGCATGTTGTATATATGTAGTATATATGTATGTAGCATGCATGTATGTTGTATGTATGCATGTTGTATGTATGTAGTATGTATGTTGTATGTATGTAGTATGTATGTATGTAGTATGTTGTATGTATGTAGTATGTATATATGTTGCATGTATGTAGTATGTATGTAGGTATGTATGTAGTAAGTATGTTGTATGTATGTAGTATGTATTTATGTAGTATGTATGTTGCATGCATGTAGTATGTATATATGTTGCATGTATGTAGTATGTATGTAGTATGTATGTAGGCATGTATGTAGTATGTATGTTGTATGTATATAGTATATTGTATGTAGTATATATGTCTGTTTTTTTTTACATTCAACACATTAGCCAGATGATAGGACTACTACTGTCCCATCATTAGCAAATGTGTCAATCACTGTCATTGTAGCAGGCATAGCCCGATGGGACTTGTAGTCCCATCGGACGATGCCTGCACAAACACAACCCCGAGAGGCCCGCACAGACCCCCGGCAGCCCGCACAGACTCCCGGCAGCCCGCACAGACCCCCAGTAGGCCAGTACAGACCCCCGGCAGGCCCGCACAGACCCCCGGCAGCCCGCACAGACCCCCGGCAGGCCCATACAGACCCCCGGCAGGCCCATACAGACCCCTGGCAGGCCCGCACAGACCCCGCTCGCACACACGGACACTCAGTCTCCGCCCACGCACCGCCCACACTCCATTATAGTGCATCATTGCACTATGGGAACTTCCGATTCCGGTATTCGATATCGTAAAAGTATCGGGACTCAGTATCGGAACTCCGATACAGCGAATATCGGCCGATACCCGATATTTGCAGTATCGGAATGCTCAACATTACTCCTGACACCTTCTCTCCATCTACCTGATGATCCTGTGGAACATTAGGATCTTCTTGTTTACAGTCCTGTGGAAGAAGAGGACGGGGACATCTCTCTGGTGTTATTCTCTTACTGGATAGATCTGGAGGAAACACATACAGGTACTGAATTTATTCTTTACATACAGATAATTATAGTGTATTATATGTGTATTTAGTCCTGTCTATTACCTAGTAATGTGAGGGGCTGGGGAACCTCTATTATGACATCTTTGTACAGATCTTTGTGTCCTTCTAAATACTCCCACTCCTCCATGGAGAAATAGACGGCGACATCTTGACACCTTATAGAAACCTGACACATACAATGATACCGTCATACCCCCGATCCCGTCATAGCGTTACTGTATAATGTCCCAGCATTCCCAGCAGTGTCACCTCTCCAGTCAGCAGCTCAATCATCATGTAGATGAGTTCTAGGATCTTCTTGTCATTGATGTCCTCATGTATCAGGGTGTGAGGTGGAGGCCCCGTGATTGGGCTCAGGGGTCTTCCCCATCCCTCTGACACAGGATCCTGACAGCGATCACTAGAGGTCTTCTTCACTACTGTGTAATCCTGGTTATGGAGAGACACATTAATAAATCTCACTACAGACATTTCCAGAGTCCTCACCTCTCCAGTTCTGTCCATCTCTTATTCCCATAGATAAGAATGATGTAATGTGACGTCATCAGAATCTTTCACCTCTCCAGTAAGCCGGAAGAGGATCTCTAGGGTGAGGTGTAATATCCTCTCCACCATCTTGTCTCTGTCCATATCCATCTTTGATGGGTATATCAGGAAAATTCTCTTTTGTAGAAGATCTTCACTGAGAGGATCCGATATTGTAGAGACCTGAGTGAGAAGAAGATGAGCCGATGTAACCTCATAAAAATCTTGTGTAATAATACAATTACTGGAGATAATTAGGGAAACATATGAGGAGATTTATTATTTTACACTATTTTGTTTTCTTCTTTACATTTACTAATAAAACCTATATATTTTAGGCCACAGACAACAAGCAGTTTCTTCCTCGGAGTCGGCAGCTGAATACGTTTCTCATAGACTCATCTTCCATAACGCTAATTCTCGTCTCATTTTCCGACACTGGAATCGGCATTAGCAATACTGCAGGAGATATTCATTACACGTGACATGAGAAATAACTACTTCATGATGAGGACGACATCTTCATCTTCTACTACGGCTCTAGAAACATATCTGTCCAGAGTCCGTCACTGACTCTATCCCCACCGGCCGTGTATATGAACGTTTCCAGTCTTCCCCGCACTGTAATCTTCTATCACGTTAGATCTAAGGTCTGATTCACACACAGAAGTTTGAGGCTTTTATAAAAACTTTTTTTATAAGAACATCAAGACAGGAATATTTGATGCCAAAGTCTCCATGTAGGCTTCCATATATTACATGAAAAACACTAAAAAAAAGTGTGAAAATATTTAAAAAAATAATTATAGTGAAGTGTTGAGGCACCAAATAGAAAGTTTTTACCCAGGATATGGACACATTCAACAAATGTTACAACCTCCAGTATATTAAATCTTCAGGGTGGTGCATATACTTGAGACTATTTATAATCAAGACAACGGAATGAAGAAAATCAGCACTCACCCATTTTAGAAGATACTTCAGTCCTTTTTAATTTTCATTTGATTCAGGACAATGACAAAAAGTGCATCAGTGCTAGCAACGTGGCGGCAGGTGCAGTGATTTAAAAAAAAAAGACATGACGGACAATGAACGTTTCAGACTTAATTTGCGCTTCTAGTGGTCCATGTTCCACTGGTCTATGAACATGAACCAGTAGAAGAACTGAAGTATCTTCTAAAAGGGGTGAGTGATGACTTTCTCCATTCCGTTTTTCTTGAATACAAAAATAATATTGAGGCTGGTGGTACTGTGGGAACATTATACAGTGTGCTGGGATCAAAAAAGGGGCACCATACAATGAAAGTCATACAGGTTTCCTTGGTTCCCATTTTTCATAGTTGGGTCGTTTGTATGTATCAGTTGAAAAGAAACAAAACCATTGTGATTCTTATAAGGAGGCAACAGAAAAAACCCTAATATAACATTTTTATAACAACCCCACAATCTGTGATTCTTCAGGGTAAATCGCTATCTCACCATTGGATTAGAGCTGATACTATTAAGCTAAAGTGACTAAACAGACTTTCGGTCACATCCATAAAGGGGCACTTTTACGTGTTTGTCAAAACTGTCTGAGGATTATTAGAGGTGATAGTTTCCCCCAATTAGAAGGGACACCTGTGGATATTGGGGTCTTTACCTGCTGTTTTTTAACCCCTTTACCCCCAAGGGTGGTTTGCACGTTAATGACCGGGCCAATTTTTACAATTCTGACTACTGTTCCTTTATGAGATTATAACTCTGGAACGCTTCAACGGATCCCAGTGATTTTGACAACGTTTTCTCGTAACATATTGTACATCATGATAGTGGTAAAATTTATTTGATATTACCTGTGTTTATTTGTAAAAAAATGGAAATTTGGCAAAAATTTTAAAAATTTTGCAATTTTCCAACTTTGAACTTTTATGCCCTTAAATCACAGAGCTATGTCACACAAAATACTTAATAAGTAACATTTCCCACATGTCTACTTTATATCAGCACAATTTTAGAACCAAAATTTCTTTTGTTAGGGATGTTTAAGGGTTAAAAGTTGATCAACAATTTCTCATATTTACACCATTTTTTTTTTAGGGACTATATCACATTTGAAGTCACTTTGAGGGGTTTATATGATAGAAAATACCCAAGTGTGATGCCATTCTAAAAACTGCACCCCTCAAGGTGCTCAAAACCACATTCAAGAAGTTTATTAAACCTTCAGGAATTTTGGGAATGTTTTAAAAAAAAATGAACATTTAACTTTTTTTTCACAAAAAATTTATTTAGCTCCAATTTGTTTTATTTTACCAAGGGTAACAGGAGAAATTGGTCCCCAAAAGTTGTTGTACAATTTGTTTTGAGCATGTTGATACCCCCTATGTGTGGGTAAACCACTGTTTGGGCGCATGGCAGAGCTCAGAAGGGAAGGAGCGCCATTTGACTTTTCAATGCAAAATTGACTGGAATTGAGATATGACGCCATGTCTCGATTGGAGAGCCCCTGATGTGCCTAAATATTGCAAGCCGTGAAAAACTATTTTTTTAGCCCCCAGTTTTGTATTTTCCCAATGGTAACAGGAGAAATTGGACCCCAAAAGTTGTTGTCCAATTTGTCCTGAGTACGCTGATACCCCATATGTGGAAGAAAACTACTGTTTGGATGCATGGCAGAGCTTGGAAGGAAAGGCGCGCAGTTTGGAATGCAGACTTAGATGGAATGGTCTGCAGGCGTCACATTGCGTTTGCAGAGCCCCTGATGTACCTAAACAGTAGAAACCCCCCACAAGTGACCCCGTATTGGAAACTAGACCCCCAAGGAACTTATCTAGATGTGTTGTGACAACTTTGAACCCCCAAGTGTTTCACTACACTTTATAGCGCAGAGCCGTGAAAACAAAAATTCTTTTTTTCCCCAAAAATTATTTTTTAGCCCACAGTTTTGTATTTTCCCAAGGGTAACAGGAGAAACTGGACCCCAAAAGTTGTTGTCCAATTTGTCCTGAGTACACTGATATCCCATATGTGGGGGGGGGGGAAGGGAACCACCGTTTGGGCGCATGGCAGAGCTCGGAAGGGAAGGAGCACTATTTGGAATGCAGACTTAGATGGAATGGTCTGCAGGCATCACATTGCGTTTGCAGAGCCCCTAATGAACCTAAACAGTAGAAACCCCCCACAAGTGACCCCATATTGGAAGCTAAACCCCACAGGATCTTATCTAGATGTGTTGTGACAACTTTGAACCCCCAAGTGTTTCACTACACTTTATAGCGCAGAGACGTGAAAATAAAAAATCATTTTTTTCCCACAAAAATTATTTTTAGCCCCCCCAATTTTTATTTTCCCAAGGGTAACCAGAGAAATTGGACCTCTAAAGTTGCTGTTCAATTTGTCCTGAGTATGCTGATACCCCATATGTTGGGGTAAACCCCTGTTTTGGCGCACGGGAGAGCTCAGAAGGGAAGGAGCACTGTTTTACTTTTTCAACGCAGAATTGGCTGGAATTGAGATCGGACGCCATGTCGCATTTGGAGAGCCCCTGATGTGCCTAAACAGTGGAAACTCACCAATTCAAACTGAAACCCTAACCCAAACATGCCCCTAACGCTAATCCCAACCCTAAGCATAACCCTAACCACACCCCTAACCCGAACATGCCTCTAACTGTTATGATCTGGTGGCTTTGGAGCAGCATGAGACGTACTCTGGAGAAGGTGGTCCCTGTACTGACCGCAAACCCTGAACTTAGCAGCGCAACTAGAAGTAGCCGTGGGGGGTACCTAACTCTCCCTAGACCTCTCGACACAGCCTAAGAAACTAACTACCCCTAAAGACAGAAACAGGAAACCTATCTTGCCTCAGAGAAAATCCCCAAAGGACAGACAGCCCCCCACAAAGATTAACTGTGAGAGGAGAGGGAAAAAAACACACGCAGACATGAAATCAGGATTTAGCATAGGAGGCCATACTAGCTAAATAGAAAGAATAGAACAGAGTACTATGCGGTCAGTATTAAAACACTAGAAAATATCCACCACAGAAAATACAAAACACCACATCTGACTAAAGACATGGAGGGTATATCTGCATCTCCAGAGACACAGCAAGGCTGCAAAAAATACTTCCCAGACAAAGCTGGACAAGACAAAACATGAAAATGCACAGAACTATAAGGTCCACAGCAGGTGGACAGCAAAAACAAAGCCAGGACTTATCTTTGAAGAAAAGCACAGCGAACAGGAGAGACCAGAAGGGATGTGAATCCTCCAAATACAATGGCCAACTGGCAGGGACTAAAGAGTCCTGCAAAGCTATATACCCCAGTCAGTTTTGCAATTAGTAGATACACCTGTCCAATCCTGCAGTCCAGGCACAACTGCATTACCCTCTACAACCATAGGAGGGAGCCCAAAAGCTGAATTCAAAACAGTACCCCCCACCTTGAGGAGGGTTCACCGAACCCTCACCAGAGCCCCCAGGCCGATCAGGATGAGCCCGATGAAAGGTACGAACCAAATCAGCGGCATGGACATCAGAGGCAGAAACCCAAGAATTATCCTCCTGGCCATAACCCTTCCATTTGACAAGGTACTGAAGCTTCCGCCTCGAAAAACGAGAATCCAAAATCTTCTCAACAACATATTCCAACTCCCCATCGACCAACACAGGGGCCGGAGGATCAACAGAGGGAACAACGGGCTCCACATATTTCCGCAACAAAGATCTATGGAAGACATTATGAATAGCAAAAGAGGCCGGAAGCGCCAGGCGAAAGGACACAGGATTAATAATCTCAGAAATCCTATAAGGACCAATAAATCGAGGCTTAAACTTAGGGGAAGAAACCTTCATAGGAACATGACGGGAAGATAACCAAATCAGATCCCCAACCCGAAGCCGGGAACCAACACACCGATGACGGTTAGCAAAACGTTGAGCCTCCTCCTGAGACAGCACCAAATTGTCCACCACATGAGCCCAAATCTGCTACAACCTGTCGACCAGAGAATCCACACCAGGAAGGTCAGAAGGCTCAACCTGCCCAGAAGAAAAACGAGGATGAAAACCAAAATTACAAAAAAAAGGCGAAACCAAAGTAGCCGAACTAGCCCGATTATTAAGGGCAAACTCGGCCAATGGCAAAAAAGCCACCCAATCATCCTGATCAGCAGACACAAAGCATCTCAAATAGGTCTCCAAGGTCTGATTAGTTCGCTCAGTCGTCTGGCCATTTGTCTGAGGATGAAATGCAGAAGAAAAAGACAAATCAATGCCCAGCTTGGCACAAAAGGCCCGCCAAAACCTAGAAGCAAACTGGGAACCTCTGTCGGACACAATATTCTCCGGAATACCATGCAAACGTACCACATGCTGAAAAAACAACGGAACCAAATCAGAAGAAGGCAATTTAGGCAAAGGCACCAAATGAACCATCTTAGAAAATCGGTCACAGACAACCCAGATAACCGACATTCTTTGGGAAACAGGAAGATCGGAAATAAAATCCATAGAAATATGTGTCCAGGGCCTCTCGGGGACCGGTAATGGCAAAAGCAACCCGCTAGCGCGGGAACAGCAAGGCTTAGCCCGCGCACAAATCCCACAGGACTGCACAAAAGAACGCACATCCCGCGACAAAGAAGGCCACCAAAAGGACCTACCAACCAAATCTCTGGTACCAAAAATCCCAGGATGGCCAGCCAACACAGAACAATGAACCTCAGAAATCACTTTACTAGTCCATCTATCAGGAACAAACAGTTTCCCCACTGGACAGCGGTCAGGTTTATTAGCCTGAAATTCCTGAAGAATCCGTCGTAAATCAGGGGAAATGGCAGAAAGGACCACCCCTTCCTTCAGAATGCCGAACGGCTCAAGAACCTCAGGGAAAAAAGGAAAAAAACTCCTAGAGAGGGCATCCGCCTTAACATTCTTAGTACCAGGAATGTACGAGACCACAAAACCAAAACGGGAGAAAAACAGGGACCATCGAGCCTGTCTAGGATTCAGCCGTTTGGCAGACTCGAGGTAAATTAGATTCTTATGATCGGTCAGGACCACAATACGTTGCTTGGCCCCCTCAAGCCAATGTCGCCACTCCTCAAATGCCCACTTCATAGCCAACAACTCCCGATTGCCGACATCATAATTGCGTTCCGCAGGCGAAAACTTCCGAGAAAAGAAGGCACACGGTTTCATCAAGGACCCATCAGAATTCCTCTGAGACAAAACGGCCCCTGCCCCAATCTCATACTCGTCAACCTCAACCTGAAATGGAAGAGAAACATCTGGCTGACGCAACACAGGGGCAGAAGTAAATCGGCGTTTAAGCTCCTGAAAGGCAGAAACAGCCGTGGAGGACCAATTCGTCACATCAGCGCCTTTCTTTGTCAAATCGGTCAGAGGTTTAACCACACTGGAGAAGTTGGCAATGAAAAGACGATAAAAATGAGCAAAGCCCAAGAATTTCTGAAGGCTCTTCACAGATGTGGGCTGTTGTGAATTCTGTTGTCAAGCTCCCTCCTGTGGTCATGAATGGTACTTCGGCTGGTTCTGTCCATGGGCTTCCTCTGGTGGTTGTGAGTGGGGCTGCGGCTTCTGAGTTTCCTTCCACAGGTGACGAGGTTAATTCGTTAGCTGGCTGCTCTATTTAACTCCACTTAGATCTTTGCTCCATGCCACCTGTCAATGTTCCAGTATTGGTCTGTTCGCTCCTGGATCGTTCTTGTGACCTGTCTTCTCCAGCAGAAGCTAAGTTCCTGCTTATTTTTCTCTTGTTTGCTATTTTTCTGTCCAGCTTGCTATTTTGATTTTTGTCTTGCTTGCTGGAAGCTCTGGGACGCAGAGGGAGCGCCTCCGCACCGTGAGTCGGTGCGGAAGGTCTTTTGCGCCCTCTGCGTGGTTTTTTTGTAGTTTTTGTGCTGACCGCAAAGTCACCTTTCCTATCCTCTGTCAGTTCAGTAAGTCGGGCCTCTCTTTGCTAAATCTATTTCATCTCTGTGTTTGTGATTTTCATCTTTACTCACAGTCATTATATGTGGGGGGCTGCCTTTTCCTTTGGGGAATTTCTCTGAGGCAAGGTAGGCTTATTTTTCTATCTTTAGGGCTAGCTAGTTCCTTAGGCTTTGACGAGTTGCATAGGGAGCGTTAGGAGCAATCCACGGCTATTTCTGGTGTGTGTGATAGGATAAGGGATTGCGGTCAGCAGAGTTCCCACGTCCCAGAGCTTGTCCTGTATTATTAGTAACTATCAGGTCATTCCATGTGCTCTTAACCACCAGGTCCATTATTGTCCTAACCACCAGGTCATAACAGTACAGGTGGCCCAAAGTATTAATGCATCTCAATAGAGGGATAAGAGAAGTTCTGAGACCATTTTTTTTTTCTTTGCACTGTGTTTTGCCTTTCTTTTCCCCTAGCCCTCTGGGTGGTTCAGGATACAGCTGTAGAGATGGACATTCAAGGTCTGTCCTCTTGGACGGATAATCTCACTGCAAGTGTACAAAACATTCAAGATTTTGTGGTTCAGAATCCGATGTCAGAGCCTAAGATTCCAATTCCTGATTTGTTTTTTGGGGATAGATCTAAGTTTCTGAATTTTAAAAATAATTGTAAATTGTTTCTTGCTTTGAAACCTCGCTCCTCAGGTGACCCTGTTCAACAAGTGAAAATCATTATTTCTTTGTTACGTGGCGACGCTCAAGACTGGGCATTTTCCCTTGCGCCAGGAGATCCGGCATTGCGTGATGTTGATGCGTTTTTTCTGGCGCTTGGATTGCTTTATGATGAACCAAATTCAGTGGATCAGGCAGAGAAAATCTTGCTGGCTCTGTGTCAGGGTCAGGATGAGGTAGAGATATATTGTCAGAAGTTTAGGAAGTGGTCTGTACTCACTCAGTGGAATGAGTGCGCCCTGGCAGCAATTTTCAGAAAGGGTCTCTCTGAAGCCCTTAAGGATGTCTTGGTGGGATTTCCCATGCCTGTTGGTCTGAATGAGTCTATGTCTTTAGCCATTCAGATCGATCGACGCTTGCGTGAGCGTAAAGCTGTGCACCATTTGGTGGTATTATCTGAGCATAGACCTGAGCCTATGCAATGTGATAGGACTTTGACCAGAGCTGAACGGCAAGAACACAGACGTCGGAATGGGCTGTTTTTTGTTATGAAAGGCAATTCAGAATCACAATGGACATGGAGGTCAGAGCACATACAGTGAACTGACAATAACCCAAAATAATAGAACGAGCTCTGAGACGTGGGAACTCTGCAGACCGCAATCCCTAAGCCTATCAAACCACACTAAAGGTAGCCGTGGAGCGCTCCTGACCAGAACCTAGGCGCCTCGTCACAGCCTGAGAAACTAGCTAGTCCTGAAGATAGAAAAATAAGCCTACCTTGCCTCAGAGAAATTCCCCAAAGGAAAAGGCAGCCCCCCACATATAATGACTGTGAGTAAGATGAAAACACAAACATAGAGATGAAACAGATTTAGCAAAGTGAGGCCCGACTAGCTGAACAGAACGAGGATAGGGAAGATAACTTTGCGGTCAGCACAAAAACCTATAAATAACCACGCAGAGGGGACAAAAAGACCCTCCGCACCGACTAACGGTACGGAGGTGGTCCCTCTGCGTCTCAGAGCTTCCAGCAGGCAAGAAAAACCAATAAAGCAAGCTGGACTGAAAAATAGCAACAAAATAACAATAGCAAAACTTAGCTTTGCAGAGCAGCAGGCCACAGGAACGATCCAGGGAAAAAAACAAGTCCTACACTGGAACATTGACAGGAAGCATGGATCAAAGCATCAGGTGGAGTTAAGTAGAGAAGAAGCTAACGAGCTCACCAGATCACCTGAGGGAGGAAACTCAGAAGCTGCAGTACCACTTTCCTCCACAAACGGAAGATCCCAGAGAGAATCAGCCGAAGTACCACTTGTGACCACAGGAGTGAACTCTGCCACAGAATTCACAACAGTACCCCCCCCTTGAGGAGGGGTCACCGAACCCTCACCAGAGCCCCCAGGCCGACCAGGATGAGCCACATGAAAGGCACGAACAAGATCGGGAGCATGGACATCAAAGGCAAAAACCCAGGAATTATCTTCCTGAGCATAGCCCTTCCATTTAACCAGATACTGGAGTTTCCGTCTTGAAACACGAGAATCCAAAATCTTCTCCACAATATACTCCAATTCCCCCTCCACCAAAACCGGGGCAGGAGGCTCAACAGATGGAACCATAGGTGCCACGTATCTCCGCAACAATGACCTATGGAATATGTTATGTATGGAAAAAGAATCTGGAAGGGTCAGACGAAAAGACACAGGATTAAGAACCTCAGAAATCCTATACGGACCAATAAAACGAGGTTTAAACTTAGGAGAGGAAACCTTCATAGGAATATGACGAGAAGATAACCAAACCAGATCCCCAACACGAAGTCGGGGACCCACACGGCGTCTGCGATTAGCGAAAAGTTGAGCCCTCTCCTGTGACAAGGCCAAATTGTCCATTACCTGAGTCCAAATCTGCTGCAACCTGTCCACCACAGTATCCACACCAGGACAGTCCGAAGACTCAACCTGTCCAGAAGAGAAACGAGGATGGAACCCAGAATTGCAGAAAAACGGTGAAACCAAGGTAGCCGAGCTGGCCCGATTATTAAGGGCAAACTCAGCCAAAGGCAAAAAGGACACCCAGTCATCCTGATCAGCAGAAACAAAGCACCTCAGATATGTTTCCAAGGTCTGATTGGTTCGCTCGGTCTGGCCATTAGTCTGAGGATGGAAAGCCAAGGAAAAAGACAAGTCAATGCCCATCCTACCACAAAAGTCTCGCCAAAACCTCGAAACAAACTGGGAACCTCTGTCAGAAACCATATTCTCTGGAATGCCATGCAAACGAACCACATGCTGGAAGAACAAAGGCACCAAATCAGAGGAGGAAGGCAATTTAGACAAGGGTACCAGATGGACCATCTTAGAAAAGCGATCACAGACCACCCAAATGACCAACATCTTTTGAGAAACGGGAAGGTTAGAAATAAAATCCATAGAGATATGTGTCCAAGGCCTCTTCGGGACCGGCAAGGGCAAAAGCAACCCACTGGCACGAGAACAGCAGGGCTTAGCCCGAGCACAAATCCCACAGGACTGCACAAAAGCACGCACATCCCGCGACAGAGAAGGCCACCAAAAGGATCTAGCCACTAAATCTCTGGTACCAAAGATTCCAGGTTGACCAGCCAACACCGAACAATGAAGTTCAGAGATAACTCTATTCGTCTACCTATCAGGGACAAACAGTTTCTCCGCTGGGCAACGATCAGGTTTATTAGCCTGAAATTTTTGCAGCACCCGCCGCAAATCAGGGGAGATGGCAGACACAATTACTCCTTCCTTGAGGATACCCGCCGGCTCAGACAAACCCGGAGAGTCGGGTACAAAACTCCTAGACAGAGCATCCGCCTTCACATTTTTAGAGCCCGGAAGGTACGAAATCACAAAGTCAAAACGGGCAAAAAACAACGACCAACGAGCTTGTCTAAGATTCAAGCGCTTGGCAGACTCGAGATAAGTCAAGTTCTTATGATCAGTCAATACCACCACGCGATGCTTAGCTCCTTCAAGCCAATGACGCCACTCCTCGAATGCCCACTTCATGGCCAGCAACTCTCGGTTGCCCACATCATAATTTCGCTCAGCAGGAGAAAACTTCCTGGAAAAGAAAGCGCATGGTTTTATCACTGAGCAACCAGAACCTCTCTGTGACAAAACAGCCCCTGCTCCAATCTCAGAAGCATCAACCTCGACCTGGAACGGAAGAGAAACATCTGGTTGACACAACACAGGGGCAGAAGAAAAACGATGCTTCAACTCTTGAAAAGCTTCCACAGCAGCAGAAGACCAATTGACCACATCAGCACCCTTCTTGGTCAAATCGGTCAATGGTTTAGCAATACTAGAAAAATTGCAGATGAAGCGACGATAAAAATTAGCAAAGCCCAGGAACTTTTGCAGACTTTTCAGAGATGTCGGCTGAGTCCAATCCTGGATGGCTTGGACCTTAACAGGATCCATCTCGATAGTAGAAGGGGAAAAGATGAACCCCAAAAATGAAACCTTCTGCACACCAAAGAGACCCTTTGATCCCTTCACAAACAAAGAATTAGCACGCAGGACCTGAAAAACCGTTCTGACCTGCTTCACATGAGACTCCCAATCATCCGAGAAGATCAAAATGTCATCCAAGTAAACAATCAGGAATTTATCCAGGTACTCTCGGAAGATGTCATGCATAAAGGACTGAAACACTGATGGAGCATTGGCAAGTCCGAACGGCATCACGAGATACTCAAAATGACCCTCGGGCGTATTAAATGCAGTTTTCCATTCATCGCCTTGCTTAATTCGCACCAGATTATACGCACCACGAAGATCTATCTTTGTGAACCAACTAGCCCCCTTAATCCGAGCAAACAGATCAGATAACAATGGCAAGGGGTACTGAAATTTAACCGTGATCTTATTAAGAAGGCGGTAATCTATACAAGGTCTCAGCGAACCATCCTTCTTGGCTACAAAAAAGAACCCTGCTCCTAATGGCGACGATGACGGGCGAATATGCCCCTTCTCCAGGGATTCCTTCACATAACTGCGCATAGCGGTGTGTTCAGGCACGGACAAATTAAACAATCGACCTTTTGGGAATTTACTACCAGGAATCAAATTGATAGCACAATCACAATCCCTATGCGGAGGTAGGGTATTGGACTTGGGCTCAACAAATACATCCCGGTAATCAGACAAGAACTCTGGGACCTCAGAAGGGGTGGATGACGAAATTGACAGAAATGGAACATCACCATGTACCCCCTGACAACCCCAGCTGAACACCGACATGGATTTCCAATCTAATACTGGATTATGGGCTTGTAGGCATGGCAACCCCAACACGACTACATCATGCAGATTATGCAACACCAGAAAGCGAATAACCTCCTGATGTGCAGGAGCCATGCACATGGTCAGCTGGGTCCAATATTGAGGCTTATTCTTGGCCAAAGGCGTAGCATCAATTCCTCTCAATGGAATAGGACACTGCAAGGGCTCCAAGAAAAACCCACAACGCTTAGCATATTCCAAGTCCATCAAATTCAGGGCAGCGCCTGAATCCACAAATGCCATGACAGAATACGATGACAAAGAGCAGATCAAGGTAACGGACAGAAGAAATTTTGACTGTACAGTACCAATGGTGGCAGACCTAGCGAACCGCTTAGTGCGCTTAGGACAATCAGAGATAGCATGAGTGGAATCCCCACAGTAGAAACACAGACCATTCAGACGTCTATGTTCTTGCCGTTCAACTCTGGTCAAAGTCCTATCACACTGCATAGGCTCAGGTTTAAGCTCAGGTAATACCGCCAAATGGTGCACAGATTTACGCTCACGCAAGCATCGACCGATCTGAATGGCCAAAGACATAGACTCATTCAAACCAGCAGGCATAGGAAATCCCACCATGACATCCTTAAGGGCTTCAGAGAGACCCTTTCTGAATATTGCTGCCAGCGCAGATTCATTCCATTGAGTGAGCACTGACCACTTTCTAAATTTCTGACAATATACCTCTATCTCATCCTGAGCCTGACAAAGAGCCAGCAAATTTGTTTCTGCCTGATCCACTGAATTAGGCTCATCGTACAGCAACCCAAGCGCCAGGAAAAACGCATCGATATTACTCAATGCAGGATCTCCTGACGCAAGAGAAAACGCCCAGTCCTGAGGATCGCCGCGCAAAAAAGAATTGACGATCCTAACCTGTTGAATTGGGTCACCAGAAGAGCGAGGTTTCAAAGCCAGAAATAGTTTACAATTATTTTTGAAACTCAGAAATTTAGTTCTATCTCCAAAAAACAAATCTGGAATAGGAATTCTCGGTTCTAGCAAAGAATTCTGAACCACAAAATCTTGAATATTTTGAACTCTTGCCGTGAGCTGATCCACACATGAAGACAGACCTTTAATGTCCATTGCTACACCTGTGTCCTGAACCACCCAAATGTCTAGGGGAAAAAAAAGACAAAACACAGTGCAAAGAAAAAAAAATGGTCTCAGAACTTCTTTTTTCCCTCTATTGAGAATCATTAGCACTTTTGGCTTCCTGTACTGTTATGAAAGGCAATTCAGAATCACAATGGACATGGAGGTCAGAGCACATACAGTGATCTGACAATAACCCAAAATAATAGAACGAGCTCTGAGACGTGGGAACTCTGCAGACCGCAATCCCTAAGCCTATCAAACCACACTAAAGGTAGCCGTGGAGCGCTCCTGACCAGAACCTAGGCGCCTCGTCACAGCCTGAGAAACTAGCTAGTCCTGAAGATAGAAAAATAAGCCTACCTTGCCTCAGAGAAATTCCCCAAAGGAAAAGGCAGCCCCCCACATATAATGACTGTGAGTAAGATGAAAACACAAACATAGAGATGAAACAGATTTAGCAAAGTGAGGCCCGACTAGCTGAACAGAACGAGGATAGGGAAGATAACTTTGCGGTCAGCACAAAAACCTATAAATAACCACGCAGAGGGGACAAAAAGACCCTCCGCACCGACTAACGGTACGGAGGTGGTCCCTCTGTGTCTCAGAGCTTCCAGCAGGCAAGAAAAACCAATAAAGCAAGCTGGACTGAAAAATAGCAACAAAATAACAATAGCAAAACTTAGCTTTGCAGAGCAGCAGGCCACAGGAACGATCCAGGGAAAAAACAAGTCCTACACTGGAACATTGACAAGAAGCATGGATCAAAGCATCAGGTGGAGTTAAGTAGAGAAGAAGCTAACGAGCTCACCAGATCACCTGAGGGAGGAAACTCAGAAGCTGCAGTACCACTTTCCTCCACAAACGAAAGATCCCAGAGAGAATCAGCCGAAGTACCACTTGTGACCACAGGAGTGAACTCTGCCACAGAATTCACAACAGTTTTTACTGTGGTGATTCCACTCATGCTATCTCTGATTGCCCTAAGCGCACTAAGCGGTTCGCTAGGTCTGCCACCATTGGTACGGTACAGTCTAAATTTCTTTTGTCCGTTACTCTGATTTGCTCTTTGTCGTCCTATTCTGTTATGGCATTTGTGGATTCAGGCGCTGTCCTGAATTTGATGGACTTGGAGTTTGCTAGGCGCTGTGGTTTTTTCTTGGAGCCCTTGCAGTATCCTATTCCATTGAGAGGAATTGATGCTACGCCTTTGGCCAAGAATAAGCGTCAGTACTGGACCCAATTGACCATGTGCATGGCTCCTGCACATCAGGAGGATATTCGCTTTTTGGTGTTGCATAATCTGCATGATGTGGTCGTTTTGGGGTTGCCATGGCTACAGGTCCATAATCCAGTATTGGATTGGAAATCTATGTCTGTGTCCAACTGGGGTTGTCAGGGAGTACATGGTGATGTTCCATTTTTGTCAATTTCGTCGTCCACTCCTTCTGAAGTCCCGGAGTTTTTGTCGGATTAACGGGATGTATTTGATGAGCCCAAATCCGCCGCTTGCCGTGTCCTCTCATACTTACCTGTCCTCGGTGTCCCGGCGCTGCTCCTCCTCTGCAGCGTCTTCTCTTCAGTGTCCGCTTCCGCCCCCTGCTGCTCGTCGAGTGGGCGCGCACGCCAGGTTCAGTTCTGCGCGTGCGCACATCTAGTCTCCCTCCTGCCTTGTCCTCTCTATCCTGGAGGACTCTCACCCGTAGGTAATGCGCAGCGCTGATATATATACCCGCCTCTTCCTCTCTCCTGTGCCTATGGTCATTTGTGCATACTACTGCCCTAGGCTGCCCATGGTCTCTGTGCATTCTCGTGCTCTCTGACTTTTTGGTTTCTGTCTCCGTCTCTGTAGTAGCCTGCCCATTCCTGTGTCCCTGCGTTGTTCCTGCCAGCCTCTCTGTTATGATCAGGTGACCTTGGAGCAGCATGAAAACTTTCACTGGAGTAGGTGGTAACTATACTGACCGCAAATCCTGATCTTAACACCGCAACTAGAAGTAGCCGTGGGGTGTGCCTAACAAATCCTAGACACCTTGACACAGCCGGAGGACTAAATACCCCTATAGATGGATATCTGAATTCTACCTTGCCTCAGAGCAGAACCCCAAAGGATAGGCAGCCCCCCACAAATATTGACTGTGAGTAGTAGAGGAAAAGACACACGCAGGCAGGAAACAGGATTTAGAAAAAGAGGCCACTCTAGCTAAATTAGGAAAGGATAGGACAGGATACTAAGCGGTCAGTATTAAAATCCTTCCAAAAATGTCCACAGCAGAAAATACAAAAACTCCACCATCTAACTAAAGATGTGGAGCGTATATCTGCAACTCCAGAGAATCCAACAAGACTGAGAAAACACTGACACAGTCTAAGCTGGACAAGAGAAAACAAATGAATAGCACAGAATATAAGCACACAGCTTGTGTGCCACAGAAAAAGAAACAGACACTTATCTTTGCTGAATTGGCAGCTAAGCAGGAGAAGCCAGACAAAGATCCAACACTTCCCAAGAAACATTGACAACTGGCAAGGACCAATGAGTCCTGCAAACCTAAATACCCCAGTCAGAATTGCAATCAGTAGATACACCTGTCCAAGACTGCAGCCCAGGGACAACTGCATTACCACCTACAACCACCGGAGGGAGCCCAAAAGCAGAATTCACAACACCTCTCCTTCACTCCTGTACCCCGTCTGTTCCTGTGTTCCTGCGTTGTTCCTGCCAGCCTCTCTGTCACTTCTGTACCTCGTCTGTTCCTGTGTTCCTGCCTAGTTCCAGCCAGCTCCTGCGTCTCTGCAGTACCCTGCCGGTTCCTGTGTCCCTGCGGTGTACCTGTCAGCTCCTGTGTCTCTGCGGTACTCCTGTCTCTCTCTTTGTCCTTGCATCACCTGCGTCTTCTGTTGGGTCCTTGCCATTTCCCTAGCCTTTCGCTCTCGTCAGCCTAGTGTTCCTTCTTTTCCGTCTTGGTCCCCCAGCTTCCGTGGCGATAGTCCCTCACGGGCCTGCCCCTAACTCTCCCTGTATAGGGGGCGGTCCATCTGGTTAGCTTGTCCGTGAGGGGTTCGTTGCCATGGTCCAGAGGGTACACTTTTTCACCCTAAGCGTCACAAGCATCCCCCTCTTCAAGAGGTAATGTTGCCTGCGGTGCCATGTGAAAAAAAAAAAAAAAAAAAAAAAAAAAAATCGGAGAAGCCTGCCTAAGCCACTAATTGGGCAAACACAGAGAAAAGGCGAAAGCCGAGCCCAATGAAGCGACAACATAATGGTGTTCAATTATAAGGACAAAAGGGATGTCCTTATCTTCACCATGATACCCTGTGACAACAGCTCCCTTGTCACTGTTCGTGGTACCATAAGTCCCAAAGCCAGATTGTAACTTGGATTACAATCGGTACATGGGGGTGTAGAACTCTCAGTTCAGATCCTCAAACCCTACCGTGCCATAAGAAAAGCCAAAGTATGGTACAAAAAATTGGCTGTGCACATTGTATAGATGACGTAATGCAGCCAGACCGTCACAGTAATGCCAGTAGCCAACCTGGCTACGGCATTACTGTGTATGGCGGGCAATCCCCGCATCTTTATTGGCTGGGAACTGGAGCATGGCGCTCCATCACCTGTGATACTCACTCCAGTAACAAGCTTGTCCGAGCTACCAATGCCTGATCGAGTGGTGGAGAGCGCGCTCACTCATCACTAGTATCTACAGTACATTATTGTGCTGGAGCAGAAATAGGAGAGAAATAATTGCATTTTGTGAGAACTTCATTGGGCTTCTGTCCTCTCATCCTGCAGGTGTCTGAATGGATCTAATGTGGGCTTGGGAATCAGCTAAGACACATTCTGTCCACAGCTGTTATGCAGTAGCGTAGCTACCGGGTGGGGGGGGGCAGAGGGGGTGGTTGCCCCGAGCCCTGTGCTGAGGGGGCCCACCCGGAGCTACGCTACTGTAACTGTATCGGCGTGCGCAGCATGCCCATACAGTTACATTCTGTGGCAGTGCAGGGACAATCGATCTCCCAGCTCTGCCACCCGGCCACTATGGTGCTCTTGAGCAGGCGGGGGGAAGGAGGGGGGGGGGAAGGCCCAGCTAACCGCATTGATGAGAGAAGGAGCATTATGCTACCTCTCCCATTATCCCCCTCTCAGCGTGTGATATCACTAACGCCGACATTGACAGGGGTTCACGATGGCATCACTGCCTGGCGCCCACTGTCCGGAAATGTGTGGGTGCTCAGAGCAGCGGAGGAACCAGGAAGAAAGGGGAGTATTGGTTTAATTTTTTAATGGGGCTGAATTATGCTATAAAGGCTGCCTATGGGGGTTGTGGTATTGCTCCTACTGTTTGTGTTGGGGAACACTCGCTTGGCAGCGGATTAAAGTAGTCAGGCACAGTTTTTTCACAAAAACCGTCCATATGGTTTATTGAAACATCATAAACTGCTCCGTAAGCCACGTTGCATGTCACCGGTTTACACATAGTCCATTACTTCATCACGTATGGCTTTACAAAGCATTCACTAGTCAAGCCTGTCTCTCTCCAGTCACCGGATGACCGCGCAGTTCAGTAACTGTCCTTTGTCAGTGCATAGTTCTTTCCCCATATCCGGGGTTACCTCTCCGGAGCTCCGTTTCACAAGCTGAATCCTTGTCAGTCCTGGCTTCACATTATATGGTTGTAACCACCCCCAATGGATCGGCGGTGCATGTGTGATTAGTCAATTCCCGCCCAGCTCTTTGACTATCCCTTTAAGCCCCCCTTATAAGTAAACACTTGTGGAACTATAAGTCCCAGCATAACCATATCATTTTTGGCTTACAGCGCAGAGAACCTCTGCGACATATACTGGCCATTTACAATAATGCCATTCCCCAATTCACATTCATAATTGTGCCTCCAAGCGCATACTGAAGTGCACACACAGGCCCCCTAGCTGTAACAGGGGTCACTGCGTAACATACCCTCCCCTCTGTTCAATCTTTTGGGGTTGAACCCATGTCATAAACCCGGGGTCTCGAGACCGGGCACACGTTACCTTGCCCTACCAGTCGAGAGGGCCTTCTCAGTCGTCTTCGAGCGTCTGTTCCCGAGAAGTAGTTCACTATTGTCATTTTGTTAAACCTTCCCTGTTGTGAATTCTGTTGTCAAGCTCCCTCCTGTGGTCGTGAATGGTACTTCGGCGAGTTCCGTCTATGGGCTCCCTCTGGTGGCTATGAGTGAAGCTGCGGCTTCTGAGGTTCCTTACACAGGTGACGTGGTTTATCCTTTGGTTGGCTGTTCTATTTAACTCCTCTCGGATCGTTACTCCATGCCAGCTGTCAATGTTTTTGCATTTGTTCAGTTCGCTCCTGGATCTCTCTGGTGACCTGCCTTCTCCTGCAGAAGCTAAGTTCCTGATAGTCATTATTTGTTCACTGTTTTCTTGTCCAGCTGGTTATCATGATTTTGTCTTGCTAGCTGGAAGCTCTGGGATGCAGTGGCCCCTTCCGCACCGTGACTCGGTGCGGAGGTCTTTTTTGCACTCTGCGTGGTCTTTTGTAGGTTTTTGTGCTGATCGCAAAGTTACCTTTCCTATCCTCTGTCTATTTAGTTAGTCTGGCCTCCATTTGCTGAAACCTGTTTCATTTCTGCGTGTGTGACTTTCATCTTTACTCACAGTCAATATATGTGGGGGGCTTCCTTTACCTTTGGGGAATTTCTCTGAGGCAAGGTAGGCTTTATTTTCCTTCTCTAGGGCTAGATAGCCCTTAGGCTGTGACGAGGCGCCTAGGTCTGGTCAGGAGCGCTCCATGGCTATTTCTAGTGTGTGTGATAGGATTAGGGCTTGCGGTCAGCAGAGTTCCCACATCCCAGAGTTCGTCCTGTATGTGGTTTAACTATCAGGTCATTCCGGGTGCTCCTAACCACCAGGTCATAACAGTACAGCTGGCCCAAAGTATTAATGCATCTCAATAGAGGGATAAGAGAACTTGTGAGACCATTTTTTTTTCTTTGCACTGTGTTTTGTCTTTCTTTTCCCCTAGACCTTTGGGTGGTTCAGGACACAGGTGTAGTTATGGACATTCAAGGTTTGTCCTCTTGTGTGGATCATCTCACTGCAAGAGTACAAAACATTCAAGATTTTGTGGTTCAGAATCCTATGTTAGAGCCTAGAATTCCTATTCCTGACTTATTTTCTGGGGATAGATCTAGGTTCTTGAATTTCAAAAATAATTGTAAACTGTTTCTAGCTTTGAAACCCCGCTCCTCTGGAGACCCCGCTCAACAAGTAAAAATCATTATTTCTTTGTTACGTGGTGACCCTCAAGACTGGGCATTTTCCCATGCGCCAGGAGATCAGGCATTGCGTGATGTTGATGCGTTTTTTCTGGCGCTTGGATTGCATTATGATGAACCAAATTCAGTGGATCAGGCAGAGAAAATCTTGCTGGCTTTGTGTCAGGGTCAGGATGAAGCGGAGGTGTACTGTCAGAGGTTTAGAAAGTGGTCTGTGCTTACTCAGTGGAATGAATGTGCCCTGGCGGCAATTTTCAGAAAGGGTCTTTCTGAAGCCCTTAAGGATGTCATGGTGGGATTTCCCACACCTGCTGGTCTGAATGAGTCTATGTCTTTGGCCATTCAGATCGATCGGCGCATGCGTGAGCGCAAAGCTGTGCACCATCTGGCGGTGTTCTCTGAGCATAGGCCTGAGCCTATGCAGTGCGATAGGACTTTGACCAGAGCTGAACGGCAGCAACACAAACGTCGGAATGGGCTGAGTTTTTACTGTGGTGAATCCACTCATGCTATCTCTGATTGTCCTAAGCGCACTAAGCGGTTCGCTAGGTCTGCCACCATTGGTACGGTACAGTCTAAATTTCTTTTGTCCGTTACTCTGATTTGCTCTCTATCGTCCTATTCTGTAATGGCATTTGTGGATTCAGGCGCTGCCCTGAATTTGATGGACTTGGAGTTTGCCAGGCGCTGTGGTTTTTTCTTGGAGCCCTTGCAGTATCCTATTCCATTGAGAGGAATTGATGCTACGCCTTTGGCCAAGAATAAGCCTCAGTACTGGACTCAATTGACCATCTGCATGGCTCCTGCACATCAGGAGGATATTCGCTTTTTGGTCTTGCATAATCTGCATGATGTGGTCGTTTTGGGGTTGCCATGGCTACAGGTCCATAATCCAGTGTAGGATTGGAAATCTATGTCTGTGTCCAGCTGGGGTTGTCAAGGGGTACATGGTGATGTTCCATTGCTGTCAATTTCGCCTTCCACTCCTTCTGAAATCCCTGAGTTTTTATCAGATTACCGGGATGTATTTGAAGAGCCCAAATCCGGTGCCCTACCTCCTCATAGGGATTGCGACTGTGCTATTAATTTGATTCCTGGTAGTAAGTTTCCTAAGGGCCGTCTGTTTAATTTATCTGTGCCAGAGCACGCCGCTATGCGGAGTTATATAATGGAATCCTTGGAGAAGGGTCATATTCGTCCGTCGTCGTCACCATTGGGAGCAGGGTTCTTTTTTGTGGCCAAGAAGGATGGTTCTTTGAGACCTTGTATTGATTACCGCCTTCTTAATAAGATCACAGTCAAATTTCAGTATCCTTTGCCGCTGCTGTCTGATTTATTTGCTCGGATTAAGGGGGCTAGTTGGTTCACCAAGATAGATCTGCGTGGTGCGTATAATCTTGTGCGAATTAAACAGGGTGATGAATGGAAAACGGCATTTAATACGCCCGAGGGCCATTTTGAGTACCTGGTTATGCCATTCGGGCTTTCTAATGCTCCATCTATGTTTCAGTCCTTTATGCATGACATCTTCCGAGAGTACCTGGATAGATTCATGATTGTATATTTGGATGACATTTTGGTCTTTTCGGATGATTGGGAGTCTCATGTGAAGCAGGTCAGAATGGTGTTCCAGGTCCTTCGTGCGAATTCCTTGTTTGTGAAGGGGTCAAAGTGTCTCTTTGGAGTTCAGAAGGTTTCATTTTTGGGTTTGATTTTTTCCCCTTCTACTATCGAGATGGACCCTGTTAAAGTTCAGGCCATTTACGATTGGACTCAGCTGACATCTGTGAAGAGCTTGCAGAAGTTTCTGGGCTTTGCTAATTTTTATTGTCGCTTCATCGCTAATTTTTCCAGTATTGCTAAACCGTTGACTGATTTGACCAAGAAAGGTGCTGATGTGGTCAATTGGTCCTCTGCGGCTGTAGAGGCTTTTCAGGAGTTGAAGCGACGTTTTGCTTCTGCCCCTGTGTTGTGCCAGCCAGATGTTTCGCTCCCTTTTCAGGTTGAGGTTGATGCTTCTGAAACTGGAGCAGGGGCTGTGTTGTCGCAAAGAAGTTCTGATGGCTCGGTGATGAAACCCTGTGCCTTCTTTTCTAGAAAATTCTCGCCTGCTGAGCGCAATTATGATGCGGGCAATCGGGAGTTGTTGGCCATGAAGTGGGCATTCGAGGAGTGGCGACATTGGCTTGAAGCAGCTAAACATCGCGTGGTGGTCTTGACTGATCACAAGAATTTAACTTATCTCGAGTCTGCCAAACGGTTGAATCCTAGACAGGCTCGATGGCCGCTCTTTTTCTCCCGTTTTGATTTTGTGGTTTCATACCTTCCGGGATCTAAGAATGTGAAGGCTGACGCCCTGTCAAGGAGTTTTGTGCCTGACTCTCCGGGTGTTCCGGAGCCGGCGGGTATTCTTAAAGAAGGGGTAATTTTGTCTGCCATTTCCCCTGATTTGCGGCGTGTGCTGCAAAAGTTTCAGGCTGATAGACCTGACCGTTGTCCTACGGAGAAACTGTTTGTCCCTGATAGATGGACTAGTAGAGTTATCTCTGAGATTCATTGTTCAGTGTTGGCTGGTCATCCTGGAATCTTTGGTACCAGAGATTTGGTGGCTAGATCCTTTTGGTGGCCTTCTTTGTCACGGGATGTGCGTTCTTTTGTGCAGTCCTGTGGGACTTGTGCTCGGGCTAAGCCCTGCTGTTCTCGTGCCAGTGGGTTGCTTTTGCCCTTGCCGATCCCGAAGAGGCCCTGGACGCATATTTCCATGGATTTTATTTCTGATCTCCCTGTTTCTCAAAGGATGTCGGTCATTTGGGTGGTTTGTGATCGCTTCTCTAAGATGGTCCATTTGGTACCCTTACCTAAATTGCCTTCCTCCTCTGATTTGGTGCCATTGTTTTTCCAGCATGTGGTTCGTTTGCATGGCATTCCAGAGAACATCGTCTCGGACAGGGTTTCCCAGTTTGTTTCGAGGTTTTGGGGGTCCTTTTGCGCTAAGATGGGCATTGATTTGTCTTTTTCTTCGGCTTTCCATCCTCAGACTAATGGCCAAACTGAAATAACACAGAAAAATAGGAGTTCATGTCCATAAATAGTTACAAATCTTTATTAAATTTACAGCAAATATAGCAAAAAGTACACTGACAATTCACTTTAAAGTTAGATCACATATAAAACATCAAAAATGACGAGGAATGGTGGTAGCAAAAATATGGCAAAAACACACTGCGTGGAGAAACCTAATGCTTAAGGTATTCTTAAAAGTGCATAGTGCCGCTAACAACTGGGCCTAAAATCGAAGCACTGTAATGCTCCTGCAATGGGTCAATTAACGTGCTATACAGAGTAACACCGGGCCCAGCGCAATGGCTCCGGAGACTGACATTCAATATACGTCACTATAATAAAAAGCCCATAATCCTTACCCAGATGACAGCAAATAGGATGCTCCACGCAGTGGCCCCTACGCGCGTTTCGCGTCAGCTTCTTCAGGGGGGATGCCGCTACGTGTCTTAAAAGTGTATTTAAAGGATTACTCTAATTATTGAGATCACAAACACATGATTCGGCGCATGTCGCCGCTCGTCCGGCCGGGAATTACATCCCGGGCGGCCCCAAAATGGCGCCGCGGTCAGTTCCGCCGGAAATGGCATCACTGAACCGCATGCGTCATCGCACGGCGCCGCCCACGATGTCCCGTAATCCAGACGTCAACAGACATGCGCACTATGGGCTGTGAGCGTCCAGGCAACAAGTAAAGTCACACTACGGAGAAGGGGGCGGTGTTATTATGACTCAACCTAAACAAAGCACAGCTGCTTCGCGAAGGGAAAGGGAGACAGATCCACTGAATAAACTACCATACTATTAAGTACCAAATAGTGACATATGTTAATGTGCCATACGATTTAAATAGATTCCACACTGTAATCACTAAATATATGTGAAACACATATTAAATACTCATACTAATTGTGAAACGAAAACATAAAAAGGGAAAAAGAAACTAAAAGTGTACAGGCATAATTCTATCAAAAGCTACAGTACATAATGAGTTAATACAGCTCTTCCAACAAATATTTTGTAAAGTGTTGTGTTAGCATGACGCCTTCATGATTATTACCATATATCCAAAAACATCGAAATGTGTAAAAAAAACAACCAAAAATGAACACATCCATAAATAAACATATGTGAATACCCAAAGTATACATGAACCAAAAGTAAAATACAAGTATAAAAAGCAGGGATAAATCTATCTATTTCCATTTCACAGCTGCCGTAAGTTAGCAGACATCACGGAACCAACTTTGCTGCAATCAAGAACGTTGAGACACAGAAGACACACTTCACCGAGACATCATCATCTTGCCAGAACAGAAGAACCAATTCCATGGTGAGTATAATTAGAGCCATACTATAATAGAGAGAAAAATTAGAAAAACAAACAACGACATACAGCAACATCACATACAAAAACAAGTTACAAATTAAAAACCGGAGACATATTCTACAAAAAGGAACTAAAACTCAATTGCTCATTGTCTCAATGATGATGTCTCGGTGAAGTGTGTCTTCTGTGTCTCAACGTTCTTGATTGCAGCAAAGTTGGTTCCGTGATGTCTGCTAACTTACGGCAGCTGTGAAATGGAAATAGATAGATTTATCCCTGCTTTTTATACTTGTATTTTACTTTTGGTTCATGTATACTTCGGGTATTCACATATGTTTATTTATGGATGTGTTCATTTTTGGTTGTTTTTTTTTTTTTACACATTTCGATGTTTTTGGATATATGGTAATAATCATGAAGGCGTCATGCTAACACAACACTTTACAAAATATTTGTTGGAAGAGCTGTATTAACTCATTATGTACTGTAGCTTTTGATAGAATTATGCCTGTACACTTAGTTTCTTTTTCCCTTTTTATTTCACAATTAGTATGAGTATTTAATATGTGTTTCACATATATTTAGTGATTACAGTGTGGAATCTATTTAAATCGTATGGCACATTAACATATGTCACTATTTGGTACTTAATAGTATGGTAGTTTATTCAGTGGATCTGTCTCCCTTTCCCTTCGCGAAGCAGCTGTGCTTTGTTTAGGTTGAGTCATAATAACACCGCCCCCTTCTCCGTAGTGTGACTTTACTTGTTGCCTGGACGCTCACAGCCCATAGTGCGCATGTCTGTTGACGTCTGGATTACGGGACATCGTGGGCGGCGCCGTGCGATGACGCATGCGGTTCAGTGATGCCATTTCCGGCGGAACTGACCGCGGCGCCATTTTGGGGCCACCCGGGATGTAATTCCCGGCCGGACGAGCGGCGACATGCGCCGAATCATGTGTTTGTGATCTCAATAATTAGAGTAATCCTTTAAATACACTTTTAAGACACGTAGCAGCATCCCCCCCTGAAGAAGCTGACGCGAAACGCGCGTAGGGGCCACTGCGTGGAGCATCCTATTTGCTGTCATCTGGGTAAGGATTATGGGCTTTTTATTATAGTGACGTATATTGAATGTCAGTCTCCGGAGCCATTGCGCTGGGCCCGGTGTTACTCTGTATAGCACGTTAATTGACCCATTGCAGGAGCATTACAGTGCTTCGATTTTAGGCCCAGTTGTTAGCGGCACTATGCACTTTTAAGAATACCTTAAGCATTAGGTTTCTCCACGCAGTGTGTTTTTGCCATCTTTTTGCTACCACCATTCCTCGTCATTTTTGATGTTTTATATGTGATCTAACTTTAAAGTGAATTGTCAGTGTACTTTTTGCTATATTTGCTGTAAATTTAATAAAGATTTGTAACTATTTATGGACATGAACTCCTATTTTTCTGTGTTATTTCGGCTGTTTGGAGTGTCCAAGTCGTAATTGTATTTCTCCCTGAGAGGCTCCCCCACTGGGGTTGTGAGCATGGTAGAGATTTTTGATACAAAAAATTTTTTCAATTTGGTCTTTTTCTATAATGGCCAAACTGAACGAACTAATCAGACTTTGGAGACATATCTGAGATGCTTTGTTTCTGCTGATCAGGATGATTGGGTGTCCTTCTTGCCTTTGGCTGAATTCGCCCTTAATAATCGGGCCAGCTCGGCTACTTTAGTTTCTCCTTTTTTCTGAAATTCTGGTTTCCATCCTCGTTTCTCTTCAGGGCAGGTTGAGCCTTCGGACTGTCCTGGTGTGGATGCGGTGGTGGACAGGTTGCAGCAGATTTGGACTCATGTGGTGGACAATTTGACATTGTCCCAGGAGAAGGCTCAACGTTTCGCTAACCGCCGGCGTTGTGTTGGTCCCCGACTTCGTGTTGGGGATTTGGTTTGGTTGTCATCTCGTCACGTTCCTATGAAGGTTTCCTCTCCTAAGTTTAAGCCTCGTTTCATTGGGCCATATAAGATTTCTGAAGTTCTTAATCCTGTGTCATTTCGTTTGGACCTTCCAGCTTCTTTTGCCATCCATAATGTGTTCCATAGGTCGTTGTTGTGGAGATACGTGGCGCCTATGGTTCCCTCCGTTGATCCTCCTGCCCCGGTGTTGGTCGAGGGGGAGTTGGAGTATGTGGTGGAGAAGATTTTGGATTCTCGTTTTTCGAGACGGAAACTCCAGTACCTGGTCAAGTGGAAGGCTTATGGTCAGGAAGATAATTCCTGGGTTTTTGCCTCTGATGTTCATGCTGCCGATCTTGTTCGTGCCTTTCATTTGGTTCATCCTGGTCGGCCTGGGGGCTCTGGTGAGGGTTCGGTGACCCCTCCTCAAGGGGGGGGGGTACTGTTGTGAATTCTGTTGTCAAGCTCCCTCCTGTGGTCGTGAATGGTACTTCAGCGAGTTCCGTCTATGGGCTCCCTCTGGTGGCTATGAGTGAAGCTGCGGCTTGAGGTTCCTTACACAGGTGACGTGGTTTATCCTTTGGTTGGCTGTTCTATTTAACTCCTCTCAGATCGTTACTCCATGCCAGCTGTCAATGTTTTTGCATTTGTTCAGTTCGCTCCTGGATCTCTCTGGTGACCTGCCTTCTCCTGCAGAAGCGAAGTTCCTGATAGTCATTATTTGTTCACTGTTTTCTTGTCCAGCTGGTTATCATGATTTTGTCTTGCTAGCTGGAAGCTCTAGGATGCAGAGTGGCCCCTTCCGCACAGTGAGTCGGTGCGGAGGTCTTTTTTGCACACTCTGCGTGGTCTTTTGTAGGTTTTTGTGCTGATCGCAAAGTTACCTTTCCTATCCTCTGTCTATTTAGTTAGTCTGGCCTCCCTTTGCTGAAACCTGTTTCATTTCTGCGTTTGTGACTTTCATCTTTACTCACAGTCAATATATGTGGGGGGCTTCCTTTACCTTTGGGGATTTCTCTGAGGCAAGGTAGGCTTTATTTTCCTTCTCTAGGGCTAGATAGCCCTTAGGCTGTGACGAGGCGCCTAGGTCTGGTCAGGAGCGCTCCATGGCTATTTCTAGTGTGTGTGATAGGATTAGGGCTTGCGGTCAGCAGAGTTCCCACATCCCAGAGTTCGTCCTGTATGTGTTTTAACTATCAGGTCATTCCGGGTGCTCCTAACCACCAGGTCATAACACTTCCCCACCCCCAGTGGTCCGTATGTAGGCCTTGAGCTTTGGCCCTCAAGTCACAGTTCTTCCATATCACCAGACCCTTTTTAGTCTCCAAACTTTTCCAGTACGCTCCGTCACCTGACTTTTCTCTCCATGGCCGGCTCCCCCGGTTGGTACGGTCATAAGTCCCACTTACAGTCGAGCCGACTGTCTGGTCTGAGTCTGACCCATCTAGTACATCACAGGAGCTACTGTCCAGGTCTTTCAGACTCATACTGAGAGTAGAACTGCCACTTGCAGATTCCCAACGTTCTTGCCTTGCTGAAAGTCTTCGACTACCTGCCATTTCATTATTTGGAGAGTCCCTTCTGGTCCTGATACCTCGGGTTGAAGGCGGCCACCATCTCATGTTCTGCATCTGTTTCGTTTGAAGACCTTGTAGATGCATATCCCTCAAGACAGCCACCCGCTTCACTGTCTTCCCTTGTCGACAGTACGACCAACTGCTGAGTCTCAGGTGCCCAGTGCACCCTACACACTTCGACCGCCTTTTTTTAAAGGCCTAATGCACACCCTCACGGATACAGGCTTCTTGCACCTCTTCAGGTACCTCTATCACGCACTTCAAGATCGAGGGCAGCACCCGCTTGGCCATGGACTTTTCCATCAAGACCTCTACTACTACCGGGCGATTGTCTTGTTTCGTTCTCAGCGCACCCTCTTCCTTAGTTTTACACTCTTCAGGCCCCCTCGCTAAGATGGGCATTTGTAGCTCCGCCTTGTTATCCCTCAGACACAACTGCTGTAAGTCTTCGACACAAACTTCACTTCTTGCAGAAGACCTCTTAAGGCTTCTCTGAGTACTTCCACTTCTTCTCTTAAGGCCTCATTTACACTACACTTTTCCATGTTGACAGGTGACCTCTGAACTCCGAGACTTCCTTCACCAACTCATCCATTCGGTGCTCAGCTGTCTGTCTCAGGGCCTTTTCTTGTTCAACATGTTCTTTTGTTGTCTTTACTTTGGCCTGTAAAGCTGCCATCTTCAAACTCTCCTTCGCCTCTTCCCGCTCTTTGTCCAAGTTTTGGGGATGTGCTTCTACCTGGTGGAAACGGTCAGTCCCTTCTTTCCACGTGCATATTTTCTTTTTCAGCTTGTCGATTTGTTCCTCTAGTTGTCGTGTGACAGCGGTCGAATTGTACAGCTTCTCTGGCAGCTCTTCTATTTTGTCTGGGAGCTGTTCTCCACCTGCTATTTTAGCTATTGGAACCCTACCCTCACCCTGGGTCAGTTTTGTTTCTCGCGAACTCGACTACCTCTTTATCTATCTTCTCAGAGGGTGCAGTTTGTTCAGCCCCTTTTCGGCCTTCACACCTCCGGCGATGGAAGGAAGACTTGCCATTTAGACCCGAGTCAGTCTTACTGCACTCTTTTCCACTGTCGACACCGTCTGAATGGGAGTCACCACCACCTGATCTGTCATCCTGGAACCAGAGGTCCCCATTTCTAACAGTGTCAAACCCTACTTCTGGAGCTTCCCAGTCTTCACCTTGTGAAGCACTGTCATTCCCTTGTGTCCGCGCTTCTGTCTGCACAACATTGTACTCACTCCTAGTTTGTTGCCACTGGCAATAAAACGTCACAGTCACACCACACAGTATGGTGAACCCTCAAGATACTCTCTATTTGAGTGTCAGCTCCACTCTGTTTACCTACTACATCCATATCAGCCACCCTGTCGTAAACTTCAGGGGACCTGAGGTCATTAAGTTGCGCAGATGTATCCCTTCCTCCGCTCACCCCTACAGCTGACCCGTCCATTTTGGGAGGTGTCACTGCTTTAATGTACGCCACCCCATCAGTAGAGAGGTAGAGAACTATAGCGACCTCATGGTTTTTAATGTCCCTGACTGTCTCAAGGATCACCAGGGCTACTGAATAGTCCATAGTGCACCCATGGATGCAGGTGACCGCGATCTTCCTTTTGGATATTATAAATTTATCGGGCACAGTCCTTACTAGGGTAAGCGAGCTCCCAGAATCGACCAGTCCAAACACATCCTCTCCGTTCATCAGCAGGGCACACCCCCGAAGCCTCTTACTGGGTGGGTAGTTCCTATCGCACACTGGACATACATAGTACACTTGCCCCTGGCAACAGTCTGTCTGTGCATTCCCTTTTACTTCAGGATGCTCCACTTTCTTTTGGGTAACTACCATTCACCAGGACTCCACCCCTTTTTGGGAAACTACTCCCTTTTGGGATACCGCCCCTTTTGGTACTCAACCCCTTTTTGGGCAGCTATCGCTGTTTGGGTTACCACCCTTTTTAAGGACACCATCCTGTTTAGGGACACCACCCCTTTCCTGGGGTACACCCTGTGGACTCCCCACGGTACTCTCAGGTCCGAGTTCACACAGAACACTTAGGTCTCTCGGGGCTTGTACTGGCCCTTTAAGAGGTTGTCCGCACTGGACCTCTGATGTCCTTTTACGACACCACACCAGCTCCTGCTGGCACTGCCACAGCTCCTGCTGTAGCCACCTCCGGCTGCCGATCACAAGCTGCTGCTGGTGTGATGGAAATATTTATATCATGTAGATCTCACTTGCATGCATACTCCTCTATAATCATATGTACTCATATAAACGCAAATATATCTATATACACTATAATCAATTGCTTAAAATGGCTGACATAAACTGATATAAGCCAGACAGACTGTTCGGTGAGTTCCACCCGAAAAGCAGAAGAACTCCAGATGTATTAAGTGCTGATGAGATGTCTCAACTTTGTCCCAGATGCAGAGAACTTCATTTTAGTTGCTTAATCAGCAGTCATATGTGCATTAATCACAATATTCCATATATATTCAGATAACCAATAACAGAGGAGCTAGACAATATGTTAATTAACTAACCACCCCTAACCACTCCTTTCTATATGCAATTATAAAACTATGTATCAGGAAATAAAGGATCAGTATTGATGGAATGTTATGGACACAATGTTGTGCAGTCCCATTCCTTGAGCGCTCAAAATACTCTGTCTTATTGGGAACGGCCGCAGCATACACATAGGGATAGATTTATCCAACCCAAATTTCCATATCAAATGACCCCCAACTGCGAGGCGTGGACGAAACACACGGGACCCTGCTGACCGGAGAGACGGAGGTGTTGGCCACGGCCTTGGTTCACGGGACGGAGACTGCGCAGCTCCATAAGTAAGGTAAGAAAATGTTATCACCTTACCTGAAAGTCCCCTGCGCCCAGTCCGGGTGTATACCTCTTGCCGGTCAGGTGTGGTCACCACCGCATTCCCAGGTAGTGTAAAAAGTCCAAAAGCCCGTACCCAAAACCCTGGGATCAAGGTGTCTGCTGTGTGCCGTGTATGTGTTCTGTGTTTGTGTAAGATCCGGGAGAAGCAAGGAACAGTGACTGCTTGTGGTTGCTGGGTAACAGACCGCAGGAGGTCAAATCGCTCGATAAGTTACGGCAGGATTCCCGTGCATAGGAGGAACAGCTCAGTTCCGGGGCAGGTGGCTCCATCCAGGCACGGGTAGTGATAACTTAGAGGGCTACTGCAGATTCCTGTAGTGCCGGCTATCCAGTTAGGATGACGGACCGGGGTGGTAGATTTCCCGCTTGTGTTTCTCACTCAGGCGGCCCGGGCACAGGTGTGCCCAGTGCGATTGGCAGTAGTCTGTTCCCAGCACAACCTGCACGCGTCACAGAATGAAAAGGGGCATCTCCCGGACGTCTATCTGTTTGGTTCGATTCATGTATCGCTGCTTTAAGAGCATACAATTGTAAAAGAGAGGGTTTTTTTTTCTCTTCTGAACTTCCCCTTTTCCACGCCGCAAGCAGAGATATATGCATTGTAAATCACACTATCAAATCTGTTTTTTTAAGTTTCCTGTTTTTGCATATATCTGGCTATGGTATAGCATTTATTTGAAGAGGTGAAACTAGATCATTTTTGCTGTGACATACTTGTT
Source organism: Ranitomeya imitator (assembly GCF_032444005.1). Lineage (NCBI taxonomy): Eukaryota > Metazoa > Chordata > Amphibia > Anura > Dendrobatidae > Ranitomeya > Ranitomeya imitator. Next base: position 334,673,229 of record NC_091283.1, on the reverse strand, counting down.
CTCAGATACGTGATCTTAGACATTGGATACAGCGGCATAAGAAAAGGGGAAGTGTGACTCTGACTGCGTTGAGCGCAGAGAGAACGAAAAAAAAATAGCTGTTTTTGTTACTCTTTACTCTTTTGAAGGTCTTTATTCTGGTTTTTCATATTCTTAAAGTTTTTAAGTTTTTTTTTATTAAGTTTTCCAAAGTTTTCCTTCAATCTCTTTACTTTTTAAAAAAGGGTTTTTTTCCTTTTGTATCAAAATTTTGAGTTTTTGATCGTGTACCAGGTTATTGATTGTTTTCTGTTCTTTTGGGGGGGTTTTTGGAGTTTTTATATACTCATTTTTAGAAGTTTTTGCTGTTTTTTTCCTTTTTTTTTAGTTTGTTTTTCATTTTGGTTTTTGCCATGGGGAATAAGGTGGCCAAGCAACAGGAGCGTCTTTTACTTCCTGATGAGAAAACGGCCAACCAGATAGTGGTAGAACACGAAGGTGTTAAGTACGTGAAGAATTTTAGAAGGTATAAAGTATGTGAAATTCATCAGAACGGCAGAATTCAAGCTGCAGAATGGCATGACGTCGAAAGGAAATAAGGGAAGTAAGCTGATGTTACATTGCTGAATGCTGATACATGGTATACAGTAGCAGCAGAGCTTACATCGTTTAGGTGGTACAGAGAGATATGTGAGCAAACCAAGAAGTGATTTTTATATATATATAAAATGGGGAAAGGTATTAAGCCATCAGCGCCTCCCCATGCTCTCAACAGATTCCATGGTATAGGGAGTTTTTGCACAGTATGTGGTGCGCCCCACCCAACCTTTGTACATGGAAATGGCGCTGTTGCTCTGACCATGCAATTTCAGGCTGCATCTGCCATCAAAGAAGAAGGAATTTTCTTTTTTTTTTTGTTTTGTTTTTTTGTCTTTCTCCTCCATCTTTCTCCTCTCTATCACTCTTTCTCTCCTCCTTCTCCTCTCTCTCTCTTTTCCTCTCCCTCTCTATCTCCTCTACACATCTACTCCTCCTCCTCCACACCTCTTTCCTCCTTCTCTCCTCCTTCTTCACTCCCCCACCACACCTATCTCCTCCTGCTCTTCCTTCTCCACACCCATCTCCACGCCTTTCTTCTCCTCCTCCTCTCTCCTCCACACCTCCCATCTTCTCCTCCCTCCTTCTACATCACACTCCACACCTCCTCCTTCTCTTTCACCACACCCTTTGCCTCTCTCTCTCTCCTCCCTCTGTTCTCCTCCCTCCTTCTACATCACACTCCAAACCTCCTCCTTCTCTTTCGCCACAACCCTTTGCCTCCTTCTCGCTCTCTCCCCCTTCTCTAAACCACCCGTCTTTTGCTCTATCAGCTCCGCTCCCTCACTCTTCACCTCCGCACGTCCCGCCTTCTGCGCACCTTACATCTCTACCTCCTTCTTTTCCTCTGCACCATGTATCTTTTCCTGTTTCACACTCTCTTTCTCCTGCTTTGTTGCCTGTTGGGCAGATGCCAGATTCAAGCAGTGAAGTGTCTCTGTATCCGGTGCTCACAGCACAAGGCACATTCTATGTTCCCAATACAGCCCAGCTTCTGACAGTCATGGTATCGGGGGAGGAAGATGGAGATCCCCCGGTAGAAGGCACCCCCCAAGTTGCAGTAGGCGGCAGACAGCTCAGCCCTGGGTGCAGAGGGGGGGGAGGACTGATATCATCATCATCTGTTGATAATGTGCAACTTCAGCACCGGTCAGAGCTGCCTACATTCACATCAACATAGAGCTATAAGCCTAGTCCACCACAGCTTCAGCAAAGGGGGGAGACATCCTCACACAAAAAGGCAGCTTCTAAGTCCAAAATCAGCCAGTGTATGACCCCAGCACACGCTATCACAACTATTTCTCTGATGAAGATGAGGAGGGAACATCATACATGCTGCCCAGTACTAGGAAAAGAAACCCACAGGCACCAAGAATGCAGATAGAGGCACCACCATTACACTATGTGCACTGCACTTCAAGTCAGGTGACAATCTTTCAGACCCAGGGATGCTTCCCATGCCATTTTACTGAAAAATGTAGCAGAACCAGCGAACATATATAGCGACCTGGAATGATCTCTGGGCCATAAATGGAAATAAAAGCAGGTGATGCACTCTGGCCAATCATGAAGGAACAATTCAAACTTCCAGCAGAATTAGATGTACACGCTTGGGAGTCAGGGCCACAGCTAATTGAACAGCTCAGAGTGTGAGCCAAAGGCAGATTGGCAGGACAAGCCCTCAGCTTACATGACATGAGCCAAGACAAGACAGAGTCTGTAAAGAAGTTTCATGGCAGAGTAATGCAAGTATTCCAAGACTTAGGCTTCACCATTCATGACCAGATACACACGCAAATGTTGGCACAGGCCTTTGTGCATGGACTGAGACAGCCAATCAGGAAACCACTGATAGTGGCTAGGCCCGAGAACAGGTCAATAGCAGTGGACTGACCCAGCAAAATGGGTTATGTGCGCCTGGGAGACTGTTTATTGCCAATTGTCGCCAAAACTGCTGCCATTATAGCGCCACAAAGCGCGCAAAGAAGGAAACGGGTGCTGTGCTGCTGAGGAAGGGGAGCCAGAGGTGAAGACGCTGCAAAGGGTCGAGCGACACACCGGAAGAACCGCTGCAGACTCCGGAGAGGAGACACCGACCTCAATAAGGTTAGCAAAGGGGAGAAGTTATGTCAAACCAGGGGGAAGAAGTGGCAGATGCAGCCACAGCCCCTGTAATGCCCCAAGACCTTGGGTTGGATGCAGCTGCCGATTTTATGGCACCCCAGGGCCTCAACACGGACGCACCTGCAGGCCCCATCTTACCACCAGGCCCCGCAGCTTCAATCAGCAGGCCGGACCCCGCTGCCGCTACAGTGCCCATCATGCCGTTGTCCACAGTAGCCAAAGGGATTGAGTCCCAACCAGGAGTGCAGAAGATAGCCCCTCTCATGGTGACCACTGACCTGGAAGCGCAACCACTCTACAAAGACAGAAAAAGTGTCAAGTGTTACATCTATGGCAAGTTTGGCCATTTCTGGAACCAGTGCAGAGCACCCATGCAACCCAAGAGTTGGTCCAGAGAAACAGGTCAAGGAAGAAATACAGAAGGCAGTGAAGTACCCCGTCCATGGGACAGGGGTAAGCAAGCCAGGTCCGCAAGACACTACGCTCCTGACATGTAAAACCCCGTCTGCAGGACCAATACCTCAAATTGCCCTGAAAGTTGATGGCGTTGTCAGATCTTTTCTTCTGCACACCGGTGCCGCCAGAAGTGTGATGAGACCTGTTGAACTCGCTGATCCCACCTGCCTATCAGACCCCTCTGTGTCTCGCATGGGCATAGATGGTCAAGTCAGACATTCTCAGCTTACAAAGCCTCTGAGCGTGTGCACTCAGCCAGGACACTCTATCCTGTCCAAGTTTGTGGTGTCAAGAACCTGCCACTCAACCTGCTGGGAGCGGACCTACTGCAGAAGCTGAAGGCAACCACAGTGTTCCAGGAAGATGGGACTGTGGCACTTTCTTCATCCCTGACCCAAGAAGAATCATGCTGGCGGCGGCCCTACAAGAACCTCAAACACCCGGATGAGGCCTATCCAAGGAGGTACTGGACATAGTACCAGAGAGTCTATGGTCTAAGGGACCCCAGGATGTGGGAAAACCTCAAGTTGCCCCAGTACGGGTGTCACTCAAGCCAGGTACCCCGTACCCTCATAAGGCCCAGGCCAGGCCTAGAGTCAAGCTGCCTCTGACCAACTGAAGATCTAACTGGAAAGAGGAATCATTGTTCCTTGCACATCGCCTTGCAATACCCGTCAAGAAAAAGATTGCAAAGGAGAGCCAGCCAATTTCAAAATGGTACATGACCTGAGAGATGTGAATGACGCCACGGTGTTTAAAACTCCAATTGTGCCAAATCCACACACTCTGCTCTCAAAATGTGCCTTCCACAGCAAAAGTGTTCACAGTGTCCGACCTGGCTAATGCTTTCTCCAGTGTTCACTTCATCCAGAAGACCAGTACCTGTTTGCCTTAACGCACCAGGGGGGACAGCACACATGGACAGTTATGCCACAGCGGGCCCAGAACAGCCCTTCACAGTTCAGCAAAGCAATGTCCATAGTCCTTACCAACTGGGTCACATAACATGCAGAAGTAACCTTGCTACAATACGTGGACAATCTACTCCTTTGTGCACATGTAAAGCCCATTCCTTGTCTCTCCTACTCTACCTGGCGGAGCAGCACTGCAAGGTCTCAAAGAACCAAGTCCAGTGGTGTCTGAAGCGAGTTACGTTCCAGAGACACTGTATTGCTCACCAGACGAAACATCTGACAGATAACCTGAAGACCACAGTGGAGAAGACGGTTCCTCCAACAACTCCAAGGGCGCTACAGGCCTTCCTTGGTCTAGTTTCGTATTGCAGAGCCTGGATCCCTGATGCCTCAGTCCTAATGCAGCCTCTGTGTGATTACATCAGTGTAACCCTGTTCCTCCTGACAGATGCAGCCTTCAGCTTGTTCAAGAAGTTAAAAGGCTCTGTAGTCTCAGCGCCAGCACTAGGCCTACCTGACTACGAGAAGCCATTCTGTCTCTTTCTGATGGAAAAAGAAGGCCTTGCTACTGGATTCCTGACGCAGCTTCAGGGGGGAAAGCAGAGACCTTTAGACTACTTTTCAGCTTGCTTGGATCCAGTTGCAAGGGAAGCCCCCTCCTGCATGAGAGCAGCATACGCCCTCCTGGACAGGACTGCTGTCATCATTCTTGGGTATCCATTGGAAATCCTGGCTCCGCATGACATCTCAGCAATCCTCAACCGAACCCAGCCAAAACATCTCTCCAATCCAGGCATCTTCGCCTCCAGTGCTCTCTACTCTTGCCCGACAATGTCACCATCTCCAGATGCACAGTCCTCAACCTGTCCACTCTACTCCCACTCCCAAGGGGGGATACAGATATGGACCCTCAGATCAAAATTCTGATCAAAAATCTGCATGATACATTCCGCAGGGATCTGGATTTGCTCCGGATGGATGGCCATGATTGCTTCAGCATCATGCAACAGGAAACAGCAGGACTACCCAAGGTGGCAGAAGAGCCACTGACCAACCCAGAGTTGATCCTCTACGTGGATGGCTCCAGATTTGCAGATGATGAAGGAAAATTCCACACGGGATGTGCAGTGACCAGCAATCAAGAGATCCTGTGGTCCAGAAGTCTGCCGCCTAGTCTGTCAGCCCAGGAAGCAGAACTGATCGCGCTGACGAAGGCCTGCCAGATTGCAGAAGGCAAAACTGCGAACATATACACCGAGTCAAGGTACTCGCATGGCATAGCACACGACTCTGGACTGCAAGAGACTTCATCACAGCAAGCGGAACAACCGTGAAGCATCATGGAGCCATCAAGGACGTGCTGGATGCACTCCAACTTCCAAAAAATGGTGGCAGTAATAAAAGTCAAAGCACATGGAAAGTTGAACACAGTAGAGGCACGGAACAACAACATGGCGGATATAGCAGCCAAAGAAGCAGCCAAAGGAAGGCAAAATGGAGAAGTGGGAGAGGTCGTAGAGCCGGACAGCTACTACATGACGACTGAAGACAAGAAACCTGACCAGATGACGTCCTGGGATCTGCTCAAAAAGCTGCAAGAGCAAGCCCCAAAAAAGGACAAGAAGGAATGCTGGATGCGGAAGTGAACAACACATGAAGAAGGAAGGGTAAACGCAATGGACTACAAAACCCTGTTTACCCCGAAGCATGTATCCTATGGTGGTCCAGTGGGCACATGGGCCCACACACAGATCAAAGACACAGATGAATGATCTGATTGGTGCTTACTGGTTCGCTCCAGGGATCTCCACCCTAACAGCGAAATTCACTAGCAGCTGTCTGACCTGCAGCAAATGCAACCCTGGAGGAATGGAGAAAGTTCCCACAAATTATCTTGCCAAACCACTGTATCCCTTCCAGAGGATCCAGATAGACCACATCCAGATGCTGCCAAGTGGAGGTTTTGAATATGCCCTTGTGGTCGTGGACGTGTTCTCAGGATGGCCAGAAGTTTTCCCAGTGAGGAACCAGTCAGCAAAGACTACTGCAAAGAGACTACCCTCAGAGATGAGATACACAGATATGGGGTCCCAGAAGTGATAGGCAGTGACCAGGGACCCGCATTCACAGCAAATCTCACACGAGAGATCTGGTCAGCAGTAGGGTCAGATTTAGGCCTACACACTTCTTACAATCCCCAGAGTAGCGAGAAAGTGGATAGACTGAATGGGACACTTACGAACAGAATGTTGAAAGTTGCCCAAGAGACATGCAAACCATGGCATGAGACACTCCCAATCACACTATTCAGTGTTAGGCACACTTCCAGAGGCCCAGAAAAGCTGTCACCATATGAAATTTTGTTTGGGTCTAGTCCCAGGTTAGGGGTATTCTTTCCCTCAGCAGCTGACTATGTAATATGATACTTTGTCTGCTTATGTAATTGAACTCATTAAGAAACTTGCTAACATCCATTCTCGAGTTATTTTCTTCATTGCCAGATCCAGATTCAGTGTCCGGTACGCACTCCTTGAAGCCAGGAGACTGGGTGTTGGTGAAAAAAGTTTGTAAGGAGAACACCACTCGATCCCAGATTTGATGGTCCTGTCCAAAGTGCCGCTGATGACACCAACCTCTGTGAAGCTGGAGGGAAGACCCACTTGGATCCACGCATCGCATTGCAAGAAAGCTCCCCTACCAGAAGATGACACCCAAGCCAGAATGATGTTGTGGATGCCCTGCCTGACCGAATAGATGACCTACCTGATAAAGAATACACTACACATGCTATTGACTAAGAGACTGATTGCAACGAACCCCGGTTAAGCCCCCGTCACACTAAGCGAGGTCGCTAGCAAGATCGCTGCTGAGTCACAAGTTTTGTGACGCAACAGCGACCTCAGTAGCGATCTCGCTATGTTTGACACGTAGCAGCGACCAGGCCCCTGCTGTGAGATCGCTGGTCGTGTCGGAATGGCCTGGACCTTTTTTGGATTGTTCAGGTCCTGCAGGGTAGCACACATCGCTGTGTTTGACACCTTACCAACGACCTCGTTGACGACTCAGACACCGACACATAGGCGTGCATTTGCGTTGCCTTTTCCGCACCCCTCCGCTCCGATTGGTGGTCGCTACTGCGTTCCGATTGGCGGTCATGCCTTCAACAGAAGGCCCTCCCTCCCTCCAGAGCAATGATAGCAGATAATTAGTAGGTGCCCTATAAATTAAGGAAAAATGAAAACGCATTTGAGACCCCAAACGATACCTACCTACCGTGCACAAAGTATAGGTGTCTGAAGAACCGTTGAAGAATAGAGAAATTGAAGAGGAGTCGCAGGCAGCCAATCAGAACGCAGTAGCGACCACCAATCGGAACTGAATGGGCGCGGAAAAGGCAACGCAAATGCACGCCGGTGTGACTACAATGTCACACACGACGTCCCTCATCGAGGTCTGAATCGTCAAAATAGCTGCCATGTGACAGGGTCACAACGACCAACGACATCGTTGTACAGGTCGCTACAGGTCCCCGCATCGCTGCTGCGTCGTTGGGAAGATCTCACTGTTTGACATCTCACCAGCGACCACATAGCGACGCAGCAACGATCCCTGCCAGGTCGTATCGTTGTCGGGATCGCTTTAGCGTCGCTTAGTGTGACGGGGTCTTTAGGGACAGATCTCCTGACCGCCCATTTGCGAAAAGTCTGTACGGTGTAGGGTGTGGGCGCTAGGCTTGCGTCAGTTCGCCGGCAGCACAAAAGAGTTGCAGCGCTTTGGGACATGAGGCTAGGATTAGGGCAAGTGATATCTAAGGCGGGCTTGTGATGGAAATATTTATATCATGTAGATCTCACTTGCATGCATACTCCTCTATAATCATATATACTCATATAAACGCAAATATATCTATATACGCTATAATCAATTGCTTAAAATGGCTGACGTAAACTGATATAAGCCAGACAGACTGTTCGGTGATTTCCACACGAAAAGCAGAAGAACTCCAGATGTACAGTATTAAGTGCTGATGAGATGTCTCAACTTTGTCCCAGATGCAGAGAACTTCATTTTAGTTGCTTAATCAGCAGTCACATGTGCATTAATCACAATATTCCATATATATTCAGATAACCAATAACAGAGGAGCTAGACAATATGTTAATTAACTAACCACCCCTAACCACTCCTTTCTATATGCAATTATAAAACTATGTATCAGGAAATAAAGGATCAGTATTGATGGAATGTTATGGACACAATGTTGTGCAGTCCCATTCTTTGAGCGCTCAAATTAGTCAGTCTTATTGGGAACGGCCGCAGCACACACATAGGGATAGATTTATCCAACCCAAATTTCCATATCACTGGTGTCACTGCAGCTCCTACTGCTGCAGAACCTCTTGCTGCAACTGTAGCTCCTGCTATCACAAGGCTATGCACGCTTCTGCACTGCAAACTTCGTGGACCCGCCAATCCACCACAAATCTTCGTAACCCCACCGAGTTACTGCTAGAAGCTTGTATTCTTCGTGGACCTGCTGATCCACAGCAAACTTTGCAACCCCGCCGAGTTAAAGCAATCGCTTCCAATGTGCTTTCTGAACCGTTGCCTACATTCTCCACCAAATGTGGGGTGGCACCTACTGTTTGTGTTGGGGAATACTTGCTTGGCAGGGGATTAACATAATCAGGCACAGTTTTTTCACACAAAACAGTCCATACGGTTTATTGAAACGTCATAAACAGCTCCGTAAGCCAGGTTGCATATAATCGGCTTACACATACAGTAGTTCATTACTTCATCACGTATGGCTTTACAAAGCATTCACTAGTCAAGCCTGTCTCTCTCCAGTCACTGGGTGACCGCGCAGTTCAGTAACTGTCCTTTGTCAGTGCACTTAGTTCTTTCCCCATACACGGGGTTACCTCTCAGGAGTTCCGCTCCACAAGCTGACTCCTTGTCAGTCCTGGCTTCACCAACATAGAAGCCGACCTAGGCTCTGCAGGTACATGGTCTGACCAGATGCTTCCAGGAAGTCTCCACTCACCGGAGCTTCCAACACCAACCATCCAAGTCCACGGTCTCTCCACGTGCTCTTCAGGAAGTCTCCACTCGCCGGAGCATCCAACACAGACCTGATCTCTTTCAGGACCTACAACACTGACCATTCAGGTCCATACACTCTGACCATGTGACCAGACCTCAGTCACATTATATGGTTGTAACCACCCCCAATGGATGAGCGGTGCATATGTGGTTAGTCAATTCCAGCCCAGCTCTTTGACTAACCCTATAAGCCCCCTTATAAGTAAACACAACAAACACTTGTGGAACAATAAGTCCCAGCATAACTATATCATTTTGGGCTTACAGCGCAGAGAACCTCTGCGACACATACCGGCCATTTACAATAAAGCCAGTCCCTAATTCACCATCATAATTGTGCCTCCAAGCGCATCCTGAAGCGCACACACAGCACCCATTAGCTGTAACAGGGGTCACTGCATCACAGGGTGCATTATATTAAAGGTTGCATTATACAATACAGGCTGCCTAGGGGGGTGCATTATGTTAGGGGCTGCATTATGCTATAGAGGCTGCCTATGGGGGTGCATTATATTAAAGGTTGCATTATACTATAGAGGCTGCCTATGGGGATGCATTATATTAAGGGTTGCATTATACTATAGAGGCTGCCTATGCAGGTGTATTATATTAAGGGCTGCATTATACTAGAGGCTGCCTATAAAGTGGATTATATTAGAGGCTGAATTATGCTCTAGGGGCTGCCTATGGGGGTGCCTTACATTAGGGGCTGAATTTTGCTATAGAGTCTGCCTATGGGGGTGCATTATATTATGGGCTGAATTATACTATAGAGGCTGCCTAAGGGGGTGCATTATATTAAGTGCTGCTTTATGATATAGAGGCTGCCTATGGGGGGACATTATATTAATGGCCACATTATGCTATAGAGGCTGCCTATGGGGTGCATTATATTAAGGGCTGCATTATGCTAGAGGCTGCCTATGGGGGTGCATTATATTGGGGGATGAATTATGCTATAGAGGCTGCCTATAGGAATGCATTATATTAGGGGCTGAATTATGCTATAGAGGCTCCCTATGGGGGTGCATTATATTAGGGGCTGAATTATACTATAGAGGCTGCATATGGGCATGCATTATATTAGGGGCTGAATTATGCTATATAGGCTGCCTATGGGGTGCATTATATTAGGGGCTGAATTATGCTATAGAGGCTGCATATGGGGTGCATTATATTAGGGGCTGCATTATGCTATAGAGGTTGCCTGTGGGGGTGCATTATATTAGGGGCTGAATTATACTATAGAGACTGCCTATAGGAGTGCATTATATTAGGGGCTGCATTATACTATAGAGGCTGCTTATGGGGGTACATTATATTGGGGGCTAAATTATGCTATAGAGGCTGCCTATGGGGGTGCATTATATTAGGGGCTGAATTATGCTATAGAGGCTGCCTTTGGGGGTGCATTATATTATGGGCTGAAATATACTATAGAGGCTGCCTGTGGTGAAATATGTGTATATATATCTATATGTGTGTAGTAACATGTCTAGGGTTATATGTGTGAGTAATGATAATGTAACATCTGTCCTGAAGGCAAGTCGCACCTAGGTGTTAATAGGTACTTCCTTGGGACTAGTAGAAATTGTGTCTCCATATCTCAACAGGAGGTCTGGCCAGGGCCAAGAAGAAAGGAACACTTGACACCCCTAGTGCTTGGAGGGGAGATGCTAATTGCGGCCTGAGGTACCTATTCCTGGGAACCATCTCACAAGTGTCTCCAGAGGAAAATAATATATATTCATTCGTAGAGCGGCCGTGCCCAATCAAACAGACCGCAAATATGATATTAACCTGGGGGCCGGTCTAGAAACCTGACCTCTAGACCAAAGTTATAAATTTAGGCTGCAGACAGAGAATTGTGATCACATGATGGGGGCAGCCTGAGAAGCTGGTGTGATCCAATCTACATTCTTCCTACCCTCAGGGAGCAGAAAGCAACTGCCAGTTAGATAATTTCTGTAAGTTTCTCCTGTTTATTTTGACAGTTTTTGCATAAGTTGTATGTCTTTTTATTATCATATTTTTATATCTTTTTCTTATTGTAAGCATTGAACCTTTTGTTATTAAAGTATAAAACTTCTTGAATGTTCTAAAAGAATCCATTGTGTGAGCCTTATGAGTGATAGGCATATTTTTATTAGTATTGTTAGTTCTGGGACTCATCGCCCGTGTATTCGATGAGTGGTGGCAGCGTGTATGAGCGGGTGTGTGGCTTTGGTCGGTGTTTGATTTATGCTCCCATTACAGCATAGGACAGAGGTTGAATGCTGGGACTGAGAGTGGGGAGATAGATTAACCCTTGCAGGCGCAACCCCAAGTCACGTGTGAGAGCGGGCACGTGACGAATTAGTGACACCACGGAGAAGGGATCCGTGACACTGCCTATGGGAGTGCATTATATAAAGGGCTGCATTATACTATACAGGCCGCCTACGTGGGTGTATTATATTAAGGGCTGCATTATACTATAGAGGCTGCCTATGCGGGTGCATTATATTAGAGGCTGAATTATGCTATAGAGGCTGCCTATGGGGGTGAATTATATTAAGGGCTGCATTATACTATAGAGGCTGCCTATGGGGGTGCATTATATTGGGGGCCGAATTATGCTATAGAGGCTGCATATGGGGTGCATTATATTAGGGGCTGAATTATGCTATAGAGGCTGCCTGTGGGGGTGAACTACAGTACAGACCAAAAGTTTGGACACACCTTCTCATTAAAAGATTTATCTGTATTTTCATGACTATGGAAATTGTAAATTCACACTGAAGGCATCAAAACTATGAATTAACACATGTGGAATTATATACTTAACAAAAAAGTGTGAAACAACTGAAAATATGTCTTATATTCTAGGTTCTTCAAAGTAGCCACCTTTTGCTTTGATGACAGCTTTACACACTTTTGGCATTCTCTTGATGAGCTTCAAGAGGTAGTCACCGGGAATGGTCTTCTAACAATCTTGAAGGAGTTCCCAGAGATGCTTAGCACTTGTTGGCCCTTTTGCCTTCACTCTGCGGTCCAGCTCACCCCAAACCATCTCGATTGGGTTCAAGTCTGGTGACTGTGGAGGCCAGGTCATCTGGCATAGCACCCCATCACCCTCCTTCTTGGTCAAATAGCCCTTACACAGCCTGGAGGTGTGTTTAGGGTCATTGTCCTGTTGAAAAATAAATGATGGTCCAACTAAACGCAAACCGGATGGAATAGCATGACGCTGCAAGATGCTGTGGTAGCCATGCTGGTTCAGTATGCCTTCAATTTTAAATAAAACCCCAACAGAGTCACCAGCAAAGCACCCCCACACCATCACACCTCCTCCTCCATGCTTCATGGTGGGAACCAGGCATGTAGAGTCCATCCGTTCACCTTTTCTGCGTCGCACAAATACATGGTGGTTGGAACCAAAAATCTCAAATTTCGACTCATCAGACCAAAGCACAGATTTCCACTGGTCTAATGTCCATTCCTTGTGTTCTTTAGCCCAAACAGGTCTCTTCTGCTTGTTGCCTGTCCTTAGCAGTGGTTTCCTAGCAGCTATTTTACCATGAAGGCCTGTTGCACAAAGTCCCCTCTTAACAGTTGTTGTAGAGATGTGTCTGCTGCTAGAACTCTGTGTGGCATTAACCTGGTCTCTAATCTGAGCTGCTGTTAACCTGCGATTTCTGAGGCTGGTGACTTGGATAAACTTATCCTCAGAATCAAAGGTGACTCTTGGTCTTCCTTTCCTGGGGCGGTCCTCATGTGAGCCAGTTTCTTTGTAGCGCTTGATGGTTTTTGCCACTGCACTTGGGAACACTTTCAACGTTTGCCCAATTTTTCGGACTGACCTTCATTTCTTAAAGTAATGATGGCCACTCGTTTTTCTTTACTTAGCTGTTTTTTTTCTTGCCATAATACAAATTCTAACAGTCTATTCAGTAGGACCATCAGCCGTGTATCCACCAGACTTCTGCACAACACAACTGATGGTCCCAACCCCATTTATAAGGCAAGAAATCACACTTATTAAACCTGACAGGGCACACCTGTGAATTGAAAACTATTCCCGCTGACTACCTCTTGAAGCTCATCAAGAGAATGTCAAGAGTGTGCAAAGCAGTCATCAAAGCAAAAGGTGGCTACTTTGAAGAACCTAGAATATAAGACATATTTTCAGTTGTTTCACACTTTTTTGATAAGTATATAGTTCCACATGTGTTAATTCATAGTTTTGATGCCTTCAGTGTGAATGTACAATTTTCACAGTCCTGAAAATACAGAAAAATCATTAAATGAGAAGGTGTGTTCAAACTTTTGGTATGTACTGTATATTAGAGGCTGAATTATACTATAAAGGCTGCATATGGGGTTGCATTATTTTAGGGGCTGAATTATACTATAAAGGCTGCCTATGGGGTGCATTATATTAGGGGCTGAATTATGCTATAGAGGCTGCTTATCGGATTGCATTATATTAAGGGCTGCATTATCCTATGAAGGCTGCCTATGGGAGTGCATTATAATAAGGGCTGCATTATGCTATAGAGTCTACCTATGGGGGTGCATTATATTAGGAGCTGAATTATACTATAGAGGCTGCATATGGGGGTGTATTATATTAGGGACTGAATTATGCTATAGAGGCTGTCTATGGAGGGTGCCTTATATTAAAGACTGCATTACGCTATAGAGGCTGCCTATGGGGGTGCATTATATTAGGGGCTGAATTATGCTATAGAGGATGCCTATGGGGGTGTATTAGTGGTTGCATTGTGCTATAGAGGCTGCCTATGGGGGTGCATTATATTAGGGGATGCATTATGCTATAGAGGCTGCCTAAGGGGTGCATTATATTTGGGGCTGCAATATGCTATAGAAGCTGCCTATGGGGGTGCATTGTATTTGGGGCTGCAATGTACTATAGAGGCTGCCTATGGGGGTGCATTATATTAAAGGGAACCTGTCACCAGGTTTGGCCATTAAGAGATACGGCCATCACCTTTCAGAGATTATCTACAGCATTCTATAATGCTATATATCGGCCCCAAATCCGACCTGTAAGAGAAGAAAAATAACTTTTATTATACTCACCTGTGGGGTGGTCTGGTCCGAGGGGTGACACTCGTCTTGGTCCAGCGCCTCCCATCTTCTTATCACCGTCCTCCTGCTTGCTTCATGTGGATGATGCCTCATTGCATCATCCACACAGGCTCCCCGGCATCGTGCTCCTACACAGGCGTACTTATCTGCCCTGTTGAGGGCAGAGCAAAGTACTGCAGTGTGCAGAAGCCGGGGCTCTTTGACTTGCGACATCCCTCAGACTGGACCGCCCCGCAGGTGATTATAATAATAGGTCTTTTTCTTCTCTTACAGGTCGGGGGCAGATATACAACATTATAGAATGCTATACAACATGAAGCAAGCATATTAAACCGACGAAGATGGGCATTATAGAATGCTGTATATCAGCCCTGAAAGTTGATGGCCGTAACTTACATAGGCCAAAACTGGTGACAGGTTCCCTTTAACGGCTGCATTATACCATAGAATCTGCCTATGGGGAGTGTATTATACTATATAGCAGGGGTGTCAAACTGCATTCCTCGAGGGCTGCAAACAGGTCATGTTTTCAGGATTTCCTTGTACTGCACAGGTGATAATTTAATCACCAACTCATTATTTGTGTAGGTGATTAAATTATCACCTGTGCAGTACAAGGAAATCCTGAAAACGACCTGTTTGCAGCCCTCGAGGAATGCAGTTTGACATCCCTGCTATATAGAATCTGCCTATAGAGAGTGTGTTATACTATATAGAGTCTGCCTAATGGGGGGCTGCATTATACTGTAGAGTCTGCCTATGGAGAGTGCATTATACTATATGGAGGCCTATGGGGAGTGCATTATACTATATTGAGGACTATATTCAGGATTGTCTGGTGCATTATACTATATGGAGGCTATCTGGGTTGCCATCATACAGTGTGGAGATTATACTGTTGGAGCTATCAAACCATTTGGGGGATAATAAGGGGTCAGTATATATACAGTGAGGGGGCATTATACTGTGTATAAGAGAGCATCATACTGTGTATAGGGGAGATGTACAGGGGGAGACTCGAGACATTATAAAATGTAAAGTGGGCACTTATTGTTATAGGGGAACTCAGGTTACTGTGACTGTCAAAGGGGCACATAGGGGGCATTAATACTTTCTAAGGGGCAAAATGCGGGCAGTGTTTTCTAGGGCACTTGCTCCTGGCTTTGCTGTATTCTAGAGGGGTGCTTTAGAATTCAGAGGTCACAGAGAACCACACAGCAGGTGCAGTAATAGGGACAAATATGGCAGCAGCAGCTCAGTATTGGGGTATCAGGGGCAGTAATAGGGACACATACGGCAGCAGCGGCTCAGTATTGGGGTATCAGGTGCAGTAATAGGGACACATACGGCAGCAGTGGCTCAGTATTGGGGTATCAGGTGCAGTAATAGGGACACATACAGCAGCAGCGGCTCAGTATTGGGGTATCAGGGGCATTAATAGGGTCACATACGGCAGCAGCAGCTCAGTATTGGGGTATCAGGGGCAGTAATAGGGACACATACGGCAGCAGCGGCTAAGTATTGGGGTATCAGGTGCAGTAATAGGGTCACATACGGCAGCAGCAGCAGCTCAGTATTGGGGTATCAGGTGCAGTAATAGGGACACATACGGCAGCAGCGGCTCAGTATTGGGGTATCAGGGGCAGTAATAGGGTCACATACGGCAGCAGTGGCTCAGTATTGGGGTATCAGGTGTAGTAATAGGGACACATACGGCAGCAGCGGCTCAGTATTGGGATATCAGGTGCAGTAATAGAGACACATACGGCAGCAGCGGCTCACTATTGGGGTATCAGGTGCAGTAATAGGGACACATACGGCAGCAGCGGCTCAGTATTGGGTATCAGGTGCAGTAATAGGGACACATACAGCAGCAGCGGCTCAGTATTGGGGTATCAGGTGCAGTAATAGAGACACATACGGCAGCAGCGGCTCAGTATTGGGATATCAGGTGCAGTAATAGAGACACATACGGCAGCAGCGGCTCAGTATTGGGGTATCAGGTGCAGTAATAGGGCCACATACGGCAGCAGCGGCTCAGTATTGGGGTATCAGGTGCAGTAATAGGGACACATACGGCAGCAGCGGCTCAGTATTGGGATATCAGGTGCAGTAATAGGGACACATACGGCAGCAGTGGCTCAGTATTGTGGTATCAGGTGCAGTAATAGGGACACATACGGCAGCAGCGGCTCAGTATTGGGGTATCAGGTGCAGTAATAGGAACACATACAGCAGCAGCTCAGTATTGGGGTATCAGGTGCAGTAGTAGGGTCACATACGACAGCATCGGCTCAGTATTGGGGTATCAGGTGCAGTAATAGGGTCACATACGGCAGCAGCGGCTCAGTATTGGGGTATCAGCAGGATGAGGAGTTTGTGCAGGTTGGGATAGATGGTGATGGCTGGAATGTGAGAAGTGAAATGTGTCTTTGTTGTATTCTCTGCAGACGAGTCCTGCCTGGAAGTTGTCATGTCGGTCTGGGCCAGATGGAAAAGACGGGAAAAGTGATCGACCCCATCAGAAAGCAGCAGCTCAGTATTGGGGTATCAGGTGCAGTAATAGGGCCACATACGGCAGCAGCGGCTCAGTATTGGGGTATCAGGTGCAGTAATAGGGACACATACGGCAGCAGCGGCTCAGTATTGGGGTATCAGGTGCAGTAATAGGGCCACATACGGCAGCAGCGGCTCAGTATTGGGGTATCAGGTGCAGTAATAGGGACACATACGGCAGCAGCGGCTCAGTATTGGGATATCAGGTGCAGTAATAGGGACACATACGGCAGCAGCGGCTCAGTATTGGGGTATCAGGTGCAGTAATAGGGACACATACGGCAGCAGCGGCTCAGTATTGGGGCATCAGGTGCAGTAATAGGGACACATACGGCAGCAGTGGCTCAGTATTGTGGTTTCAGGTGCAGTAATAGGGACACATACAGCAGCAGCTCAGTATTGGGGTATCAGGTGCAGTAATAGGGTCACATACGGCAGCAGCGGCTCAGTATTGGGGTATCAGGTGCAGTAATAGGGTCACATACGGCAGCAGCGGCTCAGTATTGGGGTATCAGGTGCAGTAATATGGACACATACAGCAGCAGCTCAGTATTGGGATATCAGGTGCAGTAATAGGGTCACATACGGCAGCAGCGGCTCAGTATTGGGCTATCAGGGGCAGTAATAGGGACACATACGGCAGCAGCAGCTCAGTATTGGGGTATCAGGTGCAGTAATAGGGTCACATACGGCAGCAGCGGCTCAGTATTGGGGTATCAGGTGCAGTAATAGGGACACATACGGCAGCAGCTCAGTATTGGGATATCAGGTGCAGTAATAGGGACACATACGGCAGCAGCGGCTCAGTATTGAGGTATCAGCGGGATGAGGAGTTTGTGCAGGTTGGGATAGATGGTGATGGCTGGAATGTGAGAAGTGAAATGTGTCTTTGTTGTATTCTCTGCAGACGAGTCCTGCCTGGAAGTTGTCATGTCGGTCTGGGCCAGATGGAAAAGACGGGAAAAGTGATCGACCCCATCAGAAAGCAGCAGCTCAGTATTGGGGTATCAGGTGCAGTAATAGGGCCACATACGGCAGCAGCGGCTCAGTATTGGGGTATCAGGTGCAGTAATAGGGACACATACGGCAGCAGCGGCTCAGTATTGGGGCATCAGGTGCAGTAATAGGGGCACATACGGCAGCAGCGGCTCAGTATTGGGATATCAGGTGCAGTAATAGGGACACATACGGCAGCAGCGGCTCAGTATTGGGGTATCAGGTGCAGTAATAGGGACACATACGGCAGCAGCGGCTCAGTATTGGGGCATCAGGTGCAGTAATAGGGACACATACGGCAGCAGTGGCTCAGTATTGTGGTTTCAGGTGCAGTAATAGGGACACATACAGCAGCAGCTCAGTATTGGGGTATCAGGTGCAGTAATAGGGTCACATACGGCAGCAGCGGCTCAGTATTGGGGTATCAGGTGCAGTAATAGGGTCACATACGGCAGCAGCGGCTCAGTATTGGGGTATCAGGTGCAGTAATAGGGTCACATACGGCAGCAGCGGCTCAGTATTGGGGTATCAGGTGCAGTAATAGGGACACATACGGCAGCAGCGGCTCAGTATTGGGGTATCAGGTGCAGTAATAGGGTCACATACGGCAGCAGCGGCTCAGTATTGGGGTATCAGGTGCAGTAATATGGACACATACAGCAGCAGCTCAGTATTGGGATATCAGGTGCAGTAATAGGGACACATACGGCAGCAGCGGCTCAGTATTGAGGTATCAGCGGGATGAGGAGTTTGTGCAGGTTGGGATAGATGGTGATGGCTGGAATGTGAGAAGTGAAATGTGTCTTTGTTGTATTCTCTGCAGACGAGTCCTGCCTGGAAGTTGTCATGTCGGTCTGGGCCAGATGGAAAAGACGGGAAAAGTGATCGACCCCATCAGAAAGCAGCAGCTCAGTATTGGGGTATCAGGTGCAGTAATAGGGCCACATACGGCAGCAGCGGCTCAGTATTGGGGTATCAGGTGCAGTAATAGGGACACATACGGCAGCAGCGGCTCAGTATTGGGGTATCAGGTGCAGTAATAGGGCCACATACGGCAGCAGCGGCTCAGTATTGGGGTATCAGGTGCAGTAATAGGGACACATACGGCAGCAGCGGCTCAGTATTGGGATATCAGGTGCAGTAATAGGGACACATACGGCAGCAGCGGCTCAGTATTGGGGTATCAGGTGCAGTAATAGGGACACATACGGCAGCAGCGGCTCAGTATTGGGGCATCAGGTGCAGTAATAGGGACACATACGGCAGCAGTGGCTCAGTATTGTGGTTTCAGGTGCAGTAATAGGGACACATACAGCAGCAGCTCAGTATTGGGGTATCAGGTGCAGTAATAGGGTCACATACGGCAGCAGCGGCTCAGTATTGGGGTATCAGGTGCAGTAATAGGGTCACATACGGCAGCAGCGGCTCAGTATTGGGGTATCAGGTGCAGTAATAGGGTCACATACGGCAGCAGCGGCTCAGTATTGGGGTATCAGGTGCAGTAATAGGGTCACATACGGCAGCAGCGGCTCAGTATTGGGGTATCAGGTGCAGTAATATGGACACATACAGCAGCAGCTCAGTATTGGGATATCAGGTGCAGTAATAGGGTCACATACGGCAGCAGCGGCTCAGTATTGGGGTATCAGGGGCAGTAATAGGGACACATACGGCAGCAGCGGCTCAGTATTGGGGTATCAGGTGCAGTAATATGGACACATACAGCAGCAGCTCAGTATTGGGATATCAGGGGCAGTAATAGGGTCACATACGGCAGCAGCGGCTCAGTATTGGGGTATCAGGTGCAGTAATATGGACACATACAGCAGCAGCTCAGTATTGGGATATCAGGTGCAGTAATAGGGACACATACGGCAGCAGCGGCTCAGTATTGAGGTATCAGCGGGATGAGGAGTTTGTGCAGGTTGGGATAGATGGTGATGGGGTTGGAATATGAGAAGTGAAATGTGTCTTTGTTGTAATCTCTGCAGACGAGCCCTGGCTGGAAGAAGTCGTCATGTCGGTCTGGGCCAGATGGAAAAGACGGGAAAAGTGAACAATTCCATCAGAAAGATCAGCGGTAAGTCACCATCTATGATCTCTTAGGCTACGTTCACATTTGCGTTGTGCGATGTTGCGTCGGCGACGCAACGCACAACTCAAACAAACATGCACAAAAACGCACGCTAAAACGCATGCGTCCTTTTTTGCCGAATTTTGGACGCAAAAAAAATGCATCTTGCTGCGTCCTCTGCGCCCTAACGCTTGCGGCAAAAAAAACCGCATGCGTCGCAAAACGCATGCAAACGCATGTCCATGCGCCCCCATGTTAAATATAGGGGCGCATGCATCGCCGCGGCTGCGCCCGACGCTGCCCGGCAGAACGCAAATGTGTACGTAGCCTTATGTGTTATGTAGGACTGGTATCTACCACTGACCATATGGCGGTAATATCACTGTTGGTCTTTATATAGAGATTATCTTCAGTAACAGCGCGGTCATCTGCTGAGGTTCTCCTCCACTATTAGGGGGCGTCACCCAGTTGTAATCATGGTTACCTGGTTAGGGGCCCACTCAGAAGGTTCACCCCTGACCTAAAACCCCAGCTACGCCTCTGTGTTAAGTCACTGTTCACACCACACAGAGACCCCAAAAGGGCTTCAGTGCTGAAGGGGTTAATGTCCCCCGCACCCAGTAATGGGGAATCTCCAGCACCTACCTCCACCTGTAGATCCGCACTCCATGTATATGGCTGCTCTGTGCGCACAGGACCTGTGATGAGGTCACAGGAGGGGAGGAGTCAGGGGTCACATGATCAGGGCCCTCAGTGTATGCAGGACTCTGCTGTGCTGACAAGTATTCAGCTCGTCTGCTGGTGCTGCTCCTTTAAGAACAGGTAACGTTGCAAACAGTAGAACAATTCCCCCCATTAAGTGATTGGATCCCCCCAGATCTTTCATAGATCTTAGTGATATTACAGACGGGAGATTCCAAGAGCGCTAGATTCAGGGGTAATCCTAGTGCTGACTGAGCCGTGCGCCTCCATCTAAGAGAGCGGCCACAACCCCAGACGATGCAGCGGCCGGAGCAATGTTATTGATGGAGGGAATTTCTGAGAGCAACAAATTAATGAGAATGTTTTACCGGAACCTCCTGGGGCATCAAGGAAAACCGTCTCCTATTCCCACCTGGAATCTGAGCCATAATTGCCAAATCCCCCGATCTGTGGTCATCACCCAGAAGAGGCTTATTTACTGGGACAAATCCTCTCATCTTTCCCAAATCCTGGCTTTTCTCTCCCAGAATATCTCTGCCCATAACACAAAGGCTGGTGGAGCTGGTGCCGGTAACCTGATGCTATTAGAGGGTCACTACTGATACATCGGCTCCTTTCTTCTAGAGTCAGGAGGACTGTGGTGGATCTGTCGGCAGTGACATTGATGTCTAAGTCCGGATTACCTCTCCTGCGCTCTCTATGAAGATCTTCTCTAGGATATTCTGTGTATTTGTTCCACAGAGCCCGGGGATTGGAAGGTGCACAGGTTGTAGTCATTATAGGGAGCAGGTTAGAAGATGAGGAGGAAAGCGAGTGAGGGACGCCTCCTGCAATGTCAGGTCCCAGTGTGGACCATCCTCCATCAGACCTCGCTTTTGGCATGGCCTCCCTGTAAGTGTTTGTTGGTTCAGTTGTATGTACAGAAGACGCTCGCTCTCCACCTTGGCATACAGATCTACGATACATTGATGAGAAAGTTGCCTCCATTGTTGTCTGATCATTATTTGGTAGGTGTAGACGTCCATAGCTGATATTTTATTGGTTGGTTTATTGGTCGGCCTCGCAGTGTTGGGATCAGTCTGTGTTAGATTATAGTGATCGCCATCTTGGCCATTCCACAATATTATCGGATATTGCAGAGCATCATATGAACTATGTGTTTCTGTAATACACTGAACATGTTCTCTTCGTCGCTGAATAATTATATCTCGGCTTAGAAAGTCCCGTCCAACCATTACAATAGCTACTTCATTAACACCGGGGGAATTAAATCTCCTTTTGTGCCACCAACCGGTGTCTTGTCTGCTCTTATTACACCCTGATATTCCGCACTTGACATTCTTTATAAGGCTTTTTTATAAAGGTTTACTGATTGTGTTGGTGGAAAAATCTTTGCAGATTAAAAACAATGTCTTTTTTGTCCCAGGTATAACTTCACAACGCCGATCAGCTTGTATCTGTTCATCTCCCAAACAGTAAATTTGTAAAAATGTTGGGTCTTCATTTGCTAAAGGAACCATCAGACCTATTTTGTAATATATGTGCCTCTGGATTTTAAGGCTGTGTGCACACGTTCAGGATTTCTTTCAGAAATTTCCTGAGAAAATCCTGAAATATTCTGCAAGAAAACCGCATGCGTTTTTTGCGCGTTTTTACCACGGTTTTGGTGCGTTTTTGGTGTTGTTTTTGCGGATTTTTTCCGGACATTTCCCAATGCATTATATAGTGGGAAATCCGCAAAAAATCCGCAAAATTAATGAACATGCTGCGTTTTTACCGCGATGCGTTTTTTTTTTCGCGGAAAGAAATGCATCATGTGCACAAAAATTAAGGAATTCATTCTAAATGATGGGATGCTTAATGTATGCTGTTTTTTTGCGGTTTTATAGCGTTTTTATCGCGAAAAAAAACACGGAAAATCAGCAACGTGTGCACACAGCCTAAAAGTTGGAATTAATGCAGCTTCCTTGAGTCCAGCTGTCTTACCAGAGGATGTGATCTGGAAAGATGAATTGTGTCTCCTAATAATTTGCAGTAAATGCTTACACTCATGAGTTGTTACCGACATGTATGAAAAAAGTGGTTCGGGAGGTAGAGTTAAAGGTGACAAACTGACATTACCATTTGAGCTGCACATACCAGGCAATTTAAAGTTAA
Source organism: Ranitomeya imitator (assembly GCF_032444005.1). NCBI lineage: Eukaryota > Metazoa > Chordata > Amphibia > Anura > Dendrobatidae > Ranitomeya > Ranitomeya imitator. The sequence continues at coordinate 334,650,474 of NC_091283.1, read as the reverse complement.
ACTTTTTTGCTTGACAATGTTCTTATATTACGTCCATTTTGCTTACTATGACTGTCAGATGTGACCTATAGTCCTGAATTGGGTCGTAGTGAAACGCTTCCAAACTCAGGTCAGCCTGTCTACATCATTTTGACGACTTTCATCCTTTTGTTCAGATGTTTCCGCATGCTTTAATTCAGCCTGTCTCACCCATTTCCTTTCAAGCCAGGGCTCACATTGTTCACTTGTCTCAGCTGTTTGAGGAGGTTTAATTTCTTTTGGATTAAATTGCCCAATAGTTGGTCATTTTTTGGGGCGGCATTTTAAAAACCAGTAATCATCCCACACTCATCAGAGATCTAATAAGTGAAACTATATATAAAGCAGTAAATGTGCGACTGCCTCAGTCAAACTGTTCTAGTTGTCGATAGCAACCAATCAGAGCTCGACTTTCACTTTATCTCAGTAGCTTAATGCTGAAAACTGCACCCTGGTTGCTATAGGTAACCAGAACGATCTTACTTTGAGGCAATTTTCATTAATGAGGCCCCAGTTAATTCTGCAACAGTCGTTGCTATAATTACTGAATTTAGAACATCTTATCAGTTTTCCCCACCTTAGCGACTATATGGCTGCTGCCCCTTTAAAAGTAACTCTTTGGGTGCTGTCCCTCTAAATCTTTACGACCTTTTGGACAACAACTGTCATTTTGCATTCAACACACAGACGCCCATTTTCTCCTTTATTTCTATGGAGTCTTCAGGGGGCCAAATCTCGTGAAGGGGGGAAATTTTGAGTTTTAATGTTCGCAGTATTTTTAGTCTGGTGTTAAAGATGAGCCATACAAAATTTACTGAAACCGAGTGAAAAATGTGGTTTTGTATTCCACGGGCTACCGTACGCAGATTTTCTGCTTTATAAATATAGATGTAAAGAAGAAAACTAAATACTGTAAAATAATAAATCTCCTCATATGTTTCCCTTATTATCTCCAGTAACTGTATTATTACACAGGATTCTTATGATGTTACATCGGCTCATCTTCTTCTCATTCAGGTCTCTACAATATCGGATCCTCTCAGTAAAGATTTACATAACAGAATTTTCCCATCACAGATGGATATGGACAGGGACAAGATGGCGGAGAGGATATTACACCTCACCCTAGAGATCCTCTTCCGGCTTACTGGAGAGGTGAGAGATTCTGATGACGTCACATTACATCATTCTTATCTATAGGAATAACAGACGGACAGAACTGGAGAGTTGAGGACTCTGGAAATGTCTGTAGTGAGATTTATTAATGTGTCTCTCCATAACCAGGATTACACAGTGGTGAAGAAGACCTCTAGTGAGCGCTCTCAGGATCCTGTGTCTGAGGAACGGGGAAGACCCCTGAGCCCAATCACGGGGCCTCCACCTCACCCCCTGGTACATGAGGACATCAATGACCAGAAGATCCTAGAACTCATCTACAAGATGACTGAGCTGCTGACTGGAGAGGTGACACTGCTGGGAATGCTGGGACATTATACAGTAACGCTATGAAGGGATCGGGGGATGATGATATCATTGTATGTGTCAGGTTCCTATAAGGTGTCAGGATGTCGCTGTCTATTTCTCCATGGAGGAGTGGGAGTATTTAGAAGGATACAATGATTTGCACAATGACGTCATGATGGAGGTTCCCCAGCCCCTCACATCACCAGGTAATAGACAGGACTAAATACACACGACCTTTAATTATCTGTATGTAAAGAATGAATTCAGTCCCTGTATGTGTTTCCTCCAGATCTATCCAGTAAGAGGGCAACACCAGAGAGATGTCCTCATCCTCTTCTTCCACAGGACTGTAAACAGGAAGATCTCAATGTTCCTCAGGATCATCAGGTAAATGAAAAGATATCATGAGATCTCTCCAATGATGTGTACACGGCTGTGAAGGTCTTGTGCTCAGTCTTGTTTTCTCTACCAGTATTATATGTGTTATACTTTTGTAATTAAAATGGTGGAGATAATAACAATAATCTTTATAATAATAATAATCTTTATTTATATAGCACCAACATATTCCGCAGCGCTTTACAGTTTAACAGTTTCAAACACAACAGTCATAAGTAACAACGTTAACAATACAATAATTAAAGCAAAATAAGACGACCCTGCTCGTGAGAGCTTACAATCTACAATGAGGTGGGGGAGACACAAAGTACAGGTGTGTATTTACAATGATGGTCCAGCCATCTTCAGGGGATGGGGTATAGATGAAAGTGGTGAATGGGCTACACACACACACAAGCCTAAAATGACTTTTATTAGGGAACGTGATAGGCCGCTCTGAACTAATATGTTTTGAGGGTGCGCCTTAAACTATGCAATTTGTGAATGGTCCTAATTTCTTGGGATAGACCATTCCAGAAGATTGGTGCAGCGCTGGAGAAGTCTTGGAGAGGTTAGTCGAAAGTCATTTGCAGAGCACAGCGGTCAGCTAGGCCGATAGACAGAAATAAGGTAGGAGATGTAAGGGGGTGCCGCACTGTGGAGAGCTTTGTGGGTGAGAACAAGTTCTTTCAATTGGATTCTATAATGAGTGGGTAGCCAGTGTAACGACTGGTGAAGAGCAGCTGCATCTGAATACCGATTAGCCAGGTAGATGACCCTGGCTGCTGCATTGAGGATAGACTGAAGAGGGGAAAGTCGAGTAACAGGGAGGCCACCCACTGAGAGGGAAATGTCAGTTTTAGGGAGGTTAGTAGACGGTGGGAGCAGAAGTTCAGTTTTGGAGAGGTTGAGTTTCATATAGAGGGCGGACATGATGTCGGAGACTGGGGACAGACAGTCACTGGTGTTCTGTAGCACAGCAGGAGTAAGGTCAGGGGATGACGTATAAAGTTGTGTGTCATCAGCATAAAGATGGTACTGAAAGCCAAATCTGCTGATGGTCTGTCCAATTGGGGCCGTGTAGAGAGAGAAGGGTGCCAAGGACTGAGACCTGAGGTACCCCAACAGTGAGAGGAAGAGGAGATGAAGTGGAGCCACAAACAGAACACTGAAGGAGCGGTCAGAAAGATAGGAAGAGAACCACAACAGAGCAGTGTCCTTAATGCCTAGTGACTGGAGCCTAGAGAGTAGGAGAGGGTGGTCAACAGTGTCAAAAGCTGCAGAGAGGTCGAGAAGAATGAGCAGAGAGTGGTCACCGCTACACTTTGCTGTCAGAAGGTCATTGGTCACTTTGATGAATGCAGTTTCTGTCGAGTGTAGGGGGCGGAAGCTGGACTGTGAAGGGTCTAGGAGGGAGTGAGTGGAGAGGTAACAGGTAAGGCGGGAGTAGACCGGGCGCTCCATTAGTTTAGAGATGAAGGGGAGGTTGGAGACTGGTCTGTAGTTATTTGTGTAGGATGGATGGAAAGAGTGTTTCTTTAATAATGGAGTAATGATAGAGTGTTTGAAGGAGGAGGGGAAAATGCCTGAGGAGAGGAATAGATTAAAGATTGTAGTTAGGTGAGTTGTGACAAATGGAGAGAGAGACTGGAGGAGATGAGAGGGAATGGGGTCAGTAGTGCATGTAGTCAGACGAGAAGAAGAGAGGAGCCTGGAGTCTTCTTCTTCTGTGATGGGATCGAATGTGGAGAGTGAGCCAGGGGAAATACAGGGAGGGAGATGAGTCACAGCACTTAGTGGCTGGGAGCAGATTTCCTGACGTATATTATCTATTTTCTCCAGAAAGTGGGAGGCCAGGTCATCAGCACAAATGTCTGTGATAGGGGCTTGTACTTTTGGCCTGAGGAGGGAGTGAAAGGTGTCAAAAAGTTTCTTGGGGTTGTTGGATAGTGAGGAGATCAGGGTGGTGAAGTAGGTCTGTTTGGCGAGGTGATGGGCAGAATTATAGGTTCTTAACATAAATTTGAAGTGGATGAAGTCTTCTGATGTGCAAGTTTTCCTCCATAAGTGTTCAGCACACCAGGGCTGTTTTACTCTCTGCTTGGAGGTTCTGATGGTGAGAGGCACTACTTGGTCCAGGGTGCTTCAAAGAGTGTCATTGTAATGGTGTACAGCCAGATCAGGACAGGAAAAAGAGGAGGTAGGGGACAGTGATGAGTGAAAGGAGCCTGAAAGTGTATGAGAGTTAATAGTGTGTAGATGTCTGAATGTGTGGTAGGTAGGAGTTTACTGGGGTGGGCGAGGGATTGTGAGCAGGAAGGAAAGAATGTTGTGGTCAGAGAGGGGAAGCGGTGAGTTATCCAGGTAGGAGATTGAGCAGAGCCAGGCGAAGACCAGGTCAAGGGTGTTACTGTCTTTGTGTGTTTTAGAGGCTGAGAGCTGTGAGAGGCAGAGAGAAGTGGTTAGTGATAGAAGCTGTGATGCAGATGTGGAAGTGGGGTTGTGTATGGGAATATTGAAGTCTCCCAGGATAAGGGTTGGGAGTTCTAAGGACATGAAGTGCGGCAGCCAGGCTGAGAAGAGGTCAAGGAACTGGGTGGGTGAGCCTGGGGGCCGATATATGACCGCTACTCTGAGGGAGAGGGGACGAAAGAGCCTGATGGTGTGGACCTCAAAACAAGGGAATGAGAGTGATGGAACTGGGGGGATGACCTGGAAGGTGCATTGTGGGAACAGGAGTATGCCGACCATGTCTGTTTGTGAGTCTCGGAGAATGGGAGAATTGTAGACCACCATGGAAAATGGCAGCAGGGGAGACAGTGTCAGAATCCTTAATCCAGGTATCAGTGAGGGCCAACAGATTCAGAGAGTTGTTCAGAGATGGCAGGATTAGAGCTGATCATAAATGTGTCTGTCGGTGATTTTTACAATATTTGTTTCAGGGTGAAGATCTGTCCCATATTAATAATACAGAGACATATGTGAGGGGTGATGAGCGGTGTAAACAGATGATTCCTACATATGACTACCCAGGTCAGTAATAACCACTAAATGCTGAGAAGTCACAGATCTCGGTCACCGGCTGTGGCTGCTTTATTGGTCGTGTAGTGTGACCGTATCACAATCGTGTTGATCACCATTTTGCCTCTAGACCACAATATTCTCCTTAACCAAAAACTGTTCAAATGACTTTGGGCATTGAATGTGCTTCTATAGAAATAGCAACCTTGAATATCCACCTGTTAGGGCTAGCGGAACGCACCAAATAATAAAAAAGATAGAATAAGGTGCTTTCACAGCCCAGGGTCCACCGTGCAGAGATGGAACCTGCTGCCAAGTAATCACGGACTATATGGCGGTACAATGTGAATACACACACGGGTTAACTTCACTCACAACACACACACGTTTACAAATGTACACTAGCGCATGGCCGTGCGGTCATGCGAACCTTATATAGCTGCAGCATGTACATGACCTTCCCAGAAGGACCAATGGGAGGCTGCCACAGAAGTTGAGCACCTTCAGGACCTTCCTGGAGGACCAATGGGATCTGCTGCAGTATCTGAGCATGTGACCCTCGATCTCCAACGGGAGATCTTGCCCTGGGCATGCTCAGAAGGGGAAAAGCAGGACTTAGTCCCAAAAGCGTCTGCTTGCTGCTGCCCAGCACTGGCTTCAATGGCAGAAGCTGGAAAAGCAGCAGTAACCCTATGCGCAGAGTGAGACTGAGCAAGACGCTGGGACTGATGTCTCCGCTGAGCAGGCTCCACTGCAGCTGGAGAAGAATGGGAGACCGCAGCAGAGATGGTTCGAGATTCCCCCTGTGCAGAGGTGGGAACTCGACACCTAAAATTACCCCCCCTCCTAGGGCCCCCCCCCTCCTTGGACCTCGCTACGCTCAAAGGCAGCAATAAGCTGTGGAGCTCAAATGTGTTCAGCATGTTCCCAGGACCTGTCCTCTGGGCCATAACCCTTCCAATCCACCAAATAGAATTTTTTGCCACGTACCACCTTGCACCCCAAAATAGAGTTCACCTCGTAATCGTCCGTAGACGAACCCGATGTCCCAGCAGATGACTCGGAAAACCGGGACATGTATACGGGTTTCAAGAGGGACACATGAAAGGTGTCGGTGATACCCAAGCGTGGAGGAAGGGCCAGACGGTAGACCACAGGGTTAACCTGTTCGAGGACCTTGAAGGGACCCAAGTAGCGAGGTGCAAACTTAGTGGCCTCAACACGCAGCCTGATGTTACGGGCGGAGAGCCACACTAAGTCGCCAGGAGCAAAGGTCGGAGCGGGGCGTAGGACCTCATTCTCTCCTTGGAGGGCCGAATGGCATCCTGAGTGCGGTCCCAAATGTCCCGTGCCTCCACAGCCCAGTCTGCCACCCTGGAGTCGGCGGAAGACACAGGCATGGGCACAGGGACATGCGGATGCTGGCCGTAATTTAGGAGAAATGGAGTCTGACCGGTGGAGTCGGCTACGGCGTTGTTAAGCGCAAACTCTGCCCACGGTAGCAAAGATGCCCAGTCATCCTGCCTGGCAGAAACAAAATGTCGTAAATATGTGATCAGGGTCTGGTTGGCCCTCTCTACCAACCCATTTGTCTCGAGATGATATGCCGAAGAGAGATTCAACTCAATACTGAGTAGACGACAAAGCTCTCTCCAGAATCGAGACGCAAACTGGGGACCCCGGTCGCTAACAATTTTGTCTGGCATACCGTGTAGGCGAAAGATATATTTGATGAACAACACAGCCAGAGCCCGTGCAGAAGGTAGCCGTGGAAGGGGCACCAAGTGCATTTTGGAAAAATGGTCGGTGATCACCCAGATAATGGTGCAGTTACGAGACTTGGGTAAGCCCACCACAAAATCCATCCCAACCATCTCCCAGGGCCTGTCCGCCACCGGCATGGGGTAAAGCAACCCAGCTGGCTGTTGCCGAGGAGACTTGTTCTTGGCGCAGGAGACACATGCCCGAACATAGTCTGCGACATCACGAGCCATATGCGGCCACCAGTACGTCCTCGCCAAGAGCTCAGATGTCCTCTTGGTCCCAAAGTGTCCACCCACCATGGACTGTAGCGAAACCGGAGCCACCGTTCTCAGGCTCTCTGAAGGGACAATAAGCCGAGGCTCCTCCTCTGATGATGATGATGAGCGAGAGAGAGCATCGGCACGAACGTTCTTCTCCCCGGAAAGAAAATGGAGGGTGAAATGGAACCGGGAGAAGAACAGCGACCATCTAGCCTGACGAGAATTTAGCCGTTGGGCTGTCTGTAAATACACCAAGTTCTTGTGGTCTGTGAACACCTGGATGGGAAAGCGAGCTCCCTCCAGAAGATGTCTCCACTCTGAGAGAGCCAACTTCATCGCTAGCAACTCCCTGTCCCCGATGGAATAATTCCTCTCTGCTTCATCAGGGCGATGCAGGATGGGAGCGCTAGCGAAGTGTGACTTAATCAAGAGAAAGGCCTTGGAGACCTCCTCCGACCACAACTTGGGACTTGCCCCCTTCTTGGTGAGGGCAACCAAGGGAGCTACCAAAGTTGAGAAGTGGGGAGTGAACTGGCGATGGTAATTAATGAACCCCATAAAGCGCTGCACCGCTTTGAGAGAATGGGGTTCCTGCCAGTCCATCACAGCCTGTAGCTTGGCAGGATCCATAGCCAATCCCTGGGCAGAGATGATATAGCCAAGGAAAGGCAAGGACTCCTGCTCAAACACACACTTCTCCAACTTGGCATAGAGGGAGCTAGCCCGTAGGAGGTCGAAGACCTTGCAAACATCTCTACGGTGGGAGTCTATATCTGGAGAGTAGATGAGAATATCATCCAGATAAACTACAACCGAGGTGGAAAGCATATCCCGGAAGATGTCGTTTACAAAGTCTTGGAAAATGGCTGGGGCATTACAGAGCCCGAAGGGCATCACCAGATATTCATAGTGCCCATCCCTGGTGTTAAAAGCCATCTTCCATTCGTCCCCCTCACAGATGAGAATCAGGTTGTAAGCGCCCCGCAGATCTAATTTAGTAAATACCCTTGCTCCCCGAAGCCTATCGAAGAGCTCAGATATCAGGGGCAATGGATACTTATTCTTAACGGTGATGGCGTTAAGACCCCTATAATCTATGCATGGATGTAGTTCCTCATTCTTCTTCTGCATGAAAAAGAACCCTGCCCCAGCAGGTGACACTGACTTCCTGATGAACCCTCTTGCCAGATTCTCTTGAATGTACTGAGACATTGCCTCCGTCTCCGGGAGAGATAACGGATAGACTTGACCCCGGGGAGGCTCAGCACCAGGTAAGAGATCAACAGGACAATCTTAGGGGCAATGGGGCGGAAGGGTCTTCGCCGCCTTTTTGGAGAAAACGTCTGCATAGGACCAATATTGCTTGGGGAGAGAGGATAGATCTGCGGGTACCTCTGTAGTAGCAACCTGAACACACTCCCTCTGACACCTACCCCCACAAGATTCACCCCATCCCAGAATTCTGCCTGAGGACCACTCGATATGAGGAGAGTGGTACCGTAGCCAAGGTATCCCCAACAGGACCTCATCAGTACCCTCAGGAATGACGAGCAGAGATATAATCTCCTGATGGGATGGCGACATGGACAGAGTAAAAGGGATGGTCTGGTGTGTTATCTGTGAGGGCAGTATCGACCCATTCACCACTCGTACCGTTACTGGTTGAGCTAGCATAACCAGGGGTATTGCGTGACGTTGGGCGAAGGCAGAAGACATAAAATTGCCCTCCGCCCCAGAATCCACGCAGAGCTCTACCGAGTGAGTGAATGAGCCTATTGTTATTGTCCCCGTAAAGGACAATTTGGAGGCAAACGTCGCCGTGTCTAGTGTACCTCCACCTACTACCACTAGACGCTGACGTTTCCTCGACCGCTGGGGACATCTGGTGGCAAGATATCCTGACTGCTGGCAAACATGACAAACCTGGAGTGCACGAGCTGTCCGGGACTTAGATCCCGCTCGTGACACTTCCATGGCCTCATGTGACTCAGGGGCCTGGACTGGAGATTCCACAGGTTTGGCGAAGGTGGGAGCCAGCCGAAACCTCTGCCTACACTGGGCTCGCTCTAACCTCCGTTCGTGAAAACAGAGGTCAATACGAGTGGACACTGCTATTAACTCCTTCAGTGTGGCTGGAATCTCCCTAGTGGCCAGAGCATCCTTCACGTGGTCAGCCAGCCCCCTCCAAAATATCGGAATTAGGGCTTTATCCGACCACTCCAGCTCAGATGCTAGGGTGCGGAAGTGGACGGCAAAATGGCTGACCATGTACGAGCCCTGAGTCAATGCCAACAGTTGGAGCGCCGTATCATGGGTGACACGAGGTCCTAAAAAGACCTGTTTCAGAGTGCTCAGGAACAACGGAGCACTCTGCACCACATGATCGCCACGCTCCCACAGCGGCGTAGCCCACTCTAACGCTCTGTCCGACAGGAGAGACACAATAAACCCCACCTTGGCCCGCTCTGTAGGGAAACGAGAGGCCAGAAGCTCGAGATGTATAGAGCACTGACTCACGAAACCTCTACAAGACTTACTATCACCAGAAAAATTTTCTGGCAGCGGGAGGCGAGATGGAGTCGGTACAGGCGTGGCAGTGGACAAGGTTGCTGCAGCCACGCTAGCAGCCTGAACAGCAACTGCGGTTACATCCACAGCTGAGGTTGTGCGCTCGAGAGCCGCCAACCTACCCTCCAGCTGCTGGATGTACCGCAAGGATTGCTGTTTGTCCGTCATTACTAGCCAGACTCTGGCGCTAGTGTAATGTTAGGGCTAGCGGAACGCACCAAATAATAAGAAAGATAGAATAAGGTGCGTTTGCAGCCCGGGGTCCACCGTGCAGAGATGGAACCTGCTGCCAAGTAATGACGGACTATATGGCGGTACAATGTGAATACACACACGGGTTAACTTCACCCTGTGTGAAGGAAGTGAACCCTGTTAAGTCACAGGGCCGCGGTACCGCACACAAGAGTGCAAGCAAGGAGTCACCAAGCTCAGTCCCAAGACTTGGGAACCGAGTCCGACTAGACTACTTGCGGTCGACACCGCTAATGGGGTGTCAGCGAAACCAAAATAATAATTAAAGATGCACGAGAGTGTGTGCGGTGCCGCACTGGCGGACGCCACTAACCACCCAGGCTTGGGTCAGGAAAGCGCTGTGAAAGAGCACGGCGCCGCACTGGCGGTCACAGCAATTAGACGCTGTATGGTGTATTACATGCTGATGGCTTAGTCGGGCGCTAGATAGCGATCATCCACCTTCCGCGAGCAGTCATCCAATAGGGAGGGGATTTTAAAGAACGATTTTCACTCACAACACACACACGTTTACAAATGTACACTAGCGCATGGCCGTGCGGTCATGCGAACCTTATATAGCTGCAGCATGTACATGACCTTCCCAGAAGGACCAATGGGAGGCTGCCACAGAAGTTGAGCACCTTCAGGACCTTCCTAAAGGACCAATGGGATCTGCTGCAGTATCTGAGCATGTGACCCTCGATCTCCAACGGGAGATCTTGCCCTTGGCATGCTCAGAAGGGGAAAAGCAGGACTTAGTCCCAAAAGTGTCAGCTCGTTGCTGCCCAGCACTGGCTTCAATGGCAGAAGCTGGAAAAGCAGCAGTAACCCTATGCGCAGAGTGAGACTGAGCAAGACGCTGGGACCGACGTCTCTGCTGAGCAGACTCCACTGCGGCTGGAGAAGAATGGGAGATGGTTCGAGATTCCCCCTGTGCAGAGGTGGGAACTCGACACCTAACATCCACCTACCTAAATCGGAAGACATTACCTGCCCAGATCTGTAAACCTCAAAGTCAAATGACAGCATACGTAGAATGTGCTGACAAGTTAGAAAATCACTCGCAGAAAAGTATTATGATGGGCCTGTAAGAGAAATCGGAGGGTAATGATGCTGTTGGCTTCCTAGATCCCTGATATGTAATTGGGTGAATCTACCTTCTCTCCCCTTCTGTGCTGCTGAATGTGCTCATATGGTCCCTACAAGACCAGGTCCAGTCTTTCTGGCCAAACTTCATTGTAATGATCAACAACCTTAAAGGGAATCTGTCATCAGGATTTTGCTAATTAAACTACAGGCATTGTCAAGTTGGTGTCATTACACTTATTAAAATGATACATTGGTTGATGAAATCTGTCTTGTGGTTGTTGTTTAACCCCTTAGTGACCAGGCCAAATTTTTAAAATCTGAACAGTGACAATTTATGTGGAAATAACTCTGGAATGCTTCAACAGATTTCAGTTATTTTGAGATTGTTTTTTTTTTGTGACACATTTATGTGTACATTATGTTATTGGTAAATTTATTTTGATATTTTCTGTATTTATTTATAAAAACATCAGAAATTTGTTAAAAAAAATTCAAAAAATTAGCAATTTTCAACCTTTGAATGATTATACCTATAATACATATAGTTACTCCACATAAAATAGTCATTAAATAAAATGTCCCTTATGTTTGCATTACACAGCACCGATTTTAAAATATTCTTTCATTTTGTAAAGATGTTAGAAGGTTTAAAATCGTAGCATCATATTTTTCATTTTTTTCAAGGAAATGTACAACCCTTTAGGGACCTATTCAGTTTTGAAGTTACTTTGGCGGACCTATATGTCGCAAAATCCACAAAAGTGATACCAATTTAAAAACTGCACCCATATTCGTATTCAAAACTGCCATTAGGTAGTTTATTAACCCTTCGACAAGAAGGAAACGTTTTATTTTTGCCACCTAAATGTTGCTAACTTTTGAACGGGCCGCTTATAGCCCACAGACTCTAGGGCCATTATTTGGCCTTGAATTGCCATAGCAAACATCAGGACCACACAATCATGATCTCAGGATGCCGATGGGGTTAAAGAGGTAGCCCCCACACTGTTAACCATCTAGATGCCATAGCCACTATTGACGGCAACATCTAAAGGGTTAAAAAACCATGGTTGGTGCCAATACCAATCAAGACTGATGCAGCATGGTGTCGGCTATAGTGTATAGCTGAGAGCTGCTGAATCATCACCCTTCGGTGGATGCTATTGTCTGACTTGTGAGGTCAGTCAAAAGATGTATTGGTGGTCAGTAAGGGGTTAATCTGTATTTGCAGTTAATGATATGCTTATGCGGTAAAATAGTTTTTAACCTCCAGCAAAATGGCGGAATGCCAGCGCAGTAGCATCTATCACTTACCAGTAGATGATAATGCGAAAGCTTCGCCATCTTTATGGAGCAAGTTTTTCTTTTCTTTTTGGTACAGTAGCATCTATCTTAAAGCAATGATCTTAATCTGCACAAGTCCCACCTCCTAGTGGTCAGATTGAAAGCATCGCTTGCCCATGGATGCTACTGCACATGTGCCGCCGTTGGCGCCATTTTGTTGCAGCAAAAAAAAAACAATAGGCTCCAGCAAGATGGCTGCGGCGCAAAGCCAACACTACTATATGCAGTATTTAACCGAGGAGACAGGTCACTGAAGGATCAATGACCTGTCAGTTAGGCCCAGGAGGATGAATGAGAACAGAGCACCAGTGATGAGCGAGTGCACTCGTTGCTTGGGTTTTCTCGAGCATGCTCGGGTGGTCTCCGAGTATTTGTTAGTGCTCGGAGATTTAGTTTTCAACGCCTCAGTTGAGTGATTTACAGCTACTAGCCTGCTTGATTACATGTGGGGATTCCCTAGCAACCAGGAAACCCCCACTGTTATGATCTGGTGGTTTAGGAACAACATGAGACAAGCTCTGAAGGAGGTGGTATCTGTACTGACCGCAAACCCTGAACCTAGCAGCGCAACTAAAAATAGCCGTGGGGGGTACCTGACGCTCCCTAGACCCCTCGGCACAGCCTAAGATCTAACTTCCCCTAAAGATGGAAACAGGAAACCTATCTTGCCTCAGAGAAAATCCCCAAAGGAAAGATAGCCCCCCACAAATATTGACGGTGAGAGGAGGGGAAAATAACATACGCAGAAATGAAATCAGATTTTAGCATAGGAGGCCAGTCTAGCTTGATAGATAGGACAGGAAAGAATACTGTGCGGTCAGTATAAAAACTACAAAACCATCCACACAGAGTTTACAAAATCTCCACACCTGACTAAAGGTGTGGAGGGTAAATCTGCTTCCCAGAGCTTCCAGCTAACAGAAAAAATCCATACTGACAAGCTGGACAAATATAGAATGCACAGAACAATAAGTCCACAACATGTGGACTGAAATGAGCAAAGCCAGAACTTATCTTTGCAGAACTGGTCAGGAAACCAGGAGAATCCAAGCAGAGATGTGAATCCAGCCAGGAAACATTGACAAGTGGCACAGGCTGAAGAAAGAGCCAGACTTAAATAGCGGACGATAAGTGGAGGCAGCTGATGACAGCTAACTCCAAGGAGCAGCCATACCACTAGAAACCACAAGAGGGAGCCCAAGAGCAGAACTCACAAAAGTGCCACTTACAACCACCGGAGGGAGCCCAAGACCGGAATTCACAACACCCCACATGTACTCAGCCTGGCTAATAGAGGTAAATAATTCAGCTGAGGAGATGAAAACTTAATCTCCGAGCGCTAACAAATACTCGGAGACCACCCGAGCATGCTCGGGAAAACCTGAGCAACGAGTGCACTCGCTCATCACTACAGAGCACCAAATAAAGCCCCACCCACTGCACTGCCCACAGAAACGAGAATCTCATTAACCGAAAACTGGAAATGCAGATTACTCAACAACCACAAGATGGATTTCATCAACCAAGGTATCATTTTAATCAGTGTAACGGTGCCAACCTGACAATGCCTGTAGTTAACTTAGCAAAATCCTGATGCAGGTTTGATTTAAATGTACAGTGAGGCCAAGGGTGAATTTTTTTATAATCCGTAAAAAGCTGGAAGGAAATAAAAGCACAATAGGGTCTTATCTGGGTATTAGGAGATCAATTCTAATCAGATTTACTCACCACATAGAGCCCCAACACAGGCTCATAGAAATGTAAGCTGCTGCAGATCCACCAGTCTCCTAGTGACCAACCAAAGTAAAAAAAAAAATGGAATATAAAGGTGGGATTCTTCTCTGCGCCACTTGAAAAAATAGAAGTCCAAATGGGAAATCATTGGATTACCCATTTGGACTTCTATTTTTTCAAGCGAGAAGAATCCACTTTTATATCCCATTTTTTTTAATTTCTGTATAATAACAGAGTTTCCCTTTATCCTGACTTTTCAATTTCTTTTAAAACCGACAAACTTTAAACAGGACTGTGATAAACTACTTAAAAACCATTACACCTGTGCCATGATATATCTCTAAGCTGTGCGAGACTGATGGCGGTATTATACATTTACAGTGGGGAAAATAAATATTTGAGACACTGATGATTTTGCAAGTTTCCCCACATACAAAGAGTGGATAGGTCTGTAATTTTTATTGTAGGTACACTTCAACCGTGACAGAATTAAAAAAAATCTAGAAAATCACATTGTATGATTTTTACATAATTAATTAGCATTTTATTGCATGAAATAGGTATTTGATACAATGGAAAAATACCGGATTACTCACCGGTAATGCTCTTTTATAGAGCCCACGACAGCACCCACTAGAGAGAGGGGATCCGCCCCTAGGAACAGGAAACCTACAGAGAGATAAAAGGGGCGGCCCCCCTCACTCCTCAGTTGTTTTACAGAGAATAGGAGGAACCGCCGCCAGGTTTTAGTTAATAGGTTCAGATATATATATATATATATATATATATATATATATATATATATATATATATATATATATATATATATATATATATATATACACACACACATATTTACAATCTTATACTACATCTTTCTAATATTTACACCTCACCAAAAAAGCACCACGTGCAACTATACAAAGAAAAGGGAGGGATGTGAGTGGGTGTTGTCGTGGGCTCTATAAAAGAGCATTACCGGTGAGTAATCCGGTATTTTCTATTCACCACGACAGCACCCACTAGAGAGATTTACAGAGACTATAGACTGGGTGGGTTTACTGAGTCAAGGACCGATATCCCAAAGGTTAGATCAGAAGCAGAAGATAGGTCTAATCTATAATGCGTATAGAAGGTATTAGGTGAAGACCAAGTTGCAGCCTTACATATAAGGTCTATTGGCACATTTGCCCTTTCTGCCCAGGAAGTCGACAAGGCTCTTGTAGAGTGTACTCCTACATGCATTGGAGGATCTCTTCCTCCTGCTTTATACGCCAAGATTATGGCCTCTCTGATCCAGCGAGATAATGTGTTCTTTGTCACTCTGGTACCCTTGGTTTTACCCTGGAAAGACACAAAGAGAGCCCTACTCTTCCTCCAGTCCCTAGTTCTCTCTAAATAGGTCAGGACAGTCCTTTTAACATCTAGGGTATGAAGTCTTACTTCTTCTGGAGTTGAGTTATTCTCATAAAAGGTAGGCAACAAGATCTCCTGGGATCTATGAAAAGTAGTGGCTACCTTAGGGAGATAACAAGGGTCTGTTTTCAAAATTATCCTATCTGATGTCACTGATAAAAAGGGAGGATCTATAGATAATGCATGGAGATCGCTCACTCTTCTAGCAGAAACTAATGCCACTAATAATACAGTTTTCAAAGAAATATTTTTTAGTGAGGCTGCATGGAGAGGCTCAAAAGGCGGCTGTGTCAATGCCTCCAGGACTATGGGTAGATCCCACTGAGGAACCTGCGGTATGCTAATTGGTCTTGAACGCTCACAAGCAGATATAAATCGGGATATCCACCTATTACCCGCAACATCACAATTAAAAAGAGCTCCTAAAGCTGAAACCTGAACCTTCAGGGTGCTTACGGAGAGTCCTAATTCCAAACCCCTTTGTAGAAATTCTAACACTGGAAATATAGGAACTTCAGAAGAAAGTTGTGCAGTATGGAATTAAAGAAATTTTCTCCAAATTCTAACATAAATCCTGGTAGTTGAAGGTTTTCTACTCTTCATAAGAGTATCGATTAACCCACTAGAAAACCCCCTCAGACCTAGTAACTGCCTCTCACACTCCAGGCAGTCAAGTTCATGCCCTTTGCCTGAGGATGGAGGAATGGTCCCTGAGAGAGCAAGTCCTTGGACTGAGGCAGAATCCACGGGTCTGACACTGACATCGCCCTCAGCCATGAAAACCATGGCCTTTTGGGCCAGAATGGGGCTATTAACAGAACTCTTGTGCCTTCCTCCCTTATTTTTCTTATTACTATAGGCAATAGATTCCATGGGGGGAAGGCATAAGCCAGGTCGAATGTCCATGGTACCTGGAGGGCATCGAGTATATCCGGCTTGTCCTCCCTGCATAGAGAGGCAAACATCTTGACCTGACGGTTGGCTCTTGTGGAGAACAAGTCTATTTGAGGAACACCCCATCGAGCCGTTATTAATTTGAAAATCTTCCTGTTCAGCATCCATTCCCCCTGATGAAGAGTGTGACGGCTGAGGAAATCGGCACGAAAGTTGTCTATTCCCCTGATGTGCACCGCTGACAAGGATAGCAGATGACCTTCGGCCAACTCCATGATGTCTGAAGCCACCTCCCTGAGTTTGTCTGACCGCGTACCTCCTTGATGGTTCAGATAAGCCACCGCAGTGGTGTTGTCGGAGAATACTCTTGTATGAGAGCCGCTGAGCTGAGGAAGAAAGTGAAGTAGGGAATAATATATAGCCCTCAACTCTTTGACATTTGAGGAACTATTAAGTTCTGAGCTGGACCAAAGACCCTGGACCAACTGATCCTGAAAATGTGCCCCCCAGTCTTCAGGACTAGCGTCTGTGGTCACTATACTAGAAGGGGTGATTACCCATAGAACCCCTCTCGAAAGATTTTCCCGATCCAACCACCACATAAGGGAGTGTACTACTTCTGACGTTAGGAAAACTGTTTTATCCAGACATCCTCTATTTTTAATGTCCTCATCCAATACAAATTTTTGTAGATGCCTAGTATGGAACTGTGCCCACTGGACCGCAGGAATGCACGAAGTCAGAGAACCTAGTAATGACATGACATCTCTTAATGACATACTACGCTTTTTGATTGCTAAGGACACTTTATCGAATATGGAAGTTTTCTTATCCTCAGGAAGCCTACAAATCTGGTTAACCGAATCCAGAAGGAGCCCAAGGAATTTCTGACACGTTACAGGCTGGAGTCTGGATTTTTCCCAATTAACCAGCCAGCCCAGGTTTTGTAAGGATAACACTACCTCCTGTAACCTCTGCTCACACTGTAGGGCGTTCTTACCTACAATCAATAGGTCATCCAAATACGGAATGACCAAAGTATCCTTTACCCGTAAAAAGGACATTACTTCCAATAATAATTTAGTAAAAACCCTTGGGGCCATAGATAAACCGAAGGGCATTGCCCTGTATTGTAGATGACGAATTTGCCCCTCTATATAAACTGCTACCCAAAGAAATTGCTGGTGTAACTGGTGTATAGGAATATGGTAATAAGCATCCTTAAGATCCAGTACTACCATGTAACAGTTTGGAAATAGATTTTTTATAGCCGAACGAATGGATTCCATTTTAAATGTGCTGGGTCTTATAAAGGAGTTCAGCTTCCTCAAATTAATTATAGTTCTGAAAGAGCCGTCAGGCTTACTAATCGGAAACAAGGGAGAGTAAAATCCCCTCCCTATCTGGGAAGATGGAACCTCTACTAGTACTTGTTTGAACAAGAGGGATTTAACTTCGGATTCAAGTGCCTCTTGCTGAGGCCTGGATCTTAAGGTGGTGAGAAGGAAAGAATCCGGAGGTGTTCGAATAAAGTCTAATGTGAGGCCTCAGGATATTAAATCAATGGCCCATGGATTAATCGTTATTTCTTTCCACTGTTTACTAAATTTTTTTAGTCTTCCCCCCACCGGTGAAATATAATCAACGGAATTTCTCCGCTGGCTTGAAGGGGCGTTTATTAAACAATTTTCCTTTTTGTTTGAATTCTTTATTATTATTCCATCGATCTCTGAAGCCTCCCCTCTTGCCGAATGGTGGCTTCCTGAACGCCCTCCTGTAAGAAGGGATAAAGGGGTTAGGGAACCCCTTCTTCCTTTCACCTGCCTTAGTGAGTATTTCATCTAAGACTGTTCCAAAGAGGTACTCACCCTGGCAGGGCATAGTACACAACTTAGCCCTGGACTGGGCATCTCCCCTCCAGTTCTTTAACCATAAGGCACGACGCGCCGTATTAGTGAGGCTGGCTGTTCTAGCTGCCAGGCGGAGCGAGTCTATAGAGGCATCAGATATGAAGGCTGCAGCCCCCTTGATCAAAGGAATAGAGGCACGTAGTTTCTCCCTGGATACACCGCTCTTGATATTTTGGTCCAACTGTTCCAGCCAGACCAGCATAGATCTACTAGTGGACGTGGCTGAGATCGCTGGCTTAAATGCAGTGACACAAGTCTCCCATGACCTTTTAAGCAGAGCGTCTGATTTCCTATCCATGGGGTCAGATAAAGAGCCCGCATCCTCTACAGGTAAAGAGGATCGGCGAGAAGTGGATGCTACAGCCGCATCTACTTTAGGTATTTTAGACCAAACGGCCAAGTCCTCATCATCAAAGGGGTACCGCCTCTTACATGATACTGGCACAAAGCCCTTTTGTCCTGTACCCCACTCTTTTTTAACAAGGTCTTTAATGGCCTGATTCACAGGGAATACCTGGCCCTTTCGCTGCGATAAACCTGCGAACATGATGTCCTGCGGTGTCCGAGGATCTTTAGACTCTGACACCCCCATTGTTCCTCTTACAGCTTTAACCAAATTATTCACATTGTCTGTAGGAAAACAGACATAATCCTCCTCCTCCGAGGAATCCAATTTCTGAGAGATGTCTGAGTCAACCTCTCCACTTTCTGCTGATGTGTCGGCTATAGGTGAAAGAGTTCTCCTAGTTCTCCTTTCAATATTCACAGCCGGAATACCTCCCAAGGACTGAAGTTCTTCTCGGATCATGAGACGTATGTCATTCATTCTGACCGAACTCTCCTGCTGCAAAGTGTTATCTATGCAATTTTGACATAGTTTCTTTATATAAGAGTCAGGTAGAGGCTCATTACATATTTTACACTGCTTATGTTTAGATTTTGCCGTCCGTTTAGCCTATAAAAGACACAAGTAGAGGAGACTACTGTAAGTGCTATGAAGCTATATACATACTCCTCCGGAAATAAAATATATACCGGCTGCAGAGTTGTCTGATCGGCCTGGGGTGTGGAACGGGACGATTTTTTCACTGATTTATCAGTGGAATCACTCATTTTTGAGTGTCCACTGCTTTTCTTCCTGGCATCACCACTAGGCAGGACTACAACCTCCAGTGGGCGCTCGATATCCTCCTGAGACGACATGGTGCGCATAGAGCAGAGGATACACGCCCCCATTTTTTTTTTTTTTTTTACCTGAATAACTTTAACAGGTCACGTCTCCACCGCTGTTGAACGCCGAGGCGTCCATACCAGAACGCTCGACTGACCCCGCACACCCGGAAGTTCATCTTCTACATCCGGGACGCCGACCATACAGCGCCTGCGTGTGTGCTCGCGCGTCTTTCCTCCATGCTGCTGAGGAAGAGAGGCTCCTGCTACCGCAGCCTTCCATGCTGCTTCACATGTTGCCAGAGGGTAAGCGCTTCATGCAGTGTCACTTACCCGATCTGCCGACGGGGATTCATTAAGCGGTGGATCAAACAACGCTCTCCCAGCTGATGCATCCAGATGAGGGTGGAGCCAGCAGGAACACCCGTCTCTGACACTCGCTCTGGGGCCCCTGTCGCTCAACAGAGACGTACAGGCTGCGATCCAGGCGAGCTTTCCTCTTCCTTAAACTGCAGAGATTCGCTCTGAGGGTTTCCCACTTAGGAACAGGAAACCAACTGAGGAGTGAGGGGGGGCCGCCCCTTTTATCTCTCTGTAGGTTTCCTGTTCCTAGGGGCGGATCCCCTCTCTCTAGTGGGTGCTGTCGTGGTGAATAGAAAACAGAACTTAATATTTGGAACTCAAACCTTTCTTTGCAATTACAGAGACTGCTCCATTCTTTGTAGGTGGGACAACTTGCAAAATTGTCAGTGTATCCTATATTTATTTTCCCCACTGTATTCACACATGCAGGAGTTGTGTCGGCATGACTTGAGCACTGGTTTCGTGGATTCACGCCATGTCATAAATTCCATTATGTTTTCCATCCTAATCAATTCAGATTACTGCGCAATCTCTCCTGAAATGAGGAGCACTAATACTTTCTCTACTCTTCCGGTCAGAGCTCATAGTAGCTCCATTAGTTCATCATAAATGAGTGCAACTCAGTTTAGTTTTGGAGTTCTCCCCTCATACATACGTTCTTGTCGGGGATTTAGCATGTTTTTTTTTTATTCTATGTCTATTTATTTACAGTTTTTCATTTTTGTATGATTTGTGGTGAGATCGGCCTGCCTCACTTATGTGAGTCTGTAACTATCTGTTATTCTTTAAAATAAGATCTCCATTGTCTCTGCCTGAGATCTAAATTTACTAGATGAACAGTGGTGTGAAACGGGAAGAAGAATAGTCAGATAGCCGGGTCAAAACCAGGAGGGCGGAGAAAATAGAAAATCAGAAGATGCAAGAGTAGTCAATAAATGGGCCGGGGTCACAACAGGAAACAAAGAAACAAGCCAGGAGCTGAGCACAGGAGACTGAACCAGAGGAGAACAAGGCTAAATTTGGCTGCCTTCAGCAATATGCTTTGAGCTTTAGTTGGGTGTGGTACTTTCCATTTGGCTGAAGTAGGGATCAGATTTCTTAAGCTGGACAGCACAAACACCCAGACTGGATGTAACTTCAGGTCCCAGGCACCAAAACTTAGTGGATGGACAAAACCTGTTTCGACGTCTCCTACATCACCAGCGCAGCCTGCACAATGAATAAAGAAGTGCGTGATGATAGAAGCAGATGCTGCAGGTCCCAGAGAAATTGGGACATACCATTTGCAGAAGTCCTAATATGACAATAACTCAGAACCAGAGCAATTGAAATCCCCATAAAGTTACTTCGTTTTGGAAATTATAACCCTCAATGAATTAATCTATATGAGTAGTGACTGTTTTGACTCCACAGACGCTTTCTGGAATTTAGCACGCAGTGAATGTTTGAGAGTGAAAATTGTACATTTGCCATTTTATTATCCAAAGCATAGTGCCTACATTGCGCTCCAAGAGACACACACACACCATAAATTAAATAGGTTCTTCTCACTATAGTAATTCCAAATACATGGATGACAAATGTGGTTTGGGCACACTGCAAGGCTCGGAAATGAGGATGAGATTTGAATTTGGGAAAGCGGATATTGCTGTTGGATTGGTCTAGGAAGTCATATTGCTTTCCAAGAGCCACCAATAACATGGAGACCTCTGTTTTTCCATTGACAGATGATGAACCTGAGTGGGGACTTGTTTTTTGTGAGATGAGTAGAAGCTATTATTGGTATTATTTTCGTCTACATAATGTTGTTTGGTCACTTTTTATTCCATATTTTGGAGGCAGAATAAGCAGTTGAACACCATGGCCTACTGGTAGAAATATTGAAAAACAAATTTCAAGGATATTTATTCAAAAATAATAATTGGTTTTATTCTTGGCAGATGACTGTACCTGGAGATCAGAGGGACAGCTGATAACTTCAAATTTTAACTCAGATGATCTTGAGATCACACAGGATACAATTGAAGTGAATTTCTCTACTCCAGATGTACCATCATCTCTTCACAGCAATGATCTGTCATTTGATCCCACGAAACAGATCCTGTCTTCTGATTCATTAACAACTACTAAGGAAAATCAAAGTCACAAAATAAGCATGAAAAAACGAACTACTCTTAAAGTAAATATGCCATTTTCACGTTCAGAATATGGAAATAGTTTTCCTATTGAAAGGCCTTTTCTTAAACATCAAAAAAATCAAACAGTGGAGAATAGATTCTCTTGCTCCAAGTGTGGGAAATGTTTTAACAAGAAATCAAATCTTGTTAGACACCAGAGAACTCACACAATGGAAAAGACATTGTCATGTTCAGAATGTGGAAAATGTTTTAACCTTAAATCAAATCTTCTTAGACACCAGAGAATTCACACAGGAGAGAAGCCTTTTTCCTGTTCAGAATGTGGAAAATGTTTTACACACAAATCAAATTGTGCTAACCACCAAAGAACTCACACTGGGGAGAAGCCTTTTTCATGCTCAGAATGTGAAAAATGTTTTAATCAGAAATCAGACTTAGTTAACCACCAGAGAATTCACACAGGAGAGAAGCCTTTTTCCTGTTCAGAATGTGGAAAATGTTTTAACCAGAAATCAGCTTTGGTTAGGCACCACAGAATTCACACTGGAGAGAAGTCTTTTTCCTGTTCAGAATGTGGAAAATGTTTTACAGAGAAATCAAGTGTTATCAAACATCAGAGGACTCACACAGGGGAGAAGCCTCTTTCATGTTAAGAATGTGGGAAATGCTTTAACCGGAAAGCGCATCTTGATAGCACCAGAGAACCCAAACAAGGAAGAAGCCTTTTTCATGTTCAGAGTGCGGAACATGTTTTAACCAGAAATCAGATTTTTTGTAATCATCAGAGAACACACACAGGGAAGAAGCTTTTCTTATGTTCAGAAAGTGAGAAATGTTTTAACCGGAAAGCGCATATTGATAGCCACCAGAGAAGCAATACAGGGGAGAAGACTTTTTCATGTTCAGAATGTGGGAAATGTTTTACAGAGAAATCAAGTCTTATCAAACATCAGAGGACTCACACAGGGGAGAAGCCTTTTTCATGTTCAGAATGTGGCAAATGTTTTAAACAGAAATCAGATGTTGCTATACACCAGAGAACCCACACAGGATAGAATCCTTATTCATGTTTAGAATGTGGGAAAAGGTTTATGTAGAAATCAAATCTTATTGCACATCAGAAAATTCACATTAAGGAAAAACTTATTTAGAGTGTGGAAGATTTTTAACTCGAAATCGCATCCTGTTAGACACCAGAGCAGTCACACAAGGGAGAAGCCTTTTTCATGTTCAGAATGTGGGAAATGTTTTACCAGAAAGTACATTTTGATAGCCTCCAGAGAACCCACAAAGGGAAGAACACTGCAACTACACCGAACAGATTAGAAAGGCCCTAGCTGCAACAACTAAAAACACCAATTTGGACCTAGATTCCTAATAGGCCATTTAGGGGTTTCTAATACCTCCTGAGGAACCAGAGGGGAGGCTGCATGACACTGTCAACAAAGGGGAAAGGAAAATGTCAAGTAGGATACGAAAACCCTACGTGAAAAACTAAAAGACATTCATATAGGGCAGGCCTGGGCTGACACAGCCAGACAGCTGGAGAAGAACTGATCTTTCTCAGAATCGTAATTGCGACTGTAGCCCAGTCCCCATCTTCTCATTTGTGGATGCGGGGCTGCTCAGTTCCTGGCTTGCAAAGCAGCTGAAACCTGTGCAGGAGGCAGAGCGGTCAGAACAGGAGGAGGGAAGCAGGACTACAACACCCATCTGCTGCAGATAATGGGCAAGTAGCTTCTAAGAGGAGCCCAGATACCACCTGGGAGGCAGCATCATGTGTCTGCTGTGCTGAGGAGGTCACTGCACCTGTGTTGCCTCCTTTCACACTGTGGAATTAAAGTTGTGGGACTGCAGTGGGAAGAGCAGCTTATTAGTAGCCCCTGTATCTCCTTGGATCTGCCTGGTAGCTGATAGGAGATAAAACACTGGGGCTGAGTATTCCTACCTCCACTACATACAGCCTGCAGATGGGATATTCTGTGTGCTCCCCAAACTGCTCTTCTGCCTCCTCACTTTTGTATGTGAGGGTTAACCCTTACCTTCCTCTTTGCCAGAGTGGTAAGGGTTAAGCCCCCCATAGTGCTGCCCCCTGTGATTACAGTTTGCACACATTATCATCGCTGTCCCCGATGGGCCTCACAATCTACATTCCCTATCAGTTTTTGGAGCGTGGGAGGAAACCCGGAGGAAACCCACGCAAACACGGGAAGAACCTACAAGCTCCTTGCAGATGTTGTCCTTGGTGGGATTTGAAACCAGGACTTCAGCTCTGCAGTGCTAACCACTGAGCCACCGTGCTGCCCTCCCATTGCTAACAATGGACACTGTATTTTATAAACTTTATTCACTTCTGATGTATAAAAATGAATTCTATACGGTTGACAATACAGATGGAAAATCATCTTTTACTGGTTGAAAATAATTTTTTTATACGCTCATGTAAACTTAATCACATTATCAACTGCTTTTTATAAAGTGATGCAATTATTATGCAAAATTAAAGGGTGATCCAAAACGAAAGGTGAATTTCATACTAAATTTAATTCAATAATCTAATCAATTTTCTAATATATTTTAGTTAAAAAATTTCTACCTTTCCCTCTCTACTTTGTTTTACTTCCAATGACATTTTTCTTGAGAATCCCAGTGCATTTTGGAGTACTCACATGGGACGTCATTAGTGGGCAGATGCTGCGGTCACTGCCACAGCTGCTTTCCCCACCATGAAATAAAGCGTCTGTCACGCTCGCACCTAGACTAGATGACGCGAGTGTGGAGGAATGGCCCCACTGTGCCCCAAACCAGACTACCCTTGAAGGGGCGTGACTAAGCAGCTACCTTAGTGTTCACTGGAGCCTCTAGTGGTGAGGTCAGGCTGGTGCGGCAGGTAGCTGCCAGGTGCCACTACAGGGTGGTGTCTGACTGTGCCGGCTGGTCCCACCGGGGGATGGAACACAGGTGGGCACGGCCAGCGTCGGACAGGAGTACCTTGAGCCTACCAGAGAAAAATCATTCTTAGGGCCCACCGTGCATTTATATAGAAATAATACCAATTCTGTTGCAAAATGAAGTAATGTCAAGCAAAGTGTTTATTAGCCTACCACGGTAACCTTCAAAAGGAACCCGAAGACTCTGTTTCACGTGTAAAGTGCCATAGAATAAATGGCGCTATAATAGTGAATAATAATAATTAGCCAATAAATAACCAATTTAACTAAATCTATAAATATCAAACTAAAGAAACACTCTGGGCAAAGCAGAAACACTTATGTCTCATTCAGGGCCTGTTGGAAAGTTGCATAACTCAACAATAAAAACTTTCAAGGGACACTTCCTTTAAGTACAAGTCCCATCTATTTTGAGCACGGGGCCCCATCACACAGTGATGTAAGTGGTGAGGTAGTCAAACTTCTGGCCATCTCTCCACCAACAGCGAAACAGATGCCTGTTCTATTTGTGAGAACCACATCTACTATTGTGCCACATCCTGGAAAATGAGTATTATGCACTAGATAAAAATAAATATTATATACAACCGACTTTACTGAACAAAATGTATAATTCCCAAAGAAATAGGAATTTCACCTTTCCCAATTTAAAAAAAAATTGGAAATCAAATTTGCCTACAAGCCATCTCAGCATATTCTTAGCATCTACAGTAATGCAAATACACAAAATTAGCTCAAAGTATGTTGAGAATATGCTGGGATCACCCAGCAGCACCATTGAAGCAGCACATCAAGCCAGCCCGACCAACAACACTGTTAGGCCCCCTTCACATGTCCATATAAAACACGTACGTGTTACACCCATATCGGGGTCACCAGTGTTTTCAATCATTGTGCCGTCCGTGTGCCATCCGTGTTTTTCCAGTATGGTAACTGGAAATGAAATTACAAAACCTCTCGCATACTTCAAATGTTAAACACGGACGGCACACGGATGTCTCATGGACATACAGTGTGTACAAGGACATATATAAGGTATGCACGCACAAACATTAAGTTTATATACAGTATGCTCAGATACATATGAACAATATAGTGCACACATGCAGTATACCAATATAATATATACAGACACATGTCCTATATACTGTATGTACATGTGTGTATATATATATATATATATATATACACACATGCACCACAGATGTTCACAATCATACTATATACTGTATATATGCACACACATACTATATACACATATATAGAAATGCACACTGTATACTGCACATGTACACAGGTCCTGGTGCTTCACTTGTGCTGCAAACATCTTCCTGACCCGTCTGTCCTCTTCTGTACTGTGAG
The DNA here is from genome assembly GCF_032444005.1 of Ranitomeya imitator. Lineage (NCBI taxonomy): Eukaryota > Metazoa > Chordata > Amphibia > Anura > Dendrobatidae > Ranitomeya > Ranitomeya imitator. The sequence goes on along the minus strand of NC_091283.1, from coordinate 334,624,396 downwards.
ATGCCCCCCTGGCACTTGCAGGGATAGAGAGAGAGTGGGAATGTAGGGGGGATTGGGAAATACGAGCAAGGACTTCAGAAGATGCACAGTATTATTCACTGTAAGGAATGCTGTACACTGTGCACTTCATAAAGGGGCTGCAGATGCAGGGGGCCCCCTTTGTGGGTGGCAGGAGCTGAGGGTGGGCCCACTGGAGGATTCTCTGGTGTCCCGGTGCCCCAGTCTGACCCTGGGCACAGCTGAGACACTGGCAGGCACGGCTGAGACAGAAGGGACTGGAACTCACTGGAATACAGGCAGGTGTGAGTGGTATATGGGAACAAGTAAGAACCTGTTCAGACTTGGGTGCGGAGCAAAGTGCAGAGCAGCAGGGGCAAAGCCGCAGGATGCAGAGCAGAGCTGCAAGGTGCAGAGCAGAGCCGCAGGGTGCAGAGCAGTGAGCAGAGCAGAGCCGCAGGGTGCAGAGCAGTGAGCGGAGCAGAGCCGCAGGGTGCAGAACAGAGCAGAGCTACAGGGTGCAGAGCAGACAACGTAGCAGAGCTGCAGAGAGCGGAGTCGCAGAGAGCGGAGTAGAGCTGCAGGGTGTGGAGCAGAGCCGCAGGGTGCGGAGCAAAGAGCGGAGCAGACCGCAAGGTGCGGAGCAAAGAGCGGAACAGAGACCACAAGGAAACACATCGGAATAGGAAAAGCACCAGACAGTGATACAAACGGACACAGTTAAAGGACTCAATTCAGACAAGGTCAGGTGTGGAATAAGGTACAGGAATAGGGCACAGTACAGACAAGGACGGACACAGGAACAAATGCAGGACAAGGATTCAGGCATGAGTATGCAGCCCTCAGGGAGTTGGGAACACAAGACACATATAGCACAGTAACAGGTAACATAGTAACATAGTTAGTAAGGCCGAAAAAAGACATTTGTCCATCCAGTTCAGCCTATATTCCATCATAATAAATACCCAGATCTACGTCCTTCTACAGAACCTAATAATTGTACGATACAATTATTCTGGGAATAATTCTGGGAATAGGTCTGGGAATGCAGGCCCCCAGAGAAGGCAGAAAGCAGACAGGACCTAGCAACAAGGCACACAGACAGAGAAATCGTTGCACAGGCATCCTCCAATGGGTGAGGATCCCTTAAGTACCTGAGGCCTCTTGGCAATTGGCCGGAGACACCTTAGGAAGGTGCTCACTGACCCTATAAGAAACAGGAAGTACCGGGGTCGCCCCCCTAAGCGTGCCCAGTGGGGAGAATCCTGTGGAGCAGCCCCAGGCAGGTGAGGGACAAGTAATCTGGGTTGGCAGTAGGGTCACAGACACGAGGAGATTATAATGGAGTGGTGCAGAAGTTTCGGCAGCAAATTGGTGGAGGTAATACTGATGATGCCTCCTGTTACATTGTCATTTAGCCTGCACTAGGGAGACTCTGTGCACAGGAACCTCCCCGACTGGAAAGGCTGCCTCCTCTCCATTCACGCATACAAGGATGGGAGGAGGGGGAGCCATGCATGGGAGGAGGGGGAGCCATGCATGGGAGGAGGGGGAGCCATGCATACAAGGATGGGAGGAGGAGGAGCCATGCATATGAGGATGGGAGGAGGGGGAGCCATGCATACAAGGATGGGAGGAGGAGGAGCCATGCATATGAGGATGGGAGGAGGGGGAGCCATGCATACAAGGATGGGAGGAGGAGGAGTCATGCATATGAGGATGGGAGGAGGAGGAGCCATGCATACAAAGATGGGAGGAGGAGGAGCCATGCATACGAGGATGGGAGGAGGAGGAGCCATGCATACGAGGATGGAAGGAGGGGGAGCCATGCATACGAGGAGGGGGAGCAGAGCAATGCAGATGAGGATGGGAGGAGGAGGAGCCATGCATACGAGGATGGGAGGAGGGGGAGCCATGCATACGAGGAGGGGGAGCAGAGCAATGCAGATGAGGATGGGAGGAGGATGAGCCATGCATACGAGGATGGGAGGAAGGGGAGCCATGCATACGAGGAGGGGGAGCAGAGAAATGCAGATGAGGATGGGAGGAGGAGGAGCCATGCATACGAGGATGGGAGGAGGGGGAGCAGAGCCATGTATACGAGGATGGGAGGAGGGGGAGCAGAGCCATGTATACGAGGATGGGAGGAGGGGGAGCAGAGCCATGCAGACGAGGATGGGAGGAGGGGGAGCAGAGCCATGTATACGAGGATGGGAGGAGGGGGAGCAGAGCCATGTATACGAGGATGGGAGAAGGGGGAGCAGAGCCATGCATACAGGATGGGGGGGAGCCATGGATACAAGCTGGGACCGGAGGAGCCATGCATATAAGATGGGACAGGGGAACCATGCATACAACAGGGGGAGCCACACAGCAGGACAGGACGGGGGGAACCACATATACCGGGATAGGAATGAGGGGGCAATACATACCTGGCTTATTCTCGAGTCAATAAGCTTACCCAGCTTCCGTGGCAAAATTAGGTGCCTCGGCTTATACTTGGGTCGGCTTATACTCGAGTACATACTGTATGTAATATATAGACATGTATGTGTGTGGCTGTGTATATATATATATATATATATATATATATATATATATATATAGCTTTGTTGCCATAAAAGGAGGGGCCCAGACACAGTTCTTGCACATGGGCTCCAAGCTGTCAGTGTCCACCCCTGCCCAGGGATCAATTGTACTCGCATCTTACAGAAGTGAGTACAATTGAGGCTCTTAACTGCCGGGTCAGAGCGACGTGAACAGTGTGATCAGATCATGTGTTCACATTGCTGACATCGTTCACTCGTGCTACAGAGACGAACACTGGTGGTAAGTGCTCCAGTGGAGCAGAAGACACCGAAGATTAAGTGCACGGGGGGGACAATTTGAGTGGGGATGGGGGGATTTAATGTGTGTGAGGAGATTTGAGGACACAAAATGAAGAGCAAAGGAGGAGATGGGGAAACCGTACGGGGGAATGGGGGGCATGTATGAGGAAACAGTACTGGGGGAATGGGGGGCATGTATGCGGAAACAGTACTGGGGGAATGGGGGGCTTGTATGCGGAAACAGTACTGAGGGAATGAGGGACATGTATGCGGAAACAGTACTGGGGGAATGAGGGGCATGTATGAGGAAATCGTACCGGGGAATGAGGGGCATGAATGAGGAAACAGTACTGGGCAATGTGGGGCATGTATGAGGAAACAGTATTGGGCAATGGGGTCATGTATGAGGAAACAGTATGGGGGAATGGAGGGTATGTATAAGGAAACAGTACTGGGGAATGGGGGCATATATGAGGAAATAGTATGGGGGATGGGTGCAGACAGTATGGGGAGCGACGGAGAAATGTATGTGGACACAGTATGAGCAACAATGTGAAAAAGTATGTGGACAGAGTATGGGGAGTAAGGGTGATGGGATGTGTGCAGACAGTATGTGGAGTCAGGTGAGCAGGCAGTATAGAAAGTGAGGGGGTAAATATATGAGGAGACAGTATGGTGAGCAGGAGGGATGTGAGAGGAGACTGTATGAGGAGGGAGGGGAATAGTGTGAGGAGACAGTATGGGGGGACAAAAGTGAGTGGGCACAGAATAGAAACTGAGTAGTGGGTTTGTAGCATGTGGGGACAGTGTAAGGGCACAGCCAGGAGGGGACAGTATACCAAGGAGGGGGAGTGTGATGAGAGAGTACAGTATAGAGACTGAGCCCTATAGGGGGACACAGAATGAGGGAACAGTGTGAAGAGGGGGCCGATATGGAAATGAGAGGTCAGTGTGAAGAGCATGTACCATAAGAGGGACAGTGTGGGGGTCATATTTTGTGCAGACAATATAGTGAGGGTCATTTTTTATACAGGAGCATCATAATGACACTTGTATCTTTAAGGGCATCATGTGGAGATTTTCTGCAAAAAAGCGGAGAAGATGGAAGTCTGCAGAGACGGCTGTGGATGAGAAAACTCATCATGAGGTCTGGACAAGATGAAGAAAAGGAGAACGGTGCCAGAGGCGACGTCATCTATAAGGTACCTGGATGTAAATGTTATTTATGATATTGACTAATTCACATGTTTTTATTTATGTTAGGAGCATTAAAGGTGATGTCCAGGTTTGTAATGAGTCTGCAGTCATTTTATGTGACTGCAGACTTCTGAGTTCTCACAGTGCGCACTGCACACTGTCAGGATTCTCTCGTGCTGGCGATTTACATACATGTGGTCACGTGCTGACTAGACATGTGTGGCCTCAGTCAATGAAAATGAACTGAGTGAGGCCGGGCACGTCTAGTCAGAATGTGGTCAGAAGTATACAAATCACATACTTGTCCTGACATGACTGCCCACCGGCAAGGGAGAATCCTAAAAGTGGGCAGTGCATTAGCTGTGAGAATTCAGAAGCTACGATGCCAGGATTCAGCTCTGCAGGTTCCAGTAGTCATCACATGGACACTTCACTCATATGTGATTTTCATACTTATGGTCCTGTGACAACGAGCTTCTCTTCCTGCTTCTCTCAGTTTTTCACTGAACATTGAGAGCATTAGGGAGAGCAGCTAGTCGGTACATGACTAAGTGTGAAAATTGCATATGTCCTTGGCAGGAGGGGGGGTAGGCCAAAATGAATTCTTGCCCCGGGTGCCAGAAACCCTAGACACACCTCTGCAGGTATGCTACTGCGAGTGGTGATTACCGGGTCCGGTGGAGGGAGGTCTGTGCACAGGCAGTGAGGCAGGGACTGAAGGTGTGCTCAGCGAGAGAATGGAGAGCCGGAGACTGCCCGTCCCACTGTACGCCGTAGCCGGGAGCCCTCATTATCATAGGAATATGTCAGTTAATAAATTGTTTTTCTAAAGCTTTATAGTGTAGTTTTAGGTCAGAGAGAGATGAGCTAGCAAGGTGCAGGGACAGGTAGTGATGGATACTTGTGGACATGTGCAGCTACTTTCACATCAGCCATTTATGGCAAAGTTACTGCCTATAGTGTCATACTCACCAAAGGAGGAGGAAGCACTAAAAGTGCCTAGGGCAGCAGAAACTCTAAATACAGCCCTGACCATAACCCGAGTTCCCCTATAACAATAAGTGCCCACTTTACATTTAATAATGTCCCTAGTCTCCCCCCTGTACAGCTGCCCTATACACAGTATGATGCTGTCTTATACACAGTATAATGCCCCCTAACTATAGTACCACCCTCACAGTATACTGACCCCTTAGTAGTCCCCAAACTGTTTGATGGCTCCAACACTGTATGATGACCCCTTCACTGTAATCTCCACACTGTATGATGGCCCTCTAGATAGCATCCATAAAGTATAATGCACAGATAGTCCTCAATATAGTATAATGCACTCCCCATAGGCCTACTCTATATTGTATAATGCAGCACCATAGGCTGACTCTGTAGTGTAAGGCAGCCCCCCATAGGCAGACTCTGTAGTATAAGGCAGCCCCCCATAGGCAGACTCTGTAACAAGGCAGCCCCCCACAGGCAGACTCTGTAACAAGGCAGCCCCCCACAGGCAGACTCTGTAGTATAAGGCAGCCCCCCATAGGCAGACTGCAGTATAAGGCAGCCCCCCATGGGAAGACTCTGTAATAAGGCAGCCACCTTCCCATAGGCAGACTCTGTAATAAGGCAGCCCCCCCATAGGCAGACTCTGTAATAAGTCAGTACCCCATAGGCAGACTGTAGTATAAGGCAGCACCCCATAGGCAGACTGTAGTATAAGGCAGCCCCCCATAGGCAGACTCTGTAGTATAAGGCAGCCCACCCATAGGCAGACTCTGTAATAAGGCAGCCCCCCACAGGCAGACTCTGTAGCATAAGGCAGCTCCCATAAAAATAAATACTCACCTCTTCTTCCTGGCTCCTCCACTGCTCTGAGCGCCCGATGTCAGTGTCGGCTTCAGTGACGTCAGACGCTGACAGGGGGATGAATGGAGAGGGAGCATAACGCTCCCTCTCTCATCAATGCGGTCAGCTGTATCGGCATGTAGCCGATACAGCTGAACCTGCGATGACACGCGGGGGGCCCACTGCTGGCACCAAGCCCCCCTGCCTGTTCAGGGGCCCCATAGTGGCCGGGGCGATGGCCCCCTCTGCCTCCCCGGTAGCTACGCTACTGTAGTATATACAACAGTCACTATACATTAGGTGAAACTGCAAATGCTGTATACTGTATACAATATATAGGCGATACTGTGATTGCAGTGTATATATATATATATGTATATATATATATATATATATATATATATATATATATATATATATATATATATATATATATATATATATATATATACAGGTCCTTCTCAAATAATTAGCATATAGTGTTAAATTTCATTATTTACCATAATGTAATGATTACAATTAAACTTTCATATATTATAGATTCATTATCCACCAACTGAAATTTGTCAGGTCTTTTATTGTTTTAATACTGATGATTTTGGCATACAACTCCTGATAACCCAAAAAACCTGTCTCAATAAATTAGCATATCAAGAAAAGGTTCTCTAAACGACCTATTACCCTAATCTTCTGAATCAACTAATTAACTCTAAACACATGCAAAAGATACCTGAGGCTTTTATAAACTCCCTGCCTGGTTCATTACTCAAAACCCCCATCATGGTTAAGACTAGCGACCTGACAGATGTCAAGAAGGCCATCATTGACACCCTCAAGCAAGAGGGTAAGACCCAGAAAGAAATTTCTCAACAAATAGGCTGTTCCCAGAGTGCTGTATCAAGGCACCTCAATGGTAAGTCTGTTGGAAGGAAACAATGTGGCAGAAAACGCTGTACAACGAGAAGAGGAGACCGGACCCTGAGGAAGATTGTGGAGAAGGACCGATTCCAGACCTTGGGGAACCCGAGGAAGCAGTGGACTGAGTCTGGTGTGGAAACATCCAGAGCCACCGTGCACAGGCGTGTGCAGGAAATGGGCTACAGGTGCCGCATTCCCCAGGTAAAACCACTTTTGAACCATAAACAGCGGCAGAGGCGCCTGACCTGGGCTACAGAGAAGCAGCACTGGACTGTTGCTAAGTGGTCCCAAGTACTTTTTTCTGATGAAAGCAAATTTTGCATGTCATTCGGAAATCAAGGTGCCAGAGTCTGGAGGAAGACTGGGGAGAAGGAAATGCCAAAATGCCTGAAGTCCAGTGTCAAGTACCCACAGTCAGTGATGGTGTGGGGTGCCATTTCAGCTGCTGGTGTTGGTCCACTGTGTTTCATCAAGGGCAGGGTCAATGCAGCTAGCTATCAGGAGATTTTGGAGCACTTCATGCTTCCATCGGCTGAAATGCTTTATGGAGATGAAGATTTCATTTTTCAGCACGACCTGGCACCTGCTCACAGTGCCAAAACCACTGGTAAATGGTTTACTGACCATGGTATTACTGTGCTCAATTGGCCTGCCAACTCTCCTGACCTGAACCCCATAGAGAATCTGTGGGATATTGTGAAGAGAAAGTTGAGAGACGCAAGACCCAACACTCTGGATGAGCTTAAGGCCGCTATTGAAGCATCCTGGGCCTCCATAACATCTCAGCAGTGTCACAGGCTGATTGCCTCCATGCCACGCCGCATTGAAGCAGTCATTTCTGCCAAAGGATTCCCGACCAAGTATTGAGTGCATAACTGAACATTATTATTTGATGGTTTTTTTGTTTGTTATTAAAAAACACTTTTATTTGATTGGATGGGTGAAATATGCTAATTTATCGAGACAGGTTTTTTGGGTTATCAGGAGTTGTATGCCAAAATCATCAGTATTAAAACAATAAAAGACCTGACAAATTTCAGTTGGTGGATAATGAATCTATAATATATGAAAGTTTAATTGTAATCATTACATTATGGTAAATAATGAAATTTAACACTATATGCTAATTTTTTGAGAAGGACCTGTATATATACAGTACAGACCAAAAGTTTGGACACACCTTCTCATTTAAAGATTTTTCTGTATTTTCATGACTATGAAAATTGTAAATTCACACTGAAGGCATCAAAACTATGAATTAACACATGTGGAATTATATACTTAACAAAAAGTGTGAAACAACTGAAAATATTTCTTATATTTTAGGTTCTTCAAAGTAGCCACCTTTTGCTTTGATGACTGCATTGCACACTTTTGGCATTCTCTTGATGAGCTTCAAGAGATAGTCACTGGGAATGGTCTTCCAACAATCTTGAAGGAGTTCCCAGAGATGCTTAGCACTTGTTGGCCCTTTTGCCTTCACTCTGCGCTCTAGCTCACCCCAAACCATCTCGATTGCGTTCAGGTCTGGTGACTGTGGATGGAATAGCATGCCGCTGAAAGATGCTGTGGTAGCCATGCTGGTTCAGTATCCCTTCAATTTTGAATAAATCCCCAACAGTGTCACCAGCAAAGCACCCCCACACCATCACACCTCCTCCTCCATGCTTCATGGTGAGAACCAGGCATGTAGAGTCCATCCGTTCACCTTTTCCGCGTCGCACAAAGACATGGTGATTGGAACCAAAGTTCTCTAATTTGGACTCATCAGACCAAAGCACAGATTTCCACTGGTCTAATGTCCATTCCTTGTGTTCTTTAGCCCAACCAAGTCTCTTCTGCTTGTTGCCTGTCCTTAGCAGTGGTTTCTTAGCAGCTATTTTACCATGAAGGCCTGCTGCACAAAGTCTCCTCTTAACAGTTGTTGTAGAGATGTGTCTGCTGCTAGGACTCTGTGTGGCATTGACCTGGTCTCTAATCTGAGCTGCTGTTCACCTGCGATTTCTGAGGCTGGGACTCGGATAAACTTATCCTCAGAAGCAGAGGTGACTCTTAGGCTGCCGTCACACTAGCAGTATTTGGTCAGTATTTTACATCAGTATTTGTAAGCCAAAACCAGGAGTGGAACAATCAGAGGAAAAGTATAATAGAAACATATGCACCACTTCTGCATTTATCACCCACTCCTGGTTTTGGCTTACAAATACTGATGTAATATACTGACCAAATACTGCTAGTGTGACGGCAGCCTTAGTCTTCCTTTCCTGGGGCGGTCCTCATGTGAGCCAGTTTCTTTGTAGCGCTTGATGGTTTTTGCCACTGCAAAATGGCCCAATTTTTCAGACTGACTGACCTTCATTTCTTAAAGTAATGATGGCCACTCCTTTTTCTTAGCTGCTTTTTTCTTGCCATAATACAAATTCTAACAGTCTATTCAGTAGGACTATCAGCTGTGTATTCACCAGACTTCTGCACAACACAACTGATGGTCCCAACCCCATTTATAAGGCAAGAAATCCCACTTATTAAACCTGACAGGGCACACCTGTGAAGTGAAAACCATTCCCGGTGACTACCTGTTGAAGCCCATCAAGAGAATGCCAAGAGTGTGCAATGCAGTCATCAAGCAAAAGGTGGCTACTTTGAAGAACCTAGAATATAAGACATATTTTTAGTTGTTTCACACTTTTCTATTAAGTATATAATTCCACATGTGTTAATTCATAGTTTTGATGCCTTCAGTGTGAATGTACAATTTTCATAGTCATGAAAATACAGAAAAATCTTTAAATGAGAAGGCGTGTCCAAACTTTTGGTCTGTACTGTGTATATATATATATATATATATATATATATATATATATATAGTATATACACATCAGTAGCAGTATCGCCTATTTAATGTATATAGACAGCTGTACATACATTATAGGTGATACAGTGATTATATACAGCAGTAGCATCTATATACTGTACATACAGCAGTCTATATACATTGTATAGGTGAAACTGCAAATGCTGTATATATAGATAAGAAGCTTTCATCTTGGTACTCACCTGACATGGGGGAGGATGAGGCGGGTCCATTGTCCAGCCAGTGTCGGAGGTGCTGAAGACTTGGAGCGGATGCCGGCCGGGGATTGGTGAGGAGAGCTCTGTTCTCTGCCGCTGGTACTGCCAGCATCAGGCAGAATGAGGCTCAGGCGTCCTGGGCACGCAATGGCGGCATTTTCAAACTTCTGCACAGGCCCTGGTACGTGCGCTCTCCTGTTTGCCCGCACTGACCAGGGCCGCAGACATGCGCAAGCATGAATGAGGGCCGTGCTCACGCGGGCCGCCGTAGCCCTGGTCAGCTCCTGCACCAAGAGAGCGCACGCACCAGGTCCTATGCAGAATTAAAGGGCCGATGGCCCATTTTGTAGCTCTGAGCCACCGACAGCCGGACCCACGTTATCTGACTGTAGGGTGGCTGCCGCCCTCTGTCTCCCTGTCACTTGAGGCCAAATGCTCAACTGGTCTCATTATAGGTGCGCCCCTGCCTCAATTTGTGACACTGCCACCTACTGGCCACTGTAATTGTCACACACTGAGGAGATTTCTGGCCTTTTCGGGCTCCAAGCTACTCCTGCTTTGTCCCTCACTGCCATGTCCTGATCAGCCAGAGGGGGAGAGAAGACAGAGGAGGAGCTAGTGCTGGAGGTGACACAAGCTCTGCACAGGAGCAATGCTCTGGACTTTGTGCATCGGGTCTCCTGCACTGTGCGCTCCCACTGCTACCCAGCAGGTGGTGCCGCCTGAGGCAACAAGCTCAATTTGCCTCATTATAGCTGCACTCCTGGCCCTCGTGAAGGCTTAACTAAAATAGGTCCATGGCAATTCGCTCGAAAGGGATCTCTATTACCGGTAACAGGACTAGAGGATTTTGGAAGTGAGAAAAGGGAGCGGTTATCTGGCAGGTGGGGCAGGACCTACAATAATTCAGGATCTCCAGACAACATCCTGGCCAATAAAACCTCTGCAATATTCTCTACTGTGTTTTCTCCACTGCCAGATTTCCCCCAAAACATGCAAATGGGACATGTCTACAACCCTCCGCCGGTATGGCCCTAGAACTAACAGTTGATCCATTATTTCACCTCTAATCACTGTAGTCACTCGATACAATAATTCGCTATTGACTGCAAAGTGTGAGTACCTGGTATCAGCCCTCGGCTCTTGAGCAACCCCATCAATCACAGACACATTTTGAAAGGCCCCTTTTAGGGTAAGATCCCACATTTGAGAAGTCCTGAAATTTTCCCCAGACACCCCCAGCTCAGGAACTTCAGCCTCGCTTGTCACCGGTTCGTCTTCATCACCAGCTAGGACACACAAGGAGAACTCTGACTGTGACGGGGATGCATCAGTGTTGTGTTGGCTCCTGCCTGAGTCACTAGGCACCCCTGCCTTTCTCCACAAATCCCAGAACAGGCTGAAGTCCTGCCTGGGCATCACGGGTGCGGCATGTCTCTGACTACCCCGACCTCATGAAACTCCGTACCACGGCTCATTTTAATCAACACTCTGGCAACAGGGTAGTCTTTGGCATCCCCTTGGATACCGTGCATGCCCACATGTTTCCCTGGGATCAACTGGTAGGGGAGCGTGGCCCTTATCAGGGTCACCAAACTTCTGGAGTCCAAGAGTCCTGACACCAGTACTCTATTTATTGTCACGGGAAATAACTGCGGCCCCTTTCCAGGCTGATAGTCCACACTGCAGGCTGGGTAGGCATAATACAAGTAGTTAGAAAGAAGAAAAATAAGCCAGCTCACCCGTGATGCATAAACCAATTTTCGGGAGCACGGACCCGCTGTGTCCAGGCGTATAAAGTCCAAAAAAGAAAAGAATGTCCAGCTTTACCGAATCCGTAAAAAAGAGTTTTCTTTAATCACAAACTTTGAACATAGAGGATACAGACTTCAGCATGAACCATATGGGTAAGAATCTCAACGCGTTTCTGGAGACTAAGCTCCCTTAATCATGACATGACTTAATATGTGCCATCCTCGATGAGCTGCACTAGCTGAGCCACTTGTGTGAGTTGTAGAGTCCTTCTCATGCTACCATGAGTGTGAAAGCACAACCAACATTCAAAATTGACCAAAACATCAGCCAGAAAGTATTGGTACTGAGATGTGGTCTGTGGTCCCCACCTGCAGAACCACTCCTTTATTGAGTGTGTCTTGATAATTGCCAATAATTTCCATCTGTTGTCTATTCCATTTGCACAACAGCATGTGAAATTTATAGTGTTCCCTTTAATTTCTTGAGCAGTGTGTGTGTGAATGTGTGTGTGTATATATATATATATATATAAATTTCTACTGTGGGGAAATTGATAATGTCTGTAAAGTGATGTGGAATTAATGGCGCCATGTAAGTGAGTAAAATAAAGAAATAAAATAAATTGATGCCACTTAGTGGCATCTGCCCCAATTTTTAAAATGTTTGGACTCTAAGTTGGGTCTTCTTCATGTGTCATTCTGAATTTGGCAGGGGTCTCATTCCACCACACCTACACTGGTCACTCATCCACCTATTACTGATCAATGTTTAAGGCTTCTTTCACACTAGCGTCGGAATCTCCCCGTCGCAATGCGTCGGGGAGAGATTCCGACGCTAGCGTTTAACGCTTTGCACAATGGGTGCAGCGGATGCATTTTTCCGGCGCATCCGCTGCCCCATTGTAAGGTGCGGGGAGGTCGGGGCGAAGTTCCGGCCGCGCATGCGCGGTCGGAAAAAGCGGTCCGTCGGGAGAAAAAAACGTTACATGTAGGGTTTTTTTTTCCCGACGGTCCGCCAAAGCACGACGCATTCGTCGCAAGATGGATGCGAAGTGTGCAAATCCGTCGCAAATGCGTCGCCAATAGAAGTCTATGGGAAAAAAACGCATCCTGCAAGCACTTTTGCAGGATGCGTTTTTTCTGCAAAACGACGCATTGTGACGGATTTACAAAAAACGCTAGTGTGAAAGTACCCTAAGCTACAAATGCTGCTCCAAGCCCTGTCCCAGGCTGAAATGTGAATTGTGGCCTGCTAGATGGACCACACAATTAGCACAATGGATTTCTATACTGAAGTGTAGCCTGCTTTCTGTAGCACGCTACTTGTCAAAACTATTTAGATTCAGAAATGTGGACAGCGGTTGAGCAGGGAAATCATGTCTCCCTGCACTACAGTGGAGCTTACATAAATCGGGGTGCTGTGCACACTGACATAGTTAACAATGGCAGTAGCTTCGGGTTGGCAACTCAGAGCAAGGAACCCGGGGCGAACGCACCCTCTGCCCCCTGGTAGCTATGCTACTGTTTGCCACTGAAACACAGGGTTAGCACATACAATTTGGAGTAGCTAATGGGGCTTCTGGAGACTGCCACACAGAATTTGTACAATCTATTTCGATGCTGGAAGATTGATTTTACACAGGACAAGTTCACTTTCAGCCCCAGCACTAGCGCAGGAGCGACCTCTCTGCACTGTGATACTGAGATCATGGCGTCAGCAAAACAAGATGTCCGCTTTTGATATGGCCAGGGATGTGACTTCGGCAGCCAATCACAGAAGACCTTGTGTCAAGACATTGTGGATGATTTCTGCTCCCTGAATGGCTGCTAGAATCAACACACAAAGATAAAGGAAAAAGAAACAGCGCGTTGCACCTCTAACCTCTCCATACCTTCTCCCCTCATCAAACTCATCCCTCCATGCCCCACGCTCATCACATAGCACCACTCTCCTAGCCAAAGTAATGACAAAAGCAGGGCTGGTGTTAGGGGCAAGCAAACCAGGCAGCCGCCTAGTTCCCCCACTCCACCAGGGGCTCCCAGCCAGTGGAGTGCTGCAAATAGCGGCAAACCACACAGCCGCTATGGGGCTCCTGAGTAAGAGGATCCTGGCACTCTGACACTGCCCTCCCCCGCACCGAGCATTTAAGTTATCGGCATCAAAGATGCCAATGCAGTTGAAAGCAGTGATGGAGGAGAGAACCTCATGTGACTCTCCCTCTGCCATCACTCCCGACTGCCTGTGACTCCGCAGCGTGTGCAGGCAGTGGAGCTGATCAGATGCGCTACAGAAGCCAGAGGGTGGGAGAAGGAGGAGAGGTAGGTATTATATGTGTGCATGTATACATTATAGTGTGTGTGTGTGTGTGTGTATATGCATGCATTATAGTGTGTGTATGTGACTGTGTGTATGTATGCATTATATTGTGTGTATGCATGCATTATAGTGTGCGTGTGACTGTGTATGCATTATAGTGTCTGTGTGACTGTGTATGCATGCATTATAGTATGTGTGTGTGACTGTGTATGCATTATAGTATGTGTGTGTGTGTGTGTGTGTGTGTGACTGTGTGTGTATGATGCATTATAGTGTGTGTGACTGAGTTCATGCATTATAGTGTGTATGCATTATAGTGTGTTTGTGTGACTCTGCTGCACGATACTATGTGTGGGGGCTGCACTATACTCTGTATGTGGGTGAGCTGCATTATACTGTGAGGGGGCTGCTTTATACTCTGGGGGCTATATTATAATGTGTGGGGGCTGCATTATACTCTTAAGGAGCCGCATTATACTTTTAGGGTGCTTCTTTATACTCTGAGTGGTCTGCATTATACTCTGTGTGGCTACATTACACTCTGATAGGGCTACATTATACTCTGAAGAGGCTGCATTATACTGTGAGGGGGCTGCTTTGTACTCTGAAGGGGCTGCATTATACTGTGTGTGGGAGCTCCATTATACTCTTAGGGGGCTGCCTTATACTCTGAGAGGGACTGCCTTATGCTCTATGAGGGGACTACATTATACTCTATGAGGGGCACTGCAGTATACTCTGAGAGGACTGCATTATACTCTATGAGGAGGGCTGTAGTATACTCTGAGGGGGACTGCATTATACTGTATCAAGAATGTATCAAAGACCATGGGCATTGCATTTTACTACATGTACTGTATGGGGCCTGCATTATACAAAACCTTTAACTCTTTCCTCCGCCCCTCACTGCCCCCTCCAACCTCCCTCATCTCTTCTTAGGACTTTGCCACACACTTCAAAAATAAGATTGACCAAACAAGTCAAGTCCTTGTCTTCATTGTTCAACCACCACAACCCCTTTGTGTACCAGACCAATGCCCAAACCCCATATCCTCCCTATTCAACATTACTGAAGGGGAGCTTAATTGTCTCCTCTCCAAATCGCACCTCACCACCTGTGTACTCCACCCCATCCCACCTCCTCCCCAACCTCACCACCACTCTTATCCCATCCCTAACCCACCTCTTCAACCTATCACTAACTTCTGGCACCTTCCCTTCTGCTTTCAAACATGCCACAATCACGCCTATCCTTAAAGGGACTCTGTCACCTGAATTTGGAGGGAACAATCTTCAGCCATAGGGGCGGGGTTTTCGGGTGTTTGATTCACCCTTTCCTTACCCGCTGGCTGCATGCTGGCTGCAATATTGGATTGAAGTTCATTCTCTGTCCTCCGTAGTACATGCCTGCATCCATATATCTATGAACTAATCTCCCGATATCTTCCCTCACGTGATCTCCGTTCCTCCCAAGACCTCCTTCTCTCCTCCACACTTATTCGCTCCTCACCAAACTGCCTCCAAGACTTCTCCCAAATATCCTCCATCTTCTGCAATTTTTTGCCCCAACACGTCCGACTATCAACCACATTCGGATCCTTCAGACGGAACCTGAAAATCCATCTCTTCAGGAAAGTCTACAGCCTGCACTGACCCGCTGCCTCCTCACCACTACCGAAGCTACTGCCTCACCAACACTCGAGCTCTTGCAACCCTCAACCTATTGTCTTCTTCCCCATCATCCTGTAAAATGTAAGCCCACAAGGGCAGGGTCCTCTCCCCTCTGTATCAGTCTGTAATTGTTAGTTTGCTTACTGTGATATCTGTAATTTGTATGTAACCCCTTCTTATGTACAGCACCATGGAATCAATGGTTCTATATTAATAAATAATACTAATACTGTAATGAGGACTATCTGTACCAATTTTAAAGTATGGTAGATATAGCTTGGGATCATTCAGTACAAAAATCATAAAAAGCCCAAAATTTTTAATGATTCTAAATTTAAAATGCCACCAACCTGTGGCTACACCAAAAAAACAACAACAAAACACACCGTGAAAGACTAGTGTAGGGGGAAGGAATATACCCTAGATAATGCCTATACTGGTGGCTGCCTATCAGCGGGGGCTGGCGCCCTAGGGGGAACGTTGTGGCGCCCCCGCTGTTATGGCTGGCAATCAGGCAACACAGCGTGCAGTAATCAGCGCACATACAGAGATCTGGCAAAAACCCAAAACAATAGGACGAGCTCTGAGACGTGGAATCTCTGTAGACTGCAGTACCTGAACTGTCCTCACACAACTGGAAGCAGCAGTGGATTGCGCCTATCACTACCTATGCAACTCGGCACTGCCTGAGGAGCTGACTAGCCTGAAGATAGAAATACAAGCCTGACTTACCTCAGAGAAATACCCCAAAGGAATAGGCAGCCCCCACATATAATGACTGTTAGCAAGATGAAAAGACAAACGTAGGAATGAAATAGATTCAGCAAAGTGAGGCCCGATATTCTAGACAGAGCGAGGATAGCAAAGAGAACTATGCAGTCTACAAAAAACCCTAAAACGATAACCACGCAAAGGGGCAAAAAAGACCCACCGTGCCGAACTAACAGCACGGCGGTGCACCCCTTTGCTTCTCAGAGCTTCCAGCAAAAGATAATAACAAGCTGGACAGAAAAAACAGAAAACAAACTAGAAGCACTTATCTAGCAGAGCAGCAGGCCCAAGGAAAGATGCAGTAGCTCAGATCCAACACTGGAACATTGACAAGGAGCAAGGAAGACAGACTCAGGTGGAGCTAAATAGCAAGGCAGCCAACGAGCTCACCAAAACACCTGAGGGAGGACGCCCAGAGACTGCAATACCACTTGTGACCACAGAATTCACAACAGTACCCCCCCCTTGAGGAGGGGTCACCGAACCCTCACCAGAACCCCCAGGCCGACCAGGATGAGCCACATGAAAGGCACGAACAAGATCTGGGGCATGGACATCAGAGGCAAAAACCCAGGAATTATCTTCCTGAGCATAACCCTTCCATTTGACCAGATACTGGAGTTTCCGTCTAGAGACACGAGAATCCAAAATCTTCTCCACAATATACTCCAATTCCCCCTCCACCAAAACAGGGGCAGGAGGCTCCACAGATGGAACCATAGGTGCCACGTATCTCCTCAACAACGACCTATGGAATACATTATGTATGGAAAAGGAGTCTGGGAGGGTCAGACGAAAAGACACCGGATTGAGAATCTCAGAAATCCTATACGGACCAATAAAACGAGGTTTAAATTTAGGAGAGGAAACCTTCATAGGTATATGACGAGAAGATAACCAAACCAGATCCCCAACACGAAGTCGGGGTCCCACACGGCGTCTGCGATTAGCGAAAAGCTGAGCCTTCTCCTGGGACAAGGTCAAATTGTCCACTACCTGAGTCCAGATCTGCTGCAACCTGTCCACCACATAATCCACACCAGGACAGTCCGAAGACTCAACCTGTCCTGAAGAGAAACGAGGATGGAACCCAGAATTGCAGAAAAATGGAGAGACCAAGGTAGCCGAGCTGGCCCGATTATTAAGGGCGAACTCAGCCAACGGCAAAAATGACACCCAATCATCCTGGTCAGCGGAAACAAAACATCTTAGATATGTTTCCAAGGTCTGATTGGTTCGTTCGGTCTGGCCATTAGTCTGAGGATGGAAGGCCGAGGAAAAAGATAGGTCAATGCCCATCCTACCACAAAAGGCTCGCCAGAACCTTGAGACAAACTGGGAACCTCTGTCAGAAACAATATTCTCAGGAATGCCATGTAAACGAACCACATGCTGGAAGAACAAAGGCACCAAATCAGAGGAGGAAGGCAATTTAACCAAGGGCACCAGATGGACCATTTTAGAAAAGCGATCACAGACCACCCAAATGACAGACATCTTTTGAGAAACGGGAAGGTCAGAAATGAAATCCATCGAAATATGTGTCCAAGGCCTCTTCGGGACCGGCAAGGGCAAAAGCAACCCACTGGCACGTGAACAGCAGGGCTTAGCCCTAGCACAAATTCCACAGGACTGCACAAAAGCACGCACATCCCGCGACAGAGACGGCCACCAAAAGGATCTAGCAACCAACTCCCTGGTACCAAAGATTCCTGGATGACCGGCCAGCACCGAACAATGAAGTTCAGAGATAACTTTACTAGTCCACCTATCAGGGACGAACAGTTTCTCGGCCGGACAACGATCAGGTTTATTAGCCTGAAATTTCTGCAACACTCTCCGCAAATCAGGGGAGATGGCAGACACAATGACTCCTTCCTTGAGGATACTCGCCGGCTCAGATAACCCCGGAGAGTCGGGCACAAAACTCCTAGACAGAGCATCCGCCTTCACATTTTTAGAGCCCGGAAGGTACGAAATCACAAAATCAAAACGAGCAAAAAATAACGACCAACGGGCCTGTCTAGGATTCAAGCGCTTGGCAGACTCAAGATAAGTAAGGTTCTTATGATCAGTCAAAACCACCACGCGATGCTTAGCACCCTCAAGCCAATGACGCCACTCCTCGAATGCCCACTTCATGGCCAGCAACTCTCGGTTGCCCACATCATAATTACGCTCAGCAGCAGAAAATTTCCTGGAAAAGAAAGCACATGGTTTGAACACTGAGCAACCAGAACCTCTCTGTGACAAAACCGCCCCTGCACCAATCTCAGAAGCATCAACCTCGACCTGGAACGGAAGAGAAACATCTGGCTGACACAACACAGGGGCACAGCAAAAACGACGCTTCAACTCCTGAAAAGCTTCCACGGCAGCAGAAGACCAATTAACCAAATCAGCACCCTTCTTGGTCAAATCGGTCAATGGTCTGGCAATGCTAGAAAAATTACAGATGAAGCGACGATAAAAATTAGCAAAGCCCAGGAATTTCTGCAAACTTTTTAGAGATGTCGGCTGAGTCCAATCCTGGATGGCCTGAACCTTAACCGGATCCATCTCGATAGTAGAAGGGGAAAAGATGAACCCCAAAAATGAAACTTTCTGCACACCGAAGAGACACTTTGATCCCTTCACAAACAAGGAATTAGCACGCAGTACCTGGAAAACCATTCTGACTTGCTTTACATGAGACTCCCAATCATCTGAGAAGATCAAAATGTCATCCAAGTAAACAATCAAGAATTTATCCAGATACTCACGAAAAATGTCATGCATAAAAGACTGAAAAACAGATGGAGCATTGGCAAGTCCGAACGGCATCACCAGATACTCAAAATGACCCTCGGGCGTATTAAATGCCGTTTTCCATTCATCTCCCTGCCTGATTCTCACCAGATTATACGCACCACGAAGATCAATCTTAGTAAACCAACTAGCCCCCTTAATCCGAGCAAACAGGTCAGAAATCAATGGCAAGGGATACTGAAACTTAACAGTGATCTTATTAAGAAGGCGGTAATCAATACACGGTCTTAGCGAACCATCCTTCTTGGCTACAAAAAAGAACCCTGCTCCCAATGGTGACGACGATGGGCGAATATGTCCCTTCTCCAGGGACTCCTTCACATAACTGCGCATAGCGGTGTGTTCAGGTACGGACAAATTAAATAAACGACCCTTAGGGAATTTACTACCAGGAATCAAATCGATAGCACAATCACAATTCCTATGCGGAGGAAGGGCATCAGACTTGGACTCTTCAAATACATCCTGAAAGTCCGACAAGAACTCTGGGATGTCAGAAGGAATGGATGACGAAATAGACAAAAATGGAACATCACCATGTACTCCCTGACAACCCCAGCTGGTTACCGACATAGAGTTCCAATCCAATACTGGATTATGGGTTTGTAGCCATGGCAACCCCAACACGACCACATCATGCAAATTATGCAGTACCAAAAAGCGAATAACTTCCTGATGTGCAGGAGCCATGCACATGGTCAGCTGGGCCCAGTACTGAGGCTTATTCTTGGCCAGAGGTGTAGCATCAATTCCTCTCAACGGAATAGGACACCGCAAAGGCTCCAAGAAAAATCCACAACGTTTAGCATAATCCAAATCCATCAGATTCAGGGCAGCGCCTGAATCCACAAACGCCATGACAGAATATGATGACAAAGAGCACATTAAGGTAATGGACAAAAGGAATTTGGACTGTACAGTACCAATAACGGCAGAGCTATCGAACCGCCTAGTGCGTTTAGGACAATTAGAAATAGCATGAGTAGAATCACCACAATAGAAACACAGTCTGTTCAGACGTCTGTGTTCGTGCCGTTCTACTTTAGTCATAGTCCTGTTGCACTGCATAGGCTCAGGCTTACTCTCAGACAATACCGCCAGATGGTGCACAGATTTACGCTCGCGCAAGCGACGACCGATCTGAATGGCCAAGGACATAGACTCATTCAAACCAGCAGGCATAGGAAATCCCACCATTATATCCTTAAGAGCTTCAGAGAGACCCTTTCTGAACAAAGCCGCTAGTGCAGATTCATTCCACAGAGTGAGTACTGACCATTTTCTAAATTTCTGACAATATAGTTCTACATCATCCTGACCCTGGCATAAAGCCAGCAGATTTTTCTCAGCTTGATCCACTGAATTAGGCTCATCGTAAAGCAATCCCAGCGCCTGGAAAAAAGCATCAATATTACTCAATGCAGAATCTCCTGGTGCAAGAGAAAACGCCCAGTCCTGTGGGTCGCCGCGCAAAAAAGAAATAATAATCAAAACCTGTTGAATAGGATTACCAGAAGAATGAGGTTTCAAGGCCAAAAATAGCTTACAATTATTTCTGAAGCTCAGGAACTTAGTTCTGTCACCAAAAAACAAATCAGGAATCGGAATTCTTGGTTCTAGCATCGATTTCTGATCAATAGTATCTTGAATCTTTTGTACATTTACAACGAGATTATCCATTGAGGAGCACAGAGCCTGAATATCCATGTCCACAGCTGTGTCCTGAAGCACTCTAATGTCTAGGGGAAAAAAAAGACTGAAGACAGAGCTAAGAAAAAAAAATGATGTCAGGATTTCTTTTTTCCCTCTATTGGAAATCATTGAATAGGCTCCTTGTACTGTTATGGCTGGCAATCAGGCAACACAGCGTGCAGTAATCAGCGCACATACAGAGATCTGGCAAAAACCCAAAACAATAGGACGAGCTCTGAGACGTGGAATCTCTGTAGACTGCAGTACCTGAACTGTCCTCACACAACTGGAAGCAGCAGTGGATTGCGCCTATCACTACCTATGCAACTCGGCACTGCCTGAGGAGCTGACTAGCCTGAAGATAGAAATACAAGCCTGACTTACCTCAGAGAAATACCCCAAAGGAATAGGCAGCCCCCACATATAATGACTGTTAGCAAGATGAAAAGACAAACGTAGGAATGAAATAGATTCAGCAAAGTGAGGCCCGATATTCTAGACAGAGCGAGGATAGCAAAGAGAACTATGCAGTCTACAAAAAACCCTAAAACGATAACCACGCAAAGGGGCAAAAAGACCCACCGTGCCGAACTAACAGCACGGCGGTGCACCCCTTTGCTTCTCAGAGCTTCCAGCAAAAGATAATAACAAGCTGGACAGAAAAAACAGAAAACAAACTAGAAGCACTTATCTAGCAGAGCAGCAGGCCCAAGGAAAGATGCAGTAGCTCAGATCCAACACTGGAACATTGACAAGGAGCAAGGAAGACAGACTCAGGTGGAGCTAAATAGCAAGGCAGCCAACGAGCTCACCAAAACACCTGAGGGAGGACGCCCAGAGACTGCAATACCACTTGTGACCACAGAATTCACAACACCCCGCTCCACGTAGGCTTACCCTGGGGTCCCTAGTAGGCCCTGATAACACCCGCGGGTCCCTCTACCCACACGATAAATAGACTAAGGGTACCCCTCAACAGCTAAACAGATATCACACCTATATATAGGGAATTCCTAGACCCCCAGCACCGTGAATATAAAAACAAATGAGACCATGTGGTAGGCATTAGTGGCGGGCATAAACTGTGTAGATCAAGCACCTAGTTGCAAAATCTTAAACCAGGTTTTCATATATGCTGATAGTTCCACTTCAAAGGCACCTAGGCAGTGGAAAAAAAGGTTGCTGTACACCCCATGGGCTAATTGATGAGCCCCACACTGGGTATCTGCCCGATAGACAGTCACCTGTGGTTCAAAAATCAATGTCACAATCCACTGCCACAATCAATAGAACATATAGACATCTATGCCATTGGTACTCATCGTCCTATGCCGTGCCACGCCATCAGCCCACTATCATAAGTCGCCTCGACGTGTTTCGCCCCTCTGGCTCATCAGGAGGCTAGGTAGAACTGTCATGTGTCTCGATGCAAGATAAAAGTGAGTTATGATGCCATTTACCTTCTGCATCATCGAGACACATGACAGTTCTACCTAGCCTCCTGATGAGCCAGAGGGGCGAAACGCGTCGAGGCGACTTATGATAGTGGGCTGATGGCGTGGCACGGCATCGGACGATGAGTACCAATGGCATAGATGTCTATATGTTCTATTGATTGTGGCAGTGGATTGTGACATTGATTTTTGAACCACAGGTGACTGTCTATCGGGCAGATACCCAGTGTGGGGCTCATCAATTAGCCCATGGGGTGTACAGCAACCCTTTTTTCCACTGCCTAGGTGCCTTTGAAGTGTAACTATCAGCATATATGAAAACCTGGTTTAAGATTTTGCAACTAGGTGCTTGATCTACACAGTTTATGCCCGCCACTAACGCCTACCACATGGTCTCATTTGTTTTTATATTCACGGTGCTGGGGGTCTAGGAATCCCCTATATATAGGTGTGATATCTGTTTAGCTGTTGAGGGGTACCCTTAGTCTATTTATCGTGTGGGTAGGGGGACCCGCGGGTGTTATCAGGGCCTACTAGGGACCCCAGGGTAAGCCTACGTGGAGCGGGGGCGCCACAACGTTCCCCCTAGGGCGCCAACCCCCGCTGATAGGCAGCCACCAGTATAGGCATTATCTAGGGTATATTCCTTCCCCCTACACTAGTCTTTCACGGTGTGTTTTGTTGTTGTTTTTTTGGTGTAGCCACAGGTTGGTGGCATTTTAAATTTAGAATCATTAAAAATTTTGAGCTTTTTATGACTATCTGTACCAATCAATGTTCTTGAGTAAGCTAGTAAGGGTAGGTGCACACGGTCAGTAAACAATGCAGGTGGAACGCTGCGTACTTGAGCAGCATCCAAATGCGACAGCATAGTGGATGGGATTTCAAGAAATCCCATGCCTACTATGTGTGCACATAAATATAGGTATTGGCCTGCACTCTATATTGAGTCGGGGTGCTGGTGCGACAGACTATAGGGTCTAATGTCAATATAACATGAAATCCACCGCACTCCCTATGTGGAATATCTTGGAACAGAAATGTAATTTTTTTGAAATTTGCTAATTTATTCAAACAAAGAAATAACAACGGATCAAAACACAAGGCAATTGATACAAATTGTGTATGCGACTCAGAATGGTAGAATGGTGACGTTTCGACCCTCCCGGGTCTTACTCTAGGGTCGCACTAAATCCAGGTTTAAGTAGAAAATAATAGAAAGGGCGTTGTCCCTGTGGTATCCAGGGGCAGGTATTACTTCCTAATGAATGTAGCCTAGTGACTGGTACGTCTTTCGGTGCAACCTTAAAGAAAAAAGACAGCGGCACGACAGCGTTTTGTTGATAAACTGGTGGTGAATACGGCCCACAGGATAAATTGTTAATGGATATAGCCTTAATATGAAATGCTAACGGCGCATCTGCGTCTTGTTGGTGGTGGGACCATGCAGATAACCTAGAGGGGGATCCGTATATGGAAATAGCTTTAGTTGTGAAAAACGGCAGTGCGTCTGCGTCTTGTAGGTGTTTGGACAGAAAATACGGGCAAAACGGAAATCCGATGTAGGGTAAAGCCTTGATGGGGAAAAACAGCGGCGCACATGCGTCTTGCTGATGATAAAGGCGTGAAGCCCTGGGAGGAGAGAGCGGCGCTCCTACGTCCTGTGTGCTGGCCTCACACAGGACGTAGAAGCGCCGCTCTCTCCTCCCAGGGCTTCACGCCTTTATCATCAGCAAGACGCAGGTGCGCCGCTGTTTTTCCCCATCAAGGCTTTACCCTACATCGGATTTCCCTTTTGGCCGTATTTTCTGTCCAAACACCTACAAGACGCAGACGCACTGCCGTTTTTCACAACTAAGGCTATTTCCATATACGGATCCCCCTCTAGGTTATCTGCATGGTCCCACCACCAACAAGACGCAGATGCGCCGTTAGTATTTCATATTAAGGCTATATCCATTAACAATTTATCCTGTGGGCCGTATTCATCACCAGTTTATCAACAAAACGCTGTCGTGCCGCTGTCTTTTTTCTTTAAGGTTGCACCGAAAGACGTACCAGTCACTAGGCTACATTCATTAGGAAGTAATACCTGCCCCTGGATACCACAGGGACAACGCCCTTTCTATTATTTTCTACTTAAACCTGGATTTAGTGCGACCCTAGAGTAAGACCCGGGAGGGTCGAAACGTCACCATTCTACCATTCTGAGTCGCATACACAATTTGTATCAATTGCCTTGTGTTTTGATCCGTTGTTATTTCTTTGTTTGAATAAATTAGCAAATTTCAAAAAAATTACATTTCTGTTCCAAGATATTCCACATAGGGAGTGCGGTGGATTTCATGTTATATTATACTATGTGTGCACAGACGCCCACGGCTCACCCGCAGAGATGGACATGTAGCATCTTTCCAGAACGCAGCATGTCAATTTATCTTGCAAAGACTCGCATACAATGTACTGGACGTGGTGATTTCGCACGGTTCAATGAACACGTGTGGATTAAAGGGACTCTGTCACCTGAATTTGGAGGGAACAATCTTCAGCCATAGGGGCGGGGTTTTTGGGTGTTTGATTCACCCTTTCCTTACCGGCGGCCAGCATGCAGCCAGCGGGTAAGGAAAGGGTGAATCAAACACCCGAAAACCCCGCCCCTATGGCTGAAGATTGTTCCCTCCAAATTCAGGTGACAGAGTCCCTTTAACCTGTGTTCAATAGCCGACAGCGGACATACGCTGCGTCCAAAGCGCTGCCAATTCCTGAACGGGTGCACAGACCCAATGGAGGCTGGGAAACAAGTGTCGAACGATTTGAATATTGTCGATCACGCTTGTTTAGCGGCCTGAACTTAGCGCCTGTAAATACAACAGAATGTCTCTGTGTGATTGTGCAATATGTGAGCATTTGGGACCCCACTTTAACCTTTTGCCCAGGGACTCACTTTGTCTAAAATCGGCCGTGGATAAAAGCATTAATGAAAAGCCGGATTACTCACCGGTAATACTCTTTTAGTGAGTCCACGACAGCACCCTACAGGAGAGAGGGATCCGCCCCACAGGAACAGGAAACCTACAGAAAGATAAAAGGGGGCGGTCCGCCTTTCCTCCTCAGTTTTGATTTCAGAGTACCCGGAGGACCGCCAGTATTAGGCAAATATAATTTATTTCATTTTCAAACTCATTTGCTCATGTATGATTAAAAGAATTTTACTCAATAGTTAGTACTATATTAACCTAGGGAGGGATGTAAGAGGGTGCTGTCGTGGACTCACTAAAAGAGTATTACCGGTGAGTAATCCGGCTTTTTACCCCTCGCCACGACAGCACCCTACAGGAGATCTTTCAGAGACCATCACCTAGGGGGGGGACCACAGTGCTGAGGACAGTCCTGCCAAAGTCTAGGTCAGAAGTTGACGATAGGTCAAGCCTATAGTGGTTATAGAAAGTAGAAGGATCTGACCAAGTTGCCGCCTTACATATAGTTTCTATTGGGACGTCTCCTCTTTCGGCCCAGGAGGATGCCATAGCTCTGGTAGAGTGCCAATTTTTTTTTTTTTTTGTAGCGGTACTGCGCATGCGCGAACTCGCGCCACCCCCACCGCTGATCTCGGCCTGCTTACCCCGGAAGTTTAGCATCTACTTCCGGGGTGAACTTACTAATAGCGGACAGCGCTCGCGGTGCGGCCTTCTCCGGACCGCCATGCAGGGAACTCCTGCCACTCACCCTTCCACCGGGCGAGGATCACGCTGGAGCCGCCGCATAATGCAGATGCCAGGCGGCTTTCTCCGGACCCGGCCATCTGTATGCCTCCCAGACAAGGAGGGAGCCGTCTAGCGGAACTCCCCCGACGCTGCTTCCAGGCTGCAGCCCCTGCCGTTCCGAAGACACTGCACAGGCGGCGTACATGCCTAGGTATGTCTGTAGCTTTTTAGCGTCCTGTCGTTCCCACAGGAACAGGAAACCTAAACTGAGGAGGAAAGGCGGACCGCCCCCTTTTATCTTTCTGTAGGTTTCCTGTTCCTGTGGGGCGGATCCCTCTCTCCTGTAGGGTGCTGTCGTGGCGAGGGGTAAAAACGTATTGATTTACCGATCTGTGACCAAATTTTGCTGGCTTTGAGTAAAAATGCTTATGAAAATGAACACGAATCCAAATGTGCTACGTTCATGAAAATTTGAGATTTGAAAACATTTTCAGAACAAGTTCGCTCATCTCTAGTCTTTAACAAGACGCCCTGAGCGGGCGGGCCCTAATATTAAGGAGAAGGAAAAAAAACACAAGACGATAATACACAGATGGGAATAATAGAGAGGAAATATTGGAGAACAAAACATGGAATATTCAGATGGATCCAATCATTGTTTTTTGGAACAAAATGTCATACAACCACAGATCTGCTTCTCACACATCATACACACGCGGCTCCGCTCCATACATGTTGCAAACACGCAGCTCTGGTCTGTACACCTCATACACACGTGGCTCCACTCCGTACACCTCGTACACACACGACTCCTCTCCGTACACCTTGTACACACACGACTCCTCTCCGTACACCTTGTACACACACGACTCCTCTCCGTACACCTCGTACACACACGACTCCTCTCCGTACACCTCGTACACACACGACTCCTCTCCGTACACCTCGTACACACACTGCTCCTCTCCGTACACCTCATACACATGTGGCTCTGCTCCGTACACCTTGCAAACATGTAGCTGTGGTCCGTACATCTCGTACTCACATGGCTCTGCTCTGAACACCTCGAGCAGACGCGGCTCCGCTCCGTACACCTCGTACAAACAAGTCTCCACTCTGTACACCTCGTACAAACAAGTCTCCACTCCGTACACCTCGAGCACACGCGGCTCCACTCCGTACACCTTGTACACACGGCTCCGCTCCGTACACCTTGTACACACGGCTCTGCTCCATACACCTTGTAAACACATGGCTCCGCTTTGTACATGCATAGCTCAGCTCCTCACACATTGTACACACTCCGTTCTGTTCCATACACCCTGCAAACATGTGGCTCTGGTCTGTACATCTCGTACTCACGTGGCTCCGCTCTGTACACCTCGTATACACATAGCTCCGCTCCGTAAACTTCAAGCACATGTGGCTCTACTCCGTACATCTCATACACACACGACTCCACTCAGTACAAACACTGCTCTGCTCCGAACACATCGAACACATGCAACTCAGGTCTGTACAATTCATACACACGGCTCCGCTCCGTACACCTCGTACACACATGGCTCTGCTCCATACACCTCGTACACACATGGCTCTGCTCCATACACCTTGTACACACATGGCTCTGCTCCATACACCTCGTACACACATGGCTCTGCTCCATACACCTCGTACACACACGGCTCTGCTCCATACACCTCGTACACACACGGCTCTGCTCCATACACCTCGTACACAAACGGCTCCGCTCCGTACACCTCGTACACACACGGCTTCCGCTCCGTACACCTCGTACACACACGGCTCTGCTCCGTACACCTCGTACACACACGGCTCTGCTCCATACACCTCGTACACACACGGCTCTGCTCCGTACACCTCGTACACACACGGCTCTGCTCCGTACACCTCGTACACACACGGCTCCGCTCCGTACACCTCGTACACACACGGCTCTGCTCCGTATACCTCGTACACACACGGCTCTGCTCCATACACCTCGTACACACACGGCTCTGCTCCGTAACATAGTAACATAGTTAGTAAGGCCGAAAAAAGACATTTGTCCATCCAGTTCAGCCTATATTCCATCATAATAAATCCCCAGATCTACGTCCTTCTACAGAACCTAATAATTGTATGATACAATATTGTTCTGCTCCAGGAAGACATGCAGGCCTCTCTTGAACCCCTCGACTGAGTTCGCCATCACCACCTCCTCAGGCAAGCAATTCCAGATTCTCACTGCCCGTACACCTCGTACACACATGGCTCTGCTCCATACACCTCGTACACACGTGGCTCTGCTCCATACACCTCGTACACACACAGCTCTGCTCCGTACACCTCGTACACACGTGGCTCTGCTCCGTACACCTCGTACACACACGGCTCTGCTCCATACACCTCGTACACACACGGCTCTGCTCCGTACACCTCGTACACACACGGCTCTGCTCCGTACACCTCGTACACACACGGCTCCGCTCCGTACACCTCGTACACACACGGCTCTGCTCCGTATACCTCGTACACACACGGCTCTGCTCCATACACCTCGTACACACACGGCTCTGCTCCGTAACATAGTAACATAGTTAGTAAGGCCGAAAAAAGACATTTGTCCATCCAGTTCAGCCTATATTCCATCATAATAAATCCCCAGATCTACGTCCTTCTACAGAACCTAATAATTGTATGATACAATATTGTTCTGCTCCAGGAAGACATCCAGGCCTCTCTTGAACCCCTCGACTGAGTTCGCCATCACCACCTCCTCAGGCAAGCAATTCCAGATTCTCACTGCCCGTACACCTCGTACACACATGGCTCTGCTCCATACACCTCGTACACACGTGGCTCTGCTCCATACACCTCATACACACACAGCTCTGCTCCGTACACCTCGTACACACGTGGCTCTGCTCCGTACACCTCGTACACATATGGCTCTGCTCCATACACCTCGTACACATATGGCTCTGCTCCATACACCTCGTACACACGCGGCTCCGCTCCATACACCTCGTACACACACGGCTCTGCTACATCCACACTGTAAACCCCTCCTGACCCCACACAGAAACTTCCCCTCATCCAGCACCATGACAACCAGCACAGCAGAGTCCTGCATACACTGAGGTCCCTGATCATGTGACCCCTGACTCCTCCCCTCCTGTGACCTCATCACAGGTCCTGTGTCCACAGAGCAGCCATATATGTGGCGGCGGCTCTGCAGGTGGAGGTAAGTGCTGGAGATTCTCTATTACAGGCACATTAATTAATTAGAAATATATTGCTTGGTCTTCCAGACCTTATCTTGACCTCCACTGTTCCTGTTATCTGCCATTTCATAATTACATTTCGAACTGAGGAAAGGGCAACTTGAAGAAAACGCTTTGCTGTCTTCTTACAGCCTTCTCCTGCTTTGTGGGCCTTCACCATTTTCATTTTCAGTGTGCTCGACAGCTGCTTAGGACAAAATTTTGCATCACCCCGTTTTCTTTTTTGTAATTTTTAAAATGTAAAAAATGATATATATATTTGCTTAAAATACAATAGAAATGTGTCATCTTTAACGTTAGGCCTTTTAGAGATCTTTTCATCTTCAACTTGCTTAACTGTTCACACTAACAGTAATTTTGACCAAACTTTTACATGCCACTGTAAATGCTTCATCCAGTTTGTGTTCAATATTTAATAGGGTCTTGCTATAAAACTTGATGAAAGTTTCATGAATTTCTTTGAGCTGTTATTGGAAATATTTCCCAGTTATTGATGAACTCCTGGTCCTCAATAAGAGAAGAAGGTCTCACACGTATCCGCCATCGTCCTCTCGAGCTTCATTATTGAGAAGATCATTTCCAGGAAAGCTTTGTTCCTCCAGGTTTTGGTTCGATTAAAAAGTAAATTGTTTTATCAAAACGTTAAAATCCTTCATACTCTGAGCCCCAGAGCCGCCAGTTGTTGGTGCTTGATTATTAAAAAACGGATTTACATGTCTGAGCCAAGACCGTTCCTGGGCTTTGTAGTCCATGGTCTCTAGCAAGACGCCCTGTGCGGAGCAAAGTATAATATTAGTGAGAAAGAAAAAGACACAGGACGATAATACACAGATGGGAATAATAGAGAGGAAATATTGGAGAACAAAACATGGAAAATTCAGATGGATCCAATCACACATGTGGAGATTCCCCATTACTGGTGCATTAATACTAGGAATATATTGCACAGGGGATATCGCAGCCAATTCCCTGGAAACACAGAATTAGAAATGATTCTTTCTCCGCAGTTTCTATAGGACTTAAACGGAACCTGTCACCCCGTTTTTTGAGATTGAGCTATAAATACTGTTAAATAGGGCCTGCGCTGTGTGTTCCTATAGTGTATGTAGTGTACCCCGATTCCCTATGTATGCTGAGAAATAACTTACCAAAGTCGCCGTTTTCGCCTGTCAATCAGGCTGGTCAGGTCGGGAGGGCGTGGTGACATCGGTGGTTCTTCCTCAGCTTTACGTTGGTGGCGTAGTGGTGTAGTGGTGAAGACACAGCGCGCGATCTGCGCTGTAATCCCTTGCATCGGTGGGGGCGGCCATCTTCCTGGGGCCGCGCGTGCGCAGATCGAGTGCTCTGCTGCACGGGGCTTCAGGAAAATGGCCGCGGGATGCCGCGCGTGCGCATTAGAGATCGCGGCGGCCATTTTCCCAAAGCCGAGATGCAAACTCGGCTTTGGGAAAATGGCCGCCGCGATCTCTAATGCGCACGCGCGGCATCCCGCGGCCATTTTCCTGAAGCCCCGTGCAGCAGAGCACTCGATCTGCGCACGCGCGGCCCCAGGAAGATGGCCGCCCCCACCGATGCAAGGGATTACAGCGCAGATCGCGCGCTGTGTCTTCACCACTACACCACTACGCCACCAACGTAAAGCTGAGGAAGAACCACCGATGTCACCCCGCCCTCCCGACCTGACCAGCCTGATTGACAGGCGAAAACGGCGACTTTGGTAAGTTATTTCTCAGCATACATAGGGAATCGGGGTACACTACATACACTATAGGAACACACAGCGCAGGCCCTATTTAACAGTATTTATAGCTCAATCTCAAAAAACGGGGTGACAGGTTCCCTTTAATACATTCCTGATTCCGGAGAGTAATAGAAATACGGCAGAAAACAGAGGAAGAAAGTTCAGAGAAGAAGCTTCAGAGAAAGACATTGAAGTTACAGACACCATTTAACCCTTTGGGAGACAGTGATTCCAGCACTTTACTGAGTAAATCCCACCAGAACTGTAGCAGGTAAAGACCCCAATATCCACAGGTGTCCCTTCTAATTGGGGGAAACTATCACCTCTGATAATCCTCGGGCAGTTCTGACAAACACGGAAAAGTGCCCCTTTATGGAGGTGACAGAAAGTCTGTTTAGTCACTTTAGCTTCATAGTATCAGCTCTAATCCAATGGGGAGAGAGCGATTTACCCTGAAGAGTCACAGATTGTGGGGGTGTTATAAAATGTTATATTTAGGGGGGTTTGTGTTATATATGGGCAGCACTGCAGCGCTGGAGTCCTGGCTTCAAACCCCACCAAGGACAACATCCGCAAGGAGTTTAAATGTTCTCCCCATATTTGCGTGGGTTTCCTTCGGGTTCTCAGGTTTCCTCCCACATTTCAAAAACATACTGATAGGGATTCTAGATTGTGAGCCCCATCGGGGATAGCGATGTTAATGTGTGCAAAACTGTAAAGCGTTGTGGAATATGTCAGCGCTATATAATAATAATGATTATTATTATTGCTATAAGAATCACAATGGTTTTGTTCCTTTTCCGCTGATAGATACAAACGACCCAACTATGAAAGATGGGAACCAAGGAAACATGTATTACTCTCATAGTACGTGGCCCCTTTATTGACCTCCACGCAGTATAATGTTCCCACAGTACCGCCATCCCTCAGACACTGTATAATGTTCCCCCAGTACCAATATTCTCCATACCAGGCCTGGGCAAACTGCTGCCCGCAGGCCATATCTGGCCCCCTGACTGCTTCTATCTGGCCTGCTGACACAGCCAGACAGCTGGAGAAGACAGCAGCACGGTGGCGCAGTGGTTAGCACAGCAGCCTTGCAGCGCTGGGGTCCTGGGTTCTAATCCCACCCAGGACAACATCTGCAAAAGAGTTTGTATGTTCTCTCCGTGTTTGCGTGGGTTTCCTCCGGGCACTCCGGTTTCCTCCCACATTCCAAAGACATACTGATAGGAATTTTAGATTGTGAGCCCAATCGGGGACAGTGATGATAAGTGTGCAAACTGTAAAGCGCTGCGGAATATAAAGTGTGCAAACTGTAAAGCGCTATATAAAAATAAAGATTATTATTATTATTATTATTATGATTCTGATCTTTCTCAGAATCCTCATTAAGGGTACCATCACATTTAGCGACGCTGCAGCGAAATAGACAGCGATGCCGATCGCTGCAGCGTCGCTGTTTCGTCGTTGTGTGGTCGCTGGAGAGCTGTCACACAGACAGCTCTCCAGCGACCAACGATGCCGAAGTCCCCGGGTAACCAGGTTAACATCGGGTTACTAAGCACAGGGCCGCGCTTAGTAACCCGATGTTTACCCTGGTTACCAGTGAACACATCGCTGGATCGGCGTCACACACGCCGATTCAGCGATGTCAGCGGGTGATCAGCGACCAAATAAAAGGTCCTGATCATTCCCAGCGACCAACGATCTCCCAGCAGGGGCCTGATCGTTGGTCGCTGTCACACATAACGATTTCGTTAACGATATCGTTGCTACGTCACAAAAAGCAACGATATCGTTAACTAAATCGTTATGTGTGAAGGTACCTTAAGATTATGGCCGAGCTCCCGTCTTCTCATTGGTGGATGCGGGGCTGCTCAGTTCCTGGCTTGCAGAGCTGCTGAAACCTGTGCAGGAGGCAGAGTGGTCAGGACAGGAGGAGGGAAGCAGTAGTACAACACCCATCTGCTGCAGATAATGGGGGAGTAGCTTCTAAGAGGAGCACAGATACCACCTGGGAGGCAGCATCATGTGTCCGCTGTGCTGAGGAGGTCACAGCACCTGCATTGTCTCCTTTCACACGGTGGAATGAAAGTTGTGGGGCTGTAGTTTATGTTCAGGAAGAGCAGCTTATTAGTAGCCCCTGGATCTCCCTGAATCTGACTGGCAGCTGATAGGAGATAAAACACTGGCATACCTCCCAACCGTCCCGGATCCAGCGGGACTGTCCTGATTTTGACAGTCAGCCCCGCGATCCCCGGCGGGACATTAGTTGTCCCGCACTGGTTGGGAGGTATGTGTATCAGCCAGTCAGCTGAGAGCTCCCTGAGTCCCTGCACCCGGCCGGCACAGCAGCACACTGTTATGATGCGGTGGTCTAGGAGCAACATGGAACGAGCTCTGAGGGAAGTGGTAACTGTACTGACCGCAGACCCTAAGCTCAACACAAACCTAGAAGCAGCAGTGGAATGCTCCTAACTCTCCCTAGGCATCTCGTCACAGCCTAAGAGCTAACTACCCCTGAAGACAGTAGCAGGAAAACTATCTTGCCTCAGAGAAAATCCCCAAAGGATAGATTAGCCCCCCCACAAATAATGACTGTGAGTGGAGAGGAAAAAGACATACACAGAATGAAACCAGGATGAGCACAGGAGGCCAGTCTAGCTTGATAGATAGGGCAGGATGGAATACTGTGCGGTCAGTATAAAACACTACAAAAATCCACGCAGAGTATACAAAAAATCTCCACACCTGACTAAAGGTGTGGAGGGTAACTCTGCTTCCCAGAGCTTCCAGCAAGACAGAAAATACTTCAAACTGAAAATGCTGGACAAACCAAGAAAGCACAGAATGGATAAGACCACAAACTATGGACGGAAAAAGTAAGCAAAAACTTAGCTTTGCAGAACTGGTCAGGATAACAGGGAACTCCAAAGAGATGTGAATCCAACCAGGAACCATTTACAAGTGGCACTAGCTGAAGGAACAGCCAGGCTTAAATAGGCGAGAGAGGAGATGATAAGTGGAGGCAGCTGACCACAGCTAACTCCAAGGAGCAGCCATACCACTTGAAACCACAAGAGGGAGCCCAAGAACAGAACTCACAAAAGTGCCACTTACAACCACCGGAGGGAGCCCAGGAGCAGAATTCACAACAGTACCCCCCCCTTGAGGAGGGGTCACCAAACCCTCACCAGAGCCCCCAGGCGATCAGGACGAGCCAAATGAAAAGCACGAACCAAATCGGCGGCATGGACATCGGAGGCAACAACCCAAGAATTATCCTCCTGGCCATACCCCTTCCACTTGACAAGATACTGAAGCCTCCGCCTCGAAAAACGAGAATCCAAAATCTTCTCAACCTCATATTCCAACTCCCCCTCAACCAACATCGGGGCAGGAGGGTCAACCGAGGGAACAACGGGCACCACATATCTCCGTAACAAAGATCTATGGAAAACATTATGAATGGCAAAAGAGGCTGGAAGAGCCAAACGAAAAGACACCGGATTAATAATTTCAGAAATTTTATAAGGACCAATAAACCGAGGCTTAAACTTAGGGGAGGAAGCCTTCATAGGAACATGACGTGAAGACAACCAAACCAAATCCCCCACACGAAGCCGGGGACCAACACACCGACGGCGGTTAGCAAAACGTTGAGCCCTTTCCTGAGACAACGTCAAATTGTCCACCACATGAGTCCAAATCTGCTGCAGCCTATCCACCACAGAATCAACACCAGGACAATCAGAAGGCTCAACCTGCCCAGAAGAAAAACGAGGATGAAAACCCAAATTACAAAAGAAAGGTGAAACCAAAGTAGCCGAACTAGCCCGATTATTAAGGGCAAACTCGGCCAACGGCAAGAAAGCCACCCAGTCATCCTGATCAGCAGACACAAAGCATCTCAAATAGGTCTCCAAAGTCTGATTAGTTCGCTCAGTTTGGCCATTAGTCTGAGGATGAAACGCCGAAGAAAAAGACAAATCAATGCCCATCGTAGCACAAAAGGCCCGCCATATTTTTTTTTTTATAATTATTTTTTATGAACAGTGTGATCAGCAGTGCTTAATGGGTGTGGTTGGGACGTGAATATGGGTGTGGCTAGTGAATGGATGTGCTCAGAGGCATGGCCTAAAATTTGCCACGGCGCGCATCGTGCGCCGCAAACTTTGTCCCTCTTTCCCAGCCTTAAAAGTTGGGAGGTATGCACTGGGGCTGAGTATTCCCACTCAATATGGGGTCCAGAAGGAAGTGCCCCCTCACCTCCGCTTCATCCAGCCTGCAGATGGGATATCCTATGTGCTCCCCAAACTGCTCTGCTGCCCCACCATGTACTCTACTGCCTCCTCACCTTTGTATGTGAGGGTTAACCCTTACGTCTTCTTTGCTCCCAGCTTGTACTGTTGTATGTCCTGTGCAGGAGAGGTAG
This sequence comes from Ranitomeya imitator, assembly GCF_032444005.1. Lineage (NCBI taxonomy): Eukaryota > Metazoa > Chordata > Amphibia > Anura > Dendrobatidae > Ranitomeya > Ranitomeya imitator. The sequence goes on along the minus strand of NC_091283.1, from coordinate 334,588,911 downwards.
GCTATGTTCACACGCTGCGGATTTTGCTGCGGATCCGGGAAACAAAAAACGCTGTGCACATGCTGCGGGAAAAAACGCGCGGAAACGCAGCGGTTTACATTCCGCAGCATGTCACTTCTTTCTGCGGATTCCGCAGAGGTTTTACAGCTGGTCCGATAGAAAACCGCAGTTATTAAACCGCAGTGAAATCCGCAGAAAAACCGTGGTAAATCCGCAGATTTATCAAATCCGCTGCGGAAAAATCAGCAGTGCACCATTATACGTGTGCACATAGCTGTAAGGGTTAAGTCCCCCATAGTGCTCCCAACATCCACTCCATAGATTGCAGTAAGGCTTTCTCACCCCCTGCCTGTCACCTCCGGCCCCATATGTCATGTGGATCTATGCATGTGGGGAACAACATTTTTCCAATGTTTCCAATTTATTGCTTGAGCAACTACTATTACTTGTTGCAATAATCTTTATTGTAACAAGTATTGTCAGGCTATGCTCACACTACTGTAATATTTGTCCAAGGGCCGTCCGTGATAGAAAATAAACCCGACCTCAATCAGAGCACTAGGAGCAGTGTCATGGAATTGGGCTATCCAGATTAGTGTGGAAATGTCTGCGTGAGAAATGTTACGGCACGCATCGGTTTCTTCTGTATTTCGAATGAGACTCGCTTGTTGAAGTCTATGGGTGTGCAAAAAAAAAAAATTGGATGCCATATGAATCATCCGTATAGCATCGATTTTTCCGAATACATTCCCATTACTAACAATGGACACTGTATTTTGTAAATTTTATTCACTTTTGATGTATAAAAATGAATGCTATACGGGTGACAATACAGATGGAAAATCATCTTTTTCTGGATGAAAATCATGACTTTTTTTTAAAACGCTCATGTAAACATTTCACATAAGCAACTGCTTTTTATAAAGTGCTGAAATTAATATTATGCAGAATTAAAGGTTGACCCGAAACTGAAGGTGAATTTCATACAAAATTTAATAATCTAATCACTTTTCTAACGACTAGATAACAAATCCTCATGTTTCCCCCCCTTCCCGTTGGTCTTTTTAGGGTCTAAAAACATCTGAAATCGATGGGAACTCAAATGTCACGGGAACATCATGGGGAAGACCCCTGGAAGCATTGCTGACTCCTAGGTCACAGCTGTGACCAATGTTTTCAGAGTGTGGGCCCAGTTTTACAGGCGCACACTAAAACATACAAAACCAAAATGGATTTTTCTGGGAAATATGTTATGGAACATCCTTTTGAGGGTAATAAAATGTATGTAAGGAAAAATAATGAGCCCCCCCCCAAAAAAAAATGTACCTCAACCACTTGGGCTACATTCACACGTAGTGTTTTTGATGTTTTTCAACTTTAGCATTCCTTTCAACCAATACAAATGCATTCACTGGGAAATGTCATTTTAACATTTAACAACTTTAGATGGTCATGTGGTGTGTGACACATCATCAGACACATCTTGTTTCATTTGTGAAGGAGGGACTCTTAAAGTCACAAAGCCTATGTTAATAAGGGCATCAGGCGGCATTAATATTCTTAAAGGGCCATTATTAAACAGTGGGTCTCCTATACTGTTATTGCCTATGCAGTGAGTGGCTGAGCTGCCAAAAATTAGGACGCACCCCAATACCCCTTTCCCAAGACATACAGGAGGGCCTCCTGAAAAAAATATTATCTTTATAAGAAAGTGGGTCTCCCATAGTGTTTGCCTATCCATTGAATGCAACAAAGTTTCACACACCTCAATAACCCTTGGAACAGACGTCCTGGATGGCCGCATGAAACTAAAGTTCCCATTATTTTTCATTCGGTACTGCCATAATGCTAGCCTTTGCATTTAATGCAAGGCCTGCCCTGCACCAAAGTTACATGCACCCCAACAACCAATTGAACAGACGTCCTGGATGGCCACATGAAACCAAAGTTCCCATTATTAGGAAGTTGGTACTTCCATACTGTTTGACTATGCAGTGAATTGCAGTATTAAGCCTGAAGAACCTGCATTTTTGAATTTGCAGTGGTGAGCCTGAAGAACCTGGAGTGGAGAATTGCAGTGTTGAGGCTGAGGAATCTGTAGTGGAGAATTGCAGTGTTGAGGCTAAAAAACACCTGGCAGAGTGGAGAATTACAGTGTTGAGGCTGAAGAACCTGGATTGGTGAATTGCAGTGTTGAGGCTGAAGAACCTATTGTGGAGAACTGCAGTGTTGAGGCTAAAAAGCACCTGGCAGTGGAAAATTGCAGTGTTGAGGCTGAAGAACCTATAGTAGAGAATTGCAGTGTTGAGGATAAAAAATACCTGGCAGTGGAGAATTGCAGTGTTGAGTCTAAAGAATACCTAGCATTGGAAAATTGCAGTGTTGAGGATGAAGAACCAAAAGTGGAGAATTGCATTGTTGAAGCAGCTGACAATTCCCTACAGTTCCCATTATTAGGAACTGGGACTCCCATACTGTTTGGCTATGCAGTGAATGCAAGGCCTGCCCTTCCCCAAAGTTACACGCACCCCAATAACCCTTGGAACAGACGTCTTGGATAGCCACATGAAACCAAGTTCACATTATTCATTTGGTACTCTCATACTGTTTGCTTATGCATTGAATGCAAGGCCTGCTCTGCACCAAATTCACACACATCCCAATAAACCTTTGAACCCACGTACTGGATGGCCACAGGAAAACCAAGTTCACATTATTCGTTTGGTACTGCCATACTCTTTGCTTATGCATTAATATAAGGCCTGCTCTAAATTCACAAGCACCCCAATAAGCCTTTGAACCCATGTACTGGATGGCCACAGGAAAACCAAGATCACTTTTTTCATTTGGTACTGCCATACTGTTAGCCCATGCATTGAATGCAAGACCTGACCTTCCTCATGTTACGGATCTGCAGCTTAGGACTAGAGTAGAAGAGGGGGAACAGCTGACCCTGTACTAGGACTAGGCTGAAACCTTACGATGGAGTGGGAGACCTATTCCTTGTGAATAGACCCACCAACGTTTCCTAGGCTAAACTCAAATGAAGGCCTACAGGTAGAGGGGAACGGTGTCCCTGAACGATCTAGGGACTGGGAACAAAAACAGGTAACCTCCTAGTAGGAAAATAGAGGAAGCTGCAGAAACGAATGGAAAACTAAAAACAAAACTGGCAGAACTAGAGATCTCAGAACTGCACAATATCAAGCACAGAAAGCTAACAAGGCACCAAGCCAGTACACTAGCGGATTAACACTGTTGTCCAGCAAGGACTGGGAGGCAGGTGCTGGGTAATAAAGGGTGATGCAATCACCTGACCTAGGACAAACCCAGCACCAGAGGAAAAAGACCAGCAGCCTGAAAACCACAACAAGATGGCATATAGTCAAAACAAAAAATATTCTAACACCTCAAAGTTACACACACCCCAATAACCCTTGGAACAGATGTCCTGGATGGCCACATGAAACCAAAGTTCCCATTATTACTATTTTTTTAAGTCAAGTCACATAAAGATTGCCCACGAAGTGAATTCAAGGCCTGCCACAAATTTGCACGCATTCCAATCACCCAAGGAAGAAATGTGGAGGATGGCCTCCGAAAAATGTTTTTCCAGTTTAAAGGAGCGGGTCTCCTCTACTTGTAATGCCAATACACTAAGTTTATAAGCTGACAAACATTTTACCCTGGGGGGTACGCATCAACATACTGTGTCAACATTTATTTTAAGGGCATCATTAACACCCTTGCCAACAGTAACGTGGCTGTTGCATCACGGAACACATTCACCCTAGTGATCTAGTGGTGGTGGATGATGAGGATGAGGAGAAGGAGGAGGATAACAGCAAATAGCCAAAATCAGGAAGCACCAACTGTGGGTGTGAAGAGGTGCATGGGAATATACTTCCTAAAAAAAGACTCTGGATTTGAGGTTAGGTTTCACTGCTATAATGCGGTAGTGTACAAAAGTCTGGCCCAATCCAGTCCTTGTTCATTTTTAGAAGAGTCAGCCTGCCGGCATTTTCAGTTGTCAGATGGATGCGCTTATTAGTTATAATTCCACCAGCGGCACTAAAAACTCTCTGACAAAACACTAGCGGCAGGGCAAGCCAGGACCTCAAAAGTGTAGAGATCCAGTTCATGCCACGTATCCAGCTTTGAGACCCAATAATTAAAAGGCACAGAGGAATCACGGGGACATTGGTATGGTCAGCAAGGTACTCCCTCAGCATCCTCCCAAACATTGCACTCCTTGTGACCCAGGCGTTGGGAGGGTCTGAGCAAACTCTCCCAGATCTTTGCCAGTGTTCCCCTGCCTCTGCTAGATTGGAGTTGTGTCTCTCTTGCCTGTACTCCTTGGTTGTCCAACGAATTGTGACGTCTGCTGCGTTTTCAGATGGGAAGTTTTTTTTTATAATTCCGCAACAAAAGCCCTCTGCTATTGCACCATTTTAGTACACCTGTCTGCCTCTGGAAGAAGAGATTGAAAGTTCTCCTTGTAGTGTGTGTCTCAAAGTGTCACCAACCAGTAAGGAGAGTCACCGAAAATTTTGATAATGCAAGAGTCAGGGGAAAGGCAGCGCAACATAAAGTCAGCCATGCGTGTCAGACTGCTAACAGGCAAGACTTCCGTGTCCTCACCAACAGGACGACTGACCATGCTGTCCTCTTTCTCCCTGTCCTCAGGCCATCCACGCTGAACAGATGGTATGACAGTTGTGCTCGTAGTAACATCTATAGCGCATAAAAGTAGCTCCTGTTCTTCCTCATTATCTACCAATCCACGTTGGGACGACATAAGGCTCGGCTGTGTGTAATCACCCTGTATGGTTCCTTGCTCCATATCCTCGTGTTCCGTCTGCAATGCATCCTATTTCATTGTGAGAAGAGAGCTTTTTAGAATGCAGAGAACCGAGATGGTGACGCTAATTATGGCATCATCGCCCCTCACCATCTTGGTGGAGTCCTAAAAGTTTTGTAGGGTGGTACATATGTCTGACATCCATGTCCAGTCCTGAGGTCTTATGTGTGGAGTCTGAACTGAATTACAATGACCTTGTTGATGATGGTAGTCAACAACTGCCCTCTTCTGCTCACAAATTCTTTCCATTATATGCAGTGTAGAATTCGAACACGTGGGGACATCACACACCCGTCAGTGAGGCAGAAACTGCAAACGCTGCTGAAGCATGGCAAGGGAGGCTGAAGCTGTAGCTGACTTTCTAAAATGGGCAGACAGGCGGCGTACTTTCACAAGCAGATCCGGCAGCTCCAGATAGCTTTTGAGAAACTGTTGAATCATGAGCTTAAGCACATGGACCAGGCATGGTACGTGTGTGAGCTCACCTCGCCTCAGAGCCGCCACCAGGTTCCGGCCATTGTCACACACGACCATGCCTCACTGAAGGTTCAACAGTGTCAGCCACAAATCTGACTGCTCTTTCAGAGCTGTGCACAACTCTTCAGCCTTGTGCGGTTTGTCACCTAAGCATATTAGCTTCAGCACAGCCTGTTGCTGCTTGGCTGAGGCAGTGCTGCAGTGCTTCCATCTTGGACTGATGTGCTCATTTCGGAGATGGAGGCTGAAGAGAATGAGGAGAAGGAGGTGCCAGAGCTGTAGACTGTGGGGACAACCTTGATTAACGTAGGGCCCGCAATCCTCGGAGTCGGGAGGACGTGTTCCATCCCAAGGTCTGACTGGGTTCTGGCTTCCACTATGTTAACCCAGTGTGCCGTCAGAGAGATGTACCGTCCCTGCGATGTACCGTCCCTACCCACAAGCACTTGTCCATGTGTCTGTGGTTAGGTGGACTTTCCTAGTAGCAGCATTGTTGAGGGCACGGGTAATGTTGTGGGAAATGTGCTTGTGTAATGCCGGGATGGCTCACTGGGAGAAATAGTGGCAGCTGGGGACTGAGTACCTTTGGATGGCCGCCTCCATCAGGTTGCAGAAAGCTTCCATCTCCACGAGCTTAAAAGGTAACATTTCGAGCGCAATCAGATGAGAAATGTGTGAATTTAGTACTATGGCCTGTTGGGCATTGGCTGCGTATTTCCGCTTGCGTTCCAATAATTGGGGTATGGGCAACTGAAGGCTGTGCTGGGACAAGGATGTGGACATGCCTGATGATGGTGCTAGATGACTGTGGGAAATGACAGGTGCAGGGCAGGAGGCTGCTTCACATGCACCGTGGACAGGGGATTGGCTTGCACACACAACATTGGAAGAAGCAGTGGTGTCACCCACAAACGCTGTTCCTGGGGCCTGGGGTTCGGCCCACAAAGTCGGGTGCTTTGCTGCCATGTGCCTGATCATACTGGTGATGGCCAGGCTGGTAGTCTTGCTACCCCCACTGATGCGGGCATGGCAGATGGTGTAAGTGGCCTGTTTGGGGTTATTGGCAGAGTCTTTAAAAAACAACCAGACTCAGGAAGTCCTAACAGTTGGACTGGCAACTTCCGTCATGTTAGTGTTACGAGGAACGGTTGCCCGCCTTCTGTCTGCGGCCACCACACAGCTTCTTCCTGCCTGTTGGAGTGCTACGCCTCCTTCCCCATGTGTGCTGCTGTCCTTGCTTTTCATGTCCTCCTGCCAGGTTGGGTCAGTTACTATATCATCCACCACCTCGTCTTCCACATCCGCACCTTGGTCCTCCTCCTGACTTTCTGGCAATTGTGTCTCATCATTGTCCACCTCTTGTGACACTTTCCCACCATCGCCTTTGTGTGACCGTGGCTGCTCAATTATTTGGGCATCGGTACATTTGATCTCATCTTGCCTCGCTTCAAGTTTACCGGGTGATAGGCCTGAATCTATAAATGGAAAAGTGAACAGCTAGCTCTTCGTAGTGTCCAAGTGTGGGATCAGTTGTCTCCGGGCACTCGGCATGGTGTGCGGAAGGATCAGTGTGAGTAATATGCGGTCCAGACTCATGGCTACTCAGACTTGACCATTTGGAGGACGTGGTGGTGGCAAAGTGACTGAAAGCATTATCCGCTATCCAACCAACAACCTTTTGACACTGCTCTGGGTTCATTAGTGGTATGCTGCGGACCCCTAGTAATTGGGACAGGAAGGTCGAGCGAGAAGATGTGGGTGTTTGTTGTGGCCCAATTTCAGCTTGCACACGGCCTCGTCTTCTGCATGGACCATCAGCATCACATCCACTTCCCTGTCCCTTGCCACGCTCCTAGCCCATTTTAAATGGACTACAATATTTTCCACGTTCAGTACAAATGGTTGAATTTGGAGCAAACTTACCGTATATGTGATCAGTGTGTGTAAAAACCACAGTTTAAAATATCTGGACTGTGGGTAACAATTCTTTTTTTTGGCAATTGTTGTTAATGACTAGGGTAAGACACAGCAAAATAGTTGAATGGAGCCCTCAAATGCCACAATTTTAGCCACTGATACCTGGGGCTAGGTATATATGTAATAGGCAGCAGCAGACAGTAATGGAATGGACCCTCTTGATGTATGCAATGATGTCTATATACCCACATACAGTGCCTGCATGCCTAGCACTGATATATATAGAGCCACATACACTCCCCTGCCTACCTAGCACTGCAATCTACAGTACAGACCAAAAGTTTGGACACACCTTCTCATTTAAAGATTTTTCTGTATTTTCATGACTATGAAAATTGTAAATTCACACTGAAGGCATCAAAACTATGAATTAACACATGTGGAATTATATACTTAACAAAAAAGTGTGAAACAACTGAAAATATGTCTTATATTCTAGGTTCTTCAAAGTAGCCACCTTTTGCTTTGATGACTACTTTGCACACTCTTGGCGTTCTCTTGATGAGCTTCAAGAGGTAGTCACTGGAAATGGTTTTCACTACACAGGTGTGCCCCGTCAGGTTTAATAAGTGGGATTTCTTACCTTATAAATATAGTTGGGACCATCAGTTGTGTTGAGCAGAAGTCTGGTGGATACACAGCTGATAGTCCTACTGAATAGACTGTTAGAATTTGTATCATGGCAAGAAAAAAGCAGCTAAGTAAAGAAAAATGAGTGGCCATCATTACTTTAAGAAATGAAGGTCAGTCAGTCCGAAAAATTGGGAAAACTTTGAAAGTGTCCCCAAGTGCAGTTGCAAAAACCATCAAGCGCTACAAAGAAACTGGCTCACATGAGGACCGCCCCAGGAAAGGAAGACCAAGAGTCACCTCTGCTTCTGAGGATAAGATTATCCGAGCCACCAGCCTCAGAAATCGCAGGTTAACAGCAGCTCAGATTAGAGACCAGGTCAATGCCACACAGAGTTCTAGCAGCAGACACATCTCTACAACAACTCTTAAGAGGAGACTTTGTGCATCAGGCCTTCATGGTAAAATAGCTGCTAGCAAACCACTCCTAGGGATAGGCAACAAGCAGAAGAGACTTGTTTGGGCTAAAGAACACAAGGAATGGACATTAGACCAGTGGAAATCTGTGCTTTGGTCTGATGAGTCCAAATTTGAGATCTTTGGTTCCAACCACCGTGTCTTTGTGCGACGCAGAAAAGGTGAACTGATGGACTCTACATGCCTGGTTTCCACTGTGAAGCATGGAGGAGGAGGTGTGGGGGTGCTTTGCTGGTGACACTGTTGGGGATTTATTCAAAATTTAAGGCATACTGAACCAGCATAGCTACCACAGTATCTTGCAGCAGCATGCTATCCAATCCGGTTTGCGTTTAGTTGGACCATCATTTATTTTTCAACAGGACAATGACCCCAAACACACCTCCAGGCTGTGTAAGGGCTATTTGACCAAGAAGGAGAGTGATGGGGTGCTACGCCAGATGACCTGGCCTCCAAGGTCGCCAGACCTGAACCCAATCGAGATGGTTTGGGGTGAGCTGGACCTCAGAGTGAAGGAAAAAGGGCCAACGAGTGCTAAACATCTCTGGGAACTCCTTCAAGAAGGTTGGAAGACAATTTCCGGTGACTACCTCTTGAAGCTCATCGGGAGAATGCCAAGAGTGTGCAAAGCAGTCATCAAAGCAAAAGGTGGCTACTTTGAAGAGCCTAGAACATAAGACATATTTTCAGTTGTTTCACACTTTTTTGTTAAGTATATAATTCCACATGTGTTAATTCATAGTTTTGATGCCTTCAGTGTGAATTTACATTTTTCATATTCATGAAAATGCAGAAAAATCTTTAAATGAGAAGGTGTGTCCAAACTTTTGGTCTGTACTGTATATGGAGCGCCCTCAGACACAGGGCCACAGGTTCTCAGTACCGGTCCTCTCTGTCTCAGTTCTGGGGTTGTCACGGTGGCTGGACCCGGTCCGTGACCCTGCTAAGGGGCGTCCAATAAAAGGAGTGATGGTAGTTTGTCAAGGGTTCGTGACGCCACCTGTGGTGTTCGGTCTGGGTGACCGACGCTGCTTAGGGGTCCGCTGGGGTGATGGAATGGCAGCTAGATGGAATACCTTCCCACAGGTGAAGTATATCCCCAGGGCTTCCCAGTAGTGTAGGTGGCGATGGTGTGAGGTGCAGTTAATAATGAGGACACAGGGTTGCAGTCTCTTTACCTCTTACTGAAGACTTCAGGACCCTCAATCCAGAACACAGTTAACAGGGCTGTCTGAGACCGGCCGGTCCGAAGGCACATCCAGAGTTCCCTTTGCAGGTGGAAATCAGTGTCTACCACTAGCGCCTGTGTGTTGTAGTTCTTCCCTGCTGAGCATTCGGGATATGTTGTGATAGGCAATTCAGTATCACAATGGACATAGTGGTCAGAGCACATACAGTGATCTGACAATAACCCAAAATAATAGAACGAGCTCTGAGACGTGGGAACTCTGCAGACCGCAATCCCTAATCCTCTCCAAACAACACTAGAGGCAGCCGTGGATTGCGCCTAACTCTGCCTATGCAACTCGGCACAGCCTGAGAAACTAACTAGCCTGAAGATAGAAAATAAGCCTACCTTGCCTCAGAGAAATACCCCAAAGGAAAAGGCAGCCCCCCACATATAATGACTGTGAGTTAAGATGAAAAGACAAACGTAGGGATGAAATAGATTCAGCAAAGTGAGGCCCGACTTTCTTAACAGAGCGAGGATAGGAAAGATAACTTTGCGGTCTACACAAAACCCTAAAGAAAACCACGCAAAGGGGGCAAAATGACCCTCCGTACCGAACTAACGGCACGGAGGTACACCCTTTGCGTCCCAGAGCTTCCAGCAAAACAATAGACAAGCTGGACAGAAAAAATAGCAAACAAATAGCAAAGAAGAACTTAGCTATGCAGAGCAGCAGGCCACAGGAATGATCCAGGGAAAAACAAGTCCAACACTGGAACATTGACAGGAAGCATGGATCAAAGCATTAGGTGGAGTTAAGTAGAGAAGCACCTAACGACCTCACCAGATCACCTGAGGGAGGAAACTCAGAAGCCGCAGTACCACTTTCCTCCACAAACGGAAGCTCCCAGAGAGAATCAGCCGAAGTACCACTTGTGACCACAGGAGGGAGCTCTGCCACAGAATTCACAACAGGGATAGTCCTCACAACTTCTTTTCTCGTTCTTTCTCTTTCTCTCTCTCTCTTCGTCCCCCAAGTTTATCTGGATAGGACGCACCCGTTTGATGGGAAGGCTCGGAGCTATTCTGGGACCCTAGAGACGCCCCTCTCCACGCTTGCCCCCTATGTCTGCTTAGGTGATGTATGGTAGACAGCCAACCTATAATTTACTGTCCTGCGGTATTTGAAGTAAGGCATAGAGTCAGTTACTTCCTCTGTGTTCCGGTCACCGGCTACGTGCCTCAGTAGGAAGTTGCCGTTCTCGAGGCACGACTCCTACTGGCTCTCCTTTGCGCTTAACCTCGTTTCTCACTTTCCACAATATCCTTCTCTTCTTGTCCTTTCTTAGGATACTGCCGCAAGGTAGTGCAGGTGCGGTTCCGTTGCTTTCTATTCGTTCTGCTTGGCCCCTGTCAGGAACCGACCCCTGACAGGTCCTCCCTAGATCTCTCCCAGGCTGCGTTCTGATCTAACTTCCTATCCAACCCCTAGTTTTACCAGTGTGAGGAGTGGCCTAATACATAGTGCCTTTTGCTCCCCCTAGTGGCCGGAGTGTGAAGTGTAATGTGTGCTGTGATACCTGGTTAGGTGAACTCCTCTAGTGCAATCAGACATAACATCACTCCCCTTAGCGGCAGAGCGACATTACTGCAACGACCAGGACTCTGGGGCGCTGCATGTATACTCCGTAATTAGCACTTAGAAGGACTGTTGGTTTAGCTGGATTTCTGTACAATTTGCTGGTATACCCACACTAACTGACAAACCTCCAAATCTGACCCTATCTCGGCAGCAACTCTTCTACACTGTCTGAATCAGGAGCTGAATGCGACAAGCAGGGCGGCGCCAGGTCTCTTATATACCTGATGATGCTATGCGGCCAGCCAATCACTGTAATGCCACAACCAAAATGGCTACGGCATTACAGTGTGTGGCAGACAATCCCTGCATGTTAATTGGCTCTCTAAAGAGTGCCAAACATGCAGGGCGGGGACCCGAGATCCCACCGAGCAAACCCGGAAATGCTCGGTGCTCGCCGAGTACCACAAGTACAGCAATGCTCGGTCAACTAACGAGCATTATCGAGTATGTTCGCTCATCATTAGTCACTATATATATCGTGCAGCAGCTTCAGCAGGTGTCAGAGTTCTGGGTCTCAGTTCATGTGTAAGCTCAACTGGAACTCAAGATATCTCTCCTTGACAGGTTCTCTGGAGGGAGAGATACATTTTTGTTTTTTCAGGAGGCCTGTAAGTTATGTTTCAGACTCCGCCCTCATTCTTCGGGCAGTGAGGAACAGCATGTGGAGATTATAGTCTCCCTTCTCAAGGGTGATCTCCAATCCTGGGCCTTCTCCCTGATGACTGATTCACCATCTTTACGGTCAGTGGAAGAGTTTTTTGCGGCATTAGCGCTGGTGTATGGGAATCCTGATGGCGTCTCCCTGGCTGAGTCTAGACTTTGTAAGATCAAGCAAGGGGGCTGGCAGGCTGAGGAGTACCGCTCAGAGTTTAGGAGGTGGGTCACTGACATCATTTTTGTCAGGGTCTGTCACCTAGGCTGCAGGATACTCTGGTGCAGTATGCCAGTCCTGGGTCATTGGAGGCCTCCATGGCTCTTGCTATCCTGGTGGATAGACGCCTCAGGGAGAGAAATACACTGAATCTGTCCCCTGTTGTTCTTTCTGGGGAGGACAGACTGGTGCAGACGGACGAACCTATCAAGGTGGGAGGAGTCTCTTCACAAACTGGGTTGCCTGCTGTTCTCCGTGGTATGGGGGCATGTTTCTACTGTGGACTTACGGGTCATTACATCAATGTCTTCCCAGCTCACGCTAAAGTATGTTCACCATGTCAAAACTCGCGTCACCCTGTCGTGTGGAGGGAGGCGACCAGAGTGTGTATATTTCATCCATCTTTATGTTTGTGTGCCATTCCTGCTGAAGTGGTGGTTGGCGGTTTTACGGAGACAGTTCCGGTGGTTGTGGATAATGGAGTGAGAGTCAATTTGGTGGATTCTCGCTTTGTCCAGACACATGGTCTGATGGGTAGGATGCTGGTGAGACCCCTAATTGTTCAGGTAATTGACTCTTTCCCACTCAGCCAGGGGAGAGTGACCCAAGTCGTAGATGATATTAACCTGAGTATAAGGACTCGCCACAAAGAGTCCCTGTTGTGCTACAACTTGAAGGGTATGCCAATTCCCATCGTCTTAGACCTCCCTTGGTTGAAGAAACACAACCCAGTCATAAATTGGTGGTCCAGGGAAGTAGTCAGCTGGGATCAGTTGTGGAAGGATGGCTGCCTGGGAGCTGCAATCTCTGCCATCCTTCTTAAACCTACTCCTTCTCTGGTGGAGGCAACAGAGGTGCTGCCAGGGAGTATGGGCAAGACTTAACCCTAACCACATGTAAACTCGGAGTCATCTCAAGGGAGGGGTCAGGGGAGTGTGGTGGTTCCCTCTGTATGTACTGAGGGTAAGAGTTTGGTGACACAGGGGGACGCTTCTGCTGTCAGTTCCTCAAAGAGTTCACCATTCTGTGACAGGCATGCGTGGAACTAAACGTTCAGGGCCGTGCCTGTGTGTGAATGAATACATGTGGGTGTGCACCAAAAACATAAGGTGGAAGTATGCTTCTGGGATCAGCGCACCCCTTAAAAAAAGTAGCAAAGGAAATGTAGTGTCCTGTTCTGAGTCCTCACACGCATCATCCTCATCTTCATCACAGTCAGATATTGAAGGTCGATCATGTTTTCCTCTTTAAGGAGTAGGTAATTTGGTAAAATCAATCAGAAGCACAATAGGTTGTGAAGAAACAAGAGATGATCAGACCACGCAAGACATAATGTTCGCGGGGTTAGCGGAGAGAAAAAGGAGAGCTTTCCCAGTAACCTCAGCTGTTAAGGCATTAATAAAGAGAGAATGGGAAAAGTAGGACCAGAGAAGTTTTCTCCCATCAGCCTCCAAGAGAAAATACCCTTTTAGTGATGATGAACTAATAACCTGGACTAAAATCCCTAAAGTGGACGCAGCGGTCGCTTCCGCTTCAAAACAATCCACCTTACCGGTTGAGGATGCAGGCCTACTTTCTGATCCTCCTGACCAGCTTCTACAGGTATATTTAAGCCGGCAATTGCCAGTATATGCACCGCTAGATCCATGCTCATCTGGATTGATCAATTAGATCAACAAATTGAGCAAAGGATCTCTAGACAAAAATTGCGGGATGCTATACCATTAATTAGAGGGGCAGCAGCTTTTATGGCTGACGCATCAGCTGATACACTACGCCTCGCAGCAAGATCAGCGGGTCTAGTGAATAATGCTAGACGAGCTTTATAGATGAAGAGTTGGAAAGGGGACACGCAGTCGAAAACAAAGATCTGCGCTATCCCATGTGAGGGTGAGTTTCTCTTTGGGAAAGCCCTAGATGATAGTCCCAAAAAGGCAAAAGAAAGGAAAAAAGCGTTCCCTGATCCCTCAATTCCTTTCTATAGGAAGACTTTCAGAAGGAGACCATTTGGAAAAAGGAGACAGAGTGAAAAACCAACGCGGTGGGCCACACAAGAAGAAAAGCAGGGGGGTACTATGTTTAAGGGACCCACCTTCCGCAGAGATAATAAATATTGAAACACCGGTCGCCCCAGTAGGTGGAAGACTAAAATTATTCTTCCCACAATGGGAAAAAATAACATCAAGTTCGTGGACTTTGAATATCATCAAAGAAGGAATTAAAATAGAATTTCTCCAAATTCCCCATGACTCATTATAAAAAACCTCAGCTCACCGATACAACAAAGAGCCCTTGAACTTGAAATTCAAAGCCTAGTAGATAAAAAAGTCTTAGTTAAAGTTCCAAAGGAGCCCGATGGTTCATTTAGAGCAATTATAAACCTAAAAAACTTAATACATTTATTCGAAACCATAAATTTAAAATGGAATCCATTAGATCCACCATTAAGCTCCTTTTTCCAAACTGTAAGATGGGGGGTATTGATTTAAAAGATGCATATTACCATCTTCCTATCCATAACCGATACCAAAGATACTTCAGGGTCGCAGTAACACTCGAGGGGGAAATCATCATTTCCAGTACACGGCCATGCCCTTTGGCCTATCTACGGCACCAAGGATCTTCACCAAAGTGATGTTAGAGGTGATGGCCTACCTTCGTCAAAAAGACACCTTAATCATCCCCTACTTGGATGACTTTTTAGTTGATGGAAATTCAACTGTTCAGTGTGCTAAACGATTAGCTTACACTGTTTCATCTTTACAGGTTCTGGGCTGGATCATCAACTTCAAAAAATCCAGACTTATCCCACTTTCCCTCCAGACGTTTTTAGGGTTTCATCTAGATTCTACAAAACAAAGATGTCTACTCCCTCAGGTAAAAATATCGCTAATAAGAAATAAAGTAACTGCTGCGATTAAAAAACCTTGAATGTCTCTAAGAGAGGAAATGTCCTTGTTAGGATCCCTTTCTTCCTGTACCCCAGCTGTCCAGTGGGCACAATACCATACCCGGACACTGCAAAATCAAATTCTAAGGGAGGAGAAACAACTTCTGGGTCACCTCAAAACAAAGATAAACTTATCCCAGGAAGTCCTGGCTTCTTTAATATGGTGGTTAGATAGTAAACATTTGGCGGGGGGATGTCCCTTGGGTAATAACACCATCCCATACTTTAACTACTGATGCTAGTCCCCACGGATGGGGCGCACATATAGGACATGGTTTCTGCCAGGGGATATGGAACAAAGAGGAAATCCAATATTCATCTAACCTAAAAGAACTAAATGCAGTAAACTATGCATTACGTCAATTTCTTCCACAGCTTCGAGGAAAATACGTCAGAGCTTTTTCAGACAATACTACGACAGTAGCATACCTAAACAAACAAGGGTACTCGATCAGACACTCTAATGTCTTCTGCAGAAATGATCTTGAACTTGGCCAAAAAATATCTGCTGTCTCTCTCTGCCCTTCACATCAAGGGAGAGAACAATCAAGAGGCGGACTTCCTAAGTCGACACACTCATCACTATGGGGACATCCTCAGATAGACCTGTTTGCCACAAGACAGAACAGACAAGTACAGAAGTTTGCATCTCGATCCCGTGCGGATCACCCGGACATTCTAGACACTCTTCAGATACCTTGGCAATTCAATCTAGCATATGCCTTCCCTCCGATAATTCTACTTCCTCAAGTCATACGGAAAATCAGAGAAGAGCAGGCCAGGATAATATTAATAGCACAATTTTGGCCCAAGAGACCGTGGTTCTCATGACTACAAACAATGTCAGTGACAGATCCATGGGTCCTTCCCTCAATCCCTGACCTACTCTCTCAGGAACCTTTCTTTCACCCCCAAGTGGACAACCTCCACTTGACGGCCTGGAATTTGAAAGGTAGATGCTAAACCCTAGGGGTTTCTCAAAGGGCCTAATCGATACACTCCTATACAGCAGAAAACAGTCTACTACAAAGATTTATACTAAAATATGGAAAAAATTTCTGCAATTCCATACTAATTCCGACTCCTCGGAAATCCCAATAGGACCTCTCTTAGAATTCTTACAAAAGGGAAAAGAGTTAGGTCTTTCTGTAAATACACTAAAGGTTCACGTGTCTGCTCTAGGCGCTCTCTATGGCCTTAATGTGGCAGGAAATAAATGGGTGTCCCGTTTCATCATGGCCTGTGAACAAGTTAGTCCTGTCCACATACCTAGAATATCCCCCTGGGATCTAAACCTAGTCCTAGACTCTTTAACAGAACCTCCATTTGAGCCCATAGATACAGCATCCCTAAAACACCTGAACTAAAAACGGCCCATTTAGTAGCACTAACATCGGCTAGGAGAGTCAGCGACATTCAGGCCCTATCAATAGATCCACCCTTGCTTCTGACATTTCAGGTTAGGTTAGTTTTAAAACCAGACTCCTTATACCTCCCTAAGGTAGCGGGAAAATTCCATAGGTCCCAAGAAATACATCTCCCTACTTTCTTTAAAGACCCCTCCACTCCTGAAGAGAAAAGTTTCACACTTTAGACGTCAGGAGAGTAGTTTTACAGTATATTGAAAGAACTAGAAGTTGGGGGCAGTGTAGGGCTCTGTTCTTATCCTTCCAGGGCAAAAAGAAGGGATATGGAGTCACGAGGGGCACCTTGTCCCGATGGATTAGAGACGCTATCCGGCTGGCCTACTCTGTGAAAAATAAGGAACCTCCGGAGGGCATTAAAGCACATTCCACCAGAGCTATGGCATCTTCCTGGGCCGAAAGGGGAAACCTTCCAATTGAGGACATATGTAAGGCGGCAACATGGTTGTCTTCTTCTACCTTCTATAACCACTATAGGCTTGATCTTTCATCAACTTCTGACCTAAACTTTGGCAGGACTGTTATGATCTGGTGATTAAGGAGCGACATGCGTCTAGCTATGAGCAGGTGGCAACTATACTGACCGCAGTCCCTAAGCTCAACGCAACACTAGAAGCAGCCGTGGAATGCTCTTAACTCGGCCTAGGCATCTCGTCACAGCCTAAGAGCTAACTACCCCTAAAGATAGAAGAAAACACTTAGTGGGAAACATGTCAGTCTCCAACAACATATCACTAATTAAAATAACAGTAGTATATGACTGACTAGGACCTCCTGGACAAACTGCATATTCATAACGAACGCACAAACCAAAGAAACGCAGTCAAAAGTCCAAATAAATATAAATATACAAACTTTATTAAATACTACATAATAGGTGTACAGTAAAAGTGGGACAACCACCCGTGCAAACAACAGCACATACAGATGGACAGGAACTAATGCACATTAACCCATATCATCCGTATCATCACCATATATATGCAGAGTATGTATAAGACACTGATAAATATGTCATAGCAAACAATTGCAATATCCAAGTATATACATACCAGCAGTTTAAGAGTGGGTGTGTATGTGCATCCAGGACCCGTCCCCCCCAACGCGCGTTTCGGCAAGGTGCCTTTCTCAGGGGGTAACTGGTGTGTAAATAAGGTTAAAATATATACTCACGAACCCGGAAGTATAGCGGTACCCATGATTACCGGCAGCTGTCCCGCACGGCCGCATAACCCGGAAACACAGGGGCCCCATGTGATCACAGGGCAGCGGCACCGCGGTGACAGGAGCCGGAGATGACGTGTATGTTGCTGGAATAGATAAACCGAGCCGCCGTCTAAGTATAGAAAAAGGCGGACATGCGCAAATGCAACCACAGGGACAAAGAGCTAGAAGTACCAATGCGCATGCGCAAAGAGCCCACCGCGGCCATATTATTGGAGACCAACAGCCGCCACTACAAGAAACCCATAGCAGCCATCTTAATGAGGATGAAAACAAGGTGTTGTATGTTAATGATGTAAACACAAAGACCACCTAAAGCAGACACCTCCAGCAAAATAGCGGACTATCCTTAAAATGTCCATATAATTTCAAGGATATATCACCCATAATAACAAACAAATAAGAAGAGGGGACAAAAAAGAGAAAATAAAAATGAAAAAAAAAAAATATAAAAATGTCTATATTGATGGAGTGTCCCAAATGATAACACATGTATATGCATACACACATGGCACATGCATATACACATGTCCCTCCAACTCGCCCATGTGCAAATGCAAGGAGCACATACGTGCGAGTAACATACCAAACATATCATCTAAGAAGTATACTTGATGGAACAAAATAACAATGTAATAGTATAACAGTCTAGCATATGCTGCAAATACACACACATATGTCCGCCCCACACATATAGCCAACATATCACACGGGACAGAACACCACATGTATATTGAAAGGGCAATTCATCATCTTCCTGTATGTCGTACTAGAGACGTCTAACATATCCTCTCCAAAGGCTCTCAATGGGAATCCACAAGGCGTTTTCGGTTTTACTTATTCAACCACAGAGGTCATCAAATATTATGTGTCATGGTCCGTAACACTATAAAGAGAAATAAAAACAATTAAAATCAAAATAAAAACACACATATGCGGATGATGTGCACAAGGAGGAGAGAAACAGCAGGCGGCGGACTACAGAAACGGGGCAAAAGACAGGTTCTCATTAAGTCCATCAGGATGGACAGTTTGGAGACGCCATATCCATTGGGTCTCCAATTTCGCTAGCCTTTTGGACAATTGTCCACCCCTGATATTAATTTTTAAGGCTTCAATGCCTCTCACTCTTAATAGTGTCGCATTACATTCATGATGTTCCCAAAAATGTCTTGGTATAGTTTTCAATGTAGATCCATCCGTGTGGCCAGAGGCCGCCTGTATCCCCAGTACATGCTCTCTAATGCGGACTTTAAGTTGGCGGGTGGTAAGGCCAACATATATTAGCCCGCAGGGGCATGTAGCGTAATAGACAACATACCTTGTCGTACAAGTGATATGCTGTCTAATTTGAAAGGATTTGGTGCCCTTCGAGTTAAGGAAAGAGACACTCCTTTCTACGTTGGGGCAGGCGACACAATGGCCACACGGACTACAACCAAGTTTGGGTGGAAAATTGTCCAAAAACGTCCTGGTTTGCTGACCACTATAGTGGCTCTGAACTAAATGGTCCCTAAGGTTCCTCGCACGTCGGAATGTCAGAGAAGGCCGATCCGGGAGGAACTTCTTAATAGTGGAATCAACCATTAATATTGGCCAGGCTTTTTGTAATATCTGGTGTACCTGATGAGATTTGGTACTGTAGGTGGTAATAAACCTCAACTTATCACTGCCACCCATAGTCACTCGGTCTGAAGAACCATAAATTAAATTGTCACGTCTAGTATGTTTAGCCCTTAGATAGGCCCTTTTGATCGACCTACCGCTATAACCGCGCTCTCTGAAACGTCCCCTCAGTTCCTCCGCCCTCTTCTCAAAGTCACAGTCGGTGGAGCAGATGCGTCTAAGACGGAGAAACTGCCCCACCGGTATGGATCTAATCATATGGGCCGGATGCCCGGAGGAGGCGTGCAGAAGAGTGTTCGTGGATGTTTCTTTGCGGAAAATATCAGTATTTATTTCTCCCATAGGGCCCCTCTTAATAGTGACATCCAAAAAATCGACAGATACAGCATCGGCCATAAATGTGAGGTGAATATTCATGTCGTTGCTGTTCAGACGAGACATATATTGACCAAGGTCGACGGATGTGCCCTGCCAGATAAAGAAGATGTCATCAATATAACGTGTCCACAATGGGACACGATCTATTGATCCCTGTTCATCCGACAGGAGGAGGTCCCTCTCCCACAGCCCCAAAAAGAGACCGGCATAGGAGGGCGCAAAGGCCGCCCCCATGGCGGTCCCCTGGAGCTGAAGGTAGAAGGACCCCTTAAACACAAAAAAATTGTGGGTGAGGGTGAACTCTAGAAGCTCCAGCAGAAGCGCTCTCATACCCACAGATAATGATGAAGTATCAAGGAAAAATCTTACGGCATTAAGATAGTTTTCCTGCTTCTATCTTTAATCTATCTTGCCTCAGAGAAAATCTCCAAAGGATAGATTAGCCCCCCACAAATAATGACTGTGAGAGGAGAAGGAAATGACATACGTAGTATGAAACAAGATTTAGCACAGGAGGCCACTTCTAGCTAGATAGAAAATAGTACAGGACAGAATGCTGTGCGGTCAGTAATAAAAACTAGAAAAAGTCCAACGCAGAGAAATGCAAAAATCTCCACACCTGACTAAAGGTGTGGGGGGAAACTCTGCTGCCCAGAGCTTCCAGCTTAGCTGAATAGATCCATACTGAAAAGATGGACAAATGAACAAAAACAAAGAAAGTGCTGAACAACAAGTCCACAACAAAAGAACCACAAAAGGACAAGCAAGGACTTAGCTTAGATGAACTGGTCAGAGTGTCAGGAAAGTCCTAAGAGCAATGACTCCAGGCAGGAACAATTGACAACTGGCATTGAATAAGGGATAAGGCCAGACTAATAAAGCCGAGCCAGAAAGACGATCAGTGAAAACAGCTGCTGAAGCTAATCCAAGAAGCAGCCATACCACTCAAAACCACAGGAGGGAGCCAAAGAGCAGAACTCACAAAAATGCTACTTACAACCACCGGAGGGAGCCCAAGAGCGGAATTCACAACAGTACCCCCCCCCTTAAGGAGGGGTCACCGAACCCTCAACAGAGCCCCCAGGCCGATCAGGATGAGCCAAATGAAAAGCACAAACCAAATCGGCGGCATGAACATCGGAGGCAACAACCCAAGAATTATCCTCCTGGCCATAACCCTTCCACTTGACAAGATACTGAAGCTTCCGCCTCGAAAAACGAAAATCCAAAATTTTCTCAACCACATATTCCAACTCCCCCTCAACCAACACCGGGGCAGGAGGATTAACAGATGGAACAACGGGTACCACATATCTCCGCAACAAAGATCTATGGAAAACATTGTGGATGGCAAAAGAGGCTGGAAGGGCCAAACGAAAAGACACCAGATTGATAATCTCAGAAATCTTATAAGGACCAATAAACCGAGGCTTGAACTTAGGGGAAGAAACCTTCATAGGAACATGACGAGAGGACAACCAAACCAAATCCCCCACACGAAGCCGGGGACCAACACACCGACGGCGGTTAGCAAAACGTTGAGCCCTTTCCTGAGACAACGTCAAATTGTCCACCACATGAGTCTAAATCTGCTGCAGCCTGTCCATCACAGAATCAACACCAGGACAATCGGAAGGCTCAACCTGCCCTGAAGAAAAACGAGGATGGAAACCAAAATTACAAAAGAAATGCGAAACCAAAGTAGCCGAACTAGCCCTATTATTAAGGGCAAACTCGGCCAACGGCAAGAAAGTCACCCAATCATCCTGATCAGCAGACACAAAGCATCTCAAATAGGTTTCCAAGGTCTGATTAGTTCGCTCAGTTTGGCCATTGGTCTGAGGATGGAACGCCGACGAAAAAGACAAATCAATACCCATCCTAGCACAAAAGGCCCGCCAAAACCTGGAAACAAACTGGGAACCTCTGTCAGACTCAATATTCTGATGGAACCAAATCAGAGGAGGAAGGCAATTTAGGCAAAGGTACCAAATGGACCATTTTAGAGAACCGGTCACAAACCACCCAGATAACAGACATCCTCTGGGACACAGGAAGATCCGAAATAAAATCCATGGAAATATGCGTCCAAGGCCTCTCCGGGACGGGCAAAGGCAAAAGCAACCCACTAGCGCGGGAACAGCAAGGCTTGGCTCGGGTGCAAGTCCCACAGGACTGCACAAAAGCACGGACATCGCGCGATAAGGAAGGCCACCAAAAGGACCTAGCAACCAAATCTCTGGTACCAAAAATCCTAGGATGACCAGCCAACACTGAACAATGGACCTCAGAAATCACCTTACTCGTCCATCTATCAGGAACAAACAGCTTCCCCACAGGACAGCGGTCAGGCCTATAAGCCTGAAATTCCTGAAGCACCCGCCGCAAATCAGGGGAGATGGCAGAAAGAATCACCCCTTCCTTAAGAATGCCAACCGCCTCAAGGACTCCAGGAGAATCCGGCAAAAAACTCCTAGAGAGGGCATCTGCCTTAACATTCTTAGATCATGGAAGATACAAGACCACAAAATCAAAACGGGAGAAAAACAGGGACCACCGAGCCTGTCTAGGGTTCAGCCGCTTGGCCGACTCAAGGTAAATCAAATTCTTATGATCGGTCAAGACCACAATGCGGTGCTTGGCTCCCTCAAGCCAATGTCGCCACTCCTCAAATGCCCACTTCATAGCCAACAACTCCCGATTGCCGACATCATAATTGCGTTCCGCAGGCGAAAACTTTCGGGAAAAGAAGGCACATGGCTTCATCAAGGAACCATCAGAATTCCTCTGTGACAAAACGGCCCCTGCACCAATCTCAGAAGCGTCAACCTCAACCTGAAAAGGAAGAGAAACATCCGGTTGACGCAACACAGGGGCAGAAGTAAATCGGCGTTTAAGCTCCTGAAAGGCCTCAACAGCCTCAGAGGACCAATTCATTACATCAGCGCCTTTCTTCGTCAAATCGGTCAGGGATTTAACCACACTAGAGAAGTTGGCAATGAAACGGCGATAAAAATTAGCAAAGCCCAAAAATTTCTGAAGGCTCTTCACAGATGTGGGTTGAATCCAGTCATGAATGGCTTGGACCTTAACAGGATCCATTTCTATAGACGAAGGAGAAAAAATAAACCCCAAAAGAGAGACCTTCTGAACTCCAAATAGGCACTTAGACCCCTTCACAAATAGAGCATTATCACGAAGGATCTGGAATACCATCCTGACCTGCTTCACATAAGACTCCCAATCATCGGAAAAAATCAAAATATCATCCAAATACACAATCAAGAATTTGTCAAGATAATTGTGGAAAATATCATGCATGAAAGACTGGAACACAGATGGAGCATTAGAGAGCCCAAATGGCATCACAAGATATTCAAAATGGCCTTCGGGCGTATTAAATGCAGTCTTCCATTCGTCACCCTGTTTAATACGAACAAGATTATATGCCCCTCGAAGGTCAATCTTGGTAAACCAACTAGCCCCCTTAATCCTAGCAAACAAATCAGAGAGCAAAGGTAAAGGGTATTGGAATTTGACCATGATCTTATTAAGAAGGCGATAATCAATACAGGGTCTTAAGGAGCCATCCTTCTTGGCAATAAAAAAGAATCCGCTCCCAATGGTGACGAAGACGGCCGAATATGCCCCTTCTCTAAAGACTCCTTAACATAGCTCCACATGGCGGCATGCTCTGGCACAGACAGGTTGAAAAGTCGGCCCTTAGGGAACTTACAGCCAGGAATCAATTCAATAGCACAATCACAGTCCCTATGTGGAGTAAGGGAACTGGACTTGGGCTCATCAAATATATCCTCGAAATCTAACAAAAATTCAGGAACATCAGAAGAGGGGGAAGAGGAAATTGACATCAAAGGAACGTCACTATGTACCCCTTGACAACCCCAACTAGTCACAGACATTGATTTCCAATCCAGCACTGGATTGTGTACTTGTAACCATGGAAAACCCAGTACAACAACATCATGTAAATTATGCAACATCAGAAAACGGCAATCTTCCTGATGTGCAGGAGCCGTGTACATAGTCATCTGCGTCCAGTACTGAGGTTTATTCTTGGCCAATGGTGTAGCATCAATACCCCTCAAGGGTATGGGACTCTGCAAAGGCTGCAAAGAAAAACCACAGCGCCTAGCGAATTCTAAGTCCATTAAGTTCATAGCAGCGCCTGAATCCACGAATGCCATGGCAGAAAAAGATGACAATGAGCAAATCAGGGTCACAGACAGGAGAAACTTAGGCTGCACAGTACTAATGGTAACAGATCTAGCGACCCTCTTAATACGCTTAGGGCAATCAGAAATAGTATGAGCAGAATCACCACAGTAAAAACACAGCCCATTCTGACGTCTGTATCCCCTCTGTTTCGCTCTAGTCAAAATCCTATCACATTGCATGGGCTCAGGACTTTGCTCAGAGGACACTGCCATATGGTGCACCACTTTGCGTTCGCGCAGGCGCCGATCAATCTGAATGGCCAGAGACATAGATGCGCTCAAACCAACAGGCGTGGGAAACCTCACCATAACATCTTTAAGGGCTTCAGAAAGACCCTTTCTGAAAATTGCTGCCAGAGCTTCCTCATTCCATTTAGTGAGCACAGACCATTTTCTAAATTTCTGGCAGTATAATTCTGCCGCTTCCTGACCCTGAAACAGGGCCAACAGTGTTTTCTCAGCATGCTCTACAGAGTTAGGTTCGTCATACAATTATCCGAGCGATTGAAAAAAATGCATCTACATTAAGCAATGCCGGATTCCCTGACTCAAGTGAGAATGCCCAGTCCTGAGGGTCGCCACGCAGAAGAGAAATAACTATCTTTACTTGCTGAATGGGGTCACCAGAGGAACGGGGTTTCAGAGCAAAAAACAATTTGCAATTATTTTTAAAGTTCAAAAACTTAGATCTATCCCCGTAAAACAAATCCGGAGTAGGAATTCTGGGCTCTAAGGCCGGAGTCTGAACCACATAATCTTGAATACTCTGTACTCTTGCAGCAAGCTGATCCACACGAGAAAACAAACCCTGAACATCCATGCCTGCATCCAAATCCCGAATCACCCAGAGATCAAGAGGAAGGAAAAAGACAAAACAAACTAAAGAAAAAAAAATGGCTCAGAACTCTTTTTCTCTTCCTTCTTTTGAGAGGCATTCAGCTCATTTTTGGGGCCAGTTGTACTGTTATGATCTGGTGATTAAGGAGCGACATGCGTCTAGCTCTGAGCAGGTGGCAACTATACTGACCGCAGTCCCTAAGCTCAACACAACAGCAGAAGCAGCCGTGGAATGCTCCTAACTCGGCCTAGGCATCTCTGTTATGATTAGGTAATTCAGTACCACAATGGACATAGTAGTCAGAGCACATACAGTGATCTGACAATAACCCAAAAACATAGAACGAGCTCTGAGACGTGGGAACTCTGCTGACCGCAATCCCTAATCCTCTCCAACCACACTAGAGGCAGCTGTGGATTGCGCCTAACGCTCCCTATACAACTCGGCACAGCCTGAGAAACTAGCTAGCCTGAAGATAGAAAATAAGCCTACCTTGCCTCAGAGAAATACCCCAAAGGAAAAGGCAGCCCCCCACATATAATGACTGTGAGTAAGATGAAAAGACAAACGTAGAGATGAAATAGGTTTAGCAAAGTGAGGCCCGACTTTCTGAACAGAGCGAGGATAGGAAAGGTAACTTTGCGGTCAACACAAAACCCTACAAACAACCACGCAAAGGGGGCAAAAAGACCCTCCGTACCGACTAACGGCACGGAGGTACACCCTCTGCGTCCCAGAGCTTCCAGCAAGCAAGAAAAAACCAAATAAGCAAGCTGGACAGAAAAAACAGCAAACAAAAAATAACTCAAGCGAAACTTAGCTATGCAGAGCAGCAGGCCACAGGAACGATCCAGGAGGAAGCAAGTCCAATACTAGAACATTGACTGGAAGCCAGGATCAGAGCACCAGGTGGAGTTAAATAGAGCAGCACCTAACGACTTCACCACATCACCTGAGGAAGGAAACTCAGAAGCCGCAGTACCACTCTCCTCCACCAACAGAAGCTCACAGACAGAATCAGCCGAAGTACCACTTGTGACCACAGGAGGGAGCTCTGCCACAGAATTCACAACACATCTCGTCACAGCCTAAGAGCTAACTACCCCTAAAGATAGAAGCAGGAAAACTATCTTGCCTCAGAGAAAATCCCCAAAGGATAGATTAGCCCCCCACAAATAATGACTGTGAGAGGAGAAGGAAATGGCATACGTAGTATGAAACAAGATTTAGCACAGGAGGCCACTTTTAGCTAGATAGAAAATAGTAAAGGCAACACAGCTCATCACCCTGAAAACACCATCCACACTGTCACACATGGTGGTGGCAGCATCATGGTTTGGGCCTGCTTTTCTTTAGCAGGGACAGGGAAGATGGTTAAAATTGATGGGAAGATGGATGGAGCCAAATACAGGACCATTCGTGAAGAACACCTGTTGGAGTCTGCAAAAGACCTGAGACTGAGACAGAGATTTGTCTTCCAACAAGACAATTATCCCAAACATAAAGCAAAATCTACAATGGAATTGGTTCACAAATAAATGTGTCCAGGTGCTAGAATGGCTAAGTCAAAGTCCAGACCTCAATCCAATCGAGAATCTGTGGAAAGAGCTGAAAACTGCTGTTAACAAACGATCTCCATCAAACCTCACTGAGCTTGAGCTGTTTGCCAAGGAAGAATGGGCAAAAATTTCAGTCTCTTGATGTTCCACTTGTTGATTCTTCACCAAAAATTTACATTTGGCATCTTTATGTTTGAAGCATGATATATGGGAAAAGGCTGAAAAGTTCCAGGGAGCCGAATACTTCCGCAAGGCACTGTAGATCAAAGCCTTTAGATTAGTTTCAATAGACAGTTTTAACATATAAGAGAGGGACACAGGCACACAGAGATTCAGAGGGAGGAGAGATGTCACATACAGAGACAGAGGCTCATGTACTTCTACACTGTAATGTATGAAAAATGCTTGTTTTGATGCACTTGTATTTATTTTACTTTATTGCTTTTAGTGACTGTTTATTTCTTATAATTAAGCAAATTCAGTTTTGTTTACTCAATTCTTGTGTGAGAATTTCTTATTCATCACAATCCTTTGAATCTGTTACAAAACAGTCAACAATTAAATTTTTCTTCCAGTCTATAGAAGACTAGAGAATACAACCTCTACACCTTCTGACTCCTGATATGTTTCCCCTTATTATCTCCTATAATTGTATTATTACACTGAATTCTTTATAATGATCTATCTGCTCATCCTCTTGTTTTTCAGGTCTCTACAATATCAGATCCTCTCAGTGAACATCTAACTGCCCATCAAGGATAGATATGGACAGAGACAAGATGGCAGAGAGGATTTTACACCTCACCTTAGAGATCCTCTTCCGGCTTACTGGAGAGGTGAGAGATTCTGACAACGACATGTTACATTATTCTTATCTATGGGAATAACAGATGGACAAAACTGGAGATGCGTGAGATTTATTAATGTGTTTCTCCATAACCAGGATTACATAGTAGTGAAGAAGACCTCTAGTGGACGCTATCAGGACCCTGTGTCAGAGGGATGGGGAAGACCCCTGAGCCCAATCACAGGGCCTCCACCTCACCCCTTGATACATGAGGACATCAATTACCAGAAAATTCTAGAACTCACCTACAAGATGACTGAGCTGCTGACTGGAGAGGTGGGAATGCTGGGACATTATACAGTAATGCTATGAATTGATCGGGGGATGATTGTATCATTGTATGTGTCAGGTTTCTATAAGGTGTCAGGATGTTTCGGTCTATTTCTCCATGGATGAGTGGGAGTACTTAGAAGGACACAAAGATGTATACAATGATGTCATGATGGAGGTTCCCCAGCCCCTCACATCACGAGGTAATAGACAGGACTAAATACACACGGCCTATAATTATCTGTATGTAAAGCATGAATTCAGTCCCTGTATGTGTTTCCTCCAGGTCTATCCAGTAGTAGGACAAAACAAGAGAGATGTCCCCATCCTCTTTTTCCACAGGACTGTAAAGAAGAATATCCCAATGTTCTTCAAGATCAGCAGGTAGATGGAGAGAATGTGTCATGAGATTTCTTCTATCATGTGTAGACTCTAGTGATGAGCGAGTATACTCGTCACTCGAGATTTCCCGAGCACGTTCGGGTGTCCTCCGAGTATTTTTTAGTGTTCGGCAATATAGTTTTAATCACCGCAGCTGAATGATTTACATCTGTTAGCCAGCTTGATTACATGTGGGGATTCCCTAGCAACCCCCACATGTACTTATGCTGGCTAGCAGATGAAAATCATGCAGCTGCATCAACAAAAACTAAATCTCCGAGCACTTACAAATACTCATCGCTAGTAGACTCCTGTGAAGGTCTTGTGCTCAGTCTTGTTTTATCCACCAGCATTATATGTTTTATACTTGTGTAATGAGAACGTTTTAGATCATAGATTTGACTTCTCCTTCTTTGACTTTTACAATATTTGTTTCAGGGTGAAGATCTGACCCACATTAATACTACAGAGACATATGTGAGGGGTGATGAGCGGTGTAAAGAGGAGATTCCTACATATGGCTACCCAGGTGAGTAGTAAGTAGTGATGAGCGAATTTATTCGGAAAACGATCGTCAAGCATAAATTCAGCACGAATATGGCACATTCGGATTTGTGATCGGAAACACGAGTATAGTGTTCTAAATTTTAATTTTTTACTAGCTAAATGTGAAACAGCATGCTATATACCATTTTGTCATTTAGTGCTGTGTGACATTGTTCTGTGATTTGAGCTGTTGTGTATGAAGAAATATTTTTGGGGGGCAGTTGCTAGCATGATTCACAATGCCATATCTCACCTTTTTATTTAGTTGTGGTGAAATTCAACAGTGTGCATAGCTCGTGCACATTAAAAAATATATATCATTTTTTTCTGTTGATAAATGTGATACAGTAGTGAAGTATATCGTGGCACAGCTGTGTCGGTGCTCAAGAGAGGTTTCCCACACCAGTAGTCATATAGTAAATAAATAACTTGGTGGATACCGCGTTGATGTACTCCTACTGCCTACTCCATACCGGAGCTGACCTGCACCGCTATTCTTCTTTGGAGCTTTCTTCCAGATACTTTGTACATTAGACTACCGCTGCTCCCATTCTTTACTCTGAATTTCGGTCAGGATTACTTTATTTCATGCTATTTATCGGATACCAGTCTGTAACCCGTTTCCCTGGCATCATCTTTATGCCCCTTACCTCTTCAGACATTCATACTAGCTCCTCCGTCTTCATTATTCCTTTTCAATATCGCTACTGTGGATGGGAATACATATCCTTTTGTTCGGATTTTGCCTCCACCATTGAGGTCCTACAAAACTCCATCACAGGACCACTCATACATACACAAGTGCTCTATATACTCCACCACAACTGCAGTCGGTTTACTGAAGAAGGTCTTTATGTTTGACCGAAACGTTTATTTTGCTGGACTGCTACTCAAAGTAATAAATTTTGATTTTCTCTATTATCACTATCCACCAAGTTGAGTGCCAAGTTATTTATTTACTATATAAATGTGATACAGACCACAGTAGCCCACATTGTCATTTTGTAGCAGTCATATGAAGCTGTCTGCAGAACTAATGCACATAAAAAAAAATATATTTTTTTCTGTTGCAGAATGTGATACATCCTGCCGTATCCTACGTTGTCATTTTGTCGTGGTGATTTTCTGTTCTTCAGCTAGTCCCATCTGCACCCGTGGTTCCAGAGTACCTACAGTACCTGCCTGCATTCTTCATCCCTCCTTCGGGCCATAGCAGCTTACCCACTGTAGGGGGTCAGCTGCCACCTTCTGTAGGTCAGCCATGGAGTAGCATCTGGTGCCATTTCTTTGTCCCTCCTTGAGTGGCAGTTTTCAACTGCTGCCACTTTCTTGAGTTGGGATTTGGTAGGCCACCTAGTTACGCCCCTTCAGGCTTTCAGAGAGATGCGGCACAGTGGTTCCACCATCTTGCCCGTTACCGTCTCCATCTGCTGTGTTGGCTGTAGTGGAAGAAGTGTCGGTCCTCTCTATACTATTTCTACTCTATTGCAATGGATGCCACTTTGTTGGTGTCTGCCACAATTTTTTGTATATGTGTAGACTCCTGGTTGGATCTCCTTCATGCGTATTGCCTTTATCAGTAGGCCTCCAAGACTGTCAGGCCTCCACTTCCTTGGAGTCAACTACCCGTATTACTATCCTTAGATTTTTCTGACAATGGTAGTCTACAAAATTTATATGACATTTGTGTCACCTGAGTGTGGCTGAGCATAAAAGCAGGTTGAGTTGGTGCATGTGGTATCAGGGCTCCAAACACAGGAGGCCTACACAATTCCTCACAGACCTCATCTTACTGTGACGTTCAATAGAAAGCTGTAAATGCTGTCCCAGACCCAGATACTTCATGCCTGGTTGATTGCTGCAGTACCATTTTACAGTTTGTACTGTGGGTGAATTGAGGCCACTTTCCTGGTGTCTGACCCTTATTTGATGTGTTTTAGCAGCATTTCAGGCAGTTATAAGGTGTTGTGCATGCGTTTGGTTTTGCCTCCCATTAACATGAATGGTGTTCAGGTTATGTTCGGCAAATATTCGACGAATTAGTCGGCGAATATTACAAATTTGGCGATCGTAATCCAAACCGAACATTGAAATATTCGCTCATCTCTATTATTAACCACTAAAGTCACAGATTCTTTGCATTCGGCTGTGGCTGCTTTATCGGTGGTGTAGTCCGGTAGTATCACAATTGTGTGATAATTATTTTGCCTCTAGACCACAATATTCTCCTCCACCAAAAACTGCTCAAATGACTTTGGGCATTGAAAGCCCTTTTCTATAGAACTTACGACCTGGAGAATCCACCTACCAACTGGGTTTAGGAGATGACCATTACCTGCCCAGATCTGCAAACTACAAAACCAAATGACAGCATAGATAGAATGCGCTGATAAGTTTTAAAATCACTGATATGATGGGCCTGTAAGAGAAAGTGGAGGTTAATTATGCTGTTGGCTTCCTAGAACCCTGATGTCTTATTGGATGAATCTACCTTCTCTCCCTTCTGTGCTGCTGAATGTGCTCATATGGTCCCTACAAGACCAGGTCCAGTCTTTCTGGCCAAACTTCACTTTTATGATCGACAACATTAAATGTGCAGCAAATTTCTGTACATTAACAAGAGTTTCCCTTTATCCTGACTTTTCCATTTCTTTTAAAAAGAAACTAACTTCAAGGATGATTGTTATAAACTACATGAAAAACATTACACCTGTGCCATGATATATCTTTAAGCTGTGCGGGGCTGATGGCTGTAATATACATTTATTCACACCTGCAGGAGATGTGTTGGCATGGCTCAAGCCCTGGTTTCATGGATTTATGTTTTTAAACCTAATGAACTCAGATTACTGCACAATCTCTCCTGAAATTGGGTCGCTAATACTTTGTCTACTCTTCTGGTCAGGACTCATAGTAGCTCCAGTGGTCGATCATAAATGAGTGCAACAGGGGCGGACACAGACTGCAGAGGGCCCGTGTGCAAGAAATCTTCCCGGCCCCCCCCTCCATAGTGCAACAAAGTTATGTAAACATATAGGCAGAGGTGGGATTCAAATTTTTAACAACAGGTTCTGTGTTTGTCGGAAAACCACACACATTTTTTAAGCCACACCCATTTACACACACCTTTTCCTCAAACATATACAAGTAGGGTGCAGTTAAACCATACCTCCCAACTTTTGAAGAGGGGAAAGAGGGATAAAGTTTGAGGTGCGCGCAGCGTGCCGTGGCACATTTTAAGCCACGCCTCTGACCACACCCATTTCACAATTAGTCACACCCATATCCACATCCCAACCACAGCCATTTAGCATTGCTGATCACACTGTTTCATAAACAATAAAATATGGCCACACAGTGCTCCATACTGTATAATGGCCACACATGATGCTCCATACTGTATAATGGCCACACATGATGCTCCATACTGTATAATTGCCACACAGTGCTCCATACTGTATAATGGCCACACATGATGCTCCATACTGTATAATTGCCACACATGATGCTCCATACTGTATAATGGCCACACATAATGCTACATACTATATAATAGCCACACATAATGCTACATACTGTGTGATGGCCACATAGTACTCCATACTGTATAATGGCCACACATGATGCTACATACTGTATGATGGCCACACAGTGCTCCATACTGTATAATGACCACACATGATGCTCCATACTGTATAATGGCCACACATGATGCTACATACTGTATGATGGCCACACAGTGCTCCATACTGTATAATGGCCCCACATGATACTACATACTGTATAATGGCCACACATGATACTGCGTACAGTATAATGGCCACGCATAGTTACTCCTACACACGGGGCTCCGCTCCGTACACCTTGCATACACGGCTCCACTCTGTACACCTCATACACACACGGTTCCGCTCCGTACACCTCATACACACACACGGCTCTGCTCCGTACACCTCATACACACACACGGCTCCGCTTCGTACACCTCATACACACACACGGCTTCGCTCTGTACACCTCATACACACACGGCTCCGCTCCATACACCTCATACACACACACGGCTCCGCTCTGTACACCTCATACGCACACACATGGCTCAGCTACATCCACATTGTAAACAACTCCTGACCCCACACATAAGCTAGTAAGCCCCTGATCATGTGACTCCTGACTCCTCCCCTCCTGTGACCTCATCACAGGTCCTGTGCGCACAGAGCAGCGGCAGCCATACATGTGATGTGCGTCTCTCTGCGGGTGGAGGGATGCAGCTCTGAGCAAGCTTCAGTGACTCACTGTGACAGAGGCCCTCCCCCTCCCTCCTCTCTTCCTGGTCCAGTGTCTGCTACCCGTCACCTCACCGCAGACCGCAGCAGTGACAGCAGCATAATATATGCTAGCAGGTGAGGAGGGGGGCCCGTTTATCTGTCATATCACATGCATGCAGCAGAGCGGGCCCCTCTGCTTTTCCTGTTAGCAGTAATACTACCGCCGGCTGTCATTCACATTCATTGCTTTGTACGCCCGTCGGGGGCCCCCTTCCGCACTGGGCCCCTGTGCGGTTGCACAGGTTGAACAGGCGGTATGTCCGCCCATGGAGTGCAAGTCCAGTTTATTGTTTGCAGTCTCCTCTCATACATACGTTCTTGTTGGGTGGGGATGTAACACTGTCTACTGGTTTACAGTTTTTAATTTTGTTTGATTTGTTGTGGGATCGGCCTGCCTCACTTTAAAAAAAGGTCTCTATTGCCTCTTCCAAATGCCTGAGATCTAAACTTAAGACACATGCACTAATGTAAAAAGTTATCTTTATATGTCTAATATTTCTTTTTGAAGTGCATCTGACGTAAATATTGGCCTTTACGATAATTTAGAGTTTGTGGCTCTTGGCAATCTATTTACTCCAGAGAGGTTTCACCACTTTTTATTCACCTCACTTTTTTTTCTTACTTAAGAAGACTGTTCAGCTTGATTATTTCAGTAGATGTGTTATTATCTATATAATAACAGTTATTTAACCCAACAACATGGATCTGGACTTCTATCCTGTGTAGTGAGATGGAAAAATAGTCAGGTAGCTAGGCCAGAACCAGGAGGGCAGAGAAAATACAAAATTAGAAAACACAAGAGTAGTCAGTAAACGGGCCAGGGTCACAACAGGAAACAAATACACAGAGGATTGAACCAGAGGAGAACATGGCTGTATCTGAAAGCTTCCGGCAATATGCTTCGAGCTTTAGTAGGGTGTGGTGCTTTGCAATTGGCTGAAGCAGGGAGTAGATTACTGCAGCTGAACTGCACATCCAACCACACTGGATAGTACTACTGGTCCCAGGTACCCTAATCTTAGTGGCTGGACAGAGCCTATGCTGCCCAGAGCTTCTGGTTCCGACATCTCCGCCATTACCAGTGCCGCCTGCAGAATCAATACACGGGTGATAGAAGCAGGTGTTGTAGGAGCATGTTCCAGAGGAGATAGGACACGCCATTTGCAGAAGCCCTAACCCCTTAGAGACAGAGACAATTTGGTACTTAATGATCGGGCCAATTTTTACCATTCTGACCACTGTCACTTTATGAAGTAATAACTCTGGACGCTTCAATGTATCCCACTGATTCTGAGACTGTTTTTTGTGACATATTGTACTTCATGTTAGTGGTAAAATTTCTTTGATATGACTTACGTTTTTTTTTTTTAATGAAAAAAACGGAAATTTGGCAAAAATGTAAAAAAATTTGCAATTTTCAGACTTTTAATTTTTATACCCTTAAATCAGAGAGTGGTGTCACACAAAATAGTTAATAAATAACATTTCCCACATGTCAACCTTACAGCGGCACAATTTTGGAAACATATTTTTTCGTTAGGATGTTATCAGGGTTAAAAGTTGACTAGCGATTTCTCATTTTTCCAACAAAACTTACAAAACCATTTTTTAGGAACCACCTCACATTTGAAGTGAGTTTGGGGGGTCAATTTAACAGAAAATACCCAAAAGTGACACTGTTTTAACCCTCCGTCACATACAATATTCGGACTAACGAGTTCACATACAATGTGCCTGTCAGGCGCCTGCTGGAAAAATACCTATAATATCTAATGTTTGCAATTTCAGTGCTCTAAAAGTGATCAGTGACCTTCATAGGGATGTAATAAAAGAGACTACACATAATCAGTTGCAAAAAAAAACATTTACTTAACATAAAACTAATAACTATGAAATACAAACTTTTCAAAACTCCCGACAAATAGTCCCCAGTTCGACTCTCTCAAAAAAATGTACAAAGAAAATTTTTGAACACAAACTTAATTTTAAGGTACCTTAAGTACTATTAAAAACATATTCAATCAGAAGTAGATGCTGAGGTTTCCCCAGAAAAGTCACACTTGCAGAGCAAATAGCAAGAATTACACACCATTTTTGCATGTGTCAGGCAAATTGCTTTATGACATTTGAGACATTCATAATTTGAAAGCCTTCTGGTTCCGCTTTCCGTTTGGCAGGTGGTGCATCTCCTTCTTTTGTGAGGTGGTGCAGATGGTGACTTTTCACCATCATCTTCTGGGCGGAACCTTTTGAGCTGAACTTGAAGGCGAGAGGGGATACCGATTGTTTTCACGCTTCTCCTGCGTAGCTCTCCAAGTACTAGTTCATGGGCCAATTTTTTCAGATACAATCGTCTACGGAGTGGTTCAAGCTTGTTTTCAAGAAAAATTACTTGTGAATTTATACCACCCAAATTCAACATAGCAAAAAATATGACCATTGGCCAGCGTTTGATGTTTCTGCTGACGTTGAAAGTGGAGCACATCTGATCTGCTGTATCCACACCCCCTTTGGTGGCATTGTAAAATGTAATTATCTCCGGGTTTTTTTCTGCCCCAGTCCCAGGATCGATGGCAGCATCATCATGAAGTGTTGATAGAAGAAGTACGATTTTTTTGGCATGTGGTACATAGGAAACTAAAGCCTTTCCATTATGGAATGCAAACATACTGCTGTACTGTTGTCTCTCTTTCACACTTACAAACTGTGGCGGCAATTCCCTTTTGTTTTTTCTTACAGTTCCCACATATGACAGCTTCTGAATTTTCAGATAATCAGATCACAACTTGTAAACCAATTGTCAGCTGTAATATTGCGACCCGATCCAAATAAGGGTTCAGCCAGTCTTTTTACAACATCAATGGGTTTGTTGCTCACACAGTAAGGACCTTCTGATTGTTTTCCTGCATAAACTTCCAGGTTGTAAGTGTAGGTCTTACTGGCATCAACAAGGGCATACATTTTTATTCCATATTTGTTTGGCTTTGATGGAATATATTGACGAAAGGCACATCTACCACGAAAACCAGGGAGCATTTCGTCAATAGTGAGATTCTCTCCAGGGTAATAACTTTGTTTACAGTTTACAACAAATCTTTGAAATATATCACGAATTGGAGCAAGTCGGTCATGTGTTTTGCGTTCGGTTCGGGTAGTTCTGTCGTCAAACCGAAGGCAGCGAATTAGAATCTTGAATCTGTTTATGGACATAACAAGGCTAAATTTTTCAACTCCATCCCCATCTTTACCCCAAAGTTCCTCCAAACTTTGTCTATTTGCCCTATAAGCTCCTGCAAGGTACAGTAATCCAAAAAAAGCACGCAGTTCTATTTCATCTGTGGGCTTGATGGTTCTGTTGCAGATGTACTTGTCCTTTATAATGTCTATATATTGGTTGGTATATGTGACAATAGAGTCCAGAATGTCATCTGTAAATATACTGTTCCAGCATTCAACTGCAGTTTTTGCATTACGTGCAGTTCCTATTACTGCAGGAAGGTGAGTAATAATGTTTAAAGGTTCCCTACGTTTTTTCTGGAATGGCTTCTTGTTCCATTTAGTATTTTTATATTTTCCAATATAATATGATCCAACTTCTTCATCCTCACCACTGTCACCATCTTGCTCTGTTTCAGAATCCAGGACACATTCTTCCACCTCATCATGAGAATCAATCTCACTTTCCTCTCCTAAATCCTCATTCAGTGTGAGGTCTCTATCATCTAACAGCATGTTTGTTACTTCCTCAACATCAAGTTGTTTGGATAAATTGTACATTTTCCTCTCCATTTCAGCAGATAATCTGAAGCAAGAGAAGGAATATGTTAGGGAACTACTGTATATGCCTGAGCAGCACACTTTCTTTTATAAAATCTCCCTTATTTCTATGAAATATCCTCACATTTTGTGCTATACATTCATAAAACAAGCTAAATAAACTATTGTGATGAATAAAAACATAAAATACCAACCTTACTGAATGTGACGTATTCACATACAATGAGCCTGAGAGATCTGTGCAGCTATATCCTCTCCCCTGAAGCTCTGAAATCCAACTGTGATATCAGGTTTCACAGACCTTCAAGAGACAGGAGACTACCTGGAGGGAGGGGGTTTCCTCACAATCTGGTGAGGAAGGAGAAATGAAAGTAAAAGAGAAGCGCCTGTCAGATCAGTTGTATGTGACAGAGGGTTAATAACTGCACCCTTCAAGGTGCACAAAACCTTGGAGAGGAGAGTAAAACTAATCCCAAACTGTTCTTCAACTATATCAATAGTAAAAGAATAAAAACTGAAAATGTAGGCCCCTTAAAAAATAGTGAGGAAAGAATGGTTGTAGATGACGAGGAAAAAGCTAACATATTAAACACCTTCTTCTCCACGGTATTGACGGTGGAAAATGAAATGCTAGGTGAAATCCCAAGAAACGATGAAAACCCTATATTAAGGATCACCAATCTAACCCAAGAAGAGGTGCGAAACCGGCTAAATAAGATTAAAATAGATAAATCTCCGGGTCCGGATGGCATACACCCACGAGTACTAAGAGAACTAAGTAATGTAATAGATAAACCATTATTTCTTATTTTTAGGGATTCTATAGCGACGGGGTCTGTTCCGCAGGACTGGCGCATAGCAAATGTGGTACCAATATTCAAAAAGGGCTCTAAAAGTTAACCTGGAAATTTTAGGCCAGTAAGTCTAACCTCTATTGTTGGTAAAATATTTGAAGGGTTTCTGAGGGATGTTATTCTGGATTATCTCAATGAGAATAACTGTTTAACTCCATATCAGCATGGATTTATGAGAAATCGCTCCTGTCAAACCAATCTAATCAGTTTTTATGAAGAGGTAAGCTATAGGCTGGACCACAGTGAGTCATTGGACGTGGTATATCTCGATTTTTCCAAAGCGTTTGATACCGTGCCGCACAAGAGGTTGGTACACAAAATGAGAATGCTTGGTCTGGGGGAAAATGTGTGTAAATGGGTTAGTAAATGGCTTAGTGATAGAAAGCAGAGGGTGGTTATAAACGGTATAGTCTCTAACTGGGTCGCTGTGACCAGTGGGGTACCGCAGGGGTCGGTATTGGGACCTGTTCTCTTCAACATATTCATTAATGATCTGGTAGAAGGTTTACACAGTAAAATATCGATATTTGCAGATGATACAAAACTATGTAAAGCAGTTAATACAAGAGAAGATAGTATTCTGCTACAGATGGATCTGGATAAGTTGGAAACTTGGGCTGAAAGGTGGCAGATGAGGTTTAACAATGATAAATGTAAGGTTATACACATGGGAAGAAGGAATCAATATCACCATTACACACTGAACGGGAAACCACTGGGTAAATCTGACAGGGAGAAGGACTTGGGGATCCTAGTTAAAGATAAACTTACCTGGAGCAGCCAGTGCCAGGCAGCAGCTGCCAAGGCAAACAGGATCATGGGGTGCATTAAAAGAGGTCTGGATACACATGATGAGAGCATTATACTGCCTCTGTACAAATCCCTAGTTAGACCGCACATGGAGTACTGTGTCCAGTTTTGGGCACCGGTGCTCAGGAAGGATATAATGGAACCAGAGAGAGTACAAAGGAGGGCAACAAAATTAATAAAGGGGATGCGAGAACTTCAATACCTAGATAGATTAGCGAAATTAGGATTATTTAGTCTAGAAAAAAGACGACTGAGGGGTGATCTAATAACCATGTATAAGTATATAAGGGGACAATACAAATATCTCGCTGAGGATCCATTTATACCAAGGAAGGTGACGGGCACAAGGGGGCATTCTTTGCGTCTGGAGGAGAGAAGGTTTTTCCACCAACATAGAAGAGGATTCTTTACTGTTAGGGCAGTGAGAATCTGGAATTGCTTGCCTGAGGAGGTGGTGATGGCGAACTCAGTCGAGGGGTTCAAGAGAGGCCTGGATGTCTTCCATCGACTGAGTGGAGTGTGCTCTAATCCCCGCCCGGATAGGACTGCCCCTGACCCGATAGGACTCCTGGATAGCAGATCGGATCCATCTGGCTATCGATGGCGAACTCAGTCGAGGGGTTCAAGAGAGGCCTGGATGTCTTCCTGGAGCAGAACAATATTGTATCATACAATTATTAGGTTCTGTAGAAGGACGTAGATCTGGGGATTTATTATGAAATATAGGCTGAACTGGATGGACAAATGTCTTTTTTCGGCCTTACTATGTTACTATGTTACATTCAAGAAGTTTATTAACCCTTCAGGTGCTTCATGAGAACTAAAGCAATGTGGAAGGAAAAAATGAACACTTTTTTCACAAAACAGTTACTTTGGAACCAATTTTTTTTTTATTTTTACAAGGGTATCAGGAGAAAATGGACCACAAAACTTGTTGTGCAATTTCGCCTGAGTACGCCAATACCCCCTATGTGGGGGAAATGCACTGTTTGAGCTCAGAAGGGAGGGAGCACCGTTTTGACTTTTTGAACCTAAAATTAGCTAGAATCAATGATAGTGCAACGTCGCGTTTGGAGACCCCCTGATGTACCTAAACAGTGGAAACCCCTCAATTCTAAGTCGAACCCTAACCACAACTCAGTCCTAACCCTAATCTCAACTCTAACCTTGACCCTAACCCCAACACACCCTTAACTCTAATCACAAACCTAACCATAACACACCACTAAACCTAATCCCAACCCTAACTCCAGCCCCAACCCTAACTCCAGCCCCAACCCTAACTCTAGCCCCATCCCTAACTCTAGCTCCAACTCTAACCCTAGCCCCAACCCTAACCATAACCCCAACCCTAACCCTGGCTACAACCCTAACCCTAGCCCCAATCCTAACTGTAAGCCCAACCCTAACCCTAATGGAAATAAATACTTTTTTTTATTTTATTATTTATACCTAACTAAGGGGGTGATAAAGGGGGGTTTGATTTACTGTTTATTTATTTTGATCACTATTAGATCTATTAAGAGTAGTGAATATTTTTACTCCAATGGTGCTTTTCGGACATTTGCACACATTGAATGTTGGAGAGTGAAAATTGCACATTTGCCATTTTATTGTCCAACACATAGTGTATAGAGTGTTCCCCAGGAAACACACACATCGTAAATTAAGTGGGTTCTTCTCACTATACTAATGCCAAATACATGGATGCCACGTGTAGTTTGGGCACATTGCAAGGCTCAGAAGTGAGGGTAGATTTGACTTTGGGAATGTGGATATTGCTGGATTGGTTTATGGATACCATGTTGCTTTTCAAGAGCCTTTGATCCACTAATAATGTGGAAACCTCTGTTTTTCCATTGGCAAATGATGGACCTGAGTGGAGACTGTATTTTTTGTGAGATGAGTATATGTATTTATTGGTATCATTTTCACCTACATAACATTGTTTGGCAGCTTTTTATTCCATATTTGCGAGGCAGAATGAACAAACAGTTCAACACTACACTACTGGTTCATGCTATGAGGTTTTCTACTAGACTTTGAACTGTCATTGTCTTGGTGAATAATTCAATATTTTTACATAATATTTTTGCAGACAATTTAAGTAGAAATGTTAAAAAAAATAAAATTGAAAGATATTTTATTCAAAAATATTTTTTTCTCTCAGCAGAAGACTGTATCCGGAGATCAGAGGGACAGCTGAGATCTTCAATCTTTAAATCAGATGATCTTGAGAGCTCATGGGATGCAATTGAAATGAATGCCATAACTCCTGATATGC
This sequence comes from Ranitomeya imitator, assembly GCF_032444005.1. Taxonomy (NCBI): domain Eukaryota; kingdom Metazoa; phylum Chordata; class Amphibia; order Anura; family Dendrobatidae; genus Ranitomeya; species Ranitomeya imitator. The sequence continues at coordinate 334,548,531 of NC_091283.1, read as the reverse complement.
CATCATCCCTTTACAGGAAAGACCTATCATTTGATCTTTTGAAACAGGTTGTTTCTTATGATTCATTACCAACTACTAAGGAAAATCAAAGTCACAAAATATGCATTAAAAAACTAACTGTTCCTGAAGAAAAGAAGCCATTTTCACTCTCAGAATATGGAAATATTTTTCTTAAACAGCAAAAAATTCCCTCAGAAGAGAATAGATTTTCTTGTTCCAAGTGTGGGAAATGTTTTAATCAGAAATCATCTTTTCTTCGTCATCAGAGTAGTCACACAGAGAAACCATTTTCATGTTCAGAATGTGGTAAATATTTTACACGGAAATCACATTTTGTTAAGCATCAGAGAACTCACACAGGGGAGAAGCCTTTTTCCTGTTCGGAATGTGGGAAATGTTTTAGCCAGAAATGGAATCTTGTTATACACCAAAGAACTCACACAGGGGAGAAGCCTGCTTCATGTTCAGAATGTGGGAAATGTTTTAACCGGAAAGAGCATCTTTATGTCCACCAGAGAACCCACACAGGGGAGAAGCCTTTTTCCTGTTCAGAATGTGGGAAATGTTTTAAGCATAAATCAGATTTTGTTATACATCAGAGAACTCACACAGGGGAGAAGCCTTTTTCATGTTCAGAATGTGAGAAATGTTTTGTGAAAAAATCATATCTTCTTAGTCACCAGAGAACTCACACAGGGGAGAAGCCTTTTTTTTGTTCAGAATGTGGGAAATGTTTTAACCAGAAATCGCAGCTTAATAGCCATCAGAGAAACCACAAAGGAGAGAAGCCTTTTTCATGTTATTAATGTGGGAAATGTTTTACACAGAAATCAACTCTTAATAAACATCATAGAACTCACACAGGGGAGAAGCCTTTTTCATGTTTAAAATGTTGGAATGTTTTAACCGAAAAAATTGTATTTACTTAAAGGGTTTGCCCATTACTAGGGCAACCCCGTGTCATTCCTCATGTTTGGCATCGTTAAAATAAAAACACTCATACTCTCCTGCCATGCCAGCAATGTTCTAGCTGTGTCTGCACTCACGCTCATGTGAGGTTGTTACATAAAACGAGCACTGAGCCCAATTAGCCCCAGCTTCACTCTTCCCGCTTTCAGATGTATTTAACATGATCAGGAAGACAGGGTGCTGCGACGGCTCTATGACTTCTTATTGTTCAATTTGTCCGAAGGTTTACGCCAGAGCTGATTAGGCAACTAATGATGAGCAAGGGTGCTCGGATAAGGCGATAATGCTTAAAAAATAGGCTTAACAGCCGCAACACTTGTATGGATTGACTAAGAAACAGACACTCTATGCATGTGTTGCAGTTGTCAAACTGCTGCAAGACATGCATACACTGCGACTGAAAGCTATTTTTCAAAGATGCCAAAAACACTCGGTTAGCACACAAGCATAGTTGGATAACTTCTTATGCGAGCACATTCTCTCATCAATACTAACAATCTCAGATGAGCCCCAGGAACGCAAGTGCTGATACCGCTGGAACGGCATCAGCATGGACCGGTCATATACCGTATATACTCGAGTATAAGCCGAGATTTTCAGCCCAAATTTTTGGGCTGAAAGTGCCCCCCTCGGCTTATACTCGAGTCACGGTAGCGGTGGGGTCGGCGGGTGAGGGGGTGAGGGCGCTGAGGTATACTTACCTAGTCCCAGCGATCCTCGCGCTGTCCCTGCCGTCCCACGGGCTTCGGCGCTGCAGTTTCTTCCTCTCTTCAGCGGTCACGTGGGACCGCTCATTACAGAAATGAATAAGCGGCTCCACCTCCCATAGGGGCGGAGCCGCTTATTCATTTCTCTAATCAGCGGTGCCGGTGACCGCTGATAGAGAAAGAAGCTGCGGCACCGAAGACAGGAGGGGACAGCGCGAGGATCGCCAGGACTAGGTGAGTATAGCATATTCACCTGTCCTCGTTCCAGCCGCCGGGCGCCGATCCATCTTCCCGGCCGGCGCCTCCATCTTCCCGGCGTCTCTGCTCTCTGACTGTTCAGGCAGAGGGCGCGATGACGCATATAGTGTGCGCGGCGCCCTCTGCCTGATCAGTCAGAGCAGAGACGCCGGGAAGATGGAGGCGCCGGAACGAGACGCCGGGAGCTGCAATCAAGGGAGGTGAGTATGTGTTTTTTTTTCTTTATTGCGGCAGCGGCGTCACAAATTTATGTGGAACATCTATGGGGCACAGTGAACGGTGCAGAGCACCGTATATGGCACAGCTATGGGGCACAGTGAACGGTGCAGAGCACCGTATATGGCACAGCACAGCTATGGGGCACAGTGAACGGTGCAGAGCACCGTATATGGCACAGCACAGCTATGGGGCACAGTGAACGGTGCAGAGCACCGTATATGGCACAGCACAGCTATGGGGCACAGTGAACGGTGCAGAGCACCGTATATGGCACAGCACAGCTATGGGGCACAGTGAACGGTGCAGAGCACCGTATATGGCACAGCACAGCTATGGGGCACAGTGAACGGTGCAGAGCACCGTATATGGCACAGCTATGGGGCACAGTGAACGGTGCAGAGCACCGTATATGGCACATCTATGGGGCACAATGAACGGTGCAGAGCACCGTATATGGCATAGCTAGGGGGCACAATGAACGGTGCAGAGCACTATATGGTTCACACCTATGGGGAAATATGAACGGTGCAGAGCACTATATGGCACAGCTATGGGGAAATAATGATCTATTTTTATTTTTGAAATTCACCGGTAAATGCTGCATTTCCACCCTAGGCTTATACTCGAGTCAATAAGTTTTCCCAGTTTTTTGTGGCAAAATTAGGGGGGGTCGGCTTATACTCGGGTTGGCTTATACTCGAGTATATACGGTAAGTGTTTTTTTTTTTTTTCAATTCTTTATTTATAATTTTAACAAAAGAAACAAATAACACTCGTCACAAAATGTCTTAAAAGAAGCAAATGAGGTTATTCGATTATAGAAAACATATAACAAGAAAAACCAAACGAAATGGAACGACCGAACAGGTGTCACATGTTGACAGAAGACCAGCATATGCGTACCAATTAACAGCTTCAAAATAAAAGAAGCCTTTTGAACATCAAAATAGAAATAATGAGTTTGTTTACTAAGGCTGAAATATGGGAGAGGAGACTCTGTCACATTAGCAAAGATAAGTATTGTATCTAAGGCACTCTGGTACACCGAAGAATACAAGAGAAAAATATAAGACAGATAGTGAACTAAGTTTTTCCAGTCCAGTTGGACCAAGGGGACCATATCTTTTGGAAACGGTCATGAGAAAGCATTTCCCACCTTGTCAATTCTTCCAACCTAAAAATATCCCTGACCTTCTCAATCCAATTCCCCAAGGATGACAGGGTTGTTTGCTTCCATTTCAAGGCAATCAGATGTTTTGCTGCTCCCAACAGTAGAGGTGGAAGGCCGTGTTTCTTGGGTTTAAAATTTGGTGTGGGAAGAAACAAAAAGACTTCTGGGGCAGTGAGGTCTGATTTCAAAACTCCCATGGCCTTCATAGATTGACTTGATGCCAGAAGAGTTGAAGTTTCTGACAAGACCAAAAAATGTGGGTTAATGTACCCCTAGAAGACTTACATCTCCAACACATTGGAGAGTCAGTAAGGCCTAGGTGAAAGAGCCTCTCAGGGGTATAATACCATCGTGATAGTATTTTATAAGCAGATTCTTGAAGTAGGACGCATCTAGAAAAGCCATGGGAATTCTAACAAATATTCTGTATGTTCTGAGATGATAGTGAGATGCCTAGTTAAACCTCCCAGGAATGAAGGAACATGGGTTTAGTATTGATTTTGGAGTTCAAGAGGTTAGCGTAGACTTTAGATAATACTCTCGGGAGAGGTGGTTTAAATTTGGTCAGTAAGTCCAACCAGAGCCATTCAGAGGATGAAGTGGATAATGTTTTGACTTGTGTCATAAAATATGTCACATGAGCTTGTTGTATGAAATTATGTGGACGCTTTGAGGCCTCTAAGGGCCATGAGTTATGACATGGAATCTTGTTGTTTAATAAGTGGGAGATTGGACTGTTCGGGAGGGAGGGCCATAAATTATAAGGGTCTGTCAATTCCGGATCGAAGACGTATGGTATCAAACCAATTAGAATTTTGTCCAGGAAAAGACCAGTAGGTGGATGATTTGGTATCAGGGAACATTTAATTAGGATGGTCGTAGAAAGAATTTCATTAAAGCTAATGTTTGAAGTAGGGTAATTGGTCCATAGCAATTTTCCCAAATCCTGACCTAATAAATGCTTTTCAAAGTTTGCTTGTGCATCTCTATCTACCGAATGTATTAATTTCAACCATCTGGCTATATGAATGGTGTGATAGTACGATAGGAGATCCGTAAGACGCAGACCCCCAGATGTTTTCGGTAAGATAAGTGTCTTAAAAGGTAGTCTAGCTTTTTTAGCTTTCCAGATAAATTTTGAGATAATTTTATATAGTGTGTTGAAGAAAGAACTCGGGAGTGATATGGGGAGCTAAAAAGCAAAGAAAGGCGGGCACCGCAAAAAGATATGTAAGCTACAGGGATCAGCCACGTGCATATATAATATACCCACTCAACACAAAAGAAAAGAATATGCACACAGTGGGATCAACCTGATATAATAAATTTTATTTTAGAATAACACCTCACCACACATAAAGGCAAAACAGGAAGGAACATACATTTAAAAACATCTAAAAACTAGACAGACCTACCCTCAACCCCCCACATATGAAAGCAAGGGTCTATAAATGAAAAAATATATACATACGCAAATACCGCAGAGAGCATAACATACAAATTGGCTGGGGAGCATGTTCATGACATAGAGAATTTTGGGTGAATGTATGACTTAAAAATGTTAACTCTACCTATCCAGGACAGGTAGGCTAAGTCATTGAGGAGAGAAGTCTTCCAGTATTCTCTAGGATAGGAGAAAAGTTATGACGGAAAAGGGATTTTGGATGAGTGGAGGTAAAGATGCCTAGATATTTAATTTTATCCTTAGGCCATTTAAAGGGCAAAGTATTTTCCAGAAAGTAAATATCTGACTTATTTGCTGAGATAATAGGGGCTTCAGATTTATCGAGGTTGATCTTAAAGTTAGAAAGATCCCCGAATAATGAGAAGGTTTCTAACAGCTTTGGAAAAGCGGTTTTCGGGTTGGAAATCAGAAGTAAGAGATCATCTGCAAAGGCTTTTACTTCTAATCGGTTTATTCTTACTCCTTTTATTTCCATATCTTGTCTAATATGTTGTATAAGTGTCTCCATCACCAGAATAAATACGGAAGGGGAGAGGGGACAGCCCAGCCTGGTACCATTGCTTATCTTAAAGGAATCTGATAGGATTCCATTAACTTTGACTTTAGCCAAAGGTTGAGCATACAAAAACATTATAGCATCTATGAGGGGAGCGGGGAAGGCAAATTTCTGCAAAACACACCAGAAAGCGCTAACTAATACGATCAAAAGCCTTCTCACCGTCAATAGAAAGAATCGCGAGTGGCTGGTGAGTATGTTTAGCGTATGAGATGGCTTGCAGAATCCTGGTGGAATTGTCTTTACCTTCTCTGCTTCTTACAAACCCGGCTTGATCGGGGTGGATCAAGTCTGCCAGAAACAAATTGATCCTAGTTGCCAAGAGTTTGGCCCATAATTTGACATCTATATTAAGCAATGATACAGGGCGATAACTACTACACAGGGTGTCATCTCTCCCCTCTTTAGGAATTATTGTGATATAAGCTTCTAGGGTCTGGGGGGAGGTGTCATGCCTCGTAGAAAGGAGTTAAAGAGTTCAACCATGCGTGGGATTAAAACATCTGCAAATTTTTAGTAGTAAACTATAGGAAAGCCGTCTTGACCAGGGGATTTCCCGTTCGGGTTAGCCGCTAATATATCTGACACCTCTTGGGTTGTGACTTCTTTCATGAATAAAGCTTAACCCAAAGGGGAAATCCCAGGTAGAGAGAGTGCAGTAAGGAAGTTATGTATGTTCTGTGAAGCCTGGAGGGGATCTAACATGGAAGCGGGTGTGTCTAAGTTATACAGCGAGTGGTAGTAATTTTGAAAGGCTTGAGCTATATCCTTTGAGTCATTAGTTCTAACGATACCGTTTAAGAGAATCTGTTTTATAAAGTATGTTTCCTTTTGTTTCTTGAGCAACCTAGAAGTAAATTTACTACCTTTGTTGCCATGCATATAAATTTTTTGTTAAAAACGAGCGAACATTTTACCAGTAGAGATGTTTAGTAGATCCTTAAGTCAGCAGGGCAGAGAACTAAGTTCAGCTAAAGAACGTTCAGATCTATCTTTTTCTATGAAGCCTTTCCATGAGACTGATTTGATGTAATAGAGAAGAGATTTCCTTATCTCTCTCTCGTTTAGTGTGGGCGCTCAATGCTATTAGTTCCCCCCTAAGGACTGCCTTGGGAGTTTCCCAAATAATGGGAGTGGTGCCATTTTCTAATATATTTTCTCTAAAGAATCTAGTAATAGAGGCTTTTAGTTGGGATACATGGTTCCTATTGTCCAAAAGGGAGTCGTTTAGTCTCCACATTGGGACCGTTCGTGAAAGGGAGGAAATATGCAATTTGAGAAAGATAGGTGCATGGTCTGATATTGTGATAGAACCTATTGATGTGTCTTCAATTAGTGAAATTCAAGAGGATTGTATCAATAAGTAGTTTAGTCTTTGGTAGGAATTATGTGGCTTTGAGTAAAAGGTTAAGTCCTTTGTAGTAGGGTGCAGAAGTCTCCATGGATCAATCAGATTTAATGAGTTTAGGTAGGTTATGTGAAATATTTTTCCTTTTGTTTAATGGTATGGAGGACTTGCCGTTTGATGAATCAAGATGTGGATTTAATGTTAATTTAAGATCTCTCCCCAAAACCAAGAGTTTTTTTTTTTAGAGTGTCTAAGGTTGCCGAAAACCAACGCGCCTATCCCTTGTTGGGGGCATATAGATTCCCAAATGTGATCATTGTATTGACTAGAAAACCTTTCACAAAAATGTATCTTCCCTCTGCATCTGCTAGGGAGTCTTTTAAAGTGAAGGGTAACTCTTTTTTTGAATGCGATACTAACTCCCTTCATTGTTGAGGAGGAGCAGCTGTTGAACCAGATAGGGTAGTGAGAAAATGAGGTGCTTGGGGCTCTGCCTGACTTAAAATGTGTTTCTAGGAGGAGAAGGATCTGGGCACCACTTTTCCGAAGTATTGTGAGTATTTGGCTATGCTTTGCAGGAATGTTAATACCTTTTACATTGAATGAAGCCACAGTGACAGAGTCTCGCTGATTCAACTCAGCCATTGGTATAAGAAACAGATGGTCTTATCGCCAGAAGTGTACACCTGGAGAAATAAAAACAAATTAAATAACATGGAACTATATACAAGAACATTCTCATCTTTGGCAGGGGGGGATTAAAAACCCCATCATTAAAGATGAGACATAATTGACCCAGTCAGTGATCAAATAAGATGAAACAGGGTAAATAACCTGAAAGAAGAAACTTCTCACGAAAATTTGGACTCAATAAAGCTTGAACTTTTCCACCTACACCCACGAAAGATATCAACATTAATAAGCAATACAAGAGTTAATGGGGTGAATATAAAGATGAAAGGACCCAGGAGCCCTGTTTAGATCCAAGGAACTACAATAATTGCTCTACTACCAGTAGAACTCTATGACGAGTTCAGATCTGACTAAATAGAAAGAAAAAAACATTGAGCAACTCGAAGTTAGATGTCTTTTGATGGAGTTCTTCTTGACCCTTGGGGAAGGAGTGTGGACCAGTCTTGTTGCTTGTCAAGTTTCGGAATGTCGAGCCCAATATCCATAAGCATCCAGGAAGGGACAGGAATCGGGTCAATATGCATTAAGTCCCAAGAGTTTTCCAAATCTTCCGGGGTTCGAATGGTAATCTGGCGGCCATCTTTGGTAATTCCTATACCAAATGGAAAGAGCCATTTAAATCTTAAGCCCTTAGCTACCAATAGCTCTGTCAGCGGTTTCAGGATTCTTCTCTTGGATAGAGTAGAGGGAGAAATGTCTTGAAAGATTTGAAAGTTCGTGTCCCCATACGTCAGAGGAGATTTTTCTCTGGCTCCTGCCAAGATTGCTGCAGTGTCAAGTGTTATGAAAGGCAATTCAGTACCACAATGGACATAGCGGTCAGAGCACATACAGTGATCTGACAATAACCCAAAATCATAGAACGAGCTCTGAGACGTGGGAACTCTGCAGACCGCAATCCCTAATCCTCTCCAAACAACACTAGAGGCAGCCGTGGATTGCGCCTAACTCTGCCTATGCAACTCGGCACAGCCTGAGAAACTAACTAGCCTGAAGATAGAAAATAAGCCTACCTTGCCTCAGAGAAATACCCCAAAGGAAAAGGCAGCCCCCCACATATAATGACTGTGAGTTAAGATGAAAAGACAAACGTAGAGATGAAATAGATTCAGCAAAGTGAGGCCCGACTTTCTTAACAGAGCGAGGATAGAAAAGGTAACTTTGCGGTCTACACAAAACCCTAAAGAAAACCACGCAAAGGGGGCAAAAAGACCCTCCGTACCGAACTAACGGCACGGAGGTACACCCTTTGCGTCCCAGAGCTTCCAGCAACAAATTAGACAAGCTGGACAGAAAAAATAGCAAAGAAGAACTTAGCTATGCAGAGCAGCAGGCCACAGGAATGATCCAGGGAAAAGCAAGTCCAACACTGGAACATTGACAGGAAGTCAGGATCAAAGCATTAGGTGGAGTTAAGTAGAGAAGCACCTAACGACCTCACCAGATCACCTGAGGGAGGAAACTCAGAAGCCGCAGTACCACTTCCCTCCACCAACAGAAGCTCACAGAGAGAATCAGCCGAAGTACCACTTGTGACCACAGGAGGGAGCTCTGCCACAGAATTCACAACAGTCAAGATAACTAAAGAGACCGCAGATTATGTCCCTGGGTGGTTCAGAGACTTTAGGTTCGGTCTGAGTACTCTATGGACTCTTTCAATTATTATAGTATCCGCTCGGTCCTGGCTCAAGATGGTGGAGAAGATCTCTTTACTGATTTTATTAAGAGTTTCTGGAGCAAAGGACTCTGGAATACCCCTAAGTAATATTTTTCCTCCTACTTCTGTTCTCTTGATCTTCTATGGCCAGAGATACAAGATTAAATATGTTGCTGGTGGGCCAGTAAGTGTTCTCTCATCGCATTAGAGGATTCAGTTATATCAGATTGGGAGTTTTCCAGAGCTTCGACTCTGTGGCCGATATGCTTCACGTCAGACCTTAAACCCGCAACCTCATCAATTAGGGGTTTCATACTGGTGGCTAACAGTTTTTTCATGAAGTTTCGTGAAATAGGGACCTGGTCATCTGTTGTAGATTCACATTCTGACTCATCTGGGCTGACGACTGAATGTTCAGGCAATACAGGATAGTCATAGTCCCGTCCTTGTGATTTGTCTACCGACCGTCTGTCCTCTGATTTTTTTCATTAGAAATTTATCTAGTTCCCCACGTGGGGTAGACTTCAGGCTTGCAGAGGAACTTCTGGTTAAACTTTTTGCCCGTTCTTTGCTGGAGCGTACCATTTTGATATCAAGAAAATACGGGCGTGCTGAGATCGCCGATTGGGTTAGCAAATATGTTTAAATAGGCATATTTGTGGAGTAGCTGTTATTTATTTAAGATACTAAAGATGTCCAGCAGGTGACGCACCGTTCTCAAAAAACAATAGTAGCCACAAAACTGTTCGTTAGACGAAATACAGTATATGTTTGAAATGGCCAACAGGTGGCACAATTTAACCACAGATCTGAAAAATAGCCACAATACAATGAGAAAACCTTATACTTTTATGAAATTTGTAAAGGTCAGTCTATAGACAGAATACAGCCGGATGCTGAGCAGTTTGTTAGTTCTTAATGTGGGCCCGTAAATGCTATCTCCGGAGGAGCAAATTTATGATCTTTATGCCCAAGAGATCCGGGTGTGGAGTAGGTATGCAGTAAGGGAGGCTAGGGTCTGAGCTGTATCCCTTCAGTAGCCAGGAGTAAATCTATCCCTCTGCTGACAGGCAGGAGCTAAAAATGGCGCCAGAATTGTCGGGAAAATTTTCGTAGACATTATATCCCCTGCAGTTCTTGGTAAAATGAGGGGGCACCACCAGGCCAGATGAGGCACAGAGCGCCGAAGTGGCTGGATCACCAGAGTCTGCCATGCACTTGTGAGCGATCCTCTGTCCTTTTCTGGACCCACATCATGCACGCTTCAGGCCGGTGGAAGAAGCGACCTCACGCCGCAGCGGCAAGGTGCTACAGCGACTGCCGCACTAAAGTCTGTCGTAGCGGCAGGGTGCCGGTTCGAGCGAGCAGTGAGTGGTATGGAGGGTTGGGGGATTGTGGCCAAATAGATAGCGGGCGGTACCTCACATCAGCCGCAAAGTGCAGTTGTATGCAGGCTGAAAGATGGAGCCTCTCCACGTCGCTTCTTCTTCCACCAGGCTGAAGATCAAGTCCCGTGATGTAAATGAAGGGCTCCCCACTTCTCCCAGGATCAGCTGCTGAAGGTAGATCCACACTGTGTGGTATATTGCTTCTGGTGGGGTAGAAATCAAAGGAATTTCATCCTGAGTGCAGGAGCTCTTTGCTAATGCGACTGTTCCCTTCCTCAGTCAGGCCACGCCCCCTCCATACAAGTGTTTTTATTTTAACAGTACCAAACATGTGGAATGAGAAGGGTCTGGCCAAGTTGTGGACAATCCCTTTAAACATCAAAATTCCCACACAAAGAGAAGTTATAATATTTAGAATGTGAAAAATTAATAGGGGAAGGGAAATTAGGCTGGTTTCACACTTGCGTTTCAAAACGCATGCGTTTTTTTAAAAAAAAATGCATGGTGAAAAAACGCATGTAAACGCGTGCAAACGCTGTGTTTTTTTGACGCATGCGTTTTTGCATGTGGTGAAAAAAAGCAGTGTTTTGACGCGTCTACATGCGTTTTTTCATGCGTTTGCGTTTTTTAAACGCATGCTGAGAAATGTGTGACAGCTGCCAATCATCAAAATAAAGTAAAAAACCCACTATCAGCAGAAATAGTTAGGGGTAGGGATCATAACCCTAACCCTAAAGGGATCCTAACCCTACCCCTAACCCTAAAGGGATTCTAACCCTACCCTTAACCCTAAAGGGATCCTAACCCTAAAAGGTTAGGGTTAGGATCCCTTTAGGGTTAGGGGTAGGGTTAGGGTTAGGATCCCTTTAGGGGTAGGGTTAGGGTTAGGATCCCTTTAGGGTTAGGGGTAGGGTTAGGATCCCTTTAGGGTTAGGGATAGGGTTAGGATCCCTTTAGGGTTAGGATTAGGATCCCTTTAGGGTTAGGGTTAGGATCCCTTTAGGGTTAGGATCCCTTTATCACCTTTATGGTGGGGGGTGGCATATCAGTGTGTGTTCTGCTTTTTTAATAAAAACGCATAGTAACATAGTAACATAGTTAGTAAGGCCGAAAAAAGACATTTGTCCATCCAGTTCAGCCTATATTCCATCATAATAAATACCCAGATCTACGTCCTTCTACAGAACCTAATAATTGTATGATACAATATTGTTCTGCTCCAGGAAGACATCCAGGCCTCTCTTGAACCCCTCGACTGAGTTCGCCATCACCACCTCCTCAGGCAAGCAATTCCAGATTCTCACTGCCCTAACAGTAAAGAATCCTCTTCTATGTTGGTGGAAAAACCTTCTCTCCTCCAGACGCAAAGAATGCCCCCTTGTGCCCGTCACCTTCCTTGGTATAAACAGATCCTCAGCGAGATATTTGTATTGTCCCCTTATATACTTATACATGGTTATTAGATCGCCCCTCAGTCGTCTTTTTTCTAGACTAAATAATCCTAATTTCGCTAATCTATCTGGGTATTGTAGTTCTCCCATCCCCTTTATTAATTTTGTTGCCCTCCTTTGTACTCTCTCTAGTTCCATTATATCCTTCCTGAGCACCGGTGCCCAAAACTGGACACAGTACTCCATGTGCGGTCTAACTAGGGATTTGTACAGAGGCAGTATAATGCTCTCATCATGTTTATCCAGACCTCTTTTAATGCACCCCATGATCCTGTTTGCCTTGGCAGCTGCTGCCTGGCACTGGCTGCTCCAGGTAAGTTTATCATTAACTAGGATCCCCAAGTCCTTCTCCCTGTCAGATTTACCCAGTGGTTTCCCGTTCAGTGTGTAATGGTGATATTGATTCCCTCTTCCCATGTGTATAACCTTACATTTATCATTGTTAAACCTCATCTGCCACCTTTCAGCCCAAGTTTCCAACTTATCCAGATCCATCTGTAGCAGAATACTATCTTCTCTTGTATTAACTGCTTTACATAGTTTTGTATCATCTGCAAATATCGATATTTTACTGTGTAAACCTTCTACCAGATCATTAATGAATATGTTGAAGAGAACAGGTCCCAATACCGACCCCTGCGGTACCCCACTGGTCACAGCGACCCAGTTAGAGACTATACCATTTATAACCACCCTCTGCTTTCTATCACTAAGCCAGTTACTAACCCATTTACACACATTTTCCCCCAGACCAAGCATTCTCATTTTGTGTACCAACCTCTTGTGCGGCACGGTATCAAACGCTTTGGAAAAATCGAGATATACCACGTCCAATGACTCACCGTGGTCCAGCCTATAGCTTACCTCTTCATAAAAACTGATTAGATTGGTTTGACAGGAGCGATTTCTCATAAACCCATGCTGATATGGAGTTAAACAGTTATTCTCATTGAGATAATCCAGAATAACATCCCTCAGAAACCCTTCAAATATTTTACCAACAATAGAGGTTAGACTTACTGGCCTATAATTTCCAGGTTCACTTTTAGAGCCCTTTTTGAATATTGGCACCACATTTGCTATGCGCCAGTCCTGCGGAACAGACCCTGTCGCTATAGAGTCACTAAAAATAAGAAATAATGGTTTATCTATTACATTACTTAGTTCTCTTAGTACTCGTGGGTGTATGCCATCCGGACCCGGAGATTTATCTATTTTAATCTTATTTAGCCGGTTTCGCACCTCTTCTTGGGTTAGATTGGTGACCCTTAATATAGGTTTTTCATTGTTTCTTGGGATTTCACCTAGCATTTCATTTTCCACCGTGAAAACGCATGCGTTTTTAAAGCAAACAAACGCATGTGCTTAAAAACGCATGCGTTTCCATTGACTCCAATGTATTTTTTGACACAAAAAAACGCATAAAAAAGGAAGCGTTTTTATGTGTCAAGAAAACGCCTCTCAAAAATACTACAAGTTGCATTTCTGAAAAAGAACGCATGCAGCAAAAAAACGCATGCGTTTCAAAACGCGACCAAACGCGTACAACAAAAAACGCATGCGTTTTTAATGTTAAATATAGGAAAAAAAACGCATGCGTTTTTTGTGCAAAAAACGCTGCAGACAAAAACGCAAGTGTGAAACCACCCTTAATTTAGCATTTACTGTAATTTTTGGACTATAAGACACATTTTTATCAAGAAAAATATCTTGCTAGGAAGTGAGTGCATCTTACAGACTGGAGGCAGCTTCCTGTGACAGAGGAGAATGCTGAGAAAGTGTCCTTCCCGATCACTGAGAGAACTGCTCTCTCTCCTCCAGTCCCACACTTACCTAACTGATTGGTGCAGAACAGGAGAGGAAGGTACAGAGACTGTGAATCCTGAGTGAGCAGCTGAAGAACCTTCCACCCAACTAGGCTAAGGACCTTTCAGATCATGTACTCAATCATATGACTTGGAAAGACTGCAAAATGGAGTAATGGATATGCAGTATGTGTATGCATACGTGCATATGTGGCACCCCAGGAGTCCAGATGTCACAATAGCATTGCCTTCCACACGGGGGGGGGGGGTGATGTCATGCCTGGAGGTAAAGAGGGATCCCTTTGGCAGGTAACACAAATATACAACACCTTTCCTGACTCCAGACCAGAAGGGGGAGCTCTAAACCCAGTTTCAGGGGAACTTCCTTACAAGTTCTGGTCTGGAGGCGGGTTAGTTCAGTTCAGTGTGAGACTGCAAAGGGTGAGGAAGCATGTGAGGAGAGAGACTGGGACTGGAGCTGCGATTGAGCTCTTACCAGTGTTAAGCGCAAGAGAAACTGGACACCGGAGTCCGATGTTGCACGGGTACTAAAGGCCCAGCAACTAGAACTGGAGGGCAGGAGATTGCAAGTCTCCTGGCCTATCTAACACCTGGAGGCACCACAGCAAGTCAGGAGCCTGGGGCTGCCAGTGAGAAGACGGTGCCCATGAAAGGCTCATGTTGTTAACCGTACAGCTTAGGAGTAACAGACACTGAGAGGACCTTGTGTGAAGCCTCAGGCAGCAAGGGACAGAGAGTACAGCATAAACAGAAGGTCTCCGAACCCACCTGGTGGATCCCAAGTTACTTACAGGCTGCCCGAACCCCATCAACACCTGTAACCTGCACCCCGGACTGCACCTGCAATTCATCAGTAAAAGGTAAAGGAAACTGCAATCCCTGTGTCCTCCAATTATTTATTGTACCTTCCGTCCTGCACCCCACCGTCCACCAACCCTTACCAATTGCACCATTAGTCCTGGGGCTAAGCTCTACCTGTGGGGAGCTATACCAACTCTCCTGCGACACCATCAGCCCTAGTGATCCCTTTAAGCAGCATCGGCCACCCCTGGCCGAGTACAACAGGTGACGTCACGAACATTTCTATTTATTCCCCTTTTTCTACTTCCCCTCTTCATTTTTGTTGGATACTCAGGGCCACGGACCGGGTCACCGCTACCGTGACCACCCCTTTAAGTAACACCAGACCCAGCCCGAGTATCCCCGGTCCTAGCGGGTGCTCTACATATGTAGTAGAGCTGTGTTTATGAAGATATGCTTATGTAAGCAGAGCTGTGTGTATATAGATATGCGTATGTAGAAGAGCTGATTTCGCCGCACTGTCCATGCTGCGGTGTTGTGTATATGTGCACTTTAGTGTTCATTTAGAGTGTTCAATAATGTTCATGCTGTGAACCGATATGTAAGTAAAATGCATGGTGCAGAGAAACACTAACAAAAGATGTATTATTTCGCTATTATACACTAGTTCATTAAAATTTGCTATATTCACACTGTGGAGACACAAAGGTCAGTGGGTGCTCCCATCCGCTAGCCTAACTGTTTTTAGAAAGATCACATGGATGGGGGCACATCCCACTGAACACTCATATTACTTCCGTGTGAGCAGAACACTACTCAAACAATACAGGGTGAGAGTACTACACTGCAGTAAGACTATATTAGGTCACCAACGCTTAAAATCATATATTATATTCCCAACAAGGACACAAGATAGTGAAAGTGACAGTCTCATCTTTTCGCTGGCTCATGTCATCCAGGGCCAACTATCCTAACAAGCAGCACTCCGCTTTTATCGGGCACCCACAGAGAGGAGGTAGCGGTAAGCTTAGGAATCTGACTGAGAACAGCGAAGTACGTGGTCAAGACCGAATTGTCCCAACCTGAGTTATCAAATGTATTAGTTGTCAGGACTCTGGATTCTCTGTTCATCTGTGGTGCTTTATTGCCCTTTTTCAAGATGGGGTCTGCTGTCTTGACTCTGCTCATGTGATCCGACTTCCTGGTCTCTGTCTTTATAACCCTGGTTTGCATTCCAGTCCATACTTGTGTATTCTAATAGAATCCCTGGCTCTGTACTTCAAGAGACTTTCCTCTCCAATAGATCCAGTTCAGCTCTTCCAGCAAAGCTCTCCAGTTCTCAGTAGCAAGCTGTGTGTGAGTTCCTCCTCATCGGAATCTGTCTCTACATGCCTGCATAGGACACTATATTTAGAATTGAGAGTCCTCCGTGGTTGATACCTTTTTAATGGCTAACTGAAAAGATGGTAACAAATTGCAAGCTTTTGAGACTACTCAGGTCTCTTCATCAGGCATAGACTATTACAACATCTGAAGAATCACATATTTATACACAACACAGTTCAGAGCTGTCATTATGGGAGAGTGATAAACAGTTGTGTCCATAAATAATGGAAAGTTCCTAGATAAGGAGTGAATGTTTTGTTGTCCTCTGATTGGGGTCTGGTACTGTGTTATGATGCCCCATAAGGTCTGAGTACAAAATTCTTAATTGATGTAAAAATACATAAATCCATGTGACACATTCATTCCTGCACTAAGTGTGTCAAAGGTTGTCACAAATTTATACTCCGAGATTCTCCTGTCTCTCTGAGATTTGAAGTTACCTTTCAGTTCAAGTAATTTCAGGTCCATGGTGCTATGATCAGACATACAGAAATGTTTAGCCACAGGTAGATCCATTCTTTTTTCTTTTATTGTGTAGCAGTGAGAATTTATCCTTGTTTTCAGTTTCTGCCCTGTCTCCCCAACATACAGACCCCCGGTTGGAGATTTAGTACAAATAATTAAGTACACCACACTAGAAGTGACGCAGCTGAAAGTATCTGGTATCTTGTAGTACTGATGTGAATTGGGGATCTTTATCTTGTCCGTGGTCATTATAAATGGACAGGTTTTACATTTTCTCTGGTTGCAAGGAAAGGTTACTGCAGCTGTTGGAGAGGACAGGGAGCTTCTGACACTGATACTTCTTAGATTTGGGGGCTGCCTAAAACACAGTAGTGGGGGTCTGGAAAAATGGATTGTAATCTGGCATCTTTTTGTAGTAAAGGTTGTAATTTCCATGCAGCTCCCCTTTGCACCTCCAGATTTGGATTGTAGGTGACTACTAGAGGTACCCATAATGACAGTCTGTACACTTAACAAAAAAGTGTGAAACAACTGAAAATATGTCTTATATATTGGTGTTGGTGTGACCCTCAGTTGGACATTTAGTACAAATAATTAAGTACACCACATTAGAAGTGACGCAGCTGAAAGTACCTGGTATCTTGTAGTCCTGATGTGAATTGGGGATCTTTAGCTGAGGGTCTGTATGTAAGGGGAGACAGGGCAGAAACTGAGAATGAGGATGAACTCTCATCGCCATACAATACGAGAAAAAAGAATGGATCTACCTGTGGCAATACATTTTTGGTGCAGGGCAGGGGCTGGCTGGCAAATTTTAGCCTGGGGGCAAGCCCCCAAGAGTGGTTTATTTTTAACCTACCTCAGGCTGCTGCATAAAACAGCAACCAAGCTTACTAATTAGCTACGGGAGCAAAACCAAGCCTTCTATATAGTTATGCGAGAAAAACAGAGCTTAATACATAGATATGGGTACAGAACTAAGCTTAGGACATGTATATGGGAACACAACCAAGTTTACTACAAAGATATAGGAGCCAAACCTAGTTTACTGCATAAATATGGGAACAGGAACGAGCTTGCCGCATAAATCTATAAACAGAACCAAGCTTACCACATAAATACAAGAAGAGAATCGAGCTTACTACATAAATGTGAAAAGAGAACTGAGCTTACTACATAAATACAAAAAGAGAGCCAAGCTTACTACATAAATACAAAAAGAGAACCGAGTTTACTACATAAATACAAAATATTAACCGAGCTTACTACATAAATACAGAAAGACTACCGAGCTTACTACATAAACACGAAAAGAGAATCGAGTTTACTACATAAGTACGAGAAGAGAACTGAGTTTACTACATAAACACGAAAAGAGAACCGAGCTTACTACATAAGTACGAAAAGAGAACCGAGCTTACTACATAAATACGAAAAGAGAACCGAGCTTACTACATAAATTCGAAAAGGGATCCGATCTTACTACATAAATACCAAAAGAGAACTGAGCTTACTACATAAACACGAAAAGAGAACCGAGCTTACTACATAAGTACGAAAAGAGTACCGAGCTTACTACATAAATACGAAAAGAGAACCGAGCTTACTACATTAATTTGAAAAGAAAACCGAGCTTACTACATAAATATGAAAAGAGAATCGAGCTTACTACATAAGTACTAGAAGAGAACTGAGCTTAATAGATAAATATGAGAAAAGAACAGAACTTACTACCTAAATACGAAATATTATACGAGCTTACTACATAAATACAGAAAGACTACCGATCTTACTACATAAACACGAAAAGAGAATCGAGTTTACTACATAAGTACGAGAAGAGAACTGAGCTTACCACATAACTATGCGGATTGGCCCCTGCAGATTCGCAACAGTTTTCCATCAGGTTTACAGTACCATGTAAAACTGGAAAATCAAATCCGCTGTGCCCATTGTGCAGAAAATACCGCGCGGAAATGCTGCATTGTAATTTCTGCAGCATGTCAATTCTTTGTGCAGATTCTGCAGCGTTTTACACCTGCTCCTCAATAGGAGTCCGCAGGTGAAATCCGCACAAAAAGCCCAGGAAAACCGAATAAACTGTGTTTTACCTGCGTAATTTTCAAAAACAGTGTGGAAAAATCCGCACACGAATCCGCAACGTGGGCAAATAGCCTGAGAACAGAACCGAGCTTACTACATAAATATGAGAAGAGAACTGAGCTTACCACATAAATATGTGAACAGAACCGATCTTATTACATAAATACAAGAAAAGAATGGAGCATACTACATTAATACGAGAAGAGAAGCAAGCTTACTATACACTAGTGGCCAAAACTGTGGATAAACTTGAAATTTTTAATAATTTTTGAGGCTTCTGGAACTTTTGGCGATCTTACTTGATTACATAATCAAATTTATAGCCCAGGCACGCAGTCTGTTACTATAGATATCGGGAGACTTGTATTTGTCAGTAGCTTTTATAATTTTGACCAAAAAATTCTGGACTTCGTTCTCTGTGAGTAAAATTCATAAATTTTTAGTTATATGTTAATTTTTCATTATGTCCACATTAAAGTAAAAATGGTGTTTTAAAGCTACAGTCATCACTTGATCCTTTCAGTATAGGTCCTACAGGCTTTAATTTCTTTACAAACTACCGTATATACTCGAGTATAAGCCGAGATTTTCAGCCCATTTTTTGGGGTTGAAAGTCCCCCTCTCGGCTTATACTCGAGTCATACCCGGGGGTCGGCAGGTGAGGGGGGCGGGGGCTGTCTAATTATACTCACCTACTGCTGGTGCGGTCCCTGCAGTCCCTGCTTCTTCCAGCGCTGCAGATTCTACCTGTACTGAGCGGTCACATGATACCGCTCATTACAGTAATGAATATGCGGCTCCACCTCCTATAGAGGTGGAGCCGCATATTCATTACTGTAATGAGCGGTAACTCTGACCGCTCAATACAGGAAGAAGATGCAGCGCTGGAAGAAGCAGGGACTGCAGGGACCGCGCCAGGAGTAGGTGAGTATACGGGGAGGGGAGCGCTGTGCGATATTTACCGCTCCTCTTTCCAGTGCGGCCCCATCTTCATCGTCCTCGTCAGGTCCTCGCCAGGTCAGGTCAGAGGGCACGGTGACGTAGTCAGTGCGCGCTCTCTGCTGAACGTCAGTGCTGAAGACCGAGCCGCACGAGGAGCAGGTAAATGTTGAAAGTGCACTATATGGGGCAAGTGACTGTACGCAGCATCTTATGGGGCCATAACGCTTGTGCAGCGCTATAATGGGACAAGTGACTGTACGGAGCATCTTATGGGGTCATAATGCTTGTGCAGCACTATAATGGGGCAAGTGACTGTACGGAGCATCTTATGGGGCCATAACGCTTGTGCAGCACTATAAGGGGCAAGTGACTGTACGGAGCATCTTATGGGGCCATAACGCTTGTGCAGCACTATAAGGGGCAAGTGACTGTACGGAGCATCTTATGGGGCCATAACACTTGTGCAGCACTATAAGGGGCAAGTGGCTGTACGGAGCATCTTATGGGGCCATAACGCTTGTGCAGCACTATATAGGGCAAATATCTCTATGGAGCATCTTATGGGGCCCTTATTACCCTTTATGCAGGATTATATGGGGCATATTTTAATATGGAGCATCTAATGGGGCCCATCAAACTTTATGGAGCATTATATGGGGCTCCTGATTCAATATGGATATTCAAAGACCTTAACCTACTGATGTCTCAATTAATTTTACTTTTATTGGTATCTATTTTTACTTTTGAAATTTACCGGTAGCTGCTGCATTTTCCACCCTAGGCTTATACTCGAGTCATTAAGTGTTCCCAGTTTTTTGTGGCAAAATTAGAGGGGGCGGCTTATACTCGGGTCGGCTTATGCTCGAGTATATACGGGATATTGAGAATTTTTATTTCTTGTATTTTATTAATCCTTAAATTTAATTTTTTAACTGTATGATTATAAATTACAATTTTGAGCTCACAAACTCCTGATTGATTGTTTTTTTTTAGATTTTAAACATGCTGGCCACAAAGAGGTCTGATTAGTCTCCAAAAAGAGAGCTACAGCTATTGTTTTGATGAGGGAGGGATACATTTTCAGAGAAATTGCTAGGAAGATGGGTGGTGGAGTCACTGCTTCTGGAGTGCAAAAGCTGTGTTCACATTCTGCTGATAGTTGCAACATCAAAACTAAGAATAGAAGAGGAAGGAAAAAGGCAACAACCCCAAAAACAGACAGAAGAATTGTTAGGTTAGCCATGCGAAACAGAAGAGCATCAGCCAAGGAACTCAACCAGTTCTTGCACGATGGAGGAGTTTTGGTGTCGAATAGAACAGTACGTGGCCGATTACTTGATGGCGGTCTGAAAGCACTAACACCAAAGAAAAATCCATTACTAAATCTTAAACAGAGAAGTAAGAGAATTTCCTGGGCCAAAGAACATCTAAAGGCCTCTTTCACACTTCCGTCTTCCAGCTCCCGTCACAATCCGTCGATTTTTGAGAATGCAGGATCCTGCAAAAAAATTTTCCCATAGACTTGTATTAGGCTACTTTCACACTCGCGTCGTATGACGCACGTCGCAATGCGTCGTTTTGCAGAAAAAACGCATCCTGCAAAGTTGTTTGCAAGATGCGTTTTTTCTCCATAGGCTTGTATTAGCGACGCATTGCCACACGTTGCAACCGTCGTGCGATGGTTGCGTTGTGTTGTGGCGGACCGTCGGCACCAAAAAACGTTGCTTGTAACTTTTTTGGTGCGTTGTGTCCGCCATTTCCAACCGCGCATGCGCGGCCGGAACTCCGCCCCCTCCTCCCCGCAACTCACAATGGGGCAGCGGATGCATTGTAATAATGCATCCACTGCCCCCATTGTGCTGCGTTGACACAGGATGCGTCGGTACATCGGCCCGACGCACTGCGACGGGCCGACGCTAGTGTGAAAGTAGCCTTAGCGACGGATGGCCATCCGTTTCATCCGTCTTTCACTGGATCCTGCATAAAAAAAAACGGTCCATCGGGCAGAGAAAACATTCAGAGGAACGTTTTTTCTTCACGTCGGAAAATCGGTCAGCAACGCATCCTGCGCTGCCCGTCACTGGCTACAATGGAAGCCTAATGGCTGATGCGTCGCTGCCTGTGAAAAGCAGGAATCCAGCAACGGGTCCCGTCTTTTCAAAGAGAGCATGCGTGGAAGAATTTCCCATCAGCATCAATAGTAACAAGATATAATGTGAAAAATAATAATTTAAAAAAAAATCGCAATATCCTCACCTACCGGAGTCCCGCGCAGTGATGCTCCCGGCAGCTAGCGTTCGTAGGAATACATTGCGAAATCTCGCGAGAAGTCGCGGTCTCGCGAGACTGAGACTTCTCACGAGATTTCGCAATGTTGTACTAGGAACGCTAGCTGCCAGGAGCATCGCTGCGCGGGAATGCCGGTAGGTGAAAATACTGCGATTTTTTTTTTTTTTTTTTAACATGGTTTGTGTTGTGTATGCGTTTTCGCAGCGGAAAACCGCTGCGAAAACACATACACAACAGGTGCACATAGCCTCGACGGGTCCGTCAGAAAGACGAGCCCAGTGCACACGTTTTTCACAATCTGCACAGGATCCGTCATTTCAATGTCTTGACGGATCCTGTGCAGATTTGGACAACTGAAGATTGGAAGAAAGTAATGTGGAGCGATGAAAGGAGAATATCAATTTTTGGTAGTCACGGAGTGCGTTATGTTCGAAGAAGGCCAAAGGAAGACTGTCTTCCAGAGTGTATGACAACTATAATGAAATATCCTGAGAGTCTTATGATATGGGGCTGTATGTCATGGCATGGGATTGGGAGAATACGGGTCCTTAAGGGAACTGTAAATGCTTCAAAATATATTCATGATGTCCTTGAACCAAAGTTCATCCTATCAATTCGTGACCTTGGCAAGGAGCAGAACAAAATTATTTTCCAACAGGATGGTGATGGTGCACCATCCTGTTGGAAAATAATTTTGTTCTGTTCCTTGCCAAGGTCACGAATTGATGGGATGAACTTTGCACACTTTGAACTTTGTCTCACAGCTGCAGAACCTCATAATACACCTCAGCTGCTGCAGAACATCACCATACACCTTAGCTGCTGCAGAACCTCATAATACACCTCAGCTGCTGCAGAATCTCATAGTACACTTCAACTGCTGCAGACCCTAATAATACACCTCAGCTGCTGCAGAACCTCATAATACACCTCAGCTGCCGCAGAACCTCATAATATACCTCAGCTGCTGCAAAACCTCATAATACACCTCAGCTGCTGCAGAACCTCATAATACACCACCTCAGCTGCTGCAGAACCTCATAATACACCTCAGATGCTGCAGAACCTCATAATACACCTCAGCAGCAGCAGAGCCTCACAGAACACCTCAACTGCTGTAGAACCCCATAGTACACCTCAGCTGTTGCAGAACCTCAATACACCTCAGCAGTTGCATAACCCAATAATACACCTCAGCTGCTGCAGAACCTCATAATACTGCTCAGCTGCTACAGAATCTCATAATACACTTCAGCTGCTGCAAAATCTCATAATACACCTCGGCTGTTGCAGAACATCATAATACACCTTAGCTGTTGCACAACATCATAATACACCTTAGCAGTTGCAGAACCCCATAATACACAACAGTTGCTGCAGAACCCTATAATATACCTCAGCTGCCGCAGAACCTCAAAGTACACCTCAGCTGCTGCAGAATCCCATAATACACCTCAGCTTCTGCAGAACCCTATAATACACCTCAGATTCTGCAGAACCACACAACACACCTCAGCTGCTGCAGAACCTCAAAATACACCTCAGCTCAGCTGCTGCAGAACCTTTATAATACACCTCAGCTGCTGCAGAACCCCATAATACACTTCAGCTTCTGCAGAGCCCTATAATACACCTCAGCTGCTGCAGAGCATCATAACACACCTCAGATTCTGCAGAACCACACAACACACCTCAGCTGCTGCAGAACCCTATAATACACCTCAGCTGCTGCAGAGTATCATAACACACCTCAGATTCTGCAGAACCACACAACACACCTCAGCTGCTGCAAAACCTCATAATACACATCACCTGCTGCAGAACCTCATAATACACCTCTGCTGCTGCAGAACCTCATAATACACCTCAGTTTCTGCCGAACCCTATAATACACCTCAGCTGCTGCAGAACCTCATAATACACCTCAGCTGCTGCAGAAACTCATAATACACATCAGTTGCTGTAGAACCTCATAATACAGGGTGGGCCATTCATATAAATATACCTAAATAAAATGGGAATGGTTGGTGATATCAACTCCCTGTTTGTGGCACATGAGTATATGGGAGGGGAAAACTTTTCAAGATGGGTGGTGATCATGGTGGCCATTTTGAAGTTGGCCATTTTGGATCCAAATATATTTTTTTCAATGGGAAGAGGGTCATGTGACACATCAAACTTATTGAGAATTTCACAAGAAAAACAATGGTATGTCTGGTTTTAACGTAATTTTAATCTTTCATAAGTTATTTACAAGTTTATGACCACTTATAAAATGTGTTCAAAGTGCTGCTAGCACAGGCTTCCAGTAGCCGATGCTGCACATCTCGTATCTTCACAGCATAGATAATTGTCTTCAGATGACCCCAAAGATAAAAATCTAAGGAGGTTGATTGGGAGACCTTGGTGGCCATTCAACTGGCCCACGATGACCAATCCAACTATTCATGTAGGAATGCTCAGACCTGACTCCCAAGATGGTGCACCACCACATTATGGGTGTCAGGTCCAAGAATTCCTACAAGTGTATAGCGCCCCCCAGAGTCGGATTTTCTCTGGGGTCTCGCTACGGTGGGAAAAAAAAGTCTGATTTTCCATTTAATTTCTCTCTCCTCTGATGTGATCAGAGAGAAATAGGGTTTTCCGGTCCCCCAATCACCCTCCCCCGATACCTCCCAGTGTCCCTGGACCCTCTTACTTCCCCCCACGGCCGCCAGCATCTTTTTCCAGGAAGAAAATGGTGGGTGCATGCACAGTGTGCCTGCTGAGATCTGCCAGCCAGCACCCGGCAACAATAAGAAATTTTTCCTATTGATCAATTTTGATCACTGTGATAGACTGTATCACAGTGATCAAAAATAAATAAATAAACCCCCCTTTATCACCCCCTTAGTTAGGGAAAAATAATAAAATAAAAAATATACCGTATATACTCGACTATAAGCCGACCCCCCTAATTTTGCCACAAAAAACTGGGAAAACGTAATGACTCGAGTATAAGCCTAGAGTGGGAAATGCAGCAGCTACTGGTAAATGTCAAAAGTAAAAATAGATACCAATAAAAGCAAAATTAATTGAGACATCAGTAGGTCAAGTGTTTTGGAATATCCATATTGAATCAGGAGCCCCAAATAATGCTCCATAAAGTTTATGATGGCCCCATAAGAAGCTCCATATTAAAATATGCCCCATATAATCCTGCATAAAGGTTAATAATGGCCCGATAAGATGCTCCATAGACATATTTGCCCAATATAATGTTGCACAAATGCTGATTATGGCCCCATAAGATGCTCCATAGAGATAATTGCCCCATATAGTGCTGCACAAACGTTATGGCCCCATACAGTGCTGCACAAACGTTATGGCCCTATATAGTGCTGCACAAACGTTATGGGCCGATATAGTGCTGCACAAACGTTATGGCCCCATATAGTGCTACACAAACGTTATGGCCCCATATAGTGCTGCACAAACGTTATGGCCCCATATAGTGCTGCACAATTGTTATGGCCCCTTATAGTGCTGCACAAACGTTATGTCCCCATACAGTGCTGCACAAACGTTATGGCCCCATACAGTGCTGCACAAACGTTATGGCCCCAAATAGTGCTGCACAAACGTTATGGCCCCAAATAGTGCTGCACAAACGTTATGGCCCCTTATAGTGCTGCACAAACGTTATGGCCCCTTATAGTGCTGCACAAACGTTATGGTCCCATAGATGCTCCATACAGACACTTGCCCCATTTACATACTCACTTCTCCGTCGCTAAGGCCCCCGGCACTTTCAATATTCACCTGCTCCTCGTTCCAGCGCCGCTCCATCTTCAGCACTGGCGTTCAGGCTGAGGGCGCGCACTGACCACGTCACCGCACCCTCTGACCTGAGCGCCACTGCTGAAGATGGAGCGGCGCCGAAATGAGGAGCCGGTTAGTATCGCGCAGCGCAGCACTCCCCGTTATACTTAACCTGCTCCTGGCGCTGTGCAGTCCCTGCTTCCCCGGTGCTGCAGCTTCTTTCTGTAGTGAGCGGTCACCGTTACCGCTCATTACAGTAATGAATATGCGGCTCCACCTGTATGGGAGGTGGAGCCGCATATTCATTACTGTAATGAGCAGAACCATGTGACCGCTCAGTACAGGAGGAAGCTGCTGGTGCCGGTAAGCCAGGGACCTGCAGGGACCGCGCCAGGAGCAGGTAAGTATAATTAGACAGCCCCCACTCCCCCTCACCTGCCGACACCTGGGTATGATTCGAGTATAAGCCGAGAGGGGGACTTTCAGCCCAAAAAAGTGGGCTGAAAATCTTGGCTTATACTCGAGTATATACGGTATATTTATTTCCATTTTCCCATTAGGGTTGGGGTTGGGCTAAAGTGAGTTGCGCTAAAGTTAGGGATAAGGTTGGGGCTAAAGTTAGCGTTGTGACTAGGGTTAGGGTTGGGACTAAAGTTAGGGTCGGGATTATGGTTAGGATTGGGATTAGGGTTGGGATTAGGGGTGTGTTAGGGTTAGGCTTGTGGTTGGGACTAGGGTTAGGGTTGGAATTAGGGATAGGGTTTGGAGTATGGTTAGGGGTGTGGTAGGGTTAGGTTTGTGGTTGGGATTAGGGTTAGGGATGGGGTTGGGGTTAGGGGTGTGTTGGGGTTAGATTTCTGGTTATGGTTAGGGTTGGGATTAGGGTTAGAAGTGTGTTGGTGTTTGGGTTGTGGGTAGGGTTGTGGTTAGGGTTGGGATTAGAGTTAGGGTACCGTCACACTATACGATTTACCTACGATCACGACCAGCGATACGACCTGGCCGTGATCGTAGGTAAATTGTAGTGTGGTGGCTGGGGAGCTGTCACACAGACAGCTCTCCAGCGACCAACGATGCCGAGGTCCCCGGGTAACCAGGGTAAACATCGGGTTACTAAGCGCAGGACCGCGCTTAGTAACCCGATGTTTACCCTGGTTACCAGCGTAAAAAACAAACAAGCAGCACATACTTACATTCCGGTGTCTGTCCCTTGCCGTCTGCTTCCCGCACTCACTGACTGCCGGCCGTAAAGTGAAAGCAGAGCACAGCGGTGACGTCACCGTTGTGTTGTGCTTTCACTTTACGGCCGGCAGTCAGTGAGTGCGGGAAGCAGACGGCAAGGGACAGACACCGGAATGTAAGTATGTGCTGTTTGGTTTTTTTTACGCTGGTAACCAGGGTAAACATCGGGTTACTAAGCGCGGCCCTGCGCTTAGTAACCCGATGTTTACCCTGGTTACAAGCCAACGCATCGCTAGATCGCATTGCTAGATCGGTGTCACACACCGATCTAGCGATGACAGCGGGAGATCCAGCGACGAAAGAAAGTTCCAAACGATCTGCTACGACGTACGATTCTCAGCAGGATCCCTGATCGCTGCTACGTGTCAGACACAGCGATATCGTAACGATATCGCTGGAACGTCACGAATCGTACCGTCGTAGCGATCGAAATGGCACTGTGTGACGGTACCCTTAGTGGTGTGTTAGGGTTGTATTTAGAATTGGGGGTTTTCACTGGTTAGGCACAGCAGGGGCTCTCCAAACGCAACATGGCGTCCTATCTCAATTCCAGCCAATTCTGTGTTGAAAAAATTCAAACAGCGCTCTTTCCCTTCCGAGCTCTGCTGTGCGCCCAAACAGTGGTTTACCCCCACATATGAGCGGCGTACTTAGAACAAATTGCAGAACAACTTTGGGGGTCTAATTTCCCCTGTCACCCTTGGAAAAATGAAAATTTGGGGGCAAAAAGATAATTTTTGTGGGAAAAATATGATTTTTTTATTTTTATGGCTTTATGTTATAAACTTCTGTGAAGCACTTAGGGGTTAAAAGTGCTCACCACACATTTACTAAAGTTCCTTAGGGGGTCTAGTTTCCAAAATGGTGTCACTTGTGGGGGTTTCCACTGTTTAGGCAGATCAGGGGCTCTGCAAACAGGATATGGTATCCACTCTCAATTCCAGCCAATTCTGCATTTAAAAAGTCAAAACGGCGCTCCTTCCCTTCCGAGCTCTACCGTGCGCCCAAACAGTGGTTTACCCCCACATCTGAGGTATCAGTGTATTCAGGAGAAATTGCACAACAAATTTTGTGGTTCATTTTCTATTTTAACACTTGTGAAAATAAATAAATAAATAAAATGTTTGTGAAAAAAAGTTTAGTGTACATTTTTTCTTTCCACACTGCTTCAGTTCATGTGAAGCACGTGAATGTGGTTTTGAGCACCCTAAGGGGTGCAGTTTTTAGAATGGTGTAACTTTTGGGTATTTTCTGTCATATAGGTCCCACAAAGTGACTTCAAATGTGATGTGTGGTGTTGTAAAAATGAGAAATCTTTTAACCCTTATGAGTTCCTAACAAAAAAACATGTATTTCCAAAATTGTGCTGATGTAAAGTAGACATGGGACATGTTATTTATTAACTACCCTGTGTGACTTGACTCTCTGATTTAACCCCTTTCTAACATTAAACGTACTATCCCATCCATGTGCCTTGGGCTCTAATTCCCATGGACGGGATAGTACGTCACATGCGATAAGCCGCACTCATGGGGGGTGTGCGGCTGACAGCGGCCGGATGTCAGCTGATTCTCACAGCTGACACTTGGCACTAAGTGCCAGGACCTTTCACAGACCGCTCCCGGCACTTTAATCCCGCAACACTGCGATCAAATATGATCACAGCGTTCCGGAGCCTGCACAGGGATTGACAGCCCCTCTGCCTTTGGATCAGAGACCCCGTGGCATGGGTCTCAATTGCTGCCATGGAGACCCGATGTCGACATGACAACTTCCGGGTCTCCAGAGCTGAGAGACTTCTTGTCATGAGCAGTGATAATCAGGAACAGGTCAGTGTAAAATGCATGCAGCGCTGCTTCACCTGCATGCTATAGAAGTGATCAGTCTGCACAAAATGATTGTCCCATAGTGGCACAAAGTGTAAAACTTAGAATGAAATAAAAAGTTTTTTTTAAATAATTGTAATAATATTTTCAAAAATAATAAAAAAATCAATATTCTAGTGTCACGATTCCCCTGACCGCTGCCACCAATGGGTCAGGAGTCACACCGTGACCGTCACCCCTACGTCACGGATCAGGGTGACTTTAGGCCAACAGACGGCTAACACATGTGCAGGGGGGCTTATCTTAGTTATCCCTCCACTGCTAACAATGTGATGAAAAACCACACACAAGGCTATTGACCTCTTAGTTTACAGCAGGGGCTTATTCTAGGTATCCCACTGCTTTTCTATATACCACGAACTGCAGGGATTTATGTATATCCCGCTTACAGTTCCACTTAACACTTGCAGCTCTCTGGCGCCCCCCTTTCTCTCAGGTCAGATTAGGTACTGCACCCTGGGTAATTAGTCGCCAGAAAGGCTGCCTGCTATGTACTGGCTATTGGGCACGCTGCAGCGACGCGATAACTACTCCCACACAGGCAGGAACAATAATTATTAACCCCGCAGTCGCTTCAGCATCGCTCAACAGTCTGCACACTTTCGCTGCCACCAGCTTCGATTAAACGGGTCCGAAGCTAACCCAACTCAACAGTAACAGTAGCGTATTTCACTTCAGAAGACTGGGTAAGTTTAGAGCATGGATGAACGAACTAATATATAATAGTATATTCCATTGAAATTAATTAGGCAGTGCTTTATGAAAAAATATTTTATAAAGAAGTTACAAATGAGACAATTGCAAATATGTACAAGGGTAATTATGAAATAAACAGGGATTAAATGAG
Source organism: Ranitomeya imitator (assembly GCF_032444005.1). Classification (NCBI taxonomy): domain Eukaryota; kingdom Metazoa; phylum Chordata; class Amphibia; order Anura; family Dendrobatidae; genus Ranitomeya; species Ranitomeya imitator. The sequence goes on along the minus strand of NC_091283.1, from coordinate 334,519,061 downwards.
AAAAAAGTATCACTCACATGTTCAACGCATTGCAGGCAATCAGGCTAGGGCAGTTTCCATATATCCCAGTCCATGGGATGCTGCTGGCTTCAGGAGAGGACAAGAAGTCAGGAAGAAATCTAGCAGAAAGTGACTCCTCAGAGCCTGCCAGACACTTAAAACATTAAGGCTGTGACATCACAGAAAGGCTGGCTTATCCAGACCCTCCTCTCTCTACATTCTGCCTAAACTTTAAACTATTCTCTCTGATTTCTATAACTTCACTACAAAACATGTCAGAGTCAGACCAAACTCATCATTCATCTCAGATTAACGTGGGCATTCTAATGAGATCAAATATGTCCTATCTGGGATACATATTTCCAGAGAAATCCCTACTTCTTTACCAGATGGAGTTAGAAGCTCGTGTTTCGCGGGTTGTGTAGATACACCGAGTGAGAATAAAAATATATATTTTCGTATTTCTAGCTTAAATCGTTTGCCTAATATCTAACAAAAACTAAACAAAGAATCTTTCCTGAATCTTGGAGCCACTTTTCCAGTTTGAACTAGAGAATGTGGGAGGGGTGAGGGACTTTCCTCTGAGCCTGGAATTTACGACCCCAGAGCAATAAAACCTCTCTTCCCCCATACTCTCAGAGAAGGAAAGCCAGGAATTTGCAGCTACAAACTGTTGCTCCAAGAAGGGGGGCTTAGCCCACGCAGGCTAGAGAACTACTTATGATATTTCATACCATATCGTGACACCTCCCCCTTTTGGTGTGCGCTAGGGAGGCAGTACCCCACGGTATGCCTCCATGGGCACCTCAGTAGGTTCACCCTGGCGGGAGAGTCCATCTGCATTCCCATGCTCTTTGCCCGTTTTATGTTCAATGGTGAAGTCAAACTGCTGAAGGGCAAGGCTCCAGCGTAGCAACCTGCCGTTGGTTCCACACATGGCGTTTAGCCAGCGAAGAGGGTTGTGGTCGGTCACCACAGTGAAAGTGTGACCATACAAGTAGGGCTGCAAGCGCTGCAGGGCCCAGACTATGGCCAGGCACTCCTTCTCAATTGTGGAGTAGGCCACTTCCCTCGGCAAAAGTTTCCGGCTCAGGTATAACACGGGGTGCTCTTGGTCCTCCGAGTCAACCTGGCTGAGCACAGCACCAAGGCCAAACTCGCTGGCGTCGGTCTGCACCAAGAACGGTCGACTGCTGTCGACTGCTTTCAACACAGGGGCGTTGCACAGTGCGGTTTTCAACGCCTGGAAGGCCCCCTCACAGCCATCTGTCCAGTTGACAATGTGAGGTAGCTTCTTCCTGGTGAGGTCCGTCAAAGGTTTTGCCAGGCTACTATAGTGCTTTACGAAGCGCCTATAGTACCCTGCAATGCCCAAGAAGGACATCACCTGTTTCTTGGTCACGGGAGTGGGCCAGTTCACGATCACTCCCACTTTGTCAGGCTCTGGCTTCAGGGTGTTCCCGCCTACCCGGTGCCCCAGGTAGTGAACCTCCCTCATGCCCATCTGACACTTTCCCGGCTTGATAGTCAGTCCTGCTTGGTGAATTCGCCTGAGCACCTCCTCGAGATGCTGCAGGTGTTCCTTCCAGGAGGGACTGAAGATGGCAATGTCATCCAAGTACGCCACGGTGTACATCTCCAGTCCCTGAAGCAGGAGGTTGACCATCCGCTGGAAAGTGGCAGGGGCATTCTTCATGCCGAAGGGCATGACCGTGGACTCGTACAGTCCAAAGGGTGTGATAAAGGCGGACTTTTCCTGCGCCTCGGGGCTCAGGGGAATCTGCCAGTATCCTCGACTCAGATCCATTATTGTTAGGTAATCTGCGCCAGCTAACTTCTCAAGCAGCTCCTCCATGCGCGGCATTGGGTGCGCATCCGAGGCTGTGATGGCGTTGAGCCCCCTGTAGTCCACGCAGAACCGGGTGGTCCGGTCCTTCTTTGGCACGAGAACTACAGGTGATGCCCACGCGCTCTTTGACCGTCGAATCACCCCCAGCTGTAACATCTCATCGATCTCTTGGCGCATAGTCTGCTGCACCTGGTCAGAGATTCGATAGGGTGTTCGCCGTAGTGGGGCGTGATTCCCGATGTCCACCTCGTGGACTGCTAACTCAGTCCTCCCAGGTCGGTTGGAGAATACGACCCGGAAGGGTTCCAGTGTGGTTTGCAACTGCACCCGCTGGGGTTCAGTTAACAAGGCGCTTACCTCCACATCCTCGATGGACCCATTGGCCTTGGCTTGGGCCAGCAAGTCCAGGAGGGTGTCTTCCTCCCCGTCTTCGGGTAAGCTGCAGACCGGTAGGACGAAAGGTTCACGTTCGTGATGAGCCTTCATCATGTTGACGTGAAAGGCCTTTCGCCTACCCCGAGCGTGGTCAAGCGTGACCACGTACGTGACCGGGTTGAGCTGTTGGTGGACGACGTACGGGCCCTCCCAGGCTGCCTGAAGCTTATCCGTTGGTACAGGGACCAGCACCCACACCTTTTGACCCACGTGGTAGGTCCGCTCCCGGGCGTTCTGGTCGTACCAGTGCTTCTGATCAGCCTGAGCCTGCGTCATGTTGTCATGCACCAACTGCGTCAAGGTCTGCATCTTGTCACGGAAGCGCATGACATACTCCACTATGGACACTTCAGAAGGGTTCGGCTCCACTTCCCAGGATTCTCTTACCAACCCAAGGGGTCCCCGGACTCGCCTGCCGTACAGGAGCTCGAAGGGGGAGAACCCCGTCGAGGCCTGTGGAACCTCTCGGTAAGCGAACAGCAGGTGTGGGAGGTACCGCTCCCAGTCGCGCCCTTGAGTCTCAACCAGCATGCGTAGCATCTGTTTGAGGGTACCATTGAAGCGTTCACACAAGCCATTGGTCTGTGGGTGATACGCACTCGATACCAGGTGCTTCACCTGCATTCTCTTACAGAGAGCCTCCATTAGGCGAGACATAAATTGGGTCCCTTGATCAGTAAGCATTTCCCTGGGAAATCCTACACGTGAAAAGATGGCCAACAGGGCATCCGCCACCTTATCTGCCCTAGTTGACGACAGAGCTACTGCCTCTGGGTACCGGGTAGCATAGTCTACCACAGTAAGGATGTATTGCTTTCCAGAGCTGCTGGGGACGGCCAGCGGGCCCACAATGTCCACCGCGATCCTCTGGAAAGGCTCCTCTATCACTGGCAAAGGGATCAGGGGAGCCTTAATAGCAGGTCCCGCCTTCCCCACTCTTTGACAAGTGATACAGGAGCGGCAGTAGTTTGACACATCTGTCCCCATCTTAGGCCAATAGAAGTGTTGAGACAGCCGGGCCTTAGTTTTGCTGATCCCCAAGTGTCCAGCTAGCGGGATCTCATGGGCAATCCGCAACAACTCACCCCGGAATTGCTGTGGGACGACCAGCTGTCTTTCCCTCAACCACTCCTTTTGTGATTCTCCGGGTACTGTCTCCCGGTACAACCTTCCTTGTTCCCAGAACACCTTCTCCTTATCAGTCTCGGAGAAGGGCGTCCCGGCAAGTTGTCTCAAACTCTCTAGGCTCGCATCTGTGTGCAGAGCGGCCTGAAACACCTGGCTAGGGGAAGCCAAAAGCGACGTAAGGGTCCCTTCCCCACGGGAACCCTCTTGGACCTGCTCTGGGTCCACCTCTGGTTCAGTCACAGTGATGACTGAGGAGGGTCCGGAAGGCAGACAGTTATCTGCGTTCCGGGCACTCTGACTGCGGGTGACAGCAGCTACGTAGGCTGTCTCCCCGGGGGTTTCTACAGTCCCATCAGCCGGCGCTGCTCTGGGCTCTACCTCCTCATCCACCCCCAACACTTCAGGGGCAGTGCTACTTATGGGCCAGTTACCTTCCTCGGTGGCACTGGTCACTTTCATGGCATCACCTTCCTCACGGTTCCCATGCATCTCCCCATTTCCGGTAGCACCGACACTTGCCCCTGTTAGGGGTTCCTCAGCCGTCTCACTCCGCAGAGCGACGTGGCTGGGCACGCCTGTACCTATGGACACATTAACCTTCACAGAAAAATCATTATCAGGTTCAGCTGGCACAGGTACAACATTTTCACCATCAATCCTAGGAAAAAAATGGTTAATAGATGCATCATTACAAGATAAAGCATGGTCAGGTAACACATGCGATTTCCCATCATCATCATGATCAGGGTTAACGTTACCCTTATTAGTAGATTGGGGAGGGGTGTCAGGGATGTAGTATGCAAACATCCTCCCCAAATCAGTCCCCAACAAAACATCAGTGGGCAAATTATCAGACAGCCCCACTTCCTTCACCCCGCTCCCAGCACCCCAATCAATAAAAACCCGGGCCATCGGTAAGGGACAGCTGATGCCCCCAATCCCAGTGACAGTTAGGGTTTTCCCCGGAATGATTTCTTCAGGGGCCGCCAGTTTGGGTCGGATGAGGGTTCGTTCAGCCCCGGTGTCCTTGAGGCCTGTAGCAACATGGCCCCCCACAGTGACGGGCTGTACGTTGTCACACACCCTCCCAACCACCCCACCCACCAAAAGAACTGCTGCATTAGGCCCTGGGGCCTTGGCTGGGGGGTTCTTCGGCCTGTCTGGACAGAAGGTACTGATATGCCCAGGCCGCTTGCAGGTGTAACACGCGCGAGGTTCGGTGGTAGGTCTGGTGCTGTTGGCCACAGGGCCAGGACCTCGGGTGTGCTGGCTGGCAGGGGTACTGGCGTTGGTTGCAGGCTTACCCCCTCTCCAGCTGGTGGTGACTGGCTTCCGCACTTCCGATCTACGGTTGGCCTCATAGGCATCGGCAATCTGTGCTGCTTTCGTCACGTCTTTGGGTTCTCTGTCCATCACGAACTGTCGCACCTCAGCTGGGCAAAGATGAAAGAACTGGTCTTTGATCATCAGGTCTCGCAGCTGCGCAAAGGTGGTCACTGACAGTCCTTGGGTCCACTGGTCAAAGTGGGTCCCCAGTCCATGCACCACATCACTGTAACTGTCGTGTGGGCCACGTTGGAGGGTCCGGAACTTTCTACGGTACACCTCGGGTGTAAGCTGGTACTTGGCTATCAGAGCCTTTTTGATGGCCTCATAGTCACCATCTTGTTCTTGAGGGAGGGCAGCAAACGCCTCCAGAGCTTTGCCTCTCAGCCCTGGTGTCAGGTATCGGGCCCATTCATCTGTAGGCAGCCAGTACTGTCTGCAGGCTTTCTCAAAGGCCCGCAGAAAAGTGTCCAAATCTCCGTCCTTCTCCATAACAGGAAAGTGATCAGGCCGGGGCTTCGGTGTCTGAGCGCTGCTAGGCTCACGGTTGGTCTGAGACAACCCCTGCATTTGCAGTCGGGCTAACTGCAGCTGGTACTCCCGCTCAGCATGCCGCTCGGCTCGCTGGGCCTGTGCCTCTCTCTCAGCTCGGGCCTCTCTCTCAGCTTGGGCCTCCTGCCGGTATTGCTGAATCAGCTGCCGACGTCCCTCATGGTCGTCAATGGGGAATTCTTTCAAGGCCGCCTGCAGGTGGGGGTCCAATTCGCCCGGATTGCTAACAGGGCCAGCATTCAGTGGTTGGACCTCTGCTGCAGCACCATGTTCGCTGGTGCTGGCTTCTGCGGCCTCTGAGCTCTGAGATTGGTCTCGAGCGGCTTGCCATTGCACCAGATCTGCGACCAGTTGGGCTTTGTTTTTGCTTGCAGAGTCAATGTGCTGTGACTTGCATAAGGCGACAAGGGTGTCTCTGGTCTGCTGCTCATAGAAGGTTTCTCCCAGCACAACCATGGTTGCCAAATAAAAGATAGGATAGAAAAACGAAGAGAAAGGGAAGGGATAATTACCAGTACGCAATTGTCTCACAACTAAAAAGCACTGAGTTCGTTCTCCAAACTTATTTGCGCAGAGTCCTCGCAAGAACTTTCTGCAAGTTTTTAGTGAGAGGAATGATTACTCAAACCAAATCACTAATGCTCTAAGATATCCCACCGCCTTGCCACCAATTTGTCACGATTCCCCCTGACCGCTGCCACCAATGGGTCAGGAGTCACACCGTGACCGTCACCCCTACGTCACGGATCAGGGTGACTTTAGGCCAACAGACGGCTAACACATGTGCAGGGGGGCTTATCTTAGTTATCCCTCCACTGCTAACAATGTGATGAAAAACCACACACAAGGCTATTGACCTCTTAGTTTACAGCAGGGGCTTATTCTAGGTATCCCACTGCTTTTCTATATACCACGAACTGCAGGGATTTATGTATATCCCGCTTACAGTTCCACTTAACACTTGCAGCTCTCTGGCGCCCCCCTTTCTCTCAGGTCAGATTAGGTACTGCACCCTGGGTAATTAGTCGCCAGAAAGGCTGCCTGCTATGTACTGGCTATTGGGCACGCTGCAGCGACGCGATAACTACTCCCACACAGGCAGGAACAATAATTATTAACCCCGCAGTCGCTTCAGCATCGCTCAACAGTCTGCACACTTTCGCTGCCACCAGCTTCGATTAAACGGGTCCGAAGCTAACCCAACTCAACAGTAACAGTAGCGTATTTCACTTCAGAAGACTGGGTAAGTTTAGAGCATGGATGAACGAACTAATATATAATAGTATATTCCATTGAAATTAATTAGGCAGTGCTTTATGAAAAAATATTTTATAAAGAAGTTACAAATGAGACAATTGCAAATATGTACAAGGGTAATTATGAAATAAACAGGGATTAAATGAGAAAAAAGTATCACTCACATGTTCAACGCATTGCAGGCAATCAGGCTAGGGCAGTTTCCATATATCCCAGTCCATGGGATGCTGCTGGCTTCAGGAGAGGACAAGAAGTCAGGAAGAAATCTAGCAGAAAGTGACTCCTCAGAGCCTGCCAGACACTTAAAACATTAAGGCTGTGACATCACAGAAAGGCTGGCTTATCCAGACCCTCCTCTCTCTACATTCTGCCTAAACTTTAAACTATTCTCTCTGATTTCTATAACTTCACTACAAAACATGTCAGAGTCAGACCAAACTCATCATTCATCTCAGATTAACGTAAGCATTCTAATGAGATCAAATATGTCCTATCTGGGATACATATTTCCAGAGAAATCCCTACTTCTTTACCAGATGGAGTTAGAAGCTCGTGTTTCGCGGGTTGTGTAGATACACCGAGTGAGAATAAAAATATATATTTTCGTATTTCTAGCTTAAATCGTTTGCCTAATATCTAACAAAAACTAAACAAAGAATCTTTCCTGAATCTTGGAGCCACTTTTCCAGTTTGAACTAGAGAATGTGGGAGGGGTGAGGGACTTTCCTCTGAGCCTGGAATTTACGACCCCAGAGCAATAAAACCTCTCTTCCCCCATACTCTCAGAGAAGGAAAGCCAGGAATTTGCAGCTACAAACTGTTGCTCCAAGAAGGGGGGCTTAGCCCACACAGGCTAGAGAACTACTTATGATATTTCATACCATATCGTGACATCTAGCAATTGTGATGCAGTGATCCATGCTGCAGCTAGGGGGCACTGTATGTGCTCCTCAGGATGCGCATGGAGGCATAACTAGAATGGTGAAAATGAGATAGTGACTGGCATTATGGTAAATGGCCGGTATGTGTCACAGAGAAGGTGTACTGCGCTGTAAGCCAGTGATGATGATGTTCTGGGACCTGTAGTCCCACAAGTGTTGGTGTAGTTGTAAAGGGAGGCTTACAGGGTTAATTGGAGAGCTGGGCAGGTCTGAATAACCACACACACCTCCCACCCAGGGGAGGGGTTACAGTTATATAATGTGACAATGGTGTGGTCACATGGGGAGAAAGTGGATGGATCTGATTGGTCCGTGTGTAAGGTCCTGGAAGGCCTAGGTGTTGGAGGTGCTAAATTCCTGAAGAGCTCATGGTGAGGTTTTGGACCTGGTGGCCTGTGTGTTGGACGGTCCCAAGTGGGGAAGGACATCCTGAATAGCACACGGAGAGGCCGTGGCCTATGTTGGAAGATTCTGGGAGTAGGACTTCCTGAATAGCACATGGAGAGAGGCCATATGTGCAGAGTCTGTGACGGCACTGCGTTGGGGAAGCTACGATTCTTCTGTGGGTCTGGACTGTCGTAAAGTGCCCTGGTCACAAGGACGGTGATCCCAGTTAGGCAGTTTTCCTGAGAGTGAGGACTGACGAGGAGTCAGTGTGTGGAGCAGGAGCTCCAGGAAGGTAACCCAGAGTTGGGGAACTGTGTGCACTGACAGGGGGTCAGTTAATGAACTGTGCGGTCACCCATGGTAACTGGATGGAGTAAGGCCCAGCATGTTTAGAGACTTAATGCTGTTGGTTGGTGCCTATTGTGTTCCATGAAGTGCAATGGACTGTTAGTGGTACGGTTTATGATGCCATAATAAACTGCATAGACTGTTTAAGTAGAAAGTGTTCCTGTGTGCTTTAAATCTTGCAGCCAAATGAGTGTCCCCCAATTCATTCAGTTAGCGTTGTCTTACACAATAAATAAATATTCAGATGAAAAAAAAAATTTAAACAATAAAAGTACACATATTTGGTATCCCTGCATCCATAATGACCCAGCCTATAAAACTGTCCCACTAACCCATTTAGTGAACACCATAAAAAAAAAACCAAAGCAAAAAACAATGTTTTATCATCATACCATGGAACAAAAAGTGGAATAACACGCGATCAAAAAGACAGATATGAAAAAATGCTACTGCTGAAAACATCATCTTGTCCCATAAAAAACAATCCCCCATACAGCTCTATCAGCAGAAAAATAAAAACGTTATAGCTCTCAGAATAAAGCGATGCAAAATAATTATTTTTTATATAAAATAGTTTTTTATTGTGTAAAAGCGCCAAAACATAAAAAATATAAATGAGGTATCGCTGTAATCATACTGACCCGAAGAATAAAACTGCCTTATCAATTTTACCACACGTGAAATGGTATAAACATTCGCGCCCAAAAAAAATTATGATTTGCTGTTTTTGTTCATTCTGCCTCCCAAAAATCGGAATAAAAAGCGATCAAAAAGGTCATGTGCATGAAAATGGTACCAATAAAAACGCCAATCGTCCTGCAGAAAAACTAGACCTCACATGACTTTGTGGGACAAAATATGTAAAAATTATAGCTTTAAAAATATATTTTACAATAAAACCATCTTTTAGTGTGTGATAGCAGCAAAACAAAAACCCGCTATAACGCCTCTTTTACCCTTCGTCACAACAGCACCCACTTGAGGGAACCGCCCATAGGAACAGGAAACCTACAAAAATAAAATGTGCGGTCCACCTCTCCACCCCAGTTAGTTTCCTGTTCCTATGGGAACAGAAGGAAGAAGACCTATGGAAAGAAAATACCTGAGCCAATGCATGCTGCCTGTGTGGTGTCTGTGGGAACGACAGAGGCTGCGGTCCAGAAGCAGTGTCGGGGGAGTTCTGTCCAGCAGCCTTCCTCCTTATCTAACATAAGTATCAGGAGGGCCGCCCCGACACGCGCGAAATCGCAAGGAGATTATGGAAAACTGGGGCCAGATGCCTGCTAACTCCGCTACTCCACAGAGGCCGATATCAGCGTGGCAGCCGAGGGGTAATGCCATATAATGTACGGGAGAGCTCTCCTGTCCAGAAAGTGATGGATACTTCCAGGGCAAAGCAGAACAGGCAGTGCAACTGGCTAGAACCGCTCCTAATTCAAAATATAAACCAGAAGCAAGGGAGCCATCGGTGTGCAACAATGTCATCCCCACAAGAGGAGGCTTAGGACGTGCACCCACCAGAGGTAGACTCTCAAGCGCAGAGCACTGGATCCAGGCACTAGTGATGAGTGAGCACTAAAATGCTCGGGTGCTCGTTGCTCTTGTCGAGCAGATTGGAATACTCGGGTACTCGGCCAGAAAAACGAGCCCAATGTAAGTCTATGGGAGACCCGAGAATTTTTACCGTGATCCCCCGGGGGTCCTTTTAGGGTCTAAAAACATCCGAAAATGATGGAAACACTGCTCAAATGACACAGGGACATCATGGGGATCGCCCCTGGAAGCATTCCTTACTCCTAGTTCACAGCTGTAAACTTTTTAGGCTACGTTCACATTTGCGCCGCTCCCGGCTGCGTCGGGCGCAGCCGCGGCGACGCACGCGCCATGCACCCCTATATTTAACATGGGGGCGCATGGACATGCGTTGCATTTGCGTTTTGCGACGCATGCGTCGCTGCAGCGCATGCGTCAGGGCGCAGGGAACGCTGCATGATGCAGTTTTTCCTGCGCCCAAAACCATGCAAAAAGCGACGCATGCGTCGCAAAACGCAGCGTTTGTGCATGCGTTCATATTTGCGTTGTGCGTTGCGTCGCCGACGCAGTGCCGCACAACGCAAATGTGAACGTAGCCTTATTCTGACATTCATGCCATTTTCCCGGTGCCACAAAAAACACACTAAAACGAAATGAAAACGGATTTTGCTGGGAAATATGTCAATGTACATCCTTTGCAGGTTAATGACTTGCCTGTAAGGCCAAATATTTAACCCCAGACCGAAAATTTCCTCCCCCACTTAGGCTCAGTTCAGACACAGCGTGTAAGCGTTTTTCAACTTTACCATTGCTTTCAGCCACTACAAATGCATTCACTGGGAAATGTCATTGTGACATTTAACAACCCTAGCTGGCCATGTGGTGTGTGACACATAAGCAGACCCATCTTGTTTCATTTATGAAGGAGGGACTCTTAAAGTCTCAGAGCCTATTTTTATTTTTACTGGTACATCAGGCGGCATTAATCTTCTTAAAGGCCCATTATTAAATTATTAAACAGTGGGTCTCCTAAGCTGTTGTAGCCTATGCTGTGATTGGATGGGCTGCCAAGAATTATGACGCACCACAATACCCCTTTCATAAGATGTCCAGGGGGGACTCCTAAAAAAGTGTTGCATTGATTTCAAGGCCTGTCCTGCTACCAATTCATATGCACTCCAATAAGCCTTTGAACCCACATACTGGATGGACCCCTGAAAATCCACTTCACAATATGCATTTTGTACTCCCGTACTCCTTTGTTTTACACATTGGCAGCAAGGCCAGCCCTGCTGCATAGTCAGTCATATGCACCCCATTACGCCTTGGAACCCACATACTGGATGGGCCCAGGAAAATCTACTTCACAATATGCATTTTGTACTCCCGTACTCCTTTGCTTTACACATTGGCAGCAAGGCCAGTCCTGCTGCATAGTCAGTCATATGCACCCCATTACGCCTTAGAACCCACATAATGGATGGGCCCATGAAAATCCACTTGTAGAATAATTTACAGGCTTTAAAAAACGCTAATACTTGCAATACAATGCACTTTTATTGCAAACTACAAAATTCAAGGAATAGTATGATTGAATAGTGTGAGTGCGTACACTTTTGTATATGTTAACATACAAAGGTAAATAAGTACATATAAGGATTACATAAATATAGTGATTACATATATATGAAGATTAACTACATACAGTATACTTAGATCATCACCAAGAGGCTTTTAAACATCATCCGTCTGGAATATCAGAGAAGCAACACCAAGACAGAGAACCCCTGGGAGATTACCTACACTGCATGGGCGTCCCCAATTATGCAGGTATCAGCATACTGTACATGTACAGGTACCCCTGTTTTGGCATCTGTCTTAGTCATGCTTCACTGGTCTTATATAGTGATTTACACTATGTAGTAACTCTAGTTTCACCCACACCTTCAAGTGGCCACTTTTCAAGGTTGGGTGAAACTGAGATATCAGTCAGACAAGATGGAGTCAGACAAGGGGCCATAAACCCCTAGAAAATAAAAGCCACAAAGATTTAGATCAAACCATCACAGGCATAGTTTCAGTAAACCTTAATGTTTTACAATGACAAACAGCAAACATATAGAGGCTTAGAATGGTTTGTGAAGTGAATAAACAAACACTCATCAAGATTGTGTCACTATGAGCATTGTCTGTCACATCTGTAAATGTTTTACAAGAAATGCAGCTATGTGATTGTCTGAATGCATTCGGTGTACATTATTTCAGTCTGGTTTACAAATCGCCATTTGTACATTTGAGGCAGCCAAGTTATGGCTCTCAAGGAGAGAAACTAATATAGTGGACAAAGCTATATTTTTAATGAACTACTGAGCCAAACTAACAGCATTGCTTTATCAAATTTATATGAAGTGTATTGTGTCCAATGTGTGCAACCGGGGAACACAAAAAGGAGCTTTTCAAGTGAGCTTTTTAAGGTACACAAATGTTATGAAGTGTTTGCCAACAAGGAAGTAGTTTCACCAATGTGGGGTACCTTTTTTGAAAATATACTATTGCCATCACAGCCCCCCTTGCCCAAACTTCACCAGCCTCTAACAGTACAAAGCACGTTCACCTAGGTGATCTAGTTACAGGTAAAGGACACATTGCAGGAGACAAACTTAAGAAGTAGGCCCAATGTAATGTAATGCCCAATCCCCCAATGTGGGGTCCTTTTTTAAAAATTAAGAGTGCCATCACAGCCCCCTTGCCCAAAATGCACCGTATAGAGCACGCTCCCCCTGGTGATCTAGTGGCAGGTAAAGGACACAATGCACGAGACAGAGTTAAGCAGTAGGCCCAATGTAGTGGTGTGTGTCTCTTAAACTTGTAATGCAGTGCATGAGCTGCCAAACAATTCCCCAATGGGGGTACCTAGACTAGTGCCTTGAAAGGGTAGGCTAAATAGCCACAGAGCTACCCATATAATGATAGCAAAAGACAGGCTGAAGTATCCAGGAGGCCTGGTGGACCATGGGCTATGGTCCACCAGGCCTCCTGGATACTTCAGCCTGTCTTTCTATAGGCCGGTTTGTATTATACCGCAGCTTTTCAACTTTTATGACTCTATATTGATGTGTGGGGATTCTTTTGCTACCATTATATGGGTAGCTCTGTGGCTATTTAGCCTACCCTTTCTTTGGGTTTAGATAAGTTACCATGCTGTATATGTGCCTTTAGATACCCCATGAGCCGCTAGGCAGGTCGGTATTATCTTATACATTTTTGCATTCTACTGGTATATTGACAGGCGTTATATTTGTTTGTATATGTAGTTATATCATGTATCCAGGTGGCCCACAATGGCGTAGTGATTTTAATTGTTTTTATTGTTATGCCAATAAAGTGTTTTTGTTTTGAATATATATATATTTTGGGTGGTGTGCAATTTTGTAGCAGTGCCTTTTTTCTCCCCTTCTCTTTTCCCTGACATATAGACCCCTCAAAGTGACTTTAAGGGCTCGTTTCCATTTGCGAGAAACACGTCCGTGTCTCGCATGTGAAAACCAAGCTCTGGCGCCAGTACTTGGGAGCGGAGCGTGCAGCTCCATGTGTTGCTGTGCGGCTGCACACTTCGGTCTGGAGTGTCGGCGCCAGAACTTGGGTTTAACATGCGAGACACGGACGTGTTTCTCGCAAATGGAAACAAGCCCTTTATGTGAGATGGTCCCTAAAAAAATGGTTTTGTGAATTTATTTGTAAAAATAAGAAATCGCTAGTCAACTTTTAACCCTTATAAAGTTCTAACAAAAAAAAATGTTGTTTCCAAAATTGTGCTGATGTAAAGTAGACATGTGGGAAATGTTATTTATTAACTATTTTGTGTGACATAGCTCTCTGATTTAAGGGCATAAAAATTCAAATTTTGAAAATTGCAACATTTTTAAAATTTTCGCAATATGTTTTTTCATAAATAAACGCAAGTAATATCGAGGAAATTTTACCACTAACATGAAGTACAATATGTCACGAAAAAACAGTCTCAGAATGAGTGGGATCTGTTAATCCCTTCACCCCGAAGCCTGTTTTCAACTTCCTCACCAGGCAATTTTTTTAAATTCTGACCACTGTCACTTTATGAGGTCATAACTCTGAAATGCATTCAATGGATCCTGATGATTCTGAGACTGTTTTCTCGTGACATATTGTACTTTATGATAGTGGTAAAATTTCTTCTATATGACTTGCATTTATTTGTGACAAAAGCAGAAATTTGGCAAAAATTTTGAAAATTTCGCAATTTTCAAACTTTTAGTTTTTATGCCCTTAGAAAGTCATATCACACAAAATAGTTAATAAGTAAAGTTTCCCACATGTCTGCTTTACATCAGCACAATTTTGGAAACATAATTTTTTTGTGAGGAAGTTATAAGGGTTAAAATTTGACCAGCAATTTCTCATTTTTACAACAAAATTTGCGCGCATGGCAGAGCTCGGAAGGGAAGGAGAGCCATTTGACTTTTCAATACAAAATTTGCTGGAATTGAGATCGGACACCATGTCGAGTTTGGAGAGCCCCTGATGTGCCTAAACAGTGGAACCCCCCACAAGTGACATTATTTTGGAAATTAGACCCCCCTAAGGAACTTATCTAGATGTGGGGAGGACTTTGAACCCCAAAGTGCTTCACTGAAGTTTATAATGTAGAGCTGAAACATAAAAAATCATATTTTTTTCACATAAATGATTTTTTCTACCCCATTTTTTTATTTTCCCAAAGGTAACAGGAGAAATTGGTCACCAAAAGTTGTTGTGCAATTTGTCCTGAGTACGCTGATACCCCATATGTGGGGGTAAACCACTGTTTGGGCTCATGGCAGAGCTCGGAAGGGAAGGATCACAGTTTTGCTTTTTCAACGCAGAATTGGTTAGAATTGAGATCAGATGCCATGTCGTGTTTGGAGCGCCCCTGATGTGCTTAAACAGTGGAAACTCCACACAAGTGACCCCATTTTGGAAACTAGACCACCCAAGGAACTTACCTAGATGTGTGATGAGCACTTTGAACCCCCAATTGTTTCATTAAAGTTTATAATATAGAGCCATAAAAATTAAAAAATCATTTTTTAACCCACAAAAATATTTTTTTTTATTTTGCCAAGATTATCCAGAGAAATTGTACCCCAAAAGTTGTTGTACAATTTGTCCTGAGTACACTGATACCCCATATGTAGAGGGGAACCACCGTTTGGGTGCATGGCTGAGCTCGGAAGGGCAGGAGCGCTGTTTTGGAATGCAGACTTTGATAGAATGGTCTGCGGGCGTCACGTTGCATTTGCAGAGCTCCTGATGTACCTAAACAGTGGAAACCCCCCACAAGTGACCACATATTGGAAACTAGACCCCAAGGAACTTATCTAGATGTGTTGTTAGAACTTTGAACTCCCAAGTGCTTCACTAAAATTTATAATGCAGAGCTCTGAAAATAAAAACAAATTTTTCCACAAAAATGATATTTAGCCCCCAAATTTTTATTTTCACATGGGTAACAGGAGAAATTTACTGCAAAATATTGTTGTCCAATTAGTTCTGAGCACGCTGATACCCCATATGTGGGGGTAAACCACTGTTTGGGTGCATGGCAGAGCTCGGAAGGGAAGGAGCACCGTTTTACTTTTTCAAAGCAGAATTGGCTGGAATTGACATCGGACGCCATGTCGCATTTGGAGAGCCTCTGATGTGCCTAAAAAGTGGAAACCCCCCAATTGTAACTCCAACCCTAACCCCAACACACTCCTAACCCTAATCACACCCCTAACCCTAGCCTCACCCCTAACCCCTACACATCCCTAACCCTAATCCCAACCCTAACTATAAACACACCCCTAACCCTAACACACCCCTAACCCTAGTCCCAACCCCAACCCCCTCCATAAACGTAATCCAAACCCTAACCACAACTTTAGCCCCAACCCTAACTTTAGCCTCAACCCTAACCCTAACTCTAATGGGAAAATGGAAATAAATACTTTTTTTAAATTTATTATTTTTCGCTAGCTAAGGGGGTGATAAAGGGGGGTTTCATTTACTATTTATAGCTGTCTTTACAGCGGATTTTTATGACTGGCAGCTATCACAGGCTAAAAGACTCTTTTTATTGCAAAAAAAAAGTTTTTGCATCACCACATTTTGAGAGCTATAATCCATATTTTGGCCCACAGAGTCATGTAAGGTTTTGGTTTTTGAGGGACGAGTTGACGTTTTTATTGCTACCATTTTTGGGCACATGACATTTTTTTGATCGCTTTTTATTCTGATTTTTGGGAGGCAGAATGAACAAAAACCAGCAATTCCTGCATTTCTTTTGGGGGGAAGGGGCGTTTATACCGTTCCGCATGTGGTAAAATTGATAAGGCAGTTTTATTCTTTGGGTCAGTACGATGACAGCGATACCTCATTTATATCTATTTTTAGGTTTTGACCCTTTTATACAATAAAAACTTTTTTATGTTTTACCACTTTTACACAATAAAAACTATTTTATATAAAAAATTATTGTTTTTGCATCACTTTATTCTGAGAGCTAAAACGGTTTTATTTTTTCGCTGATGACGCTGTATGGCAGCTTGTTTTTAAAGGGACAAGATGACATTTTCAGCGGTACCATTTTTATTTATATCCATCTTTTTGATTGCATTTTATTGCACTTTTTTTTTTCGGCGGTATGATGATAAAGCATTATTTTTTCCTCGTATTTTTATATATTTTTTTACGGTGTTCACTGAAGGGGTTAACAAGTGGGATAGTTTTATAGAGCGGGTCGTTACGGAAGCGGCGATACCAAATATGTGTATTTTATTGTTTTTTCTTTATTTACATAAATGGATTTATTAGAAAAATATTTAATTATTTTTTATAAATAGCACTGTGTCAGATCAGCAATCTGGCAGGCATTGCAGAAGGCTTAAAAAAAAACAAAAAAAACAAAAAAAACACCTAAACCAAAAATGCCCTCTTGGCCAATGCCCTCTTGGGTGCTTGCCGCGTTGCCGTGGAGATGGGCGGAGATGACGTTTGTCCTCCCGCCCATACTCCGTGGTGCGCGGGCGCGCCCGCCGGCCGTGAGCATCCGCATCATGATGGGTGCGCGCCGATTGGCCTACGAGCCCCCCCCCGGGCCCTATTTATACCCCGGTCTTTTTACTATTAAGCCACGCCTCCTGACGAAGCCCGCGACGGCGAAACGCGCGTCGAGGCTCCCTCCTGCTCCCACCACACCGGCGCTCTGACACCAGCATGTCTCAAGGTAACACCATTACATCTTTGTCAGCATGCTTATACTTTTCCTAGGACTTGGGCCTTGCTGGTGCCGGTTACATCCTGATGCTCTGAACTTGTATTAAGCTCTCCATATTTATATATTTGGGTGATATATTATCACCCTACTGGGTTTTCACTTTGGACCTGTAATCTATTATCTTATAGTATTATGCTCTCATGCAGAGTGACCCATGTATGATCTGTTTTACATGCTCTTTCTATTCATGAGCATACTCCGGTGTGTTGGTTAGCTAGGATGCCTGGATTCCTTGTGTCCTCTTCCAGCAGTTTACATCTATTATGCTGATGTAGTTTTTTCTGCTTCTCCCTATTATCCTTTGTCCACGTATATTTATTGTATGTATTGTTTATATTCTATGCTTCAATAAAATTGTCTTTGATACTTCTACCGTTTGGCTGTGGATTTTGGGTTATATTTACAGACCTCTTTTTGGACCTGGTACATTCTCTTATCCTTACCCCAAACCACAACCTGGCGTATTTCTATAGGTTCATAAATTGCAGAAGGCTTGCCTGACAAGCCACCTCACTGAAGGACCCGGAAAGATCCCCATTTTGGATCCAGGGTCTCCATGAAGACCAGTGGAACAACGCGATCGCATCACGCTATTCCGGTGGGAGAACGCAGGGAACCCCCATCTTGCGCGATTGTTCTCTATGCCGCTGTCATTACTGACAGCGGCATCAGAGGGTTTAAATGCCCATAATCGGTGCCGATCGTGGGCAATCGCTGCGGCACTCACCGTGAGACCGCGTGATCGTGCCTCCGTACTAGTACTGTGGTTTGCGGGATTGCAGTTCCCGCAGAGCAGTACTAGTATGGCACATGTCGGGAAGGGGTTAAAGCGTTCCAGAGTTATAACCTCATAAAGTGACAGTGGTCAGAATTGTAAAAAATTGGCCTGGTCATTAAGCTGCAAATTGGCTCCGTCACTAAGGGGTTAAAATAAAAGTCCTTTTCAAGGCTACATATTTCATTTTACCAAATAATACTGTAAAGATTTCAGGCATTTATTATCTAACTAATTTAAAATGCATTAGGCGTGAGGTAAGGGAAGGGGAAATGGCTGTAGGCTGAGCTTGCAGACCAGGATAAACTTCTTGCTGCGGGAGAGGGTCTTGGAGTCGCACTCATTTTAAAATTGTCAAAAAAATTATTCTAAGCCCTCTGTTACATCTTTTCCAGGGTGTATTTCAGTCCCTCCCTCTAATTTTTGGCAGCCCTGGTACATAGCTCATAGGCTTTAGCAGTTTAGGAATCCCACTGTTTTGAAAATTCTCTCCTTCATTCAAGTTAAGTTCTTGCTTTTTCCCATCTTGTTCTATTTCTCATTGTCCGATGTCAGTATTATCTAATGGAAATGACTGTTCCCTCTGGTCACATAAATCTCCTCCACAGTTTTGATAACTTATTTCCATGAATTCTCAGACAAATTTAGCCCCTTTACCCCCAAGGGTGGTTTTCACATTAATGACCGGGCCACTTTTTACAATTCTGACCACTGTCCCTTTATGAGGTTATAACTCTGGAACGCTTCAACGGATCCCAGTGATTCTGACATTGTTTTCTCGTGACATATTGTACTTCATGATAGTGGTAAAATTTCTTTGATGTTACCTGCGTTTATTTGTGAAAAAAATCGGAATTTTGGCGAATATCTCGCCATTTTCCAACTTTGAATTTTTATGCAATTGAATCACAGAGATATGTCACACAAAATACTTAATAAGTAACATTTGCCACATGTGTTCTGATCCGGTGACCTAGGAGCTGCCTGAGAACTTTCACTGGAGAAAGTGGCCACTGTACTGACCGCAATCCTGAACTTAACACCGCAACTAGAAGTAGCCTTGGAGTGTACCTAACACACCTAGACACCTCGTCACAGCCGGAGAACTAAATACCCCTAAAGATGGAAATAGGAATACTATCTTGCCTCAGAGAAAATCCCCAAAGGATAGACAGCCCCCCACAAATATTGGCGGTGAGTCGGAAAGGAAAAAACATACACAGGCAGAAAAACAGGATTAGCACAGGAGGCTAGAGGCTAGCTAGATAGGACAGGATAGGACAGAGTTCTGTGCGGTCAATATAAAAACCCTTCAAAACATCCACAGCAGAATATACAAAAACTTCCTACATCTTTACTAAAAGATGTAGGAGCGTAAATCTGCAACTCCAGTGAATCCTACAATCAGAGCAGGAATAAAACTGAAACAAGCACACTGGCAGTGTGCCACAGAAACAAAAACCAAACACTTATCTTTGCTGAAATAGGCAGCGAGCAGGAGAAGCCAGAAAGTGATCCAACACTTCACAAGGAACATTGACTACTGGCAAGGGCTAAAGGATCCTGCCCACTTAAATATCCCAGTCAGAATTGTAATCATCCGATACACCTGGCCAGGTCTGTGATTCAGAGACAACTGCATTCCCACCTACAACCACTGGAGGGAACCCAAGAGCAGAATTCACAATACACATGTCTACTTTACATCAGCACAGTTTTGGAACCAAAATGTTTTTTTTGTTAGGGAGTTATAAGGGTTAAAAGTTGACCAGCAATTTCTCATTTTTACAACACCATTATTTTTTAGGGACCACATCTCATTTGAAGACATTTTGAGGGGTCTATAACCAAGTGTGACACCATTCTAAAAACTGCACCCCTCAAGGTGCTCAAAACCACATTCAAGAAGTTTATTAACCCTTCTGGTGCTTCACAGGAATTTTTGGAATGTTTAAATAAAAATGAACATTTAACTTTTTTTCACAAAAAATTTACTTCAGCTCCAATTTGTTTTATTTTACTAAGGGTACCAGGAGAAAATGGACCACAAAAGTTGTTGTACAATTTGTCCTGAGTACGCCGATACCCCATATGTGGGAGTAAACCACTGTTTGGGCGCATGGCAGAGCTCGGAAGGGAAGGAGCGCCATTTAACTTTTCAATGCAAAATTGACTGAAATTGAGATGGGACGCCATGATACGTTTGCAGAGCCCCTGATGTGCCTAAACATTGAAACCCCCAAGTGACACCATTTTGGAAAGAAGACCCCCTAAGGAAGTTATCTAGATGTGTGGTGAGCACTTTGACCCATTAAGTGATTCACAGAAGTTTATAATGCAGAGCTATAAAAATAAAAAAAATCATATTTTTTCACAAAAATGATGTTTTCACCCCCAATTTTTTATTTTCAAAAGGGTAAGAGAAGAAATTGGACCCCAAAAGTTGTACAATTTGTCCTGAGTACGCCGATACCCCATATGTGGGAGTAAACTACTGTTTGGGCGAATGGCAGAGCTCAGAAAGGAAGGAGCGCCATTTGACTTTTCAATGCAAAATTGACAGGAATTGAGATGGGACACCATGTTGCGTTTAGAGAGCCACTGATGAGCGCATGGCAGAGCTCGGAAAGGAAGGAGCGTCATTTGGAATGCAGACTTAGATGGATTGGTCTGCAGGCATCACATTGCGTTTGCAGAGCCCCTAATGTACCTAAACAGTAGAAACCCCCACAAGTGACCCCATATTGGAAACTAGACCCCCCCAAGGAACTTATCTAGATGTGTTGTGAGAACTTTAAACCCCAAGTGTTTCACTACAGTTTATAACGCAGAGCCGTGAAAAAAAAAATCTTTTTTTTTTCCACAAAAATTATTTTTTAGCCCCCAGTTTTGTATTTTTCCCAAGGCTAACAGGAGAAATTGGACCCCAAAAGTTGTGTTCCAATGTGTCCTCAGAACGCTGACACCCCATTTGTTGGGGTAAACCCGTTTGGGCGCACGGGAGAGCTCGGAAGGGAAGGAGCACTGTTTTACTTTTTCAACGCAGAATTGGCTGGAATTGGGAAAACCCCCAATTATAACTGAAACCCTAATCCAAACACATCCCTAACCCTAATCCCAACGGTAACCCTAACCACACCCCTAACCTTGACACACCCCTAACCCTAATCCCAACCCTATTCCCAACCATAAATGCAAGCCAAACCCTAACCCTAACTTTAGCATCAACCTTAACTGTAGCCTTAACCCTAGCCCCAACCCTAGCCCTAACCTTAGCACTAACCCTAGCCCTAATGGGAAAATGGAAATAAATACATTTTTTTAATTTTTCACTAAGGGGGTGATGAAGGGGGGTTTGATTTACTTTTATAGCGGGCTTTTTAGCAGATTTTTATGATTGGCAGCTGTCACACAAAGAAAGACGCTTTTTATTGCAAAAAATATTTTTTGCGTTACCACATTTTGAGAGCTATAATTTTTCCATATTTTGGTCCACAGAGTCATGTGAGATCTTGCTTTTTGTGGGACGAGTTGATGTTTTTATTGGTAACATTTTCGGGCACGTGACATTTTTTGATCACTTTTTATTCCGATTTTTGTGAGGCAGAATGACCAAAAACCAGCTATTCATGAATTTCTTTTGGGGGAGGCGTTTATACCGTTCCACGTTTGGTAAAATTGATAAAGCAGTTTTATTCTTCGGGTCAGTACGATTACAGCGATACCTCATTTATATTTTTTTATGTTTTGGCGCCTTTATACGATAAAAACTATTTTATAGAAAAAATAATTATTTTTGCATCGCTTTATTCTTTGGACTATAACTTTTTTATTTTTTTGCTGATGATGCTGTATGGTGGCTCGTTTTTTTGCGGACAAGATGACGTTTTCACCGGTACCATGGTTATTTATATCCATCTTTTTGATCGCGTGATATTCCACTTTTGTTTGGCGCTATGATAATAAAGCGTTG
Source organism: Ranitomeya imitator (assembly GCF_032444005.1). Classification (NCBI taxonomy): domain Eukaryota; kingdom Metazoa; phylum Chordata; class Amphibia; order Anura; family Dendrobatidae; genus Ranitomeya; species Ranitomeya imitator. The sequence continues at coordinate 334,497,221 of NC_091283.1, read as the reverse complement.
TTTTTTGCCCCTTTTTTTACGGTGTTTACTGAAGGGGTTACCTAGTGGGACAGTTTTATAGGTCAGGTCGTTACGGATGCGGCGATACTAAATGTGTACTTTATTATTTAGATAAAGAAATGTATTTATAGGAACAATATATATATATTTTTTTTTGGAATTTTTAAAAAACTTTTTTTACACATGTGAATATTTTTTTTTTACACTATAACATTGCCCCAGGGGGGGCATCATGTTATAGTGTAAGATCGCTGATCTGACACTTTGCTGTGCACTATACTACCAGAACACTGCAATCATGTTTGATCACAGTGTGCCAGGGGTTAATGTGCCGGGGGCGGTCCGTGACCGCTCCTGGCATAGTACTGGATGTCAGCTGCGATAGTCAGCTGACACCCGGCCGCACTCCCCCCGTGAGCGCGGTTGATCGCATATGATGTACTATCCCAATGGTGGTCATACGGGCCCACCACACCTCGACGGGATAGTACGTCACATGTCAGAAAGGGGTTAGGCTGTTTGTGGTCATCTGTAGACAGACTTTCACAAGAAGGCAAAATGCAACATGGTCCAAGAAGGTAGTCATGGGAGAGGGCCTTATCACAATCTTTATAAAATTGTCAAAAACATTATCCTGTCGTCATCCTGTCTTCCATAGTGTATTGAAGTCCTTCTGTGGAGACATAGGGGTCAGCGGGTCCTCTAGTCCGCTAACCAAAACCACATGGACCAGAGCTCATCCCACCGAAAGCCCGCTTTCAATTTACCATGTGCATAATACTACTCAGACAACACAGGATGAGGATAAAATAGGGTGGCAATTCTTTAATGAACATTTAACCACAAAACAGGCAAATAACACGTAGAACAGTACCAGCAAAGTACCCAAGATGGTGCAAATTAGTTTCACCACACTGACTCACTGGGATAAGAGCAGCTGTGACTTCAAAGCTTCCAGGTCCAACTACCTCCACCTCTCCCTCAGACAGAGAGGAGGTAACGACAAGCTAAGGAAGCCTACAGTCCATTGAGGTACAAGGCCAGGTGCCGGGAAGGTCACAACCTGGCTTCTCTGAACATCTTCATGGAGCCAGGTGACCAATGAGTCCCATTCCTGGCTTTCACAAAAGTATCCATGAGCCTCCGGCTCCCCAAATGTATTCATGGGTTCAGTGATGGTCAATGAAGCAGATCTATATTCTTTCAGCCGGGGCCTGGCTGGCATCCTGTAGAATGTCAGATCTGTGTCACTCATGATAGAGCCACGATCTGGCAGCTATCCTGTAAAGTGTTCTTGGCTGTGGTTATGTAAAGAGTGTCTGGTTCTTTGGATCTCTTGGCTGTCTGGATGTATATTGTTAGAGGCATATCCCACTTATATAGCTCACAATTGTTGTCCTTCAAGCCATGATCCAGAGGTCAAAAGGAAGATGTGATGAGGTTAACTTGTATTGTATGATTATTTAATCAATTTGCATAGTTCTTATTCCTTTGTTTTGTAAGCAGGGCTGTGGAGTTGTGGAGTCGAAGCCCATTTTGGTGGAGTTGGAATAAAATGGACCAACTCCGACTCCTAAAATATATAATAAATTGGGTACAGTAGTTCATTGCAGTTTGTGGGGAATATTTTTTTCATAAGAATTTGGGAAAGTTATGAAGTGTCCTATAAATGCCTGTCCTATTCCTGATCTAAGGGTACCGTCACACTATATGATTTACCTACGATCACGACCAGCGATACGACCTGGCCGTGATCGTTGGTAAGTCGTAGTGTGGTCGCTGGAGAGCTGTCACACAGACAGCTCTCCAGCGACCAACGATGCCGAGGTCCCCGGGTAACCAGGGTAAACATCGGGTTACTAAGCGCAGGACCGCGCTTAGTAACCCGATGTTTACCCTGGTTGCCAGCGTAAAAAAAACCAAACAGTACATACTTACATTCCGGTGTCTGTCCCTTGCCATCTGCTTCCCGCACTCACTGACTGCCGGCCGTAAAGTGAAAGCACAGCACAGCGGTGACGTCACCGCTGTGCTCTGCTTTCACTTTACGGCCGGCAGTCAGTGAGTGCGGGAAGCAGACGGCAAGGGACCTGACGGACACCGGAATGTAAGTATGTACTGTTTTTTTTTTTTACATTTACGCTGGTAACCAGGGTAAACATCGGGTTACTAAGCGCGGTCCTGCGCTTAGTAACCCGATGTTTACCCTGGTTACCAGCGAACGCATCGCTAGATCGGTGTCACACACACCGATCTAGCGATGACAGCGGGAGATCCAGCGACGAAAGAAAGTTCCAAACGATCTGCTACGACGTACGATTCTCAGCAGGATTCCTGATTGCTGCTGCGTGTCAGACACAGCGATATCGTATGGATATCGCTGGAACGTCACGAATCGTATCGTCGTAGCGACAAAAGTGCCACTGTGTGACGGTACCCTTAGGTCTAGACTTTTATCTGAGATGAATCTGTGTTGAAGTTTATGTTCATGATAAGCTGTGAAGCTCTTCCTCTACAGATAAAGATAAACACACAGGGAAGTAAAGCCTACATTCATCTCAGAATTTCTGGAGCGAACAGGAAAGCAGGATTAAAGAAGGTAAGTACTTCTTAAAGCATATCTAAACTTTCAATAAACTGTGCATAAATCAATAGTCCAGTGTATGTTGTCTCTGTATGCTTGATGTTTTAGTTTGTTTTTCCTCTTAGCTCATGTTTGGAGAAATTAGCTGCTCTGCTCTGATGACTTATATACACTATACATAGAATATAAGGGGAAAAATGTTTTCTAACATCTCAAATTCGGAAATACCGTAACAGGATCGATGAATATATATATATTTGTGCGTTTGTGTTCTGGAATGTGATTCAGCACAAACATGCTCCCTCCCTCCTCCCCTCTTCATAGACTGTGAAGAAATATAATGTGAAGCATTAAGTGAGCTGTACCCTGCTGAGTAAATCTTTTTAACAACACATTTTACAAACTTTATACTTATCATCTGTCCTGTTCCTTTATGCAAATATTGTTTTATTTCTATCTCGAATTATACAGTGCATGATTGGTGGTAAAAATGCTCATTCAAGAGCTTCCAATCTAAAAATACATTTACAACACTGCCACCCAGAAGTTTACAAAGCTGTGACTGAAAAAAGATCACAGCAGCACCAAGAAACCAGAGAACAGCACTTCCTGCCAGGAAAAGGAGGAGGAAAGAGCATCTCAAATGTCAGTTACAAGATATTTTGTAAGTGACAAAGTTACTGTAACAATGACAGCAGATGTGTATAAAAGACAGCTCATCGAGCTTGTTGTGAAGGACTGTGTACCATAATCATTATTTGCACGACCAGCTTTTACAGCTCTTAATGGAGAAATGGCTCGCAAACTTGGTGTTTCACTGGAAAGAGAAAATATTAGAAAATTAGTGATTGAAGAAGCCCTTAACCAAAAGGAAGATCTTAAAAAGACTCTCAAGAGACACTTTGTATTACTTAAAATGGATGCCTGCACACATTACAACTGTGATGTCACACTGGAAAGAGAAAATATTAGAAAATTTGTGATTGAAGAAGCCCTTAACCAAAAGGAAGATCTTAAAAAGACTCTCAAGAGACACTTTGTATTTCTTAAAATGGATGCCTGCACACATCACAGAGTGAACTATTTTGCTATCAACGTTCGATATGTTTGTGACAACAAAAACATTGTCACTAAGACACTGGCAGTAAAAGATACTAAAGCTCATCACAGCAGCCAGTTTCTCCAGACCTTAGTGGAAAAAGTTCTACAAGATTATGAATTTGCTATTGTAACTGATAATGCTTCAAACATGATAAGTACAATTAAACTGATAAATGAGAATAATGAAGGTGAACAGCAGCTAGAAGAACATTTCACATTTAGTATGTTGGACATGAAAGGCCACAGTCCTGGTCCCATAAGGGAGGAACAAACCGATATTCCTACAGAAGAACAGCAAAATTATTCTTTACAATTAGATGATCTTTTTGAAGCTGCTTCACACCACTTTCCTATTCATCACATGCGCTGTGTTGTGCACATGCTGCAGCTAACAATAAGAGATAGTCTGCAAGAGGGACATGCTGGTACCCTGATTAGCAAAGTAAGGGAATTGGCTATTGCTGCCAGAACCCCTAAAATTGATTCCATCTTGAAGAGATGTGCTGGAAAAGGGGCAATTGTGGATCAAGCCATTCGGTGGGGCAGCATCTATTTAATGTTTGAGCGATTGCTTGAGCTTAAACCCTTCCTTGTGGATATGGTCAACCCTCAGGTAACACTACATCAATGTCAATGGACACAGGTGGCTGAATTGAAGGAATTGCTTCATCACCCATTTACAGTGACTAAAAAGTTACAAGCTGAAAATTTAACTCCTGGCATTTTTATAAAGGAGTGGAAGAACTTGTTGTTTTACCTGTCCCAAAGAGGAGGTTTAATCGCAGATGGCATTGCTGCTTCATTGAAACGGAGACACTTCTATTAGAAAATAAAATTCTTCTGTCAGCTGTTTATGTGAACCCGAGTCATCGTATATTGTTGGATGATCAACAGCTTACTAAAGGAAAAGAAGCTTTGATTAAGGTAGCAGTTAGGATGAGTGGGCTACAGGATGGCCAAGAGCAAGAGGACTCGGATCCTGACAGTGCTGATGCTGCCGTTCCTTCATCCTCATCAGATGAGGAGTTTGATTTCAATAAGTATTTGGATGACATGAAGCAGGCAAAGCGTTGCTGCAGGGAAAAAGATTCTACTCCCATAGAAAACAGATTGACCATATTTCAGCAAAATTTTTAACTTGCTCTCAAAGAAGTAAAAGAGTTTAATCTTTCATCAAAACTGACTGTGCACAAGGCAATTCCTTTGGGATTTGGATGTTTCGCCCCCCGCAGTTCGCTCCCGGGTACATTTCGTCCCCGCACATTTTGTCCCCAGCATTCAAATGCTGGGGACGAAAGGTGCGGGGGGTAAAGTGCTGGGGGCAAAACATCCTATATCCTATTCCTTTATACCCTTAAATTGTTAGAGATGTTGCCCATGTGATTACTGCTTTGCCACCAACCCAAGTTAGTGTATAGAGGTCGTTCTCTAGCCTTAAAGTAATTTGGTCAGATTTGATGTGATCTGTAAAGGAAGATCTGATGGAGGTGATACTATTTCTCAGAACAAATTCATAGACTGCACAAATGATATTCTTACACCAAAGAGAGTACTTATATCACCAGATTTAAAAATATATAAATTTTATTTAAACATATATTCTAATGACATATAACACAAAAATACATGGAGGAACAAACTGAGCACTCAAAAGGAGGAACACTGCTCCATTAATCAGACTTGGCATAGCATATATCCATATATATATAAAGCAGCTCCATTGCTGCGGGTGCTTTCACACTCATATGAGGAAAATCAGACTTGCATTGGAAATACACCTGTGAAAACAACACCACCCAGTTCTAAATATCATATACATCATTGGCATTCATGCTTATCCATTGTCAGTCACGGAGATACAGTGGCCCACCCTATGACCCCTGACGCGTGTTTCGCGTTCTGATGGCTTTCTCAAAGGGGATCCCCTTTGAGAATTATATATTATTATATAAATATTATATTATTATATATATGGATATATGCTATGCCAAGTCTGATTAATGGAGCAGTGTTCCTCCTTTTGAGTGCTCAGTTTGTTCCTCCATGTATTTTTGTGTTATATGTCATTAGAATATATGTTTAAATAAAATTTATATATTTTTAAATCTGGTGATATAAGTACTCTCTTTCTTTGGTGTAAAAATAGCTGTTTGGAGTATTTCACCTGGCGATATGCCAATTGAATATATGGGAAAGGTCTTGACACTAATATACCTTTGGCCCTCACGAATATGAAGTGCTGGATTATTTTTGTGTGTACAAATGATATTCTGTACGTTTTTGTTGAAAACTGTTTTATTCCCACTTACTGCAGAGTGTATAATAATTTGCAAATATGCCAAAAAAATGTTCTAAAGTTCTATTCCAATAAATATATTTTATGTTCTATCTAAATGGCTTGATTATTGTATCATGATAAAGATTAAAAGCCTGATGTTACCATTTTACTACAGTAAATTTATCACTTAAAGGTAAACATGAGCCATGTATGAAGGAGTCGGAGTCAGTGTCATGGGAATTGAGGAGTTGGAGAAGGAGTTGGAGTCAGAGGTTTGGCTTACTGACCCCACAGCCCTGTTTGTAAGTCAACAAGCCACAAGACCCACACAATAGTCATTCAACAAATTACCGTAAGCAAACATCCATTGTTGAATGACCCCGCATCAGAGTCTTGCAAAGAAAGCAGACAATAATTTGTAGGAACTGATGTAAGAGGCAAACGGCCATTTAAAATGATCAAAAATCAATGTTTAAAGACTCATGACAACAGTGTATGGTTCATGACCAACTGAAGAACAATTGCATGAATTCAAAAGTTGTCATATAGATAACAGTCTATTCCTGCTGGCTTACTGAAAATAGACATCTGGTTAATTAAGGTAAAATGCTGTGTCATCACACCCTAATTTAAATTTTTGCTAGACCTTACACTTGGTGCATAGATTTTGAGTCTAGAAGTCCCACTTCAATTTTAAAAGAATGTGTATGAAACCCTCCTTTATGTCTAATACAGGGTGTATCAGAGTCCCTCTTCCTTCTAATTTTTGGAAGTTCTTGCATTGTCCGCATAGGATTTGTGATTTTCAGAGTCCCTTCATAAATTAAACAGGATGTGTCTCACTATGTCACACACCTCTTGTCCAGATAAGGTAGTAAAATGTTAAAATCACATTTACGGTGAATGTCTTTTTCACCATTGAAAGCAATGGGAGAATGCAAAAATGCAGAAAAGAGGCTACATGTAAACATAGACTAAGGGGTGAAGGAATCTTCTTTTTTTCTTTTTTTTAAATTGCCTTATATACAAGAACAAATGTTTTTACTTGTAAAATACATTTTATTTTCGGTTTTGGATGTTTTGAAGTGGCGTAATACTCTCACAGCATTGATCCCAAAAGTGACTTGAGAGTCAGAGATGAGTCCAGCCATCTCTCCCATGCTGTTCTCATTCCAATTTAGCGCTGTTTTCATCCATTTCAGCAATTTTCCTGCCCCCTCAGTCCTCCTGGAAAAGTCTGCCGAGCATGCGACCTGTTGACTCAAATATCGAGCACTCGAGTATTTTAGTGCTCGCTCATCGCTAATAATGACTGCTATCTGTGTGGGATTTTTGATGTTTAAAAGGGTTGTCCACTGCTTGGACAAGGACAACCAGGGCTGTGGAGTCGGTAAACCACAGTTGCGACTCTGACTCCTGGATTTTATCAGGTTCCCACTCCGACTCCTTCATAAATGGCCAATTCGTAACAATAAATTTACTGTTATAAAATATTAACATCGTGCTTATTCAGTTTCTCACCATCATATAAGTAATCAGACCACTTAGAGCAAAAACTATATTTATTAGAATACAATTAGAATATAGCAAATAACTTTTCTAAACTCTTGTAAGTAAATATGCAATAAACACTGTTATGCAGTTAATAAGAAGAAATCTATAAATTTGTCCTCAGAAAAAGTATTGCCTCTGTCAGATCCTCCTTCATGGATGCCCTCAAATCTGATCTATTTATTTTGAGAGCAGAGAACAACCTCTCTACACTAACTTGGGTTGGTGGCAAAGCAGTAACCACTCGGACAACATCTCTGACAATGTCAGGATACAGAGGAATGGCTTGTTGCACTGTTATTTTTGATGAACGGTCAAATTTCTCAATTTCTTTTAGTGCACATGAAAAATTCTGCTGAAATGTACTAGCTGTTTTCTTTGATGAGGATGACTCTTCTATGCGGGAACGCTTTGCACAGTCCTAGTGATTCAAATATTTTTCAAAATTAAATTCTTCATCAGTTGATGAGGGTGAAGATGTGGCAGGACGACCAAATTCTTCTTGTTCCTCCTGACTGTTCTGCAACCCTTTCATCCTTACTGCTATTTCAAATAGAGCTTCTTTTCCTTTAGTTAGCTGTTCATCATCTAGAAGAATCCGATGCATTGGGTCTACACAAACAGCTGCCAAAAGAATGTTATTTTGTAATAGTAGCTCCTCTCTCTGTTTCATTGATGTAGCAATGCCACTTGCAATTAACCTTCCTCTTTGGGACAGGTGAAACATCAGGTTCTTCCACTCCTTTAAGAAAATACCTGGAGTTAAGTCCTCTGCTTGTAATTTTTTAGTCACTGTAAATGGGTGCTCTAGCAATTTTTCCAGCTCAGTCACCTGATTCCACTGACTTTCATTTAGCGTCAGTTGAGGGTTAGACATGTCTACAAGAAAGGTTTTCAGTTCAACCAAGCGCTGAATCATTAAGTACAGTAAGTACTGCACCATCGTGTGGCTTGATCAATAATTGTCTCTTTTCCAGCACGTCTCTTCAAAATTGAGTCAACTTTAGGGGTTCTAGCAACAGTAGTCAATTTTTTCACCTTGCCAATCAGTGCAGCAGCATGTCCTTCTTGCAGACTGTCTCTTATAGCCAGCTGTAGCGTATGCACAACACAGCGCATGTGATGAATGAAAGAACGTATTGACAGTTTCAACAAGATCATCTAAACTATCATGTTGCTGTTCATCTGAAGCAACTTCAGTTTGCTCCTCAGTTACAATACTGTGTTCCTCTATTTCAAACATTTCTGTGTCTGTGGACCCAGAATGTTTTTCTAGCTGCTGGTCACCATCATTACTCTCATTCATTAGCTTAATAGTACTTATCATATTTGAAGCATTGTCAGTTACGACAGAAAGAACTTGCTCTTTTTCAAGTTCATAGTCTTGCAGAACCTTTTCCACCAAGACCTGTAGAAACTCGCTGGTGTGATGAGCTTTAGTGTCTTTTACTGCCAATGTCTTGGTAACTATTTCATTTTTGTCACAAACAAATCGGACATTGATGGCAAAATAGTTCACTCTGTGATGTGTGCAGGCATCCATTTTAAGAAACAGAAAGCGTCCCTTGAGAGTTTTTTTAAGTTCTTTCTTTTGTTTAAAAGCTTCTTTGATTACTAATTTTCTAATACTCTCTCTCCAGAGAAACACCAAGCTTGCGGGCCATTTCCCCATTCAGACACATAAAAGCTGGTCGTGAAAATAATGAAATAGGCACACTATCCTTTACAACAAGCTCTATGATCTTTTTTTTTTAAATGTATCTACTGTCATTGTCACAGTAACTTTGTCACTGACAAAATATCTTGCAACTGATGGCTGCAAAGTTCTCTGCTCCTTTGTTTGGCTGGAAGAGCTGGGCACTGATTCATTGGTTTGGATGCAGTCTTTCTCATCCACTGCTTTCAGTACTTCTGGATGAAAGTGCTGTAAATGTCTCTTTAGATTAGAAGCTCTGGTAGGAGCATTTTTATCTTTGCCTGAATATGCACTGATCGTGGCTTCGCAGCATTTGTTTTCGTCTGGATCATTTGTCATACACTGACAGACATAATGTTTTCTATCTTGAGTGATGGTGAAATGTTCAAATACAGCTGATTTAATGTGACCCTTCTTTGACATTCTCAGGTTTTTAATTCTGCATTCACAATCCAAATGACAATTGTTTTTCCTAAAAACAATTGTACAAAATTATTGCCAGGTCGTACAACTGATATATTGGGGGCAGTAATAGTGTTATTCCTCATGTACTCACAGTTAACTGATGCAAAGTTTGTTAAAACTATCATACTTCTTACAGTCTTCCTCTTCTGAGTAGCATCTGTGAGATGCTTGGAAGACGCACACCTAGTAAACATCTAGTCTAGAGGAGGAGCTTTACTACTAAGAATTTGCAACACATTTTCACTTTCAGTTTCATACATGGTAAGTAGGGGGGTTGGGGCAGCATGAGGTTAACCAAGTATAAGATTAGATAAGGGCAGTGGAGAACAGTGACAAACAAGAAGTAAGAAATGTCTCTATCTCCAGCAGAACTGCTTATCACTGTTGTTCATAGTTTGATAGAAGATATACATTTGAGTAACATTTATAAAATTCATATGAAAGTTCAATTATGAAATATTAATACATTTTTTTTTAAAGCTGGAGTCGGAGTCGGTACATTTCTACCGACTCCAACCAAAACTAACTCTGACTCCGACTCCACAGCCCTGTGGACAACCCCTTCTTTTTCCTCATGATTGGTCTATTTAACCACTTAAAGGGAACCTGTCACCCCGAAAATCGCGGGTGAGGTGATCCCACCGGCATCAGGGGCTTATCTGCAGCATTCTGTAATGCTGTAGATAAGCCCCCGATGTTACCTGAAAAAGGAGAAAAAGACATTAGATTATACTCACCCAGGGGCGGTCCCGCTGCTGGTCAGGTCGGATGGGCGTCTCCGGTCCGCTCCGGCGCCTCCTATCTTCTTTCCATGACGTCCTCTTCTGATCTTCAGCCATGGCTCCGGCGCAGGCGTACTTTGCTCTGCCCTCTTGAGGGCAGAGGATAGTACTGCAGTGCACAGGCGCCGGAAAGGTCAGAGGCCCGGCGCCTGCGCACTGCAGTACTTTGTCTGCCCTCAACAGGGCAGAGCAAAGTACGCCTGCGCCGGAGCCGTGGCTGAAGATCAGAAGAGGACGTCATGGAAAGACGATAGGAGGCGCCGGAGCGGACCGGAGACGCCCATCTGACCTGACCAGCAGCGGGACCGCCCCTGGGTGAGTATAATGTAACGTCTTTTTCTCCTTTTTCAGGTAACATCGGGGGCTTATCTACAGCATTACAGAATGCTGCAGATAAGCCACTGATGCCGGTGGGTTTACCTCACCCACGATTTTCGGGGTGACAGGTTCCCTTTAAGGACCAGAGTTATTTCCCTTTTTTCCGTTTCCATTTTTTGCTCCTCTTCTTCCCACAGCCATAGCTTTTTTATTTTTCCATCATTATGGCTTGTTTTTTGTGGGACGAGTTGTATTTTTGAAAGGCACCATTGATTTTACCATTTCATGTGCTGGAAAATGGGAAAAAAAATCCAAATGCTGTGAAATTGCAAGATTAGTGCAATTCCACAATTGTTTTGATCTTCCAGGTCATTACGAGTTCACAGACACCAAACATGTCTAGGTTATTTTTTACTTAAGTGGTGAAACAAAATTCCAAATTTGTAAAACAAAAAAAAAATGCTGCCATTTTCAGAGACCTGTAGCGTCTCCATTTTTCGGGACCTGGGGCCGGGTGAGAGCTTATATTTTGCGAGCTGGTCTGACGTTTTTATTGATACCATATTGGTGTAGATACGACCTTTTGATTGCCCGTTATTGCATTTTATTGCAATGTTGCAATGACCAAAAAATGTAATTCTGGCACTTTGATTTTTTTTCTCGCTACGCCGTTTACTGATTGGATAAATTCTTTTTATATATTGATTGGAAAATTCTGAAAGCGGCGATATCAAATATGTGTATATTTGATTTTTTTTATTGTGTTATTTTGAATGGGGCGAAAGTGGGGTGATTTGAACTTTTTTTTTAAATATTTTGAAACACTTTTTTTTTTTTACACTTTTTACTTGCTTCAGTAGTCCCCATGTGAGACTAGTAGCTGCACTTGTCTGATTGCTTCTGCTAAAAAGAGCAGGGCTGCAGCCCTGCTCTATCTCGCAGATATGCTCACTTGCCATGAGCGCCGTCCAATGGGTGTTGCTCAGAGCTATACATCTAAGACAACCACAGAGGACTCCTGCTGACCCCGGGTATGTTAAATGCCCCTGTCAGAGTTTGACATCAGCATTCAATATGTTAACAGCTGCGGGTGAATCGCAATTCCACCTGCGGCTGTTCCAGGAACATGTCAGCTGATCAGATCAGCTGTCATGTGCTGGAAAAGGTGAAGGCTCATCGCCGGACCCCGCACCAAATAGGGGGAGGCATCCAATGATGGACAGAGCTAAGGGGTTAAAAAAAATAATTATAGTCACCTCCCATGCTGGCACCATCCCAAAGGCTTCTCCCCTGTGTGGATTGTATGATGTTTAACAAGTTGTGATTTCTTCACAAAACATTTTCCACACTCTGGACAGGAAAAAGGCTTCTCCCCTGTGTGGGTTCTCTGGTGTGTATCAAGATTCGATTTCCGGATAAAACATTTCCCACATTCTGAACATGAAAAAGGCTTCTCTCCTGTGTGGGTTCTTTGGTGTTCATCAAGATTTGATTTCCGAGTAAAACGTTTCCCACATTCTGAACATGAGAAAGGCTTTTCCCCTGTGTGAGTTGTTTGGTGGCTATCAAGATTTGATTTCCGGGTAAAACATTTCCCACATTCTGAACACGAGAAAGGCTTCTCCCCTGTGTGAGTTATTTGGTGGCTATCAAGATTCGATTTCCAGTCAAAAAATCTCCCACATTCTGAACATGAAAAAGGCTTCTCCTCTGTGTGGGTTCTATGGTGTCTAGCAAGGAGAGATTTATCTACAAAATATTTTTCACATTCTGAACATGAAAAAGGCTTCTCCCCTGTGTGAGTTCTATGGTGTCTAACAAGGAGAGATTTCTCTACAAAATATTTTCCACATTCTGAACATGAAAAAGGCTTTTCTCCTGTGTGGAGTTTCTGGTGTTTATCAAGATTCGATTTCCGGTTAAAACATTTCCCACAATGAGAACATGAAAAAGGCTTCTCCCCTGTGTGAGTGCTATGGTGTCTAACAAGTTGTGATTTCTTCACAAAACATTTTCCACACTCTGAACAGAAAAAAGGCTTCTCCCCTGTGTGGAGTCTCTGATGTTCGATAAGATGTGATTTCTCTACAAAACATTTCTCACATTCTAAACATGAAAAAGGCTTCTCCCCTGTGTGAGTTCTATAGTGGCTATCAAGATGCCCTTTCTTCTTAAAACATTTCCCACATTCTGAACATGAAAAAGGCTTCTCCCCTGTGTGGGTTCTCTGGTGGCTATCAAGATTCACTTTCTGGATAAAACATTTCCCACATTCTGAACAGGAAAAAGGCTTTTCTCCTGTGTGGGTTCTTTTGTGTTTATCAAGATGCTGTTTCCGGTTAAAACATTTCCCACATTCTGAACATGAAAAAGGCTTCTCCCCTGTGTGGGTTCTTTGGTGTTCATCAAGATTCCACTTCTGATTAAAACATTTCCCACATTCTGAACACGAGAAAGACTTCCTTGCTTTAGGAGCAGTTTGTTTTTTAATGCCTCTTTTGGGTCTTTGATTTTCCTTAGTAATCGGTAGTGAATCAGATGACAGACCTTTGCTGTGAAGGGATGATGGTATATCTGGAGTAATGGCATTCATTTCAATTGTATCCTGCGGGATCTCAAAATCATCTAATTTTAAAATTGAAGGTGTCAGCTCTCTCTCTGGTCTCCTGGTACAGTTATCTGCCAAGAATAAAACCAATTATTTTTTAATAAAATATCCTTGAACTACTTTATATTTTTGAACATTTCTCCTTAAACTGTCTGTAAAAATGGTAAGCTGCCGTATATACTCGAGTATAGGTAGAATTTTTCAGCAACATTTTTTTGCTCTGAAAACGCCCCCCTCGGCTTATACTTGAGTGAGGTGTCCAGAACATGGAGAAGCAGCGGCTCACAGAGGTAGGAGCCAGCTGCTGCAGCTAACTCCGGTGCCTCCTGCTAAAGTAAAATGAATATTCACTGCACTGACAATTAATATTCATTTCTCTGTAACAGCGCTCACAGTGTCAGCCGCAGCGGCCAGCTCCTGCAGCTGCCGGGAGGTCACGTGTGCCGCTACTTAACAGCGGTGGATATTCATTATGAAAGACCGCATGGTGGCTGACACTACTTAATACTCACTGCCGACCACACATAGTTCCGGCATTGGGAGCGGTGAGTATTCAGGAAGTTGTGCTCTGCTTGTGAGCAGTTAATGGCGTCCCTGCCATGCGCTGTTTACAAGCATAAACCAGCTGCTGGCATCGGGACAAGACGCTGCGAGGGAGCGCAGGAAGGCAAGTGTAATGGTTCATTTTTTTTAATGTTTTTTGATGGGGGCCAATCATACAAGGATAATATTGGGGTCATGCATACACAGATAGGGATGGAGTTATACATACAAGGATAGGAATGGACCCATGCATACAAGGATAGGTATGTAGCCATGCATACTAGGATAGGGATGAGGGCATGCATTTAAGGATAGGGATGGGGCCATGCAAACAAGGATAGGGATGGAGCCGTGCATACAAAAATAGTGATGGGGCCATGCAAACAAGGATAGGGATGGAGCTGTGAATACAAAAATAGTCATGGGGCAATGCGTACAAGTATGGGGATGAGGGGACAATGCATACCCGGCTTATACTCAAGTAAATAAGGTTTCCCAATTTTTTTAGGTAAAATTAGGTGCCTCCGCTTATACTCGGGTCAGCTTATACTCAAATATATATGGTATGTAAAAATAGCTTTATTGATTTATTCTCATTTGCACAAGGAAAGACTAGAAGCAATGGAATGAAACTCAATTGGAGGAGACACAGATTGAATATTAGAAAATACCTTTTGACAGTGAGGGTGATTAATGAGTGGAACAGGTTGCCACGAGAGGTGGCGAGTTCTTCTTCAACGGAAGTCTTCAAATAGCAATATGCCTTTTATAAACCAATCCATCAATATCCACTTTCACAAAGTCAAATCTTTCCCTCGCTCCTGAGCCTTTCAGTGTGCCCAAACGCAGAGCCGAGAAAATAAAAAAAAAAATTTTCCCACAAAAATGATTTTTTTAGCCCCCAAATTTTTATTTTCCCAAGGGTAACATGAGAAATTGGACTGCAAAAGTTGTTGTCGAATTTGTGCTGAGTATGCTGATACCCCATATGTTTGGGTAAACCACTGTTTGGGCGCATGGCAGAGGTCGGAAGGGAAGGAGCACCATTTTACTTTTTCAACGCAGAATTGGCTGGAATTTAGATCGGACGCGATGTCGCATTTGGAGAGCACCTGATGTGCCTAAACAGTGGAAACCCCCCAATTCTAACCCCAACCCTAACCGGAACACACCCATAACCCTAATCCCAACCGTAACTACACCCCTAACCTGAACACGCCCCTAACGCTAATCCCAACCCTAACCACACCCCTAACCCCATCACACCTCTAACCCTAATCCCAACCGGAAACGTAATCCAAACCCTAACCCCAACTCTCGTTCCAACCCTATCCTTAGTCCCAACCCTAACCCTAACTTTAGCCCCAACCCTAAACCTAATGGGAAAATGGAAATAAATACATTTTATTTTATAATTCTTTCCCTAATTGTAACACAGAGGTCAAGTTCACTGTGAACACAAACACAACACAAAACACAAATCCCCTTAAGGATAGAAAAAAGATAACTTTTGCAGTGGCTAATAGAGAAATCTACATTAACCAGGGAAAAAAAATTGGAGGTCAATGCACATACAACACAGCAGGCAAAAACAAATACTTAGACCCTTGGTTGCATAGTTAAAGACAATTGTCACAAAAATGTCACCGTTGTTATCATGAAACCAAAAATCCAATCATAAAAACACAACAACACAAGGCGATGGGCACGGGAGCAAAGGAAGCTGCAGGATTAGGGATACTCCATGGAGTCCTGTGTGGGGACGACAATACCCTGTCAGTCCCTATGGGGCTAATAATAATCTGACCCCCAGACTCCCGCCCTTACAAGGGCAGTCCACATCTACCCCTGTATCAAAATACGCCCTGCACTCTCCCTCACTGATTGTCCCAACGCGTTTCTTCCAAGCCAAATCAACAAGGGACTAGCTTGTTGGAGGAGATAAGGTGCCTAAGTGCTGCATAGAGGACAGGTACTGCCACCTATCTATGCTAGAATGCATTCTATTTCTCTATTAGACACTGCAAGTTATCTTTTTTCTATCCTAAAGGGGATTTGTGTTTTTTGTTGTGTTTGTGTTCACAGTGAACCTGACCCCTTTTTTTACCTTGGGTGACACCATCTTGTCTGTTGACATATTATACGATTATACATTAAAAGTTATGTTTTAATTTCCACTTTTTTGCTGTGTTACAAGTATTTTGGTGGAATCTGATTATCATTTTTGGTAGTTGTACCATTGTACCATTAATTGCTTTTCTTGACAATTCTTTCCCTAAATAAGGGGGTGATAAAGGGGAGTTTGATTTACTTTTTATGTTTGGCAGCTGTCACACACTAAAAGACGCTTTTCATTGCAAAAAATAGTTTTTGCATCACCACATTTTGAGGGCTGTAATTTTTTCCATATTTTGGCCCACAGAGTCATGTGAAGTATTTTTTTTTTTGCGGGATGAGTTGACGTTTATATTGGTACAATTTTCGGACACATGACGTTTTTTGATCGCTTTTTATTACGATTTTTGGGAGGCAGAATGAACAAAAGCCAGCAATTCATGAATTTCTTTTGGGGGAGGCTATTATACCGTTCCACGTTTGATAAAATGGATAAAGCAGTTTTATTCTTCGGGTCAGTACGATTACGGCGATACCTCATTTATATCTATTTTTAGGTTTTGACGCTTTTATACAATAAAAACTATTTTATATAAAAAATAATTATTTTTGCATCGCTTTATTCTGAGGGCTTTAACTTTTTTATTTTTTCGCTGATGACTCTGTATGGAAGCTCGTTTTTTGCGGGACAAGATGACATTTTCAGCGGTAGCATGTTTATTTATTTCCGTCTTTTTGATCGCGTGTTATCCCATTTTTTGTTCTGCGGTATGATGATAAAGCATTGTTTTTGATGGTATTTACTTAAGGGGTTAACTAGTGGTACAGTTTTATAGGTCGGGTTGTTATAGATGCAGCGTTACTAAATATGTGTACTTTTATTGTTTGTTTGTTTTATTTACATAAAGAAATGTATTTATTGGAATAATATTCTTTTTTCTTTGTTTTGGAATTTTTTAAAGAATATTTTTACACAGTATAATATTTTTTTTTCTACTTTTTTACATTGTCCCAGGGAGGCACATCACTGTATGAAGTCAGATCGCTGATCTGACACTTTGCACAGCACTGTGCCAGATCAGCGATCTGACAGGCAGTGAAGGAGGCTTCTCAGGTCCTGCTCTCAGCAGGCACTGACAAACCACCTCCCTGCGGGACCCGGAAGGATCGCTTTCTTCTGAGGGTCTCAGGGAAGCAAACAGGGAACCCCCTCCCAACGTGATGCCTCTCTATGCCACTGGAATGCTGCGATCTTGCTTGATTGCAGTGTTCCTGGGTTAAAGTGCCAAGAGCGGTCTATGACCACTCCTGGCACTTAGTCCCGGGTGTCAGCTGTGATAATCAGCTGACACCTGGCCTCGATCGGCCGCGCTACCCCCCGTGAGCTCGGCTGAACGCATATGACGTACTGTCCCGTCCATAGGAATTAAGTCCCAGGTCACAGGGACGGGATAGTAGGTCCGAAGGCAGAAAGGGGTTAATGTTGTCGATCATAAAATCGACGTTTGGCCAGAAAGACTGGACCTGGTCTTGTAGGGACCATATGATCACATTCAGCAGCACAGAAGGGGGAGAAGGTAGATTAATCCAATAAGATATCAGGGTTCTAGGAAGCAAACAGCATCATTACCCTCCGCGTTCTCTTACAGGCCCATCATAGTATCTTGTCAGCACATTCTACGTATGTTGTTATTTGGCTTTGAAGTTTACAGACGTGGGCAGGTAACGGTCAGCGTGTTCTAATCCCAGGGGGTAGGTGGATCCTGTATAAGGAGGTGGCGGGGACCCTCATGTGCCTTCTCTCTCCTGGACGCTGATTGCAAGTTCACATGCGGCACCTCACTGTGCATTTCTGTTCATATATTGTAATGTAATGTAATGTTTATATAACGTAATGTAAATGTACTCAATGTGTACTATTTATAGGATTAAGGCTAGAATAGGATATAGGATAGTATAGAACTGTAGTGGGGATAGAATAGAAGGGGGCACAGTAGTGATAGATGATAACATAGAATAGAGCAGGAGGTAGGCGGCACAGGACTTAACTAAAGGGGAGTTACAGCAAGGAGCAGGGAAGTATAATCAAGATACTTCCTGATTGGAGACAGACACCCAGGCTGCCTTGCCCAGGGCAGGGTGCATGCAGTGTATGAAACAGCTACAGGCCATGGGGATAAAGCTGCGGACAGCAGTAAGGGGCCCCAGGCTGGGGAATAATACAGTCAGGCATCAGCTCAATAGGATCATCCTCAGGGCGGTTCCGGGGTCTACAACCGGGGCGGAAGTCAGTAAGATTGAACTCCTGGCACCTTTGGAAGATGGAATCGGATGAGGGGCTGACAGGGAGCTGGTGACACCAGAAGTACAGAAGGGACACGGATTGTCCACAGAGATGGCAGGGATTGCCAGAAGAGAAGAAGGAGAGGTTATAGAGGAAATGGAGTCTGCCTAGAAGGCAGAAAAGTGCAGGATATGAAGCTCTGTGTGAAATGTGCTGCCGAAGTGATGCGTGCCCATGTTATCAGTAAAGTTGAACTGTTTGAAAAGGACTGTGACTCTGCAGTGTTTTATGGAACCTGGAATCCTGAAGTTGGAGTGAAAGAGACCGAGGGAACTCCAGCAACTGAAGTGAGTACTCTGCTGCACACATCACACACAACAGAAAGGACTCTGTATTTCGTCTGCTGGGCGCCAAGGTGTGGAAACACTACAGCTCGTTGCCACGACTACCACCCTGCTCACATAGAAAAAACTCAGAAAAAATACATACCATGAGATACGGCCTTCCCAAAACCCTGTCTGATGACAAATGCACACTTAGCAGGATGCAGCAGGCCTCCACTGATAAAGGCAAGGGGTGGCAGAGCCGCAAACTACTTGATAAAAACAGCCACCCCCACCCCAACCAAACATTGCAGGGGTTGGCTGCCTAGTAGAAAAAATGCACATTGATATAACTATAATATGCAACACACAGTGACAGACGTCCCAGAAAAACCTAACCAACATAAAGAGGCCTGGCCACAGCCTGCAAAAAAGGATAGGATATGATATAGTGCAAAAAAATGTATGCATATGCATATGATTTTTCTGGGGCGTCTGTCACTATGTGCTGCATATTATAGTGCTGGGCAGCCCGCCTGTTAATACAAGGGGCGTCATTAATAGGCTGCATACCAGACACTGTGCACCACACCTATCAGTGTGACTGGCGTCCTATGTGAGTTATATCAATGTGCATTTTTCTATTAGGCAGCCAACCCCTGCAATGTTTGGTTGGGGTGTGGGTGGCTGTTTTCATCAAGTAGTTTGCACCTGTGCCGCCCCTAGACTTCATCAGTGGAGGCCTGCTGCATCCTGCTAAGTATGCATTTGTCATCAGACAGGGTTTTGGGAAGGCCGTATCTCATGGTATGTACGACTACCACCCTGGCCTAATTACACCTGCAGGTTGTAAGCTCTATACAAAAGAGTTTTCACAATTTCACAAAGCCACTTAAACATTTTCAGATGGAGGATGTTATGCTCTACCGGCAAAATGGGGATCATACGATTGTGACACATCCGGACTACACCATTGATAAAGCAGCCACAGCTGGAGACTGAGAAGAATCTGTGACTTCTCTGTATTTAATGGTTACTACTCACCTGGGTAGTCATAAGTAGGAATCTCCTCTTTACACCACTCATCACCCCTCACATATGTCTCTGTAGTATTAATATGGGTCAGATCTTCACCCTGAAACAAATATTGTAAAAGTCACAGACAGATGGAGAAGTCACATCTATGATCAGCTCTAATCCTGCCATCTCCACCGTTCTCATGACACCAGTATAAAACATATAATACTAGTGGATAAAACAAGACTGAGCACAAGACCTTCACAGCCGTCTACACATCATAGGGGAGATCTCATGACACCTTCTCTCCATCTACCTGATGATTCTGAGAGACAATGGGATCCTCTTGTTTACAGTCCTGTGGAAGAAGATGACGGGGACATCTCTCTGGTGTTGTCCTCTTACTGGATAGATCTGGAGGAAACACATACAGTGACTGAATTAATTCCTTACATACAGATAATTATTGGCTGTGTCTTTTTAATCCTATTACCTGGTGATGTGAGGGGCTGGTGACCCTCCACCATGACGTCCTTGTACAGATCTTTGTGTCCTTCTAAATACGCCCACTCCTCCATGGAGAAATAGACGACGACATCCTGACACCTTATAGGAACCTGACACATACAATGATACCGTCATACCCCCGATCCCTTCATAGCGTTACTGTATAATGTCCCAGCATTCCCAGCAGTGTCACCTCTCTAGTCAGTAGCTCAATCATCTTGTAGGTGAGTTCTAGGATCTTTTGGTCATTGATGTCCTCATGTATCAGTGAGTGAGGTGGAGGTCCCGTGATTGGGCTCAGGGGTCTGCTCCATCCCTCAGTCACAGGGTCCTGACAGCGTTCTCTAGAAATTTGTTTCACTATTGTGTAATCCTGGTTAAAGAGAGACACATTAATAAATCTCACTACAGACATTTACTCTTGAGTTCTGTCCAACAGCTTTATTGCCATAAATAAAAATTATGTAATGTGACGCCATCAAAATCTCTCACCTCTCCAGTAAGACGGAAGAGGATCTCTAGGGTGAGGCGTAATATCCTCTCTGCCATCTTGTTCCTCTCCATATCCATTCTTGATGGATAGTTAAGAAAAATTCTCTTAATATAGAAGATGTCTACTGAAAGGATCGGATATTGTAGAGACCTGAATAGGAAGACGATTAATCATTGTAAAGAATTCTGTGTAATAATAAAAGTACTGGAAATAATAAGGGAAACATTTCAGAAGGTAGAAAGTGTAGATGTTGTATTCTCTAGTCTTGTATGGACTAGAACATAAGCTGAATTGCTGAGTAAGACATCTCCTCCATACAACCAATCACTGGCTATGTTTCTCACTGTGGTCGGCAATTAATTTGCTGTAGGAATCACAAGTTCGTTGGGACAGACTGGAAAATACAGAGTCTGGCGGGTCCCAAACAGCAATAACTGTATTTTTCGGACTATAAGATGCACTTTTTCACAAAAATTTTTTGGACAAAATGGGGGTGCATCTTCTAGTCGGAATATACTTACAATTAGTGTGGCGGCAGCAGGAGTCAGGCGATTCTAGGGTGGTCCGACAATGCAGGGTGATCACACTCCCTTCCTAGACTGGTGCGGCAGTATTTGGCGGTGTGCAGTGGTGCGGGGCTCCGCCAACATTTTCTGAAAGCTCCTGGTAAAATGGCCTCTGGGAAAATGGCCGCCGGGTCAGCGCATGCACACATTGAGATCCTGAGAGACGGGATCTTGGTGCCAAGATCTCAATTTGCGCATGTGCTGATCCGGCGGCATTTTTCCAGAGGCCATTTTACCGGAGGCCACCGCCTTGCAGCAGTGGGGGTGTGCTGGGCTCCAGGGCTTTCACAAAATGTCAATGGGGCCCCTGCATCTCTCAGAACTGACTAACCTGCCGCACCAGCCTGGGATGGGATTTCCTAGAGGCCACCGCTTCACAGCAATGGATGTGCGGGGGCTCTGGGCTTTCAGAAAGAGCCACCGCACCATGAGAACCGCAGAACCTGCCATACCAGTCTGGGGTGGGAGTCATATCATTGCTGGACCACCGAACACCCCCTGTGACGATGCTCCACCAGCACTACTGATTTCCCCGGGTAAGCTGAATTCAGACTGTAAGACGGACGCCCATTTGACACATTAATTTTTTTCCCCTATTTTCCTTCTGAAAATTTGGGGTACGTCTTATGGTCCGAAAAATATGGTATATTTTTATTATTTTACAACACTGTTTTTTTCTTTGACATCTACTAATTTAAACCTATATATTTTAGGCCACAGACAACAAGCAGTTTCTTCCTCGGAGTCGGCAGCTGAATACGTTTCCCATAGACTAATCTTCCATAACGCTAATTCTCATCTTATTTACCGACACTGGAATCGGCATTAGCAATACTGCAGGAGATATTCATTACACGTGACATGAGAAATAACTACTTCATGATGAGGATGACATCTTCATCTTCTACTATGACTCTAGAAACATATTTGTCCAGAGTTCATCACTGACTCCATCACCACCGGCCGTCTATATGAATGTTTCCCGTCTTCCCCGCACTGTAATCTTCTATCACGTTAGATCTCATGTCGGATTCACACACAGAAGTTTGAGGTTATTATACAAGCTTTTTTGTTTTAAAACACCACAGACAGAAATTACCATTTTTTTTTACTATAAGACACACCAGACCATAAGACGCACCTAGGCTTTATATTTTATATATACAGCTCTGGCAAAAATTAAGAGACTACTGCAAAATTTTCAGTTTCTCTAACTTTTCTCTTTATAGGTATATTTTTGAGTAAAATGTACGTTGCTGTTTTTTTTTTATAAAGTACTTACAACATGTCTCCAAAATTTAAAGCTACACATTTTGTATTTATTTGCAATACATGGGGAATTGACAAAATAATAAAAACAAAACCGTGCTTTCATACCTCAAATAATGCAAAGAAAACAAGTTCTTATTCATGTAGAAACAACAATACTCATGTTTTAACTCAGGAAGAGTTCAGAAATCAATATTTGGTGGAATAACCATGATTTTTAATCACAGCTTTCATGCGTCTTGGCATGCTTTCCACCAGTCTTTCACACTGCTTTTGGCATGCACTTCACCCCAGGTGACATTTGCCAGTCCTTTTGTAGATCACCTGATGTCATCCTGGGGTTGCCGAGTGACATTCGAATAAGATGACGGTCATCCTGGTCAGAGGAGAGTCGCTTTCGCCTTCTGCCGGTCTTTAGCTTTGTTGTCCCCAATGTTTGCTGCTTGACCTTGTTGTAATGGACTGCAGTCTTCGAAATTTGAAGGATGGAGGCAACATGACGTTCACTGTATCCCTCTGCTGGTAAATCCAGAATTAAGCCCTTCTTTTCCTCACTCAAGACTTTTCTTTTCAACTCCTTTGACATGGTTAAAAGTTATTTTTTCATTCATATTAATTTTGGACTATTCCTAGCAGCTTGTCCTATTGCAAGAGGATTGTGAAGACCACAACAGTGTTTTTTATACTTTCCCTCGTTAAATAAGATTTGGTTCAAGTGATCACCTAATCAGAAGCACATTAAGGAGAATGAGGTGTACTTTGGTTGGAATTGAACTGACACTGGAATGGAATGGCTGTCAGACATGTAGATAAGCTGATTTTTAGAAAACTGTGCAGTGGTCTCTTAATTTTTGCCAGCGCTGTATATGTTCTAACCCTGATATAAGTGGCTCCATTCAGGTATTTATGATCTCTATGATGGTATGTATGTCCTCATCCAGTTATATATGGCCACCAATCCAGGTATACGTGCCCCCCATTGAGTATACATGGCCCCTTATCCTGGTATATACGGCCCCCATCCCATCCTGGTTTACATGGTTAACCATCCTGGTATATATGGCTGGCCTCCAACCTGGTATACATGGCACCCCATCCTGGTTTACATGGCCACCATCCCCATCCTAGTATACATGGCCTCCATCTCCATCATAGTATACAAGGCCCCTATCACCAACCTAATATACATGGCCAGCATCCCCATTTTCGTATACATCGCTCCCATCATTATCATAGTATAGATACCACCTAATCCTGGTAAACATGGCTCCATCACGCTGCTCACATGAAAAAATAAACAACTTTACTCACCTTCCCTCTGCACAGCGCCATGTTTGATGCCATCAGCTGATTTCAGAGTGTAAGCAGCGCACAATGTGTAAATAGCCTCCACACGCCAAGGTCAGCTGCGAGAATATTCACTGCTTCCCACGCCCAGGAATATGGGAGTGGACAGCAGTGAATATTCATTTTCTTTAATAGTTGTTGGGCGATCATGTGTGCTCGCTATTAAAGAGAATGAATATTCACTGCTCCACAAGTCCAGTGAGAGGGACTATGGGTGAGAGGGAATAAGGGCATGGGGAACAGTAAATATTCATGTCCTTTAACAGTGGGCGCACGTGTTAGCTGCAGCTGCTAGCTCCTGCCTTCTGTAACCTGCTCCTCCGTTTCTGCCACTTACCCTGGCCTGTTATGATAAGGTAATTCAGTACCACAATGGACATAGAAGTCAGAGCACATACAGTGACCTGACAATAACCCAAAAACAAAGAACGAGCTCTGAGACGTGGGAACTCTGCTGACCGCAATCCCTAATCCTCTCCAACCACACTAGAGGCAGCCGTGAATTGCGCCTAACGCTCCCTATGCAACTCGGCACAGCCTGAAAAACTAGCTAGCCTGAAGATAGAAAATAAGCCTACCTTGCCTCAGAGAAATACCCCAAAGGAAAAGGCAGCCCCCACATATAATGACTGTGAGTTAAGATGAAAAGACAAACGTAGAGATTAAATAGATTTAGCAACGTGAGGCCTGACTCTCCGAACAGAGCGAGGACAGGAAAGGCAACTTTGCGGTCAACACAAAACCCTACAAAAAACCACGCAAAGGGGGCAAAAAGACCCTCCGTACCGAACTAACGGCACGGAGGTACACCCTCTGCGTCCCAGAGCTTCCAGCAAGCAAGAAAAAAACAAATAAGCAAGCTGGACAGAAAAAACAGCAAACAAAATAGCAAAAGCGGAACTTAGCTATGCAGAGCAGCAGGCCACAGGAACGATCCAGGAGGAAACAGGTCCAATACTAGAACATTGACTGGAGGCCAGGATCAAAGCACTAGGTGGAGTTAAATAGAGCAGCACCTAACGACTTCACCACATCACCTGAGGAAGGAAACTCAGAAGCCGCAGTACCACTCTCCTCCACCAACGGAAGCTCACAGAGAGAATCAGCCGAAGTACCACTTGTGACCACAGGAGGGAGCTCTGCCACAGAATTCACAACAGTACCCCCCCCTTGAGGAGGGGTCACCGAACCCTCACCAGAGCCCCCAGGACGACCAGGATGAGCCATATGAAAGGCACGAACAAGATCGGGAGCATGGACATCCGAGGCAAAGACCCAGGAATTATCTTCCTGAGCATAACCCTTCCACTTAACCAGATACTGGAGTTTCCGTCTTGAAACACGAGAATCCAAAATCTTCTCCACAATATACTCCAACTCCCCCTCCACCAAAACCGGGGCAGGAGGATCAACAGATGGAACCATAGGTGCCACGTATCTCCGCAACAATGACCTATGGAATACGTTATGTATGGAAAAAGAATCTGGAAGGGTCAGACGAAAAGACACAGGATTAAGAACCTCAGAAATCCTATACGGACCAATGAAACAAGGTTTAAACTTAGGAGAGGAAACCTTCATAGGAATATGACGAGAAGATAACCAAACCAAATCCCCAACACGAAGTTGGGGACCCACACAGCGTCTGCGATTAGCGAAACGTTGAGCCTTCTCCTGGGACAAGATCAAATTGTCCACTACATGAGTCCAAATCTGCTGCAACCTGTCCACCACAGAATCCACACCAGGACAGTCCGAAGACTCAACCTGCCCTGAAGAGAAACGAGGATGGAACCCAGAGTTGCAGAAAAACGGCAAAACCAAGGTAGCCGAGCTGGCCCGATTATTAAGGGCGAACTCAGCCAAAGGCAAAAAGGACACCCAGTCATCCTGATCAGCAGAAACAAAGCATCTCAGATATGTTTCCAAGGTCTGATTGGTTCGTTCGGTCTGGCCATTAGTCTGAGCATGGAAAGCCGAGGAAAAAGACAAGTCAATGCCCATCCTGGCACAAAAAGCTCGCCAAAACCTCGAAACAAACTGGGAACCTCTGTCAGAAACGATACTCTGGAATGCCATGTAAACGAACCACATGTTGGAAGAACAATGGCACCAAATCAGAGGAGGAAGGTAATTTAGACAAGGGTACCAAATGGACCATCTTAGAGAAGCGATCACAGACCACCCAAATGACTGACATCTTTTGAGAGACGGGAAGATCTGAAATAAAATCCATAGAGATATGTGTCCAAGGCCTCTTTGGGACCGGCAAGGGCAAAAGCAACCCACTGGCACGAGAACAGCAGGGCTTAGCCCGAGCACAAATCCCACAGGACTGCACAAAAGAACGCACATCCCGCGACAGAGATGGCCACCAAAAGGATCTAGCCACTAACTCTCTGGTACCAAAGATTCCAGGATGACCAGCCAACACCGAACAATGAACCTCAGAGATAACTTTATTCGTCCACCTATCAGGGACAAACAGTTTCTCCGCTGGGCAACGATCAGGTTTATTAGCCTGAAATTTTTGCAGCACCCGCCGCAAATCAGGGGAGATGGCAGACACAATTACTCCCTCTTTGAGAATACCCGCCGGCTCAGATAAACCCGGAGAGTCGGGCACAAAACTCCTAGACAGAGCATCCGCCTTCACATTTTTAGAGCCCGGAAGGTACGAAATCACAAAGTCAAAACGGGCAAAAAACAGCGACCAACGAGCCTGTCTATGATTCAACCGCTTGGCAGACTCGAGATAAGTCAAGTTCTTATGATCAGTCAAGACCACCACGCGATGCTTAGCTCCTTCAAGCCAATGACGCCACTCCTCGAATGCCCACTTCATGGCCAGCAACTCTCGATTGCCAACATCATAATTTCGCTCAGCAGGCAAAAACTTCCTGGAAAAGAAGGCGCATGGTTTCATCACCGAGCAATCAGAACTTCTCTGCGACAAAACAGCCCCTGCTCCAATCTCAGAAGCATCAACCTCGACCTGGAATGGAAGTGAAACATCTGATTGACACAACACAGGGGCAGAAGAAAACGCTTCAACTCTTGAAAAGCTTCCACAGCAGCAGAAGACCAATTGACCACATCAGCACCCTTCTTGGTCAAATCGGTCAATGGTTTAGCAATACTAGAAAAATTGCAGATGAAGCGACGATAAAAATTAGCAAAGCCCAGGAACTTTTGCAGACTTTTCAGAGATGTCGGCTGAGTCCAATCATGGATGGCTTGGACCTTAACAGGGTCCATCTCGATAGTAGAAGGGGAAAAGATGAACCCCAAAAATGAAACCTTCTGAACACCAAAGAGACACTTTGATCCCTTCACAAACAAAGAATTAGCACGCAGGACCTGAAACACCGTTCTGACCTGCTTCACATGAGACTCCCAATCATCCGAGAAGATCAAAATGTCATCCAAGTACACAATCAGGAATTTATCCAGGTACTCTCGGAAGATGTCATGCATAAAGGACTGAAACACGGATGGAGCATTGGCAAGTCCGAATGGCATTACTAGATACTCAAAATGGCCCTCGAGCGTATTAAATGCAGTTTTCCATTCATCGCCTCGCTTAATACGCACAAGATTATACGCACCACGAAGATCTATCTTGGTGAACCAACTAGCCCCCTTAATCCGAGCAAACAAATCAGATAACAACGGCAAGGGGTACTGAAATTTAACCGTGATCTTATTTAGAAGGCGGTAATCTATACAAGGTCTCAGCGAACCATCCTTCTTGGCCACAAAAAAGAACCCTGCTCCTCATGGCGACGATGACGGGCGAATATGCCCCTTCTCCAAGGACTCCTTCACATAACTCCGCATAGCGGCGTGCTCAGGCACAGATAAAATAAACAGTCGACCTTTTGGGAATTTACTACCAGGAATCAAATCGATAGCACAATCACAATCCCTATGCGGAGGTAGGGTATCGGACTTGGGCTCATCAAATACATCCCGGTAATCAGACAAGAACTCTGGAACCTCAGAAGGGGTGGATGACGAAATAGACAGAAATGGGACATCACCATGTACCCCCTGACAACCCCAGCTGGACACAGACATGGATTTCCAATCTAATACTGGATTATGGACTTGTAGCCATGGCAACCCCAACACGACCACATCATGCAGATTATGCAACACCAGAAAGCGAATAACCTCCTGATGTGCAGGAGCCATGCACATGGTCAGCTGGGTCCAGTACTGAGGCTTATTCTTGGCCAAAGGCGTAGCATCAATACCTCTCAATGGAATAGGACACTGCAAGGGCTCCAAGAAAAACCCACAACGCCTAGCATACTCCAAGTCCATCAAATTCAGGGCAGCGCCTGAATCCACAAATGCCATGACAGAATAAGATGACAAAGAGCAGATCAAGGTAACGGACAAAAGAAATTTTGACTGTACCGTACCAATGGTGGCAGACCTAGCGAACCGCTTAGTGCGCTTAGGACAATCAGAGATAGCATGAGTGGAATCACCACAGTAGAAACACAACCCATTCAGACGTCTGTGTTCTTGCCGTTCAACTCTGGTCAAAGTCCTATCGCACTGCATAGGCTCAGGTTTATGCTCAGATAATACCGCCAAATGGTGCACAGATTTACGCTCACGCAAGCGTCGACCGATCTGAATGGCCAAAGACATAGACTCATTCAGACCAGCAGGCATAGGAAATCACACCATGACATCCTTAAGGGCTTCAGAGAGACCCTTTCTGAAAATAGCTGCGAGCGCACCTTCATTCCATTGAGTGAGTACGGACCACTTTCTAAATTTCTGACAATATACCTCTATCTCATCCTGACACTGACACAGAGCCAGCAAATTTTTCTCTGCCTGATCCACTGAATTATGTTCATCGTACAGCAATCCGAGCGCCAGGAAAAACGCATCGATATTACTTAATGCAGGATCTCCTGACGCAAGAGAAAATGCCCAGTCCTGAGGGTCGCCACGTAAAAAAGAAATAATGATCCTAACTTGTTGAACTGGGTCACCAGAGGAGAGAGGTTTCAAAGCCAGAAATAGTTTACAATTATTTTTGAAACTCAGAAATTTAGTTCTATCTCCAAAAAACAAATCAGGAATAGGAATTCTTGGTTCTAACATAGAATTCTGAACCACAAAGTCTTGAATATTTTGTACTCTTGCCGTGAGCTGATCCACACATGAAGACAGACCTTTAATGTCCATCGCTACACCTGTGTCCTGAACCACCCAAATGTCTAGGGGAAAAAAAAGGCAAAACACAGTGCAGAGAAAAAAAAAATGGTCTCAGAACTTCTTTTTTCCCTCTATTGAGAATCATTAGTACTTTGGGCCTCCAGTACTCTTATGATAAGATAATTCAGTACCACAATGGACATAGAAGTCAGAGCACATACAGTGACCTGACAATAACCCAAAAACATAGAACGAGCTCTGAGACGTGGGAACTTTGCTGACCGCAATCCCTAATCCTCTCCAACCACACTAGAGGCAGCCGTGGATTGCGCCTAACGCTCCCTATGCAACTCGGCACAGCCTGAAAAACTAGCTAGCCTGAAGATAGAAAATAAGCCTACCTTGCCTCAGAGAAATACCCCAAAGGAAAAGGCAGCCCCCACATATAATGACTGTGAGTTAAGATGAAAAGACAAACGTAGAGATGAAATAGATTTAGCAAAGTGAGGCCCGACTCTCCGAACAGAGCGAGGACAGGAAAGGCAACTTTGCGGTCAACACAAAACCCTACAAAAAAACACGCAAAGGGGGCAAAAAGAACCTCAGTACCGAACTAACGGCACGGAGGTACACCCTCTGCGTCCCAGAGCTTCCAGCAAGCAAGAAAAAAACAAATAAGCAAGCTGGACAGAAAAAACAGCAAACAAAATAGCAAAAGCGGAACTTAGCTATGCAGAGCAGCAGGCCACAGGAACGATCCAGGAGGAAACAGGTCCAATACTAGAACATTGACTGGAGGCCAGGATCAAAGCACTAGGTGGAGTTAAATAGAGCAGCACCTAACGACTTCACCACATCACCTGAGGAAGGAAACTCAGAAGCCGCAGTACCACTCTCCTCCACCAACGGAAGCTCACAGAGAGAATCAGCCGAAGTACCACTTGTGACCACAGGAGGGAGCTCTGCCACAGAATTCACAATTGGCCTATAGCCACTATAAGGTACATCTGGGCTATAAGACACACCCTTTTCTCTAAAATTTTTGAGGAAAAAAAGTGCGTCTTTTTGTCCACAAATTATGGTACTTGACACCAAAGTCTCCATATACAGTGTTTTATATGGTTTATTTCTGGCCTTAGGCTTTCCTACATTACAAGAAAAACACCAGAAAAAAAGCAAATATTAAAAGGTTTATAAAAGAAAATAGACACCAACAATTCTTGTAAGAAGAAAAAACTTAAAAACGCAGAAGACACATTCTACTATTTTTTAACACGATAAACATTTTTTTTTCAAATTAACTCTTTTAAGGTCTCAGAACATAGATATACACCACAGGAATGGCACAGGTGCGGCTGCAACAAAACCAAGTTTCACCACTTGCTGCTGTCAAAAGCAAACATGGTATCTAGGAAGGTGTGACAGAGTCCGGCTGAATGCCTCTCAGCCCCCAAGTACTCGATAGTATGGGGCGGCCTAGTTACTATGATACTTACAGGCCTAATAATGGTGTCTGCGCCTGCAATGTCTCTGGGCCCGCAATGTATGCAGGTCTATTAGGCCGAGCCAGAGGCAGCGTCCAATAAGTTACCTATTATTGCCCCATACACATTAGAGTAAAGTTACATAAAAGCACTGATTTCGGGGGGGGGGGGTTTGGGCGACTATATAATGTATTTGGGGGCTTTCCAACAGATGATGTCAGGGCAGAGAAGGATCTAGTATCCTGAATTTCAGAGGATAATCCATTTGTTCTTCCTGTAGATAATCCTCCGCTAGAGGAGTCTGGAGGCGACTCTCTCATACAGACTACAGGAAAGCTGGAATATTTGTGAGTATGGGGGAGTCGGGAGAGATAGCCGTCTGCCAAATGACCATTCAGCAAACTCTTATCATGTGTATGGGGCCGTTAGTATTACACTGACAGGCAGTGATGATACACGGCACTACAGTAGTACAGTGCATCACCAGAGCCATCAGAGGCTTGTATGTTGTATGATCGCACTGATCAGAGGTGTATAAAAAAGGTTTAACCCCTTCACTACCTTGGGTTTTTCAGTTTCTGAGCTTCCTTTTTCTGCTCTTCTTCCCAAAGCCATAACTTTTTTATTTTTCCATCAATATGACGAGTTGTAGTTTTGAATGACACCATTGGTTTTACCATATATTGTACTGGAAAACGGTAAAACAAAAATCAAAGTGCGATGAAAGTGCAATTCCACAATAGTTTTTTGCTTTTTTTTGTTTATTAAATGCTAAAACTGACCAGCAATTATGATTCTCTAGGTCATTACGAGTTCATAGACACCAAACATGTATAGGTATATTTTTTATTTAAGTGTTAAAAAATAAAAATCAAAGTTTCTAAAAAAAAATAAAAAGTAAAAATAATAATTTAAAAAAAAAAAAATAGCCATTTTTCCCAAGTCCCATAGTGTCTCCATTTTTCATAATCTGGGGCTGGGTTAGGGCCTATGTTTTGAACACCAAGCTGACCTTTTTATATATATCCACATCAAAATGGTATATATATATATATATTTATATATATATATATATATATATATATATATATATATATATATATATATATATATATATATATATATATATATATATAGAGAAAAAAAACCAACCAGCACTCCCAATGTGAACACATGCAAGCTGCAAGCTGTATCATATAGATATAAAGAAACACAGCAGCACATGTATATGAATCTAGGCCATGTGAAAACACAGACAAATATTCGATATGAATCATACTACTCAAAAATATTATTTCATAAAAAATTTTTCAAAAATTTTTTTTTTTTTTTTTTTCATAAAACTTAGTTATAGATAAAATGAAGATTCTTAGCGCATAAATTGGCCAATTCATGTGTGCCCATCAACCACGGCAAGGTGATCTCCCTCTGATGGGTCCTAACTCTACTGTACATGCCACTCTTGGGCCACCAGCCTACAACTAAGTTGTAGGCTGGTGGCCCAAGAGTGGCATGTACAGTAGAGTTAGGACCCATCAGAGGGAGATCACCTTGCCGTGGTTGATGGGCACACATGAATTGGCCAATTTATGCGCTAAGAATCTTCATTTTATCTATAACTAAGTTTTATGAAAAAAAAAAAAAAATTTTTTGAAAAATTTTTTATGAAATAATATTTTTGAGTAGTATGATTCATATCGAATATTTGTCTGTGTTTTCACATGGCCTAGATTCATATACATGTGCTGCTGTGTTTCTTTATATCTATATGATACAGCTTGCAGCTTGCATGTGTTCACATTGGGAGTGCTGGTTGTTTTTTTTTCTCTTTGTTTAGTGTATGGATGTGGCTGCATCCAGACTGATCTTGCACTCCTCCCATTGACCTTGCAGGTGGCGGTAATCATCTCTACTTGCCCATAAATTGTAGGTTTAGCCCAGAGTGACATGTTTGACCTAAGTTGTAGGCTGGTGGCCCAAGAGTGGCATGTACAGTAGAGTTAGGACCCATCAGAGGGAGATCACCTTGCCGTGGTTGATGGGCACACATGAATTGGCCAATTTATGCGCTAAGAATCTTCATTTTATCTATAACTAAGTTTTATGAAAAAAAAAAAAAAATTTTTTGAAAAATTTTTTATGAAATAATATTTTTGAGTAGTATGATTCATATCGAATATTTGTCTGTGTTTTCACATGGCCTAGATTCATATACATGTGCTGCTGTGTTTCTTTATATCTATATGATACAGCTTGCAGCTTGCATGTGTTCACATTGGGAGTGCTGGTTGTTTTTTTTTCTCTTTGTTTAGTGTATGGATGTGGCTGCATCCAGACTGATCTTGCACTCCTCCCATTGACCTTGCAGGTGGCGGTAATCATCTCTACTTGCCCATAAATTGTAGGTTTAGCCCAGAGTGACATGTTTGTCCTAAGTTGTAGGCTGGTGGCCCAAGAGTGGCATGTACAGTAGAGTTAGGACCCATCAGAGGGAGATCACCTTGCCGTGGTTGATGGGCACACATGAATTGGCCAATTTATGCGCTAAGAATCTTCATTTTATCTATAACTAAGTTTTATGAAAAAAAAAAAATTTTTTGAAAAATTTTTTATGAAATAATATTTTTGAGTAGTATGATTCATATCGAATATTTGTCTGTGTTTTCACATGGCCTAGATTCATATACATGTGCTGCTGTGTTTCTTTATATCTATATATATATATATATATATATATATATATATACATATATATATATACCATTTTGGTGTGGATGTGGATATGATCTTTTGATCACTCCTTATTGCATTTTAATGCAATGTTGCAACGACCAAAAAATGTAATTCTGGCGGAGTTATTTTCTTGTTACGCTGTTTACCAACTAGATTAATTATCTATAATATAACGCTGGGAGCGTCACTCTGTCCGAAGCCTCTATAGACTGCGCAGGCGCAAGCGCCGGCGCAGTCTGGGCCTCACAGAGTGACGCTCCCGGGAGATCGCGGTGTGCGTTCACACTGAACGCACACCGCGATCTCCAACAGAGAAGCAGGGACCGCCAGGAGGGTGAGTATCGCCTATATTCACCTGTCCCCGTTCCATCGCTGAGCGCCGCCATCTTCCCGGTCTTCGGTCTGTGACCTTCAGTTCAGAGGGCGCGATGACGCGCTTAATGCGCGCCGGCGCCGCCCTCTGACTGAACAGTCACAGCCAGGAGACCGGGAAGATGGCGGCACGCAGCGCTGAAACGGGATAGACAGGTGAGTATAGTAAGTGCTGGGGGGCCTGAGCTGGCGGCGATACCGGCACCTGACCCCCACAGCGCGCCGGTGTCCCCGCCTGCTCAGGCCCCCCAGAAATCGTCGCCGAGCGGGTCAGAGGCAGTATGGGGACGCAGGATGGAGCAGCACATAAGGATGGGGACGCAGGATGGAGCAGCACATAAGGATGGGGACGCAGGATGGAGCAGCACATAAGGATGGGGACGCAGGATGGAGCAGCACATAAGGATGGGGACGCAGGATGGAGCAGCACATAAGGATGGGGACGCAGGATGCAGCAGCACATAAGGATGGGGACGCAGGATGGAGCAGCACATAAGGATGGGGACGCAGGATGGAGCAGTGCATCACAGGATGGGGACGCAGGATGGGAGCAGCACATAAGGATGGGGACGCAGGATGGAGCAGCGCATAAGGATGGGAACGCAGGATGCAGCAGCACATAAGGATGGGGACGCAGGATGGAGCAGCACATAAGGATGGGGACGCAGGATGCAGCAGCACATAAGGATGGGGACGCAGGATGGAGCAGCACATAAGGATGGGGACGCAGGATGGAGCAGTGCATCACAGGATGGGGACGCAGGATGGGAGCAGCACATAAGGATGGGGACGCAGGATGGAGCAGCGCATAAGGATGGGGACGCAGGATGCAGCAGCACATAAGGATGGGGACGCAGGATGGAGCAGCACATAAGGATGGGGACGCAGGATGCAGCAGCACATAAGGATGGGGACGCAGGATGGAGCAGCACATAAGGATGGGGACGCAGGATGGAGCAGTGCATCACAGGATGGGGACGCAGGAAGGAGCAGCGCATAAGGATGGGGACGCAGGATGGAGCAGCACATAAGGATGGGGACGCAGGATGCAGCAGCACATAAGGATGGGGACGCAGGATGCAGCAGCACATAAGGATGGGGACGCAGGATGCAGCAGCACATAAGGATGGGGACGCAGGATGCAGCAGCACATAAGGATGGGGACGCAGGATGGAGCAGCACATAAGGATGGGGACGCAGGATGCAGCAGCACATAAGGATGGGGACGCAGGATGGAGCAGCACATGAAAGGATGGGGACGCAGGATGGAGCAGCACATAAGGATGGGGACGCAGGATGGAGCAGCACATGACAGGATGGGGACGCAGGATGGACCAGCGCATGACAGGATGGGGACGCAGGATGGGAGCAGCACATGACAGGATGGGGACGCAGGATGGAGCAGCACATGACAGGATGGGGACGCAGGATGGAGCAGCACATGACAGGATGGGGACGCAGGATGGAGCAACGCATGACAGGATGGGGATGCAGGATGGAGCAGCACATGACAGGATGGGGACGCAGGATGGAGCAGCACATGACAGGATGGGGACGCACGATGGGAGCAGCGCATGACAGGATGGGGACGCAGGATGGAGCAGCGCATGACAGGATGGGGACGCAGGATGGAGCAGCACATGACAGGATGGGGACGCAGGATGGAGCAGCGCATGACAGGATGGGGACGCAGGATGGAGCAGCACATGACAGGATGGGGACGCAGGATGGAGCAGCGCATGACAGGATGGGGACGCAGGATGGAGCAGCACATGACAGGATGGGGACGCAGGATGGAGCAGCACATACCAGGATGGAGACCATATACCAATATAAATGCTTGCCACCCGGGCGTAGAACGGGTTCAATAGCTAGTTTTTATATATTGGTAGAACGCGGCGATATCAAATGTGTTTTTTTTAATTTTATTGTTTTATTTTGAATGGGAAGAATGGTGGGGTGATTTGAACTTTTACACTACCGTTCAAAAGTTTAGGGTCACCCATACGATTTTGTGTTTTCCTTGAAAACTCATACTTTGATTAATCAAGTGAGTTGCCAAATGAACTGAAAATCTAGTCCAGACATTGACAAGGTTCGAAAAAAAGATTTTTATTTGAAATAATAATTTTCTCCTTCAAACTTTGCTTTCGTCAAAGAATGCTCCCTTTGCAGCAATTACAGCATTACAGAGCTTTGGCATTCTGGCAGTTAATTTGCTGAGGCAATCTGGAGAAATTTAACCCCATGCTTCCAGAAGCCCCTCCCACAAGCTGGTATGGCTTGATGGGCACTTTTTGCACCATACGGTCAAGCTGCTCCCACAACAGCTAAGTGGGGTTGAGATCTGGTGACTGCACTGGCCACTCCATTACAGATAGAATACCAGCTGCCTGCTTCTTCCCTAAATAGTTCTTGCATAATTTGGAGGTGTGCTTTGGGTCATTGTCCTTTTGTAGGATGCAATTGGCTCCAATCAAGCGCTGTCCACAGGGTATGGCATGGTGTTGCAAAATGGAGTGATAGCCTTACTTATTCAAAATCACTTTTACCTTGTAGCAATCTCCCACTTTACCAACACCAAAGCAACCCAAGACCATCACATTACCTCCACCATGCTTGACAGATGGCGTCAGGCACTCTTCCAGCATTTTTTCAGTTGTTCTGCATCTCACAAATGTTCTTCTGTGTGATCCAAACACCTCAAACTTGGATTCGTCTGTCCATAATACTTTTTTCCAAACTTCCTCTGTCCAATGTCTGTGTTCTTTTGCCCATATTAATATTTTCCTTTTATTAGCTTGTCTCAGATATGGCTTTTCCTTTGCCACTCTGCCCTGAAGGCTAGCATCCGTCGCCTCTTCACCGTAGACTTTGACACTGGCATTTTGTGTGTACTATTTAATGAAGCTGCCAGTTGAGGACATGTGAGGCATCGATTTCTCAAACTACAGACTCTAATCAGGGGTGAATTATCAGAGGGTCAATATGGGCGGTAGCCCAGGGCCCAGTGGTCTGGGGGGGCCCTGGGCTACCGCACAGATTGACCCTCTGATGATCATCTGTGAATGCCGGCGGCCGCCGCCGGCATTTATGTGCCCCCGCCGTACCCGGT
Source organism: Ranitomeya imitator (assembly GCF_032444005.1). Taxonomy (NCBI): domain Eukaryota; kingdom Metazoa; phylum Chordata; class Amphibia; order Anura; family Dendrobatidae; genus Ranitomeya; species Ranitomeya imitator. The sequence goes on along the minus strand of NC_091283.1, from coordinate 334,460,486 downwards.
GGGCAGAGAGAGGGGGCCCGCATCGGGCCCCTTCTCATCTGCTCACCGGGCCCCTTCCGGCGCTGCGGCGGTTTCCTATTGATGTGCGGGCGCGCGCCCGCACATCAATAGTTAACAACAGCCGCCAGCCAATTGGAGGCTGGCGGCTGATGTCGGCCGCAGGCGCACACGTCGCCGGCGTCTGACGTCATTGTCAGTCGCCGGCGAGTGTGCTCTGTTGGAGGGAGCTCACCGCTGGAGCGCGGACAGGTGAGGACGGAGACTTTGTTTTTTGTTTATAACGGTGGACACACTGAGGGCAATGCTGGAGGACACTGGGGCAGATTGCTGGAGGACACTGGGGCAGATTGCTGGAGGACACTGGGGCAGATTGCTGGAGGAGACTGGGGCAGATTGCTGGAGGACACTGGGGCAATGCTGGAGGACACTGGGGCAGATTGCTGGAGGACACTGGGGCAGATTGCTGGAGGACACTGGGGCAGATTGCTGGAGGACACTGGGGCAATGCTGGAGGACACTGAGGCAGATTGCTGGAGGACACTGGGGCAATGCTGGAGGACACTGGGGCAGATTGCTGGAGGACACTGGGGCAGATTGCTGGAGGACACTGGGGCAGATTGCTGGAGGACACTGGGGCAGATTGCTGGAGGACACTGGGGCAGATTGCTGGAGGACACTGGGGCAGATTGCTGGAGGACACTGGGGCAGATTGCTGGAGGACACTGGGGCAATGCTGGAGGACACTGGGGCAATGCTGGAGGACACTGGGGCAATGCTGGAGGACACTGGGGCAGATTGCTGGAGGACACTGGGGCAGATTGCTGGAGGACACTGGAGCAGATTGCTGGAGGACACTGGAGCAAATTGCTGGAGGACACTGGGGCAGATTGCTGGAGACACTGGGGCAATGCTGGAGACACTGGGGCAATGCTGGAGGACACTGGGGCAATGCTGGAGGACACTGAGGCAGATTGCTGGAGGACACTGGGGCAGATTGCTGGAGACACTGGGGCAGATTGCTGGAGACACTGGGGCAGATTGCTGGAGACACTGGGGCAATGCTGGAGGACACTGGGGCAATGCTGGAGGACACTGGGGCAGATTGCTGGAGGACACTGGGGCAATGCTGGAGGACACTGGGGCAGATTGCTGGAGACACTGGGGCAGATTGCTTGAGACACTGGGGCAGATTGCTGGAGACACTGGGGCAGATTGCTGGAGACACTGGGGGAAAAGCTGGAGACACTGGGGGAAATGCTGGGCATACTGGGGGAAATGCTGGACATACTGGGGCAGATTGCTGGACACACTGGTGGTAATATTCTGGACACACTGTCTGGGGGCAATGCTGGACGCACTGGGGCAGATTGCTGGACATACTGTCTGGGGGCAATATGCTGGACACACTGGGGCAATATGCTGGACATACTGCGGCAGATTGCTGGACACACTGTCTGGGGGCAATGCTGGACACACTGGGGGCAATATGCTGGAGACACTGGGGCAGATTGCTGGACACTGGGGCAATATGCTGGACATACTGGGGCAGATTGCTGGACACACTGGGGGCAGGACTGGAGGCATGGGCAGAATGTAGACACGGGGCATGATTGGAGACACGGGGCAGAATGAAAGACATGGGGCAGGATTGGATCATGGGGCAGGATGGATACGATGGAGACATATGGGGCAGGATGTGGAGATCATATGGGGTAGAATGGATACTCATGAGGGCAGGATGCGAGAACATATGGCTGGAGCCAGGAATGAGACACACGGGGCCAGGATGTGGAATATTATTACCATAGGGGCAATATTACTGCAGTGATGTATTTATTTTATTTTGTGAGTATACTGTTTTAAATGGGGGTCGGTACTGTTACTGTGCAGAGTGACACTATATCGCCTTTTTTTCTTCATGTGGTGTAATGTAGAAGTTGTGAAAAATTAAGTAATGTGTTCTGCAAGCGGAGCTCGAGATAACTGTGTTATTTCCTGCAGAAACGAGTCCTGGCTGGAAGAAATGATGGCGGTCTGTGCTGGATGAAAGATGAAGGACTTCACCTAGAGACGTCACTGGTGAGTCAGTGTTACCTATACCCTGACACTATACACTGTATACTATATAGAGGTCCTGTGTATAATACCACCAGTGATCTCTGTATTACCTCTACACAGACACTGCATACTAAGTACAGATCTCCTGTGAATACTGGCACTTATGGTGATAGTATTGTGTTGTTGTTTTTTACTGATCAGTATTGTAGTATTCAGTCACTATGTGGTGGTAATATGTGGTCTGGAAATGGTGTTGTGGTATTTGTCCCTTGTATGTGATATTTGGTCACCAAGTGGTGGTAATATGTGGTCTTGACATGGTGCGGTGGTATTTGTTCCTTGTTTGTGATATTATTGGTCAAAATATACCTAAATTGTATTGCAGATTTTAACAAATATTTAATAGGTTACAGTAGAATAGGGCCCGGCCATTTTTCTGGAATAATCTGGTTCGGGTATATCATGACCCCCGTCACATGACCCCCGTCACATGACCCCCGTCACATGACCGGGGGGGCCCACAGTGTCTGAACAGCCCGGGGCCCTGGCTACCCTTAATCCACCCCTGACTCTAATGTACTGGTCTTGTTGCTCTCTTTCTACTCTGGTTAGAGCCTGTTTGTGCTCTCCTCTGAAGGGAGTAGTACACACCGTTGTTGCTGTTTCTTGGCAGTTTCTCGCATGAAATAGCCTTTATTTCTAAGAACAATAATAGACTGTCAAGTTTCACATGAAAGTTTTTTTTTCTGGCCATTTTGAGAGTCTAATGAAACCAAAGGAAGGTCAGATTTATAGGTCTAACCAGCCAAACTGTTTTCAGCTGTGCTAACATACTTGCACAAGGGTTTTCAAGGGTATTCTAACCATCCATTAGCGGTCTTACACAGTTAGCAAACACAAAGTACAGTAAGAACACTGGAGTGATGGTTACTGGAAATGGGCCCATGAAGATATTGCATACAAACCAGCTAGAATAGTAATTTACCACATTAACAATGTCTAGAGTGTATTTCTGAATCACTGAATGTTAGCTTCATTAAAAAAAGCTGTGCTTTTCTTTCAGAAACAAGGAAACTTCTAAGTGACCCTAAACTTTTGAACGGTAGTATATATTAGTCTGCAAGTGAGACCAGAAGCTGCAATCATCCGATCGCTTGCGGTACACAGAGCAGGGCTGGAGCAGAGATAACTGCTATGAGCGCCGACTGCTGGGCGACTCTCATAGCAATCCGGCAATGATAACCACAGGGGTCTGCTGCAGACCCTGGGTTGTCATGCCAACCCATCGGTGACCCAGGGTCATCTGATTAGCGACCTGCTTCTGGAGCAAGCATGTTAAATGCTGCTTTCAGAGATTGACAGAGGCACTTAATATGTTAACAGCTGCAGGTGAATTGCGAGTCCACCTGCGGCTGTTAGGGCCACATGTCAGCTGTTCAAATCAGCTGACATATGCCTGAAAGTTGTGGGCTCATCGACAAAGCCTGCAGCAAACAGGGGGAGGCCACCTTGGAAGTAACTATAAGTCCAAAGTGGTAAAGGGGTTAAAGTGAAAAAAAAATAAGTTTTAGCAAAAAGAAATATCCGTCACTATAGGGAAAACAGAGTCACTGCACAATGTTAGTTAAGTCTCGTCCATAACAACTTTATTATTCTCTATTATCCTATACACTGTGGAGTAGATAGAAATTACAGGTCCCACAGCAATAGCTAGAATTGGGCCCCCAATCCTCAAAGTACCGTATTTTGCGGTTTATAAGATGCACCGGATTATATGACGCACCCCAAACTTTGAGGAGAAAAATAGGAAAAAAAAAACACTTTTTTTAATAAAATAGTGGTGCTTCTTACAATCCATGCATCTTATTAATTACTGGGGGCAGTGGCTGCGGTGAAGCGGGGTCCCAGGGTCACTGATGGTGGAGGCAGGAGTGGGGTGATGCTGCGGACCCCAGACTGGGAGAAAGCGGTGTTCGGATGTGCGGCGCTGCGGGTGTTTGGTTGGTGCAGGCCACGGTGGAGCAGGGTCCCTGTTGGAGGAGGCAAGAGTGGATGAAGGGTTGTTCAGATGTACAACGCTGTGGGTGTTTGGTGATGCTCTGCCAACATTTTGTGAAAGCCCAGAGCCCCAGCACTTTCATGATTTACTATGCGTTGTACTCCGGGAAAATGGCTGCCGGCGGCGCATGCGCAGATGGAGATCTTGGTATTGAGATCTTATCTCCTAAAACCTTGGTGCCGGGATCTCCATCTGCACCACCCCCGGCAGCCATTTTCCCAAAGTTCATCGCATAGTAAACTATGGGAGTCCTGGGGCTCCGGGCTTTCACAAAATGCCGATGCAGCCCCTGCATCACCGAACACCCCATCATCCCAGCCTGCAGCAACGCGCCACTCTTGCCTCCTTAAGCAGCGACCCTGTGACCCTGTTTCAACACGGCCGGTAAGGTATATTCACATTATAATATACACTCCCATTTCCCCCCCCCCAATTTTGGGGAACGAAAGTGTGTCTCATAGTCTGAAAAATATGATTATATATATATATACACACACACACACACATACACACAGTACAGACCAAAAGTTTGGATACACCTTCTCATTTAAAGATTTTTCTGTATTTTCACGACTATGAAAATTGTACATTCACACTGAAGGCATCAAAACTATGAGTTAACACATGTGGAATAATATACTTAACAAAAAAGCGTGAAACAACTGAAAATATGTCTTATATTCTAGGTTCTTCAAAGTAACCACCTTTTGCTTTGATGACTGCTTTGCACACTCTTGGCATTCTTTTGATGAGCTTCAAGAGGTAGTCACCGGAAATGGTTTTCACTTTACAGGTGGGCCCTGTCAGGTTTAATAAGTGGGATTTCTTGCCTTATAAATGGGGTTGGGACCATCAGTTGTGTTGAGCAGAAGTCTGGTGGATACACAGCTGATAGTCCTACTGAATAGACTGTTAGAATTTGTATTATGGCAAGAAAAAAGCAGCTAAGTAAAGAAAAATGAGTGGCCATCATTACTTTAAGAAATGAAGGTCAGTCAGTCCAAAAAATTGGGCAAACTTTGAAAGTGTCCCCAAGTGCAGTGGCAAAAACCATCAAGCTCTACAAAGAAACTGGCTCACATGAGGACCGCCCCAGGAAAGGAAGACCAAGAGTCACCTCTGTTTTGAGGATAAGTTTATCCGAGTCACCAGCCTCAGAAATCGCAGGTTAACAGCAGCTCAGATTTGAGACCAGGTCAATGCCATACAGAGTTCTAGCAGCAGACACATCTTTACAACAACTGTTAAGAGGAGACTTTGTGCAGCAGGCCTTCATGGTAAAATAGCTGCTAGTAAACCACTGCTAAGGACAGGCAACAAGCAGAAGAGACTTGTTTGGGCTAAAGAAGACAAGGAATGGACATTAGACCAGTGGAAATCTGTGCTTTGGTCTGATGAGTCCAAATTTGAGATCTTTGGTTCCAACCACCGAGTCTTTGTACAATGCAGAAAAGATGAACGAATGGACTCTACATGCCTGGTTCCCACCATCAAGGATGGAGGAGGTGTGATGGTGTGGGGGTGCTTTGTTTGTGATACTGTTGGGGATTAATTCAAAATTGAAGGCATACTGAACCAGAATGGCTACCACAGCATCTTGCAGCGGCATGCTATTCTATCCGATTTGCGTTTAGTTGGACCATCATTTATTTTTCAACAGGACAATGACCCCAAACACACCTCCAGGCTGTGTAAGAGCTATTTGACCAAGAAGGAGAGTGATGGGGTGCTACGCCAGATGACCTGGCCTCCACAGTCACCAAGCCTGAACACAATTGAGAAGGTTTGGGGTGAGCTGGACCGCAGAGTGAAGGCAAAACGGCCAACAAGTGCTAAACATCTCTGGGAACTCCTTCAAGATTGTTGGAAGACCATTCCCGGTGACTGTAACTACCTCTTGAAGCTCATGAAGAGAATGCCAAGAGTGTGCAAAGTAGTCATCACAGCAAAAGGTGGCTACTTTGAAGAACCTAGAATATAAGACATAATTTCAGTTGTTTCACACTTTTTTGTTAAGTATATAATTCCACATGTGTTAATTCATAATATAAAACATAGAGGTAACTGAAATATCACTTTATAGATATCACTGAATGAAACATTCCAGTTGCAAATCTTTATTCATTAAATAGCGGAATGTGTTGAGAACAATAAAACATTGAAAAGATCAATTTAAACCAAAAAATAATATCCCATGGTGGTCTGGATTTTTAATGATACTGCAAATCAAAGTGGAAAATCAAATTACAAACTGATCCAATTTCAGTGGAAATACCTGAAGACAAGGAAATCATGTTCAGTAGTTTGTGCGGCATCCTCGTGCCTGTATGACCTCCCTACAACACCTGGGCATGCTCCGGATGAGGCGGCGGATGTTCTCCTGAGGGATCTCCTCCCAGATCTAGATTAAAGCATCAGTCAACTCCTGGACAGTCCGTGGGACATTATGTCCCAGATGTGCTCGGCTGGATTCAGGTCTGGAGAACGGGCAGGACAGTCCATAGCATCATTGTCTTCATCATGCTGGAACTGCTGACACACTTCAGCCACATGAGGCCTAGCAAAGTCATGCATCAGAAGGAACCCAGGGCCCAATGCACCTGCATATGGTCTCACAATTGGCCAGAGGATCTCATCCCGGTACCTAATGGGGGAAAGGGTACATCTGGCTAGCACATGGAGGGCTATGCGGCCCTCCAAACAAATGTCTCCCCACACCATTAATGACCTACTGTCAAATCCATCATGCTGGAGGATGTTGCATGCTGCAGAATGTTCTCCACAGCGTCTCCTGACTATTTCAAGTCTGTCACATGTGCTCAGTGCGACCTTGCTCTTATCCGTGAAGAGCAGAGGGTGCCAATGTCGAATCTGCAAATCTCGGGAAAACGTCAATCGCCCTGCACGGTGTTGGGTTGTAAGCACAACACCCACTTGTGGACATCAAGCCCTCATACCACTCTCATGGAGTCTGTTTCTCCCAGTTTGAGCAGACACATGGATGTGTGATCTGCTCAAGCAGCATAATTCTATGTTCGTGAAATAACTCTTAATTAAATATAGATTGCTGTATAACAGCACGGTGGCTCAGTGGTTAGCATTGAAGTCTTGCACCGCTGGGGACCTGGGTTCAAATCCCATCAAGTCACAGAAACAAGATACAGCTGACCGCACCACCAGGATGCCAGCCAGCCGACACACCGGACCCAACAAGCATGGATGGGTCGCAGACTGAAATTGTCCTCAACCACGAAAACCAAGCCCTCCTGGGCCAAAATGGGGCAATTAATATAATCCTTGCCTTGTCTTCTCCGATTTTCCTTCCTACTAGAGGCAACAGAGACAACGGGGGAAAGGCGTAGGCCAGATTGAAATCCCACTTCTGTAGGAAAGAGTCCACCACAAGGGGATTTTCCCTCGGGTTGATAGAACCGAATGGTTTTACTTTTCTGTTCCTTCTGGCGGCAAAAAGGTCTATGTCTGCTTGACCCCATAGACGGACAATCTGGCTGAAGACGGCTCCATTCAGACACCACTATCCCTGCTTCAGCGTGTGGCGGCTTAGAAAATCTGCTGTGGTGTGGTCTTTTCCTTTGATGTGGAGAGCTGTCAAAGATAGAAAATGTCTTTCTGCTGTCTGAAAAAGGCGTTTCGTTATTTCCATTAGAGCCTCGGATCGGGTCCCACCTTGGTGGTTGATATAAGCTACTGTGACTTGATTGTTCGAAAGTATTCTGACATTGTGACCCTGTAGGTATATAAGGAGTTTTTTAACTGATAGCTTAACTGCCAATAGTTCCTTCAGGTTGGAAGAACCTTCTACCTGGGAATCCCATTAACCCTGAACTACCATATCCCCATCCCGAAGGACTGGCATCAGTGGTTACTATACGAGATATGTTATTCTCCCAGGGAACCCCTGAAGACAAATTATCCCTGATAAGCCACCATTTTAAGCATATCACAGATAGTCGTAGTTATTTTTTCCTGTAGGGACCCCGCAGCGTCCTGTCAAAAAATAAAACATCCTTCTGAAGGCCTCTTGTGTGAACCTGAGCCCAATTGATTGCTGGAATACAAGATGTTAGGAAACCTAGAAGGGACATGGCCTGCCTGAGGGTCATGGAGGGTCTATTAACTGCCCACCGAACCTGATGATGGATGTGGTTTATTTTGTAATTTGGCAGAAGACACTCTTGATTCTCTGAATCTAAAATGAGTCCGAGAAATTGCTGGACTCTCGAGGGATGTAACCGGGATTTTTCCGAGTTTATTAACCAACCCAGATGTTCTAGGCAGGACTTAGACTTTCCTAACTGGAGGAGACAATGATCTGCCGAATTGCCTAAAATTAAAAAGTCGTCTAAGTATGGGATAATCAAGATGTCTGATTCTCGGAGATGGGCCATAACGTCAGAGACTAGTTTTGTAAAGACCCGTGGTGCTGCTGAAAGGACAAGGGGGAGAGCTCTATACTGGAAGTGCCTGACTATGCCATCTATGGAGACGGCTACTCTTAAGAAACGCTGGAAATCTGAGTGAATGGGTACATGGTAGTGTCTTTTAAATCTAAAACCACCATAAAACAGTTTTAAAACAACATTTTTATTGTTGAGCCAAATGTTTCCATTTTAAAGGGTCAAGCGATCAGAAGTCTATTAAGGGACCGAAGATTAATGATGGTCCTATAAGATTTGTCTGGCTTCTGGACCAAGAACAGGGGAGAGTAAAAGCCTTTACCCTCCTCAGAAGCCAGGACCTCCACCAGGACCCCTTTTTTGGCACAGTTTGATAACCTCAGACTCTAAGGCAGACTGTTCTATCAGGGAGGAACGGACCGGAGTCATCTTGAAATTATCCCCTGGGGTCAAAAGTTTATGTTTAAGTCCTGTGGATATCACGCTCTGCACCCAACTACTGTTGGTGATAAGAGACCAGGATGGATAAAAGGCCAATAATCTCCCTCCCACAGGAGCCACTAGTCATTGGGATGTTTTTTTCCGTTCCTGCGATGAACGCCTGAACATGAAGTGGGTACCTCTTTTCTTCTTGTTATCCCATTTAGGACGGTCCCTTGATGGTCCTTTTTGACTGAATCTTCTCCTGCTAAAAGGACGTCGGAAGGAAGAGGATGATGGATTAGGAAATCTTTTTCTCAGCCCCTGCTTTATCCAGCAATTCATAGGTGGTTTTCCTTTATGGATGCTGCCCTTCCCGTGGTTGTTCCTTCCCGGTGAAAGACCTGGCTATTTATTACTTGCGTTGAGAAACACATGATGGTGTCTCCGCGGCTTTTCTACATGTATTTGCATATTTCCCATAAGGGATGGGGGCAGTGTTCTGAATCACTGCATTGAGAAACACGTGATGGTGTCTCCGCGGTGTTAGTAACATAGTAACATAGTTAGTAAGGCCGAAAAAAGACATTTGTCCATCCAGTTCAGCCTATATTCCATCATAATAAATCCCCAGATCTACGTCCTTCTACAGAACCTAATAATTGTATGATACAATATTGATAGTAACATAGTTAGTAAGGCCGACAAAAAACATATAAGGCCGAAAAAAGACATCAAGGCCGAAAAAAGACATGTTGGATGTTTTGATCTCCCCGAGGTCATTCATTCTTATGTTTATAGTCCTTTAGAAGAACGTAGACCTGGGGATTTATTCTGATGGAATATAGGCTGAACTGGATGGATAAGTGTCTTTTTTCGGCCTTGCTAACTATGTTACTATGGTTGTTTAATAGGTAGCCACAATTTGACTGCAGAGATGGCCCTACGACTGAAGATGGCCCTACGACTGCAGAGATGGCCCTACGACTGCAGAGATGGCCCTACGTGCTTCATCAAACATGAGTTTACTGCCTTGATTCATCAGGGACCAGCAGTATTTTACGATAGTCATGATAGACCGTGATACATCATAATATTGGCAAGATTGCTGGCCGCATTTGGCGACCAAACCAGCATCCTTGTAAAGGCTAGAACATCAAACCTCTTTCCCCCAGAGAGTAATTAGATGACCAATCGATTTCACCGCTACAAATGTCCAATCATAGTTGGTGTGTAAATTCAAGAGATATTCTGCACCGTCCAATGAAGCTAATTTAACCCCTTAACCCCGGAGCTTTTTTCAGTTTTGCGTTTTCGTTCCCCTCCTTCCCAGAGCCATAGCTTTTTAATTTTTCTGTAAATATGGCCATATGAGGGATTGTTTTTCGCGGGACGAGTTTCACTTTTGAACAACATCATTGGTTTTACCATGTCGTGTACTAAAAAACGGGAAAAGAATTCCAAGTGCGGTGAAATTGCAAAAAAAGTGCAATCCCACACTTGTTTTTTGTTTGGCTTTTTGCTAGGTTTACTAAATGCTAAAACTGACCTGCCATTATGATTCTTCATATTTAAAAAAATGTTTTTGTTTTTTTTTTACTTTTGCCATGCTTCAATAGCCTCTATGGGAGGCTAGAAGCTGGCATAGCCTACTAGGCTCTGCTACATAGGAGCGATGCTCAGACTCCTTGATGATGCCCAGGCTCAACAATCTCATCAGCCTCTTGGAGATAACCTCGCGGTAGGCTTTGTTAATCCGATATTGCTTTTGGTTCACCCTCACATGCTCCCCAACCTACGTACAAACTGGTAACTCCAAAAACAGGTCCCGGTTCCGCTGAAGCAGCTCTCAATACTGCTGCTTCTGAACCGGTGACACTATCTCAGCCACGACCCTGGCTTCAAGATTGGCCCCTAGGCACCTAGCTTCCATCGGTTCCCTGTCTCGCCATGGTTTGAGCAGGTTCATGTGGTACAACTGGTACGGTTTTCTTCTCCCTGGTTGGTGGACCTTGTAGTTGACATCACCCAACTTTTCAACCACCTTGTATGGCACTTGCCACTTGACCAGGAATTTATTTTTCATCTACACCAACATCCAGTCTACAGGGCTAAACTGTCTCAGTCTTGCCGACCAGTTGTAGTCCATTGACTGGGTATCTTGTGTTTGAAGGAGGCAGGCGTTTCCTCACAATTGGCCTCAGTCTAGCAATCCTGTCCTGCATCTGGGCCACATGTACGTTGATGCTTTGGTAGGGTGTTAATTCCGCTTCCCAAGTCTCACTTTGCAGTGTCCAGAAGTCCCCGAGGGTGCCATCCATATACCAGCTCAAATGGTGAGAACCTCGTAGAGGTCTATGGGACTTCTCTAACATTAGGTACGATAGTAGGCAATCCCAGTCTTGGCCATCCTTCTCGACGACCTTCCTGAGCATAGATTTCAAAGTCTTGTTGAACTTCTCCAACAGGCCATCCATCATCGTCATGTACACCGACATCCAGAGTTGGGTAATCTGGAGAGCCTTACACAACTCCCTCACCACTTTATTCATAAAAAGAGTCCCTTGGTCCATCAGGATCTCCTTTGGAAGGCCTGTCCAGGAGAATATATGGATTAGCTCTCGAGCTATACTCCGGGCGGAGGAGTTTCTCAGTGGTATTGCTTCTGGGTATTGTGTTGCATAGTCCATTACCACCAAGATGTAGTGGTGACCCCTGGCGGACTTAACTTAGGTGCCCAACAAGGTCCATGGCAATCCTGTCAAATGGGAGTTCTACTATGGGCAAGGCACTAGGGTACTGCGGAAGTGGGATATGGGAGCGGTCAGCTGACAGGTAGGGTGAGATAGGCAGAAATTAATGTCTTGGTGACACGCAGGCAAGTAAAACCTCTGAAGGACCAGCTCTTGAGTTTTGTCTACTCACAGATGCCCACCAAAGACATGAGAAGGGGCCAGATCTAATAACCTATGCCCATAGGGACCAGGTACCAACAAATGCTCTATCAATTTCCCTCTCAGTTTAGTGACCTGATAAAGCAGCACTTCATTTAAAGTGAAATATGAAAACCTGTTGTCAGTCCCCGGCTATTGAGCAACCCCATTTATCACAGTCACATTGTCCAATGCATTTTTAAAGTAAGATACTGTATTTGGGCAGCCCCAAAATTCCTCCAGAAACTCCCAACTCCACAATCTCGGCCTCAGTGATCATCTTCTCGCCACCAGCAACGGTACGCAAAGGGACTCATCCATCTCCAAAAGCGATGGGGATTCATTATAGTAGAACTGGATTCTGTCTGAGTCACTTAGGTTATCTCTGCCTTCTGCCATAAGACCCAGAACGGGCTAAAGTCCCACCCTATTATCACTGGATGCAGCAGGTCCTAATCTACCCTGACCTCATGTGACTTAGCCCCACAGTTCATTTTTATAGTCATTCTGGCAACAGGGTAGACTTGGCATCCCCGTGAATACAATGGATGCCCGCAGTTTTTCCAGGGACCAACTGGAGAGGGATTGTGGCCCTTTTCAGGGTCACCAAACTCATCGAGTCCAAGAGTCCCACACCAGTACTCCATTTATTGTGATGGGACATGACTTTGGCCCCTCATCGGGCTGATAGTCCACACTTAAGGTGGGATAGGCGGAGCCGTGTGTGTGTACGAGGTGTACAGAGCGGAGCTGCGTGTGTATGAGGTGTATGGAGTGGAGCCGTGTGTGTACGAGATGTACGGAGAGGAGCCGTGTGTGTAATGAGTGGAGCCGCGTGTGTGTACAAGGTGTACGGAGCGGAGCCGTGTGGGTACGAGGTGTACGGAGTAGAGCCACGTGTATGAGGTGTACGGATTGGAGCCGTGTGTGCGAGGTGTATTGAGCGGAGCCGTGTGTGTACGAGATGTATGAGCGCAGCCGTGTGTGTACGAGGTGTAAGGAGCAGAGCTGTGTGTGTGTGTGTACGGAGCATTGTAGTACGTACCACCAGCATTGTGCCATGATTTGCTGTCTCATTATAAAGCACATGATACAGTGTCAGGCTTAGGGCTCATACTGACTTGTGAGAAACTCGGATGAGTCTCGCACGTCAATACCTGGTGCTGTTGCCGGCACTCAGATCACAGCGTGCGGCTGCATAGCAATACATGCAGCTGCACGCTCTGCTCCTGAGTGCCGGGTATTGCCGTGCAAGACTCAGCCGAGTTTCTCACAAGCGAGTATGAGCCCTTGGCTTAATGTCAGGCTTTACAAGGCTGCAGCACCCAATGAGGCTCAATTGCATGTGAATTGGTGAGGCTGCCAGTGGGGAAAAATAGAAGCCACATTAGCGTTGCCCTCTCCCAGGGAGCTGCAGCTGCTGCTGCTCCTCCAGCATTCACTGGACTACTGCACAGACTTCTCCATACAACCCTGATACAGGAGCCGAGGCCAGAAACAGAGGAGGCTGTGAGGGTCCGGCCCACCCTGCTCAGCCCCACATTAGCTCCACTGCTGCTGACATTGGCGCCCAAGCTGTGTCCGGCAGGTACGCCCCAGTGTTAGATGCTGGTGTACAGACGGGGCTCCCGGCTGTAGATGTATTCGAGCAGCTCTGCTTAAACTGCGGACAAAGATTCCAGCGCCTGTACACACACGTGACACCGACCTAACAATGTACCGCCCTGAAAGAAGAACATAAAGGAAAGGGCGTGGCCTAATACAAGGAGGCGTGTCGTCTGCTTCTCCTGCTGTGTGTGTGCGGGACTGCGGGGCACAGTGTCAAAAACGGGACAGTCCCATAGAATGAGGCACAGTTGGGAGCTATGCCAATTCTGGTTCCCCTTCCAAATCCAAAAATTGTCAGCTGGGTCACGGGACACAGATGCAGTCACAGAGGGGCGGATATCACAAATTTTACACCCAAGGAGAGGGATGTATATTGTCATTTATCACCTATTGAATTCCTTTAGGCTGTGCGCACACGTTGCATTTTTTTCGCGTTTTTCACTATAAAAACTCTATAAAAACGCATAAAAAACGCATACATTATGCATCCCATCATTTAGAATGCATTCCGCAATTTTTGTGCACATGATGCGTTTTTTTCTGTGAAAAAAACTCATCGCGGTAAAAAACGCAGCATGTTCATTAATTTTGCGGATTTTTTGCGGATTTCCCACTATGTCATTGCATTGGGAAATCTCCGGAAAAAAAACACGCAAAAAAAAAAAACACATGCGGATTTCTTGCAGAAAATGTCCGGTTTTGCTCAGGAAATTTCTGCAAGAAATCCTGAACGTGTGCACATAGCCTTAGTGTTCTCATCCAGAAACTGTACGGAAACGGCTTTGGTTTGTGCACCAGATCAGTAATGGGGAATCTCCAGCACCTACCTCCACCTGCAGAGCCGCCACCACATATATGGCTGCTCTGTGTGCACAGGACCTGTGATGAGGTCACAGGAGGGGAGGAGTCAGGGGTCACATGATCAGGGGCCTCAGTGAATGATATCCGCAGTGAAGACGCTACATGGAAACTTCTCCTCAGTCAGTGACGTTTCCGCCATTATTCCCCCTCACTACTGGCACAATTACCCCGCGCCGCCTTTTCTGCACAGTGTTATGTGTGGAATGTAACGTGTGATTTCTCTGGAGACAGACAGACCCCACACATGAGGGAATTATCACCAGTTACCGGACGTCTACACAGAGGTGTAGCTTCGGTTTTGGTGCGGAGGGCGAAACTTCTGAGTGGGTACCTAACCAGGTAACATTAATTACAACTGGGTGACGCACCCTAAAAGTGGAGGAGAACCTCAGCAGATGACCGCGCTGTTACTGAGGATAATCTCTATATAAAGACCAACAGTGATATTACCGCCATATGGTCAGTGGTAGATACCAGCCCTACAGACCATATAAGAGATCACAGCACAGTTATAGATGTCTTACCGCTGACGTTCTTTCTGATGGAATCGTTCACTTTTCCCGTGTTTTCCATCTTGCCCAGAACGACATGACGACTCATATTCCAGCCCCATCACCATCTATTCCCAACCTGCACAAACTCCTCATCCTACTGATCCCCCAATACTGAGCCGCTGCTGCTGTATGTCCCTATTACTGCCCCTGATACCCCAATACTGAGCCGCTGCCGTATGTGGCCCTATTACTGCACCTGATACCCCAATACTGAGCCGCTGCTGCCGTATGTGTCCCTATTACTGCACCTGAAACCCAAATACTGAGCCGCTGCTGCCGTATGTGTCCCTATTACTGCCCCTGATACCCCAATACTGAGCCGCTGCTGCCATATGTGTCCCTATTACTGCCCCTGATACCCGAATACTGAGCCGCTGCTGCCGTATGTGTCTCTATTACTGCACCTGATACCCCAATACTGAGCTGCTGCCATATGTGTCCCTATTACTGCCCCTGATACCCCAATACTGAGCCACTGCTGCCGTATGTGTCCCTATTACTGCACCTGATACCCGAATACTGAGCCACTGCTGCCATATGTGTCCCTATTACTGCCCCTGATACCCCAATACTGAGCCGCTGCCGTATGTGTCCCTATTACTGCACCTAATACCCCAATACTGAGCCGCTGCTGCCATATGTGTCCCTATTACTGCACCTGATACCCCAATACTGAGCCTCTGCTGCTGTATGTGTCCCTATTACTGCACCTGATACCCCAATACTGAGCCGCTGCTGCCGTATGTGTCCCTATTACTACACCTGATACCCCAATACTGAGCCGCTGCTGCCATATGTGTCCCTATTACTGCCCCTGATACCCCAATACTGAGCCGCTGCTGCCGTATGTGTCCCTATTACTAATACCCCAATACTGAGCCGCTGCTGCCGTATGTGTCCCTATTACTGCACCTGATACCCCAATACTGAGCCGCTGCTGCCGTATGTGTCCCTATTACTACACCTGATACCCCAATACTGAGCCGCTGCTGCCATATGTGTCCCTATTACTGCCCCTGATACTCCAATACTGAGCCGCTGCTGCCGTATGTGTCCCTATTACTACACCTGATACCCCAATACTGAGCCTCTGCTGCCGTATGCAGGGCCGCCATCAGGGCATGACGGCCGTGACTGGCGTATGGGGCCCAGTGGGCAGAGGGGGCCCGCATCGGGCCCCGTCTCATCTGCTCACCGGGCCCCTACCGGCAGCCACAGGCTAACCGGGCCCTTAGCACCGACGCTGCAGCTGTTTAAAGCTATTGACGTGCGGGCACGGGCCCGCACGTCAATAGTTAACAGCCGCCAGCCAATCTGAGGCTGGCAGCTGACGTCAGCCGCAGCGTGCGTGCATGTCGCCGGCGTCTGACAGCATTGTCAGTCGCCGGCGAGTGCACGCTGCAGCTGCGTGGAGACAGAGAACTTCGCCCGCCGCAGGAGCACGGCCAGGTAAGAAGAACTTTTTTTTTTCCTTGAGAGCAGCGATCCGGGGGGCCCAGGGAAGAACGCTGGACACAGGGGCAAAATGCTAGACAGAGATGGGGCAGAGTGCTGGACACAGATGGGGCAGAGTGCTGGACACAGATGAGGCAGGATTGGAAACAGATGGGGCAGAGTGCTGGACACAGATGGGGCAGAGTGCTGGACACAGATGGGGCAGGATTGGAAACAGATGGGGCAGAATGGAGACAGATGGGGCAGGATTGGAGACAGATGGGGCAGGATGGATACGATGGAGACAGATGGGGCAGGATGTGGAGATCATATGGGGTAGAATGGATACTCATGAGGGAAGGATGGGAGAACATATGGCTGGAGCCAGGAATGAGACACACGGGCCAGGATGGGGGATATATTACCATAGGGGCTAATTAAGGGATATTATTATTGCAGTGATGTACCGTATTTATTTTATTTTTTGAGTATACTGTTTTAAATGGGGGGCGGTCCTGTTACTGTGTAGAGTGATACTATGTTGCCTGTTATGATCTGGTGGCCTTGGAGCAGCATGAGACGTACTCTGGAGAAGGTGGTCCCTGTACTGACCGCAAACCCTGAACCTAGCAGCGCAACTAAAAGTAGCTGTGGGGGGTACCTAACTCTCCCTAGACCCCTCGGCACAGCCTAAGATCTAACTTCCCCTAAAGACAGAAACAGGAAACCTATCTTGCCTCAGAGAAAATCCCCAAAGGATAGATAGCCCCCCACAAATATTGACTGTGAGAGGAGAGGGAAATAACATACGCAGATATGAAATCAGATTTTAGCATAGGAGGCCATACTAGCTAAAAAGAAAGAATAGAACAGAGTACTATGCGGTCAGTATAAAAACACTAGAAAATATCCACCGCAGAAAATACGGATCACCACATCTGACTAAAGACATGGGGGGTATATCTGCATCTCCAGAGAAATAGCTAGGCTGCAAAAAAATCCTTCACAGACCAAGCTGGACAAGACAAAAACATGAAAATGCACAGAACTATAAGGTCCACTGCAGATGGACAGCAAAAACAAAGCCAGGACTTATCTTTGTAGAAAAACACAGCAAACTGGAGAGACCAGCAGGGAAGTGAATCCTTCAAGAACAATGGACAACTGGCACTGACTAAAGGATCCAGCAAAGCTATATACACCAGTCAGTTTTGCAATTAGTAGATACACCTGTCCACTCCTGCAGTCCAGGCACAACTGCATTACCCTCTACAACCACCGGAGGGAGCCCAAAAGCTGAATTCACAACAGTACCCCCCTCCTTGAGGAGGGGTCACCGAACCCTCACCAAAGCCCCCAGGCCGATCAGGATGAGCCCGATGAAAGGCACGAACCAAATCAACGGCATGGACATCAGAGGCAGAAACCCAAGAATTATCCTCCTGGCCATAACCCTTCCACTTGACAAGGTACTGAAGCTTCCGCCTTGAAAAACGGGAATCCAAAATCTTCTCAACAACATATTCCAGCTCCCCATCGACCAATACAGGGGCCGGAGGATCAACAGAGGGAACAACGGGCTCCACATATTTCTGCAACAAAGATCTATGGAAGACATTATGAATAGCAAAAGAGGCCGGAAGCGCCAGGCGAAAGGACACCGGATTAATAATCTCAGAAATCCTATAAGGACCAATAAATCGAGGCTTAAACTTAGGGGAAGAAACCTTCATAGGAACATGACGGGAAGAAAACCAAACCAGATCACCAACCCGAAGCCGGGAACCAACACACCGACGACGGTTAGCAAAACGCTGAGCCTCCTCCTGAGACAGCATCAAATTGTCCACCACATAAGCCCAAATCTGCTGCAACCTATCGACCACAGAATCCACACCAGGAAGGTCAGAAGGCTCAACCTGCCCAGAAGAAAAACGAGGATGAAAACCAAAATTACAAAAAAAGGCGAAACCAAAGTAGCCGAACTAGACCGATTATTAAGGGCAAACTCGGCCAATGGCAAAAAAGCCACCCAATCATCTTGATCAGCAGACACAAAGCATCTCAAATAGGTCTCCAAGGTCTGATTAGTTCGCTCAGTCTGGCCATTTGTCTGAGGATGAAATGCAGAGGAAAAAGACAAATCAATGCCCAGTTTGGCACAAAAGGCCCGCCAAAACCTAGAAACAAACTGGGAACCTCTGTCGAACACAATATTCTCCGGAATACCATGCAAACGTACCACATGCTGAAAAAACAATGGAACCAAATCAGAAGAAGAAGGCAATTTAGGCAAAGTCACCAAATGAACCATCTTAGAAAATCGGTCACAGACAACCCAGATAACCGACATTCTTTGGGAAACAGGAAGATCGGAAATAAAATCCATAGAAATATGCGTTCAAGGTCTCTCAGGGACCGGCAATGGCAAAAGCAACCCACTAGCGCGGGAACAGCAAGGCTTAGCCCGCGCACAAATCCCACAGGACTGCACAAAAGAACGCACATCCCGTGACAAGGAAGGTCACCAAAAGGACCTACTAACCAAATCTCTGGTACCAAAAATCCCAGGATGGCCAGCCAACACAGAACAATGAACCTCAGAAATCACTTTACTAGTCCATCTATCAGGAACAAACAGTTTCCCCACAGGACAGCGGTCAGGCTTATCAGCCTGAAATTCCTGAAGAACCCGTCGCAAATCAGGGGTGATGGCAGAAAGAATCACCCCTTCCTTCAAAATGCCGACCGGCTCAAGAACCCCAGGGGAATCAGGAAAAAAACTCCTAGAGAGGGCATCCGCCTTAACATTCTTAGTACCAGGAATGTACGAGACCTCAAAATCAAAACGGGAGAAAAACAGGGACCATCGAGCCTGTCTAGGATTCAGCCGTTTGGCAGACTCGAGGTAAAGCAGATTCTTATGATCGGTCAGGACCACAATACGGTGCTTGGCCCCCTCAAGCCAATGTCGCCAATCCTAAAATGTCCACTTCATAGCCAACAACTCCCGATTGCCGACATCATAATTGCGTTCCGCAGGCGAAAACTTCCGAGAAAAGAAGGCACACGGTTTCATCATGGAACCATCAGAATTCCTCTGAGACAAAACGGCCCCTGCCCCAATCTCAGACACGTCAACTTCAACCTGAAATGGAAGAGAAACATCTGGCTGACGCAACACAGGGGCAGAAGTAAATCGGCGTTTAAGCTCCTGAAAGGCAGAAACAGCCGCGGAGGACCAATTCGTCACATCAGCGCCTTTCTTGGTCAAATCGGTTAGAGGTTTAACCACACTGGAGAAGTTGGCAATGAAACGACGATAAAAATTAGCAAAGCCCAAGAATTTCTGAAGGCTCTTCACAGATGTGGGCTGAATCCAATCATGAATGGCCTGAACCTTAACCGGATCCATTTCTATAGATGAGGGAGAAAAAATGAAACCCAAAAAAGAAACCTTCTGCACTCCAAAGAGGCACTTTGACCCCTTCACAAACAAAGCATTATTACGGAGGATCTGAAATACCATCCTGACCTGTTTCACATGAGACTCCCAATCATTGGAAAAAATCAAAATATCATCCAAATATACAACCATGAATTTATCAAGATAACTCCGAAAGATATCATGCATGAAGGATTTGAACACAGATGGGGCATTAGAGAGTCCGAATGGCATAAAAAGGTATTCAAAATGACCTTCGGGCGTATTAAATGCAGTTTTCCATTCGTCACTCTGCTTGATACGAATAAGATTATATGCCACTCGAAGGTCAATCTTAGTAAACCAGCTAGACCCCTTAAAGGGAACCTGTCACCTGAATTTGGCGGGACTGGTTTTGGGTCATATGGGCGGAGTTTTCGGGTGTTTGATTCACCCTTTCCTTACCTGCTGGCTGCAAGCTGGCTGCAATATTGGATTGAAGTTCATTCTCTGTCCTCCATAGTACACGCCTGCGCAAAGCAATCTTGCCTTGCGCAGGCGTGTACTATGGAGGACAGAGAATGAACTTCAATCCAATATTGCAGCCAGCATGCAGCCAGCAGGTAAGGAAAGGGTGAATCAAACACCCGAAAACTCCGCCCATATGACCCAAAACCAGTCCCGCCAAATTCAGGTGACAGAGTCCCTTTAATCCTAGCAAACAAATCAGTAAGCAAAGGCAAGGGGTATTGAAATTTAACCGTGATCTTATTCAAGAGGCGATAATCAATACAGGGTCTCAAGGAGCCTTCCTTCTTGGCAACAAAAAAGAACCCCCCTCCCAACGGTGAAGAAGATGGCCGAATATGCCCTTTCTCCAAAGACTCTTTAATATAGCTCCGCATGGCGGTATGTTCAGGCACAGATAGATTAAAAAGTCGACCCTTAGGAAACTTACAGCCTGGAATCAAGTCAATAGCACAATCACAGTCCCTGTGCGGTGGAAGGGAACTGGATGTGGGCTCATCGAATACATCCTGGAAGTCAGACAAAAACTCAGGAACTTCAGAAGAGGGGGAAGAGGAGATTGACATCAAAGGAACCTGATCATGAACCCCCTGACAACCCCAACTAGTCACAGACATGGATTTCCAATCTAACACCGGATTATGTAGCTGCAACCATGGAAAACCCAGCACAATATCATCATGCAAATTATTCAACACCAGAAAACGACAATCTTCCTGATGGGTTGGCGCCATGCGCATGGTCAGCTGTGTCCAAAACTGAGGTTTATTTTTAGCCAACGGTGTAGCATCAATGCCCCTCAAAGGAATAGGGTTCTGCAAAGGCTGCAAGGGAAAACCACAACGTCTGGCAAATTCTAAGTCCATTAAGTTCAGAGCGGCGCCTGAATCCACAAATGCCATGAGAGAAAATGATGATAATGAGCAGATCAAGGTCACAGATAACAGAAATTTAGGTTGTATAGTACTAATGGTAACAGAACTAGCGATTCTCTTAGTACGCTTAGGGCAATCAGAAATAACATGAGCAGAATCGCCGCAGTAAAAACACAACCTATTCTGACGCCTGAATGTTTGACGTTCAGCTCTAGACAAAATCCTATCACACTGCATAGGCTCAGGGCTCCGCTCAGAGGACAACGCCACAGTGTGCACAATTCTGCGCTCGCGCAAGCGCTGATCAATCTGAATGGCCAGAGACATAGAATCACTCAGATCAGCAGGCGTGGGGAACCCCACCATAACATCTTTAACGGATTCAGAAAGACCCTTTCTGAAAATTGCCGCCAAGGCATCCTCATTCCATTTAGTCAGTACAGACCATTTTCTAAATTTCTGGCAATACAATTCTGCCGCTTCTTGACCTTGACACAGGGCTAACAAGATTTTCTCAGCCTGATCCACAGAATTAGGCTCATCATACAACAACCCCAATGCCTGAAAGAACGAATCAACATTAAGCAAAGCAGGATTGCCAGATTCCAGGGAAAATGCCAAATCCTGTGGGTCACCACGCAGCAGAGATATGATGATTTTAACCTGCTGAATAGGATCACCAGAAGACCGGGGTCTCAATGCAAAAAACAGTTTACAGTTATTTTTGAAACTCAAAAATTTGGATCTGTCACCAAAGAATAAATCAGGAGTGGGAATCTTAGGTTCTAAGGCAGGAGTCTGAACAATGAAATCTGAAATACCCTGTACCCCAGCAGCAAGCTGATCCACCCGAGAAACTAACTCCTGAACATTCATGTTAATACTAGACTCCGTAGCCACCCAGAGGTAAAGAGGGAGGAAGAGACCAAACAGGCTAAGGAAAAAAAAAATGGCTCAAAATCTTTCCACCCTTCTTCTGAGATGCAATTAACTCATTGTGGGCCAGTTGTACTGTTATGATCTGGTGGCCTTGGAGCAGCATGAGACGTACTCTGGAGAAGGTGGTCCCTGTACTGACCACAAACCCTGAACCTAGCAGCGCAACTAAAAGTAGCCGTGGGGGGTACCTAACTCTCCCTAGACCCCTCGGCACAGCCTAAGATCTAACTTCCCCTAAAGTCAGAAACAGGAAACCTATCTTGCCTCAGAGAAAATCCCCAAAGGATAGATAGCCCCCCACAAATATTGACTGTGAGAGGAGAGGGAAATAACATACGCAGATATGAAATCAGATTTTAGCATAGGAGGCCATACTAGCTAAAAAGAAAGAATAGAACAGAGTACTATGCGGTCAGTATAAAAACACTAGAAAATATCCACCGCAGAAAATACGGATCACCACATCTGACTAAAGACATGGGGGGTATATCTGCATCTCCAGAGAAATAGCTAGGCTGCAAAAAAATCCTTCACAGACCAAGCTGGACAAGACAAAAACATGAAAATGCACAGAACTATAAGGTCCACTGCAGATGGACAGCAAAAACAAAGCCAGGACTTATCTTTGTAGAAAAACACAGCAAACTGGAGAGACCAGCAGGGAAGTGAATCCTTCAAGAACAATGGACAACTGGCACTGACTAAAGGATCCAGCAAAGCTATATACACCAGTCAGTTTTGCAATTAGTAGATACACCTGTCCACTCCTGCAGTCCAGGCACAACTGCATTACCCTCTACAACCACTGGAGTGAGCCCAAAAGCTGAATTCACAACAGTTGCCTTCTTCATGTGGTGTAATGTAGAGGCTGGGAAAATTAAGTAATGTGTTCTACAAGCGGAACTCGAGATAACTGTGTTATTACCTGCAGAGAGAAGTCCTGGCTGGATGAAGTGATGGCGGTCTGTGCTGGATGAAAGATGAAGGACTTCACCTAGAGACGTCACTGGTAAGTCAGTGTTACCTATACACTGACACTATACACTGTATACTATATACAGAGGTCCTGTGTACAATGTCACCAGTGATCACTGTATTACCTGTACACAGACACTGCTTACTAATTACAGATCTCCTGTGTATAATGGCACTGATGGTGATAGTATTGTGGGTTTTTTTTTTTTAGTTTCAACATGTTTTTATTTTTTTTTTTAAAGAAAAACCAAGAAAATTTCACAACAAAATCCCACGCAGGGGAATATGCATAAGTGTAATCAAATTCTAACATAGCCTTGAAAGCATTTAAACAACACAATTAAACACGCAGACAAAGACAAGTGGTTGAAGAAGACAAGAGGAATGGGGGGGGGGGGATAAGAGATCCATTACTGCATCAAAGTATCATCAATGGTCAGGTACAAAGGGCGAGTCCAAGGAAATCTATCTGACATTAAGTTGGCCTCATAGTGATAGTGATAATGTAAAGAAGCTGCGGAGACACCATCACGTGTTTCTCGACGCAAGCAGTGAATAGCCAGGCCTTTCCCCGGGAAGGAACAACCACGGGAAGGGCAGCATCCTATTACGGAAAGCCACCTATGCCAAGCATGGTATCCATCCACAGACAGCTGTTTCGGGGTTTTTGCCCCTCATCAGTGTGGAGTAGGAATCTGGCTATTAGGAGCAGTGCCTAGTAAAAAGGCTATAAAGACACAGATGATTGGCCTCGGGGAGACCAAAACATCCAACACCGCGGAGACACCATCACGTGTTTCTCAACGCAGTGATTCCAGAACACTGCCCCCATCCCTTATGGGAAATATGCAGATGCATGTAAAGAAGCTGCGGAGACACCATCACGTGTTTCTCGACGCAAGCAGTGAATAGCCAGGCCTTTCCCCGGGAAGGAACAACCACGGGAAGGGCAGCATCCTATTACGGAAAGCCACCTATGCCAAGCATGGTATCCATCCACAGACAGCTGTTTCGGGGTTTTTGCCCCTCATCAGTGTGGAGTAGGAATCTGGCTATTAGGAGCAGTGCCTAGTAAAAAGGCTATAAAGACACAGATGATTGGCCTCGGGGAGACCAAAACATCCAACACCGCGGAGACACCATCACGTGTTTCTCAACGCAGTGATTCCAGAACACTGCCCCCATCCCTTATGGGAAATATGCAGATGCATGTAAAGAAGCTGCGGAGACACCATCACGTGTTTCTCGACGCAAGCAGTGAATAGCCAGGCCTTTCCCCGGGAAGGAACAACCACGGGAAGGGCAGCATCCTATTACGGAAAGCCACCTATGCCAAGCATGGTATCCATCCACAGACAGCTGTTTCGGGGTTTTTGCCCCTCATCAGTGTGGAGTAGGAATCTGGCTATTAGGAGCAGTGCCTAGTAAAAAGGCTATAAAGACACAGATGATTGGCCTCGGGGAGACCAAAATATCCAACACCGCGGAGACACCATCACGTGTTTCTCAACGCAGTGATTCCAGAACACTGCCCCCATCCCTTATGGGAAATATGCAGATGCATGTAAAGAAGCTGCGGAGACACCATCACGTGTTTCTCGACGCAAGCAGTGAATAGCCAGGCCTTTCCCCGGGAAGGAACAACCACGGGAAGGGCAGCATCCTATTACGGAAAGCCACCTATGCCAAGCATGGTATCCATCCACAGACAGCTGTTTCGGGGTTTTTGCCCCTCATCAGTGTGGAGTAGGAATCTGGCTATTAGGAGCAGTGCCTAGTAAAAAGGCTATAAAGACACAGATGATTGGCCTCGGGGAGACCAAAACATCCAACACCGCGGAGACACCATCACGTGTTTCTCAACGCAGTGATTCCAGAACACTGCCCCCATCCCTTATGGGAAATATGCAGATGCATGTAAAGAAGCTGCGGAGACACCATCACGTGTTTCTCGACGCAAGCAGTGAATAGCCAGGCCTTTCCCTGGGAAGGAACAACCACGGGAAGGGCAGCATCCTATTACGGAAAGCCACCTATGCCAAGCATGGTATCCATCCACAGACAGCTGTTTCGGGGTTTTTGCCCCTCATCAGTGTGGAGTAGGAATCTGGCTATTAGGAGCAGTGCCTAGTAAAAAGGCTATAAAGACACAGATGATTGGCCTCGGGGAGACCAAAACATCCAACACCGCGGAGACACCATCACGTGTTTCTCAACGCAGTGATTCCAGAACACTGCCCCCATCCCTTATGGGAAATATGCAGATGCATGTAAAGAAGCTGCGGAGACACCATCACGTGTTTCTCGACGCAAGCAGTGAATAGCCAGGCCTTTCCCCGGGAAGGAACAACCATGGGAAGGGCAGCATCCTATTACGGAAAGCCACCTATGCCAAGCATGGTATCCATCCACAGACAGATGTTTCGGGGTTTTTGCCCCTCATCAGTGTGGAGTAGGAATCTGGCTATTAGGAGCAGTGCCTAGTAAAAAGGCTATAAAGACACAGATGATTGGCCTCGGGGAGACCAAAACATCCAACACCGCGGAGACACCATCACGTGTTTCTCAACGCACTGATTCCAGAACACTGCCCCCATCCCTTATGGGAAATATGCAGATGCATATAAAGAAGCTGCGGAGACACCATCACGTGTTTCTCGACGCAAGCAGTGAATAGCCAGGCCTTTCCCCGGGAAGGAACAACCACGGGAAGGGCAGCATCCTATTACAGAAAGCCACCTATGCCAAGCATATGCCTTATGCATATTTCCCATAAGGGATGGGGGCAGTGTTCTGGAATCACTGCGTTGAGAAACACGTGATGGTGTCTCCGCGGTGTTGGATGTTTTGGTCTCCCCGAGGCCAATCATCTGTGTCTTTATAGCCTTTTTACTAGGCACTGCTCCTAATAGCCAGATTCCTACTCCACACTGATGAGGGGCAAAAACCCCGAAACAGCTGTCTGTGGATGGATACCATGCTTGGCATAGGTGGCTTTCCGTAATAGGATGCTGCCCTTCCCGTGGTTGTTCCTTCCCGGGGAAAGGCCTGGCTATTCACTGCTTGTGTCGAGAAACACGTGATGGTGTCTCCGCAGCTTCTTTACATGCATCTGCATATTTCCCATAAGGGATGGGGGCAGTGTTCTGGAATCACTGCGTTGAGAAACACGTGATGGTGTCTCCGCGGTGTTGGATGTTTTGGTCTCCCCGAGGCCAATCATCTGTGTCTTTATAGCCTTTTTACTAGGCACTGCTCCTAATAGCCAGATTCCTACTCCACACTGATGAGGGGCAAAAACCCCGAAACAGCTGTCTGTGGATGGATACCATGCTTGGCATAGGTGGCTTTCCGTAATAGGATGCTGCCCTTCCCGTGGTTGTTCCTTCCCGGGGAAAGGCCTGGCTATTTACTGCTTGCGTCGAGAAACACGTGATGGTGTCTCCACAGCTTCTTTACATGCATCTGCATATTTCCCATAAGGGATGGGGGCAGTGTTCTGGAATCACTGCGTTGAGAAACACGTGATGGTGTCTCCGCGGTGTTGGATGTTTTGGTCTCCCCGAGGCCAATCATCTGTGTCTTTATAGTGATAGTGATAAGACTTGGTCAAGATTATTGCTAGAGTTCCTTTCAATCCTTTCGATCCACGGCCTCCATACTTGATAGTAGGGCTCCCATGAGTCTTCTCTTGTAGCTTGTATTCTTTCACATAGCATGATGGTGTTCATTTTGTCTATTACTGAGGAAAGAGATAGGGTAGATGTTTTCCATTTCGTTGCAATGTGTAGCTTAGTGGCGAGGAACAGCTGATTGACTAAATTATGGAGTTTGTTGGAGAAGCCCGGGTATCTGGCCCCTAGTAGGAACACCGTTGCTTCTAACTGAATCATCCCACCATAAAGCTCCTCTACAATAGATTTAATCCTTAACCAAAGGGCGGAAACAACCGGACAATCCCACCACGTGTGCTTCAAATCGCCCAGGGCTCCACATCCCCTGAAACACTGATCCGATAAATTTGGGTAGATGGCATGTAATTTGCTCGGTACCAAATATGTCCTATGTAGGAGCTTGATGGATGTTTCAACTAAAGAGGTTTGGAGACTACCCTTAGAGAGAGAGCAGCAACATTTTTGCCACTCTAATGGGGACATTATCTTATTAAAGTCTCTCCCATTGAATCATATATTTGAGTTTCACATCCTCTGATATTGCATTCAGAGTTGAGTATATTAAAGAGATAGCTCCCTTGCCCAGTGGGTCATTCAAACATATTTGCTCATAACCTGATGGGCGGTGGGTGACACCATGTCCTAAAATTTGTTCAGCAAAATGAAAGATTTGGATGATCCGCAATATTTCAGAGTTTGGTGGGGAGTACTTTTGGATGAATTCTTGTTTGGTGAGTAGAATGTTAAATGGCGAAGTTAGATGTTTAAGGGTAATTAGACCCCTAGATATCCACCAATGGAAAGGGCGAGGCTCCAACCCTGGTGGAAAAGCTGGATTATGAAAAATATGCGTCATTAAGGAAGTTTTGGATTGTAGGGAATGTTTAAATCTTTCCTTCCTCCATAGCATCAGGGAATGTGCTGTGAATGGAGCTGAAGTATGGAGCCCTTTCGGAAGTCTCTGCAACGACCACATGAGGCCTGGTAGGGTGAATGGGGTCAGGAGATGAGATTCGAGATTCACCCATCTGGGTGTGTAATGTTTGTCAGCGTTGGCACTTATTAGCTGAGCTATTTGGGCTGCTCTATAGTATAAAGTGAAGTTGGGTAGAGACAAACCTCCTCGTCGTCTATTAATAAACATGGTTTTTAGTCTTATTCTAGGTCTTTTCCCCTGCCATATAAATTTAGAGATCGTGTTATGGATATCTAGTAACGTTTTGGAAGGTAGGGGAATGGGCAAAGAGCGGAAAATATACAGAAATCGTGGTAAAGATACCATCTTAATGGCGTGTAGTCTACCTAACCAGGATAAGGACATAGATGACCATCTGGCAAGGTCTGATTTGAGATTTCTAATTAAGGGGGCATAGTTCCATTTAAATAGAGTCGATCTATGGGAGGTTAGATTGATGCCGAGATAGGTTAAGTACTGCTCATTTCTGGTAAACTTAAATTGTGCTGTTATGTTGTTTTGTATTTCCCTGGGGGTATTAATGAACAGGGCTTCAGATTTGTCGACATTAATCTTGAGGCCAGAGACCAGTTCAAATTCATGGAAGGCAACGAAAAGGTTTGGGAGTGTAATAGTGGGATTGACTATGGATAAAAGTAGGTCATCCGCAAAAAGGCTAGCCTTGCATTGATCATCTTTGATTATAGGTCCATTAATGTTGGGGTTGGTTCTAATAGCTTCTGCCAGGGGTTCCATGGCTAGGGCAAATAGGGCTGGGGATAGCGGGCATCCCTGTCTGGTACCACGTTGTATGTTAATAGGGGTAGGCTGGTTTGCGGGTAGTTTCAGATAGGCCGTGGGTGTGATCATACAAAAGTTTAAGATAGGAGGTAATACTACTCGGGAAACCAAACTTAGCGAGGACTTCGAACAAGTATGACCATGACACTGAGTCAAAGGCCTTCTCTATATCGAGTGCTAGCAAGAGCAAGGATTGCTTGGAGTGATTAGCCGAGTGTATTAAATTAAGGTTTCTCCTGATATTGTCAGGGCCCTGTCTCTTGGGGATGAACCCTACCTGGTCCCGGTGGATTAGAATGGGCAGTATTTTATTCAGTCTGGCCGTGATTATGGATGTGAAGATTTTTAAATCTATATTTAGCAATGAAATAGGCCTATAGTTTTTAGGGTAAAGGTGATCCTTCTTCGGTTTTGGGATTACAGTTACATGAGCGGTGTAAAATTCAGGAGGCATTTGAGCTCCGTTTAGGAGAGCATTACAAAAGCTCTGTATGTGAGGTATGAGTAGGCTGTCAAATTTTTTGTAGTACAGTGCCGTAAGCCCATCAGGCCCGGGAGCTTTGTTTTTTTTTTAATTTTTAATCGTGGCTTTTATTTCATCGGAGTTGATTGGTACTTGGAGATGTGTTATGTCTGAGTCCGGGACTTTAGGTAGTGTCAGATCTTTGAGGAAGCTCTGGATGCGAGTCGGGGAGGGGGGCTGTGGGAGGGAGTAAAGGTTTTGATAGTATTGCTGGAACGTTTTATATATTACATCTGGGTGGGCAGTGACACGGCCTGTAGGATCTTTAATGGCTGGGATATTATTCAGAAGCTCTCTACTCCTAAGTTTACGGGCCAACATGCTGCTTGGTTTGTTAGCATATTTGTGAAAAGTAGATTTAGTCCAAGTCAGAGCCTTTTCTGATCTATTTGTTAAAATGGTATTGAGATGTAATTTAGTTTCACGGATTTTCTTGATTAGATAAAGTGAAGAGAGGTTTTGGTTTGCTTGTTCTAATTTTGAGAGTTTATTTTCTAATTGCAATTGTAGTTCAGACCTTTGCTTTTTCTTGTTAGAAGCAATTTTGATCAGGGTCCCTGTTATAAATTTTTTGTGTGCCATCCACACAGTTCCCGGGGACACGTCTGTGGTATTGTTAGTTTGGAAATATAGGTTTAGTTCATCCTTTATAGTAGATAGGACCGTTGGATCTGTTAGTAGGGACTCGTTCAGTCTCCACCTGAACAGCCTAGAAGTGGTAATGTCAAAGTTAAAAGCAGAAAGGACGGCATCATGGTCTGACCAAGATGATACTATATGTCGGGAGTATAAGACCGAGGGGAGTGTTTTGGAAGAGGTGAGGTGGAAGTCAATTCTGGAATAGGACTTTTGTGCGGGGGAGAAATATGAGTATCCCCTCTGAGGGCCATTTAGCTCTCGCCAGATATCTGCCAAACAATTTACTTTCAGCATTTGTAGGATTTTTTTCCTGTCTGTTTTTGATATGTCTGTTCGATTCAGTGAGCTGCTGTCAAGTGACGGGTTTAAAGTGAGATTGAAGTCGCCACACCATATGAGGTGATGATATGAGAGTGAAGCTAATTTGGATAAGATTAGACGTATGACCCGAGTCTGAGTGGCAGTTGGCAGGTAGCTATTAACAATGCATATATTTAGACCCTGCAAGGTCCCCATCAGGATAATGAATCTGCCCTCTGGATCTGAATACGTGTTAGTGGGTTGGAATGGGAGGCTGTTTTTAATTAGAATAGCCACGCCCCTCGTTTTGCGGTCCCAGGTGGAAAGGAAGAATTTCGAATAATGTGTATCCAGGAATTTAGGGTGGGAAGAGTTGGAAAAATGGGTTTCCTGGAGGCAGATTACGTCTGGGTTGTGCTTCTGATAGTCGAGGAAGGCCTTTTTACGTTTTAAGGGCGAGTTGAAGCCCCGCACATTATGGGAGAGCACTCTACACATGTTTAATTAAGTGGACACTGCTAATTAGAGGCAAGCCATCGCCCTCCACCCGACCTCGGCCCATAAATTCACCATCACAGCAATAATCTCTCTGTGGAAACGAAAGGGAAGAGACAAACAAGGGGAAGACGTCGACACAAAACAAAACAAACGTTTTCCAAAGGGCATTGAGCCCACAAGATGCGGCGATCTGGGGTCCCATATTAGGAAGGACACCAAGATTCGCCGAGGTTGGGCAGCATGTTGCGACCCCGAGGACCCCAACCCTTGAATCATGTAAGGTTGACTTTATAGTAGGGGGGAGGGGGGAGAGAAGGAGGGAGAGAGGGGGGGAGAAGAAGAGAGGGGGGAGGAAAAAAGGGGGGGATAGGCGGGAGGGAATAGGGATAAAAGTGCTTGATAATGCAATAGTAAACAGTTCAACTGTAAATAGACCGAGCGTTAACTGCTAGGTAGATAACCTAGTTTCAGAGCTGGCTAGAACCAACAACTGGTCCCACAACAGAACCTAAGGACACAAAAAGCATTTTGAGGATGCCAAGTCCTGGATTATGCGAGTCAGGTGACTTGGGTGTTTTGGCTTCTTGTTCTGGGAGTGTTCCTCCATTCCCTTTTAGGCCTGGGTTTTCTCTGCGGGAGCGAGGATGTCTCTGAAGATATTGTGATACCAGCCTTAATTAGGGCCTGAGTTCCTTCCTCTAGGGACCGGCAGGTATAGAGTTGGGATTTGAATGTGAAAATAAGGGCAAATGGGAAGCCCCATCTGTATTTGACCTGTGCTTCTTGTAGAGAGGTCGTAATTGACCTGAGGGCCCTTCTCCTGGCCAGTGTGGTAGGTGCAATGTCTGCATAAATGTGCACTGAGTCTGGCAGGCCGGGTAAGATAGGATGGTTTCTGGCCGCCAGCAAGATCTGATCACGGGTCTCCTCATAATGCATCTTTAGTATTACATCTCTGGGCATATCATTAGACCGTGGCCTGCCCAGTGCCCTGTGTATTCTTGTAATATGGAGAAGGGACGGGTCCAGGTCAGGTAGAAGGGCTGTGAAGAGGGCTGCTGCTGTATCTTTAAGGGCAACAGCATGTTCAGGGAGTCCTCTAATTCGTATGTTGCTCCTTCTGGATCTGTTCTCATAGTCCTCACATCTTAATTCTAGCTCAGTAATGCGGTCTGTATGTAATTTGAGAATCCCCTGATCCTCCTCTAGCGCATCTGAGACGGCCTCCATTTTTTCCTCCAGGTTGTTTGTCCGCTGCGCTAAATCTTGTAACTGGGACGAGATACTCTGCATAGCGGTGGTGAGTTCCTCTCTAAAGGTTTCCTGCAGGGACCTTGTGAGGGCTGCTGTTGAAATCATCGCTTCAGAATGTGGGAGAATGTCATCTCGCTCTGCGCTTCCATCGCCATGAGTTACAGAGGCTGGTGGAGGATTAGTTGCCGTACCCATTTTGGAAGGGGTGCCGCTCATAAGGAGATCTGAAATAGTGCGGCCCGCCGGCTGTGCCGCGTTTCCCTTTTTCGGCATTACAGATAGCCCCGCTCTCAAAGATGTGCTGTCCCCGGGGAGGGAAGGGAACTAATTACTGTGCTCCGGTCGCTGGAAAGGGTTAAATGGGGTCCGACGGGTGGCAGAGCTCAGCACAGCATGTCTGTCATTGCTGGACCCCGCACATGCGCCCCGTCAATAAAGTTTTATCCCCTAACTCACTTTACTTAGTTGCGGGATGAGTTATGTGAGTTATATGGAGGGGATGGTAGTGCAGTCTGATAGTTATTGTTGCAGGGCTTAATGTTATCAGCCCCAATTATAACGCTGCAGCCTGCTGCTTTCTGCTGCTAAAAAGCCTCAGGGCCTATTCGGTTTGTGACCAAATTACCGGTGTCTCCGGAGGGGGGGGGAGATTTCACCACCCCTGTCTGTAGTCATGAGATTATTGATCACAGGGACCTTTCCTTCCTGGGCCTGCTCACCCCTGCAGAGGGGGGTGCCTGGCCTCCTATTACTGAGATGTGGGGAACGGAGTGTGGGAGCGCCGGGCTTAACAGACACCAGCGTGGCAGTCTCGCGGCTGTAGGGTGATTACCGAGTGCTGGTCCCGGGACCCCTTACCTCCGGCGCCTCTGTTCTGGTCTGCAGCACCGAAGCGGCGTTCTGGCAGACCCGCGCGCCTTCTGGGATCTTCTCCTCCACAGATGTCCTCTCTGATCAGCCGCACCGCCGCGCCAGGCTCCAGTGCAGGCAGGGAGGCCCTTTGCTCTCGCGCCGGGGTGCTGTGGAGGAGGGGGAGGGAGCGCCTACTGTTGCCCCCGATCTCTCCACGTCCCGGCAGCTTCGGAGCGATGAGGGTCCAGCGGGGCTTCCCGCTCCGCTCTCCCCTGTCGTCTCGGCGTGGATGGCAAGATGGCGCCGGCCAGGCAATGGCGCCAAAACTTCCCGGACTCCCTCCGCTCACATACAGCTGCCCGGTGCTTCTTTCTGCCCCGCAACTGGCTCAGTGCGACTCCGGCTGTGTGGGGACGCTGGGGAAGTCTTTAATCTCGTCTATAGGGGTTATAAATGTGGTCTTTTGCAGGCTGATAGTGGGAGCCACAGCGAGCTGCGTCTTCTCTGTTTGGGATCCAGGCCACGCCCCCCGGGTTTTTTTTTTTTTTAATTACTGATCAGTAGTGTAGTATTCAGTCATTGGTGGTAATATGCGGTCTTGTCATGGTGTAGCGGTATTTGTTCCTTGTATTTTATATTATTCGATCACCGTGGTGGTAATATGTCATCTGGTCATAGTGCGGTGGCATTTGTTCCTTGTATGTGGTATTATAGGTCATTTTAAAAATTGAAAAATAAATAAAAATATACCTAAATTGTATTGCATATTTTAACAAATATTTAATAGGTTACAGTAGAGTAGGGCCCGGCCAAAAGTGTCTACCATGTTATGGTGGCGGCTTAAAAATCTTTTGGCTAAAACAAAAGCTGCCGGCTATATGTGTGATCTGGTGATGGGAACTGTCAATGTGTGATTGGTGAGAAGTGGAGATTTTCCAAGAGAGAGCGGTGGGACTGTGGACAGTTCGAGGGGTGGAGCCTGGAGGCGGGGCTGGGGTGGAGCCTGGGCGGAGTTTCAAGGGGGCCCCGAAAATTTTGCCAGTATGGGGCCCCAAAATTTCTAGTGGCAGCCCTGGCCGTATGTGTCCCTATTACTACACCTGATACCCCAATACTGAGCAGCTGCTGCCGTATGTGTCCCTATTACTGCACCTGATACCCTAATGCTGAGCCACTGCTGCCGTATGTGTCCCTATTACTGCCCGTTACCCCCGTACTGAGCCGCTGCTGCCGTGTGTCCCTATTACTGCACCTGATACACCAATACTGAGCCGCTGCTGCCATGTGTCCTTATTACTGCCCCTGATACCCCAATAGAATCGATCTCCCTGCCCTGCTGCCCACTATGGGGCCCCTGAGCAGGCCGGGGGAACCCGGTGTCGGTAGTGGACCCCCAGCCCGTCACAGCGCTGATGAGGGAAGGAGTGCTGTGCTGCACTCCTTCTCCTATCATCCTCCTGTCAGTGTCTGGGGTCACCGACGCCGCTGGCAGTGGGAGCGATGACGTAACCACCCTGCGCCCGCTGGAATAAGGAGGAAGATAGGTATTTTTTTTTATTTTTATGGGGGCTGCCATCACACTTGCAGTATTTGGTCAGTATTTTACATCAGTATTTGCAAGCCAAAACCAGGAGAGGGTGCTAAATACAGAAGTGTGTGCATATGTTTCTATTATACTTTTCCTCTATTTGTTCCACTCCTGGTTTTGGCTTACAAATACTGATGAAAAATACTGACCAAATACTGCAAGTGTGACGGCAGCCTCATACTTCAGGATCTGCCTATAAACATACCTCCCAACCGTCCCGGATCCAGCGGGACTGTCCTGATTTTGACAGTCAGCCCCGCGATCCCGGGCGGGACATTAATTGTCCCGTACTGGTTGGGAGGTATGTGATATCACCCGGTCAGCTGAGAGCTCCAAGTCCCTGCACCCGGCCCGCACAGCAGCAAACCACATGATGGCTGCTCTGTGCGCACAGGACCTGTGATGAGGTCACAGGATGGGAGGAGTCAGGGGTCACATGATCGGGAGGACATTCTTGTACAGGACTCTGCTGGTTGCCATGGGCGCCGGAGGAGCGTAAGTTAAAGTGTATGTGTGAGGTCAGGAGGTGTTTACAGTGTGGATGTAGCAGAGCCGTGTGTGTACGAGGTGTATGGATCAGGGCAGCGTGTGAAAGGTGTATGGAGCGGAGTTGTGTGTGTACGATGTGCATGGAGCGGAGCCGTGTGCATGAGGTGTACGGAGCGCAGCCGCATATGTACGAGGTGTACGGAGCGGAGCAACATGTGAAAGGTGTACGGAGCGGAGTTGTGTGTACGAGGTGTACGGAGCACAGCCGCGTGTGTACGAGGTGTTCGGAGCGCAGCTGCGTGTGTACGAGGTGTTCGGAGCGCAGCCGCGTGTGTACGAGGTGTTCGGAGCGCAGCCGCGTGTGTACGAGGTGTACGGAGCGCAGCCGCGTGTGTAGGAGGTGTACGGAGCGCAGCCGCGTTTGTACGAGGTGTACGGAGGGCAGCCGCGTGTGTACGAGGTGTACGGAGCGCAGCCGCGTGTGTACGAGTTGTACGGAGCGCAGCCGCGTGTGTACGAGGTGTACGGAGCGCAGCCGTGTGTGTACGAGGTGTATGGAGCGCAGCCGCATGTGTACGAGGTGTACGGAGCGCAGCCGCGTGTGTACGAGGTGTACAGAGCGGAGCAGCATGTGACAGGTGTACGGAGCGGAGTCGTGTGTGTAAGAGGTTTGCGGATCAGAGCAGAGTGTGAAAGGTGTATGGAGCGGAGCCACGTGTATATGAGGTGTACGGAGCGGAGCCACGTGTGTACGAGGTGTACAGAGCAGAGCCAAGTGTGCGGAGCAGAGCCATGCGTGTACAAGGTATACGGAGTGGAGCAGTGTGTGCAATGTGTATAGAGCGGAGCCGTGTGTGTACGAGGTGTACGGAGTAGTGCCGTATGTGTACGAGATGTATGGAGAGGAGCCGTATGTGTATGAGGTGTACGCAGCGGAGCCGTGTGTGTGCAAGGTATACGGAGCAGAGCAGCGTGGGCAATGTGTATGGAGTGGAGCGGTGTGTGTACGAGGTGTACGGCGTAGTGCCGTGTGTACGCGATGTATGGAGAGGAGCCGTGTGTGTATGAGGTGTATGGAGCGGAGCCACGTGTATATGAGGTGTACGGAGCGGAGCCACGTGTGTACGAGGTGTACAGAGCAGAGCCAAGTGTGCGGAGCAGAGCCATGCGTGTACAAGGTATACGGAGTGGAGCAGCGTGTGCAATGTGTATAGAGCGGAGCCGTGTGTGTACGAGGTGTACGGAGTAGTGCCGTGTGTGTACGAGATGTATGGAGAGGAGCCGTATGTGTATGAGGTGTACGCAGCGGAGCCGTGTGTGTGCAAGGTATACGGAGCAGAGCAGCGTGGGCAATGTGTATGGAGTGGAGCGGTGTGTGTACGAGGTGTACGGCGTAGTGCCGTGTGTACGAGGCGTAGTGCCGTGTGTACGAGATGTATGGAGAGGAGCCGTGTGTGTATGAGGTGTATGGATCGGAGCTGAATGTGTACGAGGTGTATGGAGCGGAGCTGAATGTGTACGAGGTGTACAGAGCGGAGCCATGTGTGTATGAGATATATGGAATGGAACCGTGTGTACGGAGCGGAGCCGTGTTTGCAAAGTTTACAGATCGCAGCCGCGTGTGTTAGGAGTAGCTATGTGTGGCCATTATACGATACGAAGTATCATGTGCTGCCAATATACAATATGGAGCATCATGTGCAGTCATTATACAGTATGGAGCATCATGTGCGGCCATTATACAGTCTAGAGCATCATGTGCGGTCATTATACAGTATGGACCATCATGTGTGGCCATTATACAGTATGGAGCATCATATGCGGTCATTATACAGTATGGAGCATCATGTGCGGCCATTAAACAGTATGGAGCATCATGTGCGGTTATTATACAGTATGGAGCATCATGTGCGGCCATTATACAGTATGGAGCATCATATGCGGTCATTATACAGTATGGAGCATCATGTGCGGCCATTATACAGTATGGAGCATCATGTGCGGCCAATATACAGTATGGAGCATCATGTGCGGCCAATATACAGTATGGAGCATCATGTGCGGCCATTATACAGTATGGAGCATCATGTGCGGTCATTATACAGTATGGAGCATCATGTGCGGCCATTATACAGTATGGAGCATCATGTGCGGCCATTATACAGTATGGAGCATCATGTGCGGTCATTATACAGTATGGAGCATCATGTGCGGCCATTATACAGTATGGAGCATCATGTGCGGCCATTATACAGTATGGAGCATCATATGCGGTCATTATACAGTATGAAGCATCATGTGCGGCCAATATACAGTATGGAGCATCATGTGCAGCCATTATTATTATTATTATTACTTATTATTATAGCGCCATTTATTCCATGGCGCTTTACTTATGAGGAGGGGTATACATAATAAAACAAGTACAATAATCTTGAACAATACAAGTCACAACTGGCACAGGAGGAGAGAGGACCCTGCCCGCGAGGGCTCACAATCTACAAGGGATGGGTGAGGATACAGTAGGTGAGGGTAGAGCTGGCCGTGCAGCGGTTTGGTCAATCGGTGGTTACTGCAGGTTGTAGGCTTGTCGGAAGAGGTGGGTCTTCAGGTTCTTTTTGAAGGTTTCGATGGTAGGCGAGAGTCTGATATGTTGTGGTAGAGAATTCCAGAGTAGGGGGGATGCACGAGAGAAATCTTGTATGCGATTGTGGGAAGAGGAGATAATAGGGGAGTAGAGAAGGAGATCTTGTGAGGATCGGAGGTTGCGTGCAGGAAAGTACCGGGAGACGAGGTCACAGATGTATGGAGGAGACAGGTTGTGGATGGCTTTGTATGTCATGGTTAGGCTTTTGTACTGGAGTCTCTGGGTGATGGGGAGCCAGTGCAGGGATTGACAGAGGGGAGAGGCTGGGGAATAGCGGGGGGACAGGTGGATTAGTCGGGCAGCAGAGTTTAGAATAGATTGGAGGGGTGCAAGAGTGTTAGAGGGGAGGCCACAGAGCAGGAGGTTACAGTAGTCAAGGCGGGAGATGATGAGGGCATGGACTAGGGTCTTTGCAGATTCTTGGTTTAGGAATGTGCGGATCCGTGAAATATTTTTGAGTTGGAGGCGGCAGGAAGTGGAAAGGGTTTGGATATGTGGTTTAAAGGAGAGATCAGTGTCAAGGATTACCCCAAGACAGCGGGCTTGTGGGACTGGGGAGAGCGGGCAGCCGTTTACTGTAATGGATAGGTTCGTTGGGGAGATCGTGTGAGATGGGGGAAAGATGATGAATTCTGTTTTGTCCATGTTAAGTTTTAGAAATCTAGTGGAGAAGAAGGATGAAATAGCAGACAGACATTGAGGGATTCTGGTTAGTAGGGAGGTGATATCTGGTCCAGAGATGTAGATCTGTGTGTCGTCAGCGTAGAGATGATACTGAAAGCCGTGAGATTCTATGAGCTGTCCCAGGCCAAAGGTGTAAATGGAGAAGAGCAGGGGTCCTAGAACTGAACCTTCCGGGACTCCGACAGATAGGGGGCGAGGTGAGGAGGTGGTGTGTGAGTGGGAGACGCTGAATGTACGGTCAGTTAGGTATGATGAGATCCAGGATAGGGCCAATTCTGTGATTCCAAGGGATGAGAGGGTCTGCAGCAGCAGGGAATGGTCCACTGTGTCAAAGGCAGAGGACAGGTCCAGGAGGAGGAGGATAGAGTAGTGTCGTTTGCTCTTGGCGGTTAATAGGTCATTGGTGACCTTAGTTAGGGCAGTTTCAGTGGAGTGGTGTGACCGGAAGCCTGATTGAAAGCGGTCGAAGAAGGAGCAGGAAGATAGATGGGAGGACAGTTCAAGATGGACATGTTGTTCCAGTAGTTTTGAGGCAAAGGGGAGAAGTGATATAGGGCGATAGCTAGATACAGAGGATGGGTCAAGAGAGGGCTTTTTGAGGATAGGTGTGATTGAGGCATGTTTAAAGCTTGAGGGGAAAATGCCAGTTGTTAGTGATAGGTTGAAGAGATGGGTTAGGGTTGGGATGAAGACTGTGGTGAGGTTTGGGATGAAGTTTGATGGGAGTGGGTCAAGTGCACAGGTGGTGAGATGCGATCTTGAGAGTAGAGTGGAGAGTCCGTCTTCTGTAATGGTGGAGAAGTTGGTTTTGGAGGTGGAGGGCTGGGTAGTTGGGAGGAAGGGTTCTGGGGGTTGTTTACTAAAACTGTCTCTGATGTTCTCAATTTTCTGCTTGAAAAATGAGGCAAAGTCTTCAGCTGAGATGAGTGGGGAGGGAGGAGGTGCTGGGGGACGGAGGAGAGAGTTGAAGGTGTTGAATAACTGTTTGGGGTTGTGAGACAGGGAGGATATGAGAGATGAGAAGTAGGATTGTTTTGCTGTGGCGAGCGTGGTTTTGAAAGTAGTGAGGGACTGTTTGAATGCGATGAAGTGCTCGTTGGAGTGGGATCTTTTCCATCTGCGCTCAGCAGCTCTGGAAGCTCGCCTCAGTTCTTTGGTCATGCTGGTGTGCCAGGGTTGTCTGTTGATTTTGCGAGCTTTGGTATGTGTGAGAGGGGCAAGAGATTCCAAAGCTGCAGCTATTGTGGTGTTATATAGAGCGGCAGCATCATCCACATTGTGTAGGGAGCTTATGTCTGTGAGAGGGAGGAGGGATTCAGAGAGTGAGTGAAGATCAAGGTGTTTAAGATTTCTGCGAGGGTGTGAGAGTTTGTGGGGTGGGGGTTGTAGACAAGGAGTGGAAAGGGCAGAGAATGTAAGTAGGTTGTGGTCAGAAAGAGGAAGAGGTGAGTTTGAGAGGTTAGATAGGGAGCAGAGGCAGGTGAAAATGAGGTCCAGTGTGTGACCATCTTTGTGGGTGGCTGTAGAAGACCATTGAGTGAGGCCAAAGGAGGAAGTGAGAGATAGAAGTTTAGTGGCAGCTGAGAGGGAAGTGTCAATGGGGATGTTGAAGTCGCCCATGATGATAGTGGGGATGTCAGCGGCGAGGAAATGGAGAAGCCAGGTGGTGAAGTGGTCAAAGAAGGTGGTGGCTGGCCCTGGGGGACGGTAGATGACAGCCAGTTGGAGGTTGGAGGGGGAGTAGATGCGCACAGAGTGCACCTCAAAGGAAGGGAGGGTAACAGAGGGTGGCAGTGGGATTGGGGTGAAGGAGCAGTTATCTGACAGGAGAAAACCAACTCCTCCGCCATGTTTGCTGCTGGGGCGGGGTGTGTGGGAAAGGTGGAAGCCACCGTAAGAGAGTGCAGCAGGGGAGACTGTGTCAGAAGGGGTGAGCCAGGTTTCAGTGATGCCGAGGAAGGAGAGTTTGTTATTGATAAAGAGGTCATGGATAAATTAAAGTTTATTGCAGACAGAGCGTGCGTTCCATAGTGCTCCAGATAGGGAAATTGGGGTAGTTGGGGCTGGATGAATGGGTATGAGGTTACTGTACTTGCGAGGACGTGTAGAGGATCGTGGCAGGGGATTAGAAATGAGTGTGGGGATGTGATGAGGACGGCCAGGATTTGGGGATATGTCGCCAGCAATGAGGAGCAGCAGACTGAGCGTTAGAAGGTGTGAGCTGGATAGGTCATGATGTGGCCGTGTGTGCCTGGCGAGAAAGGATTGTATGTGGAGGAATAGTTCTGTGGAGGAGGTGAGATGACTGGGGAGGATGGAGGGAGAAATGACTAGTTCCTTACTGGGTGGAGGGACTACAGGAGATAGGAAGAAATAAAGTAGTATGGGGGTGAATGTTAAAAGAAACCAAAACATTATTGTGGTTTTCTATTCCTTTACCTTCCAGTCAATTCCAGTCCAATTCTAGTCTAATTCATAGCAATTTAAAGGGAACCTGTCACCCCGAAAATCGGGGGTGAGGTAATCCCACCGGCATCAGGGGCTTATCTGCAGCATTCTATAATGCTGTAGATAAGCCCCCGATGTTACCTGAAAAAGGAGAAAAAGACGTTAGATTATACTCACCCAGGGGCGGTCCCGCTGCTGGTCTGGTCAGATGGGCGTCTCCGGTCCGCTGCGTCGCCTCCCATCTTCTTTCCATGACGTCCTCTTCTGATCTTCAGCCACGGCTCCGGCGCAGGCGTACTTTGCTCTGCCCTGTTGAGGGCAGAGGATAGTACAGCAGTGCGCAGGCGCCGGAAAGGTCAGAGGCTCGGCGCCTGCGCACTGCAGTACTTTGTCTGCCCTCAACAGGGCAGAGCAAAGTACGCCTGCGCCGGAGCCGTGGCCGAAGATCAGAAGAGGACGTCATGGAAAGAAGATAGGAGGCGCCGCAGCGGACCGGAGACGCCCATCTGACCAGACCAGCAGCGGGACCGCCCCTGGGTGAGTATAATATAACGTCTTTTTCTCCTTTTTCAGGTAACATCGGGGGCTTATCTACAGCATTATAGAATGCTGCAGATAAGCCCCTGATGCCGGTGGGATTACCTCACCCGCGATTTTCGGGGTGACAGGTTCCCTTTAAAAATGCAATTTCTAAGATGGTCAGACACGTCTGGTCAGACTCATGGCTATGAATTTATGTGCACCTAAGGGCTCACAGCTGAGAGGGAGGATGTGGGCGTGTGTGTCCAGAGCACATGTTCACAGTTAAGCCAGGTCATACAGAGGGGGTGGGGTAGATGGCCACTCAGGTATGCAAGGAAAAAGCAAGAGAAGTGAAGTACAAATGGATAGAAAATAATGGGTAAGCAAAGAATGCCATGTGGCAATTACATGCACTTCATATACACAGAAAGCAGGAAAGCTGGGTGAAGCATACCAGGTGGGAATTATATGCACTTCATATACACAGAAAGCAGGAAAGCTGGGTGAAGCATACCAGGTGGGAATTATATGCACTTCATATACACAGAAAGCAGGAAAGCTGGGTGAAGCATACCAGGTGAGAATTATATGCACTTCATATACACAGAAAGCAGGAAAGCTGGGTGAAGCATACCAGGTGGGAATTATATGCACTTCATATACACAGAAAGCAGGAAAGCTGGGTGAAGCATACCAGGTGGGAATTATATGCACTTCATATACACAGAAAGCAGGAAAGCTGGGTGAAGCATACCAGGTGGGAATTATATGCACTTCATATACACAGAAAGCAGGAAAGCTGGGTGAAGCATACCAGGTGGGAATTATATACACTTCATATACACAGAAAGCAGGAAAGCTGGGTGAAGCATACCAGGTGGGAATTATATGCACTTCATATACACAGAAAGCAGGAAAGCTGGGTGAAGCATACCTGTGGGTAGACAAAACAAATGGATTAGATGATACAGGTGGTGATGAGGATGATGAAAGTACAGCAGTGATGAATGGTCAAATGCCCCATGGAATTCTAGTCTAATTCATAGCAATTAAAAAACTGCAATTTAAAAATGCAATTTCTAAGATGGTCAGACATGTCTGGTCAGACTCATGGCTATGAATTTATATTATACAGTATGGAGCATCATGTGCGGCCATTATACAGTATGGAGCATCATGTACGGTCATTATACAGTATGGAGCATCATGTGGGGTCATTATACAGTATGGAGCATCATTTGGGGTCATTATACAGTATGGAGCATCATGTGCGGTCATTATACAGTATGGAGCATCATGTGCGGTCATTATACAGTATGAAGCATCATGTACGGTCATTATACAGTATGGAGCATCATGTACGGTCATTATACAGTATGGAGCATCATGTGGGGTCATTATACAGTATGGAGCATCATGTGGGGTCATTATACAGTATGGAGCATCATGTGGGGTCATTATACAGTATGAAGCATCATGTACGGTCATTATACAGTATGGAACATCATGTGGGGTCATTATACAGTATGGAGCATCATGTGCGGTCATTATACAGTATGGAGCATCATGTGCGGTCATTATACAGTATGAAGCATCATGTACGGTCATTATACAGTATGGAGCATCATGTACGGTCATTATACAGTATGGAGCATCATGTGCGGTCATTATACAGTATGGAGCATCATGTGGGGCCATTATACAGTATGGAGCATAATGTAGGTCATTATACAGTATGGAGCATCATGTGGGGTCATTATACAGTATGGAGCATCATGTACGGTCATTATACAGTATGGAGCATCATGTGGGGTTATTATACAGTATGGAGCATCATGTAGGGTCATTATACAGTATGGAGCATCATGTGCAGCCAATATACAGTATGGAGCATCATGTGCAGTAATTATACAGTATTGAGCATCATGTGCAGCCATTATACAGTATGGAGCATCATCTGCGGTCATTATACAGTATTGAGCATCATGTGCGGCCAATATACAGTATTGAGCATCATGTGCGGCCATTATACAGTATTGAGCATCATGTGGGGCCATTATTCAGTATGGAGCATCATGTGCGGCCATTATACAGTATGGAGCATCATGTGCGGTCATTATACAGTATGGAGCATCATGTGCGGTCATTATACAGTATGGAGCATCATGTGCGGTCATTATACCGTATGGAGCATCATGTGCTGTCATTATACCGTATGGAGCAGCATGTGCGGTAATTATACAGTATGGAGCATCATGGGTGGTCATTATACAGTATGGAGCATCATGTGCAGTCATTATACAGTATGGAGCATCATGTGCAGTCATTATACAGTATGGAGCATCATGTGCAACTATTATACAGTATGGAGCATCATATGCGGTCATTATACAGTATGGAGCATCATGTGCGGTCATTATACAGTATGGAGCATCATGTGCAGTCATTATACAGTATGGAGCATCATGTGCAGCTATTATACAGTATGGAGCATCATGTGGGGTCAT
Organism: Ranitomeya imitator; assembly: GCF_032444005.1. Lineage (NCBI taxonomy): Eukaryota > Metazoa > Chordata > Amphibia > Anura > Dendrobatidae > Ranitomeya > Ranitomeya imitator. The sequence continues at coordinate 334,417,019 of NC_091283.1, read as the reverse complement.
TATACAGTATGGAGCATCATGTGCGGTCATTATACAGTATGGAGCATCATGTGCGGTCATTATACAGTATGGAGCATCATGTGCGGTCTGTTATGGACCTGGTGGTTAGGAGCACCCGGAACGACCTGATGGTTAAACTAACACAGGACAAGCTCTGGGAAGTGGGAGCTCTGCTGACCGCAACCCCTAATCCTATCACACACACTAGAAATAGCCGTGGAGCGTACCTAACTCTACCTAGACGCCTCTTCACAGCCTAAGAGCTAACTAGCCCTAGAGATAGAAAATAAAGCCTACCTTGCCTCAGAGAAATTCCCCAAAGGAAAAGGCAGCCCCCCACATATATTGACTGTGAATTAAGATGAAAGTCACAAACACAGGAATGAAACAAGTTTCAGCAAAGGGAGGCCAGACTTACTAAACAGACTGAGGATAGAAAAGGTATCTTTGCGGTCAGCACAAAAACTACAAATAGACCACGCAGAGTGTGCAAAAAGACCTCCGCACCGACTCACGGTGCGGAGGTGCCACTCTGCATTCCAGAGCTTCCAGCTAGCAAGGCAAAATCATGATAGCAAGCTGGACAAGAAAACAATGAACAAATAATAAACTAGCAGGGACTTAGCTTCTGCTGGAGTAGACAGGTCACCAGAAAGATCCAAGAGCGAACAGAACCAGTACAAGAACATTGACAGCTGGCATGGAGTAACGATCTGAGTGGAGTTAAATAGAGCAGCCAGCCAAAGAATAAACTAAGTCACCTGTGGAAGGAACCTCAGAAGCAGCAGCTCCACTCACAGCCACCAGAGGGAGTCCATGGACAGAACTCGCCGAAGTACCATTCATGACCACAGGAGCGAGTTCGATAACAGAATTCACAACAGTACCCCCCCCCTTGAGGAGGGGTCACCGAACCCTAACCAGAGCCCCCGAGCCAAATGAAAGGCACGAACTAGATCGGCAGCATGAACATCAGAGGCAAAAACCCAGGAATTATCTTCCTGACCATAACCCTTCCACTTGACCAGGTACTGGAGTTTCCGTCTCGAAATACGAGAATCCAAAATCTTCTCCACCACATACTCCAACTCCCCCTCGACCAACACCGGGGCAAGAGGATTAACGGAGGGAACCATAGGCGCCACGTATCTCCGCAATAACGACCTATGGAACACATTATGGATGGCAAAAGAAGCTGCAAGGGCCAAACGAAATGACACAGGATTGAGAACTTCAGAAATCTTATACGGACCAATGAAACGAGGCTTAAACTTAGGAGAGGAAACCTTCATAGGAACATAACGAGACGACAACCAAACCAAATCCCCAACACGAAGTCGGGGACCAACACAGCGCCGGCGGTTAGCGAAACGTTGAGCCTTCTCCTGGGACAATGTCAAATTGTCCACCACATGAGTCCAAATCTGCTGCAACCTGTCCACCACAGTATCCACACCAGGACAGTCCGAAGGCTCAACCTGCCCTGAAGAGAAACGAGGATGAAAACCAGAATTACAGAAAAAAGGCGAAACCAAAGTAGCCGAGCTGGCCCGATTATTAAGGGCGAACTCAGCCAAAGGCAAGAAGGACACCCAATCATCCCGATCAGCAGAAACAAAGCATCTCAGATATTTTTCCAAAGTCTGATTAGTTCGTTCGGTTTGGCCATTTGTCTGAGGATGGAAAGCCGAAGAAAAAGACAAATCAATGCCCATCTTAGCACAAAAGGACCGCCAAAACCTCGAAACAAACTGGGAACCTCTGTCCGAGACGATGTTCTCCGGAATGCCATGCAAACGAACCACATGCTGGAAAAACAATGGCACCAAATCAGAGGAGGAAGGCAATTTAGACAAGGGTACCAAATGGACCATATTAGAGAAGCGATCACAAACCACCCAAATGACCGACATCCTTTGAGAGACAGGGAGATCTGAAATAAAATCCATGGAAATATGCGTCCAGGGCCTCTTCGGGACCGGCAAGGGCAAAAGCAACCCACTGGCACGAGAACAGCAGGGCTTAGCCCGAGCACAAGTCCCACAGGACTGCACAAAAGAACGCACATCCCGTGACAAAGAAGGCCACCAAAAAGATCTAGCCACCAAATCTCTGGTACCAAAGATTCCAGAATGACCAGCCAACACCGAACAATGAACCTCAGAGATAACTCTACTAGTCCACCATAAACAGTTTCTCCGCTGGACAACGGTCAGGTCTATCAGCCTGAAACTTCTGCAGCACCCGCCGCAAATCAGGGGAGATGGCAGACAAAATTACCCCCTCTTTATGAATACCCGCCGGCTCAGGAACACCCGGAGAGTCAGGCACAAAACTCCTTGACAGGGCATCAGCCTTCACATTCTTAGAGCCCGGAAGGTACGAAACCACAAAATAAAAACGGGAGAAAAACAGCGACCATCGAGCCTGTCTAGGATTCAACCGTTTGGCAGACTCGAGATAAGTCAAATTCTTGTGATCCGTCAAAACCACCACACGATGCTTGGCTCCTTCAAGCCAATGTCGCCACTCCTCGAATGCCCACTTCATGACCAACAACTCTCGATTGCCAACAACATAATTGCGCTCAGCAGGCGAGAACTTTCTAGAAAAGAAGGCACATGGTTTCATCACCGAGCCATCAGAACTTCTTTGCGACAAAACAGCCCCTGCTCCAATCTCAGAAGCATCAACCTCGACCTGAAACGGGAGCGAAACATCTGGCTGGCACAACACAGGGGCAGAAGAAAAACGACGCTTCAACTCCTGAAAAGCCTCTACAGCCGCAGAGGACCAATTGACCACATCAGCACCTTTCTTGGTCAAATCAGTCAACGGTTTAGCAACACTAGAAAAATTAGCGATGAAGCGACGGTAAAAATTAGCAAAGCCCAGGAACTTCTGCAGGCTCTTCACAGATGTCGGCTGAGTCCAATCATAAATGGCCTGAACTTTAACAGGGTCCATCTCGATAGTAGAAGGGGAAAAAATGAAACCCAAAAATGAAACCTTCTGAACTCCAAAGAGACACTTTGACCCCTTCACAAACAAGGAATTCGCACGAAGGACCTGGAACACCATTCTGACCTGCTTTACATGAGACTCCCAATCATCCGAAAAGACCAAAATATCATCCAAATATACAATCATGAATCTATCCAGGTACTCTCGGAAGATGTCATGCATAAAGGACTGAAATACAGATGGAGCATTAGAAAGCCCAAATGGCATAACCAGGTACTCAAAATGGCCCTCGGGCGTATTAAATGCTGTTTTCCATTCATCGCCCTGTTTAATACGCACAAGATTATACGCCCCTCGAAGATCTATCTTGGTGATCCAACTAGCCCCCTTAATCCGAGCAAACAAATCAGAGAGCAGCGGCAAAGGGTACTGAAATTTGACTGTGATCTTATTAAGAAGGCGGTAATCAATACAAGGTCTGAAAGAACCATCCTTCTTGGCCACAAGAAAGAACCCTGCTCCCAACGGTAATGACGACGGGCGAATATGACCTTTCTCCAAGGATTCCTTTATATAACTCCGCATAGCGGCGTGCTCTGGCACAGATAAATTGAACTGACGGCCCTTAGGAAACTTACTACCAGGAATCAAATTAATAGCACAATCGCAATCCCTATGAGGAGGTAGGGCACTGGATTTGGGCTCATCAAATACATCCCGGTAATCCGACAAAAATTCAGGGACTTCAGAAGGAGTGGAAGGCGAAATTGACAGCAATGGAACATCACCATGTACCCCTTGACAACCCCAGCTGGACACAGACATAGATTTCCAATCCAATACTGGATTATGGACCTGTAGCCATGGCAACCCCAAAACGACCACATCATGCAGATTATGCAAGACCAAAAAGCGAATATCCTCCTGATGTGCAGGAGCCATGCACATGGTCAATTGAGTCCAGTACTGAGGCTTATTCTTGGCCAAAGGCGTAGCATCAATTCCTCTCAATGGAATAGGATACTGCAAGGGCTCCAAGAAAAAAACCACAGCGCCTGGCAAACTCCAAGTCCATCAAATTCAGGGCAGCGCCTGAATCCACAAATGCCATAACAGAATAGGACGACAAAGAGCAAATCAGAGTAACGGACAAAAGAAATTTAGACTGTACCGTACCAATGGTGGCAGACCTAGCAAACCGCTTAGTGTGCTTAGGACAATCGGAGATAGCATGAGTGGAATTACCACAGTAAAAACACAGCCCATTCCGACGTCTGTGTTCTTGCCGTTCAGCTCTGGTCAAAGTCCTATCACATTGCATAGGCTCAGGCCTATGCTCAGAGAATACCGCCAAATGGTGCACAGCTTTGCGCTCTCGCAAGCGCCGATCGATCTGAATGGCCAAGGACATAGACTCATTCAGACCAGCAGGCGTGGGAAATCCCACCATGGCATCCTTAAGGGTTTCAGAAAGACCCTTTCTGAACATTGCCGCCAGGGCACACTCATTCCACTGAGTAAGCACAGACCACTTTCTAAACTTCTGACAATATACCTCCGCTTCATCCTGACCCTGACACAAACCAGCAAGATTTTCTCTGCCTGATCCACTGAATTTGGTTCATCATAAAGCAATCCAAGCGCCAGAAAAAACGCATCTACATCACGCAATGCAGGATCTCCTGGCGCAAGGGAAAATGCCCAGTCTTGAGGATCACCACGCAACAAAGAAATAATGATTTTTACTTGTTGAACGGGGTCACCAGAGTAGCGGGGTTTCAAAGCAAGAAACAGTTTACAATTATTTTTGAAATTCAGGAACTTAGATCTATCCCCAGAAAACAAATCAGGAATAGGAATTCTAGGCTCTAACATCGGATTCTGGACCACAAAATCTTGAATGTTTTGTACCCTTGCAGTGAGATGATCCACACAAGAGGACAGACCTTGAATGTCCATATCTACACCTGTGTCCTGAACCACCCAGAGGTTAAGGGGAAAAGAAAGACAAAACACACTGCAGAGGAAAAAAAATGGTCTCAGAACTTCTCTTATCCCTCTATTGAGATGCATTAATACTTTGGGCCAGCTGTACTGTTATGGACCTGGTGGTTAGGAGCACCTGGAACGACCTGATGGTTAAACTAACACAGGACAAGCTCTGGGAAGTGGGAGCTCTGCTGATCGCAACCCCTAATCCTATCACACACACTAGAAATAGCCGTGGAGCGTACCTAACTCTAACCAGACGCCTCTTCACAGCCTAAGAGCTAACTAGCCCTAGAGATAGAAAATAAAGCCTACCTTGCCTCACAGAAATTCCCCAAAGGAAAAGGCAGCCCCCCACATATATTGACTGTGAATTAAGATGAAAGTCACAAACACAGGAATGAAACAGGTTTCAGCAAAGGGAGGCCAGACTTACCAAACAGACTGAGGATAGAAAAGGTATCTTTGCGGTCAGCACAAAAACTACAAAAAGACCACGCAGAGTGTGCAAAAAGACCTCCGCACCGACTCACGGTGCGGAGGTGCCACTCTGCATCCCAGAGCTTTCAGCTAGCAAGGCAAAATCATGATAGCAAGCTGGACAAGAAAACAATGAACAAATAATAAACTAGCAGGGACTTAGCTTCTGCTGGAGTAGACAGGTCACCAGAAAGATCCAAGAGCGAACAGAACCAGTACAAGAACATTGACAGCTGGCATGGAGTAACGATCTGAGTGGAGTTAAATAGAGCAGCCAGCCAAAGAATAAACTAAGTCACCTGTGGAAGGAACCTCAGAAGCAGCAGCTCCACTCACAGCCACCAGAGGGAGTCCATGGACAGAACTCGCCGAAGTACCATTCATGACCACAGGAGGGAGTTCGATAACAGAATTCACAACAGCGGTCATCATACCGTATGGAGCATCATGTGCGGTCATTATACCGTATGGAGCATCATGTGTGGTCATTATACCGTATGGAGCATCATGTGCGGCCAATATACAGTATGGAGCATCATTTGCGGCCATTATACAGTATGGAGCATCATGTGCAGTCATTATACAGTATGGAGCATCATGTGCAGCTATTATACAGTATTGAGCATCATGTGTGGCCATTATACAGTATGGAGCACTGTGTGGCCATATTTTTTTGTTTATAATTATTCTTTATGAACAGTGTTATCAGCAGTGCTAAATGGGTGTGGTTGGGATGTGAATATGGGTGGGGCTAGTGAATGGGTGTGGCCAGAGGCATGGCCTAAAATTTGCCGCGTTGTGCGCCGCAAACTTTGTCCCTCTTTCCCAGCTTCAAAAGTTGGGAGGTATGCTATAAAGGGTGCTGCTTTAAACTTCAGGATCTGCCTATAAGGGTGCTGCTTTAAACTTCAGGATCTGCATGTAGGGGGCTGCCTTATACTTCAGGATCTGCCTATAGGGGGGCTGCCTTATACTTCAGTATCTCCCTATAGGGGGGCTGCCTTATACTTCAGGATCTGCCTGTAGGGGGGCTGCCTTATACTTCAGGATCTGCCTATAGGGGGCTGCCTTATACTACAGGGTCTGCCTATGGGGTGATGCCTTTTACTAGAGTCTGCCTATGGGGTTCTGCCTTATACTACAGGGTCTGCCTATGGGGTGCTGCCTTATACTAACAAAAGGGGAGAAGCCAGCGCTGCTTGTGGTCAGAAAGCAATACTAAAAGTGCACATGCACATATTAATTTCTGACTGTATATCAAAATGAGACATTTAGCAAACAATTGATCAATTCTTTGAGCCACCCCGCCACTTCACGGCATTCTCTTGGGGCAGTCCTACTCTACGATTTTTATATTCGCTGTGCCATTACGGCCTCCTTAATATGTTAGGAGAAAGACCACGTTAATCCCACTCTTCGTTTTTTTGGGTTATATTCGCTGTGCCATTACGGCCTCCTAAATGTGTTAGAAGCGGGACCATATTGAATGCAAACCGTACCTGTAGCATTTCTGAATCACTCCCATGGCGCCAAAAAGGGTATGCGCAAATAACGGTCGACCAGGTCCAAGCATGGACATTTCAGATCTGACCTCCACACAGCCTGACCAGCACCATAGATAAAGAGAGAGACAGGCACAGGTGCACTAATTAAAACAGAGCCTAGGGCAGGGCTGCTGTATGTGTGTACAGCAGCCTAGATCAATCACAAAGAAAACAGAAAAAACGGCGTAAATGACCAAGCGCACACGGCAACAGTGGTGGTCAGCCACAAACCAATATAAGAACAAAAGGGGAGAAGCCAGCGCTGCTTGTGGTCAGAACGCAATACTAAAAGTGCACATGCACATATTAATTTCTGACTGTATGTCAAAATGAGACATTTAGCAAACAATTGATCAATTCTTTGAGCCACCCCGCCACTTCACGGCATTCTCTTGGGGCAGTCCTACTCTACGATTTTTATGTTTGCTGTGCCATTACGGCCTCCTTAATATGTTAGGAGAAAGACCACGTTAATCCCACTCTACGTTTTTTTTGGGGGGTTATATTCGCTGTGCCATTACGGCCTCCTAAATGTGTTAGAAGCGGGACCATATTGAATGCAAACCGTTCACATGTCACTAATCCAATGTGATCTACTTACTACAATTATCGCTTGTTCCGATCTTGTGTGGCACACTAAAACTAGCATACTAATCTATTCTCAGTCTGCCACACAAGATCGGAACTAACGGCTGCACTTACTGATCCCAATAAAAAAAAAACATTCTCACAAAGTTTGCTTGATAAATTTTATTTACCGGTAACAAAATATTATTTTTTGTAAAATAATTAATGTAGAAACTTGATTCCAGCTCACCCAATTGCTCCATGCTCATCTACCTGGGGCCCAGACTCCGGCTCGCCCTGGCCTCACATCAAGGAAAATAGAAAAAATTGGAGTCTGGCACAACAGGACTGGATTTTCCTTTTCTTTTTCAAAAGAAATTATAGTGCATGCAAAAGAAAAATGTACATGGTTGACATGACCCAGTCAACACGTTTCCACTGCACTAGGCAGTCTTACTCATGACTAATATTATTTAACCATTAGTCATGAGTAAGCTAAAGCTCGTTAATATCTCCTCCTCAGGGCCTTCTGGGTTTTTTTCCGCAAAAAATCTAATATTTCCTGGGATATCTCAGACGGAGACATCATATCAAGCACAGCAGCAGCAGCAGCACTCCGCTAGCCACGGCTACTTCCACTAGTGCTGGGCTGCGACATTATGTCTACAGTTTTTGGGTTAATAAATCTTTTTCTAAGAAATACTACACCCGGATGGAGCGCTGTTCCTTTTACTTCTTGTGGCTATTATGTCTACAGTAATCACCTTTTCTGCAGAACAGAAGCGCTCTTCTAGTATGATGCTTGGTTCAGTGGAATCAAAAGATGTATTTGCACCACTGCTGCTTGCCTGCTGCTGCTGTGATTGTGTGGACTCCGCAGGAAGACTTTCTTCAGGTCTACAAATGAGAAAAGACAATTAAAGAACCTAGATAGCAAAGATCAACATGGAGGATATTTCATATACTTACTCGCGCATGTCAAGGACAGGAAGCAGAAACTGAAGCCGTTTGGTGAATCTGTAGGGCTTCTTTTCTTTCTCACCAGCCTCTCCAGATTTCTCTCTCTCGCTCGGCTTTGGCCTTTATTTCACGTTTCAATTGGTCCCTTGCAGATCCCCACTTGGTCTTAATGAATTTCACTGTAGTAGAAGAAAAAACATAACTCAATTTCCCACTTTTTAAATTATAAAAAAAAAGTAGATCATATCATGTGCTGAGTACTTACATATCAAGTCTTGCTCCTTAACCCCTTAAGCCCCGAGGGTGGTTTGCACGTTAATGACCGGGCCAATTTTTACAATTCTGACCACTGTCCCTTTATGAGGTTATAACTCTGGAATGCTTCAACGGATCCCGGTGATTCTGACATTGTTTTATCGAGACATATTGTACTTCATGATAGTGGTAAAATTTCTTTGATATTAACTGCATTTATTTGTGAAAAAAAACAATTTTGGCAAAAATTTAGAAAATTTCGCAATTTTCCAACTTTGAATTTTTATGCCCTTAAATCACAGAGATATGTCACACAAAATACAAAGTAACATTTCCCACATGTCTACTTCACATCAGCACAATTTTGGAAACACATTTTTTTTGCGTGAGTTATAAGGGTTAAAAGTTGACCAACAATTTCTAATTTTTACAACACCATTTTTTTTAGGGACCACATCACATTTGAAGTCATTTTGAGGGGTCTATATAAAAGAAAATACCCAAGTGTGACACCATTCTAAAAACTGCTCCCCTCAAGGTGCTCAAAACCACATTCATTAAGTTTATTAACCCTTCTGGTGCTTCACAGGAATTTTTGGAATGTGTTAAAAAAATGAACATTTAATTTTGTTTCACAAAAAATTTACTTCAGCTCCAATTTGTTTTATTTTACCAAGGGTAACAGGAGAAAATGGACCCCAAAAGTTGTTGTAAAATTTGTCCTGAGTAACCCAATACCCCATATGTGGGGGTAAACCACTGTTTGAGCACATGGCAGAGTTCGGAAGGGAAAGAGCGCCATTTGACTTTTCAGTGCAAAATTGGCTGGAATTGAGATGGGACGCCATGTTGCGTTTGGAGAGCCACTAATGTACCTAAACATTGAAACCTCCCACAAGTGACACCATTTTGGAAAGTCGATCCCCTAAGGAATTTATCTAGATGTGTGGTGGGCACTTTGACCCACCAAGTGCTTCACAGAAGTTTATAATATAGATCCGTAACAATAAAAAATATTTTTTCACAAAAAAGAACTTTTCGCCCCCAATTTTTTATTTTTTCAAAGGTACCAGAAGAAATTGTACCCCAAAAGTTGTTGTGCAATTTGTCCTGGGTATGCTGATACCCCATATGTGGGGGTAAACCTGTTATGAACAGGTAATTCAGAACCACAATGGACCTTGAAGTTCAGAGCACACAAAGTGACCTGACATTTACCAAAAACATAGGACGAGCTCTGAGACGTGGAAACTCTGCTGACCGCAATCCCTAATCCTATCACACCACACTAGAGGTAGTCGTGGATTGCGCCTAACGATCCCTATGCAACTCGGCACAGCCTGAGAAACTAACTAGCCCTGAAGATAGAAAAATAAGCCTACCTTGCCTCAGAGAAATTCCCCAAAGGAAAAGGCAGCCCCCCACATATAATGACTGTGAGTAAAGATGAAATACAAACACAGAGATGAAATAGATTTAGCAAAGTGAGGCCCGACTTACTGAATAGACTGAGGATAGGAAAGATAGCTTTGCGGTCAACACAAAAACCTACAAACAACCACGCAGAGGGGCAAAAAGACCCTCCGCACTGACTAACGGTACGGAGGTGCTCCCTCTGCGTCTCAGAGCTTCCAGCAAGCAAGAAAAACCAATAAAGCAAGCTGGACAGAAAAAATAGCAAACAAAAGTAACACAAGCAGAACTTAGCTTATGCAGGATAGACAGGCCACAGGAACGATCCAGGAGGAAGCAAGACCAATACTAGAACATTGACTGGAGGCCAGGATCAAAGCACCAGGTGGAGTTAAATAGAGCAGCACCTAACGACTTAACCTCATCACCTGAGGAAGGAAACTCAGAAGCCGCAGTACCACTCTCATCCACCAAAGGAAGCTCATAGACAGAACCAGCCGAAGTACCACTCACGACCACAGGAGGGAGCTTGGCCACAGAATTCACAATATAAACCACTGATTGGGTGCATGGCAGAGCTCGGAAGCGAAGGAGCGCCGTTTGACTTTTCAATGCAAAATTGGCTGCAATTAAGATGGGACGCCATGTTGCATTTGGAGAGCCCCTGATGTGCCTAAACATTGAAACCCCCCACAAGTGACACCATTTTGGAAAGTAGACCCCCTAAGGGTCTTATCTAGATGTGTTGTGAGAGCTTTGAACCCCCAAGTGTTTCACTACAGTTAATAATGCAGAGCCGTGAAAATAAAAAATCATATTTTTTCCACAAAAATTATCTTTAACACCCAGTTTTGTATTTTCCCAAGGGTAACAGGAGAAATTGCTCCCCAAAAGTTGTTGTCCAATTTGTCCTGAGTACGCTGATACCTTATATGTGGGGGAACCACCGTTTGGGCGCATGGCAGATTTCAGAAGGGAAGGAACGCCATTTGGAATGCAGACTTAGATGGAATGGTCTGCAGGAGTCACGTTGCATTTGCAGAGCCTCTGATGTACCTAAACAGTAGAAACCCCCACAATTGACCCCATATTGGAAATTGGACCCCCCAAGGATCTTATCTAGTGTGTTGTGAGAACTTTGAACCCCCAAATATTTCACTACAGTTTATAATGCAGAGTCGTGAAAATAAAAAATAATTTTTTTCCTACAAAAATGGTTTTTTAGCCCCCCAAATTTTTATTTTCCCAAGGGTAAGAAGAGAAATCGGACCCCAGAAGTTAAAGTCCAATTTGTCCTGACTACGCTGATACCCCATATGTCGGGGTAAACCCCTGTTTGGGCACATGGGAGAGCTTGGAAGGGAAGGAGCACTGTTTTACTTTTTCAACGCAGAATTGGCTGGAATTGAGATCGGACGCCATGTCGCGTTTGGAGAGCCCCTGATGTGTCTAAACAGTGGAAACCCCCCAATTCTAACTGAAACTCTAACCCAAACACACCACTAACACTAATCACAACCACACCCCTAACCACAACTCCAACACAAACCTAACCCTAATCCCAACCATAACCCTAACCACACCCCTAACCCTGACACATCCCTAACCCTAATCCCAACCGTAAATGTAATCCAAACCCTAATCCTAGCCCCAACCCTAACACTAATGGGAAAATGGAAATAAATACATTTTTTAAATTTTTCCCTAACTAAGGGGGTGATGAGGGGGGATTTGATTTACTTTTATAGCGTTTTTTATTGCGGATTTTTATGATTGGCAGCCGTCACGCGCTAAAAGACTCTATTTATTGCAAAAAATATTTTTTGGCGTTACCACATTTTGAGAGCTATAATTTTTCCATATTTTGGTCCACAGAGTCATGTGAGGTCTTGTTTTTTGCGGGATGGGTTGATGTTTTTATTGGTAACATTTTCAGGCACAAGACATTTTTTGATCACTTTTTATTCCAATTTTTGTGAGGCAGTATGACCAAAAAACAGCAATTCCTGAATTTTTTTTATTTTTTTTATTTTTTTTGGGGGGGGGAGGGGGCGTTTATTCCGTTCCGCATTTGGTAAAATGGATAAAGCAGTTTTATTCTTTGGGTCAGTACGATTACAGCAATACCTCATTTATATAATTTTTTTGTGTTTTGGCACTTTTATATGATAAAAACTTTTTTATAGAAAAAATAATTATTTTTGCATCGCTTTATTCTGAGGACCATAACTTTTTTATTTTTTCACTGATGACGCTTTATAGCAGCTCGTTTTTTGCGGGACAAGATGCCGTTTTCAGCGGTACCATGGTTATTTATATCTGACTTTTTGATTGCGTGCCTTTCCACTTTTTGTTCGGCGGTATGATAAGAAAGCGTTGATTTTTGCCTCGTTTTTTTTTACGGTGTTCACTGAAGGGGTTAACTAGTGGGACAGTTTTATAGGTCGGTCGTTACGGACGCGGCGATACTAAATATGTGTACTTTTATTGTTTTTGTATTTAGATAAAGAAATGTATTTATGGGAATAATATATATATTTTTTTATTTAGGAATTTTTTTTTTTTACACAACTAAATATAACATCATGTTATAATTTCAGATCACTGATCTGACACTTTGCAGAGCACTGTGTAAGATCAGCAATCTGACGTGCACTGCTCCTGGCTTACCAGCGCCTGCTCTGAGCAGGCGCTTGGTAAGCCACCTCCTTGCAGGACCCGGATGCAGCCCCGTGGCAATTTTGGATCCGGGGCCTGCAGGGAGAAGAATGTAGGAGACCCTCGGAGCAACGCGATGTGATCACATTGCTCCGAGGGTCTCAGGGAAGCACGCAGGGAGCCCCCTCCCTGCGCGATGCTTCCCTATACCACCGGAAAACTGCTATCATGTTTGATCGCAGTGTGCCGGGGGTTAATGTGCCGGAGCGGTCCGTGACCGCTCCTGGCAAATAGTGCCATAGTGCCAGATGTCAGCTGCGATAGTCAGCTGACACTCCATGAGCGCGGCCGATCGCTATGGCATACTATCCCGTCCCGTCCCAGGTCACCTTGACAGGATAGTACGTCAATTGGGATTAAGGGGTTAAAATCCGCACACTGCCAGCGGTTTGGGATGAGGGACTGGGCCACATCCTCCCAGGCCTGCTCTTCATATCACGGTCGTGATAACTCTTCCGCTTTGAATCCCAAATGCTGGAATGATCTGAAGCAAAAAAATTCATTAGCAATAGCATATTTTTGAAAAGCTATGCAACCCCTCTTTTGCACTCTCCGCAACCCCTTTTTTCACTCTCTGCCACCCCTTTTGCACTCTCTGCAACCTCTCTTTTCCACTCTCTGCCACCCCTCTTTTGCACTCTCTGCAACCCCTCTTTTGAACTCTAAGCCACCCCTCTTTTGCACTCTCTGCCACCCCTCTTTTGTACTCTCTGCAACCCCTCTTTTGCAATCTTTGCAACCCCTCTTTTGAACTCTAAGCCACCCCTCTTTTGCACTCTCTGCAACCCCTGTTTTGCACTCTCTGCAACCCCTCTTTTTAACTCTGCCGCTGCTCTTTTGCACTCTCTACAACCCCTCTTTTGCACTCTCTGCCACGCTTCTTTTGCAGTCTCTGCCACCCCTCTTTTGAACTCTAAGGCACCCCTCTTTTGCACTCTCTGCAACACCTCTTTTGCACTCTCTGCAACCCCTCTTTTTAACTCTAAGCCACCCCTATTTTGCACTCTATGCCACCCCTCTTTTGCACTCTCTGCTATCCCTCTTTTGCACTCTCTGCCACCCGTCTTTTGAACTCTAAGCCACCCCTCTTTTGCACTCCCAGCAACCCCTCTTTTCCACTCTCTACAACCCCTCTTTTGCACTGACTACAACCCCTTTGGCACTCTCTGCCACCTCTCTTTTGCACGCTCTGCAACCCCTCTTTTGCACTCTATGCCACCCCTATTTTTCTATTTTTTATACTCCCCTCCCATCTCTGTATGGCCCCCGTCACAGCAAAAAACAACAGTACCGGGAGCCTGTGAGGGCTCTTCACCCACGGTCCCCCATAATAACCTGGAGCCTCTCGTATACTCCTCTACACCGAACAGGGGGCTTTCAGCACCCCTACAAACCTGATCGAGAAGGATGATTCTCTAGGTCCATCTTGTGTGTCTGCAGGCATGGAGTGATTAACTGCTAAAGTGATAAACAGGAAGTACATGGGAGTGTTCTAGTAAAAATACGGCGTTCCGCAAATACGGTCTTCACTGTGTACCGCAAAATCATTACACTGGGCAAGCTTCTGTTGTTTGTGGCCCCATAGATTTTCAATGAGGCTGGGTCTGTAAGCCGTGAAAAATATCGAGGAGGCTCAATATTTTTCACGGCCATAAATACAGCCCTCACGGCCATGTGGCATACGGCGCTCTGACGAAATCTATTGGGGCTGCAAAAACATGGCAAGTGTAAAAGAAGCCTAAATAAGCCACTTTTGGTTGATGACCACAGATCGACGTATTTGGCAATTATGGCTCAGATTCCAGGTGGGAATAGTTGACTGTTTTCCTTGATGCCCCAGGAGGTTCCGGTAAAACATTCTTATTAATTTGCTGCTCACAGAAATTCCCTCCATCAATAACATTGCTCTGGCCGCTGCATTGTCTGGGGTTGTGGCAGCTCTCTTAGGCCGGGATCACACATGCGAGAAACACGTCCGTGTCTCACATGTGAAACCCAAGCTCTGGCACCGGCACTTGGGAGCGGAGCGTGCGGCTCCATGTGTTGATATGCGGCCCCACGCTCCGCTCTGGAGTGCCGGCGCCAGAGCTTGGATTTCACATGCGAGACACGGACGTGTTTCTCGCATGTGTGATCCCGGCCTTAGATGGAGGCGCACGGCTCAGTCAGCACTAGGATTACCCCTGAATCTAGCGCTCTTGGAATCTCCCATCTGTAATATCACTAAGGTCTATGAAAGATCTCGGGGGATCCAATCACTTAATGGGGGGAATTGTTCTGCTTTTTGCAACGTTACCTGTTCTAAAAGGAGCAGCACCAGCAGACGAGCTGAATACTTGTCAGCACAGCAGAGTCCTGCATACACTGAGGTCCCTGATCATGTGACCCCTGACTCCTCCCTCCTGTGACCTCATCACAGGTCCTGTGCGCACAGAAAAGCCATATATGTGGTGGCGGCTCTGCAAGTGGAGGTAGGTGGTGGAGATTCCCCATTACTGGGTGCGGGGGACATTAACCCATTCAGTACTGAGACTCTTTTGGGGTCCCTGTGTGGTGTGAACAGTGAGGTAGCACCTCCCCTATGCCATGGACTATAGCCCCCACCCTGGATCTGCCCCATCCACCTTCCCTACAGCTCCTACCCAACATCCCCACAGTCCCTATCCCTATTGCCTTTATACACTTGCTTTGGCAAAACTGATGTGTATTTGGTCCTGCCAATAAAGCTTCTTTGAATCTTGAATCAGAATGCGGCTTCGCTGGTTCCACATTATTCCCAGTCAGACTCCTGCAGGATGGGAGGACAGAAGCCCAGAGAAGTTCTCCCACAATGCGATGACTCCTCTCCTGGCTCCAGCACAATAATGTAGATACCAGTGATGAGTGACCGCTCTCCACTACTTGATCCGGCATCGGGGGCTCGGACAAGCTTGTTACTGGAGTATCGCAGGTGATGGAGCGCCGTGCTCGAGTTCCCAGCCAATAAACATGCGGGGATTGCCCGCCATACACGGTGATGCTGTAGCCATGTTGGGTACTGGTATTACTGTGACTGTCCGGCCGCATCACGTTATCGGGTTTATAGAAGACCCAGTGACATGATGCTCGGCACACCGTCCTCAGGAAGCAGCTCAGGGAGAGTTGTTATAGGAGGGAGCGCTTAGATTATTGTCAGCCCCCTGAGGATTATAAAGTTGTATCCTTTATTGTCTTTCATGTGGCGCTATAGGGTGTATTTAACCCTTTCACCTTCCTGACCAGGCCAGATTTTCAACTCTGACCAAAGTCACTTTATGATTTAATAACTCTGGACGCTTCAATGGATCCCACTGATTCTGAGACTTTTCTTTATGACATATTCTACTTCATGATAGTGGTAAAATTTATTTAATATAACTTACATTTATTTGTGAAAAAAATCAGAAATTAAGAGAAAATTTTCAAAATTTAGCAATTTTCTAAATTTTAATTTTTGTGCCCATAAATCAGAGAGTCATGGCACCCAAAGTAGTTAATAAATAACATTTCCCACATGTCTACTTTACATCAGCACAATTTTTGAGACATAAATTTTTTTGGTTAGGAAGTTATAAGGGTTAAAGGTTGACCAACGATTTCTCATTTTTACAATAAAAATTTTTCAAAGCAATTTTTTTTAGGACCCACATCACATTTGAAGTGACTGTAAGAGGTTTAGCCACATAGTGTATCCTCACCCATCCCCTGTAGACTGTGAGCCCTTGCGGGCAGGGTCCTCTCTCCTCCTGTACTTGTGTGCCTTGTTTTACTCATGTTTATTGTAATTGTCTATATTTGCCCCGTTCACATGTAAAGCGCCATGGAATAAATGGCGCTATAAAAATGTATAATAACATTCAAGAAGTTTATTAACCCTTCAAGTGCTTCACAGGACCTGAAGAAACGTGGAAGGAAAAATTAACATTTAACTTTTCAGTCAAAATGATCTTTGAGCCCAAGTTTTTTTTACTTTACATAAGGGTAACAGGAGAAAATGGACCACAAAAGTTGTTGTGCAATTTCTCTTGAGCATGCCGATACCCCGTTTTTGGGGGAAAACCTTTGTTTGGGTGCACAGCAGTTCTCGGAAAGGAAGGAGCACTGTTTAAATTTTTGTACACAAAATTGGCTGGAATTGAGATCGGACACCATGTCGTGTTTGGAGATCTCCTAAACAGTGGAAATCCCCTACAAGTGACCCCATTTTGAAACTAGACCCCTAAAGGAAGTTATCTAGATGTGCAGTGAGGACTTTGAACCCCCAGGTGCCTCACAGAAGTTTACAATGTAGAGCCATGAAAATAAAAAATCAAATGTTTTCCACAAAAATGATCTCTTAGCCCCAGTTTTTTTTATTTTCACAAGGATAGCAGGAGAAAATGGACCACACACAATGTGTATACCTCCTGTATATCTCCTGAGCATACCGATACCCCACATATGGAGGAAAACCACTGTTTGGGCACACATCAGGCTCAGAAGGGACGGTGTGATGATTTGGAATGCAGACTTTGATAGAATGGTCTGAGTGCTTCATGTCACGTTTGCAGAGCCTCTGATGTGCCTAAACAGTGGAAATCCCCCACAAGTGACCCCATTTTGAAACTAGACCCCAAAAGGAATTTATCTAGAGGCATACTTTTATAGTAATGATTATAATTCTTTTGGTTTTACTGGTGTATGAACTTATTATGTGGTGTTATGTGTAAGATGTGTGGAGTACATCAGATTATAAAAGTGTGTTGTGTCAACAGGTTAAAAACTAATTTTATTAATTTGTCGACATGTGGTATGCTTTGAAGCAATCCTTAATTCAAAGACCAGGTTTCTCAGCCAAGGTTTCACAATGGTAAATTGTGTTCTTTCGGATTCCCTTCTTGGAGCATACTCTGCACTGTTTTTGTGATAGTCCTTTCTTTGCTGTTTTGGGAACCGGTCCTGGAAAATGTTGACCTGGGACAAGAAGGGAACTATAAGTTTTCCGAAGTACCGGAACCCTCATCTTTGAGTGCCAAACATTAAGGCCTTGATGACTACCTCCTCAAATTGAAAGAAGGTCCCTGTATTGCCTGCAGATCAGAACAGCACAAAAGCATTGTACGGTGTCATCTATACAATGTGCACGGCCAATTTTTTTGTACCATGCTTTAGCTTTTCACGGCACTGTATGGTTTGAGGACCTGATCTGAGAGATCTACACCCCATGTACCGATTGTAATTCAAGATCCAATTTGGCTTTGGGAATTGTGTTGTGGAACCATGAACAGTGACAAGGGAGCTGTTGTCACGGTGTATGGTGGTGAAGATAAGGATATACCTTTTAACCTTATACTCACCACCAGCATGTTGTCACTATATTGGGCTCGGCTTTCGTCCTTTCTCAGCATTTGCCCAATTTGTGGCTTAGGCAGGCCTCTCTGATTTTTTCACATGGTGCTTCAGGCAACTGTACTTCTGACAGAGAGGGCCTTGAATAGTGGGACGCTGGTGTAAAAGTTACCAGTGTAGAAGTGATAACCCTTATCCAGCAGTGGGTGCAGCAATTTCCACACAATTTTCGCACTCACCCCCAAGAAAGTGGGGCTTTCACAGGGGTTAATCTGGGTGTGCTTTCCCTTGTGGACCCTAAATCTGTGGGTGTACCCTGAGGTGCTCTCGCACAGTTTAATTCCATACCTGGCCCTCTTACTGGGCAGGCATTGGTGAAATTTTAGCCTCCCTTTGAAATGAACCAGAGATTCATCTATAGTGATGTCCCTTTGAAGGTTGTAGGCTTCAGCAAATTTTCTGCTAAAGTGTTCAACTATTTGCCAAATTTTATATAGAAGATCAAAGTTCGGATCGTCTCGGGGAGGACAGTGTGCATTATCACTATAATGCAATAATTTTTGGATCTCTTGCAAATCGTGTCCTTGCTATGGCCATACAGAATACTGGTACTGTAGAGAATATCAATACTCCAGTATCGCTGATTTTCGGATTATGCCCATATGCAGCACAATTCACCAAAATTTCATCATCTCTGCTGCATCTACAGGGGTCCATCTGGCGTATGATAACTTGGGATTTTGGGTGAAAAATAAATGGGCATACAAGTTTGTCTGGGCCACCATAAATTTATTATCTCCTCCCTGAAAAAGAATTTTAAGAAGTCAATTTCAGTGAGACAAAGGTGTCAAACTGGATTCTTGAGCTGCCGATGAAATCCGGAATAACGGGCTGATAATTTTTAGTGTTCACTACTAGTGTTGAGCATTCCGATACCGCAAGTATCGGGTATCGGCCGATACTTGCGGTATCGGAATTCCGATACCGAGATCCGATATTTTTGTGATATCGGGTATCGGTATCGGAAGTGTAAAATAAAGAATTAAAATAAAAAATATTGTTATATTCACCTCTCCGGCGGCCCCTGGACATCAGCGTGAGGAACCGGCGTCCGGCACGGCTTCTTTGTTCAAAATGAGCGCCTTTAGGACCTGCGGAATGACGTCGCGGCTTCTGATTGGTCGCGTGGCGGTCACATGGGCGGCACGCGACCAATCAGAAGCCGCGACGTCATTCCTCAGATAAATTCCTAGAATGAGCGCCTTTAGGACCTGAGGAATGACGTCGCGGCTTCTGATTGGTCACGTGGCGGTCACATGGGCGGCACGCGACCAATCAGAAGCCACGACGTCATTCCGCAGGTCCTAAAGGCGCTCATTTTGAACAAAGAAGCCGTGCCGGACGCCGGTTCCTCGCGCTGATGTCCAGGGGCCGCCGGAGAGGTGAATATAACAATATTTTTTATTTTAATTCTTTATTTTACACTTTAATATGGATCCCAGGGCCTGAAGGAGAGTTTCCTCTCCTTCAGACCCTGGGAACCATGAGAATACCTTCCGATACTTGGTGTCCCATTGACTTGTATTGGTATCGGATATCGGTATCGGCGATATCCGATACTTTTCGGGTATCGGCCGATACTATCCGATACCGATACTTTCAAGTATCGGACGGTATCGCTCAACACTATTCACTACACTAATGCTCGCCCCATAAATTTACTCGGCACTAACTATTCTTTTTTTTTTTTTATTTTGCAAAAGAAAAATGGACATCACCAACAATACACCATACGCTCCCCCGCTGAACTACCTAAAAATTTACTGAAAGCAAATAATTATTTTTTGGTACTGATGAAAAATGCAAATAATTGTTTGGAAAAGAAAACAACGTCACCAAGAATGTGACGTACGCTTCACTAATATACTAGAAATTACCCGGCGATAACCATTTTTTTTGTGCAAAAGAAATATGCTACCTCCTTAAATATATAGCTACTCTGTACAATTTTTTCTCTAAAACAGAATCCGCATCACCAAACACTGTGACATCCGCTACACTGACACTATTCTGTGCAATTTTTTTCTCTAAAATTACACTTTACCAACTACTAGTATTTTTTTCTAAAAAAAAATAATCGGAAGTCACTTACAGTGCGACATCCGCTAACTAAAAAAGTCCCTTTATTGACACATTGCCAATGCAGGGGGTTACAGACCCTGGGGAAAATGTGCAGGGATGGTCTGCTATCCCATTTTAACCTGGTCACTGCACGTTGCAGCGCGGTGACCGGAAATAGCAGCGCCGAATATATAATTCACTTTGTGGGAGCTCAGCAATATATACAGCACATGTCAAGAAGGGGTTAACTTTTTTAACCTATTAAATAACTAAAAAAAAACTGACGTGGGGTCCCCACAATTTTTGATAACCAGCCAAGGTAAAGCAGACAGCTGGGGCTGATATTAAGGTCGATGGTAATTAAATCCCTAACCAGCCTTAAAATACCAGCCCATAGCAGCCCCAAAATTGGCACATCACATTAGATCCACCAATTATGGAATTTTGCCTGGTTCTTTCCGGGTGCATGGGCAATCGGGGTGATATTTTTGAAGGTTGATGTCAGCTGTGTAGTGTAGTTATCAAAAATGGGAAGGGACCCCGCGTCATTTTTTATTTAGTACCCAAGAGTGACCTTCGAGTCTGATATGTGTCCAGGTGTCTTCACCATGCTGTTCATATTCCTTTTGAGCACTGATTCCATCCATTTCTGCCATTTTCCTGGCCCCCAAGCCCTCCTGTTAGGGTTTTCTGTTAAAATGCTTTTTCATTGACTTCCATTATAGTCGGTACTCGAGTCTGAGCATCCGACCTGCTTGATTTAAATAAAGAGCACTCAAGCATTTTAGTCCTCGCTCATCACTAGTGGATACAATTGATAACACTTCAGGGAATTTGCAGGAATATGTGGCGAATACTCAATGGATCTTCTGCTTTCTGGACCGGTTCCACCTCTATGTCCTATTAAACAATCCAGGAGAAGATCTTGTCAGAACCGTGACGTGAGATCCATCTGCTGCCGGCACAAGCAGCGTTTCATGGGGACATCATGGAAAGGGAGTTAAAGTGTGAAAACGCTCCTTTTGTGATTTTTCTGGGTCGGACGCCTTTTTTAAGTATAACAGGAACACATGAGCCTTTTTTAAGTATGCGTCATATCCCTTGGGTGTTCCTTATATAGTGATTGTCAAATGACAAGAAGATACCAAATGTCAGAACCAATACACATACAGTGGGTACGGAAAGTATTCAGACCCTTTTAAATTTTTCACTCTTTGTTTCATTGCAGCCATTTGGTAAATTCAAAAAGGTTCGTTTTTTAACATTAATATACACTCTGCACCCCATCTTTACTGAAAAAAAACAGAACTGTAGAAATTTTGGCAAATTTATTAAAAAAATAAAAACTGAAATATCACATGTTCATTAGTATTTAGGCCCTTTGCTCAGTATTGAGTAGAAGCACCTTTTGAGCTAGTACAGCCATAAGATTTATTGGGAATGATGCAACAAGTTTTTTTCACACCTGTATTTGGGGATCCTCTGGCATTTTTCCTTGCAGATCCTCTCCAGTTCCATCAGGTTGAATGGCCAACGTTGGTGGACAGCCAATTTCAGGTCTCTCCAGAGATGTTCAATTGGGTTTAGGTCAGGGCTCTGGCTGGGCCAGTCAAGAATGATCACAGAGTTGTTCTGAAGCCAATCCTTTGTTATTTTAGCTGTGTGCTTAGGGTCATTGTCTTGTTGGAAGGTACATTTTTGGCCAAGTCTGGGGTCCAGAGCATTCTTGTTTCTTTCAATTGCAACCAATCATCATGTCCCTGCTGCTGTAAAACACCCCAATAGCATCAGGGGCTGGCTGGCACTTTTCAGCCTGGGGGGCAATCACAAGGCAGTGGCCCTTCAGTTGCGGTGGCCCCCCTTTTCCCTGCTTACCTCTGGCCATTGCATTAAAGCAGCAGACATAACAGGCTTTAAAAACATGCTGGTACAGAGATATGGAAACAGAACTGAGCTTGCTGCATAGATATGGGAGGAGAACCGAGCTTACTCCAGGGATAAGGGAGCAGAACAGAGCTTACTATGAGATATGGGAGCAGAACTGATCTTACTCCAGAGATAAGGGAGCAGAACAGAGCTTACTATGAGATATGGGAGCAGAACTGATCTTACTCCAGAGATAAGGGAGCAGAACAGAGCTTACTATGAGATATGGGAGCAGAACTGATCTTACTCCAGAGATAAGGGAGCAGAACAGAGCTTACTACAGAGATAAGGGAGCAGAACTGAGCTTGCTGCATAGATATGGGAGCGATGTCTTCACTGGTAACCAGGGTAAACATCGGGTTACTAAGCGCAGGGCCGCGCTTAGTAACCCGATGTTTACCCTGGTTACCAGCGTAAACGTAAAAAAAACAAACACTACATACTTACCTTCCGTGTCTGTCCCCGGGCTCTGCTTCCCTGCACTGGCTGTGAGCGCCGGCCAGCCGGAAAGCACAGCGGTGATGTCACCGCTCTGCTTTCCGGCTGGCCGGCGCTGACAGTGCAGAGGAAAACAGAGCGCCGGAGGACAGACACAGAAGGTAAGTATGTAGTGTTTGTTTTTTTAACGTTTACGCTGGTAACCAGGGTAAACATCGGGTTACTAAGCGCGGCCCTGCGCTTAGTAACCCGATGTTTACCCTGGTTACCCGGGGACTTTGGGATCGATGGTCGCTGGAGAGCTGTCTGTGTGACAGCTCTCCAGCGACCACACAGCGACGCTGCAGCGATCGACATCGTTGTCAGTATCGTTGCAGCGTCGCTTAGTGTGACGGTACCTTTACTCCAGAGATACGGGAGCAGAACAGAGCTTACTGCAGAGATATGGGAGCAGAACGGAGCTTACTACAGAGCAGTGGCGTAACTACTAAAGTTATGGGCCCCGCTGCGAACTGTCAAATGGGGTCCCCCCATGCCAAAATATATAGATGAATTAGAAATGGCGACACACGCAAACATCATCTGCATTAGTAATACATAGACCATTACATAATTAGTTGTAGGCTGGGTTCACAAGAGTGAAGTTTACATTCTGTATACACACCACAACCTCCAGCCTAGCGGAGGGTATCCCTCCTGTAAACCCAGCCTGATGGGGTCAACCCCTTATAAATGGAAGTGTGCTCCTCTAATCCATGTAATCACTGCCAATCCTCCAACCGTAAGTGGTGAATTTCCAGAGCTGGGAAATGGGAGCTCAATATTAGAACATGTCAACTTTAGTTCCCGTCCCACCTCAAGGAAGTATGGCAGACAGGTGTGATAAGACTATTAGAAAAACTACTGCCACACACACAGCAGTACATACTGGCAGAAGTGTGAGGGCATTAGTGCCTGTGTATGGACATGTTAGTGCCTCTTAGCTTCTGGCAATGTTTTACCTCAGCTCACATTTGGGCCATACCATTGTAAAACAGGTAGACACATTTACCCACTGACCCTACTATTCATAAGGAACTGCTGTCTACCGCTTAGTTGCCCACTGTATATCGTCAGTGTGGGGATGTGGGCCACAGAACAACACAGGGCGATGACACTGCTACCTGAACCCTTCAGCTGCCCTACTATGTGCAGGGAATAAAACCAGTACAAAGTATGGCAGCCTCCCTGCAGAGCTGTCCAGGGCCGGACTGGGACTAAAAAGGAGCCATGCCACACAAACCCCACCAGCCCACAGACTATAACACTCCCCCCACACCCGATCAGTGGATTTTCCTATACTGTGTTGTGTTCTTCAACGCTCCTCTTAAAGGCGTTATTTGAAGAGCTATGTGTGAATGCCGTCGCAGTGCGCACGATTGATCGCTTCTTTAGAGCGCCGGTTCTCGAGATCATGGGGGTCCCAGCGGTCGGACCCCAGCAACTACAAAGTTCTCGGGAAAGGGGATTACTTGGTATAATCCATTTAAATGTGTTTTCCAATATATATATTTTTTTTATTTTCCCATAGTATTCCTGAAAATAATAAACCAATATTAACCCTCCCAAAGACCAATGTCGCCTATCCGAGAACAGGACAGGAGAAGTGGTACTGTACATTGTATATATACAGGACAGGAGGAGTGGTACTGTGCAGTGCATATACAGGACAGGAGGAGTGGTACGATGCAGAGTATATATATACAGGACAGGAGGAGTGGTACTGTGCAGTGTATATATATACAAGAGGAGTGGTACCGAGCAGTGTATATATACAGGACAGGAGGAGTGGTACTGTGCAGTGTATATATATACAAGAGGAGTGGTACCGAGCAGTGTATATATACAGGACAGGAGGAGTGGTACTGTGCAGTGTATATATACAGGAGGAGTGGTACTGTGCATTGTATATATACAGGACAGGAGGAGTGGTACTGTGCAGTGTATATATACAGGACAGGAGGCGTGGTACTGTGCAGTGTATTTATACAGGAGGAGTGGTACTGTGCAGGGTATATATACAGGACAGGAGGAGTGGTACGATGCAGAGTATATATATATATATATGTATGTATATATATATGTATATATATACAGGACAGGAGAAGTGGTACTGTGCAGTGCATATACAGGACAGGAGGAGTGGTACGATGCAGAGTATATATATACAGGACAGGAGGAGTGGTACTGTGCAGTGTATATATACAAGAGGAGTGGTACCGAGCAGTGTATATATACAGGACAGGAGGAGTGGTACTGTGCAGTGTATACAGGAGGAGTGGTACTGTGCATTTTATATATACAGGACAGGAGGAGTGGTACTGTGCATTGTATATATACAGGACAGGAGGCGTGGTACTGTGCAGGGTATATATACAGGACAGGAGGAGTGGTACGATGCAGAGTGTATATATACAGGACAGGAGGAGTGGTACTGTGCAGGGTATATATACAGGACAGGAGGAGTGGTACGATGCAGAGTGTATATATACAGGACAGGAGGAGTGGTACCGAGCAGTGTATATATACAGGACAGGAGGAGTGGTACTGTGCAGTGTATATATACAGGACAGGAGGAGTGGTACTGTGCAGTGTATATATATAGGACAGGAGGAGTGGTACGATGCAGAGTGTATATATACAGGACAGGAGGAGTGGTACTGTGCAGTGTATATATACAGGACAGGAGGAGTGGTACTGTGCAGTGTATATATACAGGACAGGAGGAGTGGTACTGTGCAGTGTATATATACAGGACAGGAGGAGTGGTACTGTGCAGTGTATATATACAGGACAGGAGGAGTGGTACTGTGCAGTGTATATATACAGGACAGGAGGAGTGGTACTGTGCAGTGTATATATACAGGACAGGAGGAGTGGTACTGTGCAGTGTATATACAGGACAGGAGGAGTGGTACTGTGCAGTGTATATATACAGGACAGGAGGAGGGGTACTGTGCAGTGTACTGTATATATACAGGACAGGAGGAGTGGTACTGTGCAGTGTATATATACAGGAGGAGTGGTACTGTGCAGTGTATATATATAGGAGGAGTGGTACTGTGCAGTGTATATATACAGGACAGGAGGAGTGGTACTGTGCAGTGTATATATACAGGAGGAGTGGTACTGTGCAGTGTATATATACAGGACAGGAGAAGTGGTACTGTGCAGTGTATATATGCAGGACAGGAGGAGTGGTACTGTGCAGTGTATATATACAGGACAGGAGGAGCGGTACTGTGCAGTGTATATACAGGAGAATAGGAGTGGTACTGTGCAGTGTATATATACAGGGCAGGAGGAGTGGTACTGTGCAGTGTATATATACAGGACAGGAGGAGTGGTACTGTGCAGTGTATATATACAGGACAGGAGGAGTGGTACTGTGCAGTGTATATATACAGGACAGGAGGAGCGGTACTGTGCAGTGTATATATACAGGACAGGAGGAGCGGTACTGTGCAGTGTATATATACAGGACAGGAGGAGCGGTACTGTGCAGTGTATATACAGGACAGTAGGAGTGGTACTGTGCAGTGTATATACAGGACAGGAGGAGGGGTACTGTGCAGTGTATATATACAGGACAGGAGGAGGGGTACTGTGCAGTGTATATATACAGGACAGGAGGAGTGGTACTGTGCTGTGTATATATACAGGACAGGAGGAGTTGTACTGTGCAGTGTATATATACAGGTCAGGAGAAGTGGTACTGTGCAGTGTATATATACAGGACAGGAGGAGTGGTACTGTGCAGTGTATATATACAGGAGGAGTGGTACTGTGCATTGTATATATACAGGACAGGAGGAGTGGTACTGTACAGTGTATATATACAGGACAGGAGGAGTGGTACTGTGCAGTGTATATATACAGGACAGGAGGAGTGGTACTGTGCAGTTTATATATATATAGGACTGGAGAAATGGTACTGTCTGTGCAGTGTAGATATACAGGGCAGGAGGAGTGGTACTGTGCAGTGTATATATACAGGAGGAGTGGTACTGTGCAGTGTATATATACAGGACAGGAGGAGTGGTACGATGCAGAGTGTATATATACAGGACAGGAGGAGTGGTACTGTGCAGTGTATATATACAGGACAGGAGGAGTGGTACCGAGCAGTGTATATATACAGGACAGGAGGAGTGGTACTGTGCAGTGTATATATACAGGAGGAGTGGTACTGTGCATTGTATATATACAGGACAGGAGGAGTGGTACTGTGCATTGTATATATACAGGACAGGAGGAGTGGTACTGTGCAGTGTATATATACAGGACAGGAGGAGTGGTACTGTGCAGTGTATATATACAGGACAGGAGGAGTGGTACTGTGCAGTGTATATATACAGGACAGGAGGAGTGGTACTGTGCATTGTATATATACAGGAGGAGTGGTACTGTGCAGTGTATATATACAGGACAGGAGGAGTGGTACTGTGCAGTGTATATATACAGGACAGGAGGAGTGGTACTGTGCAGCGTATATATACAGGACAGGAGGAGTGGTACTGTGCAGTGTATATATACAGGACAGGAGGAGTGGTACTGTGCAGTGTATATATACAGGACAGGAGGAGTGGTACTGTGCAGTGTATATATACAGGAGGAGTGGTACTGTGCAGTGTATATATACAGGACAGGAGGAGTGGTACTGGACAGTGTATATATACAGGACAGGAGGAGGAGTACTGTGCAGTATATATATACAGGACAGGAGGAGGAGTACTGTGCAGTGTATGTATACAGGAGGAGTGGTACTGTGCAGTGTATATATACAGGACAGGAGGAGTGGTACTGTGCAGTGTATATATACAGGACAGGAGGAGTGGTACTGTGCAGTGTATATACAGGACAGGAGGAGTGGTACTGTGCAGTGTATATATACAGGACAGGAGGAGGGGTACTGTGCAGTGTACTGTATATATATACAGGACAGGAGGAGTGGTACTGTGCAGTGTATATATACAGGAGGAGTGGTACTGTGCAGTATATATATACAGGACAGGAGGAGTGGTACTGTGCAGTGTATATACAGGAGGAGTGGTACTGTGCAGTGTATATATATATACAGGACAGGAGAAGTGGTACTGTGCAGTTTATATATATATATATAGGACAGGAGAAATGGTACTGTCTGTGCAGTGTATATATACAGGGCAGGAGGAGTGGTACTGTGCAGTGTATATATACAGGACAGGAGGAGTGGTACTGTGCAGTGTATATATACAGGACAGGAGGAGCGGTACTGTGCAGTGTATATACAGAACAGTAGGAGTGGTACTGTGCAGTGTATATATACAGGGCAGGAGGAGTGGTACTGTGCAGTGTATGTATACAGGACAGGAGGAGTGGTACTGTGCAGTGTATATATACAGGACAGGAGGAGTGGTACTGTGCAGTGTATATACAGGACAGGATAAATGGTACTGTGCAGTGTATATACAGGACAGGAGGAGGGGTACTGTGCAGTGTATATATACAGGACAGGAGGAGTGGTACTGTGCTGTGTATATATACAGGACAGGAGGAGTGGTACTGTGCAGTGTATATATACAGGACAGGAGGGGCGGTACTGTGCAGTGCATATATACAGGACAGTAGGAGCGGTACTGTGCAGTGTATAGATACAGGACAGGAGGAGTGGTACTGTGCAGTCTATATATATATATATATATATATATATATATATATATATATATATATATATATATGACAGGAGGAGTGGTACTGTGCAGTGTATATATACAGGACAGGAGGAGTGGTACTGTGCAGTGTATATATGCAGGACAGGAGGAGTGGTACTGTGCAGTGTATACAGGACAGGAGGAGTGGTACTGTGCAGTGTATATATACAGGACAGGAGGAGTGGTACTGTGCAGTGTATATACACAGGACAGGGGAAGTGGTACTGTGCAGTGTATATATACAGGACAGGAGGAGTGGTACTGTGCAGTGTATACATACAGGACCGGAGCAGTGGTACTGTGCAGTGTATATATACAGGGCAGGAGGAGTGGTACTGTGCAGTGTATATATACAGGACAGGAGAAGTGGTACTGTGCAGTGTATATATACAGGACAGGAGGAGTGGTACTGTGCAGTGTATATATACAGGACAGGAGGAGTGGTACTGTGCAGTGTATATATACAGGACAGGAGGAGTGGTACTGTGCAGTGTATATATACAGGACAGGAGGAGTGGTACTGTGTAGTGTATATATACAGCACAGGAGGGGTGGTACTGTGCATTGTATATATACAGGACAGGAGGAGTGGTACGATGCAGAATATATATACAGGACAGGAGGAGTGGTACTGTGCAGTGTATATATACAGGACAGGAGGAGCGGTACTGTGCAGTGTATATATACAGGACAGGAGGAGCGGTACTGTGCAGTGCATATATACAGGACAGTAGGAGCGGTACTGTGCAGTGTATAGATACAGGACAGGAGGAGTGGTACTGTGCAGTGTATATATACAGGAGGAGTGGTACTGTGCAGTGTATATATACACAGGACAGGAGGAGTGGTACTGTGCAGTGTATATACAGGAGGAGTGGTACTGTGCAGTGTATATATGCAGGACAGGAGGAGTGGTACTGTGCAGTTTATATATATATATATATATATATATATATATATATATAGGACAGGAGAATTGGTACTGTCTGTGCAGTGTATATATACAGGGCAGGAGGAGTGGTACTGTGCAGTGTATATATACAGGGCAGGAGGAGTGGTACTGTGCAGTGTATATATACAGGACAGGAGGAGTGGTACTGTGCAGTGTATATATACAGGACAGGAGGAGTGGTACTGTGCAGTGTATATACAGGACAGGATAAATGGTACTGTGCAGTGTATATACAGGACAGGAGGAGGGGTACTGTGCAGTGTATATATACAGGACAGGAGGAGTGGTACTGTGCTGTGTATATATACAGGACAGGAGGAGTGGTACTGTGCAGTGTATATATACAGGACAGGAGAAGTGGTACTGTGCAGTGTATATATACAGGACAGGAGGAGCGGTACTGTGCAGTGCATATATACAGGACAGTAGGAGCGGTACTGTGCAGTGTATAGATACAGGACAGGAGGAGTGGTACTCTGCAGTCTATATATATATAGGTCATGAGGAGTGGTACTGTGCAGGGTATATATACAGGACAGGAGGAGTGGTACTGTGCAGTGTATATATACAGGACAGGAGGTTTGGTACTGTGCAGTGTATATACACAGGACAGGGGAAGTGGTACTGTGCAGTGTATATATACAGGACAGGAGGAGGGGTACTGTGCAGTGTATATATATAGGACAGGAGGAGTGGTACTGTACAGTGTATATATACAGGACAGGAGGAGTGTTACTGTGCAATGTATATATATAGGACAGGAGGAGTGGTACTGTACAGTGTATATATACAGGACAGGAGGAGTGTTACTGTGCAGTGTATATACAGGACAGGAGGAGCGGTACTGTGCAGTGTATATATACAGGACAGGAGGAGTGGTACTGTGCAGTGTATATACAGGACAGGATAAATGGTACTGTGCAGTGTATATACAGGACAGGAGGAGGGGTACTGTGCAGTGTATATACAGGACAGGAGGAGGGGTACTGTGCAGTGTATATTTACAGGACAGGTTGAGTGGTACGGTGCAGTGTATATATACAGGACAGGATAAATGGTACTGTGCAGTGTATATACAGGACAGGAGGAGTGGTACTGTGCAGTGTATATATATATATATATAGAACAGGAGGAGTGGTACTGTGCAGTTTATATATACAGGACAGGATAAATGGTATTGTGCAGTGTATATACAGGACAGGAGGAGGGGTACTGTGCAGTGTATATATACAGGAGGAGTGGTACTGTGCAGTGTATATATACAGGACAGGAGGAGTGGTACTGTGAAGTGTATATATACAGGACAGGAGGAGTGGTACTGTGCAGTGTATATATACAGGACAGGAGGAGTGGTACTGTGCAGTGTATATATACAGGACAGGAGGAGTGGTACTGTGCAGTGTATATATACAGCACAGGAGGGGTGGTACTGTGCATTGTATATATACAGGACAGGAGGAGTGGTACGATGCAGAATATATATACAGTGGGGCAAAAAAGTATTTAGTCAGTCAGCAATAGTGCAAGTTCCACCACTTAAAAAGATGAGAGGCGTCTGTAATTTACATCATAGGTAGACCTCAACTATGGGAGACAAACTGAGAAAAAAAAATCCAGAAAATCACATTGTCTGTTTTTTTAACATTTTATTTGCATATTATGGTGGAAAATAAGTATTTGGTCAGAAACAAAATTTCATCTCAATACTTTGTAATATATCCTTGGTTGGCAATGACAGAGGTCAATCGTTTTCTGTAAGTCTTCACAAGGTTGCCACACACTGTTGTTGGTATGTTGGCCCATTCCTCCACGCAGATCTCCTCTAGAGCAGTGATGTTTTTGGCTTTTCGCTTGGCAACACGGACTTTCAACTCCCTCCAAAGGTTTTCTATAGGGTTGAGATCTGGAGACTGGCTAGGCCACTCCAGGACCTTGAAATGCTTCTTACGAAGCCACTCCTTCGTTGCCCTGGCGGTGTGCTTTGGATCATTGTCATGTTGAAAGACCCAGCCACGTTTCATCTTCAATGCCCTTGCTGATGGAAGGAGGTTTGCACTCAAAATCTCACGATACATGGCCCGATTCATTCTTTCATGTACCCGGATCAGTTGTCCTGTCCCCTTTGCAGAGAAACAGCCCCAAAGCATGATGTTTCCACCACCATGCTTTACAGTAGGTATGGTGTTTGATGGATGCAACTCAGTATTCTTTTTCCTCCAAACACGACAAGTTGTGTTTCTACCAAACAGTTCCAGTTTGGTTTCATCAGACCATAGGACATTCTCCCAAAACTCCTCTGGATCATCCAAATGCTCTCTAGCAAACTTCAGACGGGCCCGGACATGTACTGGCTTAAGCAGTGGGACACGTCTGGCACTGCAGGATCTGAGTCCATGGTGGCGTAGTGTGTTACTTATGGTAGGCCTTGTTACATTGGTCCCAGCTCTCTGCAGTTCCTTCACTAGGTCCCCCCGCGTGGTTCTGGGATTTTTGCTCACCGTTCTTGTGATCATTCTGACCCCACGGGGTGGGATTTTGCGTGGAGCCCCAGATCGAGGGAGATTATCAGTGGTCTTGTATGTCTTCCATTTTCTAATTATTGCTCCCACTGTTGATTTCTTCACTCCAAGCTGGTTGGCTATTGCAGATTCAGTCTTCCCAGCCTGGTGCAGGGCTACAATTTTGTTTCTGGTGTCCTTTGACAGCTCTTTGGTCTTCACCATAGTGGAGTTTGGAGTCAGACTGTTTGAGGGTGTGCACAGGTGTCTTTTTATACCGATAACAAGTTTAAACAGGTGCCATTACTACAGGTAATGAGTGGAGGAAAGAGGAGACTCTTAAAGAAGAAGTTACAGGTCTGTGAGAGCCAGAAATCTTGATTGTTTGTTTCTGACCAAATACTTATTTTCCACCATAATAAGCAAATAAAATGATAAAAAAACAGACAATGTGATTTTCTGGATTTTTTTTTCTCAGTTTGTCTCCCATAGTTGAGGTCTACCTATGATGTAAATTACAGACGCCTCTCATCTTTTTAAGTGGTGGAACTTGCACTATTGCTGACTGACTAAATACTTTTTTGCCCCACTGTGTGTGTGTGTGTGTATATATATATATATATATATATATATATATATATATATATATATATATATAATATATATATATATATAATATATATATATATATATATACTAGCTGAAGAGCCCGGTGTTGCCTGGGCATAATAAATATCTGTGGTTAGTTATAGCACCTCACTTCTCTTATTTTCCCATCACGCCTCTAATTTTCCCAATCACATCTTTCATTTTCCCCCTCACATCTCTCATTTTCTCCCTCACTCCTCTCATTCCCCCCTAACACTTGTCATTTCGACCTCACATCTCTTCTTTTCCGATCACTCCACTATTTTCCCTGACTCCTCTCATTTTGCACTCACACCTTTTCATTTTCACCTCACACCTCTCATTTTCACCTCAGTATATACATGTTTGTCATCTCCCTTATATATAGTATTCACCTGTATGTCATCTCCTGTATATAGTATATACCTGTATGTCATCTCCCCTGTATATAGTATATACCTGCTGTGTGTCATCTCCCCTGTATATAGTATATACCTGTATGTCATCTCCTCCTATATATAGTATATACCTGTATGTCATCTCCTCCTATATATAGTATATACCTGCATGTCATCTCCTCCTGTATATAGTATATACCTGTGTGTCTTCTCCCCTGTATATAGTATATATCTGTGTGTCATCTCCTCCTGTATATAGTATATACCTGTATGTCATCTCCTCCTCTATATAGTATATACCTGTGTGTCATCTCCCCTGTATATAGTATATACCTGTGTGTCATCTCCTCCTGTATTAGACCTCGTTCACACGTTGTTTACTCAGTATTTTTACCTCAGTATTTGTAAGCTAAATTGGCAGCCTGGCAGTATATATTAGCTCACACATACACATAATTGACAGGTCATGTGACTGACAGCTGCCGTATTTCCTATATGGTACATTTGTTGCTCTTGTAGTTTGTCTGCTTATTAATCAGATTTTTATTTTTGAAGGATAATACCAGACTTGTGTGTGTTTTAGGGCGAGTTTCGTTTGTCAAGTTGTGTGTGTTGAGTTGCGTGTGGCGACATGCATGTAGCGACTTTTGTGAGATGAGTTTTGTGTGGCAACATGCGTGTAGCAACTTTTTGTGTGTCGAGTTGCATGTGACAGGTTAGTGCAGCAAGTTGTGTGCAGCAAGTTTTGCGCATGGCGAGTTTTTGCGCGTGGCGAGTTTTATGTGTGGTGCCTTTTGAGTATGTGCAAGTTTTGTGCGAGGCAACTTTTGCATGTGTTGCAACTTTTGTGCATGTGGCAATTTTTGCGCGTGTGCAAGTTTTGCGTGTGGTGAGTTTTCCATGAGGTGAGATTTGCACTTGTGGCGAGTTTTGCGTGAGCCTAGTTTTTGCATGTGGTGAGTTTTGCGCATGGCGAGTTTTGAGCGGCGACTTTTGTGTTTCGACTTTTATGTGGCGAGGTTGGTGTATGTGTGGTGAAATGTGTGCTGAGGGTAATATGTGTTCAAGCATGTGGTAGTATGTGGCGCATTTTGTGTGTGTTCATATCCCCGTGTGTGGTGAGTATCCCATGTCGGGGCCCCACCTTAACAACTGTCCGGTATATACTCTTTGGCGCCATCGCTCTCATTCTTTAAGTCCCCCTTGTTCACATCTGGCAGCTGTCAATTTGCCTCCAACACTTTTCCTTTCTCTTTTCCCCATTATGTAGATAGGGGCAAAATTGTTTGGTGAATTGGAAAGCGCGGGGTTAAAATTTCACCTCACAACATAGCCTATGACGCTCTTGGGGTCCAGTCGTGTGACTGTGCAAAATTTTGTGGCTGTAGCTGCGACCCCTCCAACACTTTTCCTTTCACTTTCTTCCCCATTATGTAGATAGGGGCAAAATTGTTTGGTGAATTGGAAAGCGCGGGGTTAAAATTTCACCTCACAACATAGCCTATGACGCTCTCGGGGTCCAGACGTGTGACCGTGCAAAATTTTGTGGCTGTAGCTGCGACGGTGCAGATGCCGATCCCGGACATACACACATACACACACACACACACACACACATTCAGCTTTATATATATATACAGATTCAAGATTCAAGATTCAAAGAAGCTTTATTGGCAGGACCAAATACACATCAGTTTTGCCAAAGCAAGTGTATAGAGGCAATAGGGATAGGGACTGAGGGGATGTTGGGTAGGAGCTGTGGGGGGAGGTGGATGGGGCAGATCCAGGGTGGGGGCTATAGTCCATGGCATAGGGGAGATGGATGGGGCAGATCCAGGGTGGGGGCTATAGTCCATGGCATAGGGGAGGTGGATGGGGCAGGTCCAGGTTGGGGGCTATAGTCCATGGCATCATAGTTCTCTTTCTCGTAGTCTATGACATTCGCTCACATACCGCGCTGCTATCTCCACCGCTCTCTCTTCTTCTCCCAGCAAGATATATGTTTTCTCTTCCTCCTTCATGGTGATGAAGTCTGGGAAGAGATGTGAGAGTCTCCTGAAGTGAGTGTCCCTCACTGCTGAGTATTTGGAGCAGTGTAGCAGGAAGTGGGTTTCGTCCTCTATGGCCTCCTGATCACAGTGTTGGCACAGTCTTTCCTCCCTGGGCTTGTAGCTCTGCCTGTGTCGGCCACATTCGATGGCCAGACTGTGGGCACTGAGTCTATATCGGCTCAGAATCTTGCGATCTCTGGGGTCCGGAAGTTTCTCCAGATATGGGGCCAGTCTGTAGTCTCTCTGTAGGCTCCGGTACATGGTCAGTTTCTGTGAGCTGTTGATATCATTCTTCCAGTCACTGACATACCTCTCCTGGCCTTCGTCTGCCATCTTCCTAATTCCGGCTTTTGTCAGGTTGTTGTGATTGGTGTTCTGCTCCGGTTGGGTTTGGCTGGGCTGTTCCGGGGGTTCTGGTTTTTCTGTTTCACCTTCATGTATCAGGGCTTTATGGTGATGGGAGCTTGGATTGCTCCTATGCAGGTGAGCCCGGAATGACAGCGCCCTCTTTAGAACTGTTAGGTGTAGAGGGAATCTGCCCAGCTCGGCCCGACAAGCACTGTTGGAGGTGCTCCGATGGACCTGGAGAAGGTGCTTGCAGAATTCCAGGTGGAATATTTCTGTTGGACTGGAGTCCCACTTTGACCAGTCTGGGTAGGTGTGAGGACCCCAGACTTCGCTGCCATACAGGAGGATTGGGGCGATGATGGAGTCGAAGATTTTTAGCCAGACCCTCACTGGTGGCTTCAGATGGTAGAGTGTCCTTCGGATGGCATAGAAGGTTTTGCAGGCCTTGTCTTTCAGGGTCTCTATGGCTTGTTTGAAGTTCCCTGACCGGTGAATCTCTAGGCCCAGGTAGGTATATTTGTCCGTTCCTGTGAGGTCGCAGTTGTTGAGGATAAATGATGGGTGTTGGTCTGATCTTCTCTTTCTCCTCTGGAACACCATGGTGTTGGTTTTCTTTAGGTTGACCGGTAGGGCCCAGGTGGAGCTGAATTTCTCTAGGATTTTCAGGTTGTCCTGGAGGCCTTTCTCGGTTGGTGACAGCAGCAGCAGGTCATCTGCATACAGCAGGAATTTCACCTGGGCGTCGTGGAGGGTGAGACCTGGTGCTGAGGAGGATTCCAGGGCGGTAGCCAGCTCGTTGATGTAGATGTTGAAGAGCGTTGGGCTTAGGCTGCAGCCTTGTCTTACTCCGCGGCTCTGCTGGAAAAAAGCCGTTCTTTTGCCGCTCACACTCACGCTGCAGCTGTTCTCGGTGTAGGAGCTTTTGATGACATCGTAGGTCTTTCCTCCTATTCCACTCTCCAGCAGTTTCAGGAATAAGCCCGGGTGCCACACTGAATCAAAAGCCTTTTTAAAGTCCACAAAGCAGGCGTATATCTTCCCATTCTTTGTATTGTAGACGTGTCTCTGAATGAGGCTGTGCAGAGTATAGATGTGGTCAGTGGTGCGGTGGTTCGGCATGAACCCTGCTTGGCTCTTGTTGAGGACGTTGTGCTCGGTGAGGAAGGTGAGGATCCTCTTGTTCAGGATACTGTTGAACAGTTTTCCCAGGTTGCTGCTGACGCATATGCCTCTGTAGTTAGCTGGGTCATACCTGTCCCCACTCTTGTGGATGGGTGTGATGAGGCCTTGGTTCCAGGTACGAGGGAAGTAGCCGGCACTCAGTACAATATTGAAGAGTTTAACCATTGCAGCCTGTATTTCTGGTGGGCTGTACTTCAGCATTTCTGGTAGGATTCCATCTAGGCCACCGGCTTTTCTTCATCTTATGGAGGAGAGTCTCTCGGTTACTTCCTGTAGTGTTATAGGTGTATCCACCGGGTTTTGGAAGTTTTTGATTTTTTCCTCCATTGCTTTTAGTTTCGCCATTATGTTTTCCTGTTCTTGGCTTAGTCCTTCCTTTGGAATGTCTTTATAGAGGTCTCTGAAGTATTGGAGCCAGAGGTTGCCATTTTGGATATGGTTGTTGTTTTTCTTGTCTTTGGTGCCCATGTGGTTCCATAGTTCCCAGAAGGAGTTGTCTTGGAGGGCGTCTTGGAGTTGATTGAGCTTGGTAGAGATGTAACTCTGCTTCTTCCTCCTGAGGATGGTTTTGTACTGCTTTTGTATGGAGTCATAGGCTTCCCTCAGACCCAGGTGGTTGGGGTCTCTGTGTTTCTTGTTGGAGGCTGTTCTCAGGGTCTTCCGTACAGCTTTACATTCTCTGTCAAACCAGCCATTGACCTGTGTTTCTTTTGGTCTCTTGTAGTCGACTTTTTTAAGGTCAGACAGTCTGGCCATTGCGTAGAATATATTGTTGAGGTCCTTTGCTGCTTGGTTCACTCCCTCTGGGTTTGGCATGTACTCAAGGTTGTAGAAGTGGTGGAGCATCCGCTGTATTTCAGGTCTGCTGGAAGCTTCTTTATATCTTAGTGCCGACATTTTGGACCATTTATAGGATGGAGGCCGGGTGAAGAGGCCGCTCTGCTGTGGCTTCTGAGTGGATGGTTTCTCTGTAGATTTTATGTACAGAAGAAGTTGGCTGTGGTCTGACAGGTGCGTTTGTGGGGTGACTATGAAGGCGCTGACATCTGCCAGTTTCAGGTCTGTAATGGCGTAATCAACTACACTCCTCCCTACATGGGAGTTTAGTGTATACCTTCCTAAGG
Organism: Ranitomeya imitator; assembly: GCF_032444005.1. Lineage (NCBI taxonomy): Eukaryota > Metazoa > Chordata > Amphibia > Anura > Dendrobatidae > Ranitomeya > Ranitomeya imitator. The sequence continues at coordinate 334,379,386 of NC_091283.1, read as the reverse complement.
AGTCACCCTTGCTTCGTCCATTAAGGATATGAAGTCCTAAACTTTTACATACGTTCAGGAGCTTTCTGCCACTTTTGTTGACTGTACTGTCATAGCTGTTTCTCTCAGTGTGTACAGGGTCTTGGCCGTCATTCTCTGCTCCAAGTATGTAGATGTTTCCATCCGTGGTCAGGAAGTCTCTCTCTCTCCCTGTTCTTGCATTGAGGTCTCCAAAGATGAGAACTTTGCCCAGGGCCTGATAATGGGCGGCTTCTCTTTGTAAGATCTCGAAGCAGTCTGGATTGAAGTAGGGGGACTCTGGCGGTGGTATATAGGTGGCACAGAGGTGGACATCAGACTGGCAGGTGAGGATGGAGCTGCTGATTCTGATCCATATGTGGCTGTCTCCTTTCTTCACCGGTTTGATGTACTGGTGGAGCTCCTCTTTATACCAGATCGCTACTCCTCCTGAGCCCCGGCCCTGTTTGATGTTTTTATTTTTCTGGGCATGGACCAAGAATTCCTTGTATCCAATAGGCACCAGGGATTCGTTTTCGGCTCTGGTCCATGTTTCCAGGAGGATCTGAATGTCTATATTTTTCATACTTTGTATAAAATCAGGGTCCTTTGTTTTAGATCCAAAGGTTGAGGTGTTGAGACCCTGGATATTCCAGCTGCTGATTGTAAGTGAAGACCTTCTTCTGTGTGGTTTGTGTGTATATACCTTGTAATGAGTATGGCTGTGTGGGACAAACTGGATTTCTGACAGTTTTATAGCGGTGCTTGGTTCCATCCAGTCACATTATTATTCTGCGCAGTTCATTGAGTAGGTTTATTATCTCATCCCTATCTCTGCTCTGCATGTATCTGTGTGGGCTTGGTGGTCTCCTCGGTGGAGGTCTCCACCTCCGATGGTCTGACACTGGGTGAAGAGCTTTGTTTCCAGCTTCAGGAGGTAGCCTTGGGGTTTTCTGCTTTATCGTTCTCGGGGGTCTTTCAGTGTGATTATGGCCACTGTTGAATCCAGGCCCGGGGTCTCTGTTTAGCACGATGTCCTTCAGCTCTTTGGCCAGGAGGCTGACCCCTTGTTTGTTGAGGTGTTTATCATCGTGCAGGTGACTGTTGTTTATGGAGAGGTGTTGTGCCAGGGTCACGTTTGGCACAGTCTTGATCTTTTCAGTCAGTTCTGCATTGATGGCTTGGGTGGTTTGCCTGGGTATGTCCTTTCTTGGAAGCAGCGATGACAGAATGATTTTACTGTCCCGGAATTTTAGTTTTGCCATCTTTGCCAGGTTGATCAGTTGTTCTGCGATCTGCTGGTCTGGCCGATTGTTTGTACCCGTGTGTATAATAATGTGCTTTGGGTTGGTAAACCGTGGTCTACTGATGACCTCTGTCACCTGTTCAATACTTGCACAGCGGATTGTACGGACCTGTTTTCCTGGGAATAGCCGCTGTGTATTTAGGTACCTCCCATTTGAGTCCATTATTAGGACAATATCAGGACTTTGTGATGTCTTGGGTGGGCTACGGTGCTGCTGACGAGGGTCTGTGGTGCTTGCTTTGCTGGTGGCTGGTTCTGTTCTCTCTTCCATCTCTCTGGTTTCAGGATTTGAGTCCATTATTAGGACAGTATCAGGACTTTGTGATGTCTTGGGTGGGCTACGGTGCTGCTGACGAGGGTCTGTGGTGCTGGCTTTGCTGGTGGCTGGTTCTGTTCTCTCTTCCATCTCTCTGGTTTCAGGATTTGAGTCCATTATTAGGACAGTATCAGGACTTTGTGATGTCTTGGGTGGGCTACGGTGCTGCTGATGGGGGTCTGTGGTGCTGGCTTTGCTGGTGGCTGGTTCTTTTCTCTCTTCCATCATATTGTTGGTTATTATTTTAATGCTGTTTGGTGTCTGTACATTCTGTTCAGTGGTGGCCATGTTGTCTGCTCTCTGGCTTGTTTTCGTTGCCCCCTGCTGGTTCAGATGTCCAGGGCTATGGGCTTTTAATTCTCTAATCTCCTTTCGGAGTTGATCATTGTCTTTTTTCAGTTCCCCCATTTCCTGTAGTGCTGCCTTGTATTTACACTTCATTTCACACATTTCGGCCCTTATTTTCTGTGTGGCTGTGTCATTTGCTGCTTGGTAATTTGCGTTGCTTTGTGAGTTTCTTTCACATGCTAATTTCAGTTGGACCAAGTCTCTTTCTAGTTGAGATAAGAAGTCTCTGATGTTATCGGGCGAGAGGTGTGAAGTGTCGGGGGTTAGGCGGCTCTGTCTGGGAATCCCTATGTGAGCATTAGAGGTAGCTGCTGGGGCTTGTAGTCCTTTATAGGTTTGTGCCTGCTCTTTGATATCGGAGAAACAATTTTCAAATTGCTGCAGAATCTCCTCCGTGCCCTGCGCCATGACTGTGCCATTTTTGTATAGGAGTATGGTGAGCGCATTGGTGTCCTCTGCTTGGCTGGTAATTTTAATCTGCTGGACACCTTTATCGTTGGTTTTAGATACATGTTTATATCGTTTGCACAGCGCAGTGCGCCAGGCTGAGGGTTGTTCTGTATAGAATAATACGTTGGTTTTTCTTTTTGGTTCTTTCTTTGTGAAATCTGCATAAAGAGTCTCTGGATTCTCTCTAACGTAGTCCATCTTGGATTTATTGCCCCCCTGTGTTATCTCCTGATCTGGCCCCCAGCATTCCTGTGTCTCTGGCTCTGGGCTTTGTTCATTTACATGTTCTAAATTTGTGTTTTCCATTTTGTAGTTATATGTTAATTATAATCCTTGTTTCTAAGAAGATTAATTTGTAGCACGTCTATAGGTTGTGTTGTAGTTAAAGAATTCTCCTACCTTCTATAGGTCCAGGTATCAGGATGTCAGATGTATGATGTCGGCTGCTTCCAGTCTGTGTCCTCCAGGAGATTCTTGTTTTGTCCTTTAAATCCTCCAATTCTTCCTTTTTTCATAAAATGTAAAGTCCAGTTCAGTCCAGATCACTTTTATGTTCCACGGAGTTGAGTTTTTCCAGGTTTTGTCTTACAGTTGACTCATTACAAGGTATAAAGTGATGGAAATTCAGGAGCTCATGTTCAGTGCTTCTTACTCCTAGGAATGGTGGGCGTGTC